>NC_083570.1:24563438-25814688 GCF_027579695.1 Neoarius graeffei
CATATTTAAAGAAAAAAATCCATAAGCTCTCTAAACTGGATTGCAACGTGACATTTTAATAATTCAATGAAATAAAAGACATGCTCATACAAACTAGTGAGTAGCACAGCTGCATTAAACAATATATTAACTGATTATATTCATCATGCATCACAAGCTGCATTCCAATAATTTTAATAATGTAATGATAATAATAAACAAGATTGTAGAGGTTTAATATTGCAACAGACATGTTCTTTTATAGCATAAATATTAATAAGCTGGTATAATTAGTGAAGTGACAACTAAAATAATTTCATACTTTCATTAAACCTGAAAAAATGCTTATTTCAAGTGTGAAAATATAAAATATCTCAAAACCTCATCCAGGACAGTGAAGATCACCTCACTGGTGCCAATGTTACACACTGGCATGTCCAGGATCCTAGATTTCACTCCAGTGTCTGTGAAAATCTTCACCAAGATCGCTAGTCTCTTATCCATTTTCTTATCATTCGATTCGTCAGTCATGATAGAGAATGGTGATGTCCAACAGTGGTCAATGACAGGCTGTGTTGCTTCAGTAGCCAGGCTCTTCTTGATGATTTGTGTGGTCTTTGTACGTTTGCAGCTGATGCTTTTCGCGATTGTACTGTCCATACAAATGTTGGGCAGAAGCTCTGTCAGATGATCAGCGACGGCCATGGGCAAATTGTGTTGTGCTATGAAGTTACACAACATGACTTCAGCCTTCACAACAGTTGTTGGCATATCAGTTTTTGAGCGCGCAAATACTGTCATCAGTGGCTGATTTTGCCTTTGGCTTGCATTCCGCTGATGTAGTTTCGATCTGAAATGTTCTTTCACATCATACACTCCCAATGCTGCAACTTTGATGTCACGCACACACAGTGTGCAGTGTGCGTATTCTTCGTTTTTGGAGGCTGCCGGTTGGATTATGCCATTGAAAAGGTCCTTCAATTCAGGGAGAAACCTACTGCTGTATTGTGTTTTGAATTTCTTTGCCAGAGTGCCCATTCAGAATCTTTTCAGTCGCTATTGAAAGTCGCTCAGGTGGAAATACGCTTTTCAAACAAAATGTTACTTCACGGTTGGCGGGATTCTCGCAATGCGGTGTGCGCATGATCAAAAGTGGAACGAAGTCTCGCTACCACAAGATAATGCGCGATTTCATAAGACTCTTTACTGGCTGTTTGTGCTTTCTGTGGTGTACAGTACGTTTGTAAATGTTATGCGGTCTTTTATCATCATGGGAATTGATTATAGCTCTAAATAAACCTCATCTCATTATCTCTAGCCGCTTTATCCTTCTACAGGGTCGCAGGCAAGCTGGAGCCTATCCCAACTGACTACGGGCGAAAGGCGGGGTACACCCTGGACAAGTCGCCAAGTCATCACAGGGCTGACACATAGACACAGACAACCATTCACACTCACACCTACGGTCAATTTAGAGTCACCAGTTAACCTAACCTGCATGTCTTTGGACTGTGGGAGAAACCGGAGCACCCAGAGGAAACCCACGCGGACATGGGGAGAACATGCAAACTCCGCACAGAAAGGCCCTCGCCGGCCACGGGGCTCGAACCCAGACCTTCTTGCTGTGAGGCGACAGCGCTAACCACTACACCACTGTGCCGCCCTCTAAATAAATATTGAAGTTTTTTTAAAGAATCCGTATAACTTTATTTGTACGCCCGTATACTACGTTTATTGAATCAAATCCATATAAAATACGGACATTCCGTATAGGTTGACATGTATGAAACAGGGAAGCAAGAGTCAGAAGAATGAGAGTCAGTCAGAAAATAAGGCTTGTTATGAACTGTAGAAGGCAGAACAATACTTTGCATTGAAGTGGATTGAGTGAGAGGTTTATATAGGCAGGGGGACTAATTGGAATAATGAGTGACAGCTGATCTCAACAATCAGGAAACAGAGGGTGCTGTGAGTTGTGGGAAGTGTAGTCCATGGCGTCCATGTTTGTAGTTTGGACAGGTTCATCGGGTTTACTGACATCGACTTATAAGCACAGTCCATATATTTTCAATAGGGTTGAAGTCAGGACTTGTTTTAAGCTTAATGTTAGCTTGCTTTATCCTCCACAACCAGCTCTGATGCATGTCTCGGTTCATTTTCCTGTTGTAAGTCCCAAGTCATGTTCAAGTTTCTGATGGTTTATGCTGAAGAATTCTGAGGTAATCCTCCTTCTTCGTTATTCCATCCACTTTGTGCAATGAACCAGTTCCACTGGCAGCAAAACAACCCCAGAGTATGATGATCCTACCACCACCACCAGCTGGTGCAGTGTCCCTCTGTACATGGTGGTCATTGTGGCCAAACAACTCAATCTTTGTCTTATAAAATAAGAGATATTTTGGAAGTTTCAGCACCTCTGAATTAATAATCTAAGAGAGCGTATATAAACTTTTGATCCTGTATGTATAATTTTGACACTGTGTTGATTTCAGAAAACCAAAAGAAAATTAAAACTTGTGCACCAAATTCTAGTGTTTTTTTTTAATTAAAGATGTATGCTGTACATTTTGCCACAGAAAAAGAACAGTTCAAAGAAATGACTGAAAGTCCAAATATTGCCATGACATTCATATCCAAGATGACATTCATGTCACTGTATGTAAACTTCTGAACACAACTGTATCTCTATTGACTGTGGTTGTTATAATGCTGGCATATTCAGTCTTCTCTCCAGCGATGATCTGAACCCGTGCTGCTCCAGCTGTGTTCATGTGTTATATAATACAGAAAGTGACAAGATCAGGTCCAGTCTGCGGAAAGAAAGAAGAGGAAAATTGTACATATAAAACATAAACAGTGACAATACTATGGCTGTGGGTATTCACTCTAAGAAACAAGTAAAGTCCCGTAAAAACACAAATCTCCAAATCTCTATCTTTTCACCATGTGTTGTTCTGATAGAAGCAGCAGAAGATACTTTCCTATAAGTCAATGTTCAATGAAAGCATGTGTGGTTCATGTGTTTCCTGCAGTGTATCACAAATACAACTAAATCTCTAAAGGTAGAAGCGAATCTGTTCAAACTGTTATTTTACACAGACACTAACCTGATCCTCCTGCTTTCCCTTACAGTCCTGACGTCCTTCAGTCATCATGTTCTCTCCACATCTTCCTCCTAAAGAGAAAAGACCTCCGACATCACACCTCTTATATTTGGTAAAGACAAAATTTTATTTTCTGAAGTGATCCAGTAAGGTGTGGTGAGTTAAAAATAGCAAGTTCAATTAACAAGGATTTAATCAGATCTGAAAGTCCAAATCATCCAGATAACCGCTGATACAATTCACATGGTGTGCGCGTGCGCATATGCACGCCTTTGTGCATGGGCGCCGCCAGGGGGGGAAAGGTTAGAACAATTCTAGGGGCCCAGCACTGCCATGGGGCCCTTTAAGGGGCTGATATTAAAATCATTAAAAGCATATTAAGACTTTTGAAACAGCAACAATGCAATATTCCATCTGGTAAAATGAGCTAATTGAACAAGGTTGTCTATTTCTTGAGTTCTTCAACATATTGTCATTTAACCCTCCCCCTTTTGCGAAATGGTACGGTCCAGTTCTGGTAGAAGCGCGATGCATTAAATCTGTGTGCTGATCAGTGCAACGCTACTTGCTGCTGTGTCGCGGTGCAGCAGCCAGCCAGCAGTGGAGTGCGTACAGTCTATGATCGCTAAATATGAAGAGTGGCTGTCAAAAACATAAAGAAAGGCAGCTGAAAGCTGAGAGGGACCGGAGAGGCAGGCAACTGGTCACTCAGTTTTTCCCAAAGAAAGGTAGCTATTGCTCACATGTGTTCAAAATATTAGCGAATGGTAAATGAACAGTATGAACGTGGTTGGATTAGCCTATCAAGAGAACACTTTTACAGTTTGTACAGTGACATTTTTTCCATTTTAATAACTGAACTGACTTGTGTGATAAGATGAAATATTACGTTATGCTGGTGCTAATAACTAGTGCTAATAACCAGTTTCATAACTAATGGGGTGCCCTAAATATGCACAGATTCAGCCTCAGGGGGACCTCCGCCCTACCAAACCACTGAACCCCCCTTTGGAGAAGGAGGTAAGCAGCAATACAACCCATAAATGCTTTAGGATTGAAGTTTTTAATGAGCGAGCGCCATATACAGTTTGCTAGATTAAAGTGTTGCTAATAACGGACACCAGTCAAGTGTTTGACATGGTTACGTGTGTGGAATGTTCACACGTTCTAAACCATTGGGTATTTAAATCTTTACTGTATGAGTAGTGTAAATATTGTTCTTCATGTTTACATTTGGATTGGTTGATATTGCTGGTAAGAATCTATCTTGAATATTGAATATTTTATTGTTCATGGATATTTGAATATTTGCTTTGACAATAAATGAGTGCTGCCTAAAAGAAAGCATAAACTCTCAGTGGATTTCTTGCAGTGCATTATGTTGTATGAAATAACTGTTGCCTAGTTATTAATCAAGGCAGGAAATTGTGATTACTGATGTTTTCTGGAACTCTCTGGCACTGAAGTAGCCTATAAAGAATGTATATCTTATAAATCCATACAGATACAGTGATGCATGCAAGTTGTGTCAACACATGAACGAATGAACTCCATACTAAGTAGCCCAATTTTGCACACTTGAATGAAGAAGAGTTCAAAGCAGTGTGTTAAATAATGGTGGTTATGTTTATTTACAGTCAACTCAATAATAACTGCTGCATCATTCACCATTTTATTTCCTTTTTTCTTTTTATGTATGGGCTTATAGTGGCCTGAATTATGTCTGGGCTTATACTGCCATCTACTGGTCAAACAATATAAAAGTGTAAATTAGAAAACAAGGTAAAAAACTCCTGGTCCATGGATGGGCAACCAATAGTCTAACTCTGCTTGCACTCAAATTTCTGTCTAGACACACTTTGCTTTGAACATATTCCCTTTTTGCAGAACAATACACACAGCTTTCTACCTAACACATAACAATCCATGGGATTTCCATAGGTATTTTGATGCTGGGTAGAAAACTTTTTCTATGATTTATTAGCAGTCACATCACACATTTCACTACCAATTGTCCTAGCACAAGAAGGCATGTGGCAAAATCTTGAATTTTCATTTGTGATTGTAAATGCACCAGAATTAGTCACTGACCAGTTTTCATCTAGTCCCTGGTAGGTTAATACATAAAATGTAATAACAAAGTCACAAACTCAAGGTCCATGGGCTATCAAAAGTCAAATAATGACAATAGTGCAATTGTGACGAGGGTGGGCAAAGTTGGGGGGCCCAAAATTCTAATCTTTCATGGGGCCCAAAATTTCTGGCAGCGCCCCTGCCTTTGTGTATCCAACATACAGAATATATAACACTGTGTACTAATAAATTAATGTCAGAATGGAGAAATGTTTTTCCACTTTTGATTAAAATGAAAAGTTTTGGCACCTTTCGGGAGGCTGCTGTGTGTTTGCTGTTTATCTTGTTCCAGTGTTGTTGAGGAGGCTGCAGGTGGAGAGTTTGGTGTTTTAGTCTGACACTGTTCTGATGGAGGTGTTGTGTCTGTTTTCCTCGAGTGTGCTGAAGTTTCTTTTCTTCCAACTGAAAAGAATGACAAAACTTGTTAAAACTAATAACTGTTTTTATCACTGTTGTATGGTACATGACACTGGAGTAAATCATGCTCAATCATAAATGAACAAATGTACCTTTAACAGATAGTCTGATAGATTTTGTATCAGCCTGTACAGAACATATGTAGAATCCCTGATCTTCTTCAGTCAGGTCTGATATGAGTAGAGAGAGGTTTCCTGGAGAGTTTTTACTGACCAGTTTGACTCTGTTCCTGTAATACTCAGTCTGTTCAGGGTAAATTTTCTGATTATTTGCTCCAGATTCTGTTATAAAATTCCATTGTACAGACTTTGGTTTGTCCTGTAGGTCAGTGCAGACACAGGGCAGGACTACAGACTCTCCTGTGAACCCAGTCACCTCCTCTAACCCTGCCTTCTTCACCAGCTCACAGCCTGTAAACAGAACATTTACAGTTAATAACAGAAGCACAGCAGTTATTAATATTGCCTGCTTGTAAGTCACAATATTTTTAAAGGATAAGCCAATTACCTGTTTAAATTCTCAACATGAATCCAATCTCAGGACTCTGATACCCAATACTCAACCTATACTGGCTTATTACTTTAATAACTGCTAAACCTTTAATAATCTTTTCTATCAAATTTCATTGTTTGATTTCAGCGAGTGATGCTGTTACAATTGTTAATAATAATCCCAATTAAGATTCTTCACCTTGCATACAAACAATAAAATAGTTATCATATGTGCTTATAGCATACTTATCTTAAATTTAACATTATTTAAGGGACATCGTCTTCGGGCTACATGACACCCACATAAACCCTTCATAACAACTGAAATGAACCTAAATAAATATTTATGAAGACGGGTTTAAAAAGACTTCCTAAAGTATCAGCTGACATACAGATTGTTTATCAAAGTTAATGTTAAATTTGTATCTGTCAGGGATGGGTTGGAGACAAATGGATGTGCAGATAGTTTATTTAAAGACATTAAATGATGTTATGATGGACAGTGACAACTCCTGAAACCTTTTTTAATGTTTATTTTGACTTTTGTCAGGTGTCATGTCGCTCTATAAGCACTACAGTGTTACAAATAAAATAGATTAGACTGAGAAATGTGTCAAATACACTCTGATAGCATTCCAAAGTTCAGCTCAGTCTGATATCCATCATCACTATTTACTGCTATTTATAACTTGATACTGATGTGTCACAACATGAGGTTATTTCCCCTTTTGATAAACGGAGTCGACATTTTTGTTACATCTGTAACTGTAATTAATTTGAAGACATAAGTCTGCTTTCACAATGAATATCAACTTTTATTGTGTATTTAAATGCTTTACCTTTAACACGAAGCCAGATGTTTCTGTGTTCCCTCTTAGTGCTGCACCTGTAGTCTCCCTGATCCTCTTCTCTCAGGTCAGATATGAGCAGAGACAGATTAGCAGGAGAAATGTTATTAAACAGCTGGAGTCTGCCACGGTAGCGTTTACCATTTAACATTTCTCTCAGACGTCCTGTTCTGTTGGTCTTCCAAGTGAATTTCTGAGGTTTGGTGTTGAGATCAGAGCAGGAGCAGGGTAACAGCACTGAACCACCTTTGTGTTGTGTGATTACTACCAGATTATCATCACCAGAGAGAGCACAGCCTACAGAAACAAACACACAAAAACTCAGAATCTACTGAATACAATATGAAGTACAACATTTCAAACTGAAATTTTATTTAAAAAATACTTATGCTTCAGTCCATTTTATTGCAAAATCTTGTTTCTCAGCTGAGTTCCTCACTACAGTGTGTGTTACAATAACTTGTAATCATTTGTTTTTTCTTATTTCTTAATCCTTGACACTTGGAATTAAACAGCTGTGGTTAGACACCGTGTTACAACTAAATCTGAGAATAAAGACCACTTGGAGAGAGTAATACAACACAATATGCAGACTGTGAGGAAACCAGAGAACCCAGAGGAAACCCATATATGGATGTGAGATGAACAAACACAGAAACTCCACACAGATGGGAACCTGAGCTCAGGATTGAACTGGGGACCCTGGAGCAGTGAGGAGACAATGACACCCACTGCATCACCACATCCCTCAGAGGTCCACAGCTTTCCCCTTTTATATCGATGGTAATGAAGTGAAAAACAGAACACCTGGGTAAGGCTATGGAAGTCAGCTATGGTTATCTATCTATCTATCTATCTATCTATCTATCTATCTATCTATCTATCTATCTATCATTATTATTAATAATAATAATAATAATAATAATAATAATAATAATTGAATCAACCAAATGTACAATAGCAAGTAATACCAAAATAAAAAAAAAAAAATACAATCTAGGGTATACAAAGCTATTGTTCATTTGGCCAATGCTCTTTTCCTAAAAATGGGGGGGGGGGGGGGGGGGGTAGGCCAATGGCTAACAAGATTTGGGAGCCATGTACGAAACTCAAATATTTTCACTCGATCAGGTCAGATATCATCTTTCTAATTATCACTTCACTTCCCCATATTACTATATTTTGCATTTCATTGTAGAGTGTTTCTGTTACATTTTTTACATCAAACAGTTCTTTAATATCATCTTTTAGTTGTTTTATTTCTCCTCCTAAACACCCTATTATCACAGGGATTACTTTAACTTTAAAGTGTTCTCATCTTCGATTTAAAACAGAGTTGTTGGTATTTTCCTGTCTTTTAATTTCAGTTTTCATTCTTGTTGGATTTGTTCAGACATGCCAAATCCACAAATCACTTTCTTTTCCATATCCTCTAGCATCAAATCTAGTCTTGCTGTACAATTCATTCTCATTCTATGCTCCCAATCCCAATACATTTTCTTTCCATTGCTTTCAATGACTTTTATTTTCTTCCATTGTTCTCTAAACCATTTTGTTCCTTCTGGTAACAGTCTTTTTGTATGCACTATTGAACTGCCAGTACTTTCAATGCGCTGTCATGCCTCCTAAGATACTCCATTCCAGCAAGCTGTTGGCAAGCAGATGCTGAATTTTCTGTGTGTGCTCCACATAATCTGCAATTCTCTTGATTGTCAAGTCCTCTTAGCTTTCTCTGTTTCCCTCTTTATGGATGTCTGTTCCTTGTGATATTAATTTTTCCATGCTGTTCATATCCACTCATTCGTTAATGTTGCCATGTAGCATGCTATTCTCACTTTTGTTTCATCGTATACTTCTTTGAACCTCTTCAACCCTCTTCCTCCGTCCTCTCTTTTCATATACAGTGGATATAAAAAGTATATAAACACCCCATTAAAATGATAGGTTTTTCTGATGTAAAAAAAAAAATGAGACCACAATAAATAATTTCAAAACTTTTCCCACCTTCAAGGGAATAGAAAACGTAAAGTAAATGCATACATGGGTTGGTAGCTTATAATATTGAGAGCCTGTAAGAAAAGTTTCAGGAATGTTTGACCATTTATGAGAAAGTTGTGAGCGTTTTTGTATTGCTGCTCTCATGCCACCAGGAGGCTGCCATGTTGCCTGTTGGAAGGGCGACGCATGACATCATTTGGGTGCAAGGCTGAGTGTATACTTCAGTACTGAAGGGGCAAAGCGAAAGGTCTACTAAGGTGACAATGTCGATTTTTTCACTATACATCTGAAAGTGTATTAATGAGCTGCAACCCTGACTTATGGACAAACCTGAACTTTTTACCTGTAAAACAAGGCTGAAACTATGTTTTATACTACTTGTTAGCATGCTTAGCATGTGCTGGACTCATGAAAAACTTCATCAAGATGTCACCCGGCTAACCTACAGTAATTACCATGGTAGACAGTCCAACCCCCACGGCAACACAGAAAGAGGGTAAACAAACACTGCCTTACTATACAGGATGTATGTGAATATTACAGCAGGATGCACTTGTACGAAAAAAGGCAGAAATATTGCCAGAAATACCCGAGCTGATGGTATGGTATGGATTTATGTGGTAAAATTCATACATGTAAAAGATACAGTATAAATAGCACCGAGGATAACACAAAGTATAAAGTACACTTATTTCCAATGTGGTCCTCGTGATGATGGCAAGAAACAATAAAATATAAGAAACAATAATAAATTGACATAACTGTATAAACAATGATGAAAAAGTCATAAACAAAAAATATGCTAACTGTAATTATCACAGAGTACAACTAGATTACAGAAACCAAAATGATTAAAAATTAGTTATATACCGGTACACACACCATAAAACTGGGTTTGGAATTTACTCCTTAAAAACTGTTTCACCTGTTTCTTAAAATTATCACGTGTTTGACTAGATTGCAGTGATCGAGGTAGGCTATTCCACAAATTCCTGTATACCTAAAAGAACTCCGAATGGTTTACGTAAAGTGTGACGTCACTTACCATACACGGCGATATTCGACAAAATGGACCATAGCGCCAGTGACATTTCTTCACTGATTTCCTCGAGTATTTCGGATAATGACACGAATAACGATGATGATCATGATAAGCAAGCATTACCATGTCAATTGGTTACACACAAGTGAACAATATTTATAGAGTTGTTTTAGTTAATTACAGAGGCTTTTCTGACAACAGTAAATCAAAGCAAGACACCCAACAAACATCAAGCTGCTTAGCTGCATCAGCAATGCCCAAAGGAACTCAAAATAACATATCACGCTTAATAAAAAGTTAGGAAAGCCATAAAAAGTGTTTTCTTACCCTTTGAATTTCTCTTTAGTGGGCTACTGATCGTGTTGTCTCATTTGTCTTGTCCGCTTTTTGGCCGAAGATTGTGGGAACCGCATCTGGATTCAGCACTGGCTTGTACAGTATTCCTAATGCCTGGTGCATGTTTGAGTGAAACAATTTTCTTCAAAATGTTCCGAGCACACGAGCTGTGAATGTGCTGTTTTTGCACCCCGAAGGACCATTCCAGTCAGCCTGTGAGAGGTCTGTCCCTGAACGGCAAATGGAATTTATCCATTACCTTCTTACCTTTTTGTACTTTGGGAATTGATGCAGGCTAGTTTTTTCACTTCTGCCATTGTTGTCTCCAGTAATGTTCACATGAATCCTGTATAGTAAAGCAGTGTTTGTTTACCCTCTTTCTGCGTTGCCACAGGGGTTGGACTGTCTACTACGGTAATTATGGTAGGCTAGCCTGGTGAAGTCTTGATGAAGCATGCTAACAAGTGCTTATGCTGCCAGGAACATGTAAAAACTTGCGCACTTGCCTCTTTAACATATTTAGATAAGTCAGATTATATGCAGATCTGTTTGTAGGTTGTCTAGCAAGGTTACAGTCCACAGAATGAGGCTGTCACGGCAGCACTACTTGTACTGGGGATATAAATATGAAAAGTTACCTCCCCAATTCAGTCACATAAGAGTAGATCACCTGTTCACTATTCCTTTGCTGTTTATCAGTGACATCATTTTGTCTGTGAATCTTTCCCCCTCCACTTTTTTGTTAGAGAAATGGAATTTCAATTTTTTTTTCATATAAACTTTTAATGGAATTGTGGCAGCAGGGGCATGGCCAAGCAGCAGTCTGTGAATGGAGGGCGGGGTCGGGGAAGGTAAGTGGCTAAGTCATTCCACCTGCTGTCAATTATGTGTGTGTTTGTTACAGAGATGGAGCATAAAAGGAGAGAGAGAGCAGAGAAAGGGAGCTCTCTCCCTGACCACAACACGAGTGAGTGAGTGAGTGAGTGAGTGAGTGAGTGAGTGAGTGAGTGAGTGAGTGAGTGAGTGAGAAAGCAAGCAAGCAAGCTGAAAAGCTAAATAAAGTGGTTTGTGTAACATCAACTCTTGCCTGCCGTGCTTCTGGGCTTCACCCACATCAGGAATTATTAGTGGTGCCGAAACCTGGGAGCACAGAAGGGAACCACCCCATGGAGTCCTCCCCATTCGAAGAGCTCATCCTTGCCCTCGCTACCGCCCAGCAGAACCAGCATCAAGCGCTGATCACCCTCCAGAAGGAGCAGCAGCAATGCTTCGAAGCCTTGATGCTGGCCCAGCAGGAAGATCGCCAGGCGTTCCGGCACCTGCTTGCGTCAGCAGGGCCGTCAGTCACCGCTGCTGCCACCCTCACGAAGATGGGACCGCAGGACAATCCAGAAGCGTTCCTCACTCTCTTCGAGCAAGCAGCCGAGGTGTGGGGGTGGCCGCAGGAGCAGTGCGCGGCACGCCTCCTCCCGCTCCTGACTGGTGAGGCGCAGCTCGCAGCGCAGCAGCTCCCTGCTGACAGCTGACTGATCTATGCTGACCTAAGGAAAGCCATTCTGCAGTGGCTTGGCCACTCACCGGAGCAACATCATTAGCGCTTCTGGACACTGGCACTGGAGGAGGTTGGCCGGCCATTTGCATTCAGCCAGCAACTCCGGGACGCCTGGCAACAGTGGCTGAGGGTGAAAGACCATGATGCCGACGAGCTCATCGATCTGGTGGCACTGAGCAGTTTATCTCTCGATTTCCGGAAGGAACGGCAGAATGGGTCCAGTGTCACCACCCGGCGTCGCTGGAATGAGCCATCGAACTGGCGGAGGACCATCTGGAGGCGTCTCTGACGGCAGGCAGACGAGGCGTCTCCCCTCGCTTCTCTTCTCTCTCTCCCTCTCTCTCTCCTGTCTCTTGTCCCCCTCTCCACCCCGTTCCCCTGCCACGGAGGCAGCGGCTGGCTCCTCCCCAGCCGGCCCATCGCACCCGTGGTGTCCTCCCATCTCCCTCTTCTGTGTCTGTGTTGTCTCCCCCTCAGGTGAGTGACACCCATAACACCAGTGCAGAGGGAAAGCCTGGGCCGGTGTGCTGGCACAGCGGGGAATCGGAGCATCTCCAGAGTCAGAGCTCAGCAAGAGAGGTGGGTGCTGTAATCTGGATCCCAGACGTGCCAGAAACCGCCCCAATCGGGCTGGAATGTATCACATACCGGTGAGTATTCAAGGGGATACATATCACACTTTGGTGGATTCCGGTTGTAATCAGACCTCAATTCATCAACACCTGGTGCAAGGTGAGGCACTGGGGAGAGCACAAGTGGTGAAAGTGTTGTGTGTGCATGGGGATGTTCACCATTACCCTCTAGTGTCTGTCCAAATTCTATTCCAGGGCCAAATGCATGGAATAAAGGCGTCGGTTAGTCCTTGTCTTACCCACTTGTTGATTTTGGGTACTGATTGGCTGGGATTTAAAAAACTAATGGAATATTTAACACATAGTGGGTCCTGCCCTAGTAGGTCATGGGAAGATCCCGGTGTGGCATTAACTGGAGAAGCTGTCACAGAGCCATCTACATCAGGGGTCACCAAACTACGGCCCGCGGGCCAGATCCGGCCCGCCACCCCCCTTTGACCGGCCCCCCAGCCCCTCTGCCCCCCATCACTTGAACCGGCCCTATGAGGCAATCCCCAAAAGTGGTCATGGCCTATTTTTTTAAATTGCTTTTTGGTAAATAATAACATGTCTGCATCTTGTATTTTGTTGATTTTATCAATTAAAATTGATATTTAGTTATAAAATGAACTATTCATATTTTCCGAATTTTCGTCATATGCTCGCGATCAAGCAGTGACAGGCAGCGCATGCGCAAAGAACTGTCAGTGTTCAGGACAGCAAAATGGCTAGCGGTCAGCGAAAAGCTGACAGAGAGCGCAGAGTTTTTAAAGAACAGTGGACCACCGATTATTTTTTCGTTCAGTGTAAGGACCGTGCAGTTTGTCTTGTATGTAAAGAAAGTGTGCCGGTTTTCAAAGAATATAATCTGCGTCGTCACTATGAAACCCGCCACAAAGCAGGGTTCGAATTATAAATTTGACCCTATGGGGGTCTCTATTTAAAAAAAAAAAGCAATGCATACTCGCTCTCCTGGACCAGCGCACTTTTGCTCACTGCAGTGCACAGCTTGCGCGCGCATGCACGCACGCACGCACGCACACACACGGTGTTGCATATATATATATATATATATATATATATATATATATATATATATATATATATATATATATATATAGTTAAACAAAGGAAGATCGTTGTGAGATAGAGGACAAGTCTTCTTCGGACTTAACTTCACATTCGATTTCGCAGGCTGCAAATTTCAGTTTGCGCGCATAGTGGTGTGGTGGTGAAGTACAGCCGTACATGTTGCGGTTTAATAACACGTTCAATCCAAAGTTATGGCTGCATGGTGATCGGAAATGAAATGAGTTTTATTTATATTTATATGGTGATATAGGCTATTCAAGCTTATTATGGTGATATATGACGTATTTGAGAGACTTCCACAGAAAATTAAGTTTGCTTCTTTCATGGGAGCCTGAGGGAATGGGAGCTCAGCTCCCATTGGCTCCCACGTAATTCGAACTATGCCACAAAGAGTATGCTAGTTTGCGAGGGCAAACAAGAGAAGACAGGATTCGGAGGATGAAATGCGGACTGGCTGCACAACAGAATGTATTCCTTCACCAAACCCAGATCAACCAGGCTGCTGTCCGAGCCGTTTACTGATGGGGACTTTGTTAAAGTATGCATGCTTGCTGTGGCCGAGGAGGTGTGTCCCGACAAGAAGGATGCGCTCAACGTGGTGAGTCTCTCTGCACCTACTATGACCAGGCGAACCGAAGATTTGGGGGACAACATGTATGACCAGCTGAATGAGAAAGCGTCAGAATTCGAGTTTTTTGCTTTGGCCATGGATGAGAGCAATGACGTGCAGGACACAGCACAACTGCTGTGATCTATTGCTCATATTATTATAATTTCACTGTTTTTTAAAATGTATTTATTTTATAGGCCTATTTATTTGACCTTTATTAAGTGCTGCATACAATTATTATTAATATTATTAATAATATCAACAGGCCTACCTACAATTTATAATTTTCCACTCACCTTTGCCAGTGTCAATCACCTCAACTAGACAGATGTTTCTTACCTTGACAGCTTTGATATTATTTTTATTAGAAAATAAATAAATGGAATATCAGTGGTATTTCAAATTAAAACAAAGTGTGAAGACTTGATTACTACTTTTGCAAACCACTAGTAAAGATAAACAAATATGTGCCAGGAATCAAGTGTTGATATAGTAGTGGGGATATAGTAGTGGGGATGGCCGTGCCAGGCTAGTAATCTCTACTACACAATGAGGCCTGCTGGTGGTCATATTTGTCTGGGTTATACAATTCTATGTGATATAGCTGACCCGACCCCGGCCCCCATCATAGTCAGGAATGACAATGTGGCCCCCAGAGAAAAAAGTTTGGTGACCCCTGATCTACATCAACACCGGGTCAGAGTGAGGAGCATCCCACTCCTCCTCCCTCTCTCGGGGATTCCCTTGGGGATTTCCCATTAGAGCAGTCGCGAGACGAGACTCTGTGGCATGCGTTTGACCAAGTGAAAGTAATCAATGGTCAAACTCTCCAGCCAAGCGCGGCACTGACCTTCCCCTATTTTGCCATTATTAAAGATAGATTGTACCGAGTGATGCAGGACACTCAAACTAAGGAACAAATAACCCAGTTGTTAATCCCAAAGAGCCGTAAGGAATTCATATTCCATGCGGCTCACTTTAATCCCATGGCTGGACACTTGGGGCAAGACAAAACACTAGCCCAAATAATGGCCCGGTTCTATTGGCCAGGGATTCGCGGGGATGTCTGTCGGTGGTGTGGGGCATGCCGTGAATGCCAATTAGTAAATCCCGCGGCCACTCCAAAAGCGCCTTTGCACCCTCTTCCTCTAATCGAGACCCCATTTGAGCGAATTGGGATGGATCTCGTCGGGCCATTAGATTGGTCAGCACGGGGATATCACTTTTAGTTCTAGTGGACTATGCAACGCAATATCTGGAAGCAGTGCCTGGAAGCAGCAGTCTGTGAATGGAGGGCAGGGTCGGGGAAGGTAAGTGGCTAAGTCATTCCACCTGCTGTCAATTGTGTGTGTGTGTGTGTGTGTGTGTGTGTTTGTTTGTTACAGGGATGGAGCATAAAAGGAGAGAGGGAGCAGAGAAAGGGAGCTCTCTCCCCGACCACAACGCATATGTGAGTGAGTGACAGAGAAAGAAAGAAAGCTGAAAAGCTAAATAAAGTGGTTTGTGTAACATCAACTCTCGCCTGCTGTGCTTCTGTGCTCCACCCACATCAGGAATTGTTACCGAAAAAATCTCCAGGGCAGCTTCAAGTCTTACTCACTATGCAGAGCTTCCGTGTCTTGAGCCCAAATGATGTTGGAGCATTGCTAGAAACGATTGGGGGGATTTTTCTGATTGGTTAAAATATTTTCAATGGCGGCCTCCATTAAATCATTCATTCTGCATAGAAACTGACTTTCAGAGATGGATATCTTAGTTGTGTGAGCTCCTTATTTTCAATTATTCAAATGAATCAGTTTATATCATAACTATGTTAAAAATGAGTTTTCTTTTCTTTTAATGTGACCTATAACCTGTAGAATTCAATTGAAAAACAAACAAATCTGTTAGGGGGAAAAACATAAATTTTTTTTTTTTTTTAAGTGTGTACACCCTTAAACTAATACTTTGTTAAAGGGCCTTTTTATTTAATTACAGCAGTCAGTCTTTTTGGGTAGGAGTCTATCAGCCTGCCACATCTAGACTTGGCAATATTTGCCCACTCTTCCTTGCAAAAGCACTCCAAATCTGTCAGATTGTGAGGGCATCTCTTGTGCACAGCCGTCTTCAGGTCACCCCACAGATTTTCAATTGGATTTTGGCCTGGGCTCTGGCTGGGCCATTCCAAAACATTTTCTGGAGTGATTGTCATGCTGAAAGATGAAATTCATCTTCAGCTTTCTAGTAGACACCTGAAGGTTTTGGGCCAAAATTGACTGGTATTTAGAACTGTTCATAATTCCCTCCACCTGGACTAAAGCCCCTGGTCCAGCTAAAGAAAAACAACCCCAAAACATGATGCTGCCACCACCATGCTTCACCATGGGTATGGTGGTTTTTTGGTGATGTGCAGTGTTGTTTTTGCACCAAACATACCTTTTGGAATTGTGGCCAAAAAGTTCAACCTTGGTTTCATCAGACCATAACACATTTTCCCACATGTTTTTAGGAGGGGGGGGTTTGCAAAATTTAGCCAGGTCTGGATGTTTTTCTTTGACCCTACTTCATAGTCCAGACATATAGAGAATACGGGAGATTGTTGTCATATGTAGTATACAACCAGTACTTGCCAGAAATTCCTGCAGCTCCTTCAGTGTTGCTGTAGGCCTCTTGGCAGCCTCCCTGACCAGTTTTCTTCTTGTCTTTTCATCAATTTTGGAGGCACCTCTAGTTCTCAGTAATGTCACCATTGTCCCATATTTTCTCCACTTCTTGATGACTGTCTTCACTGTGCTCCATGGTATATCTAATGCCATGGAAATGTTTTTGTACCCTTCTCCTGACTGATACCTTTCAACAATGGGATCCCTTTGATGCTTTGTAAGCTCTCTGCGAACCATGGCTTTTGCTGGAGGATGCAACTGAGTAAATGTCTGAACTTTATTTGGGGTTAATCAGTCATTTTAATTGATGGCAGGTGTGAACCCAAAAAGACTGAATGCTGTAATTAAATCAAAAGGTGCTTCAACAAAGTATTAGTTTAAGGGTGTGCACACTCTTGCAACCAGATTATTGTACTTTTTTATGCTTTTCCCCCTAGCATATTTTTTTTATTTTTCAATTGAATTGTACAGGTTATAGGTCACATTTAAAGGGGGGGAAGTTTTGAAATTATTTATTGTGGTCTCATAGGTTTTTCTGATGTTAAAAAAAATCATTTTAACAGGGTGTGCACATTTTTTTATATCCACTGTACAACTGCTCGTCACTTGTTTGCTTTCCATGGAATCCTTCTTTCCTTTGTTCTGCCTTCACTATCTTGTCCAGTTCTTTGATGGCACTCTTTCTTAAGATGCATTTGTTCATGACATATCCTGCCACTTGGATCACTCTACAATTTATTGCTTTTATCAAGTTGGTGTCATTTAGGTTCATCTTTACCAGTTGTTCCATTCACTTTTTCACTTCTTTCTTAACTCTTTTCATTACTCTCCTCACATTGAACTTGTCTCCTTGCTTGCATCCTCAGAACTTGTAAACTTCATTCTGCCTCGGGTCCAATTCTTTCATCTTTTCTTGCAATACTGTCACTCCTTCACCTTTTATCATCTTTCCTTCCCTGAACACCACCTCTTCACATTTCCTTACTCCATAACAAGCTTCTGTATCCATGCTAGCCTTCACAATGGTCTCATTTGCTACTTCCAGTCTTCAGTGGTCTTCTTGGTACACTTTAAGATCATCTATAAACAAACTGTGTGTCCTTTTGATATTTATCTCTCCTGGGTGGCCCATCTTGTAGCCATCTGTTTCCTCTTGGAGCATTGCAATTGGTACCTCCATGAAGGAAAACCCGATGGGGCAGAGCATTTTTTAACATAGTTACTGGGAGACCAAATGGTCTCCCAGTGGCCAGATTTGGTCTCCTAGTCAATGCCAAACCAGCTTCACTGGGAGACCAAATTTTAAACCAAGTTATGTCTTATAATTTGGTTCAATCAGTTGCAATTAATTAACCAAGTACCATGTAAGTATACAGTGGTGCTTGAAAGTTTGTGAACCCTTTAGAATTTTCTATATTTCTGCATAAATATGACCTAAAACATCATCAGATTTTCACACAAGTCCTAAAAGTAGATAAAGAGAACCCAGTTAAACAAATGAGACAAAAATATTATACTTGTTCATTTATTTACTGAGGAAAATGATCCAATATTACATATCTGTGAGTGGCAAAAGTATGTGAACCTTTGCTTTCAGTATCTGATGTGACCCCCCTGTGCAGCAATAACTGCAACTAAACGTTTCCGGTAACTGTTGATCAGTCCTGCACACCGGCTTGGAGGAATTTTAGCCCATTCCTCCGTACAGAACAGCTTCAACTCTGGGATGTTGGTGGGTTTCCTCACATGAACTGCTCGCTTCAGGTCCTTCCACAACATTTTGATTGGATTAAGGTCAGGACTTTGACTTGGCCATTCCAAAACATAAACTTTATTCTTCTTTATCCATTCTTTGGTAGAACGACTTATGTGCTTAGGGTCGTTGTCTTGCTGCATGACCCACCTTCTCTTGAGATTCAGTTCATGGACAGATGTCCTGACATTTTCCTTTAGAATTCGCTGGTATAATTCAGAATTCATTGTTCCATCAATGATGGCAAGCCATTCTGGCCCAGATGCAGCAAACAGGCCCAAACCATGACACTACCACCACCATGTTTCACAGATGGGATAAGGTTCTTATGCTGGAATGCAGTGTTTTCCTTCCTCCAAACATGATGCTTCTCATTTAAACCAAAATTTCCATGTTGGTCTCATCTGTCCACAAAACATCTTTCCAATAGCCTTCTGACTTGTCCACATGACCTTTAGCAAACTGCAGATGAGCAGCAATGTTCTTTTTGGAGAGCAGTGGCTTTCTCCTTGCAACCCTGCCATGCACACCATTGTTGTTCAGTGTTCTTCTGATGGTGGACTCATGAACATTAGCATTAGCCAATGGGAGAAAGGCCTTCAGTTGCTTAGAAGTTACCCTGGGGTCCTTTGTGACCTCACTGACTATTACATGCCTTGCTCTTGGAGTGATCTTTGCTGGTCGATCACTCCTGGGGAGAGTAACAATGGTCTTGAATTTCCTCCATTTGTACACAATCTGTCTGACTGTGGATTGGTGGAGTCCAAACTCTTTAGAGATGGTTTTGTAAGCTTTTCCAGCCTAATGAGCATCAACAATAATTTTTCTGAGGTTCTCAGAAATCTCCTTTGTTCGTGCCATGATGCACTTCCACAAACATGTGTTGTAAAGATCAGACTTTGATAGATCCCTGTTCTTTAAATAAAACAGGGTGCCCACTCACACCTGATTGTCATCCCATTGATTGAAAACACCTGACTCTAATTTCACCTTCAAATTAACGGCTAATCCTAGAGGTTCACATACTTTTGCCACTCACAGATATGTAATATTGGATCATTTTCCTCAATAAATAAATGAACAAGTATAATATTTTGTCTCATTTGTTTAACTGGGTTCTCTTATCTACTTTTAGGACTCGTGTGAAAATCTGATGATGTTTTAGGTCATATTTATGCAGAAATATAGAAAATTCTAAAGGGTTCACAAACTTTCAAGCACCACTGTACATTTAACAAGGAAAACTTGGCACTGCATTAACTATGTTGATATTATGCTGGCTGAAACAAGGATTCGTAATGCGGCAATTTGCATCACAGAATATGCCACAGCGGTGCAGCTGCATGGACTCTGGAGCCTGTGATTGTATTGCCCAGACCAGTTGGTCTCCTAGTGGAAAATCCTTAAAAAATGCTCTGCGATGGGGTAATAGCTATCTCCTTGCAGACACCCTTTCAAGATGTTGATCCACTGACTGATTTTCACCTTTCCTTTATCTTGGATTTCTTGTCTTGTTTTCCATCCTTCCATTAGTTTTTGCAGTTCATTCAAAAACTTTTCTGGTATTCTTATTCATCTGTAGACTCTTTCCATACAATCATGCCTAACCATGTCATATGCCTTTTGGTAGTCGTAAAATGCCACAGCCAAGTTCCTCTTCCTTTCAACAGGCGAACAATCCAAAACGCCAGGAAGAGATAAAAAATGGTAAACAAGCAAAAAGTCGGGTGAGGCCAAGGCCGGATTAACTATATGGGCCTGCGGCACAGTGCCCAGGGGCACCAACCACTCACAGCCAGTGGGGGGGCACCACATGACAGAAACTTTAAAAATATTTTTTGTGAATGTTTGTACACTTAAAATGGTTATACACTTGACATTGTTAAATAGTCATATATAATTCATTATGAACACTTTCATAAGAACAACAATAATCATAATTCTGAGCAAGAGTGGCCTTTGCGACCATTAACCCCCCTTTCCTCAACCTGTCAGTTGAGCCAGTCCACCTATGGTGAAATGTATCAATTTTTTTAAAACCGCGGTAGAAATGAAAAATGGACAGACATCAATTGAGTGGTTGTGTGAAAAGAAAATTAAAAAAAGAGAAAGACTCCAGGCATGTAGCTGCAATTAAAAATGTTCCAGTGTTAGATCGTTTTTTTTTTAATAAAAACATCGACAACTGCTGTCACTACCAGCGCTGAAGCCGAAGCTAGTGAAATCAGCGATGCTAGTGAGGGAGATGGCCCTGCTAGCACTAGCCGGGGAGATGCTACAACCACAGCCAGTGTTAGCCGAGGGGTCGGCGACGACGAGGATCCCCTTGAGACATACAAATATATGCTGCTCATTTTTTAATAAGACATTTCAATATGCCTACATGCATATCGTTGGTTGTTTTCAGTGAATTTGATGGGCTGATGTAGCCTACTTAATAAATTTTCAATGAGGAAGAATAACCTTGTTTATGTGTACTATTGTTTATGTATATGCTACTATTTTTGACAGCAAAAGGCAAGGTTTGTGAGTGTGTGCAGGAGGTTACTGAACGCGTGCGCACGGGGGGGGGGGGGGGGGGGGGCACTTGAGGTATAGTGCCCAGGGGCACCGCATTGGCTTAATATGGCACTGGGTGAGGCACAAACAGGCTATCAGAGACACAGACAAAAGCAGAATCAAAAAATTAGAAACAGGAATCAGGAAACCAGGAGATCAATCAAGAAAATAAGGCTTGGTAATGCATCTGTAACAACTCAGTGCAGTACTTTGCCTCGAGCATTTGTTGAAACAGTCTTTGTATAGGCACACTGATTGCGCCTCAAACTTGTGCAGGTGTGCATCATGAATGGTGCGCTTGCGAGAGTCCGCACGGCATGCGCGCAGTCCAGAACATGCCCGAGAGTCCATCTGATGCACACGCCACAGTGTGCAGGTATGACAGAAATCCCCCCCAAGAGCTCCCTCTGGGAGCGTAAATCCATCTTTCCTGGCCCTGGGGATGAGGGCCTGATGCTGGATGCCATGCCATTGGTGCGTCGCTCTGAGCCAAAGTGGGACCATATTGGCTCAGGTGGGGACTTGGGCTCAGGCTCAGTACAGGACTTGGACTCTGGGCTGGAATTGGGCTCAGGCTCAGGACAGGACTTGAACTGTGGACTAGATATGGGCTCAAGCTTTGGACATGGCTTGGACTCTGGACTGGATACAGGCATAGGTTTGCGCTCTGGACAGGACTTGGGCTTCAGACTGGACATAAGCATGTGTTGTGGACTGGTCATGGGTTCCTGGTTGGACATAGGCTCGAGTTCTGGACTGGAGTCAAGCTCTGGACATGACTTTGACTCTGGACTGGACTCAGGCATGGGCTTGAGCTCTGTCTGCACATCATTCCAATCCTGATCAGGACCCAGCAGTGAGACAATGATGTCTTCATGGCCAGGCAGTGGTGGAGCAATGATGTCTTCATAGCCAGGCAATTGCAGAGTGGTGATGTCATCTTCATAGCCAGGCGGCGGCGGGATGCCGACGGCTTCATAGCCAGGTGAGGCAGAGGCCACTCCGTCGTCCTCTGGCACCAGTTCTGGAACTGGCACTGGTTCTTGTGCTGGAGCTGGCACTGGCTCTGACTCTGGTGCTGGCTCTGAGTCTGGTGCTGGTTCTGGCACAGACTCTTTCACTGGCACTGAGTCTTGTGCTGGTCCTAGCTCTGGCTCGGTTGCTAGCTCTGGCTCTGGTTCCAACTCTGACTCTTGCTCTAGCAGTGGCTCTGGCTTGAGCTCTAGCAGTGCCTCTGGCTTGAGCTCTAGCAGTGGCTCTGGCTTGTGCTCCAGTTCAGGCTCCGGCTCTTGCTCTGGTTCTGGTTCAGGTGCTGCCTCCGGGATTGACTGTGGAACGGGCTGTGGGATTAGCTCTAGTGCGATGGCCTCTAGGAGGAGCTCAGGAGCAACGGCATTGTTGGCCTAAGACATGATAGCACCCCCCCCCCCCCCACACACACACACACACACTTTCACAGGGGTCCTCCTTCTCTAATCCCTCGTAAGTGTACCAGAGCATAACCTGAAAAGCCTGGGAGCTCCAAAGGCATGGGTGCTCTATTCTCATGAAGTACTTTGCCTATCGGCATGCCCATCCTGTAAGCCAGGAGATCATGCAGCTTACCCAGACAGGTTCTGGAGGCTTGGGCTCTTCTAAGTCTGCATTATAAAAAAGGCATACTGCAGGCTGAATCCCCTAGGGTGATACACTCCATGATAGGATGCCAGGGTGGGAAATCCAACACTCTTCCAGAAAAACATGGTTGGGGCTGAGGTACGGAAATCCGGAATTGGTGTGGAAGGGCATGCTGGTAAACTTCTGCTATATCCATAGTTTGGCAAAGTATTCTGTCAGGTATGGGTTAGAAGACAGATGTATGTGCAGAAGATAGTTCATTTAATAAAAGTGACAACAGGCAAACAATCCAAAATGCCAGGCAGAGATCAAAAATGGTAAACAAGCAAAAGGTCAGGTGAGGCACAAACAGGCTATCAAAGACACAGACAAAAGCAGAATCAAAAACCAGGAACAGGAATCAGGAAACCAGGAGAACAATCAAAAAAATGAGCCTCAGTAATGCATCCGTAACAACTCAATGCAATACTTTACCTCGAGCATGTATTTAAACAGTCTTTATGAAGGCACACTGATTGTGCCTTAAACTTGTGCAGGTGCGCATCGATAATGGAACACGTGCAAGAGTCCGCTTGGCGCGTGCAGTCTGCAGTGCACCCGAGAGTCCGTCTGATGCATGTGCCATGGCACACAGGTGTGACACTGTTGATATTCCTATAGAACATTCCTTCATCTTCTTTAAACATGTCATTGTTTCATATCTTGACATCCCTTATTTTTAACTTAATTTCACTTTCCTATATCTTAATTCCTACAACCATTTTTCTTTTGGATTCACTAGTTCTTGATTAATGGACTTTCTACTTTCTCCTTCAGATTTTCAAGTACTTTCTTTTCCTTCTTTGTAGCTTTTCTTTTATAAATCTCGTTTGCCTTCCTTGCAACTAGCTGTCTTGTCTCCTCAAGTTTCTCTTCCATTTTCCTTATCCTTCTATTTTCACCAATCTTATTTCTTTCCTCTCTTTATCCCAACTTATTCTTCAATTATCCTACCAATCACATATGTTGCATCTATTATCTTGCACATGTTGTCTGTGCTGCTTAAGTTGTTGTCATTGTAATCTCTCGTTGTCATTGTAATTGCTTGCTCCCTCTCTTGTATCTTCACTTCTGTTGTCATTATTCAATTAGTTTCTAAACCACACCACATTGTCTCTCAGGTTCTGTCTTGATATGTTCATCCTTTCTGGAAACTGTTGGGCCCATCTTCTTTTCATTCTTTGCATGAATCCTCTGTCTTTCCTTCTCTGTTCATCCTCTACTTTTATCAGCCATTTCTTCTCACCTTCTGTGTAGGTTGATAAGTGATGTTTTGCTTGAGCTTCTTCATTTGAGACAGCAGTATCTTGTCTTGCCACTTTTTCTCTGAAATGATCTGATGTTGTCCTTAGGTGTTGTTTGATTGCTTGGTTGAAACTGATTATCTATATCTCCCATAAAATTTAAGTTTGTATACACAGGACAAATAGTCCATCCAGGGTTCCCTGGCTCTCTGGATGAGGCTTCAAAAGATAGGGGCACCATGCCTACCAGATCTCATGATTGATAACCTCGTAACACAGCAGCCATTCACCCGTATTGGCACAGTATTTTCAGGTTGTGGGTATAATTGCTCATGTAACCTCCACTAGGTAATTTGCTGACCAAAGCTGAAGAGCCCCACCTGCCCATTCAATTATTCGTGTAGCTTCCCACTAGATGGGCTGTCTGCTAAGACTGAAGGGTCCCATCTACCCTGTTTGTGATCAGAGTTTCCCTTCTCCTAGGATGACAGGTGACCAAAGCTAACAAGCTCATCCTACCCGAAGCACTGGTTATTTAAAGGCGCCAGTTACTCGCCTTTGGTCCCTTCTCCTGTTAGTGCCAAACAGTTCCACTGTGTGAAGGCCAGGAGTTAGACTTGACTGTTAGAGGCTTTATTTTGTGCATGCCGTTGGAGCACTTTGTAGGTGTCAGATGTTCATCTTCCTCAACCACTCCGGCAATAACAGCCTTCAGAACTTTATTATTACAAAAAGTAACACTGTTTAAACTTGGACATTCAATAAAATTGGACTACTGTTGTGAGTTTTGAAAATATGATCAGTCTTGATAAATGCATGTAACAAATTGTAAAAGAAAAAAAAACCAACCAGTTGAGAAATAAGGTGTAATGCAGGAAGTGAAGATGGTGGTCACTGATAGAGATACAACAGAAAAAGGTGTGAAATTCACCCCAACATTGGGCCCCTTAGTACCACTTGAGCATCATTTAAACGCCACAGCCTACTTGAGTATTTTGGCTGACCATGCCCATCCCTTTATGATCACAGTGTATCCATCTTCTGATGGCTACTTCCAGCAGGATAACCTGCCTCAAACTGATCTCAAACTGGTTTCTTGAACATGACAATGAGTTCACTGTACTCAGATGGCCTCCACAGTCACCAGAAGTCAATCCAAAAGAGCACATTTAGGATGTGGTGGAATGGGAGATTCACATCATGGATGTGCAGCCAACAAATCTGCAGCAACTACGTGATGTTATTATGTCAATATGGACCAAACATTCCTCAGAGATTTTTCAGTACTTTGTTGAATCTATGCCATGAAAAATTAAGGCAGTTCTGAAGACAAAAGTGGGTCCAACCCAGGACTAGCCAGGCATACCTAAAAAAAAAAAAAGTGGGCAGTGAACACACACTATCTGTGTGATTTTCACCACCTCTGACAGTTATCAGGTGTGAATAACACCACAGTTGTGTGTTCTCATGTTCGAGCCACTGTGAGACATTCAGCATGCCAGAGTGAGCACATGATTGTGTCTAGGGCAGCATGAGTACTCATCGGAGAATGGCCACTTCCTCCTTCTCATAGTGTCAGTGAACCTACATTGTGGCATGCACAGAGAATATTAAAACCTTGACAGATCCTCACAGAGACACAGTTGACTCCAGAGGAAGAGGTTTATTCTCATTTACAGCCGGAAAGAACATTCCAGTGACTGTTTACATGCCATTAAATAGGTCCCTGCACAGGGCTAGTTTTGGATGATTAGTGACAAGTAAACAAAACGTCATGCTTATTTGTCTAATAAAGGTAAAATTAATTATCAAATGATTCCATAATATAACAATAAAGGAAATACACATATGATGTAAAGCTGATGTCACACTTGTACTCTATGTCAGGAGTGCAGGTGACAGATGGATATAGACACAGTAAAAATAGTTTATTCAGGCCAACAAATCCAAAACATGAGGCAAAATCAGAAAGAGGGACAGGAAAGGTTCAGGTAAGGCACAAACAGAATATCAGAGGCTCGGCACAACAGCAAGAATCCAAACAGGAGTCAAAATCAAACCCAGAAAATCAACACAAAATAAAAGACTTGGTAAAGTCAGACCAACAATAACTGAGTGTTTATTTTACAATGAACCAGTGCAGTGAGTGAGCTTCAGTAGTGTGCTGTGGTGGTAGAGTCCAGGCATGTGTAATCAGTAATCAGAGACTGAGTGGTGAAGTGCAGGATGGGTGTTATAGTCCGTGGTGGCCATATTTGAAGGCTGCTGTGAATTCTGTGAATCTGAGTGCTGACAGGTGCAAATGTGCTACTGTGAGAATTACTTCTTTACAAGTTCAGGTCACAAACCTATTCCATTCATCATGCACAACAAGACACATCAGTCCTAATACGGCAGACCTTCCTCTCTGCCTTATCAGACCTTAGAAGACATTTTTCTGTTTTTCTCACACACACAAGCCTTAATAACAAGAAGTAGGTGCATTAGACTCCATTAACTCCATTTACCTCCATTAGGCAAGTGATTATCTCACTTGGCATTGTGGAGAACAGCTGAAATAATCATGACTGCATGATTGGGTAACAGAGAAATGAGTGGGCACAGGGAAAACATTTACTGAATTATTTAGCTTATTATTTGCTCATTCTTTCGTGTAAACATTCATTTAATTAAGAAGAACACGCTTGTAATAAATTATTGTCCAAAAAATTAAAATAGTTTAAATTATTAATTACCACATTATATATGTAATGCTGAATGATGATACGATATCTCATTTCATCTCATCTCATCTCATCTCATTATCTCTAGCTGCTTTATCCTGTTCTACAGGGTCGCAGGCAAGCTGGAGCTTATCCCAGCTGACTACAGGTGAAAGGCGGGGTACACCCTGGACAAGTCGCCAGGTCATCACAGGGCTACGATACAATATATTAACATATTTTAATACTTTATATTTCATTGTTTTTTTGTTAAAAATAAATGCCATGGGACCTCATCAACTGGATTTAGCAATTATTAATGCCAATATCGAGGACGTGCATTGCAAATATGCTCTGAGCAAAGTTGCTCTTAAGACTCCTTCTTTCAAATGAGTTCAGAAAAACAGCATACAGACATGTTTGTTGCTGAAAAGCGTCTTTAAAATCACCTTGTAGCCCTAAAGTGCAACGTTATCATGAAACCCACCCTACTTTTGAAAACAGGATGTAAACTTGTGAAAAAATAGCTGTAGATACAGAGTTTTGTTGAAGGTTGAGTGAAAAAAAATTAATTTTGAAAGCTGAGGTTCCTCAATCCATTTAGTGTCAAAGCAATGAAAGATGATACACAGTTCAGTCCATATAGATTGCTGTTGTGCTATCTGTGTGAAGAGTATTGAAACTGTGAACACATTTTTGAGTAATGCATTTAACTAAATATAAAATACTGTAACTCAGGCGTAATGCAGGAAGTGAAGATGGTGGTCACTGACAGAGATACAGCAGGGAAAAAAAGGTGTGAAATTCAAATGACAGGAAATAACTTCTTGCTTACGCTAAGATTGAAGATACTTTCAATAAGATCAAGATTGTGAGAATTCTCTGAAATGTACCATAACTATAGAAACACTTCATACATGCCTCAAAACCAACTCATTCTACCAGAACACAAGCAAAGGCTCTCTCTCTCAACAAGATACACACACAGAAAATAATAACTAGAGGTGAGTCATCATTGGCCCTCCACCTACTAGTGTGGTTTTAGGATTTAAGAATCTCGTTAATTAATGACTTTTTTTTTTTACATTTGAATTCTTTTTTATTGTTTGGTTAAAATTGTTTTGATCAGGTTTGAAAACAGTCTGTGTAAGCATGTGAAAAATAAGCTGTAGACACAGAGCTTTGTTGGAAGTTGTGTTCAAGCAAGAGAATAATTTATGAATTTTGAAAGCTGAGGTTCTTCAATTGTTTTTGTGTCAAAGCAATGAAAAGTGATCCACAGTGATGGACATTTAGTCCACATGGACCGCTGTTGTCAGTTTTGAAAATATGAACACAGTCTTGATAAATGCATGTAAGTAATTGTAGAAAAAAATCTTGAAATATGGTGTAATGCAGGAAGTGAAGATGGTGCTCACTGACAGAGATACAGCAGAAAAAGGTGTGAAATTCACACATCTATTTACAACCAAGACCAGAATGAAGAAGTGACATGGTTAATATGAGTTATTATTGAAGCATTCAAAAAGACAGGGACGAGGAGAGGTGTAATTCAGTAAATGTGTAAAAACAGACACAGTAAGTATTATAGAGATGAAAAATAATCTGACTGTAGAATCCTCCTTATTCATTCGCCCACCTCTCTTTATCAGGACATTTAGACTGAAGTTAATCAGGAAGAAAAAAAAGCTGAACAGGTCAACATGTTTGTTTACCTTGTGTATGAAGATTACAGCTGTCTTTGAACAATTTAACTAGAAGTACAGTGGTATGCAAAAGTTTGGGCACCCCTGGTTAAAGTTACTGTTACTGTGAACAGTTAAGCAAGTTGAAGATGAAATGAACTCCAAAAGGCATAAAGTTAAAAGATGAAACACACTTTTCAACATTTTAAGCAATATCTGTGTATTATTTTGGGTTTGACAATTTTAGAGTGAAAAAAGGAAAGGAGTAACTTGCAAAAGTATGGGAACCCTAGGAGATTTGAGCACTCAGATCACTTTGACCATAGCCTGGGAAATCCCACGCTGCTTTGCACAATCGTTCCGATCTGAAAAGACAGCATGGAAACTATGGTCTAAAGGCTCGCCTGAGTTAGGGAGCCAATCAGAGAGTGGGGAGGGGTGGAAAGACGGTGAAGCGTACTACTCGACAAACGGAAGCTTGTAGTTTATTTGGGACTGTTTACGGATCACATTTAACATGGCAGCGAGCGATACGAACCAAACTTTCGATCAAGCTGGACGGAGGGTCCAGCTTCTCTCATATTTGTCTTGCACAAACGGCAGTAATCGTTCGGTGCCATTGTTTTCCTATTTTTGTTTTGCCTTCTCTTTCTCTTTCCTTCTCTTCTTCGCCTCTTCGTCGCTCTAACTACGTCACCGGGTACAACTGCCATGATTGGCCATGGGCTACGTATACGCCAAATGATAGACATTTGCAACATCCAATAAACGGCCGTTGACAATCGTAAACCACACCTCCCCTACGAGAAATTCAATAGGCGGATTCTAGACCATATTCCACTTGTGATATGGTCTGGTGTTAACCAGACTACTTTGACCAAGGTCTCAGACCTTAATTAGTTTGTTAGGGTTATGGCTTGTTCACACTCATTGTTAGGAAAGGCCAGGTGATCCAAATTTCAAAGCTTTATAAATACCCAGGCTCCTCTAACCTACTCCCATTCCTGTATGGCAATTGGAGGTTCCAGAGACTGACTTGAAGTTGCTTGAAATTAAGATGGAAAATCCTGAGGTAGACTTGGCATTTGAATTTCATTGTCATGTAAGAGAAAGATATAAGAACCATATACTAATTTTTACTGATGGGTCAAAAGATCAAGACACAGGAGCTACAGGGTCAGCCTTTTTTGTTCAGAGTTTTAATTTTCAAGCTTTTAAAAGAACTTCAGATTTTTTAAGTGTATTTACTGTGGAGCTCTATGCAATCCTAATGATCATTTTTGTGTTTTCTCTGATGTTTCTATGTCTCCTCACATTCAGAACAGCTCAACGACTATGGGTAGGAGAGTCATAAATGACAACCTTTTTGAGCAAGCTCTCTCTCTGATCTCAACCAAAATGTCAGACTCTGTAGATGATTTACTGGAAATTTTTAATTTAAATATGACCCAAATTATGGATGATATTGCTCCATTCAAAATTAAGAGTCAGTGATAAGCAGAAAGCACCATGGAAGCAATACCCAGCTGTTAAACTGCTAAAGAGAGAATGTAGAAAGACTGAAAGAAAATGGCGCAAATCTAAACTTCACATCCATTATCAAATCCATAAAGAGATGCTTTGTAAATATAATTATGAAATTCGTAAAGCAAGACAGTCTTTCTTCTCCAACATCAACAGGAATATGAACAATGCCCGTGTGCTATTTTCAACAGTAGAGAAGCTAACTAATCCCCCACCACAATTAGCACCTGAACTTCTCTCAGTTAATAAATGCAATGAGTTTGCATCCTTCTTCAAAGGTAAAATTGATAAAATACGGCAGAATATTGCTCATAATATATCTCAGTTGCAAATAATTGAAAAACTGCAATCACCAGTGACACAGACAGATAACTTCAACACAATGTAAGAATTTTGTTTAATTGATTATGAGACTCTTGAAAAAACTGTACAAAATCTGTTCCTCAACATCTGAATTGGACATTCTGCCCACCAACTTTTTTAAGTTTGTTCTTCATCTTATAATTACAGATGTGCTTCAAATCATAAATACATCCCTAGAGACTGGCATTGTTCCTGTGTCCCTGAAAAAAGCCGTTGTAAAGCCCCTACTTAAAAAGAATAACCTGGATGCTTCAGTATTAAATAACTACAGGCCAATATCAAATCTACCATTCATCAGGAAAATCCTTGAAAAAATTGTCTTCAATCAATTAACTGCCTTCTTGATATCAAACAGCTGTTTTGATAACTTTCAGTCAGGATTTCGTGCCAATCATAGCACTGAAACAGTGCTGATTAAAGTTATAAATGACATACGTCTTAATACTGATGCAGGCAAAACATCGGTCCTGGTATTACTGGACCTCAGTGCAGCTTTTGATACTGTTGATCACAACATACTGCTATATTGACTTGAACACTGGGTTGGGTTGACTGGTAAAGTTATCAATTGGTTAAAATCATACTTAAAAGATAGAAGCTTCTTTGTTACCATGGGAAATTGTTCCTCAACATCAATGTCCTTGACCTGTGGTATCCCCCAGGGGTCGATTCTTGGACCATTACTATTCAACCTTTATACGCTCCCACTTGGGCAAATTATCAAGAACAATTCAATTTTGTATCACTGCTATGCAGATGACACCCAAATTTATTTTGCTCTATCACCTAATGATTATGCCCCCCTTGAATGTCTCTACCAGTGTATCGACCAAATCAACAACTGGATGTCACAAAATTTTCTTCAGCTGAACACAGATAAAACAGAAGTAATTCTATTTGGAAAAAAAGATGAAAGACTCAGGATTACCACTATTCTTGACACAAAGGGGATTAAAACAAAAGAAATGGTTAAAAATCTTGTTTTCATTGACAACGAGCTAAACTTTGACAGTCACATGAAAGCAATCACTAAAACAGCATTTTATCACCTAAAAAACATTTCCAAACTAAGAGGACTTATGTCAAAAAATGATCTGGAAAAACTAATACATGCCTTCATCTCTAGTAGGGTTGATTACTGCAATGGCCTTTTCACAGGCCTGCCAAAAAAGACCATCAAACGACTTCAGCTGGTTCAAAATGCAGCAGCTAGGGTTCTCACACGAACAAAAAGAACAGAGCACATTACTCCAATTCTAAGGTCCCTTCACTGGCTTCCAGTAAGCTACAGAATTGACTTTAAAGCATTGCTGCTGGTGTACAAATCTCTAAATGGTACAGGGCCCAATTACCTCTCTGATATGTTGCAGCGGCCTAACCCAATCAGATCTACCAGATCGCAACAGAAAAATTTATTGTTAAAACCTGTTGTTAAAACAAAGTGTGGTGAAGCAGCTTTTAGCTACTATGCAGTACAGCTATGGAACCAACTGCCAGAGGACATCAAAAATGCTCCTGCTGTTGGCAGCTTCAAATCTAGGTTAAAGACCAAGCTGTTTTCAGATGCTTTCTGCTAAATTATTAATATTGTCATCTCTACATGTTTTAAACTCTTTACTTTTACAGTCTCTGCATGTTTTAAATTTTACTTAAATTTTATTCTATTTTATTCTGCTGTTTTTTTTTTAATTTTACTTAAATTTTATTCTATTTTATTCTGCTGTTTTTTTTAAATTGAACTTTTATTTCATTTTATTATTTTATTTCTACTATTGTTTAATTCTTATTATTTTTCTTCCCCATTTATTTTATGTAATTTTATTTTCTATTGCTTACTGTTTTGCTTTTACTTCTGTAAAGCACATTGAACTGCCACTGTGTATGAAATGTGCTATATAAATAAACTTGCCTTGCCTTGCCTAATGGCAATTCAGTGGGTTGAACAGATACAGAGACAGAAAGTACTGATATGTAGTGGCTCTGTGTCAGCTATTAGTTGCATTGGAAAAGGTTCGTCAAAAAGCAGACAGGATCTCATTTATGAGATTTTACTGATAATTAGTGGTGTGAAAAGAAGAGGGATAGAGGTGTCATTTATATGGGTCCCAGCTCATGTAGGTGTCACATCTAATGAAAAAGTGGATAAATTAGCTAAGAAAGCTTGTCAAAGAGAGTCCATAGATGTAAATATAAAGTTATCAAAATCAGAGGGCAAAAGTATTGTGTGGCAAGAAACAATTTTAAAATGGCAACAGAGTTGGCAACAAGAAACAAAGGGTAGGCATCTATTCTCAATTTCTAGTAGAGTAACTGACTCAGTTGGTTGTAAAAGAGGGAGTAATCGTAAGGAGGAAGTTATTTTTGCAAGGTTGAGAATTGGGCATACATTTTTAAATAGCACTTTGTTTTTATTGGGAAAACATCAGAATGGTCTGTGTTCTTGTCAGGAACCTGAGACAGTTCATCATGTCATACTCTTTTGCAGAAATTATGACAGTCAAAGACAGGAACTGCTCGCACAGTTGCGTGGACTCGGTTTGGAAGAGGTGACTTTGAAAAGCATTTTAGAAATAGGATCAAGTGGAAAGGGAAGACGATTTTTCTTAAAGTTTTTATCGGATACTGGTCTGTATAGTAGGATATAGTGTAATTGGGCCTTAATTAGGCATCAATCCTGTAGATGGCAGCAATGCAACTATTTGGATGCCGGCTGCCGTAAATCTCCGAAGAAGAAGAACCTACTCCCAAAAATCAGCAGCCATGGGTTCCTCTAAGCAGCTTCCTACCTCTCTGAAAATGAAAATGGTTGAGGCCCACAAAGCAGAAGGCTATAAGAAGATAGCAAAATGTTTTCAGGTTGCCATTTCCTCAGTTCAAAATGTAATTAAGAAATGGCAGTTAATAGGAACAGTGGAGGTCAAGATAAGGTCTGGAAGACCAGGAAAATTTTCAGAGAGAGCTGCTCGTAGGACTGCTAGAAAGGCAAATCAGAACCCCTGCTTGACTGCAAAAGACCTTCAGGAAGATTTAGCAGACTCTGGAGTTGTGTTACATTGTTCTACTGTTCAGCGACACCTGCACAAATGTGGCCTTCATGGAAGAGTCATCAGAAGAAAACCTCTTCTGCATCCTTACCACAAAATTCAGCGTCAGAAGTTTGCAAAAGAACATCTAAACAAGCCTGATGCGTTTTGGAAACAAGTCCTGTGGACTGATGAGATTAAAATGGAACTCTTTGGCAGCAAAAAGCAAAGGTATGTTTGGAGAAAAAGGGCACAGAATTTCATGAAAAGAACACCTCTCCAACCGTTAAGCATGGGGGTGGATCAATCATGCTTTGGGGTTGTGTTGCAGCCAATGGCACAGGGAACATTTCACGGGTAGAGGGAAGAATAGATTCAATGAAATTCCAGCAAATTCTGGAAGCAAACATAACCCCATCTGCAAAAAAGCTGAAGTTGAAAAGAGGATGGTTTCTACAAATGGATAATGATCCTAAACACACCTCAAAATCCACAATAGACTACCTCAAGAGGCACAAGCTGAAGGTTTTGCCATGGCCCTCACAGTCCCCTGATCTGAACATCATTGAAAATCTGTGGATAGACCTCAAAAGAGCAGTGCGTGTGAGACGGCCCAGGAATCTCTCAGAACTGGAAGACTTTTGCAAGGAAGAATGGATGAAAAGCGAGGCGAGGGCCTTTCTGTGTGGAGTTTGCATGTTCTCCCCGTGTCCACGTGGGTTTCCTCCGGGTGCTCCGGTTTCCCCCACAGTCCAAAGACATGCAGGTTAGGTTAACTGGTGACTTTAAATTGACCGTAGGTGTGAATGTGAGTGTGAATGGTTGTCTGTGTCTATGTGTCAGCCCTGTGATGACCTGGTGACTTGTCCAGGGTGTACCCCGCCTTTCGCCCGTAGTCAGCTGGGATAGGCTCCAGCTTGCCTGCGACCCTATAGAAGGATAAAGTGGCTAGAGATAATGAGATGAGATGAAGAACTGAAAGACACTTGGCTGGCTACAAAAAGCGTTTACAAGCTGTTATACTTGCCAAAGGGGGTGCTACTAGGTACTAACCATGCAGGGTGCCCAAACTTTTGCTTCGGGCCCTTTTCCTTTTTTGCCATTTTGAAAATGTAAAAGATGAAAATAAAAAATTGTTTTTGCTTAACCTTCCTATTATGTTACGGGTCAAATTGACCCGTTTCAATTTTTAAAAGTGTTAAAAACACAGTTCATTTTTGTTTTCTGTTATGTACCTTATTTTATGTGTCTCATTTAGTGTAAAAAACACATAAAATGAAAAACAATGAATTCAATTATTTGTAACCCCCCCTGCATGAACCTATTACATAGATACTGTTCCGGGTCAATTTGACCCGGTTGTCAAAGTAGAGGCTAAACAGAGACAGAAGTGTCAAATATTATAGGTTTCTTGCATTTGTGAGATATAGTCCACTTCCACACCTTCCCTCCACCCCCCCCACTCTCTCTTTCTCTCTCTCTCTCTCTATCTATCTATCTCTCTCACACACACACACAACCTATTCCTGACCTCAATGGAAAGTGCGAGAGTTGTACTTGACATGGCACAGGGCCTAAGGGGGCACAACATTACTTGTGACAACTTTTTCACAAGCTACGCCCTGGGTCAGGAACTTCTCAAGAGAAAGATCACAATGGTCGGAACGGTCCGCAAAAACAGGACTGAACTCCCACCAGAACTGCTTGTGACAAAGGACAGAGCCCCTCAGTCCTCTGCATTCGCCTTCACAGACACCACTACTGTGGTGTCATACTGTCCTAAAAAAGGGAAGAATGTTGTGCTCATGAGCACCTTGCACAGGGATGCGGAAATCAGTTCAGGAGAAGACCGAAAACCCACCATCATCTGTGACTACAATGCCACCAAAGGGGGTGTGGATAATTTGGATAAGGTGACAGATGCCTACAGTACCAAGCGGATGACTGCACGCTGGCCTCTTGTCATCTTCTACAATATAGTTGATGTATCAGCATACAATGCCTTTGTGATCTGGTCAGAGATCTGTCCAGAGTGGAATGCTGGAAAGCTTTTCAAGAGACGCATGTTCCTCGAAGAGCTGGGAAAGGCCCTTGTGGTTCCACATATTGAACGAAGAAAATCCATGCCAAGGACACCGACTGCTGCAGCCACCGTTCGGGAGATCCAGGACAGCGCATCAACCAGCACACCAGTGCGCGAGGTAAGAGTGTGTGTTTGTGTTTGTGTCTGTCTGTCTGTCTGTCTGTCTGTCTGTGTGAGTGTGTGTGCGTGTGTGTGCGTACATGCGCGCATGCATGTGTGTTTGTGTGTGTGGATGGGGGGGTGTACCACAATATGTGGTACACATGTGTACAGTATGTCTGTGTGTTTCCTTATGTGTGATGCAGTATTTCATTGTACATTAGATTAGAAAAATAGCAAAAATAAAGTAATAATGATGTTTGTCCTCCTAGGTTTCTGCGGGGAGTAAAAGGAAGAGGAAGAGATGCCAGATCTGCAAGCCAGCAGATGATGTGAAGACAAGCTCAACTTGTGTGAAGTGTGGTAAATTCATATGCACAAAACACACTGTGATGGCATGCCCCTCATGTGCCAAGTAGAGTCATTTCTGTGAATTTCTGTTCCTAGGTGCTGTAGTTCATATACTGTAATTCCCAAACATTCTATAGTTCATGTTGTTCCTAAGCATTGTAAAGTGTCACATTCAGACACACACATAGTGGGAAAGAGGTGTTCAAACAGCAATTCATACACTTATGTACAGTGGTGTTCATACTACTTATCTCCTCTGAATTTGATCATTTCTTGAAATAAAGGTTGCTTTGCATTGAATACCTAATGACTCATTTGTCTTGAATTTGAATCAGCAGCTCGGCTACAGACATATTATATTATAACATGATAATATTATGTTAATGTCATTGTATATTTCACATGTATTACATATTGCAAACTGTTTATTTCTAACCAATGTCAGGTAAAACAACTTTTTAAAAAATGTTTGACCTTCCAGAATACACTTAAAAGATGTTTTTATTTCAGAAATCGGGTGAATTATCCTAAATGAACCATGATCTATCTGAGGTCAAAAAACACCTTTGCACCAAAATTGACTTGAAATGGAAGAAATGGACCTGCTAATGATGCATACAAAGGAATTGTGAGGATATTTTTGTTTTATGACACTTTTAGACAATTAAACATGCCATGGGTCAAATTGACCCGGGAACATCATGGGTGTTCCTCAGAAATGAACATAATAGGAGGGTTAAAATATAAAGGGAATAAGTCATCTTCAACTTTATGCCTTTTGGAGATCATTTCATCTTCAACTTGCTTAACTGTTCACAGTACCAGTAATTTTGGCCAGGGGTGCCCAAACTTTTGCATACCACTGTATATGCTGGTCTTGAAATTCTGTATTTTAGTAACATTACACAAAGCCAGAGTCAAATATTTTCATTGAATGTGTTCATTTCTGTTTGCCCAATTAATAACACTGTAGTCGATAAAGCTGTTGTTCATTAAAACTCAAAAGGATAAACATTTTAGTGTTGGGTTTGGTTGTTCAGAAATAGGGCTGAACTACAGCCTACTGTAATCCCAGTCTGGACAGAAACCACATTAACTAAACACAAAGCAGCTGAACTAAGAACTGGCTAATATTCTCTCTCCTTTCTGTCATAGAAAATATCTTCACTCACCTGCAGCGACGTGAAACATAACAAAAGACAAAAGATACAAGCACTTCATCATTACTGATTCTTCTGCGCACACACACCAGTCCCTCAAAGTCAAACACACACTGTCACACTGCCTGAGTGTCTCTCTCTTTTATATAGTTTGGTTTTCAGGAAACCACAACCACCGCTGTGTTATTTCTTAATTTTGGAAAACTCTTTCTAAAAAAAACTACAGAAGGTCTTTTCTTGTCTTGTATACATGTACAGGACAATACATTTATTTTCACTGAAGGTGTTTTGTCTACTATTAAAAGCTCTCAACAAATAACATTCAGTTAAATGAAATAGGACAATCTGCTGAGCAATGTTGAGGTTGCATTACTTTCTTGTTCTGACAGACTTGATGATAACTCATGGAAACAAACGCTAAGCAACTCATAAGGGAAACATAGAACTTATAAACAGGAAACAATCTGAGGAAACCCACACAGGTATGAAGGTAGGATAGTGCCATATATCCGAAGAAGAGCAGAACTATGAGGGAAACATAGAACTTATAAACAGGAAACAATCTGAGGAAACCCACACAGGTGTCGACTGGAAATCAGTGGAACAACCAAGCAAGGAATTCTACTGTGAGAATGCTGCCCTCTGCTGGTCTGGCAGGGAATTGTCCATGGTGACAAATATAGTGATCTTTTTATTTTTTTTGGAATGATTTCATACCAGATTCCCTTCTGTCATTTTTGAGTATATCCATAAATAAAAACAAAATAGTATTTCTTCTAAAAGCAAGACCAGCAAAGATATAACACAAAACCTCTAAATAAATAAAATATCTCAAAAATTATTAATATATTAATAAATTTAATGGTTAACAAGTGTGTGTGTGTGTGTGTGTGTGCGCTTCCACACAGGGCGTGTGTGATGCGTTGTAGCAGTACTGTTGTAACAGTAGTGCATGTTGCTTGCTGCATGCTGCATGTTGCTTCTGCTTGACACTTTCTGCTTTCAGCTACTGCCCCGGCTAGCCCTCTTCACAGGGGGTGAAAAGAGGAGCCGAGTGCATAAGTCTCCTCCTGGTGGTACACTGCCTCTCCACCATCAAGACTCCTGCAGTGCCTCCTTGTGGCCACACATGGTAACTGGGTACCTTGCCATCCCAGGCCAAACTGTAGGGCAGGGGTCTTCAATCCTATCCGCAAAGGGCCGGTGTAGCTGCAGGCTTTCATTACAGCCAAATTGGAGGCTCACTTGATTGTTGACTGGAGATGAGGGTGAAATGATTAAACAAGTGAAATCAGGTGTAGCTCCTGCTTGGTTGGAATGAAAGCCTGCAGCCACACTGGCCCTTTGTGGATAGGATTGAAGACCCCTGCTGTAGGGGATCTCGGAGCAGCAGTGGGCCCTAGAGGGCCATCGTGCAGGCCCATCAGCGTATGGACACACCCTGGCATCTGCCAACCACTGTCCCAGCTATGGGTTAAATAGCACTCCTGCCGCCTTGTGGGTATTCTCTGGAATTGAAAAGGCTAAGCAAGCAAACCCCAACAGAAAACCCAGCTTGGACTCTGTTAGGCAGACACATGCACTGAAGCATTGTTCTGGCAACTCCTGCAGCCAATCTGTTGCCAAATGTATCAGTTCACCGTTCCTTTGGATCACACCAGTGAGGCCGAGAGGTGAGCTTTGTTGCCTGGGCAACACAGGGCATCCATCAACCTTGCCCTGGTTTCTTGTACTTTGGAGAGGAAACTCCCACTCCACTGTGCTGTGGAGGCACAACATGGAAGATTAGCAGTTACCGGTTATAACCCCTTTTTCAATTGGCATAGAGACAGGTGCCAGGGACTCCCTCTGACAGTGGGAGAGATGTTTGGATCTCACTGGACAGCTACCACCCGCCTTAAGCTGAGCAACCCCCAGCCAATTAGGTGCTGTCCCGCCACAGCCTACCTGCTTCATTGGGTGCATGAAGCTTAGGGATTTATCCAAACAGTGGGCTGTAAACTTTTGCCCCATGCAAAGCCAAGAGAATAAAGCTTCCAGCATTATGCCTGAGATGCTGGAATGTTAGGACCATGGCACCTGGGCTTACTGATAACCTACAAGAGATTAGCAATGTCCATAAAACTGCAGTAATAAACATTGAACTCCTGAAGTGAAAAATTGACATCTCAGCCCTCCAGGAAACATGACTCCATTCATCAGGCTCACTCAAGGAAAAGGACTATACCTTTTTCTGGCAGGGGAAGCCCCCTGAGGAAACCAGGGAACACAGAATGGGTTTCGCTGTCAGGAACACTTTGCTGGGAGCAGTAGTACCACCCAGTGGTGGCTCAGAGAGAATCCTAGCTCTCTGCCTGAATACATCTATGGGACCTGTCCACCTTGTGAGTGTGTACACCCCAACACTCAGCTCTCCCAAATAAATAAAGGACAGGTTTTATGATGAACTTGATGCGACCATGAAAAACATCCCCAGCCAAGAACAGCTCTACCTGCTTGGTGATTTCAATGCTAGAGTCGGAACAGATCATGACTCTTGACCATCTTGCCTGGGACACCACGGCATTGGCAAAATTAATGAAAATGGGTAGCATCTCCTCGAGTTATGTGCATATCACCATCTATGCATTACCAACACATACTTCCGGTCCAAACCCATTCACAAAGTCTCTTGGAGGTCAGGTCAGGGTGGCCTTAGCCGAGTCACATGCCTGGAAGACCAGACCTCACGGTCAGCCATGCATGACCCCAGCTTGGACGTGGTCGCTGCACAAACATCCTTCTTTAGAAGGTCGATGAATGTTGTTGGTGGGCGGCCCAGGTTCCTGTGTCCATTAGTAGGCTCCCAGAGTAGTAGCTCCCCAGCAGGTAGTTCTTTATGGCAGAAACAGTGGCCGGTGAATCCCAACCTCCTCCAGGCCACTTTGTCCGAGATTCTGGGGAGCATTCCGTATAGCTCTTCATTTGGAATGAAGCTCTGCCAGCTAATGTTAAGTGCTGTTCGCAGCATACGAGTGTAGGCACCATCGAGTGACTTTTCAAGGGTCGATGTCAGAGACCAACACTCGCAACCGTAGAGTAGAACTGACCCTTCTGTTGTCACGAAAAGCCTGATCTTTAGATCCCAGGAGACACTTGACTTCCAGATTGTACTTAAGTCACTGAGCACTTTCCAGGCAAGGGCTTTCCTGACTTTTAGATCTTGTTCAGTTGAGTTAACCCAAGAGCCAAGATATTTAAAATCTTTGACCTCCTCGATAGCATTTCCCTCACTGGTTACCAGTGGACCAGAAGCAGAAGATGACAAATTACAAATGACGACTTTGGTCTTCCTGTCATTTAGGACTAGGCCAATGCAATTGCATTCTTTCTCGACGCTAAACAGCAGCCTCTGAGCCTGATCGAAGTCACTGGATAGGAGAGCAATGTCATCGGCAAAGTCCAGATCTATTATGGTCTTTTCAGGGTTTCTGCATGACCATCTTGGTGTTATTGTGAAACCCAGATCAAGCTCTCATTTGTCAATGGCTTTACGGAGGGCAAAATCGAGAACTATCACAAATAGGTAAGGGGCAAGGGTATCCCCTTGCAACATGCCTGCAGAGATCTCGAATTCTTACGACTCCCCATCCGGGGTCACGACCTTTGCTCGAGTGTCAGAATACATCGCGTTGATTGCTCTTGGAGGCATCCACATTCAGGGCACTGGCACCAGTTAGATCTGATCATAACACGTGTTGCTGATCTCAGAGGCATCCTCCAAACCTGCAGCCTACACAGTGCAGTTTGCAACACAGACCACTCCCTTGTGTTCTGTAGAGTCATGCTACAGGCAAAAAATTTACACAGAACCAAACTAAAGGGAGCCCCCTGCATCGACAGCAGCAAAACAGCTGACCCAACTAAAGCTGCAGCCTTCCTCTCTGCCTTAGAGGATTCTCTCCCCCACCTGCCCCAATCCTGCTCTGCCCAGCAGTACTGGGACGGCTTGCGGAACATCATCCACAGCAAGGCCCTGGTAGTTTTTGGCAAAAAGCTGGGAAAGCCAAATGACTGGTTCAATGCCGATTCAACAACATTGGCTACAATCCTCAAAGAAAAACATACCACCCTCATGAATTACAAACACAATCCTAATGACAAGACCCTACAGGCCCTCAGATTTTCAAGGAGGAAACTTCAACAAGTCTCCCGACACTGTGCCAGTAGCTACTGGCTACACGCTCTGCAGTAATATCCAATCAGCTGCCAACACAGGCAACATCAGACTCATGTACGATGGCATCAAAAAGGCACTTGGACCATTACCTCGCACAACTGCCCTGCTGAAATCAGCCTTGGGAGAAACCATCACTGACTGCTCCAAACAACTAGACCACTGGGTGGAACATTACTCTGAGCTTTATGCCAGGGATAACACTGTCTCTGATGTAGCACTTAGGCATGTAAAGCATCTACCCATAATGGAAGAGCTTGACATGGAACCAACTACTGAGGAGCTAAGCAAAGCAATCAACAGCTTGACCAGCAGTAAAGCACCAGGCAGAGATGGGATAACTGCCGAAATCCTTAAGTGTGGGAAGCCTACTCTTCTGCACAGACTCCACAGGCTCCTCTGCCTGTGCTGGAACCTCTCCTGACTGAAAATAAAAACCAAGGTCATATCACTCATCATCCAGGATATGCTTTTTGCTGACGAAGCAGCAGTGGTAGTACACTCCCAGGAACACCTGCAGACACTCATTGACCGGTTCAGCCAAGCATGCCAGGACTTCAATTTGACCATCAGCCTGAACAAAACCAAGACAATGGGACAGGGTATTGAAACCCTAACTTCCATCACTATCAAGAACTACACACTGGAAGCTGGAAGCAATTTCACCTACCTTGGGTCTACCATCACCAACAATCTGTCACTCGATGCTGAAATCAGCAGCCAGATAGGAAAAGCAGCCTCTCCTTTTGGGAAACTTATAACCCCGATTCCAAAAAAGTTGGGACAAAGTACAAATTGTAAATAAAAATGGAATGCAATAATTTACAAATCTCAAAAACTGATATTGTATTCACAATAGAACATAGACAACATATCAAATGTCAAAAGTGAGACATTTTGAAATTTCATGCCAAATATTGGCTCATTTGAAATTTCATGACAGCAACACATCTCAAAAAAGTTGGGACAGGGGCAATAAGAGACTGGAAAAGTTAAAGGTACAAAAAAGGAACAGCTGGAGGACCAAATTGCAACTCATTAGGTCAACTGGCAATAGGTCATTAACATGACTGGGTATAAAAAGAGCATCTTGGAGTGGCAGCAGCTCTCAGAAGTAAAGATGGGAAGAGGATCACCAATCCCCCTAATTCTGTGCCGACAAATAGTGGAGCAATATCAGAAAGGAGTTCGACAGTGTAAAATTGCAAAGAGTTTGAACATATCATCATCTACAGTGCATAATATCATCAAAAGATTCAGAGAATCTGGAAGAATCTCTGTGTGTAAGGGTCAAGGCTGGAAAACCATACTGGGTGCCCGTGATCTTCGGGCCCTTAGACGGCACTGCATCACATACAGGCATGCTTCTGTATTGGAAATCACAAAATGGGCTCAGGAATATTTCCAGAGAACATTATCTGTGAACACAATTCACCATGCCATCTGCCATTGCCAGCTAAAACTCTATAGTTCAAAGAAGAACCCATATCTAAACATGATCCAGAAGCGCAGACGTCTTCTCTGGGTCAGGGCTCATTTAAAATAGACTGTGGCAAAGTGGAAAACTGTTCTGTGGTCAGACGAATCAAAATTTGAAGTTCTTTATGGAAATCAGGGATGCTGTGTCATTCGGACTAAAGAGGAGAAGGACGACCCAAGTTGTTATCAGCGCTCAGTTCAGCATCTCTGATGGTATGGGGTTGCATTAGTGTGTGTGGCATGGGCAGCTTACACATCTGGAAAGACACCATCAATGCTGAAAGGTATATCCAGGTTCTAGAGCAACATATGCTCCCATCCAGATGACGTCTCTTTCAGGGAAGACCTTGCATTTTCCAACATGACAATGCCAAACCACATACTGCATCAATTACAGCATCATGGCTGTGTAGAAGAAGGGTCTGGGTACTGAACTGGCCAGCCTGCAGTCCAGAACTTTCACCCATAGAAAACATTTGGTGCATCATAAAACGGAAGATATGACAAAAAAGACCTAAGACAGTTGAGCAACTAGAATCCTACATTAGACAAGAATGGGTTAACATTCCTATCCCTAAACTTGAGCAACTTGTCTCCTCAGTCCCCAGACGTTTACAGACTGTTGTAAAGAGAAAAGGGGATGTCTCACAGTGGTAAACATGGCCTTGTCCCAACTTTTTTGAGATGTGTTGTTGTCATGAAAATTAAAATCACCTAATTTTTCTCTTTAAATGATACATTTTCTCAGTTTAAACGTTTGATATGTCATCTATGTTCTATTCTGAATAAAATATGGAATTTTGAAACTTCCACATCATTGCATTCCGTTTTTATTTACAATTTGTACTTTGTCCCAACTTTTTTGGAATCGGGGTTGTACATCCAGAGTATGGGACAACAGGGAACTTACCATCCATACAAAGGTACAGGTGTACAGAGCCTGTCATCAGTACACTCCTGTATGGCAGCAAAAGCTGGACCCCATACTCACACCAAGAGTGGAGGCTAAACTCCTTCCACCTATGCTGCCTGAGACATATACTGGGCATCACCTGGTGGGATAGGACCACACACACCGCAGTCCTGGAGAGAGCACAGCTTCCCACCATATTATCTCTCCTGAGGCAGTGACATCTCCGCTGGCTGGGTCATGTCCACTGGATGGACGGTGGTCGAATTCCAAAGGACATCCTATACGCAGGGCTATCATCTGGCATGAGGCCCATTGGCTGCCCTCTGCTTCATTATAAGGATGTCTGCAAGCAAGACCTCAAATCCTTTAACATCAATCCAGCCACCTGGGAAGATGCCGCTCAAGATCATCACTTATGGCTGCAGGCACTCCGCACTGGGTTGCAAACCTATGAAACCACCTTGGCTCAGCATCAAGAAACTAAAAGAAAATTGAGGAAGCAGCAAGCCACCACTACCACTTCCTCAACATCACCGAATCTGGCCTACACCTGCAACATCTGCAGCCGAGTCTGCCACTCCCAGATTGGCCTACGCAGCCACAGAAGATGCTGTGTCAAAACCTAACTCCCAGGCACAATAAATCTATGGTCTTATGAGACTGTGATGCCATATATAAACAGAAAAGCATTCACCCTGTCAATCCGGAAACAGTTCGTATCCCGATGATCCTAGAGTCATCCGTGGCCAGGAGCTCAGCCAGAAGCTGTGGGCTCTTCCACTCTTTCCTCCTAGTGTGTTATGCAGAAGTAGCAATTTGAAAAGATGCTACTTTTCAAATTGACACAGCATCTTCTGTGGCTGCGTAGGCCAATCTGGGAGTGGCAGACTCGGCTGCAGATGTTGCAGGTGTAGGCCAGATTCGGTGATGTTGAGGAAGTGGTAGTGGTGGCTTGCTGCTTCCTCAATTTTCTTTTAGTTTCTTGATGCTGAGCCAAGGTGGTTTCATAGGTTTGCAGCTGGCTATGGAAGACCACTGGGGTGTTATGTTTCCATGTTCGACATGTTAACTCATAAATTACACTTATCATGTCATTTTGTGCTGGCACATTCTGGAAAACAAAAAACTGGTGCTCCATAAACCTGTATTCTGTTCTTGCAAGGAAACCTTTTTGGAATAGGAAGCTTTAGCACCACCGATTGGTGTGGCATTCTTGCTCAAACACACAGAACCAACAGACTCAGATTGTAAACTGCAGGACTTCATCTAAAATATATTTTGAAACATTTTTTAATGAATATTGAGCATAAATAGGCTACAGCTCGGCCTACATATAATAATTTTAACTTTTTTTTTTTAAATTGCTCTCATGCTGCTTTCATCTTGTGCCTTAGGTCATGGTCCTGGTTTTAATTTCCTTGTGTCTTTAGTCTTAATGTCTTCTGTATTTTCACCACCTGCCTAATGACCCTGAGACAGAGTGTTTACAGTGTCTTGCAAAAGTATTCATCCTTCTTTGTGTTTGTCCTGTTTTGTCACATTAAAAGCTGGAATTAAAATTGATTTTTGGGGGGTTAGCACTATTTAATTTACACAACATGGTGTTTCCCATGATGGCACAAAAAGTCTCATCTGACCAGAAAATCTTCTTCCATGTGTTTGGGGAGTCTGCCACATGCTGTTGGGCAAACTCCAAATGTGTTTTCTTATTTTTATTCTTTAAGCAATGGCTTAAATGCATGTCATTCTTTAAGCAGTGGCCAGAAAAAGGCCACTCTTCCATAAAGCCCCACTCTGTGGAGTGCACAGCTTAAAGTGGTCCTATGGACAGATACTCCCATCTCCACTGTGGATCTTTGCAGCTCCTTCAGTGTTATCTTTGGTGTCTGTCTGTGAATTTTGGTGGGTGACCTTCTCTTATCAGGTTTATAGTGGTGCCATATTCTTTCCATTTTGCTGTAATGGATTTAATGGTGCTTCCTGGGATATTCAAAGTTTGGGATATTTTTTATAACCCAACCCTGATCCATACTTTTTCATAAATTTGTCTCTGACATGTTTGGAGGCTCCTTGGTTTTCATGTTGCTTGTTTAGTCGTGTTGCAGAGTCAGGGTCCTTCCAGAACAGGTTGATTTATACAGACACCATGTGACAGATCATGTGACAGATCGTGTGACAGACTGATTGCACACAGGTGGATCTTAATCAACTAATTATATGACTTATGAAGTGAATTGGTTGGACCAGCTCTTATTTAGGGGTTTCATACCAAAGGGGGTGAATATCTATGCACATTCTAGATTTCTGTTTTTTTTTTTCATCTTAATTATTGTTTGTGTCACAATTTTAAAAAAATAAATAAATTTGCCACTCAGGGTGTTGGCGCACACCCAACACCCTGAGAACACCATTCCTACAGTCAAGCACGGTGGTGGCAGCATTAAGCTGTGGGGATATTTTTCATCTGCAGGGACAGGAAAGATGGTCAGGATTGAAGGAAAGATGGATGGCACTAAATACAGGGCAATTTTGGAGGAAAACCTGTTTGAGTCAGCCAAAGGTTTGAGACTGAGACAAAGGTTCACATTCCAGCAGGACAATGAACCTAAACATACTGCTAAAGCTACACTGGAGTGGTTTAAAGGGAAACATTTATATGTCTTGGAATGGCCTAGTCAAAGCCCAGACCTCAATCCAATTGAGACTCTGTGGCATAACTTGAAGATTGCTGGACACCAACGCAACTCATCTAAGGAAAAGACTGAATGCTGTAATTAAATCAAAAGGTGCTTCAACAAAGTATAAGTTCAAGGGTGTGCACACTTATACAACTAACTTATTGTATGTTTTTTTATTTTTTGTTTTTCCACCTAACAGATTTATTTGTTTTTCAATTGAATTATACAGGTTTTAGGTCACATTAAACATGGGAAATGTTTTGAAATTATTTATTGTAGTCTAATTTTTTTTACATTAAAAAAACCTCTCATTTTAATGGGGTGTGTACACTTTTTTATATCCACTGTATATCTGCATTATACACTGATGAATCATGTTTGAAGATGACAATATTTTCTCTAACTGTCTCTAATAAGCTTTTAGATTTCTTAGTAGATTCAGGAGAGGTACATTCTGTCATTAGATCCTCAGAGTTCTCTACACAGCCAAAGATCAGCAACCGATCCCAGATCACTATGGGCACCTCTGGACAACAGATCCTCAAGAAATTTACTGAGCCACTCCTCTGTAGACTGGGTGAGTCTGGTCATTTGTATATTTGGTATCACTGCAAATTTAACATTTTTGTTACATTTTTCAAACATCGTCTGCATACAAACTGTATAAAGGTGCATTTGGGTTGGATTTCTATATTGAATTTTTCTCACTTAAATGTAAAAATAAATTTAAGCTGTCAAGTTGTTGAGGTTTGATGAACCATCTTATTAACTTTTTTTTTTGAATGTCACTTGTACATTCGGTATATTATTGCAAAATTAGTAGTAATTTACATTTGATATAGCATTTTTAATACTTTTCTGTAGACAACCTGCAAAAAGGTGCATTGGGCAGGATTTCTATCTATGAGTAGCATTGTTCTCTGTGATACATAAAACTAAAGTTTGGGCTACAATTGGAAATGCTGGCAAAGCACAACGGTACTTAAATGTTTTATGATGGGCAGATTTTTTGGTTTGTATTATGCTCTTTAAATACAGTATCTTTAGCTTAAGGTGCAGCCTCTAGGAAAGTGTTTGTGCATTTATTGTGTTTCAGCTCATCGTTCAGGAATTCAGCCAATCAAACAACCCAAAATAAGTGTTGCCCAGGGAGTACCAGGTAAATGCACTTGACGTTTTAATCACATGCACAGCATTCAAACGTGTGAAGGACTATCCTGGATTAAATTAAATAATCCATTTTAAAAGTTGCCAAAGGTAGTACAAATCAACAATGCACTTCTTGTAACAGCTTGTTTGATTCTGTAAACTGTGATAAATACTTATCATGTCATAGCAGCTGTACATGCATTATGGGGAGTATATAATAGGCAAATCAACACTAAAGGACAATATTTAATTCTGACATTTAATCTCCAGCCAAGCATCCAGTCCCTGGTTTAGCATCCATTACCCCTTCCCAGAAAATAACCAAACCAGCTACCAAATATGGAGTGCCTTTAACAGCAAAGAGACCTGCTGATGCCATCTGAACACCAGCTGACGGAACCAGGAAACCAGTAGAGAGGAGACCTGGGGTCAAACTCGAACAGGTGTGGATTTACCTGTGTTAAATACAGATTGATGGAGAGAATTCTGGTGTGGTGTTGTTGGAACACAGGATATGTAGTCTGTAGTGTTGTAGCATAGTGAAGTGTAGTTTACTTAGTTTTCTCACTTCCAGCTGCAGCCGCCACCTAGCTCTTTGGAGTGAAAAGGAGGGCAGGGTGTGTAAGTCCTTCCCTGATGGTCACAGTACTACATATCAAGACTGTCACAGTGCCTCCATGTCCAGCGCACCATGGAAACTGGCACCTTGCAGTGTCAGGCCAAACTGTGAAAGAGCTTGGAGCAGGTTGGAGCCCCAGAGGTGGAGTGTGCATGACCCACCGATGTGTGGACCCGCTCTGACACTCACCAATCCAATCACCTGCTGCCTTGTAGGTTAGGCTTTAAGCAAAGGAGAAGGTAACTCCAAAATCAAATCCACCTGTTGCCTTGCAGGTCATGCCTATTCAGGCATGGGATACGAGAAGGCCACTCGGATATAACACCATGTAGTCTCAGCCCCTAAATACCGTATGTAACCTAGCATATTCAGGTGTTGGTCCCAAGCACGAATAAATGAGGAGGGTTGGTGGCAGGAAGGGCATCTGGCCATAAAAATTTTGCCAGACTCATATATGATATGGAAAAAACCTCAGACCATGCTAGGGCATACTCTGGAAACGACGCACAATCAGATCACTGTGAGATTGTGAAAAATAAGCTATAGTTGCCTTATTTTGAGCAGATAAGGCTAAAGAAAATAGCTCAAAGAAGAAAGATGAGAAAAGAAAAAAACATCTAAGACCTTAATAATAGGAACTTTGAATGTTGGTACCATGACAGGAAAGGGGATGGAAATTGTAGAGCTTATGTTAAGAAGAAAGATAAAGTGTGTTCAAGAAACAATGTGGAAAGGGGGAAAAAGCTAGAGAACTTGGAAATGGCTACAAAATATTCTATTGTGGAGCTGGTACAAAGAAGAATGGTGTAGGTATAACACTGGATCCTGATTTGAAGAAGAATGTACTAAAAGTAAATAGAGAGTCTGATAGATTAATCTGGATGAAAGTTGAAATAAATGAACAGGTCAGAAAAATGAAGCAGGAGAGAAAGTACTTAGTTTGGCAATGGCTGGAGATTTTGTAATATCCAATACCTTATTCTGTAAGAAATTGTCCCAAAAAATAACATATATTAGTGGTAATTGTAAAACTACATTATGTGTCGTGGAACAATGCGGAAATATATCGTAGACTGCAAAGTAGTCCCTGGAGAAAGTATTGCAAACCAACACAAATCTATACTTTATAGGACAATGATTAAAAGTTCAGAGGTATAACAAGCAATCCAAGTAAAGGAAATTAGATGGTGGAAGCTAGATGTGGAGGAACCAAGATAAATTTTTGTAGTGCAAGAAAGTTTAAAAATAGATGAGAGTACTTGGGATGAAGCAAGTCAGATAGTGAAAGATGCAGTGAGGATAACATTGGGGGAAACATCAGGAAAGACAAAAGAAAATTAACAAACTTGGTGGTGGAACCGTGAGGTGCAAGAGGCAATCAACACCAAAAAAGAGAAAAAGAAAATCTGTGATTTGTACTGGATGGAGCATTCTATCCAAGAATACAAAAAAGCAAACAAAGCACCAAAAAGGGCCATGGCAAAAGTGAAATTTAAGGCCTACAGAGACCTGTATGACAGCCGTGATTCGGAGGAAGGGCAAAAACGGGCCTTAAGAATGGTAAAGAGTAGGAATAGAAATTCAGTAGATGTGTTCCAAGCAAAACTAATTAAAGACAAAGATGGCAAAACTCTAACAGAGAGCACTGAGATCCAACAGAGATGGAAAGAATATTTTGAAGATTTGATGAATATTGAAAATGGAAGAGAGCAAAGGACTATTGAGGCAAATTATGAAGAAATGGTTGAACCAGTCTGATCCATGCCTCTGTCCTGTGTTGCCCAGGCTCCCCTTCCAGCAGCAGCTCAGAGGAGAATGAATCAAGTGGAGGAGGAGAGGAGAAAGCATGAGGTACCCAAAAGAAAAGTCCCTTACTTCCAGCCCCCTATACTAACATGCACAACTTCCTCTCCTTCCTCTTTTTAAATTCATTCAGTAACAGACACCTCCTGAACCACAGACTTCTTTTTTTTTTCAGCTTAGTTGTTGAGATTTGGTTTAAACCCTTTCAATTCAAGTGACCAGTCACAGAATAATGCATTTAAAAACTAGAGTAAATAATGCAACATTTTCATAATGGTGGTGGTTTTGATTTCCACCTGTGTAATAAAATAAAGGGACCACCAATCTATAATTTAAAACCCCTGGGGATCTTCAGATCCCATTTTGAGAACCGCTGGTATTGAGGAATGGTTTATGTGCATGCTGAGGGCTTGCCTCATCTTCACAGATGAAAGACCAAGACATGGGTGCAACATTCAAGCAATTTCTCAACAAACCTCCATTTTATTTTATTTTATTTTATTTCATTTATTTTTTAAATAATAATGCTTCAGTTAGAGTCTTTTTTTTTCTTCAGAAGATTGCACTCCCTGTCTCTGCATCTGACGACGGCTGCTTTCTCCTTGTTTTCTCTCAGCTGTTCACGATAGGCTTTCATTTTCTCTTTAGGAGTCAGAGGCATTGTACCTGAATAGAAACCCCCCCACCCCACCCCACACACATTTACTTATTTCACCTAAAACAGACATGACAGACCTCCATCCATTATCTGTAGCTGCTTATCCTGTTCTACAGGGTTGCAGGCAAGCTGGAGCCTATCCCAGCTGACTATGGGTGAGAGGCGGGGTACACCCTGGACAAGTCGCCAGGCTATCACAGGGTTGACACAGAGACAAACAACCATTCACACTCATATTCACACCTATGGTCAATTTAAAAGCCACCAATTAACCTAACCTGCATGTCTTTGGACTGTGGGGGAAACCAGAGCACCCAGACGAAACCCACGCAGACACAGGGAGAACATGCAAACTCCACACAGAAAGGCCCTTGCCAGCCGCTGGGCTTGAACCAAGGACCTTCTTGCTGTGAGGCGACAGTGATAACCACTACACCACTGTGCTGCCCCATGACAGACCTAAAATATTTTAAAAGCAATTTACATGTAAGGTGAAGAATCTTATTCTGATGATAGGCTGAATGGTCAAATATGGATAGAAAAGGAGTACATGAGACATGTGTTTATACATTACAGAATGCATGATTCTATATGGACCGATATTATCCTCTAATTCCATGCTTTGTGAACTTCGCCATCTTAAATAAGCCTTCAGACAATGACTTTATTGATAAGTATTTAAAATGCAATGGGGATCATTCTCTAATACTGAATTATTGAATGCCAGTGGATTAAGATTTCAAGTGAGCTTTCACGTGCACAGCACATGTACTGACTTCTGTTTAGATAGTGCTGCTGCCTATTGCTAAATTAGCTGAAAACAATGGTGGCTTCAGTGCTGACACCATGTGGTTCCTTTTCTTACTACAGGTTGTTACCAAAGAACAGAGAACACAAGGAGAAACTAGTAGAACTGTTGGTTTAAATCTGTTACCACAGTGTAATTCCATTACCATGTCATTCTGTTACCAGGTTTTCATGTTTCCGGTAACCGTTGATCAGTCCTGCACACCAGCTTGAAGGAATTTTAACCCATTCCTCCATACAGAACAGCTTCAACTCTGGGATGTTGGTGGGTTTCCTCACATGAACTACTTGTTTCAGGTCCTTCCACAACATTTCAAGTGGACTAAGGTCAGGACTTTAACTTGGCCATTCCAAAACATTAACTTTATTCTTCTTTAACCATTCTTTGGTAGAATGACTTGTGTGCTTAGGGTCATTGTCTTGCTGCATGACCCACCTTCTCTTGAGATTCAGTTCATGGACAGATGTCCTGACATTTTCCTTCAGAATTCACTGGTATAATTCAGAATTCATTGTTCCATCAATGATGGCAAGCCATCCTGGCCCAGATGCAGCAAAACAGGCCCAAACCATGACACTACCACCACCATGTTTCACAGATGGGATAAGGTTTTTATCCTGGAATGCAGTGTTTTCCTTTCTCCAAACATAACACTTCTCATTTAAACCAAAAAGTTCTATTTTGGTCTCATCCATCCACAAAACATTTTTCCAATAGCCTTCTGGCTTATCCACGTGATCTTTAGTAAACTGTAGAACAGCAATGTTCTTTTTGGAGAGCAGTGGCTTTCTCCTTGCAACTCTGCCATGCACACCATTGTTGTTCAGTGTTCGCCTGATGGTGGACTGATGAACATAAACATTAGCCAATGTGAGAGAGGCCTTCAGTTGCTTATAAGTTACCCTGAAGTCCTTTGTGACCTTGCAGATTATTACACAGCTTGCTCTTGGAGTGATATTTGTTGGTCAACCACTCCTTTAGAGGGTAACAACAGTCTTGAATTTCCTCTATTTGTACACAATCTGTCTGACTGGATTGGTGGAGTCCAAACTCTTTAGAGATGGTTTTGTAACCTTTTCCAGCCTGATGAGCATCAACAATGCTTTTTCTTAGGTCCTCAGAAATCTACTTTGTTCATGCCATGATACACTGCCACAAACATGCGTTGTGAAGATCAGACTTTGATAGATCCCTGTTCTTTAAATAAAACAGGGTGCCCACCCACACCTGACTGTCATCTCATTGATTGAAAACACATGACTCTAATTTCACCTTCAAATGAACTGCTAATCCTAGAGGTTCACATACTTTTGCCACTCACAGACATGCAGTATTGGATCATTTTCCTCAATAAATAAATAAGTATAATATTTTTGTCTCATTTGTTTAACTGGGTTCTCTTTATCTACTTTTAGGACGTGTGAAAATCTGATGGTTTAGGTTATATTTATGCAGAAATATAGAAAATTCTAAAGGGTTCACAAACTTTCAAGCACCATTGTAGTACTATTTATTATATATTTTTAAATAAAACCAGAATATGTCTTCAAAACTATCACACTTTTCTTCCCTTGTAGAGACATATGGCCCTACCTAGACATAAAAACAAATGTAGGAACTGGCAAAAGTCTCATACACAGTATATTTAGATGAATAACATTCCTACAACTTTCATTAGAGTGTAGTGAAGCTTGTAGTGTTGCTGCACAAACATGCATTACTGCATTGGTGATGAACAAACTTTATACCCAGTAGTAACACATGTTCATAACTCTAACAGTCAGGACAGGTTATACATTTACTAATCCTGTGCAGGAAAGCACAGAAATTAATCTTCCTAAACCTCTACCCTGTCTTGGTGTAACATGCAGTGTGAACTGAACATTTCTGATGTAAATGAGTAACACAAGAAGAGCATCACTGTAAAGTGTCATTTGGAAATCAAAATCTTTTATTACAGTTAAGCACATTAAAAAAAAAATGACTTTCTTCCAATGATTTAGTACTGAATATGAGATCAACATGACCACTAAGAGACATACAGTCAAGCAGATATGAAAACCAGTAACAAAAAGGTTTTTTGTTTTTTAATAATTGGGGGGGGGGACATACACATGAGTATGTGTTCAAGTCAGGTTTAGTATTGAGTCTCTCTAACAAGGCATGAGAATTGCTGTGTCTAGCACAATGAGGAAATACCTACACAGCTCTAGATATAAAAAAAAATTTAAAAAAAGGTGTGTATGAATGAAGAAATAAACATGATATGGAGCAAACTAGTGTGTCAGCTTCTGCTTTTTTTTTTGACAGATGTGAACTCAACAACACAGAACAGGCACTTGAGGTTCCTGTAAGTGTGTACGGGAAGGGGGGGGGGGGGGGGGGAGAGCTAACCAGAGGGTGTATACGGGCACACACTTGTAAACAGTGTTTTGTGAATCACTTGAACTTGACTGTTCACTAACCAAAATCAAAAGGTTGTGTCTACAGTTCTCAATGATGATCAAACACTGAATCAGGTAGAAATATCTCCAGAAACTACAGAAGGGACAAATTCTAACTGCATATGGGTTTGGTCACAAATATAAGACATTCTGATTTGGATAATGATACAAAAGTAAAAAAAAAAAATAAAAAATACCCCATTAACAATAAATGTCGATGAGTCATCTGGAAAAAAGAATAACTACTGTAAGTACATCAGTCAGTCATTCTTTATATGATAGTGGACTTGCGTGCAGAACAGGATGGTTGGAGGGAACCCCCCCCCCCCTCCACACATGCACACAACAGAAGTCATGTTTGCGCATGCCGGGGTGATAAAAAGATGCAGCTTGCAACCTGTAATAAATAGTACTAAGCCATGGATTTGTGGTATAATACTGATGTTTCACAATCTGCTCACAATCAAGCACCTTGCACAAGATGCACAACAGATCTAAGATTATACCACAAACTTGTGAGAGCTTTAAAATGACCTGTATGACTGAAATGATCACGACAGACAAAACTGTGACGCAAACACGACCAGAATGAAGAACACTGAAGCGGCCTGGTTAGGACGCTGAACTCGAGGCCCATGGAACGTCGAGCAGCTCTCATCTGTTGCACCTTGATCAAAAAGGTCAATCCCTCTCCTTTTTTAGGCAGAGTGCAATAGACTAAAATCAGATGTTAATCGGGAATACACAGACACAACATAAGACAAGTAATCATTCAGCTGTCAGTCGTACTCTCATATCAAAAAAATAAAAAAGGAGCCAGCAGCTATCATACTTTAATATATAGAAATATAATTAGTACAATTTGAGTTAAACATCTACACCACCACCGCGCCGATGCTTTCTATGGAGTGTATTTTCATTTCTTTTTTTTTTTTTATAAATATCAAAAGTTATGTCAGAAGAAGCATTAACCCTACTACCTCTAAACCCCATTACTGAATAAAATCTACAGCAGATTCATTACATCCCCACGCCTTACTCTACAATACTGGATCATGTTCACTACACTTCATCGAGCGCATCAAGCCATCGCAACTTTGCTGCTTGCTTATTAACCCACCCAAATGAAATAAACATGTGGGGTTTTTTTTTTGCTCATGAATTCACAAAACTGTTGATGCATGGGATCTCAATTTCTGTATGTATATTTCTAGGCACCGGATCAAATTCCAATATCAGCATTATTATTATTATTATTTTTAAAATCAGTAGTAAATTAAAGTTCAACTCTATCTTCAGGATGCTCAACAGTAGTTTAACTGGGCACTGACCAACATCCACTCTCTTGAAGCATAGTGTAATCAGCGATGACCTGACTCCGTCCACCGATGACCAAGCGACACAAACCAGCAACACATGATGGGCAGGCAATCATAGTTCACATTAAATCATCCATTAATACCCTACCATGAAAACTACCTTTTTTTTTTTTTTGAGTATAATAAATTCATATTTTCCAGCTTTGCTCAGTTCACTCATAGATCAGCTCTGTTTGCTTATATACAATAACATGATGCCGTACAAGGCACACATCAAAACCATTCTGAAATGTTTACAGGTACATAAATTAACAGATTATCACATGACGAGTCAAGTGAGCGTTGTCTCATGCTGTGCTTGATATATGTGCTTTTTTATTTTAAAATATTTGTGTAAAACTGAAAACGTATGTTCTGCTCCAAGAGACTGTGACAGCCTCATGGCGTCCGGGATGCGTTTAAAAAAATTGGGTTGATTTGTGCTTCGATCCACCCTCACGTATACACTGCTGATCCTCATCCGTTCTGTCCATCATTGCCAGGAGCTTTCCAGGCAACGGCAGCTGCCAGCCTCACAACAGCTTGGTGTAATTTTGCCTGATAGCAAGCATGTGTTCGAATCAGATGCTGTCGACGAAGCTGCCGGGAAAGAGGCCTGTCCGGCCATTCCTCTGGAGCGTGCCTTTGAACCAGCCATCCTCACGCTTCTTGTGCACAAACACAATGTCGCCCTCCTTCAGCTCCAGCTCAGCCTCGCTCTGTGGAGGGTAAGACACCACCACACGGTACCTGCACAGGAATAGCCAACAGTATGCAGATTAATCACTGCTGAGTGAGGCATTTGGGTGACCATAAGCAGTGCACACTCAGAGTCTGAATGGAAAGTCTCTGACTTTCATAAGCAATACACTTCCCTTAAAAGAAAAGACGCCTAATTCTATGCTGCGGGATTTAATTCTGCATGAGCAAGACAGGACAGAAATAAACTGCACTATCCAGCAAAACTGTGTAGCACAGACCGGACCAGTTTTGAACTGTTTAATCTATGCACCATGATTCATAAAAAATGAGCAGCAGGGTAAGACCAGAAGTTACTAATCATTTGCAATGCACTAAACATATGCCCCTGCATCCAAATGGAAAAATCGTACGAGTTGTTTTATTTATTATGTTTATTATCATAAGTGATGCTGTATTCGTGTACTTCAAGGCACCATCTACAGGCATGAGAATGTAACTACAGGACCTACCGAAGTCGAACATAAAATGCAAATAAGACACGAGTAAATAAGTGGCTAACTTCAGCGTCGTATTAAGGGAGAAAAGTGTTCATGATGAAGCCTGTACTCCAAGTCATTACAGTCTCGACCTTGAAAAGAAAGCTGTTTCTGCGGCAACTAAAATACATGAACAGTTCATTACTACTAGAGAAAAAATTCTACTTATAAGTACAACAGGGCAGGCTATGACAGGAAAATGATCAACTTCTGGGTGGTAATAGCATCAAACTAATTTTCTGTTAATTATTTTCTTAAAACAAAAAAAAATGTTCTGTCTTGTGTTTTATTACCTACATATACATAAACTATGATGAGTAGCATGCTATAGATGCACAATGGTGTAACATAGGGAAAAAAATTAAAAATTCAGGTTTTGATTTTATGTATTGAAATAACTAGGCACAATTTTTACAATATCTATATAAATTAGTTGTTTTTACCTATTTTAACCTTGAAATCAGCATTTTAATGATTACCCATAATGCATTGTTTATCGCGCTAAAACAAGCAAAAACGTCATAAGACAGTGGAAATACTACCTTCACGTGGCGTCTTTCTCGATCGCACGTGCCTAGAAGCGTACCTTCTAGAACATTCCTGGGTGGTCACAGACTGTCACGTAGCCTAGTTCGGTTGTGAAACTCGCTAGGATGGAGTACTTTCGCGAGTTTAGTGGCAAACTTCTGCGCCACAATTTCTCTATTCTCGAAATTTGTAACTTGAAACCCTACAATGTTTCATAATGTTTGGGATTTTGAAAAATGCTTCTAGCAAGTTTATTATTTCGCTGTATTTTTCCATGAAACTTGGCATAAATCATCCTTAAGTGATGAGCGTGACATTGTTATTTTGGTATGGGTCACAGAGTTAGTTGGAAGCGGGAGAAATGAGAGTTTCTCAACTACAGCAGCACTTCTCACCATAGATGGCTGGCGTGTTTCACAGCGTTTGGGATTTACTAAATCGACTAAATCTCTAGATCTACTGAAGCTACGAGGATATAAATCACTAGGATTCTAATTTACTGGGTGAGAAGTATTATATTTTTTTTTTGAAAGGTTTATTCGCGCTACAAGTCCATGAAAGTTGGAATAGTTCGTGAAGGGGTTAGTTAGATTTTGGTAGCGTGACGCACACAACAAGCAAAAGAAAAAACAAATTTTCTTCCGAATTTCCTTGCTTTATCAAAATTATTTTTTGATACATTAAAAGACTGCGTTTATAATATTTAAGCGATTTTTTTATTATAGAGAATATTTTATCAAAACTTTCAAAACAGCATTCAAAGTGATTTTTCGCGGGTGTAAATGTTACGCGTGACGTCCATAATTACGTTAAATTTTAAGAACTAAAATTCTGTTAAAAATTCTAGATTTGTGCTATCATTCTGGGGTTTTGCTGAATAATACTTTAGGGAGTTCTCTTACAATGCTGAAAATTCAATGAGTTTTGGTGAAATTCTAGAAAAAAGTTATTTACATTTTAACGCGCCTGATAGCGATTGTGGTCACACAGCGTGCTACTCATACATACATAGTGTGAATTTGATCAAAACTCAAAGAAACAGAACAGTCATCAATCAGTAAAGCCCTGTTTCACCAAATGTACTGATGTTCACTATTTTTACCAAATAAACTTACACTGTTTCAGGTTTTCACCTCCTGTGTGTGCATGTCAGAGTGAGCATTGAGGGGCAAAAAAGAAGAATTAATTAAAAAAAAAAAAAGCAGACCTAAAAATGGATCAACAAATTCAATACTCATCTAATTTTCAACCCTGCATTTCATTTCAGATGTTCTTTTTTGATGGCAAATGAAGCCTTGAGATTACAGTTTCATTGCCAGCTTTCACTATTTGTGCGTGCTGCTACATTCAGTAATCTAATATAAATCACTGGTTCTTATATACACACACACACACACACACACACCCTTACAAAAGTATTCATCCCCCTTGGTATTTCTCCTGTTTTGTTGCATTACAAGCTGGAATTAAAATGGATTTTTGGGGGGTTAGCACCATTTGATTTATACAACATGCCTACCACTTTAAAGGTGCGTTTTGTTTTTTTTAAATAGTGACACAAACAATAAGATGGAAAAAAAAAAAACAGAAATCTGGAGTGCGCATAAGTATTCACCCCCTTTCGTATGAAACCCCTAAATAAGAGCTGGTCCAAACAATTCACTTCATAAGGTCACATAATTAGTTGATTAAGATCCACCTGTGTGCAATCAAAGTGTCACATGATCAGTCACATGATGTCTGTATAAATCAACCTGTTCTGGAAGGACCCTGACTCTGCAACACTACTCAGCAAGCGATATCAAAACCAAGGAGCATTCCAAATAGGTCAGAGACAAAAGTTGTGGAGAAGTATAGATCAGGGTTGGGTCATAAAAAAATATCCCAAACTTTGAATATCCCACAGAGCACCATTAAATCCATTATAGCAAAATGGAAAGAACATGGCACCACTACAAACCTGACAAAAGAAGGCCGCCCACCAAAACTCAATGCCCTCCTTGCCTGGTCTGTGATCAGAGATGCAACAAAAAACACCAACGATAACGCTGAGGGAACTGCAAAGATCCACAGTGGAGATGGGAGTATCTGTCCATAGGACCACTTTAAGCCATACACTCCACAGAGTGGGGCTTTATGGAAGAGTGACCAGGAAAAAAAAAAAAGGTCATTGCTTAAAAATCACATTTGGAGTTTACCCAACAGCATGTGGCAGACTCCCCAAACACATGGAAGAAGATTCTCTGGTCAAATAAGACAAAAATTGAACTTTTTGGCCATCATGGGAAATGACATGTGTGGCGCAAACCGAACACCCTGAGAACACCATCCCTACAATGAAGCATGGTGGTGGCAGCATCATGCTGTGGGGATGTTTTTCATCTGCAGGGACAGGAAAGCTGGTCAGGACCGAAGGAAAGATGGATGGCACTAAATACAGGGCAATTCTGGAGGAAAACCTGTTTAAGTCAGCCAAAGGTTTGAGACTGGGATGAAGGTTCACAGTCTAGCAGGACAATGACCCTAAACATACTGCTAAAGCTACACTGGAGTGGTTTAAAGGGAAACATTTAAATGTCTTGGAATGGCCTAGTGAAAGCCCAGACCTCAATCCAATCGAGAATCTGTGGCATAACTTGAAGATTGCTGTACACCAAAGCAACCCATCCAATCTTGAAGGAGTTGGAGCAGTTTTGCCTTGAGAAATGGGCAAAAAATCCCAGTGGCTCGATGTACTAAGCTAATAGAGACATACCCCAAGAGACTTGCAGCTGTAATTGTAGCAAAAGGTGGCTCTATAAAGTATTGACATTTTTTTTGGGGGGGGGGGGGGGGGGGGGTACTTATGCACACTCCAGATTTCTGCTTTTTCATCTTATTGTTTGTGACAACTAATTCTCATCTCATTATCTCTAGCCGCTTTATCCTGTTCTACAGGGTCGCAGGCAAGCTGGAGCCTATCCCAGCTGACTACGGGCGAAAGGCAGGGTACACCCTGGACAAGTCACCAGGTCATCACAGGGCTGACACAGACACCCATTCACACTCGCATTCACACCAACGGTCAATTCAGAGTCACCAATTAACCTAACCTGCATGTCTTTGGACTGTGGGGGAAACCGGAGCACCCGGAGGAAACCCACGCGGACACTGGGAGAACATGCAAACTCCGCACAGAAAGGCCCTCACCGGCCACAGGGCTCGAACCCGGACCTTCTTGCTGTGAGGTGACAGCGCTAACCACTACACTACCATGCCGCCTGTGACAATTAATAAATTTAAAACAAACAAACAAACAAACAAAAAAAACCTACATAGAACTCAACGCCATCGATGGGGATGCCTCCGTATGGTAGACTACACGCCTTATTAAGTTGTGATTTGGGGATGGACATTTGACCTCACAGTATTCTTGACCTGTGACCTTTTAACCTCAAAATCTAATCAGTTCATGTTTGTCCCAAAGTGCACAAATGGTGAAAGTTTGGTGAAATTCCTTTCATTTGCCTTGGAGATATTGTGTTCACAAGGTTTGCAGACAGACATTTGACCTCACAATGACCTTGACCTTAGACCTTTTGATCTCAAAATCTAATCATTTCGTCTTTGCCCCAAAGTGCACAAATGGTGAAAGTTTGGTGAAATTCCTTTCAGTAGTCTTTGAGATATGGTGTTCGCAATGTTTGGGGATGGACATTTGACCTCACAGTAATCTTGACCTGTGACCTTTCAACCTCAAAATCTAAATCAGTTCATGTTTGTCCCCAAATGGTGAAAGTTTGGTGAAATTCCTTTCATTTGCCTTGGATATATCGCGTTCACAAGGTTTCGGGATGGACGCACACACGGACGCGCGCGCACACACACTGACAACCCAAAAGCATAATGCCTCCTGCACCTTAAGGTGGCGGAGGCATAAAAACCCACCAATGTGCACCTTTACAATGGTAGGCATGTTGTGTAAATCAAATGGTGCTAACCCGTCAAAAATCCATTTTAATTCCAGCTTATAATGCAACAAAACAGGACAAACACCAAGGGGGATCAAGTTGTATGTGAGCTGATAGCCGGCGAGGCACGTAGCGCCGAGTCGGCTATAAGCCACGTACAACAAGATTTAGGGGAATAATTGTTTTATTCTATCCACATTCACTGGATTTTGAGAAACAGAGCATTTTTATTTTTAGCAAATTCAATAAATAAAAATTTTATACAAAACATCCGACAAAAATAATTTCCACTTAAACTAGCAAAATGACGGGAGCAATTTGTGAAAAATGCTATTATAATAATGCTTGAGAAAAAAACCCCACAAGATACGTCCTTACAATCAAATACTTTTATTCCATATTTTGTTGCTTTTTTCTTGTATTTTTCTGGGGGGGGTTGTTTTTGAATCGAGTTTTTATTTTATCCTTGGTTGGTTCAGCAACACACTCCACAGTTTTGTTTTTCTCTACTCACTGTAAATGAGCTGATGACCTAGTCGTACAGTAGCCAATCAGAGCCCATGATTGCTCATATCCAGTGAATGTGGATGGATATTCACACACACACACTGCTCAGCGTAAATGAGTACACCCCCTTTGAAAAGTAACATTTTAAACAATACCTCAATGAACACAATTTCCAAAATGTTGACAAGACAAAGTTTAACATAACATCTGTTTTCCATTACTCCCAGTGCCGACTTCTGGACCCAAATCTGTAAAAACATCTACCTCATGACAAAAAATAGCAATCTACAATTATTACAGTACAAGGTACTTCACAGATTTCACTTCACTGCACAGAAACTGTATTAAATGGGCTTTGACTCTGACTTGTGTTCTCACTGCATGCAAAATATCCCAGACACATATATTCATGCTGTCTGGCACTGCACTCCAATCAACAGGTTTTGGTTAAGCGTCACAGAATCACTCTATACCATTCCTGGCTGTCACATCCCAGCAACCCCTTCCCTATGTATACTTGGTGATACAACCGCTATCAATACAAGCACCTCATGCAATAAAATACTGCTAGTAGCGCTGACTATCGCCAAGAAAACAATCCTCATGAACTGGAAATCAAGGAATACTGTACACATCACTCATTGGAAAAATTTGTTAACGGATTATATACATCATTGGACAATATATCCACTCCAAACTTAAACAACACTCAGGATACACCCTCCCCTTGGACACCCTTCATCACCTTCTTACAGTTATGACCTGACCCTCTGCACCTGAGATCCAACTCACAACTTACAACTTTACATCCGCATGTAAATAGCTATATATACACACTGTAATAGGGTGGCAGATGGTAGCTGGAACAATTATTTTTACTATTATCATATATATATATATATATATATATATATATATATATATATATATATATATATAAATAAATCTCCCTCTCCCCCCTTTTTTTGTTTAAATTTTTTTAATTTATTTTTTCCCCCTCTCCTTTCCTCCCTTCTCTTTCTCTTTGCCTCCCTCTACTTCACTCATCCCTGTTCTGCCTGGGCCCCATGGGTGGCTCGGGTGGCCCGGTCTTGTTGGGTTGCCATGTGGGACCGGTGTTGGTCGGTGCTGTGGGGTATTCGTGGGTTCTGGGGCCCCGCCGCGCACTTGTCCTTTGCGCGCACACATACCTCTTCCTGGCAATATGCAACACGCCTTATTCTCTTTTAAATGCACTACACATTAGATTGCATACATCACACATCTACCAATAACCAAGAACAAATAGACTAGGGCAAGCGAGGCGTGCATGCAGATGCCTCTGCAGGTGTTTCACTGCACACCTCGCTTCTTTTAATGCTAATACAATTTAGAGGAGGCATATATCTAGGAGTACGCAGGATTGTTGTGGCGTGCAGGGGGAAATCTGGGCAGAGACTCACCCTGCGCGCACACTTCTTTTAATGCAATTCATTAGAGAAAGCCCACAATATAGCCATTTACATTCTCACATAGGACAAATATGGCGTGTTGCGTGATGGTATGGAGGCGAGGTGTGGTGGGTCGTGGGGGGTGCTGGGGGCCATGGGCCAGTTAGCTCGCAGGGCCTTCCCTCTGACGTCTCATTGTGGTATATCTTGTGCGGGGGCGGGACGACACCATGATCATACTTGGGTGCCCAGGCAATCTGTATAAATCAGTCAGTTAATCAAATTATTCCTATTCTTATTTCTCTTATTATTATCCTACATAAAGATAATAATACTCATTTCCTTTGAAACCCTCCTTCTCTGCGATCTAGCCTCCATCTCCCCGGTCCAACAGTAAGTCAGTACTACTCCTTTTAATATTTTATATATATATATATATATATATATATATATATATATATATATACATACACACACACACACACACACACACACACACACGTCTCCATATACACATTATTCCTCACTGTTAATTTTGTTTTTTCACTCAATTTTAAATTTGGTGTTGTTTGAATTCTGTTTTTTTGTGTAGCTGTATTGTGATTGTATACGAATTAAAAAAATGAAAAAATAAATAACATCTGGGGGCCGGGAGCTGTAACTTATAACGTGAAAGTAAGGGACTTATAACGTGAAAGTAAGGTTAATAATGTAACTTAGATTACACATTTTTTCAGTTTTACTCAAATTGGGGTGGTGCAAAAATGAGTACACCCCACAACAAAAACTACTACATCTAGTACTTTGTATGGCCTCCATGATTTTTAATGACAGCACCAAGTCTTCTGGGCATGGAATGAACAAGTTGGCAACATTTTGCAACATCCATCTTTTTCCATTCTTCAACAATGACCTCTTTTAGTGACTGGATGCTGGATGGAGAGTGATGCTCAACTTGTCTCTTCAGAATTCCCCATAGGTGTTTGATTGGGTTCAGATCAGGAGACATACTTGGCCACTGAATCACTTTCACCCTGTTCTTCTTCAGAAATCCAACAGTGGCCTTAGATGTGTGTTTAGTCATGTTGGAAAAGTGCACGACAACCAAGGGCACAGAGTGATGGTAGCATCTTCTCTTTCAGTATAGAGCAATACATCTGTGAATTCATGATGCCGTCAATGAAATGCAGCTCCCCGACACCAGCAACACTCATGCAGCCCCACATAAGGACACTGCCACCACCATGTTTCACTGTAGGCACCGTGCATTTTTCTTTGTATTCCTCACCTTTGCGACGCCATACAGTTTTGAAGCAATCAGTTCCAAAAACATTTATCTTGGTCTCATCACTCCAGAGTATAGAGTCCCAGTAGTCTTCACCTTTGTCAGCATGGGCCCTGGCAAACTCTAGGTGGGCTTTTTTGTGCCTGGGCTTTAGGAGAGGCTTCTTTCCATGCATGCCATTCCTCTGCAGTGTACGCCGTATTGTGTCCCGGGAAATAGTCACCCCAGTTTGGCTTTCTACTTCTTTAGATAACTACAGTGAACTTGCATGCCGATTTTCTTCAACCCTTCTCATCAGAAGATGCTCCTGTCGAGGTGTTAACTTCCGTGGATGACCTGGACGTCTCTGTGAGATGGTTGCAGTTCCATCTTTCTTAAATTTTTGTACCACTTTTTCTACAGTATTCTGACTGATAAGTAAAGCTTTGCTGATCTTCTTGTAGCCTTCACCTTTGTGGTGTAAAGAAATTATTTTCTTTGGGGAATTCTGAAGAGACAAGTTGAGCATCACTCTCCATCCAGCATCCAGTCACTAAAAGGGGTCGTTGTTGAAGAATGGAAAAAGACTGATGTTGCAAAATGTTGCCAACTTGTTCATTCCATGCCTAGAAGACTTGGTGCAGTCATTAAAAATCATGGAGGCCATACAAAGTACTAGATGGAGTAGTTTTTGTTGTGGAGTGTACTCATGTTTGCACCACCCTAATTTGAGTAAAACTGGGAAAAAAAAAAAGTGTAATCCAAGTTATATTATTAACGTTACTTTCACGTTATAAGTTAAACAGATGTTATATTAAACTTTGTCTTGTCAACATTTTGGAAATTGTGTTCATTGGGATATTGTTTAAAATGTTACTTTTCAAAGGGGGTGTACTCATTTACGCTGAGCACTGTGTGTCTGTTATATAAAACCACACAAATTAAAAAAAGGTACCATGTGGATGTTTCTGTACCTCTCACACACTATTGGTCGTCCGTCATGCTGCACGGACAGGAGAGAGGAGCATGGTTGGCGTGGTGGTGGTGCAATGGGGGCAGAGTTTTCTTGACAGCCACTCCTGCGTGCAGCATCAGAATTTGATGATGATGCAGTTGTCTCAGCCTCCACAGGACAGGGCCCGGTCCGACAATGGTTTCCACTGGCCACTGATGAAGTTGAGCCAGGCACAGGCACTTCAGGTGCCATGGCTCCTTGAGGCACGTCTGCAGCAATAGCTTGTTCTGCCTCCGGAGTCGGAGAAGATGGAGGAGAGGGGCGGAGTTTCTTTTTATTTGACAACAGTTTCAACAAGCCTTTCTTCTCCCTCTAAAGAAAGAGAAAAAAAAAGTTCAAGAGTTTACAGAAAGACACAGAACAAAGCTGGCATGAGCTGAAATATTCTCATCCATTATGAGTAGCACGCTGTGTGAGCACAATCGCCATCAGGCGCGTTAAAATGTAAATAACTTTTCTAGAATTTCACCAAAACTCATTGAATTTTCAGCATTGTAAGAGAACTCCCTAAAGTATTATTCAGCAAAACCCCAGAATGATAGCACAAATCTAGAATTTTTAACAGAATTTTAGTTCTTAAAATTTAACGTAATTATGGACGTCACGCGTAACATTTACACCCGTGAAAAATCACTTTGAATGCTGTTTTGAAAGTTTTGATCAAATATTCTCTGTAATAAAAAAATTGCTTAAATATTATAGACACACAGTCTTTTAATGTATCAAAAAATAATTTTGATAAAGCAAGGAAATTCGGAAGAAAATTTGTTTTTTCTTTTGCTTGTTGTGCGCGTCACGCTACCAAAATCTAACCCCTTCACGAACTATTCCAACTTTCATGGACTTGTAGCACGAATAAACCTTTCAAAAAATATATATAATACTTCTCACCCAGTAAATTAGAATCCTGGTGATTTATATCCTCGTAGCTTCAGTAGATCTAGAGATTTAGTCGATTTAGTCGATTTAGTAAATCCCAAACGCTGTGAAACACGCCAGCCATCTATGGTGAGAAGTGCTGCTGTAGTTGAGAAACTCTCATTCCTCCCGCTTCCAACTAACTCCGTGACCCATACCAAAATAACAATGTCACGCTCATCACTTAAGGATGATTTATGCCAAGTTTCACGGAAAAATACAGCGAAATAAACTTGCTAGAAGCATTTTTCAAAATCCCAAACATTATGAAACATTTCTTGTAGGGTTTCAGGTTACAAATTTCGAGAATAGAGAAACTGCGGCGCAAAAGTTTACCACCAAACTCGCGAAAATACTCCATCCTAGCGAGTTTCACAACCGAACTAGGCTACGTGACAGTCTGTGACCACCCAGGAATGTTCTAGAAGGTACGCTTCTAGGCACGTGCAATTGAGAAAGACGCCACGTGAAGATAGTATTTCCACTGTCTTATGACATTTTTGCTTGTTTTAGCGCGATAAACAACGCATTATGGGTAATCATTAAAATGCTGATTTCAAGGTTAAAATGGGTAAAAACAACTAATTTATATAGATATTGTAAAAATTGTGCCTAATAGTTATTTCAGTACATAAAATCAAAACCTGAATTTTTAATTCTTTCCCTATGTTACACCATTGTGCATCTATAGCATGCTACTCATCCCATGTCTTGGGAGAAAAAATGAACACATCACATTTTCTCATGCTTTTATCACAGTTTCAGGATCCACATGTTTCTCCGTGTCTCTCTATAAAATGTCTTCAAACTGCTCATGGCTGATGGAACCACCAAGAGTGATGTAGTGCTCCGACTGGCTGTTTAGCCAAATGGGTCGGTCAGAAAAGTGTTTGGAGGAGCTTTTCTAAAATGTTGAAATTTTTAAAAACGTTTGGAGGAGAAAATGATGATCGTTATGGCAAAAAACACACAGACTTTATTTATTATTATTATTTTTTAAAGCAACCACTTTCCATAGGATGCAACATGCACTGGCAGTTGAGAAAAAGACAGTTACTGGGAAGGTCTCCTAATAAAGTATCCTCATCTGCTGCAGATGGTTACATTTGTACAGCTAAATGGTTGAGCAGGTTAACTTCACCGATTACTGGTCTATATGTAATGTGATATAATAATTATACTGTAATAGCATGCAACTTGCATACTGCTATTACAGTATGCATACATATCTTTCAATATTCAACAACACAATACTGCACAAGCATTTCAACTATTAACTGTAATCTTTTTGGTGTCCTCGAGTGCAGCTTTTCATAGAACAGGCGATGCTCAGTCAGCCTTACTTGGTGCAAGTTCATCACCTTGAAGTGTTGTGGCTTTAACAATACAAAGAACTGAATTTCTTATACGGAAGAGGCAGTTGAAAAATGGGAGCTATGCCTGACATTGCCGATCCCAGGAAAAATAAAAGGAATACAGGAGGCTCCTGGCTGAGAAGAGACAAAAAACATTTGAGCAGTGAGTGTGAACTATTTCATATTTATACTTATAATTCTCAACTTGTTGGTCAGGTGGTGTTGATTCATTTTTTATAACTGTAGAAACTCTGGCTGCAGGTCAAATCCTAGTTGTATATCAATGCGCTTAATCGAATACGTTATTTCTATAGTAAGAGTAGTAACTTTAACAGGGACTCGTACAGCAGGTGCTGCACATAAACAACTCCTTTCAGAAAGCTTCACCATACCTTTATTTAGCATTTACGGAAGGAGTCTCCAGTGTCAGTACTTTCTTTTCAGTCTTCAAAACAGACAGATGGTTTTACGGTTTCTGAGTAAAATGACAAAGTGACGTTTTTGTGTCTTATTACCTTCAAGATCAAGAGAGAGAAAGAAAAAGAGAGGCTGGTGAAGAAACAACTGTTTACAGCTGCATTACAAGTACTTCCACAAAAAACAACCCCACACAATACAGGTAGTCGTCGACTTACGACCTATGCAACTTACGACCGATCAACTTTACGACCGTCTGGTTATGACTGGCAAGTGTTTCCCAGCTGAGCTAGCCAAGCGTACGACAGTTTCCGCCCCAGCTCCTGGCAGCGCCCAGCATCCAGCCTCTCGCCGTGTACAACAGTTTCCGCCCCAGATCCTGGTTTATGAAACGAGCAAATCCTCCCGCCAGCCCGAGCGCTGCAACAGCTGATGACGTAGACGACCCACAGCCAAGCACCAGTGATGCCAGCGGTCACTAAGTGTTGTATTTTGCTATGTTTTACATTTGTATTTTGGTACGTTTCAAACTAAAATACGTTTTCTATTTTTCACACCTGTATTTCATATTTTTTGTTTTTCACATATTAAACGAATTGTACTGTAGTATATGCAGTGTTTGGCTTAAACCAAATAATGAGCCAAGGTAATGAAATAAGAAAATGTTGATAAAATAAGACTTTAAGATGATTACAATATCATTACACATCACAATATACTTACGTTCATTTAACATAGGCCGACTTACGACCAGATCGGTTTACGACCAGGCAGTCGTAAGTCGACGCATACCTGTAGTGCTGTTTATTGTCTGATAACGCACCATCATGATTTTTCCCCCTTTCATAAGAAAGCAGAAGTTCTCAAAAAACATTTTATGAATAAATGCCAATTTAAAAAGAAAAAAAAGGCTTTTGTGATGCATAGAATCAATCACAAACAATCATAGCCAAGTAATATGACACAAAACAACATGTAGGCAGGAGCATGGAAATTCAGGCTTGGTTTAAATGGCAGTATTCTCAGCATATTGTTTGAGTCAGCATTTTAACAGCACAGGTTCCGGGCTAGCAGATGTTTTATGCTGTTATGTATCCTCAGGCCGCTATTAGTGGGTGTTTATGCAATGCACTGCAGAACACCTCTCTCAGATTCAAGCCATCCTCATCAGCAAACTGAAACCCTCAGATGGAAGTGCCTCACCTTGCAGTCTTTGTCGATTTTACAAGGAGGTGGCTGATTTGCCGCGGTGGCACCGAGAGGCTTGCCGTTAACAGGAGCGACCGGGAGTGGCACCATGGCAGTGGATCTCATGCCATCGACCTCCAAAGAAGCAGCGCTGATATTGGGTGGGGTAAGTGAGGTGGCGGCGCAGCCCATACCCACTCCCATTCTGCTCGACGCAGGGTTCAAGGCGGAAACGCTGCCAGATGATGGTTGCGGACACACGGCCAGGTGAGGCAGGAAAGCCATGGCGTTTTGGGATTGGATGGGTGTTACGGCTGCAGTTGGGCGGTCCTGATTGTGGCATGCTGCTAAGAAAAGGATAGACTGTATTAATCGGTGACCAAAAATGTTCTCTCTGTACAATATTAGTGGTGGACTAGTAACTGGTGTAAGCGTTTTTTTTTTTTTTTTAAATAACGGAACAGTGTGACAGATATAATGATATCTTACCTGTCCTCACAGCATTACGTGCCTGGTTCACCGTCATCTGTGGAGTCACATGCATGAGCACTTTGGGATGCTGACCAGGCGGCATGTGAGCTGCTGTGACTACAGCAGCCGGAATGGGGCTCGAAGGAGTGGCGCCTGTGCAAATAGGGAGGGGCTTGTTGGGGTCAACGCCACTCATGGTAGCTCCAATCGGCGAGGACGAGGAGCTAACTATGGTGATGCCACGTCCAGCCTGCGAACACATTGCTAACGGCACTTTGGGCTGACTGCTGCTTGCCACCGTTCTGAGGAGAGAAAAAAATTAATTAATTAAAAATAAAAATTAAAAACACCCCTCCACTAATATCTACATATACGAATATGCTTTATTTACAAAGGAAAGTCCGACTGAGCTTTCAAACGCCTTTTGTGAAAGATGTTTCTAAAAATTGCAATTACTACATGAAAACTGATGAACTAATCAGCTTTTAATATGAACCAAATGACCAGTGTGTGAATGTATGCATATATGGTACCTGCTGACAGGACTCATGTAGTTGCCAGGAAAAACTCCGATCTTGCCGGTGTGCATGGATGTTCCTTTAAACCAGCCATCCTGACAGCGCTCCAGCACTAGGAACATCTCACCCTTTCTCAGCTCCAGCTCATCCTCCTTACGGGGTGTGTATGGGAACATTGCAACATACCTGAAGAGTCCCAGAGTCAAGACACAAATTATTTAAAGTTAGATGGCCTTTCGATTTCATAAAAATCGGTGAAATTTAGTTCCCTCTGAAATTTGATCATTGTGATGCATGTTTATTTCTGTAATATTGCCATTCTGTGGCTGGGAAGTTATTTAATTTGAGCGGATTCCCGAGCAAATAATGTGCATGAAATCACTCGCTTCGCACAGTCAAGCAGACACAGGAAGTCCATGTGTGCATGTGCAGGTCTACCTTGATTGTACACTGACAGTTACATCATTGTCACTAAATGAACAGCTGATCACACACAGGTGCTCGCTGACCGCCGATATTTATTAGTTTGGTCCTGCGTTTCCTTTCCTTCGCAACATAACATCTTTTCTTCTCGCTTTCCGTTACAGTAGTCGGTCTTTCACGTTTCATTCACATGCTCACGTCCCCCATTTTTTTCTCCTGTTTCAAATTTGTATCCCACAATGCCTTGCACAAACGGGGAAAGCCCATCATGTGACGCATGATGTAGTATCTTGAATTGGGTCATGGTGAAGCAGGAAAAAAATAGCAGTGAATTTAGGGCCACGTGGCCTTAAATTCATTAATTGCTCCCTTAAAAACAAACTAATAAAATTGGAAGTCTGATTCGAATTCAGTAGCTTTCGGTCCATGAAACAAAAAGTAATTGGGTCTCAGGGAAAATTATTTTTATGACCTACACTTGAAAAATCTGAAAGGCAGTCTACCCTTAATTACTAGCTCTCTGAAGATTTGCACTGCAAGCATGTAACCCAATGCATGAAATTTTTCTGAGGTCAAGGTGAATCACACTTCAAATTCACTCAAAGCGCACAATAATTTTTTAAGCCATATACAGATTAGTCACGGATGTTTTAGGGCAGTGAGACTGAGGCCGAAGCAAGAGGTGAAAGGTCGAGGGGGGACCTCAGGGTCAGACCTGAAAGAGTGAAACTGCTGACCTTTGAACTCTCACCTGTGCTCAGACATGCTCAGCTGCCATTCAAGGAAGAGTAGCGAGGTCACCCCTCTGGGGTCACACGCATAGCAAATGAACACCACGCACAGTTATACGTTTTCTGCACGCATGCGTATTGTTTTAACACTTACACAGTCGGCCTCTGACGTCCACTCTGGTCACTTGCAGTTGGGGACGGCCTCTGTCCTGTGATCAGCGATGACGCAGCACCCACAGAGGAGGATTGTGGGGGAGGAGGTGGAGGAGGCGGCAAAGAGTCCTGAAATAAACATACAAAAACACAGATAAACTGTCTCACACATATTACGTTCCACTCTTAAGTGCCAATTTCTTTATAAAAACTCTTAAATGTACATAACACAACAAAGAACATGAATATCTTTATCTACCGTAAGGATACGTGCAAACTTGAAAATACAGAGAGGAGGAACTACAGGAAATAACATTTGATAAAACATCTTGAAAAGAAAACCTGGAATGTGTACTCTCTTTAATGTTGTAGTTTCCATTGTGTGTGCGTGCGTGCGCATGTGTGAGAAGCATTGTAGCGACGCAATACAACAGCATGGTTTACAGAACAGATTACGCGCTATGTGGAAGTGAAGAGATATGGAAAGCCCAGGACACACAGACTATACACTCACACAAGCATATCCATCACTTACAGACACAAGTGTGTGGTCTAAGGCCAAGAGAGCACTGAAAGGGGGTGTCTTAGTATCAGATAGCACATGGTTCTTGTTCCTCCTTTCCAAATTCAGTGCGTGTGTGCACATGCGTGCGTGTGTGCGTGTGTGGTGGGTGGGGGGGTTGATTTACAGCTGATGCTTAAACTGAGACAATTACTTCAAGCATCTGCACACACACACAGTCAGAATCAATATCCAATGCTTGATCAGCAGTCTTGGGAAACATTTCCGAGGCATATATACATGTCTTATACAAATAACATTTTTTACAGTTTTTTTTTTTTAACAATTCTTACAGTAGCTTTGTATCTTGCACAATTTATATTTTTCAAAATACAAAAACAGGGGTTGTGTGGCTTCCTCTTGTAAAGTTAGCCATTAAGCATGTAACAAGTCACCCAATCGATTTGCAATATTGGTTTCATGATTCGATTTTCTCGCGATATCTTTGAAAAAAATTAAACAAAGAATTGCAACATTTATTTTCCTATTCTTTATCAACTTAAATACTCCTTTTGTTAAATTAAAAAACAGCCTCAATGAGGCTGTAGCTCATACTGGCCACTGTTGTGTGCGAGTTTGACATTTCAGATGCCCTTAAAATAGTAAATAAGACCGGTGGCACCACCATCTTGACAACTTTTATGCACACCCACCTGGGGAACATTGTATGCGAGTTTGGTCAAAATCCAATCAATCCTGTAGGATGAGTAGCGGTTTTTGTAAATTGTGGATGGAGGACAACGGCAGACGGACTATGCATGATCGCGTAAGCTCATCCAGCCTGGCCTGCGGCCAGATGAGCTAAAAACCAAGAACAACTTTGGTTATATTTTCTTAATAACCAACAATAACCATTTCCCCACATTTGTAAAGGTTGGATAAAAATATAATAGCTTATTTACTAAAATATTCCTGGCATTAAAAATGAAAATTTAATAAACCTTTTCTTAATAAACTTTCATCAACATTTCTACTACTGCCATTTGCTGCTCTTTTCTTTAGCTTTCAGCAGCCATGGTGGCGTAGTGGTTACCACGGTTGCCTCACAGCAAGAAGGTTCTGGGTGCGAACCCAGTGGCAGATGGGGACCATTCTGCATGGAGTTTGCATGTTCTCTCCGTCTCTGTGTGGGTTTCCTCTGGGTGTTCCGGTTTCCCCCACAGTCCAAAGATACATGGTTAGGTTAACATGGGGCAGCCATGGCCCGAGGTTGGGCTGAAATGCCCTTAAGCAAGGGGTACCTAACCCACAAATGGCTCCCCAGGTGCTGTAGCATACTTGCCCACTGCTCTGGGTATGTGTGTGTGCTCATTACTCACTTGTGCGTATTCACTGCTTCAGATGGGTTAAATTTCACTGTGTACTTAAGTCTGTGCTTGAGTGTACGTGTGACAAAGGCTTCTTGGCTTCTTATTAAATCCATTTGTACAGTCCATCACACGACATTAGAGCTGTGTTACTTCTGTCTACAGTGAAGTCATGTTCATTCTTGCTATTGTGCGTTACTAAATACAATTACAGCTAAGAAAAATTAAGGAGATTAAGCAGCCTGATAGTGATTGAGATTAATTTTTATTTCATCGATTTGTATCACGATTTATCAGCGCACAATGTACCGTTACATGCCTATTAGTTATGTGACTATACTGTAGTAGCTCCTCACCCCAGAGCTGCCCTCTGTAGCTCTAATTCTCCAAATCACCGAATACCTTTGCAACACCTGACTAGCTTATCATAGATGTAGCAACGTACCCTTTCATACTACATGCCTTCATCACTCGCACACTACACATTATTTGAGAGCTGCACCAGGGGGAAGTGTTGGAACTGACCACTGGGATGGAGGCATAGCTGGTCTCTGGAGGAAAAGTGAAAACCGTCGCTGTTGTTACAGGACTGCTTGGAGGTGGAGTGACAATGAGGCCTGTTGTGCAAATGTGAACCTATATAAAAAGGGGATAGAAAGACGGGTGCGTTAATTAATCATAATCAACCTGCAAAAACATTGACTTAAGACACACAACATTCACGCACACACAAAAAAGTCAAATGAACATCTCGAGTCCTCATAAAACAGACAGGACAAGCCTGAACATGATGGCTGTTAAGAGAAACACAACTCAATCCCAAAGAGACACATCTGTCTTCAGGTTTTTTGTTTTTGCTTGCCTATACAGTAAGGCATGCACGATATGCTCTCATGAACACTCCACCTCAACACAACACACTACTAACAGAGTTGACCTGAAAATGTCAGAACCAATAAGAACATATCTTTGGCAGCGGGAGAAGCGCATGACACGGCGGCCCCCCTGGAGCCGTTTGCGAGATCTAGTGGGGCTAATTACTGTCTAGAAGAGGCTACGCAAAGGTGAGTCTGTGTGAAGCAACTCGCTGGATAAAAGAGTGATAATAAGACATTGGATAAGACAAGAAATCCTGACCTCTGCACACAGACATTAACAAACGGCTCCAGATGTTCTCAGTACAGATGAATACAGGCGGGGACAAATCATACATTCATAAGTCCAATGAGCAACTGAAATGTCTAAATCTCTGGATTTCTATGATTTTGTTGTCCAGAATTTCAATTAAAGTAGGCTATAAAGTGGCAAATAATTTATTGAAGATGATGGAACATCTGAATCTCTAGAAAGGGTGACACTATACAGCCATAGTCTTTATCCTCTATTGATGTTCATCTCATGAAAAAGGCAGAAAAGCTTTGGCTAGGACTTGTGGTATTCTTTATGACACAGAAGAATGCAATTTGAGCTTGCATCTTCACTTTCAGCTAATGAAGTATTTAAAAATGTAAGGTGGTGGTCTGTTGTACTAGCATTAGAGTTATACAGCATAACTTTTTTGTGCTGCACTTGTTCCTTTCGTCTGTTCATATTCTGGAAACATCTTTTCGTGCAGAAGGATCGTGCCAGGATTCGGGGGAAGAGTAGAGTATTGTGCGCCAGAGGATCAAGGAGAAATTTATGAGCTGCATTACATTTAAAGAAACATATCAAATGAAAAGCTTTGTTCTTTGAAAGTTGACAGAAAGTAGAGAGTTTCTTTCTCCAGTTGTTGGAGAAATGTCTGGTGACTTATATAAAAGGCATTCTGAGCCTGCTGTGACTGAAACCTTGCAGTCCAGATATACAATCTGCATATCCTGGGCTAGTCATTTGTTTCTGAAGTTATTATGCAACTCCTAGGCCTGTGTTTTATCACTTAGGTTCAGTTGTGTCTCCTTTTATTGGATAATCCCTCACTTGAGATGTTTTACATGAAAGGAGCTGCCAAAATGATTAAAAAGCTCAAATGAATAAAATGCTAATGTTAACGTGCAGCGTCACATCACATTACATCAGCTCACTCAAAGCATTGAGGTATTAAGTTTTATTTAAGAAATTTAACATCATTATCAGACTTGCTCTGCACGTTATTCCCTTGTTCAAACAACTTCTTAAAATGCTGCCCTCAATTTAATATTAAATGCTTAAATTAACCTCTCTTTCTCTCATACCATCTGCTTTTTGCGATATTAACGAACACTCTGGCAATAATCACTGAGAAAGCAATGTCCTTAAAGGACTGTTATAGCATCATGCATTTTTAAACAGCTTGTAAATATATCCTTGCTTTCCCCACTCGACCTGATGAGTTGCTTAACAAGCATTTTTATTTAAATTGTATCAATAGTGCAAGAAAATGCACATAATGAGTAGGACGCATCATATTTTGGTACAAATGAATAAGATTTTCCAGGCCATACTTATATTCTTTTTCCTAGAATGTCGCAAAGTGTTTTATTCCTCTTATATCACAGCAATTTACCAAATGATCATTTGCTTTTCTTTATTGAAAAACCTAACCTACTTTTTATCCATTTACAGCTACATTTAATGCTGAACATCAACAAAACAAGGTTCTGCTTTCACTCGCATTATAACAGCTAGACAGAGTCGCACCTTCACTTTTATCGATGTTAATACAAGTCTCATTACAGAACTTTTTTTAATCCGACCACCATTCAAGTCTCCGTAAATGAGCCATTACCATAGCAACTACAGTATAAACATATAACAGGTGCTTTAATAGACATTATACTTGTGATCCGCTTTGCAGTCAGCACTACTGTGAGAGCTACTGTTATATTACGTAAATGGATTTAAACTAGTAATATGACTGACATCCCATTATAACGTTAATCCAAAGGAAATGGAAAAAAAAAAGAATGGCAGTTTCACCAAGAGGGGGTGAGATGGGGATTCTGGGTGTTGGTTTGTACCATTTCTTTTCAGTTGTGTTGTTTAAGCTTTCCTAAGAAAATAAGTCCTTCATGAATGGATTTCAAGTCAATGCTTTGCCAAGGCCTGTCCTTACACCAGCACGGCTTTTTATGTCAACATTATTGTAAATCCATGTCTTCATCAAAACAAATACACTTGTTTGACTGGAGGGATCCACATTATCCATAAAGTATTTCCTCATCTACTCGGTCTATTTCTGAATCCTGCTTTTGAACCGTCTTTATTTCTTTTCGGTGTGTGCTTGCCTTTTTCACATTAAGCAGGTAAAAATCAGCTACTTGCTATTGAACCATACAAGAAATAAGAACGCTTCTTCAGTGTGTTATAGACCCCTTTCACATGACGTCACCGCACCGCGAGATTTTGTTAGGCGCCATATTGGAAGACCAAGTACATGCACTCTCAATATAAAACAAAGTACGAGCGAGAGTAAAGTGACACGATGGATGATAATTCGGGTTATGTGAGTACATTACCAGCTGCAAGGGCACGGTATGTGGAGAAACTGGCTGTGATTGATGGGTTTGACCCATATGATAAGACTCGCGGCAAGGGAGAATGGAAACATAAGGAGGACCGGACACCAATTCTGCCATCTGTTTGCTACCCAGACATTGTAAACTATTTGTTGTTTACACCCAGTGCCTACAATCAGTGTTCGAACTATGCCGATATTTTCGGGGGGTCCCTTTTTTTCCCTTGGGGGGGTGCTTGCGCTTGTCTCGGAGCGCGGATCTCCAAACACATGAGAAGCCCATCTTACGCACATATCACGCGGACTCCACACCTCCACACACGCATCGCGTCTGAAGTCATAACTCATCAGGGGAAATCGTGTCCGCATTGGCATCAAAAAACAACCTCGCGTCAACAATGATACCACACGCAAGAAAAAAAAAAAGTCAGGCTACTCAACAACCAACCTGGCAGCAGCGAGCAAGCCCCAAACCATCCTAAATTATTATTATTATTAAAAATTGTAAAAGTCTGGGAGGCTTGCTCCTCATACAGTTATCAACTTGGGGCCAATTTAGCATGTTTTAAATCTGAATTTCTTGCGTTTACTTACCTCAAATGTCCACAGATCATGCACAGACTTATCCATTATATCCACAGTTTTTTGCCAAGTCTCATACAGGTTTCTTTCAAGTCTACTGTTGGGCCAATAAATCATAAATAAAAGAGCTCAGATTTGTTTAAGTCGTTTGCCACTCCACTTTATTCTCGTGGCTTCACATACCGCTGCCGTTATTTTCCCCTAATCACGAGTTTGTTGGTCTTCCAAAATGGCGCAGGGTCTGTTTACTTCCGGTTTTGGGTGACGTCAGTGAAAGGGGTCTATGGACCCTTTTCAGTCACGTGACCTTCGTAAACGCGACCGCCATTTTGGACATGTAGTGGACTTCGGCTCGAATCAGTTTGAATGCGAGGAAGGCGACAAACGAAAAACATAAAAGAAAAAGGAGCGAGATGCAGAAAACACCTTCACTATCCAGCGACGTAGGGCATTTACAGGGCGAGCAGAGGGAGAGGTATTTGCAAAAATTGAGGTTAGCAGGCTTAGAGAACGACGTTTACCTGCTTCCACCAGGATTGTTCACTGACGTACGGAAGTACACGAAGCCCTCGTCTTTACCTGACTTCGGCCCACATGATCTGTATACCTATGTCATTAAAAACCCATCGCCATACACATACACGCCAACGTCCGAGGTTCCGGAGCGCGCTCCGGCTTGCTCCAGGAGTGCTCCGGCCGAGGTTCCGGAGGGCGCTCCGGCTTGCTCCAGGAGTGCTCCGGCCGAGGTTACGGAGCGCGCTCCGGCTTGCTCCGGAGCAAGCCGGCACGCGCTGCTTAATTTGAGGGGAACCTCGGCCGGAGCACTCCGGGAGCAAGCCGGCGCGCGCCGCTTAATTTGAGGGAGAGCAAGCCGGAGCGCGCTCCGGAACCTCGGACGTTGGCTCCGGCAGCTATTTATACTGGATCCGGTGTAAATAGCTGCCAGATCATAATTACAGTAAACTAGTAAATACAGTAAAGGAAAAACTTGAGACTGAAAGGTTTTAACAGTCATCCAAATGACTGAACGTAAGCATTGCTACAGTAACATACCAGCTGCTTGTTGACATTAGCTAGTCAACAATAGCTACTACAGAAGAACAAAGAGGTTACAATGGGTTATTTTAGCCTATTTGGTTACACACTCGCCGCCACAGAATGTTAACAGCAATGTAATGCCTTTTCTGGCTAATTTTATTCGTCTTACCTCCAACAAAGTGGTCACTACACAAGCGTTAGTATGCCGAGGGCTGCCAATCTGTTAATGGCCGCTATCCATCTTCTCCGTCGGGATCCGATAAAATGATAAACCTTGCCTTGTTTGTTGATGGTTACTACATCCAGGTGCACAACAATATAGTGGCATGATGGAAGTCTTGCTGAAAGTAAAAACTTTCTTTGCTGCCGTTCCTCAATGTTGGCTGTGGTAAACTAATGGTAGTACACGTCCAAAATGGCGGCCGCGTTTGTCGTGACGTCACGTGAAAAGGGTCCATACTTAACAGATATTTTATGGCCACCTAACAGAACAATTAGTCATAAATATGAACACTGGTAACCAATGCCACAAAACAAAGCTTTGAAAATAGCAAGAATAAACCAAAAGTGCAGGCTGGCAGATTTAAAAACTACTTTTGCATCATATAGTTACATGTGCATCGAACATAAGCAGAAAAGTGGAGGAGAAATTTCACACCAGTCACAAGCAGAAACAAAAAATGTTTCAAAAAGTGAGAATGCTGAAAATCTCAGGAGGCCTAAAAAGAACAATAAAGGAAAAGAAGCTTGAATAAGCCTCACTTGGAACGTAAAACAAGTTTAAATGCAGATTCACACAAGAACCAAAAATAGGAGTCAACTGGGACATGGGTTAAGCAATAATTCTACAGAAAGGATAACATCCTCCAGTTCCTTTTAAATCTGATTCAATTTCCTGGGCTCATTCTCACGGTGCACAGGAAGTCTTTTTGCAATGATTCTGCATATTGTATAGCTGCCGAGAGGACACATCAATCATGGACACCTTTATCCTATTCCCTTGGTCCAGAATTATCTCTAGCCTGCCAACTGCATGACCTGAAAGTACCTCTTTCTTGCTCACATGTTCCAGAACACGAAGTGCTAAAAGTTATTACGTGGAATAAATTGTGCATGACCACAATGAGGCCAAGTTAAAGCTGCCAGATGCATGTGTGTGTTCTGATTTAAAAACGTGAAATGTGTTGAGATTTAGAGCATGTGAGACTTGAATAACAGACTAAACTTTTATGCTTCAGAGTGCCTGGAAGGTGGGAAATTCACTCTTCGAAACTAAAGCTTCCAAACTTCCTCTGTGACCGAGACATATGAATACTTGGGGCATGGGTACTAGTAGGACCTTTGTATGTTTCCATCATTGTTATTTCCCAACTAATAGCTCACTCTCGCACTAACTGCCGAGAGTGAAGGTGACCTCATGTGTCCTATGCGATTATAAACATACCATCTTTTCAAATTACATCCCAGGGCAGCTGAACACATTTTGAGGAACGCGCTATCTACCCTCTTCTGCATACCTGAGCTCACAGATACCCATGCTTGGCCAGTGTCACTGTGATTGACAGGGGACCATTCCTCCCACCCAGATCAGGTCAATTATGTTCTCTTGGACTTCCAGGGATAAGGTGTACACTTTTCTGGTGCACCAATTGTCTGTGCACTGTTCACATTTAAATTGCATAACTTACATAAATATCCAAATGGTGGACATACTGTATGGAAACATACAACAAACAAAACAGTTGTTCAACTACTTGCGTCATTGAAACTATTGCTGTCAGTGTTTGTCGATCAAGGTTTAACTACACTTTAAATTAGCTTGAACAGTCAAGTTAGTCTTAATATGGCACAAGAAGGCATAGGCTGCTGTATAAAGGTGTGGAAATTGGCCAAGATTAAATTAGAAGGGGGGGGGGGATAAAAGTCTTAACAGGCTACTGGTCACCTGAAACAAAACATGAAATGACAATTTATTTCGAATACGTTTTCAAATTAATAGCTCTGAATTACACACTGATTCTCTACAGTCTTGCAATCATATTAAGGCATATAATAATACATCTGAATGCATGTATTCATGAGATTTCTACATACAATAGCATAACACTTGCTATACAGTCTGTCCACATGCATCATTTCTGTGAAAAGACTGACGAATAACTCATTGATAACCTTGAATCATTATGCTACACTGGCTTATTGTAACTCCAGGTGCACTGTATAATCTTTCTAAAGCAGCTGTAATTGTAAATATAGTAATGATTATTTTTAAAAAAGAAAACATATTACAAGGTTAATAGCATCCTACTTTAACAAGCACTCAATGTTTCCCTCCAACTTGTTGGAGGAGGTTACATTTTCACCTCCGTTTGTTGCTCCAAACATAACTCAAAAGGTAGTGAACAGATTTTGATGAAATTTCGAGGAAGCATAGGCCATGGGCCAAGGAACAACTGGTTCAATTTTGATGCAAATCTGGAGAATGTGGGTCCACAAGTTTTGTTTTGTTTTTTTGGCCGTTCCCAATGTAACTCAAAAAGTAATTAACAGATTTTGATGAAATTTGGAGGAAAGGTTGGCCACGGGCCAAGGAACAATTGATGAGATTTTGATGCAAATCCACATATGTATGCTGATCCATGATTTTTTTTTTTGTCTGTTCCCAACATAACTCAAAAGTAGTGAACGGATTTTGATGAAATTTGGTGTACAGCTTTAGTATCATCCAGGGTTCAAGTGATTTGATTTTGATGCTGATATGTGGCCTGGCAGAGGTACACACTCTACCAAGCGCCCTTCTTGTTTTATAATTGTTCATAAATCGAACATGCTTCATAATGCATCATGAGGCTTTATAACTATGCACGTTATTACTGTGCGGTATGCTGCATGGCAGCATAATGAGCTATCAAGGAAGCATGAGCTTTATAAGAATCTTAAGCAGAGTTATAACGATTTATGAATATGGGCTTCATAGAACATCACCAAAATGAGCTTGATGTCTGGCCTGATCTGGTCTTTTTCTATCCACAAAACATAAAGATCAATTGTTTTACTCCACAAAAAATGATCAGATGGAGTTCAAATCAGTAAAAGTTGTCTGCACATGCACGTTTGTGAAGCAAGAAACTAGTCATATTTCAGCTGAGGGAAGAGTCCAAACGGCTGGCTTCAAATCACTCTCCCACTGCCAAAAACAATTCCTAGTGGAGTTAAAATTCAGAGAAATTCATATTATAAATATTAATGTGCTGTTAGAGTCACTCCTCCTCTTTCACTCCTTTCTCTCATAACCCTGCATCTGTCCTTTCCTCAGACACAGCTTCTTCTCTCCTTTAACTGTCCTTCCAATTCCTATGTCCTCATATCCTCTCACACAGGGTTTGATTTTCGCTTCTTAACTCCATCCTTTTAAAGTAAAGATGGAGGGGGGGAAAAATGGACAGATAGGTGAGATGGGTCACGTTTGGTGAGCTGCATGACATAGTTCTGTAACTTAAACCAGGAAAGCATAACATGGTCTCATGGAGTATTAGAAGAAGCGTGAGGTGTGTTTCATGTTACAAGCATGAATGCACTTTTGTGGCATATAGATCATGTTGTTAATTATTAGCATTGAAACAACCAGACAGGAATGTTTAAAAAGACTTGATTACAGCCCTTTAAAATGAGAGGGAGTGTGACGGAGAGAAGGATTGCGTGACTGAAGGCTCCTACTGCTTTATGACTTCATTATTCAAGAATAAAACGAGAGGTGCAACATTGCTGAGACTGTTTGCTGATTTTAGGGAGTTTCACCACTGGCACCAGGCGTCTGCCAGTCGACGTAAAGCAGCAACATGGACTAAATTGAATTAATTACAGCGGAGCCCAGGGAACAAGTTGGCTGTCAGTTAAGAAAGCATATGCGGGGGAGGGAAAAAACAAGGGATAGCAGGATGTGAAACAGATAAGGGGAAATAGAAGGATAAAAACAGACAGATGTAAAGAGTGAGAGGGAGCGAGATGAGATTCGAGGGGCCTCAGGCTACTGAGTTGTGCTGAACATGTTTACTGCAGTATCATGAACAGGCAAACAATAAAACAGCGCTGGTGTAACTAAAAATAGGAGTCCAATTATAGACACAAAACACAAAGGAAATGGAGCTAGCAGGTCTTCAAAAAAAGGGAGAGTTTATATAAAACAGAGAGGTACGATACAAACATGCTGTAAAACTCTACATTTCTACAAAGAAGCAGTTGCACAAACCAGACACCGAATCACCAACTGGAATGGGGTCGAACAATAGAACAAAATACTAACTCAAGCAAAAAAATTTTAAAAGTATTGCCTAAATGTGCGTGTGTTCCCAGTTTGAACTTCTCACATCTCAAAGGTGTTTTATTCATCTTAAACCACAGCAACGTTACAACAAATTTTTAAACCAAGAAACAAGCCGAACCTGACACCAGTAGCAGTGTTGTAGTCAAGTCACTAAACCTCGAGTCTGAGTCAAATCTCGGAGTAAGAGTCAAGTCCAAGTCATTAAAGAAAATTTTGAGTCGAGTCTGAGAACAAGACTCCAACCGCACCATTGGTTTTATGTGAAACCGTCTCTACTACTGTGTTGGACTAATGTTACTGCTTGACTGCCCCGTTTTAGTTAATAGACTACAGATAAAAAAAAAAAAAAAACTTGTTCGTCACTCAGCAAGCCTCACGATCAACAGGGCAAATAACATGAGAGAGGGTTAACACTAGCTAGTTCATCGCTCAGCAAGCAAGCCGTGCTAGCAACAGAGCAATGAACATAGTGTGTCACTTACTTCTCTGGGTGGAGTCTTGCCAAATGACGACTGAAGTTTGAGGTTGTCCCAGTCATCTCCTCGATAGTTCTTCTACATATGGAACACATAGCAGTGCATTTTTCTCCACTACACGAGAAGCAAAGCGGACAATCCTAAGACCGTCTCTCCAGGCATTTTAGCGCCATTAACGTTAGTTTGTTCCTGAACATGACACATGAACAGGTGAATGTGCATTCTCTTGCACAAAATTAGTAATATATAGATTTAGGCACTGCCTAAAAGCAGAACTGGCCACTAGGCGGTGTGTATGACTGATGGTACACGTACAAACCACAAAAAAAATCGACTCGATGGGTTTACCATTTTTCTTAGGTATGGTGCTCCGCTGGGAGCTCCACTATAAAAATTAATGCAGATATAAATATCTTATGCCAAATTATTATAGCATGTTACCAAAAAAAAAAAATCAGAGTCCTCGTCTCCAATTTACAAATCCGAATGCAGTTAATGCACAGGTCTGAGCCCATGTTTACATTAGACCGTATCAGCGGATCATCAGATTAACGTTTTTAAAACGATTAGCGTGCACACAGCAACACCAATACACGATTTGCGTGCACATAGCAACGCCAATACACGGATATGCTCGGCTCCGCAGGCATCCTGCGCTCCAAATCACTCCACCCTGAACAGCGAGTGCCCTCTGGAGGGTGCGCACTCCGGCCCTGCGCAGCTCACAGAGCGCGCGAGTGAAGTGCACAAGCCACGATTCGGGACTGAGCCGCTGTGTGTGTGATCCCAGCGCACATCACTTACTACTTGCAAGTGGAAGGATGGCAAGCCTAAAGACAATCATAACTACACAATGGGCAGTATTTGTATCAGTATTTGCAGTATTTTCATACTTTTATACTCTTTAATGAAAGGTGATACAAGGCGGAAGTCCGCGCCGTTTTTCAGCAGTCGCGTCACATGACCAACGCCAGCGAATCAGGAAGGTGGATGTCACAGTGACGTTGTCCAATAAGACGCCAGCTAGAGCTCAGCACAGCGTATCCGCGTATTCTGAATGTTTACACAGCACTGGAGCTGACACGATCTGGATTGAATACGTGGACGCTGGCGGATTCCCGTTTCCCGGCGTTTCCAGGCGGTTTAATGTAAACGGACAGTGCATCTGCGAAGAAAACGAGACAGATACGGTCTAATGTAAACGTAGCCTGAGTCATCAGTACTCAAGTCATGAGTTCTTAAAATTAGGGCACGAATCGGACTCAAGTCCGAATCCTGGACTCGAGTACTACAAGCCTGACCAGTAGCATTGAAAGCAATGCCTCTGGGACCAACAAGTCTAGTCCTTCTTTGTCTCTTTTCCACCAAATCAGCTCCAGGGCTGGTTCAGGGCCAGTGCTGGTTCACAACTCGTTCAACTTGCGAGCCAGCTGAGAACCAGTTTGCTTTTCCATCGCTCGCGGTGCTAAGGGAAGCCATGTCATTACGTCGCTGTATACGTCAGTTACGTCGTTACGTCACTGTACACGTCAGTTACGTCGCTACGTTTGCATAAACCTTGGCGCGAATATCGAAGCAAAAACAACACGGAAGAAGCAACAGCAGCAACAACAATAATAATAATGGATGACTAAGCGTTTGTACAGCTGCGGCTTCTCATCGCTTAAAAATGGTGATCTTTCGCGGTCTTGTTATTGTTGTTGGTCTTAATAACTCCGCCCCCCCGCTGACATAAGCGGTTCTTTCCTCTGGCCCAGCAGAGAGTTGGTGCTAGCCTGGAACCGGTTTTTCTGGCCCCAGAGCCAGTTCTTTGTCAGTGGAAACAGAAAACCCGGTTCCAAACTAAGCACTGGCCCCGAACCAGCCCTGGAACTGCTTTGGTGGAAAAGGGGCACTTGTGACCAATTTGTACACCAGAAATACCCTTAAAATATACTTCGAACATGAAGGAAGTTATTAAAGAAAAACTATTACAGACCTCTGACCTTGTTCGGATCAATTAAAAATCTAAATCAGTTCATCTGCTGGTCACAATAACGCCATGTAAATCCTACAACCATGTGACCACTCGTTCTTGAGATATCGCAAGAATCTTGGACAGGTGAATGGACAGACCAATGGCTAGCGCCCCCCCCCACCAAAAAAAAAAAAAAAAGAGCCTCGAGTTCCTGAACATGAACATGGAAGTAACATCTCTGTGTAACAAACATGAAGGAAGCAATTAAACACTATTTTAGATTTTGGAATTGATCCAATCAATCAATTCTTCTGGTTACAGTGATAATTCCAAATAAATCCTGCAAACTTTCAAACACTTGTTCTTGACATATCATGGCAATCAGAATTACCTGGAAAGACAGATGGACAACCTGAAAGCATAATGGATTTAACAACCCCACCCCCCAAACAACCACCACCACATCATATTTTATCACTTTATGGTGACATTTAATTTTGTGAAATGCCCAAAAACCAAGTTCACTTCTACAAGTTCTCCTCCCAGCCACTTTAACTTAAAAGAGGTACTGCACACTTAAATGTGTTTTTTAGCTGTAAACAAAAATGATACGTCGTCTGTACTGTGATCGTTTTTTTTTTTTAATAAAAACAGGGTTGAAAATGGCTTAAAACACTATCTGCTGGCTAAAATCATCCTGGACCTTGCAAGGCCGATGCTGATGTAGAGTCGAGAGTTTAGGTCTTCTCTACGTCATGAATTATTATGATTATTATTTTTTTTATTTCAAATAATAAATAAATGCCCTCTAATCAGAGCTGGGCATCCCACCTTCCCAGCCCCCACCCTTGAGTGGGAGTCTGTAAAACTGTTCATTTTCAAAAGGTATGGACCCTTCCCACGTGACGTCATGACAAACGCGGCCGCCATTTTGGACATGAACTACCAGTAGTCTACCACAGCCAACAACGAGGAACGACAGCAAAGCATCGAAAGGAATATAGCCATCAAAGAAAGTTTTTACTTTCAGCAAGACTTCCATCATGCCATTATATTGTTGTGTACCTGGATGTAGTAACCATCAACACACAAGGCAAGATTTATCATTTTATCGGATCCCGACAGATGCTGACCGACGGAGAAGATGGATGGTCTCTAAAATATTGGCAAAATGATGTTTATTGACATAGCAATCGTGTGTAATGGGAAGCATTTGCATATCTGAAGTGCTGTGTTTACATCAAAGATAAAATAAACCAATATGACAACGACTGCTGCTGCCAGGTTGGGGACACAAACTAGTAGAAAGGAAGTGTGCCAACAGACTTCCTTAGTGGTCGATTCTGCTTTAAGGTAAGATGCATTTAATTATTCGTCTGCTGTGGGTTTGGAATCTGTAGCCTGACCGATTCGTTCATGTTTGTGGTGCCATTTGTTTGTTGACGCGTGTTGAAATGGAAGATTGGTTGTTGACATGATTTCCAGTGATGCTTTGGTGCTGCTGTGGATCAGATGTGTTGAGTAGCCTGACTTTTTTTTCTTGCGTGTGGCATCATTGTTGACGCGAGGTTGTTTTCTGAACATGCCAATGCGGACATGATTTCCCCTGATGAGTTATGACTTCAGATGCGATGCGTGTGTGGAGGTGTGGAGTCCGCGTGATATGTGCGTAAGATAGGCTTCTCATGTGTTTGGAGAGCCGCACTCAGACAAGCGCAAGCACCCTCCCAAGGGAAAAAAAAGGGACCCCCCGAAAATATCGGCATAGTTCGAACACTGGGTTGGAGAAAGTAATGGCAAATAGTGAGTGCACAAACCATAGAAGGTAAACTGTACACAGCGCCAGGGCAGTGTGATGGTATGTCTACTTTTAGATTGTGTTAGCTTATCAATGAACACACTCGTCACTCGACGAGTTTCACGTCTTCACGACGGATACTTAAATGTGTGTTAGGTATTATTGTTGCAGTCTAAGCACTCATTGTAGCAGCTAGATGAGCGAGAACCGAAAGGGTCTGTGCCATAAACCGTTATTTCTTCATGTCCAAAATGGCGGTTGCGTTTACGAAGGTCACGTGAGTGAAAAGGGTCTATACTGATCAAGACTCACTGAGTGACTCCTGCCTCAGACATCCAACCCCCAACTGCCCCTTTGCCCAACCCCTTCAGTTTTTTTTTTTTGGGGGGGGGGGGATAATTATGCAGTGGGTGAAGTTACACTTGAATAAGATAAAAATCACAGCTAGTCTTGTATATCACACAAAACCCCGATTCCAAAAAAGTTGGGACAAAGTACAAATTGTAAATAAAAACAGAATCCAATGATGTGGAAGTTTCAAAATTCCATATTTTATTCAGAATAGAACATAGATGACATATCAAATGTTTAAACTGAGAAAATGTATCATATAAAGAGAAAAATCAGGTGATTTTAAATTTCATGACAACACATCTCAAAAAAGTTGGGACAAGGCCGTGTTTACCACCATGGAACATCCCCTTTTCTCTTTACAACAGTCTGTAAACGTCTGGGGACTGAGGAGACAAGTTGCTCAAGTTTAGGGATAGAAATGTTAACCCATTCTTGTCTAATGTAGGATTCTAGTTGCTCAACTGTCTTAGGTCTTTTTTGTCGTATCTTCCGTTTAATGATGCGCCAAATGTTTTCTATGGGTATAAGATCTGGACTGCAGGCTGGCCAGTTCAGTACCCGGACCCTTCTTCTACGCAGCCATGATGCTGTAATTGATGCAGTATGTGGTTTGGCATTGTCATGTTGGAAAATGCAAGGTCTTCCCTGAAAGAGACATCGTCTGGATGGGAGCATATGTTGCTCTAGAACCCAGATGAACCTTTCAGCATTGATGGTCTTTCCAGATGTGCAAGATGCCCATGCCACACGCACTAATGCAACCCCATACCATCAGAGATGCAGGCTTCTGAACTGAGTGCTGATAACAACTTGGGTCGTCCTTCTCCTCTTTAGTCCAAATGACACGGCGTCCTTGATTTCCATAAAGAACTTCAAATTTTGATTCGTCCGACCACAGAACAGTTTTCCACTTTGCCACAGTCCATTTTAAATGAGCCTTGGCCCAGAGAAGATGTCTGTGTTTCTGGATCATGTTTAGATACGGCTTCTTCTTTGAAATATAGAGTTTTAGCTGGCAACGGCGGATGGCACGGTGAATTGTGTTCACAGATAATGTTCTCTGGAAATATTCCTGAGCCCATTTTGTGATTTCCAATACAGAAGCATGCCTGTATGTGATGCAGTGCCATCTAAGGGCCCGAAGATCACGGGCACCCAGTATGGCTTTCCAGCCTTGACCCTTACGCACAGAGATTCTTCCAGATTCTCTGAATCTTTTGATGATATTATGCACTGTAGATGATATGTTCAAACTCTTTGAAATTTTACACTGTCGAACTCCTTTCTGATATTGCTCCACTATTTGTCGGCGCAGAATTAGGGGGATTGGTGATCCTCTTCCCATCTTTACTTCTGAGAGCCACTGCCACTCCAAGATGCTCTTTTTATACCCAGTCATGTTAATGACCTATTGCCAATTGACCTAATGAGTTGCAATTTGGTCTTCCAGTTGTTCCTTTAACTTTTCCAGCCTCTTATGGCCCTTTTCCACTACCCTTTTTCAGCTCACTTCAGCTCGCTTCAGCTCACTTCAGCCCGACACGGCTCGCGTTTCGACTACCAAAAACCAGCACGACTCAGCTCGCTTCAGCTCTGCTTAGCCCCTAAAACTCGCACCGTTTTGGAGTGGGGCTGAAGCGAGCCAAACCGAGCCGAGTGAGGCTGGGGGCGTGAGCAGACACTCCCCTGTGCACTGATTGGTGAGGAGGAGCGCGCTGGGATCTGTAAACACCGTAAACCCGGAAGAAGGAGAAGAATTACAAATTACGAGAATTTCTGAAGCCTTATGCGCCTCGCCTCATCTATACGCTCTTGCCAGTATCTGTAAGCGTTGTCGGTGACAACAAGCCACAGCACCAAGACCAGCAACACTAACGACTCCATGTCCTCCATGTTTATTGTTTACTATTCGGGTCGTGAGACTACCGCTTAAAAGATCACTGATGTCACTGTTTGCGCTGCTTAACGACATCACGTGACGTCCACCCACTTTCGCTAACTCCACCCAATGTGTCCACCCACTTCCAGCCAGCACGGTTCAGCGCGGTTGTAGTCGAAATGCAACTCCAACAGCCCCGCTCAGCTCGACTCAGCACGGCACGGCTCAGCCCGACTCAGCCGCGTTTGTAGTGGAAAAGCGGCATTATTGCCCGTCCCAACTTTTTTGAGATGTGTTGCTGTCATGAAATTTCAAAATGTCTCACTTTCGACATTTGATATGTTGTCTATGTTCTATTGTGAATACAATATCAGTTTTTGAGATTTGTAAATTATTGCATTCCGTTTTTATTTACAATTTGTACTTTGTCCCAACTTTTTTGGAATCGGGGTTGTGTGTGTGTGTGTGTGTGTGTGTGTGTGTGTGTGTGTGTGTTTATTATATATATATATATATATATATATACACACACACACACACTATATATATATATATATTTTTTAAGGGCTGTCAAACGATTAAAAAATTTAAATCGCAATTAATCTCAGGATTTCATATAGTTAATCGCGATTAACTGCATTTCTTTTTAAATCTATGTAAATGAATAAGGCTTTTAAAGTGAAATGTTACAATTAAAATGGTGAACACATTTTATGCTAAAAGTACTTCTTAAACTGCTGGGACAAGAGAAAACGGTAAGGGAGTTTATTCACTCACATACTAGGCAGTACTGAACATAAAATCCAATTTTGTGTTTTGTGTGATGGATTAGGGAGCTGTAGTCTCAAATATAAAACATGTAGTCACATACTACTGTGTCTCAGTTCAGACGTGTGACAAAAGAAAATAATGAAATAAAACTTCATTTGTGCCGGAGTTGTATTCAGTCACAGCCTATAGGACTTCACAGTGCTGTGCAAACAAAAATAAATTGCAGTTGGACTTCAATAAAGACATTTAGTGTCATATCACAGTGCTACAGCATACTGAAATCTCACTTTAAAAAAGTATTTTAGAACTGCAAAGTGCATACCAAAACCAACTCAATCACACTCTACTTTTGAAATGAAACTTTTGAAATGAAACTTCCCGTTTAACAGACCTTTTTCCATCACTCACCATAGACATATAAACATAGACGCCGCATTGAGCTGGTGGCCCGTTGCTGGGATACGTCAGAGTGTCCGCCATATTGGATGTGGCAAATCTTCCCCGTAAACCAATGCAAGTAAATGGACTGAACTTCATAAAGCCCCTTTCTACAATAATATTTAACTCGATGCCTTTTATTCACCCATTAAGACACACACGTATATATTTGGGAAACAAACAGGCATCAAAACAACACATATAACTTTTAATGTGATGGTTATAAATAGTGTGCGAAATACCCTGTACACTGCAAACTAGCGACAGATACGCGATAGATAGCTCAGGTAAGCTAATCAGTCAGCATACCGTAGCAAGCTACCAAAACCCGAGGCCACAATAACCAACCTACAAGACTGAATATGATAAATGATGGAAATAGTGGAAAAACTGGAAATAGTGAATGAAAATAAAAATGTACTGTTTTATTTATTGAGTCACCACACAGACCTACTCTCGTTGAATAAAGTGAGCTGAATGACCGCCAAACTGAGTTCGGCCAGGTTCTAACGTCATACCAAAACAAAATACATCACTGATTCCTTCACATTCAGAAAGGTTAAAAACATTCATCATAGTGTGGCACTGTATTATCTAATTCTCACTGCTTATAACTACACCTACCCGTGGAGATGAGCTGGGAAACTGAAGACTGAAGGAACAGTATTGAAAAGTATTTTTCCAGTCTCACCTGTGAAAGGTAATCCCATGTGATCTCGTTTGGACGGTAAACCTGTTGGTACAGTTAAACGCAGCACATGAATGAGGCATCTTTATTCTCGGCTACTGTCTAGACGCTATACCAGAGACGGGTGAAGAATCTCCACTTTGCCACATCCAATATGGCGGCGAGGATGACGTATGATTCTACGCAGACGTATGATTCACTCACATTGAAGCAGCACGCAACAAGCCTCAACAGGAACTACAGGTGACTCACAGGGCCAAATTAGAATTTGCGTTAACGGCACTATTTTTTTTAATCGCGATAAATTGAGATCGCGTTAACGCGTTATCATCGCGTTAACTTTGACAGCCCTAATTTTTTTTTTTTTTTAAATTAAATGCAGCTAGCTACACAGAAACCAGACAACGCAAACGTATTGGCTGTTACAAAGTACTGATACTGGAGACTCCTTCTATGAAACATTTACTTAGGGTAAGCACATCAATAATAACATTTTTCTATGTTCAACAACAATCCATTTATTATTTGGAATAAAATACGTCAAGTGTCTTCCATATATACCTGTGCAAGTCATTATAGAAACAATAACATTCAAGTGAGTACATTAACAGAAACCTGTTATTTGTTTTGCAGCTGACACCACTGTAATCAACACCTAGAAGACCAATCAGCTTTGAGCATTATGGTAATATTTTTAACCACCATCATTCCTGCTTACATTTAATGTAATCCTAACCTTGCTAACGAAACCTAAAGTCTGCAACATAATAACAGGATTGCTAAAACATCCCCACACCATCAGATTATCCCAAAACTCCCATCAATGTGGAGACACTGTTAGTTCCTAAAAATCAAGTAAACGAGTATGCAGATCCTTCCTCATTCCTCCGTCACAGGCGGCAGAGAGTCGAGTAAGGCTGAATAAGGATCAGTGCTTTCTCAGCTCTGTCTCTTCCTTTTGCCCTGCCAACAGCTTTCAGATTGGACAGAAACCTGAGAGACTCCAAATCTGTCTCCGTAGAGGTGACTTATCGGTCCTTCTCAGTGCTTAGGAATGTGAAAAGGAAAAGCACACAAAAGGCCATGCTCTTATAAGATACAAAGTGGATGACCATTAATTAATCGGTTTCCTTCCACACATCCTGAAGTGTTTTAATTCCTCTTATACCACAGTAATTTGCCAAAGACAAACATTTTAAATTTCTTAACGAAGGACAGAGAAAAATCCTTCATCCTAAAGACTTTAAAGCAGATACGCAGAACCTTTATTTTTAAATTAATTTCTGCACGGACAGTATCTCCATCCTTGACTCTTGTATGCTGCATAAAGGGGAATAAACGCAAAGTTGCCATTCGAGCTGCCCCACTGAACTAGCCAGTCCTGAGTGCGTGATGTCACAGCAGTAACCGGTTTTAAAGCCGAGGCTTTTGACTGCTATAGACCAGTCATATAAATAAAAATTTATGGTGAAAGTAAGAAATACCGTTACCGATTTGCTCAACTAAGACTGATTTGACTTCATTGACTGAGTTGACTCTCATTAAAACAGGATAGGTGTTATAACTTATGCAACATACATGTACATGCATGCATTTTTCACTGATAAAATGTAAAAGGCTAATTAAATAATCAGATGAACTGAGACAAATCACGTTCTGAAGCAAATTAAATAATCTTATATTGGTAACTTAAACACAATACAAGTTACATGTATTAATCTAAATTCAGGTAAACGATGTATTTTGTATCCAAATGAGAGTCGGAGCTTACTCGTCTGTGTTCTCGCTTCTTGAAGGCCGATCTTGTGGCCGATTGTTTTGAAACAATCTGACTTTCAGTTGTTCGTTCAGTTCTCCGCTCACTCGCTTCTTCCACGCAAGGGTGAGATATTGCTGCTGAGGCAAGCATATCCAGCAGAGAAATCAGACGGCTGGTCCACTCATTCTCCGTTTTCTCCATACTGAGTACTCTGCCATTACTGCTCGGCTCAGACAATTACTAAAACCCGGAACGGGACGTCACCGGTTTTAGCAACAACCGTGAGGAGGTCACTGCCTGAGCGATAGGTCATGTCCCGTTCCGTCTCGGGTTTTACCAACAACCCTTGGCTCACACTCTGGGAGAACTGGTCCAACTGAACTTGCTTTCCTTTTTTAAAATAAATAAATAAAATACTTTCCTTGTCTTGTAGTTTTGGTACTACACCCTCTTTCAAGACGGGCTTATAGCCAACGCTCAACAGATCAGAGGTTTCATACGGGTCCTCAGTAAAATGTGCAGAGCAGAGGAGAGACCACTTCGTAGGTGCCCAACGTGCCCGTGAACTTCTCGCAAAATGCATCCAAATCTTTGCAGTTTGAACATTCTTGGGCCATGAATGCAACGTAAATCCACCTTCTGTCGTGTTACTACACCCGCCAGCAACACATCTACATGGCATGGCGATAAATTAGCTCAAAATGGAGGATCGGAGTTGCAGTCAGCTCTGTGTTTTAGTATAACGGAAATGGCGATGAGACCAACAGACTTCCTGCTGTGACGTTACAGACGTCAAGGTCATTCACTCAGACCGCTACCTATATGAATCATTTTTATCGTAAAATTTACTATATTAGATTTTTCTTAACGCTTAAAACTATTCCTATGCAATTCTTGAGGTCTCAAAGCATTTATAAACGAAAGTAAGGCCATGGCTCTGCATATCTGCTTTAATGTGGTGGAAAAACTCACGAACCTCACTACCTAAACCTCAAAGCACCGACGCTGGAGACTCCTTCCATAACCTCTAAATAAAAGTTTCTTTACAGAAAGAAAAAAGATTTTTCTTGGTTAAATAATTTTTTAAAAATCTTTAAATTATTATATATACACACACACACACCCCTTATGGCATGTGGAGCAACTGCCACTAAATTAATACAGATTAACATGTTAGAACAACATTCATGTTGCAGCCAGAACTACTGTCAGAGCCGTGCTATTATAGAAAATTAATCGGCACCTTCTGATTTGAGAACAGTGGTATCTATCTAGAAGCTTCCTGCAGCAAGGTCATGTCACCACACCTGTCTCTGAGATATCAGTGGGAGTTCAGAGGCTGGCTGTCATTTTGTCATTACTCTGCCCACATTAAAAATTGATTTTTTTTTTTCCCGGGCAGTGAGGTTGAAAGCAGTCACCCATCCACGACTTCCGGAGACTTGGAATGTGGCATAGTGCAGACAGAAGGAAGCTGGTGCAGTTGAAACACATCTGAGCTGGGGACTGAACCATTTGCATTTCGTTCCTTCTTTGTTCTCTCATGATCCTCTGAGGCCACACACACACACACCTTCCCCCTCTTTATACAAGGTTTTTTATCCTGCACAGAATAAAATCATATACTGTATCCATAATGAGGTAGCATCCATGATGACCACAACAGGATCATAACCTGAGCTTTTATGGTTTTGTCTGCTGTACAGTTTATACATCCAATATCCGTGTCTGAAAGTGTGTGCGCCCTGACGGTGTAATCAGCATTGATCTGCTGTTACTCCTCCTGACATGAGCATGAATGCTATTCTGTACTGCACAGTCACGTGACAATTTTTTTTTTTTTTAAAGAGGAACAAACTACATGGAAAATGGGATTATTTTCCAGCATTAAAAGTTTCTTCCTCAGAAAATTCATGCCTATTTTAAGCATCTTGCTGCAGGTAGTCATGAATATTTATATCGAATATAAATTCGATAGTCATGAATATTCATAAGTGTCGTCCCCAAAATGACAATGTTCTGCTATTTCTGAACACTAGACAAATGGCTTGGAACATTTTCTAAGCATTGCTGCAAGCTTGAAGAATCTCTGTGCTCTTCTTACATGATGATACAAAATCATGCAAGTCATCCATCTGTCGCTCTTTCGCTCACCTGGGAAGGGGCGCTGGAGGACAAACCGCCACTGAGCTCTCCGATGCGTGCGGCTGCTGTAGGGTTCGAGGAGCTGATGAGCACGGGCCCACTGATCTCCATAGAGTGGCGCTGTGGCGGCGGGGCCAGGCATGGCTTATGGGACATGGTCAGTGAGGTAAACGAGTGGCGCTTCTTACTGTTCTTTTTCTCCCCTGTCGCTTTTTGTGAGCCGTTGGCTTGGGGGCCTGAGGAGGAGGAGGAAGAGGAGGATGAGGACGAGGAGGAGGAAGTGCCCTCAGCAGAGTCATCTGGCACCTTGTCGAGCTCGATGAGCTGCCGTGCAGCAGAGTTAAACTGGGAGACAGAGAGATATTCAGAAAGTTAGAAGGCAATTTATACGAAGTGTTACATTGTGTGAAGCCTATTGTAGAGATAAAGATGAAAGCAAATGAAAGGATGAGAGGCTTGGGAGAGGAAGAGAAAGAAGAGGAGTGGGTGGAAAAAGAGAATTGGCTATGTATTACTGTCACTTGGGAGCAGCTCCGCTCAACACGGGGATGCAATGAGATCATAGGCAGCATGGGAAACAGGAATCAAAAGGAAAATATAGAAGATTTAGCTTGTGACAGAACCTTGTTATCACACCCCCCCCCACACACGACACCTGAACAGAGTACTCAACAACACCACTGCATAAAAGCAGCCAATCAGAAGGGGAAGGTGCACCAAGTTGAGTTCACCTGTGTGTCCTGGAGCACAAACATACTCATTACGCAAACTGAATCATGCTTAGGCATGTACAGACACTAAAAGGCAATGCTGATGCTGAAGGCATGTGTGTATTAGCCACAGACCATTTTCTACTCACCAAATACCCATGTATTAAGGCCTCTGCATGCTCTTGCGACAAGGCTTTCGCAGATAGCTTTTCGCAGACAGTTGTAATTTATCGTTGAGCGGGGAGTAATAGGCGTGCGCGATGTTATTCACCGCCACAACGCAAGGGGGCGCGAAGTCACGAAATCGCTAGGAGTAGTTGGTGGGTGTGGTTAGTGGAGTGTTTATCCTCCGGTTACTTATAATGACTAGAACTGGAGTCGTATAGATGTACATACTTCCTCACTTCCTCGATCAACCGCTCTTCGTGCTGCTCCATCTTCGCTCGTGTTTTTAAAAATGGCAGTTGTGAAAACAAACTAAACCGGGAAAGTAGGGAAGCGGAAGTGCGTGTACAGCGGATGTAGAGTGGACCAATCAGATCCCTCTTGTCTGCGAGGCTTCTGCGGTGGTCACAATTTTTGGGAGGTGCGCGCAGAGCGTCTGCGAAGGTGGGGGGCCTACGCAGACACTGTCTGAGAGGACTGGGTTGTCAGCATAAATTGGCCTTTAGCCTGCATTAGACCATTGTGTTTAAAGGGTGAAAATCAGCCAAGGCCTACTGAACTTGGGGGAAGTAATAAAAGCAAAGGAGAATATTTTTTCAAATGATATCACCCGAGTTCCCCCCTTCTCTCTCTCGCTCTCTCTGGAAGGATACTATTGGTTTCTATCGTAATAAAGGACCATCTGTGAAGCATAACACATTAAATCCCTTGCTGGTAGAAATGACTTTAGGGTGTGCAAACTTTTGCAATTTTCCAAATACGGTGTCTTGCAGAAGTATTCATCCACCTTGGGGGTTGTCCTGTTTTGTCACATTACAAGATGGAATTAAAATGGATTTTTGGGGGGGGTTAGCACCATTTGATTTACACGACATTCCTACCACTTTAAATGTGAAAATTGTTGTTTTATTGTGACACAAACAATAATAAAGATGAAAAAAACAGAAATCTGGAGTGTGCATAAGTATTCACCCCCTTTCGTATGAAACCCTAAATATGAGCTGGTCCAACTAAGTCACTTCATAAGTCACATAATTCGCTGATTAAGATCCACCTGTGTTCAATCAAAGTGTCACATGATCAGTCACATGATGTCTGTATAAACCAACCTATTCTGGAAGGACCCTGACTCTGTAACACTACTCAGCAAGCGACATCAAAACCAAGGAGCACTCCAAACAGGTCAGAGACAAAATTGTGAAGTATGGATCAGGGTTGGGTTATAAAAAATAAAATCCCAAATTTTGAATATCCCAGAGAGCACCATGAAATCCATTATAGCAAAATGGAATTAATATGGCACCACTATAAACCTAACAAGAGAAGGTCGCCCACCAAAACTCAGACCAGGCAAGGAGGGCATTAATCAGAGATACAACAAAAGACACCACTGAAAGAGCTGCAAAGGTCCACAGCAAAGATGGGAGTATCTGTCCATAGGACCACTTTAAGCCGTACACTCCACAGAGAAGGGCTTTATGGAAGTGTGTCCAGGAAAAAAGTAATTGCTTAAGAAAATGCGTTTGTAGTTTGCCCAACAGCATGTGGCAGACTCCCCAAATGCAGGAAAGATTATTCACTGGTCAAATTAGACTAAAATTGATCTTTTTGGCCATCATGGGAAATGCCAAGTGTGGCACAAACCCAACACCCTGAGAACACCATTCCTACAGTGAAGCATGGTGGTGGCAGCATCATGCTGTGGGGATATTTTTCATCTGTAAAGACAGAAAAGTTGGTCAGGACTGAAGGAAAGATGGATGGCACTAAATACAGGGCAATTCTGGAGGAAAACCTGTTTGAGTCAGTCAGAGGTTTGAGACTGGGACGAAGGTTCACATTCCAGCAGGATAATGACCCAAAACATACTGCTAAAGCTACACTGGAGTGGTTTAAAGGGAAACCTCAATCCAATTGAGAATCTGTCGCATAACTTGAAGATTGCTGTACACCAAAGCAACCCATCTAACTTGAAGGAGCTGGAGCAGTTTTGCCTTGAGGAATGGGCAAAAATCCCAGTGGCTAGATGCGCTAAGCTAATAGAGACATACGCCAAGAGACTTGCAGCTGTAATTGCAGCAAAGGTGGCTCTACAAAATATTGACTTTTTTTTGGGGGGGGGGGTACCTATACACACTCCAGATTTCTGTTTTTTCATCTTTATTATTGTTTGTGACACAATAAAACAACAATTTTCACCTTTAAAGTGGTAGGAATGTTTTGTAAATCAAATGGTGCTAACCCCCCAAAAATCCATTTTAATTTCATCTTGTAATGTGACGAAACAGGACAAACACAGAGGAGGATGAATACTTTCACAAGACACTGTATTAGGTCGTTGTTTCCTGAGTGCATTTAATTATTCTTTAAAAATCATTATTTTCAGTTTGGAGGTTTGAAAGCAAATGTCGAAGGATAAGGACATTATGCATTGCATTCATGTACACAGTCCATACAGTCACTCCATCACCCTTTAACTGGCACACAGAGGACCACAGGAACATCATGAGTGCTGCAAACAGCTATTTCCCCACCCCTTTCTTTCATACAGCCATGTTCATGTCTCTTCTGATGTCAGCCGAGTCTGATATTACAGACACAAAAGCACTCGCTTGTTTTTGGAAACAAGCCGGCACGGTGAAAATAACTATGGCTTTTGTGATTCCCCCTTCCCTTTATTTCTCCATTTGCATGCAAGTGGCGCTGCTGAAAATCTGTGTGTGACAGCAGCTATTTTGGGCTGTTTTGAAGCTTTAGGGCCCAGGTTCGTGAGAGAGAGAGAGAGAGAGAGAGAGAGAGAGAGAGAGAGAAAGAGAGAGCGAGCACGATGGAGACACACAAGGTAGAATGAAGTTGTAAGTGTTGGGAGAAGAGAGAACTACTATGGTGAAAGAGTGCATGAAGGAGTGAGTGAATGCCAGAGCATGTGAAAGACTGATGGACTGACTAGACTAACTGAGTTGTTGGCTAAGTGCCCAAGTAAGTGACCGTGTGACTGAGTAACTTGGCACCATCTTCTAAGAACAATCACGGAAAGACAGTTGGTCAGATGTATATAATCATGAACATCAAGCCATGATGTTTCAATGGTATGACCGTGACATTTTTAGAGCAAATGACATAAATGCCTGTGTACTCTTCTGAAACTTTACATATTAATAGGATGGTGAGGATGCAACTGTATGTGAAGAACAGTGATGATATTAGAGTGGCTGTGCACGTGAGGAACGGGGAGCTGTGAGGTTACGCCTCAACTCCTACAATAGCCTCACCAGCTGTTCCATTCAAATCCATGGGGCTACTTTGCATCAGTCATTAGCAATGTGACCGCTTCGGTTTTGCCACAGAAGGTTGTCACATCTCTATTCATGAAGCTAGTTTTAGAGCTCTGCCATTCAGGAGCTTCATTGACAGCATGGACTGTTTTTAAAAAAGGAGAGCAGAGTAATCGGCCATGCTGGTGGTTATTGAAGCTGATGATGGAGATGCGTTTCTGAATGCTTGGTGGCTTTTCAGTGAGTCAGCTACACAGTCATGGATGTGTTTACTGAAACATGACGACAGTAGCATGTCCAAGAAACATGCTCAATTTCCTTGTGCATTTTATTATAAAAAGCCCCCCCCCCCATTTTCTCTTATTTTTAGTCAATACCAAATCACACAGCTACCAACTAGGAAATTCATGAATGTGAACATGTGCTTCCACAGTATCTTTTCAAAGGGGGAAGAAAAAGCATCTTCTTCCACAATACACAAGCTTAGTCCAGTCTCAAAAATGCCAATTCTTCCAGCCAGAAAGCAGAGCCAATTATGCCTTCTGGTACTTATGGTCCTGGACAGCTGTGGGATCGTCAGTAAAACCTCTCCTCCGTTGTCCCACTTGGGAACCAAATTCAAATAAAAAGACCCATTTATACTATATGCTGATCCCCATCTTGTCAGCTGTATACAATAAATAGTGAATATTACATTAGGTAAGTGGTGTACTTCAGAGTGTATTTTGACAATTTTCTTGATACTAAAAAAAATTTTGGACTCCTCCAACAAGCCAGGTCATAGGTTAGGGGTCTCAGAGATCTTTACCAACCAACACAGACGTATCGTGAAATACTGTGACCGAGGTCTTGAAAGTACTGACCGAGGCCCTCTGGGCCGCGGTCGGTATTCAAGGTCAAGGTCACGGTATTTCACCATGCGGACTGACCATAAGCTGGTAAATAATATATTAATTTTTTTCTTTACCAAATTCTAACAGAAAATGAGAGCACCTGAAAGGGAAAACCGAGGCGAGACGCCATTCTGAATTCTCATTCACGGCTGTAATGCAAATTGCTTTCTCCTCGGTATACAAGTGCACTTCCATGGCAGGAAAAAAACAATTTTGCCGCCTATGTAGTCCCCTATTTATACAAATAGGAGTCAATCAGGATTCAGCCATGTTTTTGCTCAGCGTTTTTGCTCGACCAAAGTTATAGACCCCTTGCACTGACGTCACCCGAAACCGGAAGTAAACAAACCCTGCGCCATATTGGAAGACCAACAAACTCGTGATTAGGGGGAAATAATGGCAGCGCGCGGTATGTGAACCCACGAGGCACTTGATTCATCAAAAACCTACAATGGTAAACTTTTGTGCTGTGTTAGGGTGTTCTAACAAAGCTGAAGGGAAAGGTGAAAAGTCGTCTTTCTTCAGAATACCAGCTGTGATTGAGACACAAGGGGAGCAAACCAAGGAGCTTTCTGCCAGGAGACAGAGAGAGTATTTAGCTGCTTTATGCAGAGCGGATCTGAATACTTCAAGTCTACAACAGTACAGAATATGTTCAGACCATTTTGTTACTGGTAAGTCACTAGGCTAGAGTGTTGAACATTTTTTTTTAAATGTTTACTGAATAAAAACATCCTTAATTTTATCACATTTATGTTATATATTTCATTTCTTTTGTTTTAATTTTCCTCCCTCCATCCCTCTTTGGATTTTAAATATAGTTTTTCCCCATGTCCAAATAATTCAAAGATCCTTATGTTTCCACTCTCCCTTGCCCCGAGTCTTATCATATGGGTCAAACCCATCTATCACAGCCAGTTTCTCCACATACCGTGCCCTTCCTGCAGCTGGTAATGTACTCACATAACCAGAATTATCAGCCATCATGTCACTTCACAACAGCTGTAATATCACTTCACTCTCACTCGTAGTTTGTTTTGTATTGTATGTATGTATGTATGTACTTGGTCTTCCAATATGGCGCCTTAACAAAATCACGCGGTACGGTGACGTCACGCGGCAGCCCTCTATACAGTATTATGACCTTTATATTGCATAAATAAAGCCATTTGGTGAAACTTTGAAGAGATTGTATTGGTTTAAAGTTTTAACCTAATGTAATATGTATTAGGATAACATGGTCCAAAATGGGCCTAATTAACTAATGAGATCAAACTGTTAGCAAGTTAGAGGTTTTTAGCTTTCTCCTAAAATGTTTTATTTCTTCTTCCTCAGGGTAGGAAAACTCGCTTTCGCTGTGAACACTGTCATTATCGCTATCCATGCTGTAAAATTAATGCTATTCTCCTGAGAAATGCTGGCAAAAATTTATAAATAAATCTTATAAAAAAGATAAATGTTGACAAAAAAAATGCTACTATGTTTGTTGTTGTGAACGAGTGAGTTGCCAGAAGTCCATACAGTACGATACGGACCCACTCGCCAGCCAATCAGAGTGCAGGCTTTGTACCGCGAAAAAAATAAGTGTGTGTTATTTACCAGCTGGGAGGTCCATATTGTGAAATACCGTATATTATACATCACTCATGAGGAAATTGGTGAATTATTTTTGATAAAATTGAGTGCTTTGTTTGTGAATGTGTCTATATAATAAAAAGAACACTTGTTGGCTTGAAGACATGAAGATCTTCTCTTGTTGAAAACTCAGATCCAAGTGACATATAGTATTTTCCGATATTTTGCTCTGATATCATCATTCCCAGTGTTCCCTGCCCACTAGACGTGCATTGCCAAAATGGCAAACCAGTTCAAAATGAAAATTATTTTGATTAACTTGCATGTTTTTTTTTTTTGTGGATGTGTCCATATAATATAAGGGACATTACATGGTGGCACAACTATATTAAATTTATCTTCTGTTGAAAATATTTTCCCTCGCTCACTCATGAAAATGTTCACCACTCAAAGATAAACTTCATATCTTCACACAACAGTGTAATATCCTCTCTCTCGTATTTTTATATTATACAACCCCGATTCCAAAAAAGTTGGGACAAAGTACAAATTGTAAATAAAAACGGAATGCAATGATGTGGAAGTTTCAAAATTCCATATTTTATTCAGAATAGAACATAGATGACATATCAAATGTTTAAACTGAGAAAATGTATCATTTAAAGAGAAAAATTAGGTGATTTTAAATTTCATGACAACACATCTCAAAAAAGTTGGGACAAGGCCATGTTTACCACTGTGAGACATCCCCTTTTCTCTTTACAACAGTCTGTAAACGTCTGGGGACTGAGACGACAAGTTGCTCAAGTTTAGGGATAGGAATGTTAACCCATTCTTGTCTAATGTAGGATTCTAGTTGCTCAACTGTCTTGGGTCTTTTTTGTTGTATCTTCCATTTTATGATGCGCCAAATGTTTTCTATGGGTGAAAGATCTGGACTGCAGGCTGGCCAGTTCAGTACCCGGACCCTTCTTCTACGCAGCCATGATACTGTAATTGATGCAGTATGTGGTTTGGCATTGTCATGTTGGAAAATGCAAGGTCTTCCCTGAAAGAGACGTCGTCTGGATGGGAGCATATGTTCCTCTAGAACCTGGATATACATTTCAGCATTGATGGTGTCTTTCCAGATGTGTAAGCTGCCCATGCCACACGCACTAATGCAACCCCATACCATCAGAGATGCAGGCTTCTGAACTGAGCGCTGATAACAACTTGGGTCGTCCTTCTCCTCCTTAGTCCGAATGACACGGCTTCCCTGATTTCCATAAAGAACTTCAAATTTTGATTCGTCTGACCACAGAACAGTTTTCCACTTTGCCACAGTCCATTTTAAATGAGCCTTGGCCCAGAGAAGACATATGCGCTTCTGGATCATGTTTAGATTCGGCTTCTTCTTTGAACTATAGAGTTTTAGCTGGCAAAGGCGGATGGCACGGTGAATTGTGTTCACAGATAATGTTCTCTGAAAATATTCCTGAGCCCATTTTGTGATTTCCAATACAGAAGCATGACTGTATGTGATGCAGTACCGTCTAAGGGCCCGAAGATCACGGGCACCCGGTATGGTTTTCCGGCCTTGACCCTTACGCACAGAGATTCTTCCAGATTCTCTGAATCTTTTGATGATATTATGCACTGTAGATGATATGTTCAAACTCTTTGCAATTTTACACTGTCGAACTCCTTTCTGATATTGCTCCACTATTTGTCGGTGCAGAATTAGGGGGATTGGTGATCCTCTTCCCATCTTTACTTCTGAGAGCCACTGCCACTCAAAGATGCTCTTTTTATACCCAGTCATGTTAATGACCTATTGCCAATTGACCTAATGAGTTGCAATTTGGTCCTCCAGCTGTTCCTTTTTCGTACCTTTAACTTTTCCAGCCTCTTATTGTCCCTGTCCCAACTTTTTTGAGATGTGTTGTGGTCATGAAATTTCAAAATGTCTCACTTTCGACATTTGATATGTTGTCTATGTTCTATTGTGAATACAATATCAGTTTTTGAGATTTGTAAATTATTGCATTCCGTTTTTATTTACAATTTGTACTTTGTCCCAACTTTTTTGGAATCGGGGTTATAATCTCATCTCATTATCTCTAGCCACTTTATCCTGTTCTACAGGGTCGCAGGCAAGCTGGAGCCTATCCCAGCTGACTACGGGCGAAAGGCGGGGTACACCCTGGACAAGTCGCCAGGTCATCACAGGGCTGACACATAGACACAGGCAACCATTCACACTCACATTCACACCTACGGTCAATTTAGAGTCACCAGTTAACCTAACCTGCATGTCTTTGGACTGTGGGGGAAACCGGAGCACCCGGAGGAAACCCACACGGACACGGGGAGAACATGCAAACTCCACACAGAAAGGCCCTCGCCGGCCACAGGGCTCGAACCTGGACCTTCTTGCTGTGAGGCGACAGCGCTAACCACTACACCACCGTGCTGCCCGGGGTTATAATAATATATATAATATAATCAATCGCACACCGATTGGCTACTCTATCAGCTCTTATACCATGAGTAGACAAAAACAAAATGGCAGAGCACATCAAATCAGATCCATCACTTTATCATCAAGTATTTAAAAGAAACAGAAATTGCTAAAAGAATATTAGTTCCCCCCCAATAGACCCTTCCCACTGATGTCACCGGAAACCGGAAGTAAACAGACCCTGCGCCATATTGGAAGACCAACAAACTCGTGATCAGGGGGAAATAACGGCAGCGCGCAGAATTTAAACCCACGAGGCACTTGATTCATCATAAACCTACAATGGTAAACTTTTGTGCTGTGTTAGGGTGTTCCAACAAAGCTGATGGGAAAGGTGAAAAGAAGTCGTTCTTCAGAATACCAGCTGTGATTGAGGCACAAGGGGAGCAAACGAAGGAGCTTTCTGCCAGGAGACAGAGAATAAGTGCATTACTGAGTGTCTGTGAGCAAAGGAGAGCCTGAACGTTGCAACCTCCCTATTGGCTGTTTATTGGCTGTTTGTAAAAATGTATCAATTGTTGCCCTTCATCGCGGACTCGAGAGACGAGACCTGACGAGTTAGTTTGTTGGTAGCAGAACAAAATGTCTGGACACAAATCGGGTTTTCAGAAAAGGAAAGAAAATAAACGCAGGGTCGAAAATACAAAAAAGGAGGCAGAAAAAGCAAAACGAGTTTTAAGGTAGGACAAATGGTTACTTTTCTGAGGCAGCCCGCCGTAGCTGCAGGCTTTCAGTTGTGTCATTGAATGGTTACTTTTCTGAGGCAGCCCGCCGTGGCTGCCTGCAGGCTTATTTATTATAGCCAATTTAGTTAAAATAGTTAATCTAAAATGTTTATAGTTATGTGATGGTTGTCCTCAGTGTTCGAACTATGCCGATATTTTCGGGGGGGTCCCTTTTTTTCCCCTTGGGGGGGGTGCTTGCGCTTGTCTCGGAGCGCGGATCTCCAAACACATGAGAAGCCCATCTTACACACATCACGCGGACTCCACACCTCCACACACGCATCGCATCTGAAGTCATAACTCATCAGGGGAAATCGTGTCCACATTGGCATGTTCAAAAAACAACCTCGCGTCAACAATGATACCACACGCAAGAAAAAAAAAAACAGTCAGGCTACTCAACAACCAACCTGGCAGCAGCAGTCGTTGTCATATCGGTTTATTTTATCTTTGATGTAAACACAACACTTCGGATATGCAAATGCTTCCCGTTACACACGATTGCTATGTCAATAAACATCATTTTGCCAATATTTTAGAGACCCCCCAACATTTCCCAAATCATGTTTTCAAGGGATCTCATGTCTGTTTCAGGGGATCTTGGATCCCCCGAGTACCCCCCTAGTTCGAACACTGGTTGTCCTTATTTAGACTGGTGTGTTTTTTTTTTTTTTGTTGTGCGATGTTGCACCCAGGTCCAGATTAGGGCAGAACCGGCCCTGGCTACATTTCAGGTGTAGTTTGTTTTATGTATGTATGTACTTGCATAGATGTGTACTTGGTCTTCCAATATGGCGACTACCGAAATCTCGCAGCGCGGTGACGTCATGCGGGATCCCTCTATAGCTCCTGTCCCACACTCCAGCCCAGTCAGTGACAGTAATGCACCTTTAAGTGGGTTTGCCAACTACCAAATAAACCCGAAAAGAAGAAGAAAATGGCGGACCGTGTTACTGAACCAACCAAGGATGAAATAAAAACTCTACTCGAAAACAACCACCCCCCCACCCCCCAATCAAAAGAATTTTCATTTTGAACTAGTTCGCCATTTTGACAATAAAAGTACTTAATCATAAAAACGCATCTTTTTTTGTTTTACAAGTATTATTATTGTAGTATTTTTCACAAATTGCTACTGTCATTTTGCCGGTTTGTTTATATTCTAAGTGGAAATGATTTTGTTGGACGTTTTGTATAAAAAGTTATTATTTATCAAATTTGTAAAAAATAAAAATGCTCCGTTTCTCAAAATCCAGTGACTGAACAGAATAAAACCATTATTCCACTCACTCGTCATACATGGCTTATAGCCGACTCAGCACTACGTGCCTCATCGGCCATCAGCTTGTGTACAACTCAATTTCTTGAAATAACTTTTTTTTTTTTAATTATACAAGTACACACACAATGCTTTCTTAACTGAAACACGGCAATCCATCAGAAATGTGCTTTACCTCTACATAGGATATAGGGAAGATGCCGATCTTATCCCCCAGCATTCCCTCCGCCCAATTCTGGTCCACACGTCGAATTACTGTCAGAATGTCATCCTGCAGAGCAGAGAGCAACAATAAGCTTAAAATAGTGATTAAGAAAAAAAAAGCCTAAATAAAATACATTTGTTTAAAATCAGTTGTTTCCACCACATGGTTTACACCATCCATTATGCCACCAGTGCCAGTAAAAACACCAGTTAACTCCAAGTTAATTAATTCAAGTTAATTTAATTAAATTAACTGGATCCACTGAGATTTACAAAACTATCAGTGTTTACTGAGAAAAGCGAAGATGGCTAACACAAAAACTAAACATAGGAGATAAAAATAAGCAATTTCATAACTAAGCCCAAAGAGAGTCAATAGAATCAATTCATGCTTGATTTTCATGCTGAAAGACCCATATTAGTGGAACACAAACCAAACTTCCACAAGTCCGACCATGCTAACACACATCATTGCAAGAAAAACGGTCACTTCTGAAGTTATGAATATCGAAATTAAGAAAAGTGAGCCGTTCATGTTGAAACTTTTGCATCAGCTTTTGTAACTACAATGTAACTGATGACTCACCTTTGAGAAGGGAAGGCAGTCCTTGTCTGCCTCCTTATCCTTCAGCTCAAAGTCATACAGGGCCTTGCACTGCGGCGGCGGCTGTGGGAGCGGCTTGATCACCTGCACGAAACTGGCCGGGAAGAAGCCGTGAACTCCGCCCACTTCACCATGGTACCAGTTCTCATCCACCTGCCGGCGCAGTATGATGATGTCGCCCTTGCTGAACTTGAGGTCGCCGGGTTCCTTGCCATCGTAGTTGTACAAGGCCTTGGCGCAGGGGAGCTGGGGTACTCCCTGCAACAAGAGGAGGACTTGGTTTAGTCCAGAATTTTAAACAAGTGTATTTATTCTTAAAATAGACTGAAAAGGTAAAAACAGTGAGGAGGTGTAGGAGTGCATGTGTATGAGGTGTGTGTAAAACACTGATGGCTTCTATGCTCCTATTATACACTCTTTACTGAAGGTTTCTTAACAGCTAACAAAGAACCATTAACTGCAATCTATACAGGCAATGACTCTCAGGATTCATGCAAAATCAGTCGGATAAATCGCTGCCTTGCTCCAAAAAGACACACACACTTTATGCCAGCACAGATTTGTCTGACTGACTGCTTGCATTGCCTTGCGTTTTAGCCCCATCTGTGTTGCTTCAGTCACTGACAAGCCCGTTGTCCAGCAGTCCCAGAATGCTCCAGGGTTCGCCCAAGGATCCACAATGCTGCGAGCTGAGACCCATTTATCAGTGTGTGAAGAGCTTTGTGGTGCTGGCCCAGTCGTCTGGAACCAGTCAAAGCTCCATTCAGCAGTGACAATGATCCACAGGCAGGGGGAAGGGAGCTCAAGTGCTTCCCCCACCACAAACTTCCTCCTCTCTGCTTCAAACACAGAGCAGAATCCCAAACACCACAGCACACAGTCTTCTATGCTTTTTTTTTTTTTAAAAAGAGCACATAGAGGGGGTTGGCACAACTGTACTGTTTAGGACTAATGACCCACAGAAGTGCACAAGGGAGGATCAGAACACTCTCATTGCCATTAAAGTGCTCAGAAATGGAGAAAAAGACAAGTATTCATTCAAACATTTTGCAAATTTAAACAGAGTTCCCTGAATGTTTGCCAACAGAAAATGTGTATCATTATGTTTCACAATCATCCAAGATCAAACTTGCCAGGGAGAAGCATATAATGTGTCTGGACTGTTGTGTTTTTTTTTTTTTTTTAATTTAGTATCATCGTCTTGAGTGCAAGACTCAGCTGTTGATATGCCAATCATCATTCATTTTTCTTCCTGTCCATCAAACCAGAATGGAACAAAAAACGTCCTACTGGCTTTCTGCTGAACAATTTTTCTTTTTGAAAATGCACAATCATTTCCAAATCCCATCATCTACATAATGGACAGCAAGCATTTATCATATCTGTGTCGGATTTATCAAGCATTGGGCCTCTTCAGGACTCGAAATTCATATATATTTTTTCACCAGCCAGCCGGACTAATACCTTCCAAAGTAACTAGCCAAACAGAAAATCAACTGGCCAAAATTTGTTCATGTATGAATTTTACTTCTGTCAAAAATAACGCAAAAGAGAGTAGTTGCCATTGTTCATGACTAATGTGCATTTATTTCAAGACCAGAGTATTTTGATACTGTTGTTAAATACATAAATGAGAACAACACAGAGCACCATAATATATCGTCAACAAATAATAATATATTGGAAAACTTGGCAACTTGGTGTACGAGTATTGAAAACAAATATACTTACTATCATGACTATAGTACCCAAAATATGTCCAACATGCTTTGTAGTGCTGCTGCCTTTCGTGATGACAGGGTTTTTTTTTTTTTGGCACACTTTACAAATTGGCATTTGCTGTTCCACGTCCTCCTCACGATATCCAAAAAATGCCAGATGACTGACCCCTTACTAGTTCTTTTAGGAACCAATTCATCTGCTTCCATTTTTAATTTGTCGCTGAAATTGACAGAGCTTACACGGTAGCCTATGCAGCACCAGCGATTGCACGAACTGAGTCAGCGCTGTAAACCGAAACTAGAAAATCTTCCCGCAAGTTCCTTTCAGCACCTAGATGTCGCCCGGGATTGGTTGGCGAGTGTGTGACGTTATTGTTGTTTTTTTTTTACCCTTAGGCAGCCTCTCGCGTTACTGCCTGAGGGACAGGGAGAAAACCACCAGAAAAGGTTTTAAACAAACGCAACAAACACGAAACAAACGCAAGTCGGCAGATGACCATAAAATACTCGATAGTTACAATATAATAATTTTATGTATCTCACACAGAATTTTCAGAGATATATCGAGTATATTCGATATATCGCACAGCCCTAGTCTGAATCTTCGCTTCATATATATTTTTTATTTTCAACTAGCCAGCCAGGCTGGCTAGTGACAGGAATTACCCGCCAAATGACAAATTAAGTCGCCTCGGGCGACTGGACCACCACGAATTTCGAGCCCTGTTCTTTCTTCAAGCTGGATATGAACATCCATCTTTCTCTACTGTCGATCACAGTGACACCAGCCAAATCATGCGCATCTATGAGCTCATGTATGAGGAAGAGGGCTGATGACGCGTTCCTCCGTGCGTTAAGGCCAAAGTATACTTCTGCAGATACGGACCATGCATTTGCTCATGACACAAATTTCATCACTAGCACAGTACTGGGATTTGTGCATGTTGATTGTGCATGTGTGAAACCAAGTGCAGTAATATGCCGATCCAGTAGGTGGGAGCAGCCGCAGATGGTGACTGGGTAGTCAAAGTGCAACATATTGAAGAATGTTTTAAAACAACTGGCACAGGGGATTGAGAGAAAGTAAAACACAAGATGGACAAAACAGACACCTTCAACCAGCAATTAACGAAGATGGTTTAGGAGGTACCCTCACCCATATAATCCAAACCTACGGGAGTACGTACACACACACACACACACACACACACACATCATCATCATCATCAGAGGATTGCCCTATTTTCAGACCATACCTTTTGGTGCCCTCGGTAGGCCAGGCAGGGTATTACAATAAATTTGGAATGTGCATGCATTCAGCTTGTATGTAACAGTAGAAAATCAAGTACAATTTGGAGACACCCACCCACCCACACCCACGTGTCCACGTTGTGCAAAGCCATATCTTCAGAAATATACTTCAGCCCTTACATAGCCCTATGATGCAGCATGAGCAGCAGTTTGAAAGGATGTAGTTGGCTGGCATCCTGTGTCTTGAAGGAAGATATCCAAAACTACATACGATGTAGTACAATAAATATTATTGTTAGACATCAAAACTATAATCGTTTATTTATGTAATAAATGTATCAGGCCTAAAACAAGTACAGGTAGTCGTCAACTTATGACCTATGTGACTTACAACCGATCGACTTTACGACCGTCTGGTTATGACTGGCAAGTGTTTCCCAGCTGAGCTAGCTGAGCGTACGACAGTTTCCGCCCCAGCTCCAAGCACATGCGCAGTCTCTCTCGCACTCCCTCACGCACTCCGTCATACAGTTTCCACCCCAGCTCCTGGTTTATGAAACGAGCAAATGCTCCCACCAGCCCAAGCGCTGCAACAGCTGATGACGTAGGCGACCCACAGCCAAGCACCAGTGATGCCAGCGGTCACTAAATTTTGTATTTTGCTATGTTTTACATTTGTATTTTGGTATGTTTCAAACTAAAATGTTTTCTATTTTTCACATCTGTATTTCGCATTTTTTGTTTTGCACATATTAAACGAATTGTACTGTACGCAGTGTAGTATGCAGTGTTTGACTTAAACCAAATAATGAGCCAAGGTAATGAAATAAGAAAAATGTTGATAAAATAAGACTTTAAGATGATTACCCCCCCAATCTTCCTCGTTCTTTTCCTTCCCCTCCCAATATACTTACGTTTATTTAACATAGGCCGACTTACGACCAGATTGGTTTACGACCGGTCAGTCGTAACCAAATGCAGTCATAAGTCGACGACTACCTGTACTTCCTAATCAAGATCCACATTTTCAGGCGTTTTGCTGAGAAACAAGTTGTTTAAGGATCTTGCGATAGACAGCAAAATACTCTGATGCAAAAAGCAATCTTGGAAAATAGCACTTATGTATCTCAGGCGAAAGAGAGTTATGATTAATAACTATATGCAATATTCCCCAGAGATTTAATACACAACCCAAATTTGTGTGCACAGCCACAATGGTACAAGGTCTTTGATGATAAACCCAAAGCTCATGGTCCAGTGCGCATGTTTAATCTCTCCATGCGCCCCCCCCCTTTAATCTTCCTCGTTCTTTTCCTTCCCCTCTATGGGCCTCTCACAGAATCAGCTGTCAGCACATTTACAGACCAAACCACTTCTGCCAGGAAGAAGGAAGATGGGGAATCATCTAATGAAAGAACGAAGCCAGGGTGGTCTCTCTGTGCATGCGTGTTTTTTTTTTATGGTTTGAGTGTCAGGTGTACAGTAGGAGGAGAATATTAGACACAGAGGAACAGGCCTTACTCAGCAACAATTTTGTATTGGTTTGTGAGTGCATGTTTCTTAAATCCTTTCATGTCAGAAATCAGACTCGACTTCGGAGTTTCCCATCTTGACGTGCCATATAGGCCTGTCACGATAAATTTTGTTGGACGATATAATTGTCTCAGAAATTATTGCGATAAACGATATTATTGTTAACGTCTTTTCAAGACAATTTTATGCCACTAGTAAAATAATGACCATGCAAATATACCCTTTCAAAGAACAGTAAACTTAATTAAGTCAACTTAAGGGGTCTTCACACGGCAACTTTTACTCTGGTGTAGCACCAGGGCTGCCCCGGTAGAGCGTTCACACGGTACAAAGTTATACCGGTGTAGCCCCTGAAAGCTGCTTAAACCGGTGCAAATCTAACCCTGCTCGGGAGGTGGTTTAATAGGGTGTTCACACGGCACATATTTGCATCGATGCTGCACCGATGTATTTTGTTGCGATATATCTTACACCGGTGTAAATTTTGCGCAGCGTTCACACGTCACAACCCTGCTTACTAGAGAGAAGCGTGTTAGCACCGGTGCAGCCCCACTTGCGGTCACACGGCAGTTTCTGCGACCGTGTTATAGTAGCAAAAACTTTATTACTATCATTTCCTATCATTATTACTATCATTTCCGATAGTAATAATGCGGAAATGAAATATGCGCATGCGTGAAAATGTACTTCTTTTTCCCGGTTGTCATGGCATCACCAAGCGCCGGGAAAACAACGTGGATGAAGACACCAGTGTTGCCAGATATTGCTGACGTTTTCCAGCCCAAAATATGTTCAAATCCGCCAAAATGCACTTAAAACTGCCAAATCTGGCAACACTGGAAGACACGCAGTTCTGTTGTTGTTGATATTCGCCATTTTGGAAGCGCAAAATACCAGGATGCAAATTATGCAATGCCCGTATGTAATCAACTCTCCTCACGCGTAGCGAGTCTACCCCTGTAGCGTTCAGACGTCCCATTTTATATCGGTGCTGCCCCGCAAACTAGCATTTACTCCGGAGTAAATTTCTTAAACCACCTCCCGAGCAGGGTTAGATTTGCACCGGTTTAAGCAGCTTTCAGGGGCTGCACCGGTATAACTTTGTACCGTGTGAACGCTCTACCGGGGCAGCCCCGGTGCTACACCGGAGTAAAAGTTGCCGTGTGAACACCCCTTAAGAAATTTACTCCGGAGTAAATGCTAGTTTGCGGGGCAGCACCGATATAAAATGGGACGTCTGAACGCTGCAGGGGTAGACTCGCTACACGTGAGGAGAGTTGATTACATAGGGGCATTGCATAATTTGCATCCTGGTATTTTGCGCTTCCAAAATGGCGAATATCAACAACAACAGAACTGCGTGTCTTCCAGTGTTCCCAGATTGGGCGGTTTTAAGTGCATTTTGGCGGATTTGAACATATTTTGGGCTGGAAAACGTCAGCAGTATCTGGCAACACTGGTGTCTTCATCCATGTTGTTTTCCCGGCGCTTGGTGATGCCATGACAACCGGGAAAAGGAAGTACATTTTCACGCATGCGCATATTTCATTTCCGCATTATTACTATCGTATAGCACGGTCGCAAAAACTGCCGTGTGACCGCAAGTGGGGCTGCACCGGTGCTAACACGCTTCTCTCTAGTAAGCAGGTTTGTGACGTGTGAACGCTCCACAAAATTTACACCGGTGTAAGATGTATCGCAACAAAATACATCGGTGCAGCATCGATGCAAATATGTGCCGTGTGAACACCCCTTTATTCAGTTCAACAGTGGAACGTAAAAAAATATATAAATATAAATAGCCTAAAGAAATAAAACAATCAAACAAAACCACTCACAACAAAAGCCATAAATAAAATACAATCTATGGCTCTTAAAAATTGCACTTAAGTAAATATTAACTTGGCACAGGGTAATAAAAAGACAGACATTCTTTTCTTCACAGGCAACATTCTGCCAATCCGGTTTCTCAAAGTTTAGTACCCAGATAAACAAAAAGTGCAAAGTAACAACGTACTGCCAGCTGTCATTTGGATAAAAGTAAGAACAATTAGAACGAGATAACATGTAGGCAAAGGCGTAGGTTTGGTATTGGTGGGGACATAAACCCAATGCCAACCCCCGGTGGCGCCTTCAGGTCAACATTAGATGGTCACAATATTTTGCTCCGTTGTGTTCCACCAAAAGAGTATCCATCATCTCTCCGAAGTCCAGACTTTTAAAATTTGAAGTTCAGAACTGTAGTAATTCATGAATAATAATAATATGCAATTCATTTGATTAATTGCAAATCTTGCATGTGGTGATTAACTCATTCTACCAATTTGCAAATGTGTTTTATAAGCGAATAACACATTATCAGGGGTCACCAAACTTTTTTCTCTGGGGGCCACATTGTCGTTCCTGATTGTGATGGGGGGCCGGGGTCGGGTCAGCTATATAAACACAGAATTGTATGACCCAGACAAGTATGACCACCAGCAGGCCTCATTGTGTAGTAGAGATTACTAGCCTGGCACAGCCATCCCCACTACTATATCCACACTTGATTCCTGGCACATATTTGTTTATCTTTACTAGTGGTTTGCAAAAGCAGTAATCGAGTCTTCACACTTTGTTTTAATTTGAAATACCACAGATATTCCATTTATTTATTTTCTAATAAAAATAACATCAAAGCTGTCAAGGTAAGAAACCTCTGCCTACTTGAGGTGATTGACACTGGCAAAGGTGAGTGGAAAATTATAAATTGTAGGTAGGCCTGTTGATATTATTAATAATATTAATAATAATAATTGTGTGCAGCACTTAATAAAAGATCAAATAAATAGGCCTATAAAATAAATACATTTAAAAAAAAAAGTGAAATTATAATATGAGCAATAGATCAACAGATCACAGCAGTTGTGCTGTGTCCTGCACGTCATTGCTCTCATCCATGGCCAAAGCAAAAAACTCGAATTCTGATGCTCTCTCTCATTCAGCTGGTCATACACGTTGTCCCCCAAATCTTCGGTTCGCCTGGTCATAGTAGGTGCGGAGAGACTCACCGCGTTGAGCGCATCCTTCTTGTCGGGACACACCTCCTCAGCCACAGCAAGCATGCATACTTTAACAAAGTCCCCATCAGTAAACGGCTTTCCACGGGTAGCTAGTAGGTGAGCTACCTTATAGCTAGCTCAGACAGCAGCCTGGTTGATCTGGGTTTGGCGAAGGAATACATCCTGTTGTGCAGCCAGTCCGCATTTCATCCTCCAAATCCTGTCTTCTCTTGTTTGCCCTCGCAAACCAGCATACTCTTTGTGGCAGGTTTCGTAGTGACGACGCAGATTATATTCTTTGAAAACCAACACACCTTCTTTACATACAAGACAAACTGCACGGTCCTTACACTGAACGAAAAAATAAATCGGTGGTCCACTGTTCTTTAAAAACTCTGCACTCTCTGTCAACTTTTCGCTGACCGCTAGCCATTTTGCTGTCCTGAACACTGACAGTTCTCTGCGCGTGCGCTGCCCGTCACTGCTTGATCGCGAGCATATGACGAAAATTCGGAAAATATGAATAGTTCATTTTATAACTAAATATCAATTTTAATTGATAAACTCAACAAAATACAAGATGCAGACATGTTATTATTTGCCAAAAAGCAATTTAAAAAAATAGGCCATGACCACTTTTGGGGATTACCTCATAGGGCCGGTTCAAGTGGTGGGGGGCAGAGGGGCTGGTCAAAGGGGGGTGGCGGACCGAGTCGGCCCGCGGGCCGTAGTTTGATGACCCCTGCATTAACTGTTGGGAGGGTGGATGTTCTTTTTCCCCTCATAAATGGAGGTAAAACACATACGGAGCCTTAAAACACTGCATTCCATTAGGCTGGCAAGAGGAGTAGGCTATCTTCTGTGAGATCTTTAACTAGTTTTAGAATGCTAGATTAAGCTGATATGTGATTGATCGAACAGTAAAACAGGACAAGGGCTCTAAAACTTTGACACGTTGAAAGGTTACAATTTTACTTAGCAACAGAATGCATCTGAATTCTGATTGGCTGTTATATTATTGCTCTTTTGTTGTCTTCTTGAGCCCAGAGGGGAGAGAGAGGAGGGAGTGACAGGGCTCTACAAAGAAAAGTTTTTAGCCTACTGCTTTCAAATGAAGCCCCTCGAAAACCAATTAGTACAGCGCATGTATGTACTCGGCATGTGACGTTTTCAAAAGAGAGGCAGGAGTAACCAAAAATTTCTGATCAAGAAGGCAGAGGCTGTTATGCTTATTACGTGAAAATGTTTTATTTGATTAAAAGGTGTCTGGGCCACGAACAACGTCCACATCACCATCGGGCTGTTGTTTACATGTATCATGTTACACGAACTTGGTCAGGGTTCTCTGCAGGTCTTAACTGAAGCACTTCAAATTAAGGGATAGCAGGCTGCTAAAGTTTGCAGGCACTTCACAAGCAAGACTTGGTGCAATATTAGCCAACATTAGCACAATTTGATATGATTTAATAATGTCTTTGTGACCTTAAAGAACACCAGTTGTTGTCGGTATCAAGTCGGATTGTTATTTATATGCCACACAAACTTAGAAAACAGTCATATTCGTATGTTGTCGTTTTTACACACTGAATACGAACTGTTGTTAACTGATTCATTTTACGAGCTAATCTAACGTTACATTCCTCAAGGACAGTTTGCTAGCTAGCAGCCGGTCACTGTACTGCAACCGCACTTGCTAACTGACATGATAGCCAAACTTGGTCGCTGTTTTCGCGACCACGCCCCCAGAGCGAATATTCATGAGCGAATTTTGCATGGTTTCACCCAGTGGAAACCTACAGTAACCGTTTGTGTACCGCGCACAGAGCGTGATTTTTTTTTTCTTCAATCAGAAATATTGGTAGGGACACATCAGCTGTTGTTTGATATTGGTAGGGACACGTCCATACCCAACTATACGCCTATGGTCTATACAAAAGAGAAACGTGGTGTTGGTCTTTTCCCCATTCAGTGGATACCCTGGCTGGAAAACTGTTGCATGCTGGGAGGCCCCGCCTCTGACAGAGCCGCGTGAGACGACAGAAAACAGCAGGGGGTTTTATTCAGTCAATGGATCAAACTAATACTCTGGTGACTTCCCTATGTAGATGTACAGCACGTAAATGCCAAAATCGTGGTAAAAAAATTTACCGAGTTCATTTTCATTTACCGTACGATAAGTCGGGATATCGAATATTGTGACAGGCCTAGTGCCATATAAATCTGAGATGTGTTCTGTTTACTCTGCTTATGAACTACACCAATCCACAGCTCCCTGACCCACACTCAGCCCTATAACCACTGTGGATGTGGTGTTATTCTAAGCATATCCCATGCTGCCTCATGTGTTTAAACAAAGGCGATGCACAAGCCCATTCTCTGCCACAAAACCAAGAACAGTTCTCCATTTGCTCTCTGTCTTTCAGCACCTGTCCTGGTCTGGGCTGTGGTTGTAGAACACGCACACAAAAAAAGGAGGGAACAGATAAGGTGCTCAAACCAGCACAATCTTTTGTCTTATTAAAAGCACATTAATCCTGATCGCTGCTGAATTCTCAAATCTGACTGGTCAGGTGTAGATTCATTTTATGAAATAGCAATGCTGAGGAATAAAACACATGTGGTTAAAGGAAATTAATCAACTCCATTGTTGACTTTTTTTTCCCCTCCAAGATGCCTTGTCATGTTTCATTCCTTACCATTTCTTTGTAATCTCGCTCTTTGAGAAATGAGAGCCTGGATTAACCCCACAGATCAGGGCATCAAGTTCCTCTTTTATCCTCAGTCAAGTTGCTCGTTTTGTCCCAGTCCGGAGAGACTCCAGTGATATTTTGCGGTTGCCTTGGGCCACCATGGACTGCTCGGGTGCTGGCTAATCCATCAGCACAAATCTGTTTTGATGGCTAATGCAATTAGTGCTTGTTGAGGTGTAGGAGCTGTTGAGGTGTGGCAGGAAGCACACAGCATCCACAAGTGTCAACATGATGTCCACAGCCAGCAAGGATTGCACGAGAGGGCATATTCACTCCCTCACTCACTCGCATGCGTGCGCACACACATACGCACACACGTATGCACACGTACGCACACAGAGGGATCTTGGGTGAGGACTACTAAATCCTAAGACCTATAAACTCATTCTCAATTTCTATTTGAGCGCAATGCACCAGCAGAAAAACTGTCCATCAACTAAGGTGGGGTTTACATTAGACCGTATCAGCGGATCATCAAATTAACGTTTTTAAAACGATTAGTGTGCACACAGCAACACTAATACACGATTCGCGTGCACACAGCAACACCAATACACGGATACGCTCGGCTCCGCAGGCATCCTGCGCTCCAAATCACTCCACCCTGAACAGCGAGTGCCCTCTGGAGGGTGCGCACTCCGGCCCTGCACAGCTCACAGAGCGCGTGAGTGAAGTGCACAAGCAGTGATTCGGGACTGAGCCGCTGTGTGTGTGATCCCAGCGCATATCACTTACCACTTGCAACTGGAAGGATGGCAAGCCTAAAGACAATCATAACTACACAATGGGCAGTATTTGCATCAGTATTTGCAGTATTTTCATACTTTTATACTCTTTAATGAAAGGTTATACAAGGCGGAAGTCCGCGCCGTTTTTCAGCAGTCGCGTCACATGACCAACGCCAGCGAATCAGGAAGGTGGATGTCACAGTGACGTTGTCCAATGACGACGCCAGCTAGAGCTCAGCACAGCGTATCCGCGCATCTCAATGTTTACACAGCACCGGACCAGACACGATCTGGATTGAATACGTGGACGCTGGCGGATTCCCATTTCCCGGCGTTTCCAGGCGTTTTAATGTAAACGGACAGTGCATCCGCGAAGAAAACGAGACAGATATGGTCTAATGTAAACTTGGCCTAACAATGTTTAGACACTTGCACATACACTTCCACCTAGTCTGAGCTGATGATGGTCATGTTATTCCAAATATACAGCAAAGTTTATTCCAAAGGAGGTCAGACGAAGTTGAAATCAGTTCTGCAACATGTTTGTCTACAATATGTTGTTTTCCCCCAGGTTGACGCCTGGAACTCGTTATAAACTGCAAGACATACTTTTAGTTATAAAATCTCCAGCTTTTGGAATCTGAATGCAGCTGAGCACCTTCTGGACTTGTTGCATCACCAGCTGTAGAACTGGGCTTATCTTAACAACTAACTTCGTCAATTTTTATTTTTTTTTAATCGTTCACCATAGGATGTAGCTCTAGTTCTTTTCTCGCATGCGTAAAACACACATACAAACAATCACACTGCGCTGAGTCAGCATGCAAACCAGAACTTACAGAAGTCATGTGACCAAAATAAGTAGGCATGAGCAGACTGATCTCCCACCCCGCACATGATTTAATGGTCCAGATCCAATAACATAACTACCATTTCAGGTTTTATTAAAAAAGACCAACCCATTTATTTTCTAATTATCATTAATATTAAAGGTACATTATGTAGGATCTAGCAGCATCTAGCAGTGAGGTTGCATATTGCAACCTTTTTAAAGGAGATACCATGGCCTCCATGGGCGGCTCTACCAGGGTGGCATAGGGTGGCAAATGCCACCCTAAAAGAAAGCCTTGCCACCCCTGCTGCCACCCCAGTTGGCAGCGACGAATTCAAAGAAAAATTACGGCCAATTTGACATTTACGTGCGCAAATTTCCAAGGTCCGACTGCGGCGAATGCAGCACGAGATAACGCCAGAGATTGGTGGTTTTGGAAAATTGAGAGGCGCGAAGCGAGGGAGCCAGGAGTCGCGAGGAAAGGAGACACGGGAGGAAAGGGGTAAAAGCTGATTAACTATCTATCAAGAAATGAAATTATAATGAATGAACAGTGCTAGCATAGTTGCGATGCTGATTTTGAGAGGATAAAAATCAGGTTGGAGAACGTTATTTAGCTAACTATACATGTAATGTGAAGCGTTCTGCTGAGCAACATGGAAATCGCCGCATTCAGCTGTTGTAGGCATGACAAGTTCATGTTATGCTCACTGGTGAGCCTTTACAAAGCGTGAGGAAAAAAAAAAAAAAAACTATAAAATGTGACACTGGTGTAAATGGTTTAAATCATGCTGAACTTGAAGCAGTGTTGTTATTGTTGTTTTTTAGTGTCTGTTCTTTTGCATATACAGTATTAAACTGTCCAGAAACGGTATAGACCTCATCTGAGAATGTGTGTTCTTCGTGAACAATAAAAGCATGAGATTAAGTTTGTCTGTATGAGTTTGTAAATGGCAGCCCGTGCCCTTTTGTAGTGTGTACATACTATTCGTCATCAAACCGTGATAACTGTGATTAAATTCAGTATATATATATATATATATATATATATATATATATATATATACATATATACATACATACATACACACACACACACACACATATATACACACACACACGTCTGTAATACGTTGCCACCCCTCAAAAATTCCTGCCCCCCTCTTGCCACCCCATAAATATTTTTCTAGATCCGCCCCTGATGGCGTCACTTTTTGTTTATAAATGCTTTGAGACCTCAAGAATAGCATAGGAATAGTTTTAAGCGTTAACAAATCTAATATAGTAATTTTTACGATAAAAATGATTCATATAGGTAGCGGTCTGAGTGAATGACCTTGACATCTGTAATGTCACAGCAAGAAGGCTATCGGTCTCCTTGCCATTTCCGCTATACTAAAAACACAGAGCTGACTGCAACTTCGAGCTTCCTTTTTGAGCCAATTTATCACCATGCCACGTAAATGTGTTGCTGGCGGATGCAGCAATATGACAGAAGGTGGATTTACGTTGCATTCATGGCCCAAGAATGTTCAAACTGCAAAGATTTGGATGCATTTTGCGAGAAGCTAACGGGCACATTGGGCGCCTACAAAGTGGTCTCTCCTCTGCACATTTTACTAAGTACTCGTACGAAACCTCTGATCTGTTGAGGAGCGTTGGCTATAAGCCCGTACTGAAAGAGGGTGCAGTACCAACAATTAAAGAAAAGAAACCTACAAGAAAAGGAAAGTAAATTCAGTTGCACCAGTTCTCCCAGAGTGTGAGCCGAGGGTTGTTGCTAAAACCCTGGATGGGACGGGACATGACATCATATCGCTCAGCCAGTGACCTTCCCGCAGCTGTTGCTAAAACCGGTGATGTCCCGTCCTGGGTTTAGTAATTGCCTGAGCCGAGCAGTAATGGCAGAGTACTCAGTATGGAGAAAATGGAGAATGAGTGGACCAGCTGTCTAATTTCTCTGCTGGATATGCTTGCCTCAGCAGCAATATCTCACTCTTACATGGAAGAAGCGAATGAACAGAGAACTGAACGAACAACTGAAAGTCAGATTGTTTTGAAACACTCGGCCACAAGGTCGGCCTTCAAGAAGCGAGAACACAGACGGGTAAGCTCCGACTCTCATTTGGATACAAAACACCACTCACTGTTTACCTGCATTTAGATTAATACATGCAACTTGTATTGTGTGTTTAAGTTACCGGTATAAGATTATTTAATTTGCTTCAGAATGTGATCGTCTCAGTTCATCCGATTATTTAAATTAGCCTTTTACATGGGTGCAAGTATAACATTTTCAAAAACCTGAAAAGTCTGACAAAGTCAGACGTGCATGGCGCAGCCATGCAAGGGGGGGTGAGCCCCCCTTAGGGCTTGAAAAAAAAAATGTAAATTACAAGTTAAAATGGTTGTCTCTCATGCAATCTCATGCAAACATTCATAACATTAATAGTTATATGATTTGCATATTCACATCAAATGTTGAATACATTTCATCAATTCATCTGAAATAAACAATATTTCAAGTACAAGGCTTGATATTTCAAAACATCTAGCAACTACTAATTTAAATGTTGAAACAACCATTTTTAATATGCTTTTGCTGTGATACCTTTTTTTTTTTTACAATATATACACAGCTTGAGTTAAAATAAGGGGCCACGTGTCTTGATGTCCTCAGAAACTCCTGGATTTTAGCAAATAAGATTCAGCTTTTTCTATATACAAAAATATCTATATTTTATAATCCATTACTGACTACAAATGAGTTTTCAACCTAACAACCACATTAGAAAAGATGATAAAGCTAACAAACTTATTTCAATTCCTACCTTACTCATGGGAATAGCTGTGTTGATTTGGTCGAACAACGTGCTACGTGCGTGAAACATGATATCACACATAACACCGTGAAACAACGGGCTAGTCAGGACCGCTCGTCGGTGAGCGGCGTATAAATTGAATGAGGTTTGTGGCGAAGACGAGATGAAAAGATTTGTCTCGTGCAGAGACTGTGCCGCGGTAACCCGGTAATACGCTGAGAGTGAGACAATGAGAGGGCCACCCCCCGAAAATCTCAACGGATTTACACAATTTGGAAAAATGACTTTTTCAGAACCGAAAAAAACGGAGCTTCCGGCACATGCCGGAAAACTTGCACCCATGCTTTTACGTTTTATCAGTGAAAATGCATGCATGTACATACATGTTGCATAAGTTATAACACCCATCCTGTTTTAATGAGAGTCAACCCACAATCAATGAAGTCAAATCAGTCTTAGTTGAGCAAGTCGGTAACGGTATTTCTTACTTTCACCATAAAATTTTTATTTATATGACTTTGGTCTATAGCTGTCAAAGGCCTCGGCCTTAAAACCAGTTACCGCTGTGACGTCACGCACTCAGGGCTGGCTGGCTCAGCGGGGCAGCTCGAATGCCAACTTTGCGGTCGATTTTAACTCTCAAATATATATTTTTAATTCCCATTTATGCAGCATACAAGAGTCTAGGATGGAGATACTATCCACTCAGAAATGCATTTAAAAATAAAGGTTCTGTGTATCTCCTTTAAGCATATATTAGAACGTACAATGGCTGTCAGGTGCCTGGAGCGTATTTCCGAGTACTTACGTTCAAGCTCCCTTGCTTTTTCTCATGGTAAATAGTATGCACGATCCTGCATTTTTCAAAATTTGGGTTCTCAAACTTGATAGCCAGACACCAACAAACACCAATTCTTCTTCTTTCTTGTTCTTCATCCTCCTTCCAGAGCTTCCTTTTGGATTTATGCTGCCACTCGTAAAAACGCAAAAAGCCCTGTCTCAAGGTTTGTCCATTCTGGGCTACTGTAGAAACATGGTGGCGCAACATGGCAGGTTCTGTGGAAGAGGGCCTGCTCCTTATGTAGATATAAAAGGACTCATTCAAAGCTTACAAAAACACAATGATTCGTAGTTACGGGTAATTATAAACTAATAAAAAAATACTTATGAATACTATATTCTATTTCTGCTCACACAACCCACTAAACTACATAGTGCACCTTTAATTGCAAAGTGTTTGAAGTGCCGACACTTCCTTGTAGGCTTGTGTAATCTAAGTCCAAATTTGCCTCCCATACATGTCAACCTATACGGATTGTCCAGAAATTATACGGATTTTAGCTCATTTCAAGGGCGTACAGGCATATAAACAAAGTCTTAGGGATTTTCAGTATTTTCTGACCTAAATTTATTTTGTGACCTAAATTTATTTTGTGTATCTTACTTGAACATCGTCAGCTGATCGTCGCAAAAACATACAAAAGCTCGATTTATAGACAAAGAACAGCGTGTATGCAGGGGCAGATAACCCAGACTATGTGAAACTGGATGTTTATTCCTCAAGCCTCGTGCAGTATCGCGACTGCGAGACTTTGCTCGTTCCGGTCATGCGCACGATCTGCATTTAAACGCGCCAAACGGTCATTGTTCAAACGATTTTCTCATTGTGCAGAGCGACATTGTTTACACCTGAGAGATTTTGAATAGCATCTGCTGAGTGAAAGAATGGGAACACCGAGAAAGAAAATGAGATACGGCAGGCGGTATCTTCCTGAATGGAAGGAGACATTTAATGGTGTTCAGGCGAAAAATGGAGTACGCGCACTGCACAGTTTGTGTGCGAGATATAAAAGTTGCGGCGTCTGGAGTTTACGACGTGAGGGAACACATGAGATCCAAACTACATCAGGGCTTTGAACCGGTTCAAGGAACGAAAACGAAAACCGGGAACTTTTTCTATTTCACATGGAACAGAAACGAAACCAGAAACTTTATTATTTTTTATGTTCCGGAACAGAAACGCTTATTAAAAATAATGGTAACCGGTTAATACCGGTTTTTATTTCGTTCCTCAAAGTTTCCGTAGCCTACAAATAAAAAAGCCATTCTTCTCCTGCGCAAGTTTCTATGACCCGCTGGGGTTCACTTCCTGTGTGACGTTCGCTGACTGAATGGAGAGAGCGGGAAGGTGGACTGCCATCACGTCTCCATTACTGAGTGTCTGAGCAAAGAAGAGCCTGAACGATGCAACCTCCATATTGGCTGTTTGTAAAAATGTATCAGTTGTTGCCCTTCCCACGGGAATCATCGCGCGCTCGAGAGATGAGACCTGACGAGTTAGTTCGTTGGTAGCAGAACAAAATGTCTGGACACAAATCGGGTTTTCAGAAAAGGAAAGAAAATAAACGGAGGGTCGAAAATACAAAAAAGGAGGCAGAAAATGCAAAACGAGTTTTAAGGTAGGACAAATGGTTACTTTTCTGAGGCAGCCCGCCGTGGCTGCCTGCAGGCTTATTTATTATAGCCCATTTAGTTAAAATAGTTGATCTAAAATGTTTATAGTTATGTGATGGTTGTCCTGATTCAGACTGGTGTTTTTTTTTTTTTTTTTGGGGGGGGGGGGGGTTTGCGCGATGTTGCACCCGGGTCCAGATTAGGGCAGAACCGGCCCTGGCTACATTTCAGGTGTAGTTTGTTTTATGCATGTATGTACTTGCATAGATGTGTACTTGGTCTTCCAATACGGCGCCTAACAAAATCTCGCGGCGCGGTGACGTCATGCGGTAGCCCTCTATAGGGCCTGACTAGCCTTTGGTAACACACCAAACGAATTATCTTTCATTTTTGGCACTTTTTCTGTTTGTGTAGATGGGAAGACATACTGAGAATCCAAATCGCCAACATTTGAAATAATAATAATTGTTTTGAATTATTTCTTGTCTTATTTAATGAAGGTTGTAATAGAATTAGCCTACATTTGGCTTAAGCTGGATGAGACAGAGACATAACTTTATAGCCATTTGTTAAACAGCTGACAGGGAACGTAATTAACCGTTCCGGGAACGAAATTTTTTTTGTTCTAACCGGTTCGGGAACGTCTATTTAATGGTGGAACCCAAAACCGGAAACGTTAAAATTCCGTTTCTGTTCGGAACGAACCAATAGGAAAAAAATTCTGGTTCAAAGCCCTGAACTACATCAGCGAAATTTGCACCAGAAACAGAATCAGCCGCAAATGACGATGTTTGCAAAGCCTAAGACCGATGATCAACCAACAAGTGTAATAAGAGCAGAAGTTACGATCCGTAATTTTATTGCTCAGCACAATTTGCCGCTAGCCATTGTGGACCACCTGACAGAACTGTTGCCGCGAATTTGCACGGACAGTACGATTGCGAAATCTATCAGCTGTAGGCGCACCAAAACAATGCAAATAATCAAAAAGAGCTTGGCCCCCAAAGCTACACTACCGATCATCCAGCACTGCTGGACGTCGCCATTTTCCTTGATGATCGACGAATCCAATGACAAAAAGACGGACAAGCGACTGGCCGTTTTGGTGCGGATCTTCGACATAAACAGAGGGGCGAAGTCAAGAATCGTAGACATGCCCGTGTGCAATATCGGCACGGGCGAGGCGATTTTCGACATGCTGGACGAAGTTCTCAGGCAAGTTATATTTATTTAGTTATTTTTTGCTCACACATATTTGGAGGCCCTCCTTTTTTCCACTTTCACCCAAACCCGACTTTTTTTTTTTTGGTCGTAATTTTTCTAGTGGCGTCCCTAATAAATTAATGATGTATTTGCCTTAGCTAAGTGGAACATACTCAGAGATTTGAGTAATAACCCATACGAGTGTACTCCGATCTAAATTGCAGCGAATCGATACAATTCCATGTAAAATAATTTATGCATTACAATAGCAGTTATTACGATATCCATATTATATCGTCATATTGTTCAGTCCAAGTCAGTGGAAACACTGATGGAAGCAATGATGCTTCTGTTTTTTTTAATTGGTTAGTTTGTAATAATGCGTTTCAAGCTACCATCTAGAAATCACTGCATACCCAAGCCTTAATAAAAGGTCAGGTGATTATTGTGAATGTTTTGTCTGTGGGTAAATTGCTGCATGTGGGGGTTTGTTTTCACAGGCAGTAAAGAGTAGCAGTGTTTTCACAGGCAACCCTTTGTTCTAAATCTCCACAGTCTATCAGTGTTTATTAGGTGCTGTTATTAAGGGTGTGGAGAGGAAACTAGACAGGGGATTGTCTTAATCCTCCACTCTTCCAGCCCTCAAGGGTTTCCAGTCAGAGATTACCACTATGCATGCACACACGCACACAGCCAAGGAACTGAGGAGGCAATTCTCCCAAGCATATTTCAGAAACACTTCCCGTTTTGTTTACTGATCCCTGCCCCAAACTGGGGGGTTGCCTACTCATGAGACAGCACTTTGTCAAGCAGGAGGTCGAAGGCGGCCATCTTGTTCTGATTACAACCCCATTAACTGAAATAGGCTCCTAATGGCCTTGTTTGCAGCTGGCAGGGAGTATAGCCGTCCCATATCTCACACCTCAATCCCATCTGGTCCTGCACCCACTCCTCCACCCTGCCACCTTTTCCCAGGAGCAATTAGTCTGAAATGGGCCCCTCTACACACACGCTGCCTCACTTTAACAGTTCCCATAAGCACTCTTGTGAGATACGGTTGACTATTTGGTATGAAATATAGGCTATTACACAGGGTGGCTGTAAAGGCGAGAGCTGGCCGCATCCTCAATGATGCAGCAAGGTCACAAAGTAGGTGGCTGAACAGAAGTCGAGGTAGAAGCAGATATCCATCTCAGCTAAACATTGCGCTTCCTGGTCTTTCAGCCTGTTGATTGAAGCAGAACACCAATCCTGATCCCATCACCCCTGGGGCTCTTAAACAAGGCACTTTCAGACCAAACAGTTCTAGAGACTTCATGAGAACAGCTATCCACTGAGGAGCTCTTCTGAAAACTACATACCTTCTGGGCCTTTTTTTTTTGTTTGCATTTGCACCGCCAGCAGAAACATTGAAGTGACGCAAGATAGATTGCTAGCATGACGTTAGCAAGAAATCCTAGCAAAGATCTGGCTTAGACGCATCAAAATTCCTCCATCACACATGCTCAAAGCCTGGACTTCTCGGTCGGTCCATTTGTCTGCCTTTTTTTTTTTTTTAAAACACTAACGTTTTATACAGATTTTTTAAAATGGTAATGCGTTGACTTGTGTTTAACCAATCAACGTACAATTACATCACTCATGGTTGCTCTTCTGGGAGAGTACCTACCCTGGAGTAGGACCTCAGAGAGCCCATTCAAAACAGCGTTGCAACAATGATCATTCCCAGTTCCTGCAGTGCAGACACACAAAAAAGTGAAAACTTCCTCCAACAGTTCCAAGTTTCTCCTGTGCACCTATAGAGATCTTGCAGTCACGTGACCGGAAAGTACACAGCCGCCATCTTGTCGGTAAAAAACACCGCTGAATACTGCTGCACTCGTGTACAGAATGGATCAATTTCAACCGATGGACTACACGGCTCATTTTTCTAATGAACAGATAACTAGATATATGTCTAAAATAAACGATCTACAGATTAGTGACCCTTATGGCTTACCGGAAGGAGTTTTCACAACTGGATTTTGAACTGCCAGTGGAATACCCAGACGTGTATAATTACCTCATTAACTTTCCCTCGCTGTTCAGCGGTGAAGCACTGCGTGCTTATAAATCTCTGGACAGTTATCTTTACAGAAATTCAGGATTTGTCAGCGACTCAGATGTGGCATCTTGTAAACAAGAATCCTCATTGGATGGGTAAGTCACTTAAGTATTGAGTATAGCACTGACCAGCCGATTATAGAATAGAATAAGGTAATTCCAGCTGTAATTCCAAATCGTCCGTTTTGTTTACCATGGATCTGGCGTTGGAGAGGTAGAGGCTTAGCAGTGGAGGTTTGAGTGGCTGTTTTCTGAGCTTAGTCAACAGGCCGGCTCTGCCTGCAGCCTCGCTTTTGCTTCCGCTCCCGGCGCTGCCTCCTTCGCTTTGCTTCCGATAACAATCCACGGAGACCCCGCTGGTCTCGCTATCTCATCCGGAATGTTGTGCATGCGATGGAAATCGCTACAAACCGTCATTTTCTGCTGGAAACCCATGTCCAGTAAGTCCATACGGTTGTAGTGGATATTGAAGTCCGGTACAGACGAACAACACGCAAAAATACACACAAAAAAGATAAAAAACGTGCACAGGTACGGAGAGCTTGTAGCCGCAGCCATTGTAGTAGAATTGTATATAGTAGGGTTTTCCAGAAGAAAAGGTAGAAGTAAAAGCAGAAGTAGAACCAGAAGTAGAAGTAGAAGGCGGAAATATGGTGTTTGACCGACAAGATGGCGTCTGTCACAATCTGGATCGGCTGTGACGTCACATGCAAGTGCTCCATAGTGTCCATACCTTTTGTCAGAGTAGCTCCTGTTGCCTCTTGACACACACACCAAAAAAAAAAAAAAAACCCAGCGTTCTGGTTTCTTTGCTACGACGTTCACTGCCAACAAACTTCCATTTGTTAGGTCTCACATACATTATTATTATTATTATTATTATTATTTCTCCAAGTATCAAAAAGGCCTTTAATTAAAATAGCCAAAATGATATCATCTAAAAGATTCTGCAGGTGACAAAGGCAAATACAGATTATGTAAAGAATAAAACATTATATGGTGTCCTACTACAAGAAAACAATCAACAACGATTGCTACAAGTTGACTAAAGTGTTTTAACAATCATTTTATTCCTCTTATCCCACAAGACTTTGCCAACGATTGCACGCACTGGTTATTAAAAGGATATGGGACATGAAACATAAAAGCACGCTATATCAGTTTCTTTCCATTAAAAATATGAATTAATTGCATCAACAAATACAAAATCATCTATTAAATTCAGCAAAATCGTTATATTCGTGATGATTATATGGCATTTCTGCTCGACTTCTGATATGCATTTTTTGCAACCGGAAGAGCCGCTGTCACGTGATCATACGTCACAAAAACTTTCGGGCACAGCACAAGCGGGTAGATGAATGGAGAAGTGGATGACAAGAGAATTGTTTTTATAGTCTTTAAAGTACATTGGACATCATGGTGTATTGTGCTGCTTATGGTTGCAATAATTCCAATGGGAAATGCCCTGGAGTAAGTTTTTTTGCATTCCCCAAGGACCCGAAGCTGAGGAAAGTGTGGGCTCACCTGCACATACGCAGTAGGCTTCGCGCATGCGCAGTAGGCTTGGTAGGACAACTTTACAGAACACCTGTTGAAAAAAACTTTGCACCTACTGTTTCCCACAAACTGTGTTCGGACCATTTCACTGAGGATTCTTTCAACATTAATACTCAGGTACTGAGCGATATTAATTCATGAAACATGAAACAGGAAGCATAAGGATGAGAAAAAAAAAAAAAAACAGTTCAAATCGGGAAGCCGCGCACACCTGCGCCAGGCTGCACAAATGCGCGCAGCTTCCCGACCCAAACCGCCTCTCTCTCATCCTTACACTTCATGCCTCATGCTCCATGAGCCAACATCGCTATTTTTTTTAAAAAAATCGGATCTGCTCGATTCAGCCGTGAAAAAGGCGGCATCCGCCGAAAGGCGCGCTGTTTGCATCCCTGCACGGAGGCCAGGGGACAGGGCAGGAATATTTTTGTTGATATGAGTGATCCGGTGCGATTTCGCGACCCCCCTTGTTGAAGACCTCTGCGCTAAGCGACTGAAAGCCGAGGTAAGGATTAGTATTATAATTTTGGGTGTATCAATTATTGATTATCATAATTCTGACTCGTTTCGCCATTTTGAATGTTTTCATCTCGGACTCTGGAAGCATTGTATCTCAATCAATCTCGAAAAATATCAGCAAAAAAAAAAAAACTAGCTTGCAACGGACTTTAGCTAGATCTATGATGAACTTTCAATGTATGATACAAAAATAATACTTCTTTCAACAGATCATTAGTCTTTGAGCAGAATTGTTTTTAACTTACCAGGAAGTGTTATCGAGCCGACCGCTTTCAGTTTCATGAGGGCTGAATGAACTCTTACTCTCAGAATCATCTGACCCGTCAAAGTAAAGACAAGATCTATGTTCATGTGAATTTCCAGCTATAGGGTCTAACTTCACATCTCTGTGAAACATCGGGAATATCACTGTCGATGGTGTCCATTTCGGTAACCTGTTTACATTAGATACCCAAGCGCTGGCTCCTTGGAAAGTTTTTGTGATGTCACGGGTCACGTGACCACCTAGCTCATTAACGAATCCTTGTTTTACGCTGATGTATAGAAAAACTTGAATAATGTGATGATTTTCACATTTTTGACGCCCTGCAGTGATTTAGATGGCATTTCTTATGTCCTTTATACATAATTATGCCCAGGTAAAAATCCATGTCCCATATCCTTTAACTAAGAAAGACACTAATTACTTTTTAACTTATGGTCGCATTAAATGTTTTTTGGAGCATCTGCAAAAGAACAAAAATTTCTCTCACGTTATAGCAGCTATAAAACAGTCATACACCCTTTCATGCAGCTTGACATGTTACTGAAAAACCAGTAGTGTTGTAGTCAAGACCACCTAAACCGAGACCAAGTCATGACCAAGACGAGCGTATATCAAGACCAAGACCAGATCAAGACCAGGACTAGACCCGTGGGTGTGCAGGGGGCAGGAAGAGGGGACAGCCATGAACAGTTGTGAAAATTCTGAATTAGCAAGGAGTCACATTATTGGTTGCATTTGAAGCAGAAAGTTTTACATCCAATCACAGTATTTATGTTAATAACACGTAAAATCACACAACGTATAGTCAATTTAGTGATATCCCTGCAGTTGTGGTCTTGACTGGTGTTGAAATAAAATCCAGAGTCCTCTATTGGCCCTTTTCCACTACCCTTTTTCAGCTCACTTCAGCCCGACACGGCTCGCGTTTCGATTACCAAAAAAAAACAGGCCGCCTCAGCTCGCTTCAGCCCTGCTTAGCCCCTAAAACTCACACCGTTTTGGAGTGGGGCTGAAGCGAGCCAAACCGTGCCGAGTGAGGTTGGGGGCGTGAGCAGACACTCCCCTGTGCACTGATTGGTGAGGAGGAGTGTCCTCACATGCCCACACGCCCCGCGAGCACGCTGGGATCTGTAAACACCGTAAACCCGGAAGAAGGAGAATTACGAGAATTTCTGAAGCCTTATGCGCCTCGCTTCATCTATACGCTCTTGCCAGTATCTGTTGGCGTTGTTGGTGACAACAAGCCACAGCACCAAGACCAGCAAAACTAACGACTCCATGTCCTCCATGTTTATTGTTTACTATCCGGGTCGTGAGACTACCGCTTAAAAGATCACTGATGTCACTGTTTGCGCTGCTTAATGACATCACGTGATGTCCACCCACTTTCGCTAACTCCACCCAATGTGTCCACCCACTTCCAGCCAGCACGATTCAGCGCGGTTGTAGTCGAAATGCAACTCCAACAGCCCCGCTCAGCTCGACTCAGCCCGGCTCAGCCGCGTTTGTAGTGGAAAAGCGGCATATGTGCAAGATCAAGACAAGACCAAGTAAAAGTGCAGTCGACTCCTAGACGAGACATTCAAAGAGTGGTCTTGAGACCAAGACCAGTCTCAGGTACTACAACACTAGACACCAGCAAGTGCAAAGTCCTGTCATGAAGGCAAAAAACCTTACTGAGTGTTACAAAGTGCTGCAATGTGGTGACACTGGAGACTCCTTCCAAAATGTTAACCATCTCCTTAAGGAGTACTTCACCATATCAGTGCCAGACTCAAAGTCAGAAAGTGAGCAAAAGAATATACAAGAAAAGAGAGATGGAGTAAAGAACACACACACATGGCAAGCTGTCTGGACAGCAGATGTGAGTCTGGACAGGGATCACACACACCAAACTGATCCTTCCAGTTCGCTTGACTTCTGCCTCTCGTTTTCCTCATACCTCCACCCTCCAGCCACATTTCTACTCAACCTCTATAATGCAAATCAGGCATAGATGATGTTAACCAACACACGTACATCCATGGTATTTATTAATGCAGCACAGTCCTCATTACAGCACACCTGCTCCACAGTCATTGGCCACTGACCTCCATAAATTCCCTTCTCTCCATGTGCTCAGCCTTTGCACATTAAACTGTAATTTGGGGACTCGTGGGAATCGCAGTCATTTAGCCTGATGGAGACAAGCTGCCTGGCAGCGGCCTGCAGGGGCTCGTGGGAGCCAGAGTCCTTGCGTGTGATCAAAGCTGCCCAGGCCTGAAAGTGTGGACAGATGAACCATGAGGCAGCCATGTGCAGACAGAGAAAACTGGAGGACTGGAAAGACTGAAGTTCAGTCTTGAAGCAGAGGGCAGCATTTCGCAGAGTGAAACGTTAACCATGTGGAAATGTAAAGGCAGGGGCAGTTTGTAAGCTACATATTAGTCATCAAAAAGAGTGTGTTTTAGCAAGGAGGGGGTTGAGAGTTTACGGGGAAATTATGGAATGGCGCAAAGAAGCATGTGGTATTCATAAAAGAGACACTGAAAGGTTTGTATGTGCATGTAGATGTGTATGGGGTTCGTTTCAAGCACAGGCTCAGAGAAGAGCAAAAAAAAAAAAAAAAAAAGGGGGGGGGGGGTGTACAACCAGCCTTAGAAACGCATCTTTTTCTTTGTGTGAGTGCGTTGCTCTTTCTCTCCTCGTCTCTCTCTTTCTACGTCTTTGTGCGAGGCTCTCCCCCACCCCAGGTCTTTTTCTCTCCATCTCCGTATCTCTCTCTCTCTCTCTCCCCCCCATCTCCACATGTCTGTGTCCCTCTCTCTCTCTATGTCTCCCTCCCCCCATATCCCGCTCTCCTCACCGCATCACGCACACACGGTCGGTGAGCAAGAGAGAAAAAGACAGACACTCTTCATGTCTTCCTCCTCTGTCCATCTCTCTCTCTCCCCCCCCCAGTGTGCGCATCTCTTTCTCTCTCCCAGTGCATCTCCCTCTCTTTCCTCTCCACGCATCTGTCTCTTTCCCCATGTGTGCGTGTCTCTCTCTCCATGGGCGGCACGGGGTGTGTGTCTGTCTGTGTGGGCGGCATGGTGGTGTAGTGGTTAGCACAGTTGCCTCACAGAAAAAAGGTTCGGAGTTCAACCCCAGTGGCCGACAGGGGCCTCTCTGTGTGGAGTTTGCATGTACTCCCTGTGTCTGTGTGGGTTTCCTCCACAGTTCAAAGACATGCAGTTAGGTTAACATGGGGCGGCCATGGCCTGAGGTTGGGCTGAAGTGCCCTTCAGCAAGGCACATAACCCCCAACTGCTCAGGAGCTGTAGCATAGCTGCCCACTGCTCTGGGTGTGTGTGTCCGCTCATTGCCGACATGTGCGCATGTGTGTGTTCAGATGGGGTAAATGCAGAGGAGGAATTTCACTGTGCTTAAGTGTACGTGTGATCAAGGCTTCTCATCTTGTCCCTTCTCTCTCTCCTCTCCCCCCCTTCGCATCTCTCCCTCTGTGTGTGTCTCTCTCCCCCCATGTATGTATCCCTCCCTCCCTCCCTCATGTCTGTCTCTCCTCTCAGTGTCTCTCCCCCAGTGTGTGCATCTCTCTCTCCACACACACCCTAAAAGGGAGCAGGTCTTTGAACCAGAACAAATCATCTGAGTAAATTCAAAACACCAAAAGACACAAAAATGGAAAACAAGGATCCTTCTTTAGCATATGTGAACAGAAAACACTAAGCTGTACGATTAAAACATTTCTCTGTCTGCTTGCTCCTTCAAAGTCATGACTCAGCAGCAGCAGCTGCATCCACAGCGGGCTCTAATTTAATTTCCACTTCACAGCTTCTCCTGCTCTTTGCTTTAAAACACCGCTTTATGCATCTGGGTGAGGATCGGATCTTCCACAACACTCTACTCCCTCTCCCTCCGGCTTTCAAACTTTCTACGTCATTTCCCTCTCCTTCTCACACCATCTTTCAGAATCAGGACATTTGGACTTATCAGCCAAGTGTATCTGTGCTCATCATTGCAGTTTAATTTCAGGAAGCCAAAAAAAGGTCACAATTAAACAAAGTGGCTCGATGGAAAGGTCGGAGAGCATGAAAGAATTTTCATAACTACGCAAAGAATTGATCAAAATATGACATTTTATCCAGGTTAGGAAAAAAAAAAAAGAAAAAAAGAAATAATAATTTGGGAGCCAAAAGAGTCAACTTGTACAGGTGAGCTGAAAAGAGCCGGAATTCCCATCATTAGCTTCACGGGTTTATCTGATCTACTGATGGAAATACTTGTTTGAATTTAAAAAAAAAAAGATAGAATTTAAGCATGTTGCTTGAAATGCGTGACAGAAAAGCTAGTTTTCTGCTTACATAAAGTGATGAAGTGCAATAATTCAGTTTCTAAATTTCAATATTGAAGCAAAATAACTCACTGTGGAGCCGTGTGATAAATCCGGACTCTTTCAGGCTGACGTCTGACTTGAACCTGCGTGTATGGCTCCTGTATAAGGTGCTATTTCGAGCCTAACCTTGGATTAAATGCTGCTTTGGCAGAAGCGTGGGCTGTACTTCCTGCCTCTTCACTAGAGTAGGACCCGGACGCAATCTCAGAACGAATGCATGAGCGTCTGTGTTTCTCAGAGCGCACATGAATTGGTTTCAGATCTGATGCCTATGGAGTGAAATCTCGCACCGAACCCCCCAACTCTCCAGCTGGTCATCGAGGACACTTGATCCAGAAATACCCCTTTTCCACCAAATCAGTTCCAGGGCTGGTTCAGGGCCAGTGCTGGTGCTGGTTCACAGCTCGTTCAACTTGCGAGCCAGCTGAGAACCAGTTTGCTTTTCCATAGCTCACGGTGCTAAGGGAAGTCACGACATTATGTTGCTGTATACGTCAGTTACGTCGCTACGTTTGCATAAACCTTGGCGTGAATATCGAAGCAAAAACAACACGGAAGAAGCAGCAGCAACAACAGTAATAATAATAATAATAATAACAACAAATGACTTCGCGTTTGTACAGCTGCTGCTTCTCGTCGCTTAAAAATGGCCATCTTTCACGGTCTTATTGTTGTTGGTCTTAACAACTCCGCCCCCCGCTGACGTAAGCGGTTCTTTCCTCTGGCCCAGCAGAGAGTTGGTGCTAGCCTGGAACCGGTTTTTCTGGCCCCAGAGCCAGTTCTTTGTCAGTGGAAACAGAAAACCTGGTTCCAAACTAAGCACTGGCCCCGAACCAGCCCTGGAACTGCTTTGGTGTTAAAGGGGCAAAAGTTTATTCCGCTTAATGGAAGGAGTCTCCAGTATCGGTCAAAGTTCTAACTAAATTTTCAGACAGTTCAGGATGGAGGTCTTTCTCAGACTTGGATTCTGAGTGTCAGACTTCCTCAGAAAGATTAGTGAGAAAATGATGGCAAGTTTATAGCCACTGTGACCTTTGCAGTTTGGAACTTGTTTCTCGGACATTCCACAACACGAAACGGATTTACCCCCCCCACACACACACAAAACTTGCTGGTAGAATGGAAAATTAATCAAACACCTTCTGGCCAATCAAGAATTCTTTGGGAGGGGTTGTTGCTGATAATCAGCAGTGATTCCTGTTTCTGGACATGCTTTAGCTTGTTGATATCTTTAAACTTGGCATAAGGATGTTCTCCCAAACAGATACCAGAGCATTTCTGTAAGGGTGTCTGCCAAATGCTGCAAATGTAAACGAGAACACCATGTGTGACCAAGATGATTCATTGTGAAGTCCTAGCAGAACTAATTACTCCGTCATATGCAACAGGGTTCCCCCCGAGTTCTGAAAAATAAAATCCAATAAGTATTCTTCACTTTTTCTTTAGTCTATTTTTTCTTAGTTACCGACTTATCAAAGTGGACTTAATATAGGTTTATACCAACCAAACTGGCACAATTCAAATATATGTGTACAGATACAGCTAGGCCTCTCCATTACATATAAAAATTTGGGCTCCACTCCAGCATCTAATAAGACGGACGCGATTTTGGGCACCCTATACACAATGCTAAAATAAACCTCTTTAGTTTGAGCTTACTTAAGGTTATTTTAGCATGGAATTATTAAAAAAAAAAAAGGAGGTATTGGGACTCCCTTTAGCCTTTACTTCAACACAAAACTGGATTTACAATGGAACAGAGTTTAGAAGAATCTTGGAACAACCAGCAGTGAAGGAATCCGAATTTCCCATTGATTATGAACCGAACACAGAACGACACCGCGTTTTTCATCATACGTTAGCCCGGGGCGTTTCTACTCAAGCTATTGAAAAGACCAGGGGCCAAGTCAAGTTGCCCTGGTGCTTATATTTTTAAGAGAGTTTGGCATTGATAGGTTGGCGAGGTTACATCTAACTTTACAAGGTAACATCACCCACACACATTCAAAGGTTATGACGTCTTCATTAGTGATTTTCGCACTGCTCTTTTTAAATTGATGTAGTTCACTTCAGTTTCTGTCCCCTTATTAAGTAGTTATCATCATTCCCCCATAACGTCTCAGGAAACTGAGGCATATGTCAACTGACTTAAAATCACGAGTAAAATTAATCATCAGTTTCATATCTCTCCTTTAGGACCACAAAGACACCAGTTCTAAGCTACATTATTATATCACAACATTCAAAATCTCAGAGGACATCCAAGTCAGTTGTTTTCTATTAATCTCTTACTTTTTTGAGGGTGAAAACATCCAGAGGCTATAGCCCTGAGTGACGGGGCCGAACGACGACACTGCATTAGCCACAGGAACTCAACACACCACACCACCCGAAACAGAGAACACATCAGCCACTTGCTGAGGCTGAAAGCACTTTCACTTTGGTGTTTTTTCTTTTACCGACCCCTGTATTATTGACACTGTCCAATGTGCTCGGGGACGGTAGGTGCTTTGAGTGTGTCTTCCCTGTGGCTGTTTCAGTCCTTAAATCATCTTCAGTGTTTGAAGAAGATCGCCCAAAAAAAAAAACGTCGTCAGCTTAAACTGCGCCATTTGTTTGGTTCATGCAGGGATAATTACACCACCACACCAGGCCGATTAAGACGCACTGCAATTGGGCAAAAGCTTGGCGCTCATGTGGTCATTATGCGTGGTCGATTTTTATTGGTCACAAGCACGTGCTCATTGTTTACACTCTGGCTTCCCGCCGTCTCTTCACTGCGGTCAGATTTCGCCAAACTGAGGGATTTCTAGAAACGATGACTTATGATAATGACAAATATATTCGTCACTGTGACGACTGAAAGTAATTTTCCTCTTTGTCACCGATGGATTATGTTCATCAATGACAAGCGCCAGAGGGAACCCTGATGCAATATGGTGGTGTCTCGATAGGACATTTTCAGTACAGCAAAATAAGCACTGCTCAAGTAGATTGTCTTACTATAAAATTTAATACCGACAGTGTTTGTGTGATCCATTCATTATATGACTCTTTGTAATATAACAAAACGAATGTAGTGCATTAGAATCGCTAGCTTAATTGGTGAGACTCACAAGTGGGCATGTCATGAGTTCAAATCCCAGCCATCCCTGGCTAGGGGTCCAAAGGAACAAAATTGGTGGGAATGATCACAACTGTCAGTCAATCACAGCAGGATTGACCACTCATGGGCATCTGTGAGCTCTTGTATGTGGAAGGGGGTGGATAGCACTTTCCTCAGTGTGTGTTACGCAGCCCTGTGATGCAGCAAGAGCAGCAGTTCAAAAAGATAGAGTTGGCTGGCTTCACATGTCTCACAGGCAGCTACCCTGAAGCCTCTTCTAATTTGAAGTGGAAGTGTGGGCTTGATTAAGTTTAAGTGAAATATCAAATCAAGACCCTTGGATCAAATGTCAGGTATCGGTACTCTAGGCCTACGTGATAAAAACAATACCAATAATTATCGCAATAAAATTTTCTTTGATATAAACATCTCTTTCAATAAATGTTCTGACCAGAATTAAGATTTTTGTCTATTGATTGTGTTACTGCAGAAAATAGGACTTAGCTGCTAGTCACAGCTGTCCACTTGACGTCTGTTGTAAAGATGGAAAACAACTTTTATTTTACATGTCACAAGCAGGTCAAATCCACTCAACTTTTTTTTTTCCTTTGCTGGATAATAAACTAATTTAAAACAATACGCTCAGCTCTCGACCCTCTTAGTACACACTCGGCTCTCACTACTGATTACACTGAAGTGCTGCTTTGAATATCCTGCGCTAATTATTAATAGAAACTTGGGAACAAATGCCACGCAGGTAAATGCAATGCAGCTTATCAGAGGTAATTAATTACTGAGACAGTAATCACACTGTTTAGATAATTAGCATACCATAACATTCTCCTAATTAGGATTGGAGCAGTTCTCTCCAAAACAAACATTTTCAAGGGTTCCATGGCAACAAGTAGTCAACAGTGATGTTATTATGGGGTGGAGAGTGAGGAAAGCTGTGTTTGGTTGCAAGGTGGAGACTGGAGATGACGCTCTAAATGAGGTTAAAGAGGTTAGCTGTACAGACTTTATCATCAGAAAGCACACAAGTGCACACGTGCACATTTATTGTTTTGAAATGCAAGAGCAAGTCGTTATCTCCCAGTGTGGATTGATTAGAGGCCATGTTCGTGTGTTTATGCCACTCTAATCTGTCATGGAAAGTCTGCTGAAAAGGGCATGTCAAGAACCAGTGGGCCCCCCACAACACACACACGTTTCAGCACTGACTGCTAAAGTCCTAGGCCACCCACAGCACCGGATCTCTGACAGTTCAGAACATTACTAATAATGATTGGTCACAAGAGAGAGAAAAAGAAAGTGTGAGAGAGAGCGCATGAGGGCACAGGCGAGAGAGAGAGAGAGATGGACGGAAAGCAACGAATTGATTTCACAGAAAACAAGCGAGACCAAGAGAGAGGAGAGCAAGGCAGAGAGACAGACAGACAATGACCGAAAGAAATAAGAGTGAGGAAAAAAAAAAAAAAAAAAAAGTGAGAAAGTCAGAAAAAGACAAAATGAAATGAGAGAGCCAGACAGAAAGACGTTAACTGAAAGACAGAAGGAAATTAAGAAGATGAAGCAGCCTGTGTGTGTCACATGCACACTTAAGCACAGTGAAATTCGTCCTCTGCATTTAACCCATCTGAAGCAGTGAAAACACACATGCACCACACATGAGCAATGAGCGCGCGCACACATCCAGAGCAGTGGGCAGCTATGCTGCAGCACCCAGGGAGCAGCTGGGGGTTAAAGGCCTTGCTCAAGGGCACTTCAGCCCAAGGCCATCCCCTGTTAACCGAACCACGTCTTTGGACTGTGAGGAAAACCGGAGCACCCGGAGGAAACCCACGCAGACACGGGGAGAACATGCAAACTCCACACAGAAAGGCTCCCGTCGGGCACTGGGCTCAAACCCAGAACCGTCTTGCTGTGAGGAGACAGTGCTAACCACTACACCACTGTGCCGCCCCAATTAATTTCACAGAGAACAAGCAAAATCAACAGACACACACGCGCTTGCGTGTGTAAAAATGTTCACTGAACTTTAATTATGCCATTTTTCAGGTCTGCGTTTTTACTTCTTAGGTTCAGAAAGATTTAAAAAATCATTTACACACACACACAAAGGACACAATATTATGCTATTATGAAATTAAGAGCTTGTAGTCATGGTTACAGTGGTATCACCTCATTGCACCGCTTGATGTCTCCCCCTCTTCTGAAATGTAGCCTCTGGGTAAAGACACAAACACACACGGTGATGTAGTTTACCACAACGCACTTTTCTAAGACTATCGTGTGCATTGTGACACATTTTATAGTGCTTTATGTCCAGACTTAAGTCGCTTTGTTTGGTGTAGCCATAAATAAAACCCTAGCACTGCTGTTTCCCCGTCACTTTACTAACAAGACTCCATATTGTGACATCAAGTATCCTGGAAGCGTCTTCAGGCATGGACATTTTCACAATCTCACCTTCCTCTGACAGGAGCTTAAAAAGGAAATTAAGGAAAGGACAAACTGAGGACACTGGGAGATCAATTATCTTAAAAGATACACCAAAAAAAAACCAACCTCATACAGCGACTAACGGTGCTGACCCCCCCCACATCTTTGGGAAATCATCCTTTTTGTTCCGCATGACTTCCCGTGAGCAGCTGAAGCAGCAAAGAGGGAATCTGGGGGGGGGGGGGGGGGGGGGGATGATGAAAGACTGAGCACAATGAAAAGAAAAAAATGGAAGAACACAAGTGCTGCAAGGTCAAAGATGATTTAAAAATAAAACAAGTCATAAACGAGTAGACGAGTGTGTCAGAAAGAACAAGGAACAGCATGATCCTGTGTGTGTGTTAAGTGTAGGCTTGCCTGCAGGGCTTTGGCCCTTACAAGGGACTGCCATGACACAGGCTCAGGTCAGCCAGGGGTTCTTGCGGCATAAGTGATGTCATCACAAAGGGCCAGTGTGAGTCAACGCGGCTTGGCTGGTCATGGGAGCCAGCGTGGGAGGCGTTTATACACACCGGGGCACAATAAACAGCAGTCTAACAGAGTGTATTAAAAGCCTGACCAGCTAACACCGCAGAAGTGCACACACACCCACACACACACTTCCCAACCAGACTCCAGAAAGAGGAGTCAGAAGCAAAGAAGAAAAACTTCACACATTAAAAGAGAGGAACTGCAGGATTTAGCTGCGACCTTCTGGGGAAACTCATCTCCTGACATTGAACAAAACACCGTCACCAATGGACAAGGTTTCAGGAATCTTTCTAGCTAGCTCCGTACGTGGAGGGGAAGTATATGTATGTACACAATCAATTGTCCAGATTCAGTTGTTTTCAATCCACCTTTAACTTAAAGTATGGCAACTCCGCCTTGTTTTCATTTGGATACCTTGAACCAATCACAGTGATTGTACTAAGAGGGGGGAAAAAAACAAAAACCTCATTCTATGTATGGACCCTTTTCACGTGACGTCACGACAAACGCGGCCGCCATTTTGGACATGTACTACCAGTAGTTTACCACAGCCAGCATTGAGGAACGGCAGCAAAGAAAGTGTTTATTTTCAGCAAGACTTCCATCATGCCACTATATTGTTGTGCACCTGGATGTAGTAACCATCAACAAACAAGGCAAGGGTTATCATTTTATCAGATCCTGACGGAGAAGACGGATAGCGGCCATTAACAGATTGGCAGCCCTCGGCATACCAGCGCTTGTGTAGTGACCACTTTGTTGGAGGTAAGACGAATAAAATTAGCCAGAAAAGGCATTACATTGCTGTTAACATTCTGTTGCGGCGAGTGTGTAACCAAATAGGCTAAAATAACCCATTGTAACCTCTTTGTTCTTCTGTAGTAGCTATTAGCTAACGACATTAGCTAGCGTTGTGTTCCTTTGCTGTTGGTAGACTGTAGGACAGATCAGAGGCAGTGTCCTACAAACAGCGCTTAATTTGAGGGGGAGCAAGCCGGAGCGCGCTCCGGAACCTCGGGCGTTGGCTCCGGCAGCTATTTACACTGGATCCAGTGATCCGACACCTCTTTTGACTATGTAACAAAAAAAAACGATTGTCTTTAGGCTTGCCATCCTTCCACTTGCGAGTGGTAAGTGATCTGCGCTGGGATCACACACACAGCGGCTCAGTCCCGAATCGTGGCTCGTGCACTTCACTCGCGCGCTGTGTGAGCTGCGCAGGGCCGGAGTGCGCACCCTCCAGAGGGCACTCGCTGTTCAGGGCGGAGTGATTTGGAGCGCAGGATGCCTGCGGAGCCGAGCGTATCCGTGTATTGGTGTTGCTGTGTGCAGACAAATCGTGTATTGGTGTTGCTGTGTGCACACTAATCGCTTTTAAAAACGTTAATCTGATGATCCGCTGATACGGTCTAATGTAAACATGGGCTAAGTGTTCAAAGCAAGAGGAACATGTATTTGTCTCTTAAATCCAGGCCATTCCCTGTAATCTGTAACAGCGGTTGGAGAAAGTAATGGCAAATAGCGAGTGCACAAACCGTAGAAGGGAAACTGTACACAGCGCCAGGGCAGTGTGATGGTATGTCTACTTTTAGGTTGTGTTAGCTTATCAATGAACACACTCGTCACTCGACGAGTTTCACGTCTTTACGACGGATACTTAAATGTGTGTTAGGTATTATTGTTGCAGTCTAAGCAGTCATTGTAGCAGCTAGATGAGCGAGAACCGAAAGGGTCTGTGCCATAAACCGTTATTTCTGTACGGCGTTGCTAATGTGTCGTTACTGTTATTTCTCCCTCTGCTCGCCCTGTAAATGCCCTACGTCGCTGGATAGCGAAGGTATTTTCTGCATCTCGCTCCTTTTTCTTGTATGTACTCCGTTTGTCGCCTTCCTCGCATTCAAACCAATTCGAGCCGAAGTCCGCTACATGTCCAAAATGGTGGTCACGTTTACGAAGGTCACGTGACTGAAAAGGGTCTATAAAACCTTTGACTCTCGTCTCTACTGCACAGACTCTGGCTCCAAATTTGCTAACATGGCAGAAGTATTTGAACTGAATCTCTGCTGGCAAGGGAGCCACACCGTCCATGTATTTTTAGTCATTATCACCCACAAACAGATCGATGAAAGAAACCAGATTCAGGGATCTGCTGCGTGTGACAGTAGATGCATTTCTTCACAGTCTCTCAGTACCAGGGAAATCAGGGTTAAAATTACGTCGCGTGCACTCGGCTTAACACGGTGACATGGGTGGCTTAGCAGTGGTGTGAACCTCCATAACACTTTCACACAGGTCGCCTTAAACCGTCATTAACGATGATGTACGCAACTCTAACCATTAATATTGCTTCAGCTATTCACATGTACATGGGTGTCCCAAGGGAATCAAGGAGGAGATTTCTCTTTTCACACACATGCCTTCTGACACCACACGCTTATGACCTTTCACCCTGACTTCTGACCCCCTGCTGCTATTTATTTGTGGGGCTCGGCTGGAACACCTCAGCTGAGAGATTAAAAGGGTCTTATTTAGCAATTAATCAGACAGAAGATTATAGCAGACTACACCTATCCACAAGCAACACAATGATTAGACTCTAGAAAAGATTTGTACTTCAAGAAATATTCGAATGCTTTTTAACCCCATCTTTGTATGCAGTGTGCGAGTTATCAGTTATAATGGAAGCATGTTGCTGCACAATTATACAGTCAGCTTCTGAATTCTCTCGAGTTTGTCTACTGAAGGTCCCTGAACAAGCCAGAAAAGTATTTTTACTCTAGACGTGTACACTTTTCTGGCCACAAGGTTCAGAATCTTGCGGGTTGCATTTTGACTGGCTCTCATCACTTCCATGTGAAAGCAAGTTCACAGAGGTTTATTTGAAGCAGTCAGTGGTGATTAAGATCATCTTTACACTGCCATATTTTGCCGGTGCAAGAATATACATGTCACACTTTATTTTAAAAAAAAAAAAAATCATTTGATTGCTAGATGAAATAGAACAAATTGGAATCTAAAGCAAGTCTTTAATAGGATGTAATTAGACAGTTGTTGAATATTTTCAAATACGCCCCGCTATCTACATATTCATCTACTGGCATGGTAATGCACGGTAGTGTGCCAGTGAAATCAAAAAGCTTTTCAGAGCCAGGATAGTTGCTGAACTAAAAGGTTCCCAGAATACCATTTTAAAATTTGAAAGCTTTTTTTTTTTGAAGATTAAACGAGATAATTGCTTGCTGTTTGCTGACAGGCTCCAGGAAAAGCTCTGTAGTTGGTCATCTGCCACGTCAGTCAAATTTACTTCTTTCTGTGAAAGTATGCAGATCTTGGCCACGAAGAACCATACCAGAGCCTTTAGCGAAGAGTAGCTAATAAAGATTAGATAATGCATCACAAATTTTTTTTAATTTCCATTTATTGGATTAAATGCCTCTCTCAGACAAACGAGTGCGTACAAGACCACAGTCTGTTAAAGTAAAACCAGCAGTTCAGTTTCTTCTCACACGAACAAAAGGTGACCCTTGAGCATGTTTGGTCAGTCAATAAGTCTCTTACACGTTCACACACTTCCTTTTGGTTCTGTGAGCATAATATATCTGGTCTTGTTGGCTCGTTTTTAACAGACTTTGGCTTTTCTATCTGCAGCACACTAAACCATTTGGTCCTTGGGCCACTACAGTTCCTGACACCTTTTTTTTTTTTGCGCTTTCAATCCTCCATTCCTTCTGTCTCTCCAGCACTGGTTCCAATTCCCTTCATGTCTCCTGACTCCCATTCCTTTATGGGCTTGACAGCTGGGTATGTTAGCACAGCGTCACACCATGTGTAGCAGGAGCCTCATTAGCAAAAGCTCTCGTCTGTCTGTCACATTACATGAGACACAAAAAGATCAACAAACATGGAGGGTGGCGATCAGGAGGTTGGGAGCAAATGAGACTAAAAAAATATATATATGTTTATATATAATGAGCCACGTTCAGAGCTTAATGCATTAGCTGTTGTGTACATGGACATTTAGCATAAAACTAAGTGCATGTAGTGGGGGAGGGGGATACATACATAGCTAATTGCTGGGTTTCACGTGACATTACATCCGCCTCATTAGTTATTCAAAACTTTAGCTGATGGTCTACCAAAGCTCACTTGACAAAGCGTTTGTATGGAGAAGGTGCATTGCTCGCATGAAATATGCCTTACGCTTGTGTTGTTTTAGGTTGTTTGAATCAATCAAACCGTCAAACCAGGCCTGGAATTTCGTCATTTTAGGGGCAAGGCCACTTGGCCTTTTGTACTGTCAATTTTTTGAGGGCATGAAGGCCAAAAGCCAGGGCACCAAGGCCATAAAATAAAACAATGATTTTAAGTTCACGTCTATAACGAATTTAATTTAAGGACTAATGACTCTTCTGAGGAAGATTGGAGTCTCAGTCGAAACTATCAAGCAGGTAAAGAAACATCTACACTATTATGTCTGAAGATAAAATATTGAACACATCTAAACTTATCAATCCATCACTCACTTCAAAAAAGTGTAAAACTTATTAAACCTATATCCTCCCATAATTTTTGTTCAATTGACACCGAATGTGCAAGAGCATCTTCAGACTGTACTACTACGCGGATTTTTGATTAATCAAAATTGAGCCTGGAGTTCATCAAAATGTTTGACTGTAAATGGAACATATACTAGCATGCAGGCTACTGATTAACCCACAAGAGCCCAGACCGATTTCTCAATCAAGGAAAATTATTGAGGAAATAAAATGAACTAAATAGACGACAAAGAAAACATTTCTGACCTTTTATTTTTTAAAATAGCACTTTCATGTCTCAAGATCTGAAATATTAAATTGCAGATTTGCAGAACACTGCAACTTAAACTATCATGTTTTACCTCAGGCCACAGTGCTGCCCCGTTGTGATTGGCTCAAAACAAGTCTGCGCTTGTCCGTTGACGGCTACAGAGGAAGTTGCGCCATTTTCTAATTTACACAGAGCAATTTAAGGTCTTTGCACTTTGCATGCTCCTTGGACAATATGCCTGCATTTTTCTGTTTTTAACAATGAGATAAAATCTCTTGCGATGGTGATCTCGTCAAGATGGCAGCAGTTACACTTCGGTTAAACAGCAAAAATTAACATACAATACGAGTAACAAAACAATGCTAACTGCATAGATTAAAAGAGTGGCTATGAACAGACAACACCACATATCACGTATCATATTACGGCAGGAACAAGCAGTAGTAACATCCATGACCTTACGCTTAAAGCTCGACAAAGGAAAAACTTGACAGCAAGCTAATTAGCATTTGTTACCAGCTACAGTCGGTACTCGGCATGTTAAAAGTGGGGCAACGTTGTAACGACATAACGTTACTGTACAAGCAATGCTTATTTAACGGTAACAAACTTAAGCCCTATATGTTGAAATTCCTATCTTATTCGTTCATTAATTTATCACACAGTCTTACCTCATACTTCGTTTACACGTAGCCGGGTATTTATGAAAACGGGCATCTTCTCCTCCCTGTACTAGAAAATAACTCCGTTTACACAATGCTCAAAAACAGCCAGGGAAGGCTGTCAAAAACATGTCAAACAAATAGAAAGCCAACCAGAGATCTGAAAGCCAAGGAGGAGGGACCGTCAGATCACAATGCTAAAACTCCGTTTTCCCCATAACACGGAGAAAACTCCGTTTTCCACTATTTACACGCAGGCATGAAAACGGAGTTTTCACAGATCTCCACTTTGCCTGGAGTTTTCGAAAGCAGACCTTTTCAGTGACTGAAACCTTCGTTTACGTGTAAATGATGGGTACAACCACATAACTATCCATTTTTATAGATATCTGGCTACGTGCAAATGGGGTCTCAGTCAACTTCTTCCCTCCTTCTGTGAAAATTCAACGTCTCAGACGCGGACACAAGTGGGCAGGGGATGTGTTTGATTAAGTCTCCTAGTTGGCTGGTGATTGATGTCATTATAGCACGTTGGAGCGGTTCATGCCAGGCTCGAGTCCGATCCACCACTGATGAGTTGCCCAATAAGAATCCAGAATGTCATCAAAAGACATATGTTTTTCTCAATAGACGCAGGTGATGTTAAAGCCTACTCGCAGTCACAAGGCAGACTACAAAACCGCAGGGCATCAAGGCCACTGTGGCCTTACAGCAGATATTTTTTTCCAAGGGCACAAGGCCAAATTGAGAGGGCACGAGGGCCATGGCCCTCATGAAATTCCTGCCCTGCGTCAAACTGATAAAAGTTTCTTCAGGGTTCCCCGTGAACTAATCAAAAAGGGTGAATGAACACAGAATTTCACAAAAAGACGTCGAGAAAGGTGGCTTTTGAACCTCTCACTGAAATCGAAGGGAGTCGAGTCAAAGTATGCTGGAGTTTGCAGTGATCACGTCGTGAAAGGTTTGTAGATCCCTCTCAGCTATGTCGTTAGTGTTTTCCAAGTACTTTTCTTGCTGTGTGTCGTTATTTTACGGTACTTTTTTTCATCACGAAGCGCTAAAGTCCCCAGCTGTTTCTTTGTTTACTCCTCACTCAGTCCATATGCATGAAGGTCGCAACAAAATTCTTACCCAGCCATATAGTTACAATGTGCCGTGATCACTTCTCAGTCTTGTTTAACTAAGATCCAGGTATTTAAAGGGGTTTCTGATGATCTTTGTGAATGATTTACCTGAGAGATAAGATTAGATTAGATAAAACTTTATTAAGAGCAAACACAAGCAAGAATCAAGAGAACTGTTGTTTGTTTACACTTCAACTTGCAGCACTTTGTTGTAAAGACGCGAACGAAAAGCTTAAAAAAAAAAAAAAAACATACTTGCATGGGCAAAAACAATCCAGGATTCATTGGGCAGCGACTTTAGAAGGACGTCTGCAACACCAGATAGTTCAAGATGTCGAGGAACTCAACTGAAGGGTAGTTTTCGAGATCGTATGACAAATCCTTCTTTCCCAGACTGTAGGGGTCGATTCCATTGCACATAGCAATCTTCAGAATATATCTAAAGCCAGCAGTGGCTTCTAGATTATGAGCATACTCTAAGTTATCGCTAGTTGTTTGCACGACGGCAGCTATTTCACTTCCGGTAAAACTGCTAAGTCACGTGACTGAAACCCAGCAATACACAGCATCCCAATCCCACGTAAACTGGGAAGACAGTTCCACTTGCTCATGAATCCGGAGTATCATGACTAGCTCTAGGTAAGGATTGCATTTAAATGCATAGAAAAGCACAGAAATATCTGACTGCTTGAAATATCTACAGGGAGGTTCAGTATGTTTTGGTCTGAGTTTTTTTTTTTAAATAATGTGTATACATTCATCTGTTCGTTTAAGCCACATGACCAAAACCATCATCTTCTCAATACATTATGCATAATGTAATAACACAGGTACTCCTCAGCGCTGTCAAGGAAGTCCATAAAACAACCAGAAATGAGAACGCCCCAAGAAAGTCGCTTGTAACGAGCCAATGCAATGATCGCATTTTGATCTGTCTAACTGACCAGAGGAGACTCAATTGACTGCAAGTTTAAAAGCAGGAAGCAGCCCAGATACAAAGCAGAGGTAGAAATGGACTCCAAATGTGTACATGTGTGTATTCTAAACAACACAACAGCAAAGAGCTCCATGAAAGGAGCCGACGCCGCCAGGACAGAACTCTATTGCTGGCAATGCTCATGCACATACCGGAGGTCCACTGCTTCCCAACACACGTCTCTGAAGACAGAAGGCATTTTGCTGCATCTCTGCTAGCGCTCACAAACAGATCCGAGGGAAACCTGAAGAGAATGAAAAGTCTCAAGCTGCCAGTGCAACACAGTACATTCCAAATGATTTCTGTTCCTTTTGAAATAAAAACATCTGATCGATATGGAAAGCATGTGAAACAGAAAAGTGCCTTGTCCTGGCACACACTCGGCTCATTTCAATTATGACTGAGCCAAATCTTGGTTGTCACCATGTTCCTGCAGTCAACAGATAACCAACAACACTAAATCTCACACACACACACACACACACACACACACACACACACACACACACACAGATAGAGAGCCAGAATTAAAAGTTTCCTAGCTGTTCAAAATGAAAATATCAAGGTATTGTATAGTAACCTGGGGCCTCATTTATAAAACTTTGCGCAGGATTTACGCCAGAAGATGGCGTGCGCACGAAACTCAATGTGCGTGCGCACAGAAATATTCTGATTTATAAAACCGTGCGCACGCACGTTCCACGCCAATTTCCCTTTATAAATCACAATCCACTCTAAATTTGCGGCACCTGTGCGTACCTCAAGACACACCCACAACTGCCGATAAATATTCAGCGAAACGCCCTTAATGAATATTGATATCTGTGGACAACATGCCCAAAACAGAAGGAAAGACAAAGGCCCAATCCCAATTCTAATTTCTACCCCTTCCCCTCCGCCTTCCCCTCCGCCTTCCCCTTGGCCCTTCCCCTTGAAACTGAGCTACAAGGGATAGGGCTTGAAATTCAACCCTTACGTACTGGGATAGCCCTTCAACGATTGCATACGTCATCGCGTACCTCCGTCAGCGTTTACGTTAGCAAAACGCGACGCGTCATTGGCTGCGACCAGCCGCTACAGTCAGAGGCAGAAATCTCTGCTGGCAGGGTGTGATTTGTTAACTAACACCACTGAATGGGATATCTTTGGCGCTTCGTGCACCACATCCGACAGAATGAGGTGTCAGAACACTCATGTAAACAATAAAAGCGAGAATAACAGAACAAAACGTACGCAGTCAAGCAACCGAAAACAATACTCACTCTCAAAGCTTTTTAGCAGCAGCTTGGATTTCAGAAATCGCTGCTCATTCTCAGCTCGAAAGCGAATCAAGCGGCGTGTTTCCTCTGGATAACAACTTAAAACACGTAAATAATGGAGAAAATACATTTATGACAATCTTTCGCCGCGGGAACCGCCATCTTTCTGAAATCCGCATGAAATCTCGCTGAAATCCGCATGGCATTGTGGGAAATCACTCAAACCCCTTCGTTCGGAGTCTGCTCCAGGAAAATCTCCGTTTGGAGGGGTACAGAAGCCCTACGCCTTCCCCTACCCCTCCGCGTTAACTGGGATTGGGATACCCCTACCCCTTCACGTGAACGCGCAAAATGGAGGGGAAGGGCCAAGGGGTTGGTCCAAGGGGTGAAATGGGATTCGGCCAAAGAAGCACAACTTCACCGACTGTGAAGTTGAAGTGCTAGTAGATGAAGTGGAGCAGCGTCGAGCTGTTTTGTTTGGAGGCCATAGTACGGGAGTTACAAATGCGAAAAAAACGTGAATGGCAGCATATGGCTGATGCGGTCAATTCTGTAGCTTCACAAGGCCGTACTATGGCAGAGGTAAAAAAAAAAAAAAAGGTACGACATAAAGGTGGACGCCAAGAAGAGGATCGCGGCACACCGCCAAAGCGTCCGTGCAACGGGCAGGGGGAGCCGGAGCTCACCCCACTGGATCAAAAACTGGCTGGCATTATAGGGGAAACCCTCCTGAGTGGAGTTGTGCGTGAGGAGGAGGGTGACACCAAAGCTGGGCCACATGAACCAGCCGAGGACTCGGGTATGTAATTTTTTTTTTGGTTGTGTATCAAGGAACCACCTCACATTGCACATGTGCCCCCTTGTTTGAAATGGGTGTGAAATTAATTGAAACGAGTCTTCATCCAGAAAAAGTATTTTATTAACAAAAAAAATTCCCCTCGCAGTTGCTGGGTGTGCCAGTGAGGCCAGCAGTGTGTCAGCTGCGGCAGCGGAGGTCCCAAGGACGTCCACGGCCTCCGATGCATGTGCATCCATGCCGAAACCAGCCACCAGCGCCCGTGTCCTAACAGATGCAGTGCTGCAGGTGCAGCGGGAACATGTGGATGCCGTCCGCGAGGTCGCCCGGGAGTTAAAAGAAATAAAAAATGAGTTGTCTGCATGAAATGCCAGCATTAAAGAATTGCTTAAAAAGTAATCATTTGTTTCCATATCTAATTATTTACAAGCGGCGCATCACCTCCTCGCGATGGCGCACGGCTCCTGCGTTTGGGTGGAATGCCTGGGGATAGGGATCGGGGTCGAGATCAAGGTTGACCTCTTCAGCTTGCAAAGGCACGTTTTGTAGCTGTGCCACATTGTGCAGCACAGCACAGGCCCTAACAATCCTACAGACCTTTTCGGGTCTGTAACATAGCGCTCCCCCCGTGGCATCCAGACAACGCCATCTGCCCTTCAGGAGCCCGATGGTGCACTCCACAACAGCGCGCGCCTGGCTGTGGCGCAGGTTGTAAGTGGTCTCCTCAGGCGTTTGGGGGTTCATAAATGGCGTGAGCAGCCACCGTTTCAGCGGATACCCACTGTCACCTACAACATAACTGAATGAGTAAAGGGTTGAATATTTAGAAATGGTCTAAGAATGGTTACAAATACTTTCAAGATTTACGCATTAATCACCCGCACCCAGAAGCCAACCATCGCGCACAGCTCCAGCATCCAGTCTCTGCCCAATGCTGCTATGTCTCAATATAAATGAATCATGGGTTGAACCAGGCCACCGGGCGACAACATTTGTGAGGACCATGTCCGCGTCACATATAACTTGGACATTGAGGGTATGAAAATGCTTCCTGTTAACAAAGGCAAATTCATTTTCACTCGGCGCCCTTATAGCAATATGAGTGCAGTCAATAGCACCGATCACATTTGGGAAATCGGACTTTGCTGCAAATTGCGCTTTTTTATTTGCCTGTTCACCCACCGTGTAAGAAAACTTGATGTAGTTTGGTGATAAACCAATTACACCTCCTAACACTTCTGGCAAAATGTGGCTGAAGGTTGGCTGCGATATCCCGGACCTGTCAGCCAGTTCTCGCTGAAAAGTGCCAGTGACCAGAAAGCCGATGCAAGTCAGCACTTGCAGCAAGACTGGGATGGCATGATTCCGGCGGGTACCTCTCTCCAACACTGGGCCCAACTCAGCTATCAGGTGTAAAAGGACAGCTCGTGGCAATCTGAACCGGCTCATGAGCCACTCATCGTCACTGGCCAACAAATCTTGTTGGTCTCTGAAGACTCGCTCTCTCCTAATTCTTCCATTTGCCACATCCTCCAGCAATGCCAAATACGCCATAGTGCATCATAAGACCTACCACGGCAAATCCCTCTTATATACTATTTACACAGTAGGCGACCTAACAAGCAACATGTGTGATAGCCTAATGATCAATATTGAAAAATGACACAACATGCATGAAAGCCATAAGTGGATAATTAACAAAACTTAGCCTACTGCTTATGTTGCAAAAACATACAATCTATAGCCTATCAATTTGTCTTTACTGCCTTAAATAAGATGTTATTTTTGACAAGTGCACAAAATTAAGGATTATAAATGTTAAGTCAGTCACGTCTTTGATGCGCGATGTTATGTTTGTGTTAAACTTCGATTATTGAACCAATTTCAGGTCGTTCTCCCTGTTTCCTCCTGAGGTCGCATTTTCCGCGTTTCCCTTTTTTGTGTGCGTACGCATGGGTCAGAGCTTGCATGGAGGTGCGCACATTTTACCGTCAAGTTCACTTTTTATAAATACTGAAGCTTGCGTAGAATGTGGCGTACGCATTCCTTTATGCGTACGCATCGTTTATAAATGAGGCCCCTGGTCAGCTGAACAGGACATCCGTAAGGGCTGAAAAAGCTGTTATCCGACACCAGATAGATGGCTTGAGGAGAAAAGGCTACAAAAAGCCATCAAACTCAATCTGACCAGGAAAAAAAAAAAAAGGAGCTAGTGACTAAGAGAGTAACGGTGAGCAGGAAAACAAGGCTAGATTATAGGGACATCTGTGTTTTGGTCCCACTTCACTGACGAGAAGACAAAACAAAAACAAACCAACGTGCTGTCATGACAACCATGTAGGTTTATCATAACATGTGTGAGAAGACCTCACCACAAACTTATAATAGTACACACACACCCCAATACATGTACCCACAATAACAAGAGTACCGACGTATGCTTTCCCTTTTGTCTCCAATTCCTGCATGTACACACATGATCAGATCCAGGTAATACTGTTTCTCTTGCCACAACAGAGCACTAAAGAACTGTAACATGATGCTATCAGGGCTCACTCACGCACACACTCGTGTCATCTGGCTATGGCAAGTTAAGGCAGAGAGAGAGAGAAAAAAAAAGTGACCTCTATATGCATCATAGCATTAAAGTCAAAACACTAACTTAATGTTACTCCATCAACCTCCTGTGCTAACACTTCCTGTTTACCATCCTGACATGACCACCCAATGTAAATAGCCATTAGGGATGCATGGATCACAGGACAGACGTGGTTGCACTTTCCGAGTACTTGGTAACAGGATAAGCTGTGGTTTTGAGGCTCATGATGGAACGACTGTTTATTGCTCCTATAAGGTAAATGATAAACTATTCTTACAGATGTTTCACAACATTAACTGTAACAATAAACTAGATAAAATAAGTCAACTTGGTTGTAGCAATAACAACTCCAGTAACTCCACTAACTCAGTCCATCACTGATTATTTTCCTGTAACAGCACAATCTGCTAAGAGTCCTTATTAATTAGGGGAGTTGGGTTGCTACAGTCGTACAATCAGTGTGTGTTTTGAAAAGATGTTTCTGTTTACATGGCAAGTTGCTTAGCCAAGGTCAATAATAACTGTAGTTAGTGTAATTAGTTATGCCTTAGAGCTACTGGTGCTGTTGTGGCTTCACGGTCAAGGTATTTAACCGCTAGTGATGCTTTACAAGTCTTTGCTTTTGTGCTCACACTAACTGGGAACTCCGCTTGGTTCAATATTCGTTCATATATTAAAACTACTATCAACTTTAGTGTTATTTTTAGTCACCTGAAAAAATAGTGCGTATGGTGTCTTGCTGATGTGCTAAAACTATGCTTGAAGGCTGCTGCATGCTCACGAATGATGTTTTGCATCTGACTTTGCAGCATTTTGGGCTTTAGAAAGTCTGTAAAGATAGCAAATGACCCCTCTTGCAGGCTAAATACAGAGGAATTCACAGGCAGGTGGTAGCCAAACACCTCACTCACCAACACCTAAATTTCAGACCTGAAACCATTTGACGTGCTTGTATGGATGGTGAATACTCACCCTGACAGCGGTGCTTTTGGTCTGAGCTCTTTGGGGCTGCGTTCCTGGGTTTGCATGCTCTCTAACCCCTCCTCCAGCCGAGCCATTGGTACAACCCGTGCCTGGTCGCCAGGGTCGCTGCTTGATGCCGTCAAGCAGGCGGACAAGGAGGATGTTGCTGGGCAATTCGTCCACACCACTCTCCACAAGCGTGCGACATTCAGGACACCGCAGCTCACCGCGAGATCCAACAATGCCAAGCAGGCAGCGGCGGCAGAAGGTATGCTGGCACGGCAGTACTTTGGCAGTGGCGTCCAGCCGTTCTAGGCACACCGGGCACTCAAGCAGATCCAGCAGGGCCGATTCGTCCATGGTGGCACTTGTGCTGTCCCTCATTCACTCCAACTGGTCTCTCAGATGAGACAGACACATTTTGCATGTGAGCGTGCACGTATAGGAGAGAGAGGGAGACAATGTCAAGGTTCACCTGAGCTGTCATGTCACTCCCATACCATGACCATTGTTGCGTTATTACCAGGCACTGCAAGGAGACAGAAACAAAGTGGCAATATTACATTTAATGGAGAGGAACAAAGATATACGGACTTGGCTCCAGGAAAGATACATTTAATCCATCAACTCCAGGATCCATGATTCACCACAAACTCAGGCGATTCGAAGCATGTGCTCCCTGTATCTCTGTGGGGTTCCTCTGGGTGCTCTGTTTTTTTCCCCTTTTCCCCCCAAAACATGACAGAAGAGGAAATGACTATACTAAATACTTGTACCTGGAAATGCGATAGTCTGGCATCCTATTCAGGATATCCCTGCCTGGTACCCAGTATTCCCAGGATAGGCTCTGGATCCACCACAACCCTGACCAGGATGAAGCTAAAGCTTCATGAACAATAACAGATTAACCAAGTAAAGAAATTTAGTCCACGCTAAAAGGTTACAACCCAGTACATAGTCTTTCTCCATCACCATAGTAACTTCAAGTGTTTATGCTTCTAACGAGGTAGGATATCGGATACGCTGTGGAATGTAGTGTGTTTGGGGAAAACTCCATCATCAAAACAAAATCACTTGAACGCCTCAGTGAGAGTCAGATTTCAGTTGGCCAGAGAAAACAACCTTCCAGACCTGCTAAACCATTCTATTAGCATTAAAACACCTCCACAAACAAAGGACCTTATACCACATTACAAAATCCGCAGTACCCAGCCAACAGGCAGACAAAAGGCTAACAACACACACAGAGAACACAAGTGTGAGCTGGCAGCTGGCAAGACGTGTACACAACCAGCGTCAAGCCTAACAACTACACAGGTTACTGCTAATAATGAGAACGTATCTCGGAATTATAACTTTGTATCTCATAACATGCATGAGATACTATGTCATCATTATGACTTGCTATTTCATACTAATGAGAACACTTTCCTCAAAATTGACTAAATATCTCAGTATTATGAGATAGTAAATCATTATGAGACAATAAATCATATTTGTGACAATTTTCAAATTTCATTATTATGAGATAGCAAGTCATGATTATGAGACACAAAGTCATAAGTCATGATTATGAGACAGCAGGTCATGATTATGAGATACAAAGTCACGTCGAGATAGCAGGTCATGATTATGATATAAAATCATAAGTCATGATTATGAGACAGCAGGTCATGATGATGAGATACTAAATCATAAGTCATGATTATGAGATAGCAGGTCCTAACTTATTATGAGACAGTAAGTTATGATGAGATACAAAGTCATAAGTCATGATTATGAGATAGTATCTCATAATCAAGACCTGCTATCTCAATCATGATCCAGGTCAAAAGTCATGATTATGAGATAGCAGGTCATAGGTCATGATTAGGAGACACTAAGTCATGAGTCATGATTATGAGATAGCAAGTCATGATTATGAGATACTCTCATAATCATGACCCAAGTCATAAGTCATGATTATGAGATAGCAGGTCCTAACTTATGATGAGACAGTAAGTCATGATGAGATACAAAGTCATGAGTCATGATTATGAGAGTATCTCATAATCAAGACCTGCTATCTCAATCATGATCCAAGTCACAAGTCATGATTATGAGATAGCAGGTCATAAGTCATGATTAGGAGACACTGAGGCTACGTTTACATTACGTCGAATCAGCAGATCATCAGATTAACGTTCTTAAAACGATTCGCGTTTACATTAAAACCGTTAGCCGTGCACACAGCAACACCAATACACGGATACGCTCGGCTCCGCAGGCATCCTGCGCTCCAAATCACTCCGCCCTGAACAGCGAGTGCCCTCTGGAGGGTGCGCACTCCGGCCCTGCGGAGCTCACACAGCGCGCGAGTGAAGTGCACAAGCCATGATTCGGGACTGAGCCGCTGTGTGTGAGATCCCAGCGCATATCACTTACTACTTGCAAGTGGAAGGATGGCAAGCCTAAAGACAATCATAACTACACAATGGGCAGTATTTGCATCAGTATTTGCAGTATTTTCATACTTTTATACTCTTTAATGAAAGGTGATACAAGGCGGAAGTCCGCGCCGTTTTTCAGCAGTCGCGTCACATGACCAACGCCAACGAATCAGGAAGGTGGATGTCACAGTGACGTTGTCCAATGAGGACGCCAGCTAGAGCTCAGCACAGCGTATTCGCGTATCTCAATGTTTACACAGCACCGGACCAGATACGATCTAGATTGAATACGTGGACGCTGGTGGATTCCCGTTTCCCGGCTTTTCCAGGTGGTTTAATGTAAACGGACAGTGCATCCGCGAAGAAAACGAGACAGATACGGTCTAATGTAAACGTAGCCTGAGTCATGAGTAGACAGTATCTCATAATCATGACCCAAGTAGTCATGATTATGAGATAGCAGGTCATAAGTCATGATTATGAGAAAGTCTCTCATAATCATGACCTAACTCATAAGTCATGATTATGAGATCCTAAGTCATGTGTCATAATTATGAGATAGGATCTCAGTATTATGATATAAAGGACATTCTGCTGTGACTTCGGAAATTGGAAGAAGGTGAAATTTAAAAAATAAGTAAAACTTTTAGATCTTTTTTTCTGTCTCAGAGACAAACATAATGTCCCTTTAAATACTATCCAGAGTCAATGAAAGGGCCAATTTGGCCATTCATGATTTAAAAAAACAAACAAAAAAAAACCTTTGTTGCGAGGTTACTGAGGGCACTTTTAGAAGCTTCTGTTGTGGAGACGATCCGAAAAGAAAGAAAAAGCCGCCACTTTCCTTTCTCACACATGCGAGGTAAACATAAGCGGATAATAAGTAACCGAAGCAGTAATAAGTAGTTAGCGCTAGAAAACAACAGTGTTGTTCCCAGGCTATGATTAGCCAACATTGTTTCCATGCAACGTTACAAATGTAACTGGTGTTTTCCGAGAAACAAAATGTCGCTCTGCTACAAAACAAACAAACAAAAACAAAAAGGTCAAATCTTAAATACTATGCCAATTTTAAACTTTGCCGCAATATCACATGATTTCTCCAATTCTCTCACTCTCTCTTTCACACACACCAAATTACTTTAATATCCCAAATCGAGCAGTAATTCAGGTCCATGAATAGAACTTCTAAAATATCTGTTGAAAGCACAACTACCTTTTATACAGCTTCTTCTTCTTTCCTCCTCCTCCTCCTCTTCTTCTTCTTCCAAAAACAGCCGCTTTCCGAGTTGCTCCGCGTAAAACTGGGAAACTTGGGAAAAGGAAAAGGGACCCTGAAATCTCTATCCTTGATTCAAACCAGATGTTTACATGTTCACATCTGGTATCTTCAAGTCCACAATAAATCTGTCTACTTCAGTGCTGTATTTGGTGATCCGAATAGGAGATCTTATGTTTGGAATAGTTTAGGGAAAACAAGGAAAAAGCAGGAGGACTGAATCCCCGCCGCATCCAAGCGCCATGATCAACTGAGTTGATCTTGTGGGACACGCAGCCATATGAGAACAGCGTGTCAGGCGGGAGGGAGGATTTAAAAAAAACAAAACAAAAAAAACCCAGCCTTGTCTGGTTTCACCCAAGGCGACACGAAATATGTAAATAAACACCAAACTCGTCGTTTTGGCGTTTACATTTTCCAAGTTTAATATATTGAAGTCGCCGAGGTTGTACAAGGAAAAAGAAACTGACTGATTAATAAGTCACGTACTGTTGTACCAGAGTACATTCTGGAAATTTTTTGTTTGTAGCCTCCGCCCACAATAATTGAGAAACTACTTTGGGTTGTGACGCAAACTAAGACGGAAAAGTCCAGTGAGTGGAGGTGAACTCCTCCCATGTCAGATTTTCACTGGAGTGGATCTCTGTGGAAACCTGTTTCCGCCACCATAATAATGAGACGGTTTCTCATGATAATTACTTAATATCTCATAATAATGGGACAATGTTCTCAGAATTATGACTAAGTCATAATTATGACTTGCTATCTCATAATAATGACATGATTTAATATCTCATAATTCTTACACAAGTTCTCATAATAATGAGATATTAAAGAAGTACTAACATCTAGATATTAACATCTCACAAAATATCACTGACCACAAGAAAGCGAATTCTCCAGTGCACGGGCGCAGATAGAGGGTGGGACGGGTGGGATTCGTCCCACCCAGATTTAAATTCACCTCGTTCGGTCCCCCCCACTTATAGGGAGGAAAAAACGTCTATGCTGTCTTTCTTTGCATAAGGCAAACCTCACGGAAAAATCAAAAGACTAATTACCATTCGGTTTATTGAGGTGCACAGCAGTGTATACATAGTTGCAACAACTCACATAAAACAAAACAAAGACTGATATTCGGTTGGTTGAGCTGCGCAGACTGCACAGGTTGCGAGCTCGAGCTTGGTTGCTATGGTTACCCACAACAAGTTTGACAGGCATATCGGGGTTGGTTTGCTGGCAGCTTTGTCCCCCCCAGTTTTTTGTCCCCCCCAGTTCAAAAAACGTATCTGCGCCCCTGCTCCAGTGTAATGTTTGGTCAACTCTGAGATATGGGTCTGAAGCCTGGACAATCACTTCTGTAATGAGCAAACGCCTCGCCGCATTTGAAATGTGGGCATATCGGAGAATGTTACAAATACCCTGGACAGCAAAAATCACCAACAAGGAGGTATTAGAGAGGATTAACATCAAGGAACGCCTCATGAACATTATACAACTTAAGAAACTCAAGTATTTGGGGCATATTATCTGCCACAATTCTTTTCATCACCCGCTTTTAGAGGGGAAAATTAATGGAAAAAGAGGAAAAGGAAGGCCAAGAATTTTATGGACATCCAACATCTGTAGGTTACACCAAAGCAGTGTGAATGGCTCAGGACAGCAGAAGCAGCTGGAGAAATATTGCATTCAACCCTCGACCCGAGGATGGAACCTGACGATGACAATGAAAGAGGTACTGCACACTTAAATGTGTTTTTGAGTTGGAAAATAAATTATATGACTGATGACTGTACTGTGATTAAACATGTTGACAATGGCTCAAAACACCATCTACTGGTTAAAATCATCCTACACCTTGCAAGGTCGATGCTGACATAGAGTCGACTGTTTAGTACTTCTATTTTGTCATGAAGTTTCTATAAAAATAAAAAATGTTCACACTCTTGAATCAGAGGTGGGCGATCTGCCCCAGCCCCCGCCCTTGAGTGGGAGTCTGTTAAACTGCTCATTTCAATTATATTTTGGGCAACTCCTAACTCACGCATCCACTCCCTGCCCCCCTCTCAGCCCTTTGAACACGATTTAGCATTTTTCAAAATAGTGCAGTGTGTGAAGTTAGGCTCAGAGCTGGGGGTGAAGTTACACTTTAAGTCATAATTTTGAGATGTGTTCTCATATTTAAGACATACTACTGTATGTGACATTATATGTTTTTTTCAAGTGGTGGAAACAGACTTCCATAGATCCCACTTAAGGCCCTTTTCCACTACCCTTTTTCAGCTCACTTCAGCTCGCTTCAGCTCACTTCAGCCCAACACGGCTCGCGTTTCGACTACCAAAAACCAGCACGACTCAGCTCGCTTCAGCCCTGCTTAGCCCCTAAAACTCGCACTGTTTTGGAGGGGGGCTGAAGCGAGCCAAAGCGAGCCGAGTGAGGCTGGGGGCGTGAGCAGACACTCCCCTGTGCACTGATTGGTGAGGAGGAGTGTCCTCACATGCCCACACACGCCCCGCGAGCACGCTGGGATCTGTAAACACTGCAAACCCGGAAGGAGAAGAATTACGAATTACGAGAATTTCTGAAGCCTTATGCGCCTCGCCTCATCTATACGCTCTTGCCAGTATCTGTCCGCGTTGTCAGTGACAACAAGCCACAGCACCAAGACCAGCAACACTAACGACTCCATGTCCTCCATGTTTATTGTTTACTATTCGGGTCGTGAGACTACCGCTTAAAAGCTCACTGATGTCACTGTTTGCGTTGCTTAACGACATCACCTGACGTCCACCCACTTTCGCTAACTCCACCCAATGTGTCCACCCACTTCCAGCCAGCACGGTTCAGCGCGGTTGTAGTCGAAATGCAACTCCAACAGCCCCGCTCAGCCCGACTCAGCACGGCACGGCTCAGCCCGACTCAGCCGCGTTTGTAGTGGAAAAGCGGCATTTGTGACAATGTATTACAAGCAGTGGTGGGAAAAGAACAAAACATACTGTCTTGAGTAAAAGTAACAGAAGACTTCAAAAATTACTCAAATAAGAGTAAGTTTGGTGAGAAATAACTTGATTAATTACTTTACAAATTACTTTTTAATATGTCCACAATTGACAAAACTATCACTATGTATTACTGTCTATTTCGTTCTTATTTTAACAAACCAACTAAGCAATAACATTAAGTGAACACTATCTCTGTTATCAACAGTAAAGAAACATAACTAATTGGCTAACTAACTTAGCCAAATGCTGTTGGGGTATCAGTAGTTTGCCAAGTTTAAGAGCTAGTGAACTAGCTCATGGTAATTCATACATTTTTATAGCTCCATTATACCAAAGATGGCTGCCAAATCATGACCAAACCTCAAAGTGACATCCATCCATCCATTATCTGTAGCCGCTTATCCTGTTCTACAGGGTCACAGGCAAGCTGGAGCCTATCCCAGCTGACTATAGGCGAGAGGTAGGGTACACCCTGGACAAGTTGCCAGGTTATCGCAGGGCTGACACAGAGACAACCAACCATTCACACCTATGGTCAAGTTAACCATGCCTAGCCTGCATGTCTTTGGACTGTGGGGGAAACCGGAGCACCCGGAGGAAACCCACGCGGACACGGGGAGAACATACAAACTCCACACAGAAAGGCCCTCACCGGCTGCTGTCCTCGAACCCAGGACCTTCTTGCTGTGAGGCGACAGTGCTAACCACTACACCACTGTGCCGCCCTCAAAGTGACATGTTACATTTAATATGGAACTTAAACTATCTAGTCTAGCTCACTCAGCTAGCTAATGGCTAACCTGTGTATGTTTCTACATGTTGGATATTAAACCATGAAATGCTGATATCTCCACAGGTTTTGGCTTGCATGATTTACATTATCATCATCATCATATGGTTTCTATCAAAGTATTTAATACTGAAGATATTTCATAAATTAGAGTAAGGATGCTCATCTGATTCCACTGTCTAAGAGATGGCTGTTGCTGACTAAATAATCTAGTGACTGAATTACAATTACAATGATCAAAAATGTACGTATACTGTCTTTTAATTGGCTTACATACACAAAGGGCAGTAATGTATCCACACCAAGATTGCTAATGATAATGATTGCTAATATGTGTTTCCTAGCTAGCAAACCTCCTAGCCCTAAAAAAAACCTCCTAGCATGAATGTTAACTGAGACAGTAGCTGGCTAGTTACTAGTTACTTTAACAGTTTCGCAAGCAAAATGTAGCAAGTTACATTATAGGCTACATTTAATGATTTTCAAGTTAGCATTATTCAGCAAAAGCTACTCAACATGGCAGAACTACTAGCATCACAGAAAGTTTTCTGAACAAGTCTGTCAATTTGTTAACACTAGCTTGCAAACTGCACAGTCTAGCACTTGTAACAGTTCTAATGCTAACTACCCTGCCATAACAAACTCTTTTACTACGAACCAAGTTTGTTTCACCCACTTTTGTACTATTGCACTTAATATTTTTGCTGCTGCATATTTTAATATACTTTTATATTTAATTCTGTGCTGAGCCAAGTTGCAACGAAATTTCGTTCTGTGTACACTTGTTGCATACTGAATGACAATAAAGGTTGTCTATGTCTTTAAGGTTAAGGTTCTTTTATTTGTCATTTCAACCATATACAGTTGCTACAGTACACAGTTAAAATGAAACAACATTTCTCCAGGACCAGGGTGCCACATTAAACATCACAGGACTACAATCTACAATCTAAACATCACAGGACTACAGTCTACATCACACAAAGTGCAAGAGTGCAACACTGTAGACAATAAACGACACAAACAACATAAAGTGCAGACATAAACAAACAACATAAGGTGCAGAGTTACGTGTGCATATTGAGGTAGTATGAAAAAAGACAATGAGTTCAAGTCTTCAAAAAAACATCACTGTGTCACATCCACACGCGTTGGCCCTTGGAGCGCGGCGCACACGCTGTGTGCCATTAGGACGAATTATGACGCACCTGTTCCGGATTAGAGCACAATCACAGCATGCACTTATACTCTCTAAATACACAGACTTGATGAAGTATATGCGCTGCACAGAGTGTTTCACATTACCAAGCCTTGTATCTGTGTATTGCCTTTCTGGTTTTGACTTTGTTTTGTGTATTTGGACTCTGCCTTTCATCTTTGCCTCCACCATTCTGTTTGTGCCTTGTTCGACCATTGCCCGTTTCACGACCCCACCTTTGTCTTACATTTTTGAACTGTTTCCCTGCCTGCCTGTCTGTCATTCACCTGCTTACATGACACACTGAGCCATGCATTCCTCTTCCCACCAGGGACAAACAATAAGTAATCAAGTCCACAGTCACATTAACAATAAGTGTTAACGCCATAAAACAAAGGCTTAACGAGCCTCCCTTATGTGTTGATCACTAACAATTATCGAGAACAGTGATCAAAGGATTGATAAAAGGACAAAATGACTGCTGATACCACTAAACTTAACACCGAATTAAAGTGCACCGGCAGCATTTTGATACCGCCTGCCCAGCCCTGCAGTGCAACATAAATGACATCATCAGTGATATGCAATGCACGAATGAACTGAATGGTAAAGATTGAGAAAACAGAGCGAGTCAGTAGGTGGACATTGTCAATGATACACCGGAAACCTTCATCATTTCCAGAATGGATGAAGAAATCATCGCCTCCTTTCATGATCCTTTAACTCAGTCAATGAACTAGTAACTCGAAAAGAGAAATTTGTGATCAGGAGAATGTGTCTAAAAGTGGGTCCATTTCAGTATTATGAACTTTTCGGTATTATTAACTATTTGGATGTGTGGGGGCAAGGAGTTTGTTACAGCGGGGTTGCAGTGGAAGACACTCGTTCACCAATTACATTAGTTACTGAACAAGTTTGTTAGGAATGTAGCTAGTTTATAGCCTATGTTTCATGGCTTAAAGATAACGTTTCTCATGTTTTTTTCTGTGAAATGCAAACAATGCATTAGCAATGTAGTTCAAACAAGCAAATATGAAAGTCTAGCTAAATAACACTCATCAAATCTATTGTGTTCAGTTCACTACTGTAATACTGTTCAACACAATGACATAGCACACCTGACCACTGTAAAGAACTAGGCAAAAGATTGACATGGCTTCAGCCCAATGAAAACACAACATGGGAGGTAATGAATCAGGTCTGACTACAATAACACCAGTAAATATGAAAAGTCATACAGAAATTCCCACTGTGCAGAAGTAATTACAGTCATGGTATACTGTATATGTACCTAACTGGTGCTAAGTGTATTCAGACACGTGGTGTAGTAATGAAGACAACATTGCAGCTCCATTTATCAAAGCTTTTCAACAGGTACTCCACCTGGCTGCTCAAAGGTCAGATTTCCAGCTGCTTGCCAGACTGCCACACACACACACACACACACAAAAGTTAATGTGCCCATTACATCATATCTTCATTGTGGTTTGAAGATTGCCAGATCATTATGGTACTTCAGTCTAAACTTGAACACAAAGACATAAACAGAATCTCTCGGACTTATATTACACTAATCAGTAAGTGATAGCAGAAAACATGAAGTCCCTGAAGCCCTTATGTCTAAATTTCTCCCCGTTCTCTCGAAACAAAGGCAGGTTTCATCCTTGTAACTGAAGCCCTGGCCCTTCATCAAAAACGTCCTACGACTTAAGGCAAGACCTGGTGATTTCCAGAATAGCAATGGCATGCAATAGGACTAAAACAGGCATCTGTAATACTGTACCGGTATACTGTATGCACATCAAAGAAGATCAAGAACACCATCTGAACAAAAATCCACTCATCAGGTCACACTGAAGTCAGTGATCACAAAACATCACAAGGTCGCATCACCAGTGAATAGCCTCAAGTTTATTAGCTCTTTGCAGTGTATCTCTACTATCTCACTATAGGACCTGGTTTCACATTTGAGTAAGGGACCTGTTCAGAATGAAAGCCAAGCAGCTTGTGTTCACAACAATTCAAGACTATAAAACATTAAACAAACTCTTGTTGACTTCCCTTTATGAACCTGTCACAATCACAACTGGCTACTTGCAGCACAAGGACAGGAGGACTTAATAGAAAATTTAGTTTTTTTCACATTACACTTGACAGTAGGCACAATGTGCAGTACTTTCTCTTAAATAAAAAAGGTTACGGCTAGCACCCTCAGTTGGTTTTATTGCTTTAGCAGAACCCACCTACACAAGCCTGCATGCTTGACAACAGAAGGGTTTCACTTTCAAAAAATGTTCTATGTTAAACCCCTTTAGAAAGTTAGAATCATTTGTAATGCACAGACAGAGTAACTGACTACCTAAAATCAAATACCAAATTTTTTTAAGAGTGTAACTATATGTTAATGTTAGGGTGGAACAGTGGGGCAATAGGTAGCAGTGCTGCCCCAAAGCTCCAAGATCCTGGGTCCGGATACTGTCTCCATGGAATTTTGCAAGTTCTTGCTGTTTTGGTGTGCATTTACTTGAGGTTCTCCGGTTTCCTCCCACCGTCTGAAAGGATGCAAGTAGGCGGATTGGCTGAGTTTGACAAGAAAATTGTATCAAATCTCAAAGCCTTCTAGGCAAATTCTAATCTTGTTATTATGACTCTGGGAGTGTGAAAGTAAAAAAAAAACTTTCAAATGGCTATGGAGAAATTGACCAATTTACCAAATATAGAGATAACTAGTTTAATTTTGGCAGCAAAAGAGCACCACAGTGCTTTTATTCTCCCATATGTGTTTTTTTAATCACCCCCATCATCTCAACCTAAGTTTGAGGTCAATGTGTCATGTCTGCTACAAACTACAAATATGGTAATTTGATACAAATACACTGAAATACCCTGAAATGCAATTTCAGTGGAACTGATACTCTAACATTCCCCAGTATTTTGACACTGGCTGTCAAGACTATCAGTCGTTCAGAATAAAGAATAAAGTACATGCATTTTTAAAATACTGTCACTAACAACGCATCACAGATATCTGAAATGGAGATGGAGGATGAATGAAGTGTGTGTGTGTGTGCATGTGAAGATTTCTTAATGCATCTTTGAAATGTATGTGTGTCTACAGCTTAAAACTTCTCTGAAATGTAATGGATTTCCTTTTTTTTTTAGCCTATTCTTCCCACACACACTGCTGACCCATTACAGAGCACTGCAGCAAAGCAGAAGGACTGCGATGTGAAGAGTACAAGGGCAGAGGGAGGTAACAATAAAAATGGAGTGATTTACACTGATCTCCATGTGTTTGAGGACACTGCATTCTAGGAGGGTGAAATGGACAGAGAGAGAGAGAGAGAGGGGTGATGTGAGCGTGTGGAGATATGGGTAATAAAAGGAGGCTGATTTATGACATCCTGGCCCTTGGCTGGCATCTGCGATCTCACTGGACCTAGCAGTAACCTTCAGGTTATATGTCACTGTTGCCTGGAGACATTTAAAACACGCCCTGGGGAGTGGGGCGATAGCCATCAGAGCTAAGGCGAACATCCTGGATAACCCCTAAAACGATGTGTTCCTTTGATAAATCACCAAACTAATTATAGCTGGAGTAGGAATTATTTTTAGAACCACTCAAGAGCACAAGCAATTTGTAATACACACATGTAAGAACTTACTGCTATATCCTGGTAACAATACAGTGTGTAACGATTTAGCAAGCTGGTAGTTAACACTTAATAGGTAATAGGTAGTAGATATCAAACCTGATTGCTCAGAAGGTGATGATTCAGCTTCCATAATAGCAGCTCTACATGCAAGACAAATCACAGGTTTATATTAATGCACTTGCTCTCATATGCCATTGTTTCTATAGCAACAAGTCATTCACGGGGACTTGCATGGGGGACATGTCACATCATCCAAGTCTAATAATAAACACTTTGTGTGTACAAACAAATGTTGAAGGAGACACTTATTTAGCATTTTTGGAAGGAGTCTCCAGTGTTAGTAAGTTTTTCTACCACTGGAAGGTCTTCAGGATAGAGAAGTTTGCACTTTCCAGTTTCTCAGTAACATGACAAGCTTTTTATATTGTATTTCTTTTGTAAAGAAAAATAAAACAAAGGGCTGGCGATGGAACAACTGTTTGTAGCTTTCATAATGCAAGTCATGACAGGAACTGACTTGGTCTGCAGACATTTCATAACATTAAATGTCACTATAAACATCATATTAACTTTAATGAATGAAATATCAAATGTAAATGTTGGCAAATTGGTGAGGTATAAGAGAAGTGAAATAATTCAGGGCATGCTTTTATAGGAAAATAATCCTGGTGGTATCATATCACTCAGTTATTGATAATTTTCCTAAAACAGCACACTTTGTCATGTTTTATTCCTTATTTATGTCCGGGTGCAGGCACTTACTGATGCAAGCACAAAGGAAGGCAGGTACATCACAAACTATAAACCAAATCGGCAGGCAGAAGTCGTAGTCAGGGACATGTGAGGGTTGGGTGATCAACAAACAGGACATCAGAGGGCAGGTGAGGAAACGGAGTCAAGAAATAAATGTAAACAAAAGTCTAAGAACTAGAAGTCAGTCAGGAAATCAGAAGGCTTGATATGATCAGGCACGGAGACACAGAACGATACTTTGAGCGGTGTGTTTGTGACTGCTGAGCTTACTGAGGAAGTAGTGCTTCAATAATTGGAGACAGGTGCCCTTGTTAGTATTCCAGAGATGAGGGGCGCTGTGGCTCTTGGGAGTTGTAGTCCAGAGTGGCCATGTTTGGAGGCTGCTCCGAACTCAGGTTTTCAGTGCTGTTACTGACAGACCCCCTGAGGTGCTCCTTCTGGGAGCAAATTTCTTTCTAGGATGGCCCCTCTTTCTTGGCACTGGTTTGCCTGGATGCTCCTTGTGGAATTCTTGCATTAGGAGTAGGTCCAAGATGTCCCTGGAGTTGACCCAGCTATGTTCCTCTGGGCCGTACCCCTCCCAATCCACCAAATATTCCAGCTATTCCTCTCTGCACTGAGAGTTGAGGATCTTATGAACCTGGTATATGGGGGTCTCCTTCTAGTTCCAGGGAGGGATGTTCTTAGGTAGGAATGTTGGAGGCTTGGGGACCTTGGATGATGGGCTTTAGGCATGACACATGGAACATGGGAGCCATTTGGCAGTGCGGTGGGAGCTCCAGCTTGTACGAGACCTCATTGACTCTGTGCATTACCTTGAATGGGCCTATGTAACAAGCTTGAAGTTTTCAGCAGGTATTTGACTCTCATAAATCCTTCGTGGAAACCCATACTCAATCTCCTGCTGCATATTCCAGGGTCTCCCCTCTATGTTTGTCCACATATTCCTTATGTTTTTCGTTAACCCGCACTAGTCTTTGGCGGACCTCCTCCTATACTTGTTCACTCCTCTTAAACCAAGCATCTACTGCCAGTATTTGGGTCAGGGTGTCATCCCAAGGGAAGAGTGGTGGTTGATAGCCGAGAATACACTGAAATGGTGTGAGCTGGTTAGCAGAGTGTTACAGGGAGTTTTGTGCATATTCTGCCCAGGGAAGGAATTGTGCCCAGTCCTTCTGGTTTCTCATACAGAAAATTCTTTGGAAGCATCCTACCTCCTGATTGGCACACTCCACCTGGCCATTAGATTGTGGTGGGTACCCAGATATTAAGCTCACTGATACTCCCAGCTTGTCCATGAACTTAGCCCATACTCTGGAAATGAATTGGGGACCCCAGTCACTGATGATATATTCAGGGATGCCATAGTGTCTGAAAACATGGTTGAATACGAGTTCTGCAGTTTCAAATGCTGTGGGTAAGCTGGATAGTGGGAGAATTTGAAGGCTTTAGAGAATCGGTCTACGACTACTAGGATGACTGTGTTGCCTTGGGATCAGGGTAGGTCGGTGAGAAAGTCAATGGCTATATGTGACCAGGGTCACTGGGGCACCAGGAGTGGACAAAGCTTTCTGGCCAGTGGAGCTTGTGGAACTTTAGCTTGGGTGCAAGCGGAGCAGGAGGAGACAAAATGGTTTATGTCTGAGGTCATGTTCTCCCACCAATATTTGTTTCTGAGGAGTTGGTATGTACGGTGGCTGCTGGGATGTCCCATGGCTGGAGAGGAATGGGCCCAAGTGATAAGTTTTCCCCAAAATTGTGGTGGCACATACATAAGTCCAGGAGGACGGCTTTCAGGTGGGCTAGGAGGTTGAGATGGAGTTATTTCCTTATTGAGATCCCAAGATACAGCTTGCACAAAACAATCAGAGGGCAAGTTGGGAGTGGGTTCAGAGGGATGGTTTGAAGTGGTATGAATTCTGGAAAGTGCATCAGCTTTGGTATTCCTAGAACCAGGGTGGTAAGAGATCGTGAATCAAAAACAAGTGAAGAATAAAGCCCATATGGCTTGGCAGGGGTTCAGGCGTTTTGCAGTCTTCAGGTACTTTAGGTTCTCATGGTCTGTGAGTATGGTGAATGGGTGTGTGGCACCCTCTAACCAGTGTCTCCACTCATCTAATGCCAGCTTGATGGCCAGGAGTTCTCTATTGCCAAGGTCATAATTTTGCTCAGTAGGGGTATGCTTCTTGGAATAAAAGGCTATTGGGTGCAATTTAGGTTTCTTCCCTAGCCTCTGTGAAAGGACTCCTCCCACTCCTGTCTCTGAAGCATCAACCTCTACCACGAATGGCTTCATAGGGTCTGGATGCTGAAGGAAGGGTGCCGTGGTGAATGTGGACTTGAGCTAATTGAAGGCCTCCTTGGCTGCTGTGTTTCATTAGAGACAGCACAGTCCCTTCTTAAAGGGGAACAGAGGTCATTTTTAAACTTGCTTTATTTCTTATTTAACATGTTATTCAATTACATTTTCGGTTTTATTAACCTTATATCATGACTCCAATTGGCATATTACTTATACACTTATCAGCCTTTTCGGTTTTTAACCGTGTTGAATGTAGTTCGTATGGTCCATGGCAGGCGTCACTTATCCGCTCAATCTTCACGAGACTTGTGCAAGACTTCAAATGTGAAGTGTCAGCGCTGCCATTTTGAAAACTGTTTACACAGCAGCCAGATCGCCATATCATTCCAATTTAGATTAATTTTGAGATTTGCCAGCTTCATCAGTGATGGAGTGTCAATCCTGTGCACTGTGGCACGTGCACCTGAAGGTGCACCTCGGGCTGCGTGCGCTGTGAATAAAGGCCTTTGCATGCTCTTGCGACAAGGCTTTCGCAGATAGCTTTTCACAGACAGTTGTAATTTATCGTTGAGCGGGGAGTAATAGGCATGCGCGATGTTATTCACCGCCACAACACAAGGGGGCGCGAAGTCGCGAAATCGCTAGGAGTAGTTGGTGGGTGTGGTTAGTGGAGTGTTTATCCTCCGGTTACTTATAATGACTAGAACTGGAGTCGTATAGGTGTACGTACTTCCTCGATCAATCGCTCTTCGTGCTGCTCCATTTTCGCTCATGTTTTTAAAAATGGCGGTAGTGAAAACAAAACAAACCGGGAAAGTAGGGAAGCGGAAGTGCGTGTACAGCGGATGTAGAGTGGACCAATCAGAGCCCTCTTGTCTGCGACGCTGTCTGCGAGGCTTCTGCGGTGGTCACAATTTTTGGGAGGTGCACGCAGAGCGTCTGCGAAGGGGGGGCTTCGCAGACGCTATCTGTGATGCTATCTGCGAGGACTGGGTTGTCAGCATAAATTGGCCTTTAGGCGCACTTGAGCTCAATTAAGGAACTGTGTGTTTGCCTATTTATGGACTGTGCTGATGCATTTGCATCATGAAGTATTACGATATGCATGTACTCATTACAGAGCATTTCTACCCGTTGTCTTGATTTCCTGTTTCATGATCCTTGTGCCTGTTTCTCGTTCTTGTCCTCGCTTAGCCTTTGATGTACTGTTTGCGCCTAGCCTGCCGTTTTGGATTGTTAGCCTGTTTATATATTGTCTCACTCTATATATATTCTGCACTTTATTAAACTGTATACTTCTGCATATACAGTGGTGCTTGAAAGTTTGTGAACCCTTTAGAATTTTCTATATTTCTGCATAAATATGACCTAAAACATCATCAGATTTTCACACAAGTCTGAAAAGTAGATAAAGAGAACCCAGTTAAACAAATGAGGCAAAAATATTATACTTGGTCATTTATTTATTAAGGAAAATGATCCAATATCTGTGAGTGGCAAAAGTATGTGAACCTTTGCTTTCAGTATCTGGTGTGACCCCCTTGTGCAATAATAACTGCAACTGTTATGGGAGGTGAGATGTGGTGAGTGGGATCCAAGAGCAAAACACAGACCAGTAAATCCAATAATAAAAAAGATTTAATAGGAGTAAAAAATAAACCAAAAATAATCCAGAAAAAAACTTGGGACAAAAAAACGAGGCAGGCAAGGACAAAAAAACGCTAGCATAAAAAATAGTCCAGACAAAAAACTTGAGACAAAAACGTAGTACAACAAACATGAAAAAAGACAAAAACATAGTGCAAAAGACTGTGACAAGAAACAGGCAAAACAGAGAGCAAAAATACAAGAAGAAATAAGGGCGCAGAGATGATGTGAAAAACCAATGAGATGTTCTGGCAAGGTCCTTGTCTGAGAACGGCCTTTTTATACACAGCAGAGCAAACAAGGAAGTGAATGCCGGCAAAATGAAAGTCCCGTCCCGGATCCGGATTAGCGCTGAACTGGGAGACAATAAATCTCCGGAGTGGAAGTCTGGGGCAGAACGTGACAGTACCCCCCCCCACTGCACTTTAATGAGCGTCTCCAGGCGCTTTAGGAACAGTGCCCGGGTGTTGCCGGTGGAACTCCGTGATGAGTGTTGGGTCCAGTATGAACCTGGCGGGGACCCAACTTCTCTCCTCGGGGCCGTAACCCTCCCAGTCCACCAGGTACTGGAGACCTCTACCTCGCCGCCGCACCTTCAGCAGTTTCTTGACCGTGTAGGCCTCGCTGCCATCAATGAACCTGGGAGGGGGTTTGGAGGGTGGGAGGACTGGAGACCAGGGGTTTAAGCTGAGATACATGAAAGGTAGGTTGAACACGTCGCATGGTGAGTGGTAATGCCAGTCTAAGAAAGCATGGGTTGATTACCTTCTTGATGAGGAAGGGTCCAAGGAACCTGGGTGCGAGCTTGCGAGAGATGGTCCTAAGTGTCAGGTGGCACATGGAGAGCATAACTCGTTGACCTACTCGGTAGGTGGGTGCCTTAGAGCGACGTTTGTCGGCCTGCCTCTTGGATGCAAGTGCAGAGCGAATGAGTCTTCTCCGGGCCAATGCCCACATCCTCCTGCAGCGGCATATAAAGAGCTGGGCTGAGGGTACGGTGATCTCCTCCTCTTGGCTGGGGAACAGTGGTGGTTGGTAACCTAATGAGCACTGGAATGGAGAGAGACCTGTTGCAGAGGAAGGGAGAGTGTTATGTGCATACTCGATCCAGGGTAGGTACTTACTCCAAGAACTGGCATCCCTGGACACCATGCATCTGAGTGCAACCTCCAAAGCCTGGTTCGCCTGTTCTGCCTGGCCATTGGTCTGTGGGTGGAAGCCTGAGGTGAGACTACAGGTGGCTCCGATGAGTTTGCAGAAGGCCCTCCAGAACTGTGCAGTGAACTGAGGACCCCGGTCAGAAACGATGTCGGTGGGTAGTCCATGTAGGCAGAAAATGTGGTGGATGAGTAATTCTGTGGTTTCTTTGGCTGAGGGAAGCTTGGGCAGAGGAATGAAATGGACAGTCTTGGAGAAACGGTCAATGACAGTGAGGATGCATGTGTTGCCACCTGAGTCGGGGAGTCCTGTCACGAAGTCCAGGGCGATGTGAGACCAAGGTCAACGTGGAGTCGGGAGGGGTCTTAGCAAGACAGCAGGGGGTCGATTGGCTGTCTTGTTCTGGGAGCATGTGTCGCAGGCTGCCATGAACTCCTGGATGTCCTCCTTGATGGATGGCCACCAAAAGCGCTGCTGGATGAGTGCCAGGGTTCAGGCGGCTCCCGGATGACAGGCCAGCTTGGAGCCATGACCCCACTGCAGCACCTGGGTTCGCACAGGACAGGGAACAAACAGATGGTTAGGAGTAATGTTTTTGGGGTTACCGGCACCGGGGTCCTGCTCCAGGGCCTTCTGCACAAGCGTCTCAACCTCTAGAATGGTGGCTCCCACCAGGTAGCGTGGAGGAAGGATGGTCTCGGGCAGCTTGGACTCCTCTTAGTGGGAAGAGAACATCTTGGACAGCGCGTTGGGTTTGCCATTCTTGGAGCCTGGGTGGTAGGAGAGCGTGAAGTTGAACCGGTAGAAGAAGAGAGACCAACAGGCTTGATGTGAATTAAGGTGTTTGGCAGACTTGAGGTACTCCAGATTCTTATGGTTGGTCCAGACTAGGAAGGGGAGCTCCAACCCCTCGAGCCAGTGCCTCCACTCCTCCAAGGCTAGTTTAACAGCCAGTAGTTCTCGGTCACCGATGTCATAATTCCGTTCGGCTGGGGATAGCCGGCGGGAGAAGAAGGAGCATGGGTGGACCTTGTCGTCACTGGCCCTCTGGGATAGTATGGCTCCAACCCCTGACTCGGAAGTGTTGACCTCGACAATAAACTGCTTGGTTGGATCGGGTATGGTGAGAATGGGTGCTGTGGTAAACCAGTGCTTGAGCATGGAAAAGGCTTTCTCTGCCTCCTCTCCCCACTTGAATTGGGTTTTGGTTGAGATCAGGGCTGAGAGAGGTCTGGCCACCGTGCTGAAGTTGCGAATGAAGCACCTGTAGAAGTTGATGAATCCTAGGAAGCGCTGGAGCTCTCGTCTCAAAGATGGGGTGGGCCAGTCCGCGACTGCCTCCAGCTTGAGGGAGTCCATTTGAATCTTTGCCAGAGCGATGATGAACCCCAGGAACAAGACAGAGCTTTGGTGGAACTTGCTTTTCTCCACCTTAACGAACAGTTTAACGCCCGGTCACACAGCACTCCGTGTCTATATCACGTACAAAAAGATACAAAAATCTGGTGGACGTGGTCGTAAGTGGTAATTTTTGGTCAATTTTGGCTTTGCCGTGCTTTGTACGGGGTATGGCCGTTGGCGGCTGTTTCACTGCTGCAGCACTGCCTAAGCACAGCTAACCAAGTCCAGCCACGTGTAAGGCTAAAAATAGGTTCGCACGTGTTTGAATGCAGGGAAAAAAGCGACAAGTTACCACGGATAACCGCGGCCTCATCGTGTCTGTAGCACTGCCGATCATGTGTTGAGCGCGGATGTAAAACGGGCACTCCACTGCCATAACACTGCCAAATCACGGGTAACCGCGGCTCAGCGTCGTTGGAAGAGCGGCTTGCTGCGCATATAAAAGCGGTCGCGCACGGCTGGTCTTCACAGTTGTCGATCCAGATCTCTTACAGTCCACAACCCTCACGCAAGTTTGTTCGGTGATTTCTGTTTTATCATGGCCAAGAAGAAGGGTCCCCCTGCCAAGAAGAGGCCGACGAAGGGTGAATATTTGCAGAGTGAAAATATGATTTGAATATGAAAATATTTGCAGATTGAAAATATGAATTTCAATGTATAAATGAAAATTAGAAGCATGTCAATAAATAGATTTATTTTTCATGTACAGGTGCTACCTCTCCTGCCACCCCTCCTGCCACCACCACTGCTACCACTACCTCTGCTGCCGCCCCTCCTGCTACCACCACTGCTACCACTACCTCTGCTGCCGCCCCTCCTGCTACCACCACTGCTACCACTACCTCTGCTGCCGCCCCTCCTGTCACCACCACTGCTACCACTACCTCTGCTGCCGCCCCTCCCAGATGTTCCGTACCACCCTCCTCCTCCTCCTCCTTCTTCTTCTTCTCTCAGCAAGGATATGTTGAGCCTGTATCAGTTGGTTCTGTTGGTGCTGGAGCATTAAGATGAGGACATCACAGCATTGAGGGTTCATGTTCACCCCTTGACATCTAGACTGCAAGTGCTGAGGTCTCAGAAAATTACGGTATTTATACATGCCGCAAATCAGAAGTGATGCAGAAGTGATTAGACAGTGATCAATCGAATTTAGAACTTGTTTGAGACGTCGTTTAACGGGCTTAGACAGTGCTATGTATGTGGAAAAATCCATTTCTCAGTGATAAGCCGCTAAACACACGCTATATCCCGTGATACCAACGCGTAACACCCGTCAGATGACCGTGCTCTGCCCGTGATAGACCGCCAAACTTTCGCGTCTTACCACGTCTCCCCAAGTTTTAATAACGGCCGGGACACTGATTATCACGTGTTTTTCACGTGTGTTGCACGTCTTTACCACGTGTGCCGGCCGTGGTTGTCCGCGGTCTAAAGTTTTGAGCAGTCCAAAACTTTTTGCCGCGTCCGACGCCGTTCCGATTTTCCCCTGCGTCCTGTCACATCTGTATATCGACTGTAACACGTCTTAACTTCGACATCAACACGAACAACATTGTCTGCTTCACGGGAGAGCACTTTTTGACGGGTTTTGGCCGTGATAAAGCCGTAAAGCGCTGTGTGACCGGGCCTTGATTTTCTAGCAGGCGTTGGAGGACCTGCCGGACATGACCCTGATGTTCCTCCAGGGAGCAAGAGAAAATCAAGATGTCATCCAGGTATTCGAAGACAAAGATGTTAAGGAAGTCCCTTAAGACATCGTTAACTAGCGCCTGGAATATCGTGGGTGCGTTGGTCAGGCCGAAAGGGACTACGAGGTACTCATAGTGGCCTGTGGTGGTGTTGAAGGCCGTCTTCCACTCGTCCCCTTCCCTGGTCCTAACTAGGTGATAGGTGTTGCGTAAGTCCAGTTTAGCAAACACTTTAACTCCCTGGAGTAGTTCGAAGGCTGTGGTCATGAGCAGTAGTGGGTAGCAGTTCTTGACCGTGATGGTGTTGAGACCTCGATAGTCAATGCAGGGACGGAGTGACTTGTCCTTCTTTTTGACAAAGAAGAACCCCGCCCCTGCTGGAGAGGATGAAGGGTGGATGATCCCAGCTGCCAGTGACTCCATGATGTATTTCTCCATGGCCTGTCGTTCGGCGGGTGAGAGAGAGTAGAGACGTCCCTTGGGTGGTGCCGTCCTGGGCAGGAGGTCAACCCTGCAATCGTAAGGCCTGTGAGGAGGGAGGGACACTGCTTGGGTTTTACTGAAAACTGGCTTGAGGTCCAGATATTCTGGAGGCACGTGAGAGAGGTCAGGAAACTCACTGGCTGAGGGCTGTGGTGGTTTGGCAGGAGGCAGAGTGGAGTTCAGGCAGGAGGCCAGGCAGGAAGGACTCCAGCCTAAGATGGTGTGATCAGTCCAGTTTAAGTGGGGGTTGTGCTGCATCAACCAGGGTAGTCCAAGAATAATGGGAGCATGAGGGTTGTTCATGACATGAAGTTGTATCATTTCAGAGTGATTGCCTGAAATCCTTAGGGTGAGCAGGGTGGTGAGATGAGTGATGGTGGTCAAGCCAGTGCCATTGAATGTCAGGACGGTGAGAGGGACCTCGAGGGTGAGTAACAGGATTCCGAGATCCTTGGCGGTGGCGGAGTAGATCAGGTTCCTGTCCACCCCCGAGTCGACGAGTGCCTGAAGATGGTGATGCCGGTTGTTGTGCGTGGACACACAAAGGAGCATTCAAAGGAGGGCGCACAAGTCTTTTGACAACGTTGGCAGATGTTGGTCACTTTGATTTTCACTGTATGTTTTACTTCCGTCCTACAAAGTCTCGCACAGGTCTCAGTGAATCTTGTTTATGGCCATTGCTTTGACATATGGACTGATCTATTATACAGCATATTTCAAACACTCATAACTTGCTATAGCAGTGAGAAAATAGCTGTCAGAAATGCATTCCTACATTATATAAAATGAGATAAATATAATTTTGATAATAAAAAATTTGCCTTCAGTTCCCCTTTAAGCAAGGTAGGAGCAGCAATCGAGCTGAACCCACAAATGAAATGACGATAAAAATTTGCAAACTCCAGGAAGCATTGTAGCTCCTTCACAGAGGTGGGAGTGGGCCAGGATGTGACTGCTGAAACTTTACTCTGGTCCATGCTTACACCCTCTGCACTAATGGTATAGCCTAGGAAAGAAATCTGGTTGATGTGGAAGTCACATTTCTCAGCTTTGACATACAAATGATTCTCTAATATTCGGGTTAGTACTGACCTTAACATAGTTGTGATGGGAAGCTTGATCAGGGGGATAGATCAGGATGTCATCAATGTATACTATTACGAACGTCCCCATTTATGAGGCACTGGAATACACTTGGCATGCAAGAAAGGCCATACGGCATGACCAAATATTCAACGTGCCCAGATGTGGTACTAAATGCCATCTTCCAATCATCGCCTTCTCTAATCCTGACCAGGTTATATGCACTTCATAGATCAAGCTTGGAGAAGATTCTTGCTGCTCTGAGCTGTTCTAATGTGGATGGCACCAAAGGAAGCGGATAGGGTATTACTGTGATTTGGTTCAACCCTCTATAATCAATTCATGGGTGAAGCCCTCCTACACTGTAAAAAAAAAAAGTTACGCCAACTTAAAAATTCAAGGCAACTTACTGCACAGGATTTTTGAGTTTATGTGACAACTAAGATTTTTAAGTTTTGAAGAAAGTTGTGCCAACTTATACTTTTGGTCTCAGATAACTTAGCCTTCATATTCACACAAACTTAATTTTTTCAGTTTTACATGATAAGAATTCAACTTTAAGGCCACTAACCTTTCATCCAAGTAAAAACTTCAAAATTTGAGTTCAATTTTCTTTTTATCCCACAATAAAACAAATAACAATCCAGTTCAAATAGCATGTTTATTTTAACATGATGGTAGCAAAACTGCTATAAAACTGTAGTGGCAATGCTTTTTTGTTAAGTCACACATTCACTTATTTTAAGCCTGAAGCTAATTTGACAAATGAAATGTGCAAATAATTCAGTACCAGCCAATTAAAATGTTACAAATAGCATACAATGGTGCACTTGGATGAAAGATTAGTGGCCTTAAAGTTGAATTCTTATCATGTAAAACTGAAAAAATTAAGTTTGTGTGAATATGAAGGCTAAGTTATCTGAGACCAAAAGTATAAGTTGGCACAACTTTCTTCAAAACTTAAAAATCTTAGTTGTCACATAAACTCAAAAATCCTGTGCAGTAAGTTGCCTTGAATTTTTAAGTTGGCGTAACTTTTTTTTTTTTACAGCTGATGCTGGGGATGTCAAAGGTCTAATGCAGGGGTCACCAAACTTTTTTCTCTGGGGGCCACATTGTCGTTCCTGACTGTGATGGGGGCCGGGGTCGGGTCAGCTATATCACATAGAATTGTATGACCCAGACAAATATGACCACCAGCAGGCCTCATTGTGTAGTAGAGATTACTAGCCTGGCACGGCCATCCCCACTACTATATCCACACTACTATATCAACACTTGATTCCTGGCACATATTTGTTTATCTTTACTAGTGGTTTACAAAAGTAGTAATCAAGTCTTCACACTTTGTTTTAATTTGAAATACCACTGATATTCCATTTATTTATTTTCTAATAAAAATAATATCAAAGCTGTCAAGGTAAGAAACATCTGCCTATTTGAGGTGATTGACACTGGCAAAGGTGAGTGGAAAATTATAAATTGTAGGTAGGCCTGTTGATATTATTAATAATATAAATAATAATTGTATGCAGCACTTAATAAAGGTCAAATAAATAGGCCTATAAAATAAATACATTTTAAAAAACAGTGAAATTATAATAATATGAGCAATAGATCAATAGATCACAGCAGTTGTGCTGTGTCCTGCACGTCATTGCTCTCATCCATGGCCAAAGCAAAAAACTCGAATTCTGACGCTTTCTCATTCAGCTGGTCATACACGTTGTCCCCCAAATCTTCGGTTCGCCTGGTCATAGTAGGTGCGGAGAGACTCAGCGCACTGAGCACATCCTTCTTGTCGGGACACACCTCCTCGGCCACAGCAAGCATGCATACTTTAACAAAGTCCCCATCAGTAAACGGCTTTCCATGGGTAGCTAGTAGGTGAGCTACCTTATAGCTAGCTTAGACAGCAGCCTGGTTGATCTGGGTTTGGTGAAGGAATACATTCTGTTGTGCAGCCAGTCCGCATTTCATCCTCCGAATCCTGTCTTCTCTTGTTTGCCCTCGCAAACTAGCATACTCTTTGTGGCGGGTTTCATAGTGACGACGCAGATTATATTCTTTGAAAACCGGCACACTTTCTTTACATACAAGATAAACTGCACGGTCCTTACACTGAACGAAAAAATAATCGGTGGTCCACTGTTCTTTAAAAACTCTGCACTCTCTGTCAGCTTTTCGCTTACCGCTAGCCATTTTGCTGTCCTGAACACTGACAGTTCTCTGCGCATGCGCTGCCTGTCACTGCTTGATCGCGAGCATATGACGAAAATTCGGAAAATACGAATAGTTCATTTTATAGCTAAATATCAATTTTAATTGATAAAATCAACAAAATACAAGATGCAGACATGTTATTATTTGCCAAAAAGCAATTTAAAAAAATAGGCCATGACCACTTTTGGGGATTGCCTCATAGGGCCGGTTCAAGTGATGGGGGGCAGAGGGGCTGGGGGGCCGGTCAAAGGGGGGTGGCGGGCCGGATCTGGCCCGCGGGCCGTAGTTTGGTGACCCCTGGTCTAATGTAACCCTGTTTCAAGGCTTCCTGAACATACTCCTCCATGGCCACTTGCTTGGTGATGAACAAAGGATATATGTGGCTGTGAGGAGGAGTAGGTCCAGGGAGTAGGTTGATGGCACAATTGTAGGGTCAGTGAGGAGGCAAGCCACTCACTTTGCCTTTACTAAACACTTCCTTGAGGTCGAGATAACATGAATCATTGTTGTCTAAGGAGTCAGGTAACAGACTCTCCACCAAGGTGGAGGATACTGAGATCTGTTGAAGTTTCAGGCAGTTCTGGAAACATGATTGAGATAATTGAAGTATCTTTCTATTATGCCATGAGATGAGAGGGTCATGTATCTGAAGCCATGGGAAACCCAATATGAGATCATGATTAGTGGTATGGGTGACTAACAAGGTAATCCATTCTGAATGAAGTGCTCCCACCTGAATTTCGAGGGGTGATGTGCATGTGGTTACCAGCCCGTCACCAGTAGGACCCTCATCTATGGCTTTGAGCTTTATTGGTCACTGAAGTTCTTCTGTGAGTACATGGTACTTCTGGATGATCATGCTATTGATGAAGTTCCCCTCTGGTTTCTGAACGGGTCTGACTCTCTCTCCTTGGGTTAGGTGGACAAACTGGGCACTGGGCAATTAGATGGCCAGACTCACCACAGTAGAAACATAACCCCTCACGGTGCCTTCTGTCTCTTTCAGAGCATTGGAGACAAGTGTGCGAAACCTCCATGGGAGTCAGGGAAGCCAATGTAGTAGCGGGCATTGGGGAAGGCTTCAAGGAGGGTCTGCTCCTCAGAAGGTAGTCTAAATTAATAGCAAAGTTGATTAGGGAGTTTAGTGAGAGATGTTCATCGCGGTATGCCAATTCAGGGAGTATTTCTGGGGGCAGGCCTTGACGGAAGGTGGCTTTAAGTGCAGGCTCATTCCAGCTGCTGCCAGTGGCAAATGTGCGAAATTCCAATCCACTCCTCTCCTGTCTCCCTGTTTTATGGTCAATAAACTTTCGCAAAAAACTTTCGCAGGCAAAAATAGTGGAGAATTTAGGGCCACATGACCCTAAATTCATTAATTGTTCTATTAGAAAAAAAACTAACAAAATTAGAAGTATGTGATTCGAATTCAGTAGCTTTCGGTCCACTAAACAAAAATAATTGGGTGTCAGGGAAAATTCTTTTTATGACCTACACTTGAAAAATCTGAAATGCAGTTTACTCTTAAATTTAAATTAGAATACAAAAATATCTATTCATCATGCCAAAAGAGTTAAAAAGAAAAGCTTTGAGTGAAAAAAGAACGATTCAATTCTGGCTTTACTGGCACAGGGATACAGTGAGCGTCAGGTTGCTTCCACCCTATGTTCCCTCTAAGCTGCGCGCCTGCGCAATTGCGCAGTGCTCCCACGCTCTCCGCGCAGAGCAACCCAATGCCAGCGCAGAGAATACTGAATGGGTTAGCTTGTTAGCTTTACCTGCTTTCCTGGCACTCCTAATTTTTTTTAGAGTCAATATTAAAAAACTGATGGCCAGACACAATTATAGACAATAATACATAATAAAATTTTTTTTTATTATTTTGTGTGTTATTACTATTAGTAAAATAAAATGTTTATGTGACGTTTTAGCTTACGTATGGCACGTCCACCGGAACTGTTACGTGCCATCATGTTATGATTCTGTTGCTAGTGCTTGCCGTTTGAGTTCGGAGTGTGAAGCTGAGGTAAATGCAGCAATGGCAAAACGACCGGGTACGTCCACGCATCAAGCGAGAATAAAAAAGAAATGTGAAGCTTTTAAACTGGAATGGCTGTCGGAGTATGTGCGCACTGACGGACAGGATGTAAAACTTGGGGACATTTTTTTGTTTTCGAGTGAGAAAGGGCTGCTCTGCAAGACGTGCTGCGAAGCCAAAGTAAGGTAGTAAAATAGGAAGGTATTATTGCTATTGGAGTGATATTTGCCTCAACACACAAAAGTGATGGGTAATGGGTTTGCTGTATGGTACTGTACAGCACGGCAGGTGTTCTGATAAACTGTCCTACACGTCAATGCATCCTACAAAGCCCCACTGCACATGCGCAGAGCACAAACCGTCATTTCTTGGCATTTGAACAGATTTTTGTCCTACATCAGCTGTGCTATAAACGGTGCAGATTAACGGCGTGCATTCAATCTTTACTACTTAATCTAACATAATGCTAATTATGTTAGATTAAGTTTTAGTTGGTTTACATTATACTGCAACTTGTGGCTATTGCAATATAAAATATTCAGAGTGATGTGTGGCATATTTGTAAGTAAAACAACAAATCAGTAGACAAGACACTGTATATGTAAACAAGTTAACATATACAGTGTCTTGTCTACTGATTTGTTGTTTTACTTACAAATATGCCACACATCACTCTGAATATTTTATATTGCAATAGCCACAAGTTGCAGTATAATGTAAACCAACGAAAAACGCAGATTATGGTGGGTGGCTAGACTAACTGTGTAGCCTAAGAAATAATAAGGCAGCTAGCAGTGTAGTTTTGGTGGTGTGGGGGGCCCCCAAATCAAATTCTGCTTAGGGCCCCTTAAAGGCTTGGGCCGGCCCTGCTGTACAGATACGGTATGGTAAGATTATTATACAGTTGGCCCGCGTGTATGTCTGAAGTTGCTCACAATGGTACAAGGCAGGTGCTCAGGGACTTGGCACATATGCTCAGACACATGAAAAATTAGAGGGAACATTGCTTCCACCCTCAAAATTTTCAAAGACAGCAGTTCATAAGAACAAAGTCAAGCAGCAGACATTGGGAACAATGAAGTTAGAGACAGGCAGAGGGTGAAAATGACCCTCCACTGACCGAGCTGATTGTCAACTCCTTCGAATGTCACCCAACGAACATAGGATGATATCAAGTGACCTACAAAAAGAATGGCAAATGGCCGCTGGGATTAACTGCATGGCAAACATGGTTCGAAACAGGCTCCTCTAGGCAGAGTTGAAGTCATGCACAGGAAGAAAAAAAGCCCTTCATCAATGAGAAGCAAAGAAGAGCCAGGCTAAAGACCATAAGGACTGGATCATAGAAGACTGGAGGAAAGTCATATTCTGTGATGAGTCCAATTTTCAGCTTTTCCTATCACCTGGTCATCTAATAGTTAGACGGAGACTTGGAGAGGCCTACAAGCTACAGTGTCTTACACACATTGTGAAATTTGGTGGTAATGATCTGGGGGTGCTTCAGCAAGGCTGGAATGGGACAAATGTTTGTTTGTGAAGGACACATGTGTAGGGACCTACAAAATACAATTGAATAAGAGTGTTTTCCTTCCTATGAGGGTAAAGTCAATGACAACTACATATACCATAACCCTTTGCTTTGGTGTGATTTACAATGTTACGTTTACTTAACTAACATGCTGTCAATTTGTTTGATTGATGCTATTTAAGCCAATCTGTTTCTGGAAGAACTACGCTCTTAGCCAATCAGAGGAGCTCAATGGAAAAAAAGGGGAAGACCGAGGAGCACGAGAGAGGGAAGGTGTGTGCAGCTAGAGGAGCAGGGGAAAAAAAGAGCTAAATCTGTCGTTGAGGTGATTAATGTTTGTAGACTAATATATTTCCATAGTATTGGCACAAGTATTACTCTGCAGTTAGAAGTCAGGTGTATCCCACGGTTCAGTCACTCGCTCTCTGGATGCGCAAAATGATGTTGCAGCTAGGTTAACTGCATTTATTTTCATTAGCTTTGAAAAAAATGCAAACTGGACTCTAAAACGTGGATGTTTGAGCTAGTGTCGTTGTGAAGGACAGTCAGCTGCAAACGCCAGCTGCAGTTTACCAAGAGCTGGAGGAGACGAGTGCTTTGCTGGGTCAACATGCTAATTAGTGTCTATGGCTACTGCTCGTGGGAACGGACTCTGGTACTGGACCTGTGGCAGGATACAGACATCTGTCTGTGCGCCTCGCCTGTCACTGTATCGTCTGTCAACTAATGGTCTCTTCAGAACTGCATGTGCCATGGTTGTGTGAGTAACTGTGTCAACAGTGTGTAACAGATTGTGGCAGTGGGGGCATGGTCAAGCGTCGGTCTGTGACCGGAGGGTGGAGTCAGGGAAGGTAAGTGGCAGAATCACTGCACCTGATGTCAATTAACCTGTGTTTGTGTGGCTTCCCCAGTGACCATGCCCTATATAAGGAGGGAGAGAGAGGAGGAAGGGAGCTCTCTCCCCAGCCAGACAAACGATGTGTGTGTGCGTGTCTGAATGTCTGGGAGAGTGTGTACACTGAAAAGTGCTACAATAAAGAGAATTTGTAAACTCCGTACTGGCCTGCCGTACTTCTGTGCTCCACCCACCCGCTCAAAGTTCTACACGGATATAAGGAGTTGTTCTTCCTAGATGCACCAGCTTAGCAGGCCCCAACGATTAGTAATCCAAGCACTTGGTAACAGTCTGCACTACAATAACCACTGAACTAACCGCAAATTGTTTGACTGAGACTTTTCTGTTATGTTGACTATAATCCAGGTTATAGGACTATATTGGTTGGTAATTGATAACAGAACACCTTCCTGTGAAAAGACTGATAGATACGCCTATAGGGTTTCGGTTTATTGCCTACTTTTATGTAAATTTTGAAGAGTGTTTAACCTAAACATGTTGGTTTATTAATTAGATTTTACATAATGTGAATTGGTGGCACGGTGGTGTAGTGGTTAGCGCTGTCGCCTCACAGCAAGAAGGTCCGGGTTCGAGCCCTGTGGCCGGCGAGGGCCTTTCTGTGCGGAGTTTGCATGTTCTCCCCGTGTCCGCATGGGTTTCCTCCGGGTGCTCCGGTTTCCCCCACAGTCCAAAGACATGCAGGTTAGGTTAACTGGTGACTCTAAATTGACTGTAGGTGTGAAGGGTTGTCTGTGTCTATGTGTCAGCCCTGTGATGACCTGGCGACTTGTCCAGGGTGTACCCCGCCTTTCGCCCATAGTCAGCTGGGATAGGCTCCAGCTTGCCTGCGACCCTGTAGAACAGGATAAAGCGGCTAGAGATAATATGAGATGAGATAATGTAAATTTAAGCTTGAAAAGGTAGTTACCTAATGCTTCATTTGTTTTTTTAAAATTCCATTGCATTATGCTGGTAATGATTTTGTTTTCATTTAATATTGTGAAGCGACCGAGAAAGGGTTTGTGGCAGTGGGGGTGTGGTCAAGCATTGGTCTGTGAATGGAGGGCGGAGTCAGGGAAGGTAAGTGGCAGAATCACTGCACCTGATGGGAATTAACCTGTGTTTGTGTGTCTTCCCCAGTGACCGCGCCCGATAAGAGGAGAGGGAGAGCAGAGGAATGGGGCTCTCCCCAACCTGGACACTTGTGTGCATGTGTGGGCGAGTGAAATAAGATGCTGAAAAGCGCAATAAAAAGTTTTTGTGAGAACTCAGTTCTGGCCTGCCGTGCTTCTGTGCTCCACCCACCTTCAACTATTTCTACAGTGGTGCCAAAACCTAGGATGGAATACAGAAGAGAACAGCCTCATGGAGTCCTCCCCCTTCAAGGACCTGGTCCATGTCCTTGCCACGGCCCAACAGAGCCAGCACCAGGTGCTGGTCACCCTCCGGAAGGAGCAGGAACAACGGTTCGAAGCCCTGGTGCTGGCACAGCAGGAAGATCGCCAGGCGTTCCGGCACCTGCTCGCGTCGGTGTGGTCCACCATCACCACTGCCATGGACCCTCCCCACCTCACCCTAACGAAGATGGGTCCGCATGACGACCCCGAAGCCTGCCTCGCTCTTTTTGAGCAGGCAGCAGAGGCGTGGGGTTGGCCGGTAGAACAGCGCGTGGCGTGCCTCCTCCCCCTGCTAACAGGCGAGGCGCAGCTGGCCGTGCTAAAGCTCCCCGCCGACAGCCAGCTGGTCTACGCCGACCTCTGCAGGGCTGTCCTCCAACATGTGGGCCTCACCCCAGAGCAGCAACAGCAGCGCTTCCACGTGCTGCGCCTGGAGGAGGTCAGCTGGCCATTTGCGTTTGGCCAGCAACTCCGGGACGCCTGCCAGCGGTGGCTGAGGGCCGACAACCGCGATGCCGAGGGAATCATCAACCTGGTGGTGCTGGAACAATTCATCACCCGACTTCCATGAGGAACAGCAGAGTGGGTCCAGTGCCATCGCCTGGCATCACTGGATCAGGCCATTGTGCTGGCGGAGGACCATATGGTGGCTGTTCCGACAGCAGGACAGCGTGTCTCCTCTTCTCCCCTCTTTTCTCTCTCTCTCTCCCCTTCTGTTCCTTGTCCTCGCCCCATTCCCCCACCATGGAGGCGGGGGCCTGCTCCACCCTAGCCGGCCCGCTGCACCTGCGGTGCCCTACTGTTTCCTACTTCCGTGTCTGTGTCTTCCCCCCTCATGTGAGTGAGCGCCGGAACACCGGTGCAGAGGGAGAGCCTGGGACGGTATGATGGCGCTGCGGGGAGCCAGGGCACCTCCAGCATCAGTGCTCAGTGATGGAGGTGGGCGCAGTGGTCCGGATCCCCGATGTGCCAGGGACCGCCCTCGATCGGGCCGGAGCGTATCGCATACTGGTGAGTATCCAAGGAGATACATATCAGGCTTTGGTGGACTCCGGCTGTAATCAGACCTGAATCCACCAAAGCCTGGTGCAAGATGAGGCATTGGGGAGAGCACAACTGGTGAAGGTGTTGTGTGTGCACAGGGATGTTCACAACTACCCTTTAGTGTTGGTCCACATTCTATTTCGAGGGGAGAAGTTTAGAGTAAAGGCGGCAGTTAATCCTCGCCTTACTCACTCAATAATTTTGGGGACTGATTGGCTGGGATTTAGGGAATTAATGGCACATTTAGTGAAGAGTGGGGCCTGCCATAATTTCGCGGGGGGAGGTCCCGGTGTGGCATTGGCGGGAGCAGCTGTCACAAAGCCGTCTACATCATCACCGCATCAGAGTGAGGAGCAGCAGGCTCCTCCTCCCTCTCTCGGGGAATCCCTCGCGGATTTCCCGTTAGAGCAGGCGTGAGATGAAACTCTGCGGCATGCGTTTGACCAAGTGAGAGTAATCGATAGTCAAACGCTCCTGCCAAACGCCACCCCGTCCTTCCCCTATTTCTCCATTATTAAGGATAGGTTATACCGAGTGACGCAGGACACTCAGACTAAGGAACCATTCACACAGCTTTTAATCCCAAAGAGCCACTGGGAATTTATATTCCAGGCTGCTCACTTTAATCCCATGGCCGGACACTTGGGGCAGGATGAGACACTAGCCCGAATAATGGCCCAGTTCTATTGGCCAGGGATTCGCGGCAATGTCCGTAGGTGGTGTACGGCATGTCGCGAATGCCAGTTAGTAAATCCCGTGGCCATTCCAAAAGCGCCTTTGCACCCTCTGCCGTTAATCGAGACCCCGTTCGAAAGAATTGGGATGGATCTCGTTGGGCCATGAGATTGGTCAACACGAGGATATCGCTTTATTTTAGTTCTGGTGGACTATGCAACACGATATCCAGAACCAGTGCCTCTTCGCAATATCTCGGCACATAGTATTGCAGAAGCACTCTTCCACGTCATCTCCCTAGTCGGAATCCCCATAGAGATTCTGACTGATCAAGGCACTACATTTATGTCACACACACTGTGTGGACTGTCTGGGTTACTGGGAATTAAGCCTATCCGCACCAGAGTTTATCACCCACAAACAGATGGCTTAGTCAAACGGTTTAATCGCACCCTCAAAAACATAATTAGAAAATTTGTAAGCGAAGACGCACACAACTGGGATAAATGGCTCAAGCCCCTGTTATAAGCAGTGTGAGAGGTCCCGCAAGCCTCCACGGGGTTCTCCCCATTCAAATTATTATATGGGCGTAAGCCGCGTCGCATTCTAGATGTGCTGCGTGAAAATTGGGAGGAGGGACCTTCAACAAGTAAAAATTAAATTCAATACATTATCGACCTGTGCCCCAAACTCCACACACTCACACACCTAACCCAGGAGAATTTGCGGCAGGCCCAAGAATGTCAAGTCCATCTGTACGACAGGGGCACGCGCCTTAGGGAATTCACACCAGGAGATAAAGTACTCGTGTTGTTGTCCACATCAAGCTCCAAATTGATCGGCAGGTGGCAAGGACCCTTTGAGGTCACACGGTAAGTCGAGGCGAACAGATAGGGGTGGGGCATTACAGATTTACCACCTCAATCTGTTAAAACTTTGGAACGAGGAGGTCCCCGTGGCATTGGTGTTGGTGGTTCCAGAAAAGGCGGAGCTGGGGCTGGAGGTTCAAAAAGGAAAATTGACATCGCCCACCGCTCCGGTCCCCTGTGGAGACCACCTCTCCCCAACCCAACTCACGGAGGTCGCCCAGTTGCAGACAGAATTTTCTGACGTGTTCTCGCCCCTGCCCGGCCGCACCCACCTCATAGAACACCACATTGAGATGCCCCGGGGGTAGTAGTGCGCAGCCGCCCTTACAGACTGCCCGAACGCAAAAAAAAGGTGGTTCGGGAAGAACTCGAGGCCATGCTCGAAATGGGCATTGTCGAGGAGTCCCAGAGTGACTGGAGCAGCCTGGTGGTCTTGGTTCCCAAGGCTGACAGGTCAGTCCAGTTCTGTGTGGACTATAGAAACGTCAACGCGGTGTCTAAATTTGATGCGTACCCAATGCCTCATATTGACGAGTTGCTTGATCGACTAGGCATGGCTCGTTTTTATTCGACGCTGGATTTGACAAAGGGATATTGGCAGATCCCCTTGACTCTGCTATCCCGAGAGAAAACGGCCTTTTCCACACCGTTTGGCTTACGCCATTTTGTCACGCTTCCGTTTGGGCTCTTTGGGGTGCCTGCTACGTTCCAGTGGCTTATGGATAGGGTCCTCCGCCCCCACGCCACCTATGCGGCCGCATACTTGGATGATATTATCATTTATAGTAATGACTGGCCGCGGCACATAGAACACCTGAGGGCCATCCTTACGTTGCTGAGGCGAGCGGGTCTCACAGCCAACCCGAAGAAGTGTGTGATTGGGTGGGTGGAAGTACGGTATCTGGGCTTCCACTTGGGCAATGGGGAGGTGCATCCCCAAATCAATAAGACAGCAGGGATTGCGGCCTGCCTGAGGCCCAAGACCAAAAAGGGGGTGAGACAGTTCCTGGGGCTGGCTGGCTACTATCGTAGGTTTATACCTAATTATTTGGACATCACCAGCCCGCTGACTGATCTCACTAAAAAGGCGGCACCAGATCCGGTCCAGTGGATGGAGCAATGCCAGCGGGCTTTCTCGGAGGTAAAGGCTGCACTGTGTGGGGGCCACTGTTACACTCCCCTCACTTTTCTCTCCCCTTTATTTTTCAGATGGATGCGTCAGACAGAGGGCTGGGGCCTGTTCTGTTCAGGCCATCATGTCATCTGAGGGAGTTTTTCCTTGCCACTGTCGCCACAGGCTTGCTCATTGGGGATAGATTAGGGATAAAATTAGCTCATGTTTTACGTTGTTCAAATTCTGTAAAGCTGCTTTGCGACAATGTTTATTGTTAAAAGCGCTATACAAATAAACTTGACTTGACTTGACTTCTGTCCCAGGAGGTGGAGGGGGAGGACCGTCCAGTGCTGTACATCAGCCGGAAGCTGTCGGTGTGCAAGGGCAGGTACAGCACAATAGAAAAGGAATGCCTTGCAATCAAGTGGGCAGTCCTCACCCTCTGCTACTACCTGCTGGGGTGCCCTTTCACCCTCTGTTCGGACCACACACCCCTGCAGTGGCTCCACCACATAAAGGATGCCAATGCGTGGATCACCCGTTGGTATCTGGCACTCCAGCCGTTTAAGTTCGAGGTGGTCAAGTCAAGTCAAGTTTATTTGTATAGCGCTTTTAACAATAAACATTGTCGCAAAGCAGCTTTACAGAATTTGAACGGCTTAAAACATGAGCTAATTTTATCCCTAATCTATCCCCTAAGTTCGAGGTGGTCCACAGGCCGGGGGTGCAGATGGTCATGGTGGATTTCCTCTCCCGTCAAGGGGGGGGGGGAGTCAGCTGCAGGCTGGACAGCTCCCCGGCCTGAGTCAGGCGATGGGGGTATGTGGCAGCGGGGGCGTGGTCAAGCATCGGTCTGTGAATGGAGAAGGTGGAATCAGGGAAGGTAAGTGGCAGAATCACTGCACCTGATGGGAATTAACCTGTGTTTGTATGTCTTCCCCAGTGACCGCGCCCTATAATGCCCCTTTTCCACCAAAGCAGTTCCAGGGCTGGTTCGGGGCCAGTGCTTAGTTTGGAACCGGGTTTTCTGTTTCCACTGACAAAGAACTGGCTCTGGGGCCAGAAAAAACGGTTCCAGGCTAGCAGCAACTCTCTGCTGGGCCAGAGGAAAGAACCGCTTATGTTAGCGGCGGGGCAGAGTTGGTAAGACCAACAACAATAACAAGACCGCGAAAGATCGCCATTTTTAAGCAATGAGAAGCAGCAGCTGTACAAACGCGAAGTCATCCATTATTATTGTTGCTGCTGCTGCTTCTTCCGTGTTGTTTTTGCTTTGATATTCGCACCAAGGTTTATGCAAACGTAGCAACTGTGGCAGCGGGGGCGTGGTCAAGCGCCGGTCTGTGACAGGAGGGTGGAGTCAGGGAAGGTAAGTGGCAGAATCACTTCACCTGAGAGCAATTAACCTGTTTGTGTGTCTTCCCAGTGACCGCGCCCTATATGAGGAGGGAGAGTGAGAGTGGAGGGGACTCATCCCTGAACCAGATGCCGGTTGTGTGTGTGTCTGTTTGAATGAATGAACTATTGTTTAAACTGAAAAGTCTAGCAATAAACACTATTTTGGAACCTGATCCCTGTCCTGCCGTCCTCTGTGCTCCACCCACACACAGGGAGTCGTACAGTGGTGCCGAAACCCGGGAAAAGTGGAGCACCAACCCAGCAGCCCCATGGAATCCTCCCCGTTCGCCGACCTGGTCCACGCCCTCGCCACGGCTCAGCAAAGCCAGCACCAGGCACTCGTCACACTCCGAAAGGAACAAGAACGGCGCTTCGAAGCCCTGGTGCTGGCCCAGCAGGAAGATCGCAAGGCGTTCCGGCATCTTCTCGCGTCGGCGGGGCCCACCAGCGCTCCAGCCGCGGGCCCGTCTCCCCTCACTGTCACCAAGATGGGCCCGCAGGACGACCCCGAGGCGTTCCTCATGTTGTTTGAACAGGTCGCCGATGCCTCGGGGTGGCCGACGGAGCAGCGCGCGGCGCGCCTCCTCCCCCTGCTCACGGGAGAGGCACAGCTGGCCGCGCTACAGCTCCCCGCCGACCGCCAGCTGGCCTACGCGGACCTCCGCCGGGCCGTCCTCCAGCGCGTGGGGTGCACACAGGAACAACAGCGCCAGCGCTTCCGCGCGCTGCAATTGGAGGAAGTCGGCCAGCCGTTCGCGTTCGGCCAGCAGCTCCGGGATGCCTGCTGGCGGTGGCTGAGGGCCGACGATCGCGACGCCGAGGGAATCGTCGACCAGGTGGTACTGGAACAGGTCATCGCCCGCTTACCAGCAGGAACCGCGGAGTGGGTCCAGTGCCACCGCCCGGCGTCGCTGGATCAGGCAGTCGAGCTAGCGGAGGATCATCTGGCGGCTGTCCCGGTGGCAGGACAGCAGATGACATCATCTCTTCTCTCCTCTTCTCGCTCTCTCTCGCCCCCTCCTCCTGTGTCCCGTCCTCGCCCCATTCCCCCACCGCGGAGGCGGGGGCCGGCACCACCCCAGCCGGCCCGCCGCACCCGCGGTGCCCTCCCGTTTCTCCCTTCTCTGTCTGTCTCTCCCCCACCTCAGGTGAGTGAGCCCCAGATCACCGGTGCAGAGGGAAAGCCCGGGCCGGTTTGCTGGTGCTGCGGGGAACCGGGCCACCTTCAACAGCAGTGCACAGCAATGGAAGTGGGCGCGGTGGTCTGGATCCCCAACGCGCCAGAGGCCACCCTCGATCGGGCCGTAGCGTATCACATACCGGTGAGTATCCAAGGGGCTACATATCAGGCGTTGGTGGATTCTGGTTGTAATCAGACCTCAATTCGCCAAAGCCTGGTTCAAAACGAGGCATTGGGGGGAGCACAAGGGGTGAAGGTTTTATGTGTGCACGGGGATGTTCACCGCTACCCTTTGGTGTCGGTCCACATTATTTTCAGAGGGGAAAAATTTATAGTGAAGGCGGCGGTTAATCCTCGCCTTACCCACTCTTTAATTTTGGGGACGGATTGGCCGGGATTTCGGGGGTTAATGATGTGCCTAGTAGAGAGTGGGTCCTGCCATTTGACAGGGGGAGGTCCCGGTGTCGCTTTGGCGGGAGCAGCTGTCACAGAGCCGTCTACGTCATCTCCGCGTCAGAGTGAGGAGCCGCCGGCTCCTCCTCTCTCTATTGGGGAATCCCTCACAGATTTCCCGTTAGAGCAGTCGCGAGACGAGACTCTGCGGCATGCGTTTGACCAAGTGAGAGTAATCGATGGTCAAACGCTCCCGCCGAACGCCACCCCGTCCTTCCCCTACTTCGCGATTTTGAAGGATAGATTATACCGAGTGACGCAGAACACTCAAACTAAAGAGCGAGTCACGCAGCTTTTGATTCCAAAGAGCCGCCAGGAATTGGTATTCCAGGCGGCTCACTTTAATCCCATGGCTGGACACTTGGGGCAGGATAAAACACTAGCCCGAATAATGGCCCGATTCTATTGGCCGGGGATTCGCGGCGATGTCCGTAGGTGGTGTACGGCATGCCGTGAATGCCAGTTAGTAAATCCAGCGGCCATTCCAAAAGCGCCTTTGCGCCCTCTACCGTTAATCGAGACCCCGTTTGAGAGAATTGGGATGGATCTCGTCGGGCCATTAGATCGGTCAGCATGAGGGTACCGCTTTATATTAGTTCTGGTGGACTATGCAACACGATACCCGGAAGCCGTGCCTCTGCGCAATATCTCAGCACGCAGTATTGCAGAGGCACTCTTCCGCGTCATCTCCCGAGTTGGAATCCCGAAAGAGATTCTGACTGACCAAGGCACTATGTTTATGTCACGAACACTGCGCGAACTGTATGGGTTATTGGGGATTAAGCCGATCTGCACCAGTGTATATCACCCACAAACGGACGGTTTAGTGGAACAGTTCAACCGCACCCTCAAAAATATTATTAAGAAATTCGTAAGTGAGGACGCACGTAATTGGGATAAGTGGCTTGAACCCTTGCTGTTCTCAGTGCGAGAGGTCCCCCAAGCCTCCACGGGGTTCTCCCCGTTTGAATTATTATATGGGCGTAAGCCGCGCGGCATCCTGGACGTGCTGCGGGAAAATTGGGAGGAGGGACCTTCACAAAGTAAGAATGAAATTCAGTACGTTATGGACCTGCGCGCAAAACTCCACACGCTCACCCACCTAACTCAGGAGAATTTGCGGCAGGCCCAGGAACGGCAAGCCCGCCTGTACAACAAGGGTACGCGCCTTAGAGAGTTCACACCGGGAGATAAAGTACTCGTACTGCTGCCCACGTCGAGCTCCAAATTGATCGCCAAGTGGCAAGGGCCCTTTGAGGTCACACGGCGAGTCGGGGATGTCGACTATGAGGTGAGGCGAACAGACAGGGGTGGGGCGCTACAGATCTACCACCTCAATCTGCTGAAACTCTGGAACGAGGAGGTCCCCGTGGCGTTGGTGTCGGTAGTTCCGGAGAAGGCGGAGCTGGGGCCGGAGGTTCAAAAAGGGACATTGGCATCACGTACCTCTCCGGTCCCCTGTGGAGACCACCTCTCCCCGACCCAACTCACGGAGGTCGCCCAGTTGCAGGCCGAGTTTTCGGATGTGTTCTCGCCCCTGCCCGGTCGCACTAACCTCATAGAACACCACATAGAGGCGCCCCCGGGGGTGGTAGTGCGTAGCCGCCCTTACAGGCTACCCGAACACAAAAAAAAGGTGGTTTGGGAAGAACTTCAGGCCATGCTCGAAATGGGCATCGTCGAGGAGTCCCACAGTGACTGGAGCAGCCCGGTGGTCTTGGTTCCCAAGGCCGACGGCTCGGTCCGGTTCTGTGTGGACTATAGAAAAGTCAACGCGGTGTCTAAATTCGACGCATACCCAATGCCTCGTATTGATGAGCTGCTCGATCGACTAGGCACGGCTCGCTTTTACTCGACACTGGATTTGACGAAGGGATATTGGCAGATCCCCTTGACTCCATTATCCCGGGAGAAAACGGCCTTTTCCACACCGTTCGGCTTACACCAGTTCGTCACACTTCCGTTTGGGCTGTTTGGGGCGCCCGCTACATTTCAGCGGCTGATGGACAGGGTCCTCCGGCCCCACGCCACCTATGTGGCCGCGTATTTAGACGATATTATCATTTATAGTAATGACTGGCAGCGGCACCTGCAACACCTGAGGGCTGTCCTTAGGTCGCTGAGGCAGGCGGGACTCACTGCCAACCCAAAGAAGTGTGCGATTGGGCGGGTGGAAGTACGGTATCTGGGCTTCCACTTGGGCAACGGGCAGGTGCGTCCCCAAATTAATAAGACAGCAGCGATTGCGGTCTGCCCGAGGCCCAAGACCAAAAAGGGGGTGAGACAGTTCCTGGGGCTGGCTGGCTACTATCGTAGGTTTATACCTAATTATTCGGACGTCACCAGCCCGCTGACTGACCTCACTAAAAAGGGGGCGCCAGATCCAGTCCAGTGGACGGAGCAGTGTCAGCGAGCTTTCTCTGAGGTAAAGGCTGCACTGTGTGGGGGGCCACTTTTACACTCCCCTGACTTCTCTCTCCCTTTTATGTTACAGACGGATGCATCGGACAGAGGGCTGGGGGCCGTTTTGTCCCAGCAGGTGGAGGGGGAGGACCGCCCGGTCCTTTACATCAGTCGGAAGCTGTCAGTGCGTGAGGGGCGCTACAGCACGATTGAGAAGGAGTGCCTGGCGATCAAGTGGGCGGTCCTCGCCCTCCGTTACTACCTGCTGGGGCGCCCTTTCACCCTCTGTTCGGACCACGCGCCCCTCCAGTGGCTCCACCACATGAAGGATGCCAACGCGCGGATCACCCGTTGGTATCTGGCACTCCAACCCTTCAACTTCAAGGTGGTCCACAGGCCAGGGGCGCAGATGGTCGTGGCGGACTTCCTCTCCCGTCGGGGGGGGAGTCGGCTGCAGGCCGGACGGGCACCCGGCCTGAGTCGGGCGGTGGGGGTATGTGGCAGCGGCGGCGTGGTCAAGTGCCGGTCTGTGACAGGAGGGCGGAGTCAGGGAAGGTAAGTGGCAGAATCACTTCACCTGAGAGCAATTAACCTGTTTGTGTGTCTTCCCAGTGACCGCGCCCTATATGAGGAGGGAGAGGGAGAGCGGAGGGGACTCATCCCTGAACCAGACGCCGGTTGTGTGTGTGTCTGTTTGAATGAATGAACTATTGTTTAAACTGAAAAGTCTAGCAATAAACGCTATTTTGGAACCTGATCCCTGTCCTGCCGTCCTCTGTGCTCCACCCACACATAGGGAGTCATACACTGACGTATACAACGACGTAACTGACGTATACAGCGACGTAATGACGTGGCTTCCCTTAGAACCGCGAGCTATGGAAAAGCAAACTGGTTCTCAGCTGGCTCGCAAGTTGAACGAGTTGTGAACCAGCACCAGCACTGGCCCCGAACCAGCCCTGGAACTGATTTGGTGGAAAAGGGGTATAAGAGGAGAGGGAGAGCAGAGGAAGGGGGCTCTCCCCAACCTGGACACTTGTGTGCGTGTGTGGGCGAGCGAAATAAGACGTTGAAAAGCGCAATAAAAAGTTTTTGTGAGAACTCAGTTCTGGCCTGCCATGCTTCTTTGCTCCACCCACCTTCAACTATTTCTACAGGGTTGTTTTGAACTTATTATAGCAGAGAGGATCCCAGTGTGAGGGAATATCTTGAATACAGCACTAGCAGAAGACAAACTACACAGGGATAATACTTTTTTTTGTTATACAGCTTAACAAGGTTGTCCTGCACATTTTGTTTATTTAAGATTTACTTACCTTAAAGATAATTACCATTGTTTCTGGGAGAAATACAGTAAGTACTCATTTTGTAAGAGTGACGTAATCCTACAGTGGAGGCACCGCATTATTAGTCCTTTTTACTGTTTGTGATATGTGTTTATCTGTTATAGCCTGTAACAACATTAGCTACTGGTAAGGGGAGTTTTAGCCAGTTCAACACCAACTGCTAAGTACTCAGGATCCTGTTCATACTAAATTTTGAAATAGTAGCTCAGTTTAATATTTCATATCCAGTGGCAAGGAGGGGTTACACATGAATCAAGCCATGTACAAGGTTATCCTGGGAAAAAACTTGCTTCCTTCTGCTCTGACAATGTTCCCTAACTTTGAGGATTGAGTTTTCCAGCAGGACAATGCTCCATGACACACAGCCAGGTCAATCAAGGTGTTGATGGAGGACCACAATATCAAGACCCTGTCATGGCCATCCCAATCGCCAGACCTGAACCCTATTGAAAACCTCTGTAATTTGATCAAGAAGAAGATGGATCAAACAAGCCATCAAACAAAGCTGAGCTGATTGAATTTTTGCAACAGAAGTGGCATAAAGTCACCCAAGAGCAACGTAAAAGACTGGTGTAGAGCATGCCAAGCTGCATGAAAGCCGTAATTAAATGTCAGGGTTATTCCACGAAATATTGATTTCTGAACTCGTCCTAACGTCAAACATTAGTATTGTGTTTAAAACTGAATATCTATGCATTATTCGAGGTCTGAAAACACTCATGTTTTTTGTCATTTTGACCAGTTGTCATTTTCTGCAATTAAATGTTCTAAGTGACAATATTTTGTGTGAAATTTGGGAGAAATGTTGTCAGTAGTTTATGGGATAAAACAAAAAATATTTATGTTCCTCAAACACATACCTATAAATAGTGAAACCAGAGAAACTGATAATTTTGCAGTGGTCTCTTAATTTTTTCCATATATGAGAAAATTATAAATTAGAATCATGAGTCTGAGAGTCTGTCAGCCTGTCTCATTACTTTTTCAGAGATAAAGTTGCTGCTCTTCCTCCTAGTATCCAGAAGACTCATTCATTATTTATATGACAGCTGTGTTATTGGCTATAAAAAGGACAGTGAGATGACAAATGCTCTGTTCTCCATGTATGAATGGACCTTGACAGGCGGAATACCGGATTAAGTGATCCCTCACAGCTCAAACACCTCCATACCACATGGCCGTGACAACTGATCTATATAAAAATTAAATTACAGATTTGGGCTTTAAAATGCATTCATATCCAGTATAGCAGGAAGCTGGAGCTGGACTGGATGTCATAGCCTGCTGTATCCATGCAATGAACACATTGTTGATGTAATTCAGAGCAGAATCAGGCATTAAAAGCATGTCACACAAACCTGAAGAGATAAATCAAATAAGAGGAGAACCGTAGAGAAATGAGCATGTCAAATATGGGTGGAACAAATTTCTGGGCCAGAAAAATGCAATCATACGGCTATAATAAAGAAACTGAGGGTTTTTTTAAGGCATCTTTGAAATTGTACGATGCTTATACTGTAGGTCTGGAAAGATTATGTTCATCGTTAGTTAGCACTTTAACCTGGTCAGGGTCAAGCTCAAAGTGGATCTGGAGCCTGTCCTGGGAAAACTAGGTACTAGGTGCGAACACACCCTGGATGGAATATCAGTTTATTTCAGAGCACCATGCACACAGACAATTTCACACCTATACTTGTGAAAATTTTGCATAGCCAATCCACTTATTAGAATGGTTTTGGGAGGAGATCCTGAAGGAAACCCAGGCAAACATGTGGAGAACCCCATACCAACAGTCCTTTAAAAATACCAGTTTGAACTGAATTGCTTATATTGTTATGTCCAGAAAGAATTCCATGTTCATTTTAATTGCATGAATTTAGTCACATTGAATACAAGTCATCTCCTATTGTACTTGTAGGAGATACATCATCTCCTTGTTGCTTACGCTTATGGTTGTCCGTCATTACTGATGACAACATCTCTCAAATAATCTCTTCTATGACTTTTCTCATGACTGAACAGGCCAATTCTGGATTTGCATTGCTTCTCACAGAACTGCATTGACCACATTGGATCATCCAGATTATGTGCCTGTTGTTTACAGTGCTGGTGTCACTGCTGCCACCTCTCTTGTGAAAGTTTGACTCTCTGGGTCTCAAAGTATTCAACTCCAGTGACTACAAGACTGCTCCATGTACTATGATCGCTCACTAAAATCTCCAGGTCATTAAATGGAATAATTTAATTACTCAATAATTAGTTACTCAATAATTGCTTGATGTGATCATGATATCTCTTCTTGGGCGCTCCTATAGAATGTTTTCCTTCTGCCAGTTCTCCAAACAGGATCTTTGGAAGCTGATTTCCAGACATTCTAATAACATGACCCAGCCATCAAAGCTGCCTTGTAGCTAGCTGAGCTTCAATGCTCTGTAGTCAAGTACGACGGAGAATTTCCATGTGGTATTCTATCTTCCCATGTAATACCAAGGATCTTTTGGAGGCACTTAATGTGGAAGCTTTCCAGTTGTTTCAAAGGTCGTCGGTAGTGTGTCCATGATTCGGCACCATATAGGAGAATGGAGAGACATACTGCCCTGTACACACTAACCTTGGTTTTTAGGAGCAAATTTCGATTCAGAAATACCCTTGACTGGAGATGCCCGAAGGCAGCAGATGCAGCTTGAACACAGTGATTGATTTCCTCATCCACAAATCTAGTATTTGAGATGATGCTCCCAAGATATTTGTAGTACTCTGTGTCGACTAACATTTCATTGTTGATGTTGAATTCATAGGGAGATGTGCTATTGATTGAATATTGTAACACTTCAGTTTTACGAGGATTAATGTGCAAGCCGGCACGGATATAAGCTTCTGTGAGTATATCAATCATTCTCTGTAGAGAATCTGGAGAGTGAGAGCCAATTGCAGTGTCATCTGCATATTGCAGCTCATACAGTGTAGTACATGATGTCTTTGTTTTTGCTTTCAGTCTTCGCAGGTTGAAAAGACTGCCGTCAAATCGATATCTAAGTGGGATCCCGTCTTCTGGTGAGAAATTACTTCTTGACAGCAATGTAATCACCACAACATAGATATTGAAAAGAACAGGTCCCAGTACACAGCCTTGCTTGACTCCAGTGTTCACGCTGGATGATGCAGATTCCTCTTTCCCAACCACAACACAGGCCTGCATTCTATCATGAAATTGGCGAATCAGACTGAGGATAATTGGTGGGCAACCATACTTTTCTAGGATACCCCACAGACGTTTTCTGTTCACTGTGTTGAATGCCTTGGTGAGATCTATAAAGGCAAGACAAAGACCACGATGCTGTTCACGACATTTTTCAAGTATGAGTTGAGATACAAAAATCATGTCAATAGTGCTTCTATCTGCTCTGAAACCACACTGTGATTCCAGAAGTATTCTATCTGCGAATTGTCTGAGAAGCCTCATCAATATAATTCAAGTGAGGTGTTTGCCTGCAACGTCCAAAAGGGATACTCCTCTACTATTACCACATTCCGCTCTATTCCCTTTCTTTTTATATATAGTTACAATGTTAGCATGTTTCCAGCATTGGGGAATTCGTCTGCATTTCCAGCAGGATGTGATGATGTGGTGCAAGTGTGTGATGATGCTTTCTCCACCATATTTCAGGAGTTTGCCAGCAATTCCGTCTTCACCAGGGGACTTTCTGTTTTTTAGGTGTTGTATTGCAATTTGGACTGCCTCTTCAATTGGCTCAACATCAAGTTCATGCATTGTAGGTAGTGTTGATAGGTCATGCAGAATTGATTCATCATAGCACCGGTCTTGATTTAATAAAAGTTTGAAAATGTTCTGCCCAGCGTTCCACGATCTCATTTTTGTTTTTGAGTAATCTAGAACCATCACTTGATCTAACGGGAGTGAGATGATGTCTAACAGGACCAAAAATATGCTTGACTGCTTCATAAAATTCATGCGTTTTATGTTCATCAGAAAATTTTTGTATTTCATGAGCTTTTCTTGTTCACCAATCATTTTGCAGATACCTTAGCTTTCATTGCATGTTTGATCTTAGTTGATGCCACTTTTGCAAACAGTGCTTAGATGAGGGATGTGCCAGATATGCGTCATGAGCTTTATTCTTCTGTGCTAGTAAAGATCTTATTTCATCTGCTGATTCATCGAACCAGTCCTGATTATGACAAGTTATTTTACCAAAGATAGTCTTGAGCAGTTTGTCTGATTACTGATGCTGTTTTTTCCCAGTAGGAATCCAGTTCCTCTTGTGTCAATTCTGGGCCTGAGTGTGTTGGATCAGATGAAAAGTTATCCAGAAGACTTTGCCTTATCTTTAACTGATAGTCACATTGTGTTTCTTCCTTCAAAAGTGACGCTGTGTTGATGCGAAGTGCTGGCCGAGTTCATCTTAATAAAGGCCTAATGCTTAGGCGCATTTTTGATTGAATAAGCCTATGATATGTCCAGCATTCAGCTCCTCTCATAGCTCTAGTGATAAGGACATCTTTTACATCTTCTTTATGGACTAGTACATAGTCTAATAGATGCCATTTCTTAGAGCAAGGAGGCTTCCATGAGGTTTTATACTTTTCAGGAAGTTGAAATAGGGTGTTAGTGATGCATAGACAATTTTCCGCACAAAAAGTCAACAGTCGAAGGCCATTTCTGTTCATTTTTCCAACACATGCCGACTGATTGTGTCATTCCAAGTGATGTGATTGCACCCTACTCTGGCATTGAAATTGCTGAATAGTACAACTTTATCGGAGTGGTGAATTCCTTTAAATAATATGTCCAGGGACTCCTAGAAGTAGTCTTTTTTTCCTCATCTGCATCCAATGTTGGGGCATATGCACTTATGACTGTGAGGTACCGCCCTTTGACAAGCGGAATTCTTAAACTCATGAGCCTTTCACTGATTCTGCAAGGTGTTTCCGGGAGAGCTTTAACAATGTTGTTCCGAATGGCTAGACCAACACCATGCATTCTAGGCGATCCATTTGGGTACCCCTTCCAAAAGAACGTGTATCCAGCATTTTCCTCTATAAAAGAGCCCTCATCTGCCATCCTTGTCTCACTATTGTACTTGTAGGAGATACATCATCTCCTTGTATTGTTCCTGTAATACATCGAATCATCCGTTACCAGGTGATACTATGGGATAATGGTGTACGTCGTCATGGTAATGATACAGATGGCATAAAAAGACAGTCATCTGGGCAATTAATAACAATAATGGAAGCAAAGCAGAATGCAAACTTTGGTGTGTGAAAACAAAGTTCTGAAAGTGGGAACTCCAGCATCTTCCCACAACACAAGGAAATCACAAACTAGGCTCTGGCAAAGCTAAACAAATTAGCTTGGGTAAGATAAGACACAGAGCTGATTCATTTCCCTCCGTATAAGAGCATGAGCTTGGCAAAGACAGTGTGTAGGACAAAGCTTTCCTTCATTGTCTTAATACACTGCCTCAGGAGGAATCCAAAGGCAAAGTCAATTAGTTCCTTGCTCCAGGGAGCTGATGAATGAGGTTGATTTTGTGGGATGATTGTGGAGCAGAGAGCAGGAGGACAATGACAATGATAACAGCTTTGCCTGCAGACCATCCATCCTGCTGTCCTGCTATGGTTGTTGCTTTACTTCAGGACCAAACAGGTCACCAGTTGAGTGCGTGATTAGTTTCACTTAAAAGGGGAAATGTAATAACTTTTTAATCCATTGCTCCAGTGTAATATGTTTACTGTTAGAGCATAGTTATAGTTTAGAATTTTCACATGTATAGTTTTGCATTTTATATCTTAATTGATGACAACAACTCACTTTACAAGTTTTGAATAAACTCTTATAGGGAAACTAATTGAAATCATTGTTATAATTGCACCGATTGCTAGAGTTTCTTTTCAGCAAGTTTTACGCCAACTTTATCGAGGTGAACTTTGACCTGCGAATTTGCAAACCTCGATTGAGACGAGTCAACAAAAAGCAAACAGTATTTTGCATTTCATTGTGTATAAACAGGTCATCCAGTTGATACATACAGAGGCTCCAACTTGGGAAATTGCAAAGAGGGAGATTCTCCCTCTCTGCGAGTAGCTCGGAGGGAGACAAGTTTGAGCACCGTAGGCACGAAGGCGAGGTTTATATATGTGTGTATATATATAATGATGTGTATATATGAATGATTCACCACATTTCGTGTCAATTTCATCTCAATTAAATCTTATTAAGAGTAACAGATCTAGATAAATCCAGTGACTATAGACCAAACTTTAATATGCCTAAAGTCAATGTTAATGTCAATAATGACTATTATAAATTGCCAATGGTAGACCCTCTGATGATAATGTTCTTCTAATAATATTCTATTTCTAAGTCTAAATTAGTAAAAGTCAGACAAAAAAAGTCAGACAAGTTCATTAGAATCTAACGTCTGGTCTGGTGATCTAACCTTGTCAGATATAGGGTCATCTTGCTGCCGTCCAAAATAGTCCGCCATTTGTCCCTGGAGACCATCGCGACAGGCGATCCGAACTTTATCTTGGTGATTTTCTGATATTTTTTCTTCGTAGTTTGGCTTTCACCGTTTCCACCAATGGAACTTCATTTCATTATCTCACTCAAGAGAACATAAAGTTAAAAACGAGCAGGCGATAAATGCAGACGAAATGCAGATGCAAAAAAACAAACAAAATGGTTGAGTGTCGCGGGTTTTCTCATTCTCTCGTGCGTATCACTAATAGCACCATCTGTATGCTTTATCGGTAACTGCTAAGACATTGGGTGGGCTCAAGTGTGTACCCCACGGCGTACCAAATTCCGCTCGATTCATATGCGCGCTTGATCTGCGCACGCATGCCTCCAGCATTCACTCCAATCTCCCCGTTATGCCGATCGGTGTACCGACCGAGGAATCGGCATATACTGCAGGGTACACACTTGAGTCCACCCATACAATGTCAGACACACGAAAAGCGGAAAGTCAACTATTAATTTTCGTCAACATAAACATATCAAGTTATATATTTTTTAACTAATCATGTGTAGTAAGGGCGGGCGGGAGATTTTTATGTTGTCAGAGGGAGGTCGGGAGGATTTTCTAAAAGTTCCCTAAAGCGGGAGATCTCCCGCCCACGGCGGGAGAGTTGGAGCCTCTGCATATATGCTGTTAGCATCAAACCAATGCTAGGGTTTTTGAGGTAAAAATTTCTTATTAAAATGCTGGCGGCTTTGTATGTATGTCTTTATCAAAACATCAACTGTAGACATTCACAAATACCTATCCAATAACTAGCCATGGACTGGTTTCAAGTAAATGTGTCTTTGTATAAGGAACTTGTTGACATTTTCTGCCTTTGCTCATCCAGGTGGAGTACATAAAGATTTTGTTGAACACCCAAAAGAAAACCAAAAAACAGTCTGATAGTTCAACTCTCAGCAAGTGGCTTCCTCATAGAGTTTGACTCTTCAGACTAGCATTACATACTGCAGCTGGGTCATCAAGGAAGCAGTACCGATTGGTGGAAATGGCTAGAACACACACATCAAGCACCAGGTTTCTGATGAGCATGAGGAGATGAAGGGAGAAATTAAATCAAAGACAAATGACTGAAAATAGTGGCATTACATGATCATGTGGGTGGGTGGGTGTGAACAAAAGCAAGGACAAATAGCACTTGTTTGTGGTTTGAGGTTTTGAAGCACTCAAATAAGAAAGACTTAAAAACTAGAATGGTCTTCATTAAAATTCCAATAAACCATAGGTTTGAGTGTGTAATGTTCTGCCAAAGCATCCTAGAGGTGAAGTAGGACGTGATTCCTGTGGGGAAAGGATAGTTCTGAAATGAGGGTGTTTTTTTTTTTTTTTTAATTAATGGAAAAGCACAACGCTGTGTAAAATGGAACGCGTTTGACAACTGCACATCTGCTTCCTGCAAAACTGGACACAGGGCCAATCATATCTCAGATGTGAGGGGAAAAAACAAAAAGACCACCAACATTGAATGCTGAATCAGCTCAGCTGATTCTGGTAACAAACAATTTCAAGTTGGATTGATGATTCTAACTGAGGTCCAAGCCTGCCACCTATACCTGCTGTTACTATCCATTAGGTCATTCTAATGACTAAATGGCTAAGTCATGCTGAGTACACCAAAATCTAACCATAACTTCAGTAGCCTACCGGTATGTGGGTTATTTCCATTACCTTGAATATTCATGCAGCGACACATGTATTTATATGCTTAAGCTATTAGACTCATTCTTTAGTGTTAAAGCACTGATTTTAAATGAAGTGCCAAAAGTACATGGACACCTGACCAATACACCCATATATCCATGTTGAACATTCTATTCCAGATTTAGTCCCTTATTGCTGTTACCCATTCAGCCACAACTGCACTAGTGGGATCAGACCTGGGATGCAGTCAGCATTCCAGTTCATCCCAAAGGTGTTCAGTGGGATTGAGGTCAGAGCTCTGCGCAGGATACTCAAGTTCTTCCAGTCCAAACTTGGCAATCCATTTCTTGATGGAGCTCACTATGTGCACAGGAGCATTGTCCTGATGGAACAGGTTTGGGCCTCTTAGTTCCAGTGAAGGTTAACTGTAAAGTTACAGTGTACATTTTAGGCAATCATGTGCTTCTGACTTTGTGGCAAAAGATTGAAGCACATTTTTTTTTTGGGGGGGGGGGGGGGGGGGGGGGTCCATGATCAGGTGTCCACATACTTTTGGTCATTTAGTGGACGCTGGCTTGAGTAAGGTTGCCAAGGAAGAGAGTGGAATTTGTTCCACGTTGGAAAGTGTATAGCTGTAAATCAAAAACGTTTTTGTTTTCATTGCATTGGAATCCTTTATTGTCAATGGTTGATAGTGGCTTATCGTCAAGAACAACATACTGCTATTTTTCTCACCTCGCAGCAACTGGAGACAATTTTTTCTTACCTAGCTCGTGTCTGTTCATGCTGTTCCAGGGGCGTAGCTGGGGGCAGTCCTGGGGTGCCCGTGACCCCCCTTTGTCGGACCATACATTTTTTTCAATAACCACATCTCATCTCATCTCATTATCTCTAGCCGCTTTATCCTTCTACAGGGTCGCAGGCAAGCTGGAGCCTATCCCAGCTGACTACGGGCGAAAGGCGGGGTACACCCTGGACAAGTCGCCAGGTCATCACAGGGCTGACACATAGACACAGACAGGGGCGTGTTTAGCCTATTTTTGGGGGTGCTCAAGCACCCCCAAAAACGAGCTCAGCACCCCCTAGCTCAGCACCCTCAAAAACACTGCTTTTGGATGTAATTTTCAGAAATAAGTGCCCTTGCGCACTGCGCAATGAATGTGTGCGCGGGCGTGTGTGTGTTCTTGAATTCACCTGTTACGTGATAGCTCTATGACCAGTAAAATATCTCTCCTCCTTGCGTCCCCTCTGATTGGGTTGCCTGTCCGCGCAAGTGCTTGCTACAACATGGTGTTTTTTTTAACTGGATTCCACGCTGATGAGGAACTCGAAGTAGCACCTGAGTATTACTGGCATAGCGAGATGTGAAGGTACGGACTGGAGTTACAATTGTTAAACACAACACAATAATATGCATAATGCAATATTGATGTTCCCTGGTCTATGAACAGAATGATAAAAACGACATTTATCATCCATATCGAGATACTTTTGTGCAGAGCTGTACAAGTGCTACGGTGCTAGACCACTGTGTGTTACTCAATTTTATTTAATGTAACATAGCGTTTAAGTCTAGTCTAAATGTGGAATAAACGTGGAAACACTGTCGTTCAAGCCAGGTGCCTCTGTCAGCTCTGGGGGCTAAGCACCCCCAAAGATCAGATGCTAGAATCGCCCCTGGACACAGACAACCATTCACACTCACATTCACACCTACGGTCAATTTAGAGTCACCAGTTAACCTAACCTGCATGTCTTTGGACTGTGGGGGAAACCGGAGCACCCCAATAACCACATAAGAATATTAAAAAAGCACCCACTGTAATTTTTCTAACATTTTTTTAAAACTAGATTGTCACCTCAGCCTCATTAAGGTTTCTATAACCTTGTATGGACTTCCTGTGGTTTGGGCGCGAAAACCCAGTTCTGCACAAGCACAACACAACCGCACTAGAAAGCATGGTCAAGCTGCCAGTGTAGCTGCAGTCTTTTTAGTTGCGAATTACGAGTATTTCCTTTTGTGTTAATAATTTGCCATGTCAAAACAAGTAAAACTTTCCTCCTTCTTTCGACGTGAAGAGAGATAAGCAATTTATTATATATATTTTTTCCATCAAAGTTGCATTTTGTGGCTTCGAAGCCAAGTTTTAGTGTGCCGTTTCTAGAACACATCAAGAAAACATGGAAGAAACAGCAATAATGAAAGAGCCGGTTTCTAAGCTACCTAAAACTAGCAATGGTAATTATTTTTGGTACATATTTTTCATAGTCAGGACTGGCGATGATGAACATACACTATGGCAGAGCGATTGACAAGATCGTTGACATCTTTGCCATTTGTCATCCACGACGCCTTTTACTTCGAAACATTTTGGCCGATGAGCAGTAAGACAACAAGAATAGAGAGATCAGGGCCCTGTACTACGAACGGAGGTTAACCTACCCAGAAGTAACCCAGGGTTCCCCCGCTAAACCGGGGTTGACAAAACCTGGTTATCTTGTTTGGGGTTAAACGGTACTACGACGCCAGTTATGAAGTTGATTTGTTGAACCTGTGTTAACCTAATCAGGGTTAATGCGCGTTCACGTTAAAGGGGAGGTTATCAGCGCAAATCCCCACTGTTCACAATGGCACGGTCGCCGTGCTTCACGGAGGAAGAATGCGCTGTCATAATGCAAAGCTACGAGGAGTTCAAAACAACATTAAGAGCAAAATCTCACACAGCGGCTGCCAATAAGGAGCGGCAAGCATGTTGGCAACGAATTGCCGATCGGGTAAATGCGCAAGTAGCTACATTCTCCCTTCTACATGTTCCAGAACAGAAGTATAGGATGAGAGAAAGCTTCATGATCAATCACAAGTCACAGAAAATGGTCCTTCGACGTGGCCCCAGTCATATATAGCTTGTTTAATGTCCGAAAAATCCTGAATAAAATTTGGTATGGTAAATTCACGGAGTAGCCTACTTAAGCTGATATGCGCACAGAGTCACATGAATTAGGATGACTGACTGTTCAGTCCCTTTGACTAAGTCGGTGTATGTCCTGTGAACATTTCAGAGGCAACAGCAGTGCCAAACGCACCTGGCAACAGGTGAAAATGAAATATAAAAACATCATTCATAATGGTAAGTGTGTGTGTGTGTCGTTCTTTTTCTGTACTGTGTTTCAGATGAAAAAGCTTTTGCCCAAGGACAAGAAGTAGGCTAAACAGCATTTGCCTTTTATTTATTCAAGTTTTATCTGTTTGCCTAATAGTTCAAATTGTTTTGTATATAGTTTATAATGTAGTTGTGTGATATTAATGATAATATTGTGGGAAAACTACTTTGCACGGACGTTCATTTAATTTATTCTATCGTCATTTTGTTTGTTCTATTTTTGTGTATTTTATTTATTTATCTGTTTGTCTAGTTGTATCTTTTTCTAATAATATTTTTTTTGCATTAATAGTTTTTTCCTATTAAAATAATCTTGTGTTCTTGTTATAACTTTATCTATTTATCTGACTGTTTAGTTGTATCTATTTTTGTTACAATTTCAATATTTTTAATACAAGTTTTTTTCTATTAAAATGTTCTTGTGTTATATTTATTGTAGTTGTATCTATTTTATATCTCAGACTTAAATATTTTTGTAAAACAAGTGTTTTTCTATAAAATATTCTTGCGTTCTTGATAACTATGTTCTTGAGTGGGTTCTTTTTTTTTTTTTTTTTACCGAAAAGCCGTTCTGCATGGACATTCATTGAAGCCCTCATTGTTTTTTAATGGTTATTTATGAGCGTTTAGGGGTTACAATAATGTAAGTCTAGGTTGCTTTATATAAAAGGTATGTCCAGAAATATTGTCACTGTCTAAGCAGAGGGATCTGGCTTCTTTAGACGCTGTCTTCTTAAAACTGAATAAATATTTAAAAAGAGCCAAATGAGCCAGTCTTTTGAACGGCTCTTTTCAAAGAACGGATCACAAAGATGCGGATCCCATCAAAGAGCCATAAATCCCATCTCTAATCTGCGCTCCGATATCGCACGGGTCATCCAGGTACGCTGGCATTGTCTCTAGAGGAAATGTCGGTGGAGAGGTGGTGTTTAAAAAGGGTGTGGTTAATCGGAAACCTCGGGTTAACCAAGAACATAACCTGAGACGAGCAGGTTTGAGATGCAGCGTAAGTTGCCATGGCAGCATACCTCGGTTTGAACATAGCCAACTTTCGTAGTATGGGTTAATCGGGAAGTTACGCTGCACGTGATCAAGTTACTCTCGAAGTTACCGTGGTAAGCCAGAAAACCCGCTTCGTAGTACAGGGCCCTGTATTGGTTGACTAGGGTAAGATGTCGAGCCACTATCCATACACTGCCGGATAAAGCTGATTTGGCCTAATCATTGTCCAACATGTCAACAGCTCGCAACATGAGATGAAAGAATGATGCAAAGACCGCGTTATTTTCTCAAATGTATTCAATGTATTTTTTCATTTGCAAACCTGCGGGTTTGTACTCAGGCTGCCAGTCAGTGTGTGAACCCTCCCATTGAAAAATCCTAGCTACGCCCCTGTGTTCGTATTTTATGGGTTTACTCATATTGTAGGAAGATGCGCATCTTGATATTTTCACACTTTACAGTCAGTTTTGCTGTAATTACCATCATTACTAGTAAAATAGGTCCAGGTCACTGTCACGCCATGTTAATTGTTCATTAGTATAACATACACCTGGCTTATGTTAGGTAGTATCACCTGTCAGTATCTGACTATAGTATTTTTGAGTAAACTAGGACAGTATCAGACTGCTACCCAGTACCAGTATTGATGTTCTATGACATACCTGAATAAATAATACTATTTATTTCATACTAATTTGGCCATTCAATTATCAGTTGATAAAACTTATACTCCATCTGAAAAAAATTGTCTTGATGAATTTCTAATGAGCTCATATTTTTTAACAATTAAGATTACTGTTTGTCAGGCAGCAGGTATGCATACCCATACACCCAACTTCCTTTTCATCCTTTGCATCAAGTCGCATCAGTGTTGCACTGCCCTCTTCTGGATTGTATGGTGTAGTGAAAACTACAACAACCATCATGTTTCATTTGTATTACACTAGATGGCAAAAAACATGTGGACATCTGACCATCACACATAGTTCTTCCACAAACTCAAAAGTTGGAAGCAGACAATTATATAGAATGCCTTTGTATGCTGTAGCATTACAATTTTCCTTCACTGAAATTAAAAAGGGCAAACCGGCTTCAGCAGATGGATGCCCCGTCCACAAAGCAAAATCCATGAAGATATAGTTTGCCAAGATTGGACTGGAAAAACTCTAATATCCTGCAGAGAGCTCAGACCTCAACCCCACTGAACACCTTTGTGATGAACTGGAATACCAACTGAGCACTAGGCCTCCTTAGCCTGGCATCACTAATGCTCTTGTGGCTGAATGATCACAAATCCCCAGTCGTGCTCCAAAATCAGGTGGAAAGCCTTCCCGGAAGAGTGGAAGTTATTAGGACAGCAAATAGGGATTAAATCTGGAATAGGATGTTCAAAAACCATGAGTGGTCAGGTATGCACTATATAGCATCGACCAAGTTCACCAAAATTCACTCCCATTGTGTTTTTGAAGTCTTTTTTGGTTAAAATAATGTTTGTCTGTGCTTACTGTACATACAATAAAATAAAAATACAATACAGATGCAGGACAAAAGATTTAGCTGAACACCCAAGTATCAATTTAGGAGAGCACAATCAAGGAAGCAGAACAGATTGGTGGAAATGGCTAGAATACATCAAGCTTTCGCTGAGCACAAAGATGAAGGGAGAAATAAAAATCATACAATTTGCTGTAAAAGTTTGTGATTTGTAAATGAAACCCCATTTACATCAGAAGCTCTTAAAAACAAGGATGAATAATAATGAGGACATTTAATCCCTACATAGACAAACATGCTTCAAAATTAATAATTTATTTCTGAATCCAAAGAAACACTGTCAGACAATTGTATTACATAAAATGCATTTCCTCTCTCTCTCTCTCTCTCTCTCACCTTTAGACTTTACACAATCTACTGTACAACTTTATGGCCCACTTCCAGACAATAATTTCCTACAATGACATCATCTGTTTACATCACAGAAGTGCAACAGCATAAAAAGGCATGTATAATGCACGCAAATATTAACACTTAACATTGATTAGTCAATACAAGTAGCTACTCGTCATGTGAAACGTGAACGGAACCAGATTTCTAAACCGTAAATAAAGTGCAACGTTAAGAAACATGGAAAGGACAGAAATGAACAGTTTATGGATGCATTCTGTAAAAGGTTTTCCTTACTGCAAAAAGTAGAAAAAGAGGACGTGTAGTGTGTATGTGTGTACAACATGAGACTGGATTGTACGAGAGTACCTGATGCAGGAAGGATAAAATGACTCCATGACCTATGACCCAGGCCACCCATGGCTTTGACTGCTTGTAAAATACTGTGAGATGAGAAATTCTCACGTTACCCGTCGACTGTTTGAAATACACAATGTTTCTCTCTTGGAGTTAGGCTTTGGTTAAATAGTATTCATTTAGATTTTATTTACACTGGCAATTTTAATGTTGACATGGCAGTAAAACTCCGGTCATGCATGAGTGACTGAGTCCCTTCCATCACACACACCGTGTCCACTTCATGTACACCATTACCGGGAAGACGTCAGAGCTAGCAGACTGTCCTGAGCAGCCAGCAGCATGAGGACGAGCACCATCTCATTCATCATTATCTACAGAGAAACAAAGAGAATAAAGAAAGAAGAGCTGTGAGTAAAAATATGAAGGTTCTGGTCTGAAGGAGGATTACATTATACAGTGCCTTGCAAAAGTATTCATACCCCTTGAACTTTTTCACATTTTTCCACCTTACAACCACAAACTTACAAGTTTTTTATTGAGATTATAGACCAACACAGAGTAGCATATAATTGTGAAATGAAACGAAAATGACAAATGGTCTTCAAAATTTTAAACAAATAAAAATCTGAAAAATGTGGTGTGCATTAGTATTCAGGCCCCTGTCCTCTGATACCTCATCTCATTATCTCTAGCCGCTTTATCCTGTCCTACAGGGTCGCAGGCGAGCTGGAGCCTATCCCAGCTGACTACGGGCGAAAGGCGGGGTACACCCTGGACAAGTCTCCAGGTCATCACAGGGCTGACACATAGACACAGACAACCATTCACACTCAGATTCACACCTACGGTCAATTTAGAGTCACCAGTTAACCTAACCTGCATGCCTTTGGACTGTGGGGGAAACCGGAGCACCCGGAGGAAACCCACGCGGACACGGGGAGAACATGCAAACTCCGCACAGAAAGGCCCTCGCCGGCCACGGGGCTCGAACCCGGACCTTCTTGCTGTGAGGCAACAGCGCTAACCACTATACCACCATGCCGCCCCCTCTGATACCTCTAAATACAATCCAGTGCAATCAACTGCCTTCAGAAGTCATCTAATTAGTTAATAGAGTCCTACTGTGTGTAATTTACTTTCAGCATAAATACACTTGGTCTGTGAAGGCCTCAGTGGTTTGTTAGAGAACACTGAAGAACAAACAGCATCATGAAGACCAAAGAACTCACCAGAGAGGTCAGGGATAAAGTTCTGGAGAAGTTTAAAGCAGGGTTAGGTCATAAAAAAAATATCCCAAGCTCTGAACAACTCAAAAAGCACTGTTTAATCCATCATTCAAAAATGGAAAAAGTATGGCACAACTGCAAACCTACCAAGACATGGCCGTCCACCTAAAGTGACAGAGCGAGCAAGGAGAGCACTGGTCAGAGAAGCAGCCAAGAGGCCCATGATCACTCTGGAGGAGCTGCAGAAATCCACAGATCAGGTGGGAGAATCTGTGCACAGGACAACTATAAGTCGTACACTCCACAAATCTGGCCTTTTTGGAAGAGTGGCAAGAAGAAACCCATTGTTGAAAGACAGGCATAAGAAGCCATGTAGGGGACACAGCAAACATGTGGAAGAAGGTGCTTTGGTCAGATGAGACCAAAGTTGAACTTTTTGGCCTAAATGCAAAGCGCTATGTGTGGCAGAAAAGTAACACTGCTCATCACCCTACACACACCATCCCCACTGTGAAACATGGTGGTGGCAGCATCATGCTATGGGGACGCTTTTCTTCAGCAGGGACAGGGAAGCTGGTCAGAGTTGATGGGAAGATGGATGGAGCTAAATACAGGGCAATCCTGGAAGAAAACCTGTTGGAGGCTGCAAAAGACTTGAGACTGGGAAGGAGATTCACCTTCCAGCAAGACAATAACCCTAAACATACAGCCAGAGCTACAATGGAATGGTTTAGGTCAAAGAATATTCATGTGTTAGAATGGCCCAGTCAAAGTCCAGACCTAAATCCCACTGAGCATCTGTGGCAAGACTTGAAAATTGCTGTTCACAGACGCTCTCCATCCAATCTGGCTGAGCTTGAGCTATTTTGCAAAGAAGAATGGGCAAAAATTTCAGTGTCTAGATGTGCAAAGCTGGTAGAGACATACCACAAAAGACTTGAAGCTGTAATTGCAGCAAAAGGTGCCTCTACAAAGTATTGATGCAGGGGGGCTGAATACTAATGCACATCACATTTTTCAGATTTTTATTTGTTTAAAAATTTGAAGACCATTTATTATTTTCGTTTCACTTCACAATTATGTGCTACTCTTTGTTGGTCTATCACATAAAATCTCAATAAAAAAACCCCCCAAAACTTAAGTTCATGGTTTTAAGGTGGAAAAATGTGAAAAAGTTCAAGGGGTATGAATACTTTTGCAAGGCACTGTATATAGTATACACTTATTACTAAGGATGCATCAATACCATTTTTCCCCCCAGACCAAGGACAAGTATTACATGTTTTATAGCCCAGGTACAGATTTTCTGGATAACTGCATGAATGAGCAGGGGTAATGTGTTAATGTGTTCAAGTGGCTGGTGAATGCAAGTACAGTATATCCACCTTCTTCATATGCACCATCTGCCATCACTAAGTGGAGGATTTTGGGATACAGGTGTTGGTGCTCAGGTCCCAGAATGCTTTGTACCATGTTGGAGCCCACAGCAATGCACTTGTCTTCATCTTCAACGATCGCCTATGGGAACAAAACATAAAATTTAATACACCCTATGAATGCGATTCGAACACTGGCCATTTTACTGTATGAGCCGTTTTGTGCCAGCTGCTGTGGTGATGAATGAACAAGCCAATTAATTTATGGTAATATATTTCTGAATACATTTCCACTATATTACAGGCTCACTCGAAATGTTTCAAACAGACTGGTTCAGTTCACAAGCAGGTGGAGCATTGATACGATACATTTCCAGTGGTCAAAACAAAAAATTTAAAATAAATAAATAAATGTAGCACAACATGTACTCAAAAATTAACACTAACTCGACTCCAGATCTAAATAAATTGGAAAGCTGGACACTGCACAATCCTGACCATTACATGAATCCAATAGTCGGATCATGAATTCGGAGCAATGTTATGAACTTGACCTTGTAAGCTTGGCTGATTTTAAATTAGTCACAATCTTGGCTGATGTGTAAATTCACACCTTAATCTTGTTGTATGCTTGGATTAAGTGCTCAAAGCCCATAGCCTGCTCCAAATGAAAACGCAGCTCTTCCAAACGACTGAAAATACTGTCCTGCTGCTCCAAATCACTCATCCCCTCTTCCTCACTGTCATCTGTCCACATGAATAATGAAGAAGGAAAAAAGAGGGGGAGAAAAAAAAAAAGTGAGCATTGAACCAACAGAAGCTTTCAGTGTAGCTGTATTTATGGCCTGAACACGTGATAGTGTTTGTACAAGTGTTAAATGCACTGCGAACATACATGTGTGGGTGTATGTTATAAAATTTAAGGTATCTGGATCAGCACTTTAAGACTCATGTCATCTGCATCATCCTACCTGACTGCCACTCCTCATTGAGCTTCCCCTCACTGTTCTCCTCTTCATCATCCTCCACGTCATGCCCATTACTGGCCTCTTCTTCAGGACTGTTGTCAGGATTGTCATTGTCCTCCTCCACAGCTGCTGAGCTCTTCAAAGTACCCTCCACTGGACTGCTACTGCTCTGACCATTCAATCGAGCATGCTCGTCTTCATCAGGAGGGCTGCCTTCAGACATACCATCCTCTTCATCACTTCGTTGCTGTTGAAGCAGCCTCTCCATAGAGGCTCGGAGTTCTCTCAGATCTTCATCCTCATATGCACTGAGATGGAAAGAAATACAAATCAATCTCATGTTAGCATCTATTCATCTTTCTCTACTCTGTGTACTCAGCAAATACACAACGCATGTATTTCCTACTCAGTGTCCGACTGCTCATCCTCTTTGTCCTCCAGGTCCTCGATCTCCAGATTGTTGACAATGGCGGAGGCACCATCAGCTTCTGTAGAGCTGCTGAAGATTTTAGTGAGATCTGGTAGAGAGCATGTCCTCAGCATCTAACAACATTACATGCACGTGCACACACACACACAAAATTTTAGAGAATACTAATACACCTCAAAACAAATACAACAAGAGTTCTGCATGGAGTATAGGAACAGACATGACAGTTCACTGCTTATTGTTCTGTGTGTCACTGCTGTTCCTGGTGTTATGAATGAATGTTATGAGCAGCTTATAATATCTCCTGGAGAAGTCATAGGACTAATAAAATTCTCTATGGATCCTTGCCCAAGATTTCTCTAACTGTAAGAAGGCGTCATCTGACACTTGCTGGTCATGTTTCACGTCACAATGAACCTGCTGGAAAATTGCTCTTGTGGTCTCCAAAGGCAAAACATAGAAAAGGGAGAAACCACTCACACACACACACGTCTCTCTGTGAGATGGAGATGCCTTAACAGCTCAAATCTACCAGCTGTGATGAAAGAATGAAGGATATGGAATGCAAATTTCATTACTGCTTCACCACTGCCTGATGGCATTAAATAGAGAGCACACGAGAGCGAGAGAAAACATGAGCAAGCATATGGTCCCTGCAAGATTTCACAGGTCCAGGGAAAATTAGTTGAGGTTTCATAAACTTTCCACCTGCACATTATCAAACCAGGTAGGGATGTTTGCGGTATTTGCTTTGGTGATCGCTACTTGTTTGAAATCTTCCCAACCAATGGCTTTTTTATAATGTAATTTATAATGATTTTGGTCATCACATTATTATAAATAACATCATTTGTCAACAGAATTGAAGATTCTACTGAGATCTGGTAAGGAGAATGTACTCAGCAACTAACAGCATGAGTTGAAGCTATAGGGTTGGCATGGCATGTATGGAGTCCCTGATGTCAAACTTCTGAAACTGCACATCATACAGTAAAATCTTGACACTGTGCCAAAGGGGACATTTGTTATAGTTCTATCAAAGTGCAAGAAGCAGAGCAAAAAATGTCTGCAAGACAGTGGTAAGTAGTATAGATCAAAGGAGCTTATGAATGCACATTACTACCCTAGAATAGATACACCTTCTCACTTTTTAAGAGAAACCTCCTGGTAGTGTTCCTTTTTTCACAAGATGACACACTGCAGGGCAATTATTTTTAATGAATACAGGCAGAGTTTCTGAAACAAACTACCTTAGGGTTGTTAGCATCAAAAAGGCCGGTGGAGAGGCCGATCAAAAGAGCATCATCATGGCGGTGTAGCGGTGACACAGAACGTGAGCGTGAGGCCACTGAAGATGACGTGTCTTCCACTGAGGACTGGGCGGAGATGGTGGATAATGCCACCGCACGCCTGTGCGCTGGACTACAGCTCAACTTCACAAAAGCAGCATCACTAGGCACTGACACACAGAGAGAAATGGGTTACCAATCACCTGACTTCATGGTTTTAAATAGGTGTGCATTTACACCTGAAACAATACTTGTTTATTGTCTGTCATGCAGCAGGTTAGCAAACCTGTAACCACACCTTGCTTTTCATCTTCTGCACCTTGCGTCTTTTTATCACTCTGCTCCTCTGCCTGTATTGCACTACCCTCTTCTGGCCTGAAACAGTTGAGCCAAACAAACAAACAAAACCCACCCAGCCAAATTTTATTTGTATACAGTATAAACTCATATCCATTTTATTAGGTATCCCTACATAATTCCCACATACACCTTGCCACCAACTGTTTCGCTGACTGGCAGCAGTTTATAAGGTTCAGCCTCATGAAGAGATTGTTCATTTCCCAGATGGAAAAGTCGACAAAAACGCAACATATGTGCTATGAAGTGCATCTACATAACCGGTACCTGATAAAATGCCTAGTAAAATTGTTATAATTAGCATTCCAGACAGTTCAGGTCTCACCTAGGTTGAAGAGCCTTCTGTCCCCATGCATTTAACACTTCAGCTGGAGGTTTGGATGTTTGCGGAAGATCCTCCTCCAGAACCAAACACTCTACTTCATCTGTTTCAAAAAGCAGGAACACATATATAAAGAGTCACACATTTTTAAATATATTTATTTTCAAATGGCTTCAATCCCTTTCTACTGAAATTAAACTGCTTTTAAAACCAATGCAAAATGTATAAAATCCCAAATTAAAATCAGCAATAAATTCAAATGCATTATTCAAAACCATCAGTAATAGTCATTCCAAAGTTGGGTAAGATGGCAGCGCGAGGAGTCGCAGCGGGCCGAGGCTCTACTATTCACAGCGGGTTTTTTTTGTTTTTTAAAAAAGTATACTCGCTCAGAACTTATTGAAATACATAAAACACTGTTCAGAGTTTGTTCCAGGGGACATAAAATCCTTCCCAAAATGCCTGGAATTAATCTGAGTGACAGTGGGACCCAGACAGTGGGGAGACAGACAGAGGAAGCAAGGCAACAGGGCAGGCTGCCGAGCGAGACTGTGCTGTGCTCCACACCGACCGGCCGTTCCAAGCTTACTCATCAACGCTCACTCTCTCATCAACAAAATGGACAACTTGAGACTGATTTGTGAACAACCGATGGGACAGCTGTATAACAATTTCGGAGACATGGCTGCACAGAAACATCCTAGATGCAGCTGTGGAACTACAGGGGCACAGCATCTACAGAGCAGACCGTACATCAGAGGCTGGGAAGAAAAAAGGAGGAGGCGTGCGTGTGTGCGCACGTACACGTGTTTATGTGAGAGACGATTTTTGCACTGTCGTCACGGTTATGGAAAGACATTGTTGTATGGACTTGGAGTTTCTGGCGCTAAAAAAGCTTCTGGGCAGCACGGTGGTGTAGTGGTTAGCATGGTCGCCTCACAGCAAGAAGGTTCCGGGTTCGAACCCAGCGGCTGGCGAGGGCCTTCCTATGTGGAGTTTGCATGTTCTCCCAGTGTCTGCGTGGGTGTACTCCGGTTTCCCCCACAATCCAAAGACATGCAGTTAGGTTGACGTGGGGCGGCCTTGGGCTGAGAAGCCCTTGAGCAAGGTACCTAACCCTTGACTGCTCCCCGGGCGCTCTGGTGTGGCTGCCTACTGCTCTGAGTGTGCGCGCGCGTGCGTTCACTGCTTCAGATGGGTTAAATGCAGAGGATGAATTTCACTGTGCTTGAAGTGTGCATGTGACAAAATAAAGGTTTCTTCTTCTTCTTCTTCTAAAATGCAGGCCATTCCACCTCAGCTGTGAGCACAGTGTATTGTTTGTTTTTGCTGTGTACAGTACATTCACCCACGAGCTAATGCAAAGTTAGCCATGAGCAGGCTGCATGAGGCGATCAGTAAACAACAAAACAGACAACCAGACAGTTTCATCATCGCGGCAGGGGATTTTAATCAATCACACAAACCTGAAGTCTGTGTTACCCAAATTCTACAAAAACATCCACATGGGGACACTGAATGGAAAAACACTGGATTAGGTTTACACCAACTTCAAAGGTGCCTACAAAGTCCGCCCAGGCCCCCCCACCTTGGACAATCAGACCACTTGGCTCTGTTTTTAACACCTTCTTATCAACCTCTCATCAGCAAATCAAAGAGCCAGGTCAGGACAGTGCAGATCTGGTCTGAGGAGACTGAGGCAGCACTGCAAGACTGTTTTGAGGACACAAGGTGGGAGATCTTTGATCAGGAAGACACAGAACAATATGCTTCCATAGTAATGGACTATATCAGGTTCTGTGTTGAGACTTCCACCAAAACCAAAAACATCAGGAGTGCCCCAAAACCATCAGGAGTGCCCCAAAACCAAAAGCCCTGGTTCAACAGCACTGTTTACAGTCTTCTGAAAGCCAGGAATACGGCACTGCGATCAGGTGACTGGGAGACCTACAAGAGGTCCAGAGCAGATCTGAGAAGGGGGATCACTGCTGCCAAAAGCAAATATAAAAGTGCAAATAGAACAGCATTGCAAAGACAACAACACCCGCAGCATGTGGCAGGGGATCAGAACAATTACTAATTACAAACAGAACCCCTGCCCACCCTCTACAGTTGACCCCTCCCTCCCTGATCAACTGAACGCCTCCCGTTTTGACAGCAACACTACCAACATGAATGAGCTATCCCCAGCATCCCTCACCTGCAGTCAACGTCTTTCACACACCTCCAGCCCCCCCTCAGAAAGAGAAACATCCAGTGGTATTGCACCAGTACCAGGTTAAGCGGGCCCTGCTCAACATCAATAGCAGGAAGGCGACTGGTCCGGACAGGGTCCCAGGACGTGCTCTAAAAGCATGTGCACACCAACTGGCGGCTGTTTTCACTGACATTCAACAAGTCACTGAAGGAGGCCATAGTCCCCTCCTGCTTTAAAGCTGCAACCATCATCCCCATCCCAAAGTGCTCAGCAGTCACATGCTTGAACGATTATTGGCCTGTTGCACTAACACCGATAATCATGAAATGCTTTGAAAGACTGGTGATGAACTACATCAAAGCCTTCGTTCCTGCTGACCTGGACTAGTACCAGTTTGCCTACAAAACCAACAGGTGCACTGAGGACACCATCTCCCTCATGCTCCACACTGTACTGACTCACCTGGAGAACCCGGACACCTATGTGAGGATACTGTTCGTTGACTTCAGCTCGGCCTTCCACACTGTCAATCCGAGCAAGCTGGTCAAGCAGCTGCTGTCTCTGGGCCTGGACCACCACCTCTGTAGCTGGATTAAGGACTTCCTCTCCAACAGACCACAGCATGAGACTTGGAGACCTCATCTCATCCAACATCATCTTAAATACTGGCGCCCACCAAGGCTGTGTTCTTAGTCCACTCCTTTACTCACTCTTCACACAGGACTGTTCACCCATTCATAACTTAAACCAAATATGCAAGTTTGCAGATGACAGCTGTGGTGGGATTGATAACCAACAGCGATGAGGCAGCCTACAGAGAGGAAGTTCAGGCCCTCACATCTGGGTGTCAGAACAATGACTTGCTCCTCAACACCAACAAAACAAAGGAGCTTGTCACTGACTTCAAGAAACGACCGGATAAAACAAATGCCAGCCTGGTGATCTCTGGAGAGGAGGTGGAACAGGTGGGGAACTTCAAGTACCTCGGTGTTCACCTCTCAGAGGACCTGACATGGGGAGTGAACACCAGAGAGGTGGTGAAGAAGGCCCAGGACAGACTCTACTTCCTGTGATTCCTGAGGAAAACTGGGCTCTCACAGAAGCTCCTCACCAACTTCTACCAGTGCACCATACAAAGTGTTCTGAGCTATGGATGCATAGTGTGGTTCTCCAGCTGCACCTCAGAGGAGAGGAAAGATCTGCAGCGGATCATCAGGACTGCATCTAAAATCATTGGTACCCCTTTCCAATCCCTGGAACAGATCTACTCTGCTAGGCTGAGAAACAGAGCCACAAAGATTAGGACTGACTACACTCACCCCGGACAATGTCTTTTTGACACCCTTCCCTCTGGCAGGCTTAGGGTCATAAAGTTACAAACAGCAAGACACCAAAATAGCTTCTTCCCCAGGGCTGTAAAAGCTCTGCTGGAGGCCTCATCTGGACTTGGACTCACACTCTGCACCTTACTGTGTTTTGCTACATTAAAACACAGTAAAAGGTTGTGTGTGTACACACACACACAATATACATTATGTGTGTGTGTGTGTGTGTCTCTCTCTCTCTCTCTCTCTATATATATATATATATATATATATATATATATATATATATATATATATATATATATATATATATATATATATATATATATATATCACACACCTCTCTCACACACACACACACACACACACACACACACATGTGTATATACTAGTGCATCTCAAAAAATTAGAATATTGTGAAAAGTTCTATATTTTCCATCAGTTATTTAAGAAAGTGAAAATGTTATATATTATAGACTCATTACACAAACTAAAATGTTTCAAGCATTTTTCTATTTTAATTTTAATCAGTACCTATGGCATACAGTACAAAAACATAAAAACCCATCTCAAAATAATAGAATATTTCATTTCGAGTTTGAGTAAAACAGTATGAACACAGTGTATCTCTTGGTCTAGTTCAGTAGACACAACCACTATCATGGGGAAGACTGCTGACTTGACTGTTGTCCAGAAGATGATCACTGATGCCTTCCACAAGGAGGGTAAGCCATAAAAGGTCATTTCTGGAAAGGGTGGCTGGAAAAGGTGCACAAGCAACAGGGATGGCCGCAGTCTTGAGAGGATTGTCAAGAAAAGCTGATTCAAGAACTTGGGAGAGCTTCACAAGGAGTGGACTGAGGCTGGTGTCAGTGTATCAAGACCCATCACGAACAGACATCTTCAAGAAAGGGGATACAACTTTCGCATTCCTAATATCAAGCTACTCCTGAGCCAGAGACAATGTCAGAAGTGTCTTATCTGGGCTAAGGAGAGAAAGAAATGGACTGTTGCTCAGTGGTCCAAAGTCCTCTTTTCAGATGAAAGTACATTTTGCATTTAATTTGGAAATCACGGTTCTAGAGTCTGGAGGAAGAGTGGAGAGGCACAGAATCCAAGGTGCTTGAAGCCCAGTGTGAAGTTTCCACAGTCTGTGATGATTTGGGGTGCCGTGTCATCTGCTGGTGTTGGTCCACTGTATTTTATCAAGTCCAAAGTCAACATAGCCATCTACCAGGAGATTTTAGAGCACTTCATGCTTCCATCTGCTGACGAGCTTTTTGGAGATGCTGATTTCCTTTTCCAGCAGGACTTGGCACCTACCCACAGTGCCAAAACTACTACCAAATGGTTTGCTGACCATGATATTACTGTGTTTGATTGGCCAGCCAACTTGCCTGACCTGAACCCCATAGATAATCTATGGGGTATTGTCAAGAGGAAGATGAGAAACACCCGATCCAAAAATACAGATACGCTGAAGGCCACTATCAAAGCAACCTGGGCTTCAATAACACCTCAGCAGTGCCACAGACTGATCACTTCCATGCCACACCGCATTGATACAGTAATTCATGGTAAAGGAGCCCCAACCAAGTATTGAGTGTATAAATGAATATACTTTTCAGAAGTTGGACATTTCTGTATTGTAAATCTTTTTTTTGATTGATCTTAGGGAATATTCTAATAATTTGAGATACTGGATTTCTGATTTTCATGAGCTATAAGCCATAATCTTCAAAATTAAAACAAAAAAGGCTTTAAATATTTCACTTCACATGTAATGAATATAGAATATATGAAAGTTTACCTTTTTGAATTAAATTACGAAAAAAAGGAACTTTTTCATGGTATTCTAATTTGAGATGCACTAGTGTGTGTGTGTATATATATATATATATATATATATATATATATACACACACACACACACATATACACACACGTATGTATGTGTGTGCAGTGTGCATATACGTGTGTGTATTGTTTTTTATATTATATATTTATTTATTAATTACATACATACATACACACACACACACACCAGGGCTTTATATTAGTACCCGCCCACCCGCCAAATGCAGGTAAAATTCGGCTTTGGCGGGTAATAACTTTAATCCCACTAGCCACTTTGGCGGATGGTTTATTCTGTGGTATGACAATATATTTTAATTGTAGTTTTCTCTGACGGCATCTGATATAATAAACGCATTGCAATGTAATATTACGCGCCTACAACTCCCATGAGCACCTGCATAAACATTCTGACAACATGTTAGAATTGTTTAGAACGTTTGTTAACATCTCAGATAAAATCAATGATACGGTAACCTGCGGTTAATGAACGAAGCAACAAAGTTAGTGTGCTTGTCAGTCGTCAGTATGTGGCAGCATATAGCTGGAGTTTCAAACCCTGCTGCTCAGGAAAAAGGGGCAGAGATGATCAGGGCCGGAAGCAGCGTTTTAAAATCACCAAGGTCTGTGATGCGCAAAGCGCGCCGAAAAACGTTCGCCATATTTAAATGAGAGGGGTGAATTACACGCCACATAAGAGATCTATTCCTGAAATTACTTTTAATGGTGTTTGAACTGAATATCATCAGTTTTGGAAAAAAAAATGTGGCAAGAGTAAGAATAATTTCAGCTTGTTTAATGGTTTGATTTGGCCCAAGCAATGAGGACAAAACTGCGCTGCTTCGAAAATGTAAATTTAACAGCTTGATGAAAGTGCGCTGATGGTTACCATGGAAACCCCGTGTCTCCTGCACTGCGTTCCTCCCCCAAGTCGCACGTGTGCTCATTTGCTTTTGTGTTCTCGGTCTCAGAGCCGCGTGCACGAAACAGACACAGAAGACAGAATCAACGTTTAACATAATTAACAATGCACTTTTTACGGACGCGTTTTAATGTTATTCCTTATTTTTTTTTTATCCAGTTGAATATTTAGCAGGCGGCACGGTGGTGTAGTGGTTAGCGCTGTCGCCTCACAGCAAGAAGGTCCTGGGTTCGAGCCCCGGGGCCGGCGAGGGCCTTTCTGTGTGGAGTTTGCATGTTCTCCCCGTGGGTTTCCTCCGGGTGCTCCGGTTTCCCCCACAGTCCAAAGACATGCAGGTTAGGTTAACTGGTGACTCTAAATTGACCGTAGGTGTGAATGGTTGTCTGTGTCCATGTGTCAGCCCTGTGATGACCTGGCGACTTGTCCAGGGTGTACCCCGCCTTTCGCCCGTAGTCAGCTGGGATAGGCTCCAGCTTGCCTGCGACCCTGTAGAAGGATAAAGCGGCTAGAGATAATGAGATGAGAATATTTAGCATACAAATGTATTTTCAGCTCCTAAAAATGACCGAGGTCCGGACCGCGGGGGCCTCAGAGCTGGCTACAGCCATGGAGATGAACAAGACGCTAATAGGAAGATGAGACAGTTTCATGGCAAATGGAAGTTCGGGCGAGATTGGCTAGTTCATAGCAAAACCGAAAATACCATGTACTGCGAAGACTGTAGAAAGTCTGGCAAAGACAGGCACCAGCAATTTTAAACTCGAAACTATAAAGGACCACGAAAAGTCAAATGCACACATCGGTACTATAACATCAAAACCGGCGAAGACGGCTGGTTCACTACAGGACAGCATTGCTTTCAAGTCCCTGGCTGTCATGAAGTCGGCTGAGCTGGAGAGGATGGAGCTGCTGTTTAGAAACGTTCACGCGATTGGAAAGAAGTTGATCTCACCCCAGCTATCAACTTATGGCCTGCTGGAAGCCTCAGGTCACGAAGACCATTTTTCATGGACCATTCAGACTCATCTGATGATGAATGTAATGAGGACATTTAATGTCTCTCTCTCTACACATGTTCACACACACACACACACACACACTTAATAGATAATACATAATATACATAATATTTGATAATACACAATGCTTGCATATCAAAACATCAAATGTTTTTCAATGATAAATGTTTTGAATTGGACTTTTAATATTAGAATCAGTTCAGTTGTACTGAATGTTATTTTTCATACATTATACGATATTTCATATTGTAAGGGGCTTGAATTCGAGTTCAATAAACAAAATACCCTGTTTATATTTTTCTCTGAATTGGTTGCATGTTTTCATATAGGGAGCTACCTTAACAGCACTGAATACTTGAGTGCTACTGTAGAGATACATTATACGCTGCCATTCATAATTAAATCTAGATCTTCCGAACTTTAACACATCATGGTGAAGAAAAAAATGCGATTTCCTGGCAACAAAATTGTGGCTAGTGAAAAGGCTAAATGGCTAGTGACTCGGGAAAACCACTAGCCACAGTGGCCAGTGAGCAAAAAAGTTAATGTAAAGCCCTGATTTATACACACACACACATATACACATTATATATATATATATATATATATATATATATATATATATATATGCACACACACAGTGTATATATATATATATATATATATATATATATGCACACACACAGTGTATATATATATATATATGCACACACACAGTGTGTATATATATATATATATATATATATATATATATATATATATATATATATATATATATATATATACACACACACACACTATATATATAAAAATAAAATGTGTATGTGTGTATATATATATATATATATATATATATATATATATATATATATATATATATAAAATGTGTGTGTGTGTGTGTGTGTGTGTGTGTGTTTATATATATATATATATATATATATATATACACACACACACACACACACACACACGTATATAATTTTATTGATATGCTGCTGTGATCTGAGCCCTCAAACAGTGTTTCATTGTAGAGTAATGTGCAATGACAAAGAATCCATCAAAAATAACCAGTCTATGAATCCTCACTCTACATTTGTCTACCAGATATGGATTCAACTTCAATAGAGAGAGACAGGGATCCTCACCCTCATCCCTTTTTTCATCAGGGAGACTCTTCTCTGGTGACTCTGGTTTTACCTCATGACTGCGGATCACTACTGTATCTGACAGAGTCTTTGGATACTCCGATACTTGCTCATGGTCCTGACAAATGGCAGCAGTGTGCTGATCTTGGTCCTGGCCAGTGACAGCTTGTTGTTCCTGAGCCTGTACATGGCTGATGGGGGCTTGCTCTTCCTGGTCTTGGTCAATGATGGCTTGGCTTGGCTGAGGGTAAGGCCCCAACATAACTCCATTAGGATCATCTGAACGCCCCGATGTAGAGTTAAAGCTTTCTACAGAGAAAGAGACCATTACAATTCTAAAATTACCATATTTCAACTAGTTTACATTGGCAGGTCCAGAATTATACAAAACAAAATACTCACCAGTGTGCATGTGGTCATAGATGCTGCTGTTATCCAGGCACTGGGTGAGTGGCTGAAGTTCAGCCTCTTTGAGAATTTTCAAAACTTCTGAAACAGGGGTCTGCCCCCAGACTTTCCTTTGCCCCTCCCCTTGCCAGGCCTCCATAAGAATGACCTCACTTCCTGTCTGTTCTGCAACAAAAACATAAATCGCATCGAAATGTTACATCATTAAATCATCATCATTACACCAGTAGTATATACAAACACTACAATTGTAGAATACAGCAGTCCAGCAAAGCAAGCACTGGTCAGCAAATACAAACCCAAGAATTCCATTCAGTAGTCTGTGATTTGTTTTACATGAGAAACCTCGTTGCTACACAGTAGCTTTGGAGACCAGATGCAGCTTTCATGCACCACTACACACTTCATGGATACACAAAACACGCAAATATATGCAAGTTGTAAAAATCAGTCAACAGATCAACTCAAAGTCAGTGAATTTACCACTGGCTCATAAATTAGGGATATAAACCTACATCTGGATTTATACTTGCCACATACAGGTCACTGATATTCATGTCACAGATTGTCATAAATTTAGCATATTTCTGGCAAACGCTGACAGCAAAGAGGATCCCTTTGGGTTAAAATGCCAACTAATGAGAAGGTACCTCCTATTTGACTTAGAATTCACTGAGAAGAGTCCAAAGTATAATACCAGTCCAAAGTATAATAAAGGAGGACCCCTTGTATATAGTTAAGTGTATGTATCCAGTAGAAACTCACCTGTTGTAGTTATAGAAGTGTCCTCCAAAGTCTGATGAGCCACAGCAAACGGATCATCACCAGGCTGCCACTTCTTTCTATCAGCACCACAAACGGGACTCACCTCTGAAGATGCTGTCTGAGACACTGATAGGAGGGAAAAGTATGAAGGAATGAAACAAATTTTCGAATCTACCTGCTGATTTTCATTTCAAATTTTGGGTTTCTTGTTGTCAGTACCTGCCATAGTGCTACACGAGTCCTCCAGAGTGTACTGTGCTACTGAGAGTACAGGAGGCGCTCCAGTCTCCCATCTGCGTCTATCACCCCCAGTTTGTGGTCTCTCATCTGTGACTGGCTGGCAGGGCTGAGGGGCAGGGCCTGGTTCACTGACAGGTATTGTCTCTTGCTCGTCCTCTTCCTTAGAAGGGTAAGCCTTTAAATTTTGACTTGGTCTGCACAGAATCTCCTTCCTCTCACTCTGAAAATTAAAAAAAAAAAAAAAAAAAGCTTATTGAAACAGGAATGGACATTGCGGGCAGGGGAAGCCAGGTCTACCTGGAGATCTATCATCACTCCGAGAAGAGGCATGTTACCTACCTGAACATCTGATGTCTCGGGTTTTGATGGATCTTCCATCATTGGGGAATTCTGCGCAGATGCAGTCTATAGTCAGGAAAATAGAAGTTGTTATGGATGAAAAAATTTCCAGTCTCTGGACCTCAACATTTCAGTGAATTGAATTACTTTTTGAAACGGAATCAAATACAACATTGCACCCAAAATAGAGGATGTTTCAAAAAATTTGATATCATTTCACAACCTAATAACTTTGTCAATTCTCGTTCAATTGACTTCAAATTTTAACAGCATGTGTGGAAACAGGTCAAAATTGTATGTTTACTGTTTATTTTTTTTAAAAAATCTTTTTAGTTATAGAAATGCCATTGACTGGAAAAGAAAAGGGATTTTGTGCGTTAGAGTATGCTCGAACACAGTCGAAAAAAGACTGTGCAGCGTGCATTTATGAGAGAATTCTCTAACAATGCACCAATTGCAATGCAGATTTGGACATGGCACAAACAGTTCAAAGAGGAAGGCTGTCTGTGCAGAGCAAAAGGATCTCGACAACCACCAGCATTGAAAGAGCTGGTCAAGCGGGTTCACAAATATTGAAAATTTGTGAAATCATTCATGGAATCCACATACCTTTGAATTTCTCTTTCAAATTTTGAGGAATACATCTTATATTGCTCAACATTAAGCCTGTTCAGTTTCAATTGCCTAGACTATGTAGTTTCTGGGATATTTACATCTCAAATAATATAAATTTTTTTGAAACACCCTGTATAAACCTAGGCTACAATGCCAGAATGCTACAGCATGAGGAAGAGCTTTCTGAATAGCCAAGCAACACGACTGACAGGCAGGTATACATGCCTGCTTCTCCTGACTGGTTAAATATTGGTGCAACAGAGACCAGAATTAGTTTCTTAACAGGACTGCCAATTCTGTTGATGGTGATATCACCGTCAGCTACAGACTAGTTTAAGGTTTATCACAATTGCTGTGTTTATGTTGTTTTTTTTTAACACAATGCTCACATTATGAATGTTCATTGCAATAAATAATGCCAATACTGCAAAATGAAGCCAGGAAAGGTAACATTTTACATTTGTGCAATTCAAATTGAAAGAAAGAGATACATGGCAAGTTGTTGGTTTGATTATGTGTGGATTCAAATCACATTACAGTATTACAGGGTATGTTTTCTCATTAAAAATAAATATATTCTCATCAGTTACAGCTCTCCAGGAATGGATTATGCTAAAGATTTAGATGCACTTCGATCTTCCTAAATTCAAATTAATTTCCTGTCATCCATTTTCACATTTGTCAAAAAGATGTAAATGAATCAAGTAAATGGTTAACAGTGTGACTGTTTTTCTGGCTGTGAGGACTGACCACGCCCACATCCTTCAATGCTGCAGTCATAGAGATGGCTGGAGTGGTGGGTCTTGAGGAGGGTGTAGCTTTAGTGATTGCATCCTGAGGGGTGTCGTCTGGCTGAGGAGGTGCAGCTCCTTTCAGTGGCCCGATGTCGACCTTTACTCCACGAGTGTCAAGCTGTTTAAAGCAGATTGCCTCAAATTAAATATGAGGGATGTTTAGAATGTAATAGGTTTTCCAAAATAAAAATCAATGAAAACTATTTAAAAAGTGTATAAAGTGACATGGCTGAAAGTTAGCCAGCTAGGAAGATGTCAATTGTGAGCAAGAGGAAGTGAAAGAATGAAACAAATGTAGAATGATTGAGAGTGCTGTCTGGACACACATGCTCTTCCCATGCTTTCTTTTCTCTCTCATAAGCGTCCCTCCGTTTCTTCTCTAGCTGCTCTTTCAGGACAGCCGCACGGGCCTTCGACTGCGCCTGCCATGAATAAACATACACAGACAGACATTACTACCAAATTCAAGAATCATTCCTGCTAAGAAACAGTCACACCACTGCCTAATGAGTAATAAAATAAAAATCTCCATCAACAGTGAAATACAGTGTCTTGCAAAAGTATTCATCCCCCTTGGTGTTCGTCCTGTTTTGCTGTATTACAAGCTGGAATTAAAATGGATTTTTTGGGGGTTTGATTTACACAACATGCCTACCACTTTAAAAGTGAAAATAGTGGTTTTATTGTGACACAAACAATAATTAAAGATGGAGGAAAAAAAAAATCTGGAGTGGGCACAGGTATTCACCCCCTTTCATATGAAACCCCTAAATAAGAGCTGGTCCAACCAATTCACTTCATAAATAACAATTAGTTGATTAAAATCCACCTGTGTGCAATCGAAGTGTCACATGATGTCTGTATGAATCAACCTGTTCTGGAAGGACCCTGACTCTGCAACACTACTAAGCAAGCAACGTGAAAACCAAGGAGCACTCCAAACAACTCAGAGACAAAGTTGAGAAGTATGGATCAGAGTTAGGTTATTTAAAAAAAAAAAAATCCCAAACTTTGAGTATCCCAGGGAGCACCATTAAATCCATTATAGCAAAATGGAAAGAATATGGCACCACTACAAACCTGACAAGAGAAGGCCACCCATCAAAACTCACAGACCAGGCAAGGAGGGCAAAAAGAGAGACACCAAAGATAATACTGAAGGAGCTACAAAGATCCACAGTGGAGATGGGAGTATCTGTCCATAGGACCGCTTTAAGCCGTACTCTCCACAGGGCTTTATGGAAGAGTCGCCAGAAAAAAAAAAAAAAGTCATTGCTTAAGAATATGCATTTGTAGTTTGCCCAACAGCATGTGGCAGACTCTCCAAAAACGCACTGAATATGATTCTCTGGTCAAATGAGACTAAAATTGATCTTTTTGGCCATCATGGGAAATGCCATGTGTGGTGCAAACCCAACACCCTGAGAACACCATTCATTCAGTGAAGCATGGTGGTGGCAACATCATGCTGTGGGGATATTTTTCATCTGCAGGGACAAGAAAACTGGTCAGGATCGAAGGAAAGATGGATGGTACTAAATACAGAGCAATTCTGGAGGAAAACCTGTTTGAGTCAGTCAGAGGTTTGAGACTGGGATGAAGATTCACATTCCAGCAGGAAAATGACCCTAAACATACTGCTAAAGCTACACTGGAGTCATTTAACGGGAGACCTCAATCCAATTGGGAAGCTGTGGCATAACTTGAAGATTGCTGTATACCAAAGCAACCCATCTAACTTGAAGGAATTGGAGCAGTTTTGCCTTGGGGAATGGGCAAAAATCCCAGTGGCTAGATGTGCTAAGCTAATAGAGACATATGCCAAGAGACTTGGAGCTGTAATTGCAGCAAAAGGTGGCTCTACAAAGTTTTGACTTTGGGGGGGGTGAATACCTATGCACACTCCAGATTCCTGGTTTATCATCTTAATTATTGTTTGTCACAATAAAACAACAATTTTTCACCTTTAAAGTGGTAGGTATGTTGTGTAAATCAAATGGTGCTAACCCCCCAAAAATCCATTATAATTCCAGCTTGTAATACAGCAAAACAGGACAAACACCAAGGGGGATGAATACTTTTGCAAGACACTGTATTCTGAAATCACTGACCTTCAGAGCTTCAATCTTTTTCCTCCTTAGCTCCAACTCCTCGCAAGACTCTTGGCTGTCTGAACACTCACTGTCATACTGGGGGGGGAGACGACATTACAGCATCGCTGCAAAGATGTTAAAAGATAAACATACTGATAATGTGCCTGTGTATACCTTCTCTCCTCTGAGACGAGCTTTAATCTGCTGTCGCTCGTTAAAATTCTGCAACCTGATCTGCCTCAGCCGTGCCAAGTACTCCTGAAAATTCCACAGAGAATATACAATATAAGCACAAAATAATACCCCGTCATATCCTGCAGTGTGCGCACACACACTTGTGATTTGGCTTCCATAAAACAAACATTCCATGGCATAATGGAAAACAATTAAAAAAGGGAGTTATCAAGACAACAAGAACAAAATATTGAACTAAGTGAAAGAAACCAACATACATGCATACAAACATGAGGTATTCCAGGAGCGGAGATGTTATTAAAACAAGGACGCAACACTCAGAAATGGTTTAGGGTTTGAACAGTGAACATGTGAGGAGGAATTGAAATCAGCACCATGAGACCATTCCTTATTCCTGCCAAAAACAATCCACAGTGGGTGCAAAAGCAGAGCTACACAAACACAACGTGGCAACCAATAAATAAGAGTTGTATTAAGTAAGTAGCTTTTTAAAGATTAAAGCATTGACGCTAGGGACGCACCAATCACTTTTTCCCCATTTTTGAAGGAACTTTCACATGGAGTGTTTCGTCTGTTTGGGTGGAACCTTGATGTATTTTTCCTCTTTACGTGCAGCATAAAACAGTCATACAACAATAACTGAATTTTTTTTTGTCCAAGAGCATCTGAGAGAGGTGTTCTCAGACCAGTCTACTTCCAAGTGATGTGCAACATGGTTTCATTGCAAGAGGAAAGTGATTCTTCCCTGAATCAAACCAACAATAGGAAGTGAACAAAACAAAAAAACAAAAAAGGGCAAAAACAATGGAAAACAAAAATGAAACTAGTTATTTATTGAGCACAGGCTCGATGTTCTCCATGCTTTGGCGATCTGAATAAAATCTGACGATTACAACTACACTTTCAGCCAAATTGTTTTCTTTTTGGCTCGTTTAACTTGCAGTGTAAAACTAAACCAAACAGAATAGCAAACAAAGTATGAATTTCACTCTGATTAGGACTTCATTAGGTGTGAAAGCACCCTGTTACACCGATACTCAATAGTGGATCAGTGCATACAGTGGTATGCAAAAGTTTGGGCACCCCTGGTCAAAATTGCTGTTACTGTGAACAGTTAAGCAAGTTGAAGATGAAATGATCTCCAAAAGGCATAAAGTTAAAGATGACTCATTCCCTTTATATTTTAAGCAAAAAGAAGTTGTTTTTATTTTCATCTTTTACATTTTCAAAATGACAAGAAAGGAAAAGGGCCCGAAGCAAAAAAGTTTGGGCACCCTGCATGGTTAGTACCTAGTAACACCCCCTTTGGCAAGTATCGCAGCTTGTAAACACTTTGTAGCCAGCTAAATAATCTTTCGGTTCTTACCTGGGGGATTTTCACACATTCGTCCTTACAAAAGGCTTCCAGTTCTATAAGTTTCTTGGGCTGTCTTGCATGCACTGCTCTTTTGAGATCTAGCCACAGATTTTCAATGATGTTTAGGTCAGGGGACTGTGAGGGCCAGGGCAAAACCTTCAGCGTGTGCCTCTTGAGGTATTCCATTGTAGATTTTGAGGTGTGTTTTGGATTATTGTCTTATTGTAGGACCCATCCTCTTTTTAACTTCAACTTTTTTACAGATGGTGTGATGTTTGCTTCCAGAATTTGCTGGTATTTATTTGAATCCATGCTTCCCTCGACCAATGAAATGTGCCCTGTGCCACTGGCTGCAACACAACCCCAAAGCATGATCAATCCACACCCATGCTTCAGAGTTGGAGAGGTGTTCTTTTCCTGGAATTTGGCACCCTTTTTTCTCCAAACATACCTTTGCACATTGTGGCCAAAAAGTTCTATTTTGATTTCATCAGTCCACAGGACTTGTTTCCAAAATGCATCAGGCTTATTTAGATGTTCTTTTGCAAACTTCAGACACTGAATTTTGTGGCTAGGACGCAGGAACGGTTTTCTTCTGATGACTCTTCCATGAAGGTCATATTTGTTCAGGTGTCGCTGCATAGTAGAACAGTGCACCACTACTCCAGGGTCTGCTAAATCTTTCTGAAGGTCTTTTGCAGTCAAACAGGGGGTTTTATTTGCCTTTCTAGCAATCCAATGAGCAGTTCTTTCAGAAAGTTTCCTTCATCTTCCAAACCTCACCTTGATCTCCACTGTTTCTGTTAACTGCCATTTCTTAATAACATCTGAGGAAACAGCTACCTGAAAACACTTTGCTACATTCTTGTAGCCTTCTCCTGCTTTGAGAGCATCAATTATTTTATTATTCAGAATGCAAAGGAGTTGCTTAGAGGAGCCCATGGCTGTTGATTTTAGGGACAAGTTTGAGGAGTCTGAGTATTTATACAGCTTTGAAATCTGCATCATCTGACCTTTCCTAATGAAGAATTTGAACAAGCCACAGCTCAATAAGCTAATTAAGGTCTGGAACCTTGGTAAAATTTACCTGAGAACTCAAATGTATTGGGGTGCCCAAACTTTCGCATTATGTTCCTTTTCTTTTTTCACTCTCCAATTGTACAAAACAAAAATAATATACAAATCTTGCAGAAAACCCTGAAAAGAAATGTGTCGTCTTTACCTTTATGCCTTTTGGTGATTAGTTCATCTTCTGCTCACTTAACTACTCACAGTAACAGACATTTTCAGTAAGGGTGCCCAAACTTTTGCATGTCACTGTACCTAGTTAACACCATTGTGCAAGGGGAGGAAGTGATCATCCTGTGGGTGTAGACAAGTACTTACAGCCCAAATTGTACAAAGGGAAAAATGAATAGGGGTTGAGAAAAGGTGGATGAGTCAAATAAAACGGGGTAAGGAGGAGCTTTTGGTTGCATCCACCCTCCTACCTCCTCCTCTTTGTTGACCCTGGGTCTCCTGCCTCGAGAAGAGTTTGTCCGATTCGCAAAGATGGTGGCCAGGTTTTGCCGGGCCCCCTGTTTGCCATTCAAGTCAACAGAAGCTATACAGTCAATACAAGGCACTAATCTCTAAGCCTCAATCATACAATGAGGGGAAAAAAAAAAAAAAGGGTTCGTACCAGCTGGCCTTCAGCACGGACTTTATTGAGCAGGGCTTCTTGTTTGCGCTGCAAGAACTCGTCCACTTGTCTGGCCCTCTCTGCTGCTACCTGAGCCCGCAGCCTAGACAACATTAGATAGTTTAAAAAAAAAAAAACCTCCTACACAAAGTGCCAAAATGCCTCAACCAATTAGTGTCTACTTTAAAAGCAACCAGACCTGTTGGCATAGTCATTTTTAGTTACGCTGTCGTTTTGGAGACTCGTCCTCCGTGCCTGACTCTTGACAGAGTGATGATCTGAGAGGCAGGCATGCCCATTAGGCATGTCAGGGTCTAGTGCAGCCCTTTATTAAAATAATAGACCATTATTAATATTCAAGAGCATTTAACTTATTGCAATGATGTATTTCTGGAAGTCTCCTTTAATGCATGCGATCATCGACTTGTGTGCATTTTCTGTTTAATGCACTTGCTCCTTCACTGAACGTACTTTGCTGGGATGCCATCCCCTGAAGCTCTGGATCCTGGGACAGGACCTGGCAATGAAGGTGGGACGTAGGCAGGTCCAGGAACAGGAGAGGGAACTGGTACTGGAGTAGGAGGGACTCTCATACCGCCACCCACAAAAAACTAAATACCAATAGAAAGTTAATGGAAGCAATGCGTAGTAAATTAATACACAAGCAGACAAAACCATATTGTATGGTAGCAGATCACTTGTCACTTTTTACTAACATTTTCTGAGCCAGTGATTTGAGCAATTGCTAACCAAGAACAAGAGAAGATATTCTGTACCTTTCTCTCTGGGCTACTGCCTCCACTGGAGCTTAAAACGTTCCTCCAGCCTTGCTCTCGTGCACGGTTGAGCCTATTAAGCTGATGTGAAAAGAAATTTAGGTTTCATGTTTTTCAACATAATTTGAGTGTAATGCAGGTACTATAATACAAGTTAGATGCACATAATCACCTTTTCCCGCTCAAACCTTTTCATTTGAGCAGCCTTCAGGAGAAACATCTACAAGATGTCATGAAGGTATTTCAAAATTTAAATTTTATCCCATCATATAAACCCTTAAAACACACCAGGACAAAATTCTGCAAAAACTGTCGGCAGTCTGAGCAGAGCAACTTCAGAAATAAAAACTAACCTGCTCTCGCTGTTTCCTCTCTCTCTCCATTAGTTCTATCCGTTTTTTCCTCACTCCTTCCTGTGACCAGAACATGGGTCCAAGAATAAGATTACTACTGTATTCACAAACACTAATCTATGAACTGATCCAGTTACTGACCAACATACAGCATTAGTGAGTTAATCTTGGGGAACATCTTTCTTCTCAATATGACCAGTCAAGTTTACTTTTTTGGGGGGGAACCATAACATCAAGGGTGTACTCACACTAGGAACGATCACCTTGTACTGCTCCCGAGAGCAACTGTACACACACACACACACACCCCATCCCATCCTCCCGCTGGCCAGCGCTTTATGTTCCGGTCCCGAGTGTGCCAACATCATCACGATGCAACTTTACTCGCCAACTACAATTTGCGTTCATCAATAAGATGAACCAGACCCGTTTGTAACCCAAATATTCTCCAATTAACTGAAAAGCGCATGCTATAGCGTTCGAGTTCCACGTGGTTAGCAAATCACAACATGCACGAGCCCAAATAAACCACGCCCAAGTGCATCGCTTCTACAGGGTTTCTGCAGAAATCAGAAAATCTAATTTAATGCTTTTTAATGCCCTTTTAATGCCATTTTTAACACCATCAACAACCCATGACAATCCACAGATATACATGTAAAGAAAAAAAACCTCTGGAAACTCTTAATTATTGTAAAGTGCCTTGAGAAAAATGTATTTTATGATTCGGCGTTATACAAATAAAATTGAATTTAACTGAAATATTTTAAAGTCTGAAACGTAGTGCATGCAAAATCAAGTGCTACAGAAATTACACAATGTTGCATGCTACAGAACACGCTACAGCAATTACACAGGGTTTTTAGTACAGAAGAGGATAAATGCATGTGCCTTAGTTTGCTAGCTTTTGATTCCAACTCTGACTCAACATTTTTCAATTCACTGCATTTGTCCTTGTATCTCTTCCTTAGAGTATTAGATTTTGTAATCATTTGAGCCATGAGTGTGCTAGATTTGCTTTCGGCCTGCTCAGATAGCTGATCAGCATCCTTCTGACGGCTGGCATGTACCACCTTCAGCACCTCCTTTTTCTTTTTCAGTTCTTCCAGCTCATCTTCCAAAGCTTTTCTCTGAAGTCCACGCATGGCATCCTCTCTCTTCATCAAGGTAGATCCTGTATCTGGTCCTGACTGAGGCTACAGAAGCCAGTAGTTCCTTTGTGAGAGGCACTTTGAGAACCCCCCCACAAGCTCTAACTTGGTCGCAGACTAATTTCTGGGCCTCAACAGTTTCTTCTTTGATGTTAAAAGTATCTACTTCCCTGTTCACAGAGAAGCCTCTCTACTGTAGCTTGCCCATGAGATAGGAGCAAGAGGCGTTGAAGGAAACTCTGGAGCTCAGGATAAGACTGGGTGAGAGTGTCATGAAGAAAAGCATCAAGTCGTTGTTCCATGGGCTTGAAAAAGAGGAACTCCTCACTTACGTTTTGTAGTAGTTGCTGAAGATGTTACTTTGTTGGTCACGGAAAAGTAACTAGACACAGTTAACTGCTGTCTGCTTTTTACAGCCAATTTGTGGCTATTGGATTGCACGTGAAATTTAGCAGCGCTGACACCCATTGTACCTAGCTTAAATTTATTTATTTTATTTATTTTCACACAAACACTGCAAAATCCTTCTCCATCTTGACCATCAACGGGCTGCAATCATGTCCTGAATTCCTCATTTTCCAACCACTTTTGCTGGAATTTACATTTCCCCATTTCTTCTCCCGGTCCAGCCCACCACTGTCCAAACACCCAGTGTTGCAGCAATTCTGCACCAAATATACCCTATATAGTTGTAGAAATAGTTAAGGTGGGTGGAGCACAGAAGCACGGCAGGCCAGAACTGAGTTCTCACAAAACTCTTTTAGCTTTTCAGCTTCTTATTTCACTTGCCCACACACACAAGTGTCCAGGTTGGGGAAGAGCTCCCTTCCCCAGTGACCACACCCTATAAGTGGGGAGGGTGAGCAGAGGAAGACACACAAACACAGATTAATTCCAGTCAGGTGCAGTGATTCTGCCACTTACCTTCCCTGACACCGCCCTCCATTCACAGACCGACACTTGACCACGCCCCCACTGCCACATACCCCCACTGCCCGACTCAGACTGGGGAGCCATCTGGCCTGCAGCTGACTCCCCGCCCCCCCCGACGGGAGAGGAAATCCGCCACGACCATCTGCGCCCCCGGCCTGTGGACCACCTCAAACTTAAACGGCTGGAGTGCCAGATACCAACGGGTGATACAGGCATTGGCATCCTTCATGTGGTGGAGCCACTGCAGGGACGCGTGGTCCGAACAGAGGGTGAAAGGGCACCTCAGCAGGTAGTAGTGGAGGGCGAGGACCGCCCACTTGATGGCGAGGCATTCCTTTTTGATCGTGCTGTACTTGCCCTCACGCACCGACAGTTTCTGGCTGATGTACAGCACTGAGCGTTCCTCCCCCTCCACCTCCTGGGACAGAACAGCCCCAGCCCTCTGTCCGATGCATCCGTCTGCAAAATAAAGGGGAGAGAAAAGTGAGGGGAGTATAACAGTGGCCCCCCACACAGTGCAGCCTTTACCTCAGAGAAAGCCCACTGGCATTGCTCCATCCACTGGACCTGATCTGGTGCTCCCTTTTTAATGAGATCAGTCAGCGGGCTAGTGACGTCCGAATAATTAGGTATAAACCTACGATAGTAGCCAGCCAGCCCCAGGAACTGTCTCACCCCCTTTTTGGTCTTGGGCCTCAGGCAGGCCACAATCGCTGCCGTCTTATTAATTTGGGGACGCACTTGCCCATTGCCCAAGTGGAAACCCAGATACCGTACTTCCACCTGCCCAGTCGCACACTTCTTCGGGTTGGCTGTGAGACCCGCTCGCCTCAGCAACCTAAGGATGGCCCTTAGGTGTTCTAGGTGCCGCGGCCAGTCGTTAATGTAAATAATAAATGTCATCCAAGTAGGCGGCCGCGTAGGTGGTGTGGGGGCAGAGGACCCTATCCATAAGCCGCTGGAATGTAGCGGGCACCCCAAACAGCCCAAAAGGAAGTGTGATGAACTGGTGTAAGCCAAACAGTGTGGAAAAGGCCATTTTCTCTCGGGATAGCGGAGTCAAGGGGATCTGCCAATATCCCTTTCTTAAATCCAGTGTCGAATAAAAATGAGCCGTGCCTAGTCGATCGAGCAACTCATCAATACAAGGCATTGGGTACGCGTCAAATTTAGACACCGCGTTGACTTTTCTATAGTCCACACAGAACCGGACCGACCCGTCGGCCTTGGGAGCCAAGACCACTGGGCTGCTCCAGTCACTGTGGGACTCCTTGACGATGCCCATTTCGAGCATGGCCTCGAGTTCTTCCCGAACCACCTTTTTTATTTGTGTTCGGGCAGTCTGTAAGGGCGGCTGCGCACTACTACCCCAGGGGGCGTCTCAACGTGGGGTTCTATGAGGTGGGTGCGGCTGGGCAGGGGCGAGAATACGTCAGAAAATTTTGTCTGCAACTGGGCGACCTCCGTGAGTTGGGTCGGGGAGAGGTGGTCTCCACAGGGGACCGGAGTGGTGGGCGATGTCAATTTTCATTTTTGAACCTCCGGCCCCAGCTCCGCCTTCTCTGGAACCACTGACACCAACGCCACGGGGACCTCCTCGTTCCAAAGTTTTAACAGATGGAGGTGGTAAATCTGTAACGCCCGCCCCTGTCCGTTCGCCTCACCTCATAGTCAACGTCCCCGACTCGCCGTGTGACCTCAAAGGGTCCTTGCCACCTGGCGATCAATTTGGAGCTCGACGTGGGCAATAACATGAGTACTTTATCTCCTGGTGTGAATTCCCTAAGGCGCGTGCCCCTGTCGCACAGACGGACTTGACGTTCTTGGGCCTGCCGCGAATTCTCCTGGGTTAGGTGCGTGAGTGTGTGGAGTTTGGCGCACAGGTCGATAACGTATTGAATTTCATTTTTACTTGTTGAAGGTCCCTCCTCCCAATTTTAATGCAGCACATCTAGAATGCCATGCGGCTTACGCCCATATAATTCGAACGGGGAGAACCCCGTGGAGGCTTGCGGGACCTCTCGCACTGCGAATAACAGGGGCTCGAGCCATTTATCTCAGTTGCGTGCGTCCTTGCTTACAAATTTTCTAATTATGTTTTTGAGGGTGCGATTAAACCGTTTGACTAAGCCATCCGTTTGTGTGTGATAAACGCTGGTGTGGATAGGCTTAATTCCCAGTAACCCATACAATCCACGCAGTGTGCATGGCAAACATAGTGCCTTGATCAGTCAGAATCTCTTTGGGGATTCTGACTCGGGAGATGACGTGGAAGAGTGCTTCTGCAAGACTACGTGCTGAGATATTGCGAAGAGGCACTGCTTCCGGATATCGCGTTGCATAGTCCACCAGAACTAAAATAAAGCGATATCCTCGTGTTGACCGATCTAATGGCCCGACGAGATCCATCCCAATTCTTTCAAACGGGGTCTCGATTAATGGCAGAGGGCGCAAAGGCGCTTTTGGAATGGCCACAGGATTTACTAACTGGGATTCGCGGCACGCCGTACACCACCTACGGACATCGCCGTGAATCCCTGGCCAATAGAACCGGACCATTATTTGGGCTAGTGTCTTATCCTGCCCCAAGTGTCCGGCCATGGGATTAAAGTGAGCTGCCTGGAATATAAATTCCCGGTGGCTCTTTGGGATTAAAAGCTGTGTTATTGGTTCCTTAGTCTGAGTGTCCTGCGTCACTCGGTATAACCTATCCTTAATAATGGAGAAATAGGGGAAGGACAGGGTGGCGTTTGGCTGGAGCATTTGACCATTGATTACTCTCACTTGGTCAAACGCATGCCGCAGAGTTTCGTCTCGCGACTGCTCTAACGGGAAATCCGTGAGGGATTCCCCGAGAGAGAGAAGAGGAGCCTGCTGCTCCTCACTCAACGGCTCTGTGACAGCTACTCCCGCCAATGCCACACCGGGACCTCCCCCCCACTAAATTATGGCAGGCCCCACTCTTCACTAAATGTGCCATTAATTCCCTAAATCCTGGCCAATCAGTCCCCAAAATTATTGAGTGGGTAAGGCGAGGATTAACTGCCGCCTTTACTCTAAATTTCTCCCCTCTAAATAGAATGTGGACCGACACTAAAGGGTAGTTGTGAACATCCCCATGCACACACAACACCTTCACCAATTGTGCTCTCCCCAATGCCTCGTCTTGCACCAGGCTTTGGTGGATTGAGGTCTGATTACAGCCGGAGTCCACCAAAGCCTGATACGTATCCCCTTGGATACTCACCGGTACGCGATACGCTCCGTCCCGATCGAGGGCGGTCCCTGGCGCATCGGGAATCCGGACCACCGCACCCACCTCCATCGCCGAGCACTGATGCTGGAGGTGCCCCGGCTCCCCGCAGAGCCAGCAAACCGGCCCAGGCTCTCCCTCTGCACCGGTGTTCTGGAGCTCACTCACCTGAGGGGGGGGAAGACACAGACACGGAAGTAGGAAACGGTAGGGCACTGCGGGCCGGCTAGGGTGGAGCAGGCCCCCGCCTCCGCAGTGGGGGAATGGGGCGAGGACGAGGAACAGAAGGGGGGAGAGAGAAGGAGAAAGAGAGAAAAGAGGGGAGAAGAGGAGACACACTGTCCTGCCGTCAGAACAGCCGCCATATGGTCCTCCGCCAGCTCGATGGCCTGATCCAGCAACGCAGGGCGATGACACTGGACCCACTCCGCTGTTCCTTCCGGAAGTGGGGCGATGAATTGTTCCAGCGCCACCAGGTCGATGATTCCCTCGGCGTCGTGGTAGTCAGTCCTCAGCCACCGCCGGCAGGCATCCCGGAGTTGCTGGCCAAACGCGAAGGGCTGGCCGACCTCCTCCAGGCGCAGCGCGCAGAAGCGCTGCCGTTGCTGCTCCGAGGTGCGCCCCACACGTTGGAGGACGGCTCTGCGGCTGTTGGCGGGGAGCTGTAGCATGGCCAGCTGCGCCTTGCCCGTTAGCAGGGGGAGGAGGTGCGCCGCGCCCTGTTCCACCGACCAACACCATGGCTCTGCTGCCTGCTCAAAAAAAGCGAGGCAGGCTTCGGGGTCGTCATGCGGACCCATCTTCGTTAGGGTGAGGTGAGGAGGGTCCGTGGCAGTGGTGATGGTGGACCCCGCCAACGCGAGCAGGTGCCAGAATGCCTGGCGATCTTCCTGCTGCGCCAGCACCAGGGCTTTGAACCGTTGCTCCTGCTCCTTCCGGAGGGTGACCAGCGCCTGGTGCTGGCTCTGTTGGGCCGTGGCAAGGGCATGGACCAGGTCCTTGAAGGGGGAGGACTCCATGAGGCTGTTCTCTTCTGTACTCCATCCTGGTCACAGCACCACTGTAGAAATAGTTAAGGTGGGTGGAGCACAAAAGCACGGCAGGCCAGAACTGAGTTCTCACAAAACTTTTATTTTAGCTTTTCAGCTTCTCGTTTCACTCGCCCACCCACACACGCGCACGCACGTGTCCAGGTTGGGGAAGAGCTCCCTTCCTCTGCTCTCGCTCCCCACTTATAGGGCACGGTCACTGGGGAAGACACACAAACAGATTAATTCCCATCAGGTGCAGTGATTCTGCCACTTACCGTACCTTCCCTGACTCCGTCCTCCATTCACAGACCGACACGTGACCATGCCCCCGCTGCCACAATAGTATATTCAAAATAAATATTTTTCTTGAAAACTACCAAAAGAATTTTTAATGCTACTGGAAATCAAAACTTAATGCTTTTTAATGCCATTTAAGACCTTAATTTTCACAAAATCCATTTAATGACTTAATGCTTTTTAATGCCCCGCGGAAACCCTATTCTAAGCAGACCAAGTGAACTACATTCGAGTGCAGTATGCAACAGTCACTAGTCAAATGAACCGGCCTCTGGGGATCAAACATGCTCAGGTGTGGCATGGATCACCAAATGTGAGTACACCCTAAATAGAATAAGAGTAAGATGCCATGAAAGAGTTTCTTCTTCCTCACTGCACTAAGGCCAGATCAGGGATACTTGGTTAAATTAAACACCAAGTGGATTACCTTTGGCTGCTCTGTGCTTGAGTGAAATTTTTGCACTTGTTTTGACAGTGGAGTGGGTTTTAATAGTTTTGGGCCAGGCTCATAGCAATTTCTTTCAGTGAATTAATTCTATTGGCTGATGTCTCCTGGTTTTGTGATTGACTGCACAGCACAAAATGCTTCTCCAGAAGACAAACGTGGCAAAGAGGAACATTTACAAGGTAGGTCAAAAGCAAACCATGGTTTGTTAAACTATTAAAAGATAGGTCACTGCTACAACACAGCATCACTGTCAGATAAAATGTCAATTGCAAACCAGAAGCCTTCAGCCAACAGCATTCTCTGACCAATGATATGAGCCCGCCCCTAAACTGTCAAAACCATGTACACAGTTTTTCTGTGTGCAAGTTTCATATTTGCACTCACGAGTGGGATATTTATGTACGCAAAATGTTAAAACTTGCAGGTTTATGTTTTTCCGCACCTTCGGCATCCTCTAGTTCTGACACTGATGTGGTACCATAGTTAACAAATAAAATAATTGTTCGCCAGAACAGTACATTAAAACACATTCATAAATAAGTTGCACTCATGTCTTGGTCTTTCATCTGTGAAGATGAGGCAAGCCCTCATCATGCACATAAACCATTCCTCGATACCAGCAGTTCTCAAAATGGGATCCGAAGATCCCCAGGGGTTTTAAATTACAGATTGGTGGTCCCTTTATTTTGTTACACTGGTGCAAATCAAAACCACCACCATTATGAAAATGTATTATTTACTGTTTAGTTTTTAGATGCATTATTCTGTGACTGGTCACTTGAATTGAAAGGGTTTAAACCAAATCTCAACAACTAAGCTGTGGTTCAGGAGGTGTCCGTTACTGACGGAGTTTAAAAGGAGGAAGGAGAGCAAGTTGTGTGCATTAGAACAGAGGGCTGGAAGTAAGGGACTTTTCTTTTGGGTACCTCATGCTTTCTCCTCTCCTCCTCCACTCGATTCATTCTCCTCTGAGCTGCTGCTGGAAGGGGAGCCTGGACAATACATGACAGAGGCATGGATCAGACCTCTCACTCAGACACAAACACACTATCTAGTCAATTGAGATATGAATTTGCACACAACTGCTGCTAAATATCAAGCTCAACAAGCTTATGCTCCAATGACTTTTACACTGCTACAAAAGGGGCATTTTCTGCAGAATTCTTTGCATCAATCTGTATTTAATACAGGTAAACCCATACCTGTTTGAGTTTGACCCCAGGCCTCCTCTCTACTGGTTTCTTGGCTCCATCAGCTGGTTTCCGGATGGCATTGGCAGGTCTCTTTGCTGTGAAAGGCACTCCATATTTGGCAGCTGGTTTGGTGATTTTCTGGGCAGGGGGAATGGATGCTGAACCAGGGACTGGATGCTTGGCTGGAGATTAAATGTCAGAATTAGATATTGTTCTTTAGTGCTGATTTGCCAATTATATACTCCTTGTAATGCATGTACAGCTGCTATGACATGATAAATATTTATCACAGTGTACGGAATCAAACAAGCTGTTACAAGAAGTGCGTTGTTGATTTTTACTACCTTCGGCAACTCTTAAAATGGATTATTTAATTTAATCCAGGATAGTCAGTCATTCACATTTAAAATGCTGTGCATGTGATTAAAAGGTCAAGTGCATTTACCTGGTACTCCCTGGGCAACACTTATTTTGGATTGTTTGACAAGAGATTGGCTGAATTCCTGAGCAATGAGCTGAAACACAATAAGTGCACAAACATTTTCTAGAGGCTGCACCTTCAGCTAAAGATATTTAAAGAGCATAATACAAACCAAAACAAAATATGCCCATCATAAAACATTTAGGTACCATAGTGTTTTGCCAGCATTTCCAATTGCAGCCCAAACTTGAATTTTATTCATCACAGAGAACAATGCTACTAACAGACAAAAATCCTAACCAACGCACTTTTATGCAGGTTGTCTGCAGAAGTGTTAAAATGCTATATTAAATGTAAATTACTACTAAATCGGCAATTAATTATATACCAAAAATATACAAGTGACATTCCAAAAAATAGTTAATAACATGGTTAACCTCAACAACTTGACAGCTTAAATTTATTTTTACATTTAAGTGAGAAAAATTCAATATAGAAATCCAACCCAATGCACCTTTATACAGTCTGTATGCAGATGTTTGAAAAATGCAACATTAAAAATGTTAAATTTGCAGTGATACCAAATATACAAATATTTTTAAAAAAAAGTATATATATTTATTTCATGACAGCATATATTTATTTAATGCATTCATTAATTATTTATTCATTCTTAAGCTTAAGAGTTTTTCATTCATTTATTATTTTCATTAATTATAGCCCCAAATCAGAAAAAGCTGGGAGGATATTTTGAGATTGAAATTAAAACTGAAAACAATGATTTGTAAAATATTTTATTTTACTCAAAACAATACAACAGCACATTATTTGATGTTCTACCTCATGAATTTTATTGTCTGATTGAATTTTATTGAATGATGGCTCTTGATGCAGTGCCGTCAGGGATCAGAGCTCACAAGTGTTCAGCTTAGGCTTGCGCCCTTGCTCTTTAAACAATTCAAGGAATCTGGAGGATTTCTGGTGTGTAATGAGAACAGGCACCGAAGAGGGTGAAGTATCCAAGTCCCTTCATATCTTTTTTTTTTTTTCGTTTTTAAAAAACACCAGTAATTCTCTCAAGCATTTGTTGACAAACTGGAGACCCTTGGCACATCTTTGCGCCTCAAAAACTAGGTCTTTCCTGGATACTGATTTTGTACCAAATCATGACTGCAATCATCTGATTATTTTATCTCATTACTAGCCTTAAATTGCCCCTGTCCCAACCTTTTTTAAGAATGTGTTGCAGGCCTGAAAAGTATATTAAACAAATGAAATTAAGTTGACCAGACAAACATGAAATATGTTGGGTTCATCCTATCTGCAATGAAATACAAGGCAAAGTAAATTTAGAAAACCACTGCATTTTTTTAACTTGCATTTTCAATACCATCCCAACTTTTTCCTGATTTAGGGCTTTTTGTATGTATTCTTAAAAGTAACAGTCCACCATACTTCCATAATGAAATATGCTCTTATCTGAATTGAGACGAGCTGCTCCGTACCTCTCCGAGCTTTGCGCGACCTCCCAGTCAGTCAGACGCAGTCAGACGCGCTGTCACTCCTGTTAGCAATGTAGGTAGGCTCAGCATGGCCAATGGTATTTTTTGGGGCTGTAGTTAGATGCGACCAAACTCTTCCGCGTTTTTCCTGTTTACATAGGTTTATATGACCAGTGATATGAAACAAGTTCAGTTACACAAATTGAAACGTGGCGATTTTCTATGCTATGGAAAGTCCGCACTATAATGACAGGCGTACTAACACCTTCTGCGCGCTTCAGCAGTGCATTGATACGGAGCTCAGATATCAATGCGCTGCCGAAGCGCGCAGAAGGTGTTAGTACGTCTGTCATTATAGTGCGGACTTTCCATAGCATAGAAAATCGGCACGTTTCAATTTGTGTAACTGAACTTGTTTCATATCACTGGTCATATAAACCTATGTAAACAGGAAAAACGCAGAAGAGTTTGGTCGCATCTAACTACAGCCCCAAAAAATACCATTGGCCATACTGAGCCTAGTTACATTGCTAACAGGAGTGACAGCGCGTCTGACTGACTGGGAGGTCGTGCAAAGCTCGGAGAGGTACGGAGCAGCTCGTCTCAATTCAGATAAGAGCATATTTCATTATGGAAGTACGGTGGACTGTTCCTTTAAGCTTGACTATCAATTATTTATTCTTAAGCTTAAAAACCTTTATTTATTTCATTAATTATTCTTACGTTTAACAGCTTGAAGCTATCCATCATTAAGTTTGAGAGCCTTTATTTCTTTCATGAAGTATTTTTTCTCAAGTTTGACAACTTAAATTTATTTATTTGCTTAATTATTTATTCTTAAACTTAATTTATTTCATTAATTATTCTTAAGTGTGACATCCTTTATTTCATTATTTATTCAGCTTGACAGCTTAAATTTGTTTATTTTTTAATTATTTGTTCATAAATTTAACAGCTTAAATCTATTAATTTATTAATTGTATTAATTGAAAGTCACACTTGGAAGACACTCTGAACACTTACAGTAATGCTTTTATGGCTGATGACTACAGTTGACTTGCTAACTTTAGGACTGCAGTTGTCATGAACAGTTTTGCACTCAAATTTCCATTAATGAAGAGTTTATAACATCAACAAAACTGACTTCATGTTAAAACGGTTAATGTTATAGTCATGTTGTCTGTTGTTGGCCAAATGAGGCTAGGTTCCCTTTGGAGTCTGGTTCCTCTCGAGGTTTCTTCCTCATGTCATCTGAGGGAGTTTTTCCTTACCATCATCGCCACAGGCTTGCTCATTGGGGAAAGATTAGATAAAACTTTATTGATCCCTTTGGGAGAGTTCCCTCAGGGAAATTAAGATAGGGATTAAGATTAGGCATAAAATTAGCTCATGTTTTCAGTCATTCAAATTCTGTAAAGCTGCTTTGCGACAATGCTTATTGTTAAATGCACTACACAAATAAACTTGACTTAATTTATTCCATTAATTATTTAAAGTGCCATTCCATCATTGGATGTATTCTTTGGCATAAAATACAATATATTTTGACAACATATATAAGTGGTATCACTAGATAGAGAAACCTTTTAGCTTCAAAATGATATATCAAACATAATTTGACAACGACAAGTATATTAATTTTGCGACCAAAGTCACCTACCCTTTTAATTTCCGCGCGTGATGTCATCGGCAGGTTCCCCTTCTTGTGTACCACGTGACGTGGCACATATCAGCAATGGCGGATAGAACGCGATAAAAATAATACCAATAAATCTAGCTAATACCAATAAATCTAGCTAACTGAAAGATTAACTCAATTTTTCGCAATTTTTTTGGCCCCCATATACGAGGAGAAATGACTCTCACTTTGGGGGTTTCCTGGTCTAAAAATAAACCAACACGTGGTACACAAGAAGGGGAACCTGCCGATGACATCACGTTTCACTACCGCGCAGAAATTAAAAGGGTAGGTGACTTTGGTCGCAAAATTAATATACTTGTCGTCGTCAAAAAATTATGTTTGATATATCATTTTGAAGCTAAAAGATTTCTCTGTCTAGTCATGTTGTCATAAAATATATTGTATTTTATGCCAAAGAATACATCCAATGGTGGAATGGCACTTTAAGCTTAACAGCTTAAAATTTATTCACACTTACTTTATTTATTCATTTATTTAACCGAGAACAATTCGCCCTGACACAAACCCTACTTCCCTGTAACAGCATGACTGCTTAAATTTGACCCTTAGACAGCCTTGTTTCTCTCCTCGGGGGGAAAAAAAAGGGTCCAACCTGTGGAGAGAGAAACTTGTGGATTCTGCGGGCGAGAAATGGCTTGTCCAGTATTGCGCCAACAGAGGGTCTCTCCCGCGGGTTGCGCTTGAAAAGCAGGCCCAAGAGAGCACGCAGGTCCTGAGAGTAATGCACAGAGACTGGGGGATATGAACCTCGGATGATGTTCAGCACCAAATTCTTCATGTTCCCAGCCTCAAACTTGAAGGGGGGGAAAGCACAAAAAAAAAATGATCTAGAATAAAATTACCATAGACATTTGCTTTGAACTTCATAGGCAGTGAAGGCTCAAATATGCTTGAGATGCTGTCAAATGACTGCAGTATCAAAGAGAAATCATTTTCAACTAAAACAGAAGTGAATTGAAAGAGCTTCCCTCAAGCTTTGCACTCTTATCAGGAGATCTTTAATTACTGAAGACTAGGAAGGCAAATTCCTTCACACAGGGTGTTTGAAGCAAGTACATTTCATTATACAGCCCAACACAGACAGAGCTCATTTTACTACACACATCTTCAACAGTAATGCACAAAGACAAGGACCAATCTGCAGGGACGGTTTTATACTTACAGCATGCTTAAGTGTGCACATTTCATACAGGACACATCCCAAGGCCCAAATATCACTAGCAGACATGAGGACAGGAAAGAAGGAGAGGAGGGAAAAACAAAACAATACAAGGTATCTTGCATCAAGCACATTGAACACAAAACATACACCAATGTAAAGCATGTAACTGTAACTTATGAAAAGAAAAACACCTGAGAGAAAGGAATTACAAGTAAATTTAATCTGCTATACAGCTGGCTATATTAACACAACACTAATAGGAGATGCACCATGGTTTGTTTTTTTTTGAGTGGTTTGTTCCAGTAGATAGACAAAAACACTGCCTTACTGAGCTCCAAAATAAAACCATGTTTCTGTACAAACAAAAATAACCATATAAATATGAAATATGCTTTTCACACTAGTCATTTTAGGCGGCACGGTGGTGTAGTGGTTAGAGCTGTCGCCTCACAGTAAGAAGGTCCGGGTTCAAGCCCCGTGGCCGGCGAGGGCCTTTCTGTGTGGAGTTTGCATGTTCTCCCCATGGGTTTCCTCCGGGTGCTCCGGTTTCTCCCCCCCCAGTCAAAAGACATGCAGGTTAGGTTAACTGGTGGCTCTAAATTGACCGTAGGTGCGAGTGTGAATGGTTGTCTGTGTCTGTGTGTCAGCCCTGTGTTGACCTGGCGACTTGTCCAGGGTGTACCCCGCCTTTCGCCCGTAGTCAGCTAGAATAGGCTCCAGCTTGCCTGCGACCCTGTAGAACAGGATAAAGCGGCTAGAGATAATGAGATGAGACTAGTCATTTTAATTCTAAATGGTATAGTCATTGCGTGCGTTTTTCATTGTTATTCAAGAAAATACATAAATTTAAAAAAGCACTAATACAGGTTATATAATAAAATGCTACAAAAAAGGACCTCAGTTAGATTAGCAGAAGCGCAGCATGTGTGTGTCCCTGCTTCAGAACAGATTCTGACAGTGTGCCAATGAATTTTTCTGGAATGTAACAAATTCAGAAATTGAAGTAAATCTATTTTTAAACAACAACCTTTCCAGTGTATACCTGCCCACTTCCAGTTTAAACCCAAATATGAAAAAACAGATTCGGATATTCCATCCATCATCTGTAGCCACTTATCCTGTCCTACAGGGTCTCAGGCAAGCTGGAGCCTATCCCAGCTGACTATGGGCGAGAGGCGGGGTACACCCTGGACAAGTCACCAGGTCATTGCAGCAGATTAGGATATTTTGAGTGCTAAAGAGATGCAGATAATACCATTACATTATACCCCCATTATACAAGTATTTGAAAAACAATTATGAAATAAAATTTGAATCAAAGGAAAAAGTCATTATAAAATTCTTTAAAGGGGACATGTTATTGGGGGGAGGGGTCACTTTCAGTGTTTGTGCATATACATTTGAGTATCTGGAGTCCCTACCAACTCACAAACTCTGAAATAAGACAGCCCATTCAGTTTCTTTCGGGCTACTTATTTCAGAAAACACATGCTCCACTTTCTATGTCACAAAGGGAGCTTATTAGAATTATCCTACCACCTCATCTAAGTATCTCCAATCATGGCTTGAGAACCACCTTTGTGAATGAATATTCATAGTGGAAGTGCCTGATTGGTTGGTGGAAGAGGGGTGAGCAGTGGCTCGACTACAAACACTGCTTCACAGTTGCAGTTTAATTCTGAGCTTAAAGGAGAACTGAAGGCAAATTTATCATCAAAATTCTATTTCTCTCATTTTATTAAATATAGGAATGCATTTTTGATAGCTATTTTGTCACTGCTATAGCAAGTTATGAGTGTTTGAAATATGCTATGCAATACATCAGTCCATATGTCAAAGCAATGGCTGTAAACAAGATTCGTTGAGACCTGTGCGAGACATCTTGGGATGGAAGTAAAACATACAGCGGAAATCAAAGTGACCAACATCTGCCAACGTTGTCAAAAGACGCGCGTGCCCTCTTTCGAATGCTGATGTAATCAAGCTTGAAGTGTTGTTAGTTTTGATAGCAATCAGGAAAGTTTGAAAAAAGTAGGCAGTAATCGTCATTTAAACTCATTTTTGTGCAATATTTTGTTTGGAAAACAGTTTTCAAAATGGCGGCAATAACACGTCATGTTCAGGAACAAACTCATGTAAATGGTGCTGAAACAGCCACTGTCAAACGGTGCAGATGGAGTAGTGTTCTTGGACTCGACTTAGATTAATTGTGGACTCTACATTTTTTTTTTAAGTGACTTGGACTTGACTTAAACACTGGGGACTCGAAACTGGACTCAGACTCAAGGTTTAGTGACTCGACTACAAACACTGCTTCACAGTTGCAGTTTAATTCTGAGCTTAAAGGAGAACCAAAGGCAATTTTTTAAAATCAAAATATTCTCTCATTTTATTAAATACAGGAATGCATTTTTGATCGCTATTTTGTCACTGCTATAGCAAGTTATGAGTGTTTGAAATATGCCATGTAATATATCAGTCCTTATGTCAAAGCAATGGGCGTAAACAAGCTTCATTGAGACCTGCGTGAGACATCGTAGGACGGAAGTAAAATGTACAGCGGAAATCAAAGTGACCAACATCTGCCAACGTTGTCAAAAAGACGCACGTGCCTTCTTTCGAATGCTGATGTAATCAAGCCGGAAGTTGCATTTGTTTTGACAGCAAATCAGGAAAGTTTGAAAAAAGTAGGCAGTAATAGTCATTTAAACTCGTTTTGGTGCAATATTTCATTTGGAAAACAGTTTTCAAAATGGCGGCACTGATACCTGGCTGACACTTCATGTTTCGACGTCTTGCACAAGTCTCGTGAAGATCGCATGGATAAGTGACGCCTGCCGTGGACCAAACGAACTAAAATTCGACATGGCTAAAAACCAAATAGGCCGATAAGTATAATATTTAATTGCAATTAGTTGCCAATACGAGTCACGATATAAGGTTACTAAAACCAAAAACATAATTGAATAACATTAAGAAATAAAGCAAGTTTAAAAATGACTTCAGTTTCCCTTTAAAGAAACAAGTCATTCGGAACAGGGCTGTTTAGACAGGGTGAGAAGGGAGTGATAGTGCTTTATCCTTGTGGTATTTTGAGCAAAAGCATGTCCCAGACATTTAATTAAGATCTCAGGGAACTGCGTCAAATTGTGGAAAAGGGTGTCTACTGTAGGGATGGATTGCCATGCCCGTAACCATAGTAACCATTTATGAACACGCCAATCCCTGTACTCGACGCCATGTTCTATCTCCGCCCATTCTTCTGACTCCCTGTAATGGTATTGGACACAGAGATGATAACGGATACCAAATACAGTGACATCACGACTGTGCTTTAAACTCACGGCGGAATCGAAATTCCCTCTCTCTGGTGGTGGATTCCACGCATGAAAGAGAAGCCAAGCATCTGTGCTACAGAAGGACAAAGAACGAGCTATTGATACCAGACCTTTAGCCAAAGTTCAATGTATTTGACCTTCGCAGAGTTATAATAATAACTGAACCGGTTAGTTACTGCAGCCCACGCAGTGTTTCAAAGAGAAAAGGCGACCAGATCCCTTTTCCCTTTCTCAACGTCAACGAACTGTAAACAAGATTCCTTCCAGATCATCGGACGACCAACAGAACACCGAAGAGCTTCAGCTGACAAGCTGTAAAGTAAAGGAACAGAACCGCTTTCTTCTTAGACCTGCTCTCCGCGCTGTCTTCGGAAAATGCACTTTCAATTGCTTACAAAAGCGATCCTAAGCAAGGCTGGCATCTGGGCAATTGTTAGTCTTAGTTGTGGCTAGTTAATGTGAATTGTGTTGTTCATTTGAATTCATTTATGGTTTAAATGTACGCATTTTGATTCACACGAAAGTCGGTCTTAGACCGCATGCTGTTTGATTTACTTTGTTTACTATCTGTATTTAGTTAGATCGTGCATGCGTTCTCTCTCTCTCTCTCTCTCTCTCTCAGTAACTCCCTCCATCGTACTCCACTCCTCAACATTGGGATTTCAGGAGTAGCTAAGGGTTAAGTAGAAGTTTGGGTTTAAGGCCTAGCCAAGACTAGTTTAAACTACAGATTCCTTCGTTTCTTCTTTTTGCGCGCTCTTCCTGGGTTGACCCTCCCCCTTCTGGGTGCGGCCTGGCACAGTGTTCGTGCATTCCATACACACACACACACACACACACACACAGCTTATTACTTCTGATCACCATTAGTGCCTTAATTATCATTTTCACTACTGATTCTTATTTGTATACATTGCATCACCATTTATATTGAATTATTCCTTGGCTGCTATTGTTGCTATATCTGATCAGTATTAGTTTGCTAATTCATGTCAGCTATTTCAATAAATGGTATCTTTGGAATAAACTGTGTCCTGTTTATTGCTACAACACCCACTGAATGCCAACCTCTGCCGAGTAAGTATTCTAATTGCCTTCGCCAATTTGGTCGTTATATGAATGTTATAGATCAAGAGCCCTGTGATGACCTGGCGATTTGTCCAGGGTGTACCTCGCCTTTTGCCTGTAGTCAGCTGGGATGGCCTCCAGCTTGCCTGCGACCCTGTAGAACAGGATAAAGCGGCTAGAGATAATGAGAGGAGTAAACATGTTACATTAGAGCTACAATACTCAAACTATAGCAACATCAAGTTATTCCAGTGATTCTAACAGTTTAGCTATAAACTATTGAACACTTGAATTAATGATTAATTAATTTATGAGACTTTTTACATGAGACTGATTTGATAAGCCTATTGCACCTACACTATACAATATATGACCTTCAAGTTTCACCTGTTTGTGCATTTTTAAATGGCTGAAGTAAAGCGATGATTTTAGACTTGGTTAACATAGCATGAAAATTTCAAAACAATAACATTAGTGGCACTAAGATGCAGCAAGAACAGTGGAGGGACCTGTGTGTCAGGATTATAAGGTTACACTGAACAAAGGACTAGAGCGGAGACAGGATTGATGTGACGCTCTAAGACACCTCTATATTTAGATCATAATGACTCAACAAAACAAGTGTGTATGTGTCCCCCCCCTCCATTACAATACCAGTCAGAAGTCACAAGTCATGATTTTGAGATAAATATGGAAACACATTGTGTGAGCTAAAATTTGGCCATTTTAGATTTTGGCATTCCATTCCATTATGTTTACACTTTCATGTTTTGAAAGAATTTTGCAGAAAGTCAGACTTTAGAACCCTTAAAACATGCTTTTATTGAGATGATCTACTCAAATCCTGGTAGAAATATGTCTATTTAATTTAAAAAAAAAACAAACAAAAAAAAAAACGCCCTTCAGACTTTGTACCACTGATCACGTAGTTACATCATGATACAGTGGAGATTTCCCACTCACTAGATTCAGTATGCATTTATGTAATTAACATTACTTTACAAAAGTACTAAAACTCATCTTTGTGGAAACAAAATCTCCTTATTGCCATGTATGATCTAGGAGATGGCTCTTGATCGGCTGGACACACAAAGCAGTGCAGTCAATCAGAAGCCTTCTTATAGATGATGTATAGCATACTGCCTGTATGAACTATGGAGGGAGAAATCACAGAGCTCTTGAACTTGCAATGCAATGATCGTTAAAAGCTGAGCGATTTAGTTGTGGTTTTCTTCACACACCCCTAGGAGAGGATATTATAACTGATAAAGAACAAAGATAAATTTGAAGATAACACACACACAAAAAAAAGATTAATTTCAAGTTCATCATGGAAAGTGCCAAGCTGCTGATGCCAGTGATGTCAACCAAGTTGAGTACGTATTTATATCTTGTGGGCAATTACTATGATCTTTCTGAAGCGTGTTGTGGAAGTTGTTATTGTGAGAGGCATCATAAACATGATGAGAAACACCACAATATTTCATGAGTGTACTTTTCTTGTACCCATATTTCAGATCACATCATTACATTTACGCACTGTGTGGACAAGCACTGAAGGTACATAGTAAGCAACCATAAACCAGGATGAGAAGTTTGTCACATTCAATTGCAAGACTAGCAGTCTGGTGGTGTAGTGGTTAGCACTGTCACCTCACAGCAAGAAGGTTCTGGGTTCAAGCCCAGTGGCTGATGGGGGGCCTTTCTGCATAAAATTTGCACATTCTCCCTGTGTCGGCGTGGGTTTGCTCCGGTTTCCCCTCCACAGTCCAAAGACATGCAGGTTAGGCTAATTGGTGGCTCTAAATTGACTGTAGATATGAATGGTTGTGAAGCTAGGACAGGCCTAGCAAGCCTCCCCCACCCCAACTGCACATGCCAGATTAGGCCTGATGGAACACTGTGCCATCACCTTTTTGTACCCAAAGAAATGATCCAGGTGGTCATCCAGTCACACTTCCCTCACCTGGACTTCCACAGTATCTCTAGAAACACATTTGAGCTTTTGTTCCCGAGCCCTACAAGAACATAATGTGCCCTAAACCAGACGTGCTGCCTCCAGATGGGTTAGAGGATGAAGAGATACAGGTGCAGGTAGATAAATGGATAAGAAGGACCAAGTTGAGGTAATTGATATGGGCAACGACATGGCAAGGCCACAGAAGCAGGCATGGTCATGGGTTTGGCTGTGGCCATGGCAGAGGGGGTGAAGCAGCAGTCTTTTTTTTTGTCCTTCATGAACCATAGACAACATTTTCAAGGAACTTTTGAACTGTACACTGAGGGGGTAGGGGAAATTCTGTTTAAAAAAAATAAATTTAATTCAAATATTTCATTTGAGTATCTTTTTTGAAATACATGTTGGACAAATTCTTGATCTATGCATCACTGGAAACCTTTTTAATGGCCTTTCATGAAAACACCACAACTCAATTTTGAAAATTTGACCCATGTGACTGGTTTTGTAAAGGAGTGTGTCTGTCTCACTCGCGCACACACTAATGCATACTGTGCATTAAGCTGACCATTTACATACACTTCAAGACACTACCTTTTATTGTTGTATGGTTTATTTTCACAAATCTCAGGGGAAAGATAGTAAGGTGTGCCAATACAGGTCCTGGCCAACTCCACAGTACTGCACACAAAACACATCATATATTTAACTCACATTTCAGCAGGCCTTTTTAAGCAAGCAGCACAACACAACACCGTCTTACCTGTTTAAAACTCTGGCAATGCCAAAGTCTCCTAGCTGTACTGTACCATCCTTGGTCAGGAAAATATTCTAAAAAGGAACAAACAAAAGTGGACATGGCTTGTAAAAATATTGATTCATTTGTATGCAAAAAATGATTTCACTCATTAACACCGTAGCTGCTTCTGTATGAGGTTCTGAACAGTACCTGTGACTTGATATCCCTGTGAAGGATCTTACGATCATGTACATGTTTGAGAGCCAGACATATCTGCACAAACCAATCAAGGATCTGCAGGCGTAAAAGACCAGAATGAGTGAGGCTCAAAGAGAATCAAGACTCATACGTATTACAGCCTAGAACACGTGCTACATCAGAACAAACAGAACTATTATAATAACATGGCTTTATGCACATACATAATGCAACATTTTTAAATGCTGTAAAATGGTCTAAAAATGTTGCTACCTGCAGCTAATTTTCACCAAATTGACTTTTTGCCAAATGTCATGACGTTATTTTCTCCTACTTTTTATGCTTTAAATTTCTAAACTCAAATTTAATTGCTTAAAAAAAAAAGGAAAGATGGTCAAATGAATTGAAATTATTTACATCTAAATACAGATCACACCCTGCAAAACCTTTCACAAATTGGCATTTTCTACTTTATAACGTTCTGAAAATATATGGCTCTTCGATTCTGAGCAACAGAACAAAACGTGTTGTGTGCTGGGGAGGAGAAGAGTACACACTATTAACCTGTTCTTCAGGGAAAAGCAGTCCTTTCTGGTTATTGATCTTCTTAAACAGGTCACCACCCTCGCAATAGTCCATCATGATATACAAACAACCGTTCTCTGCAAAGAAGCAAACAAGAGAATTAACATTACAGCAGTTGAGTACCTCATCAATGCACTCACAGCCACCGACAGCAACTCGCTCCCTTTCTCCCATGTTCTCTGCCAAGCCATTAGCTCATGCATATCCTCTCTGTAATTCAATTCCAAGACTTGTAGCTTCGTCCATCACTTGATCGTCAGCTGCCTGTCAGACACAGCATGCTGAAATGACTCCATTAAGCTTTACTGGCAAGAATGCTTTCTCAGGCCAAGTTTACATTAGACCGTATCTGTCTCATTTTCTTCACGGATGCACTGTCCGTTTACATTAAAACGCCTGGAAACGCCGGGAAACGGGAATCCGCCAGGGTCCACGTATTCAATCCAGATCATGTCTGATCCGGTGCTGTGTAAACATTGAGAATACGCGGATACGCTGTGCTGAGCTCTAGCTGGCGTCGTCATTGGACAACGTCACTGTGACATCCACCTTCCTGATTCGCTGGCGTTGGTCATGTGACGCGACTGCTGAAAAACGGCGCGGACTTCCGCCTTGTATCACCTTTCATTAAAGAGTATAAAAGTATGAAAATATTGCAAATACTGATGCAAATACTGCCCATTATGTAGTTATGATTGTCTTTAGGCTTGCCATCCTTCCACTTGCAAGTGGTAAGTGACGCGCATGCCCGACATGCACTGAGATCACACACACAGCGGCTCAGTCCCAAATCACTGCTCGTGCGCTATACTCGCGCGCTCTGTGAGCTGCGCAGGGCTGGAGTGCGCACCCTTCAGAGGGCACTCGCTGTTCAGGGCGGAGTGATTTGGAGCGCAGGATGCCTGCGGAGCCGAGCGTATCCGTGTATTGGCATTGCTATGTGCACGCGAATCGTGTATTGGCGTTGCTGTGTGCACACTAATTGTTTTAAAAACGTTAATCTGATGATCCGCTGATACGGTCTAATGTAAACCCCACCTCAATTCTTATTTCCTGGCACGTTTTTAATGACACATACATCGATAGGAGATGAAAACCTGAGAATCAGTGAGGAAGAATGGAGCACTTTGACCCCCCGCCTTGCAGTATAATATGAATTAATTAGGCAAAAAAAAAAATCTTACCTTCAAATGACTCCTTGTACTGCACAATATTGGGATGACTCATGTTAGCCAACACGGCCACTTCTTTGCGTGACTCCTGTCTCTCTCTATTAGACATCTGTAAAGTATAAATGAGAGGCATCAGTGTGCATGTGTGAACCTTTAGAATCTCACAAGAATTGTGAGCAACTCACCCTGGAGATGCCGATCTCCTTGATAACGTACTGGTGACCATCCTTCCTGGACTTTACCAGAATGGCTTTCCCGAAAGAGCCCTCCCCGATCTTCTTTACCTTCTCATATTTATCCATGTCTGGTTTGAGCAGTCATGCTGTAGCCACCGCACATGGAATCAAAAGACAAGAAATGGCACATTTTTATTTTAACCTTGTATATTCCAACCATGATGCCTCATTTGCTCCAGGGTGCACACTTCAACCATGTGTAGGTTTCCTTCAGGTTCTCCAGTTCCCTTGGAGGCTACTCCCCCCCAAAAAAAAAACCCCACATCCTGAGAAGTGACTTTGGCATTCCCAATGCATTACAAGAACAGGTCAGGTAAAGTTGGAACTTTTCAAAGAAGACATCAATATGCAAAATAAAATTCAGATGTGGCAACCAACATTTGCATAAAACAACTACATAAGGGTGCATGTCCACTTAGTGTTTCTTTGAATGTGTTGCCATTTCGGTGTTGCAACTCCAAATGCGTCGATCTGAAAAGTTTCAAGATTTTCAAGACACCGGTATCATCACTGCCGCTCCTTTTCAGGCAACCAAATCATATGGGAGATAAAACGTTAACATGTTTCAAAATACTGTTGTAATCATGAAAAGATGTGCAGCATGGGAACACGTTTTGATGAAGCACTAGGACAATGCACTCCTCAACATCCTGCTATTGCTTTTCTGACCAAAAAAAAAGGCAAAGCACACCCCACCCCACTATATGGACATACGACCCAAGTATTCCAATTTTCCAAGTGGATGAAACAGCCAGGTGGAAATCTCACTTAAGCACAAAGGCTTTAGGAGTTTCTAATAAAATAGATGCTTGAGTCTCTCCATTAGTGTGTCCTGGTGCAAATCTGATTATAAGAAAGAAACATCATACATGTTCTTACAGGAATATGATCAAGAACAGGCAGGCTGCATTACATGAAGCGTTACAAAATGTTTTACTCCTCTTACACAAAAGCAAAGTGCCAATACGAAGACATATTTTATTATTATTATTGTTGTTATTATTATTATCATATCTATAGATAGACAAAGTTTTGGAATGTCAGAGGAACAAGTTATCGTTGTAGCAGCTATAAACAGTCATTTCCTCAGCTGCCTCACTTTCTTCTCCCTCTTGAAGTTAATAAGACGCATGTGATGGTCAGGTGTCCACAAACTTTTGACCAAATTACTGCAGGGGTGTCCAAAGTATGACCCCAGAGCCACATAAATAATATTTTGATGACGAGCCCTGGGTATTTTGATCTGGCTCCTATTGGAAAAAAGTTGACACCCCTGATCTACAAGGCGCATCCATTATCAAACACCTAATGCTGCAATTCAGTATGAATGAAGAAAACTTGCATTTCTACACCTTTCACCTTTTGTTTCTCTAAAATCAAGTCTGCACTCAAGCAAACCTGTTTCACATCTGTTCCAGAACTGAAGAAGAAAACATGATGAAGCTTTGGAAACAACTAACAGAAGAAGACCTCCTACACTACTTGAATAAATGGATGACCGGAGTGCATGGGTGTGTACAGTAGTTACAGAAGGTGAATATATTGAAGTGGAAAGGAAATGAAATGCAACTTTTCTTCTTAAAAATGGAACTACAGCTTTAATCTTGTTATTTAATAACCACACCTCATAATGGATATAATAATTCAGACCATCATTTATTAGTAAACAGTAATGCCCACAAACGACCTTACATTCTAGAAGGATCCTGGATATTATTAAGACACTATTTTGAGGGCGTGTCCAAGTCAGGCCTGCAATTTACATGAACATTTATACATTTTGGAGGAATAACCAAGCTCTTGAATAATATATATTACTCAGAAAAAGGATATTGAGTAATGCAGCTAAAACAAATAAATATCCTCTGTCTCTGCTGCTAACAGCTTTAGTGCAAAAAAAAAGGTGATTATTTAAATTTAGGGCAATAAAATGTAACTACATGAATGCTCTCGTTATTTTTCAACAATAGCTTCCTTTTTATCTCTCCGAATGGTTGCGTTTGACAGAAAGAATGATATTTTGGGGTTTTACAAAAGCAACAATGTCGCACAGCTGAGATTATAATACAGAAATATGACATAGAAGCTTTCAACTCACCGTTGAGGCGCTGTTCAAGAATATCAGGAGCTTTCAATGAGCCAAATTAGCATGCACTCGTTGCACATTATTATTTAACTACTGTAGCTAGCCAGCTCTACTAATAAAGCTGTTTCGCGGAGAGAGAAAAAAAAATCAACAACAAAAAAAAACGTTATTCGGGCCAGTCAAAGTACACATTATACATTAGCCACTCTTCTACAGTAAAATGTTACAATGGTAGTTTCAATTTTAATTTTAATGCTACGTTACCTCCTTTAGCGTGGACAAACTCCAGCTCCTTCAAACCCCTTACACGTTCAGCGTCTTAACGTGACGTAACACAAAACACTGCGATGTAATTAGTCGAGAACTTTAGTCCGGCTCTGTGATTGGCTCATCCACTTGTCTGTGAAATATAAAAAGCCATAAGGTTTGTATGTCAATGTTTGGTCCAAAGTCTGTCTCCTAGCAACCGTCACTGGTTATAAGATGCTGCAGGAGGAAATAATCAATACAGAATTGAATATTAGAGAATATTTATATACACACACAGATTTTCATTAACTTGAGGTTAATTAAGCCAGTGCAATAGTCGTTTTTTATTTTTTTAATTGAACAAATAACCTGAGAGAGAATAGAAAATAAAGTATTAATTATTTAAGTCTCAGAAAACCCATTTGGAAAACGAGCTGACTTCCGGTCCGAAATGCTTGTTTGTGGTTGGATGCGCTTCCTGTCGGTCATTTTATAGCCTATACAATACGTGCCTCCGTTGATCTAATGGGCGGAGCTTCGTGAACATCGGAAATCGTTTTTTTCTTGCATTTTTTTTCTTCCAAAAACATGACAATAAATTGACTGAAGAAAATAGAACAGAGATTTTACCAGTAATTGTTCTGTTTCCTTCTGTTTTACCTAGTAACAGTAATTGATTTGATAATTGAGGTACTGAGTAAGTATATTATTCAAAATAAATTATTCAAGAAACATATTCACCATCAACTTAATATACTAGACAAAAGGTGCTCCAAACAATAATTAATATTTTTTAAAAAAGGGCATGCAAATAAGTGTGTAATACATCTGAACTAAAACAGATGACCAGCAACCTTTTTTCCCCACCAGACAGTACATGCATGCACTCCAGTTTTGAATGCGGCTGTCTAAAGGACTAAAGCGCTGCTGCATCGCCATCTTTAAGGAGAAATGAAGCAAGGGCTAAAGTCAAGCTGTTGATGTTTCGATAGTAAGAGCTAATTTACAGGGTCTCGTATGGCACCACCTAATCTAAGTGTAATAATAAAATCGCTTTAAAATGGGCTGTAATTTAACAAAGAAAAAATATTTTAAAAAATTGCTGCCTAAAAATTTGCCTCGGTTTTTAAATCTTATTGCTAAGAAATCTCTCTCCTGGCTTGTTTTTTGATCTGCTGCTCATGCTTCATCACAGGGCTACATAACACAGAGGAAAACGCTATCTACCTTCTTCCACATACTTGAGCTGACAGTTGCCCATGATTGGCCAGTGTCACTTAACTAACAGAAGAGTGTAAGTATACAGACCCTTCCCAATCAGAAAACATGGCCAATTTTGCTCTTTCGGCTCTGGCCATGGATGGCTGTAGCATCTCGGTATTCTAAATTGTGATCTCTCAAGGTAAAATGCTTTTTACCTCTGAACCAATCAGGTCACAAGTTAGGGTGCAAGTAAGAAAAGCAACATGGAGATGAAAAATTAACACCAGTGAGTTAATATTAAGGGCGGCACGGTGGTGTAGTGGTTAGCGCTGTCGCCTCACAGCAAGAAGGTCCTGGGTTCGAGCCCCGGGGTCGGCGAGGGCCTTTCTGTGTGGAGTTTGCATGTTCTCCCCGTGTCCGCGTGGGTTTCCTCCGGGTGCTCCGGTTTCCCCCACAGTCCAAAGACATGCAGGTTAGGTTAACTGGTGACTCTAAATTGACCGTAGGTGTGAATGTGAGTGTGAATGGTTGTCTGTGTCTATGTGTCAGCCCTGTGATGACCTGGCGACTTGTCCAGGGTGTACCCCGCCTTTCGCCCGTAGTCAGCTGGGATAGGCTCCAGCTTGCCTGCGACCCTGTAGAAGGATAAAGCGGCTAGAGATGATGAGATGAGTTAATATTAGAATATTTATGACCAAAGCTCTCTTTAATTTTATTTTTATTTGCTGAGCTAAACCTTTTCCATTTTCCAATTTGGCAGACCTTTCTGCACTCACATTGTTATTTGGATAAATAACAATGTGAGTGGCACATTGTTGGTACACACTTTCCCATAGCAGGAAACATAAAGGAACAGCTTTACTTCTGACTGGAGACCTTCAAAAATGTCAAATCAATGTTTTCTTACTGAAAGATTCACCATACCAAGAATTACACACATTTTTTAAATCCATGTTGTATTATGCTTCAATTACATACCATGTCTTGTATACAAGTACCAATGAATTCTATAGAAACATTAATGTATTAGTACAAGCACATAAATATAAACCAGAGCTTTAACTCGCAGTTGGCACGATTGTCCCTGTCATCAATTAATCAAGAGTTTTCAGAATTCAACAGTGCTCTCGTACAACTATTGTTATTATTCAGCAATCTTGTTTTATTAGAACGTGTGAAGCTACTGTTATAACCAGTAGTAAAGTACTGTATGTTCTTCACCACTAATCACCACCACCAACAGCAAGAACCTGATGTACACTCAGAAGCAGCCTGTGTGTGAAAGTTGCAACTCAGTGTTGTCCTGGTGGCTAATAAATGTAACACAATCAAAGCTATCAGCAGGTGGCGCACAAGTAATACAGGTACATGTTAAGAAAGTCGCTCTTTTTTTTTTTTTTTAAGTGATTCTTTGCACAACCAGGAGTTTGACAGATGGCTTTTAAAAGCTGGTTTTAATCCTGTATTGAACTTGAAACACAGGTCTGTAATATATATATGATATGATATAATGTTTGCAGGTACATTTGCCATTCACTGATTCTTGGGATTTTGGATAAAACAGGTTTTCATCCCATCTCATTATCTCTAGCCGCTTTATCCTGTTCTACAGGGTCGCAGGCAAGCTGGAGCCTATCCCAGCTGACTATGGGCAAAAGGCAGGGTACACCCTGGACAAGTCACCAGGTCATCATAGGGCTGATATATAGACAACCATTCACACCTACAGTCAATTTAGAGTCACCAGTTAACCTAAATGTCTTTGGACTGTGGGCGAAACCGGAGCACACCCACACGGAGAACATGCAAGCTCTGCACAGAAAGGCCCTCGCCGGCCACGGGGTTCGAACCCAGACCTTCTTGCTGTGAGGCGACAGCGCTAACCACTACACCACCGTGCCACCCTAAAACAGGTTTTAATTTTGAAAATAAAAAGTTACTTAAATAACAAAATCTAAAGGTATATAATTATAGGACAAGGCCTTGGCTGTTCAGCAATGTACCGGTGCAAGCTCCTCATTTTGTATTTTTTTCATAAAATAGGCATTTTTTCAGCTATTACTTTGTTTTTGTCAACACCGTCAGACACAATAAAAAGCAAATTATTTTGTATATATTTGGTCTAATATGTATTTAGAGTGGCGGCGTAGTGGTTAGGGCTGTCACCTCACAGCAAGAAGGTCCGGGTTCGAGCCCCGTGGCCGGCGAGGGCCTTTCTGTGCGGAGTTTGCATGTTCTCCCCGTGTCCATGTGGGTTTCCTCCGGGTGCTCCGGTTTCCCCCACAGTCCAAAGACATGCAGGTTAGGTTAACTGGCGACTCTAAGGCTACGTTTACATTAGACCGTATCTGTCTCGTTTTCTTCGCGGATGCACTGTCTGTTTACATTAAACCGCCTGGAAACGCCGGGAAACGGGAATCCGCCAGCGTCCACGTATTCAATCCAGATCGTGTCAGCTCCGGTGCTGTGTAAACATTGAGAATACGCGGATACGCTGTGCTGAGCTCTAGCTGGCGTCTTATTGGACAACGTCACTGTGACATCCACCTTCCTGATTCGCTGGCGTTGGTCATGTGACGCGACTGCTGAAAAACGGCGTGGACTTCCGCCTTGTATCACCTTTCATTAAAGAGTATAAAAGTATGAAAATACTGCAAATACTGATGCAAATACTGCCCATTGTGTAGTTATGATTGTCTTTAGGCTTGCCATCCTTCCACTTGCAAGTGGTAAGTGATGTGCGCTGGGATCACACACACAGCGGCTCAGTCCCAAATCACAGCTTGTTCACTTCACTCGCGTGCTCTGTGAGCTGCGCAAGGCCGGAGTGCGCACCCTCCAGAGGGCACTCGCTGTTCAGGGCGGAGTGATTTGGAGCGCAGGATGCCTGCGGAGCCGAGCGTATCCGTGTATTGGTATTGCTGTGTGCACGCAAATCGTGTATTGGTGTTGCTGTGTGCACACTAATCGTTTTAAAAACGTTAATCTGATGATCTGCTGATACGGTCTAATGTAAACATGGGCTGAATTGACCGTAGGTGTGAATGTGAATGGTTGTCTGTGTCTCTGTGTCAGCCCTGCGATGATCTGGTGACTTGTCCAGGGTGTACCCCGCCTTTCGCCCATAGTCAGCTGGGATAGGCTCAAGCTTGCCTGCGACCCTGTAGAACAGGATAAAGCGGCTAGAGATAATGAGATGAGATGTATTTAGAGTTTTTAAATCATTATCTGGCATTCTTAGTACACATATACACTGTTAAAAGTTGAATGTTCACTTTTATTCAATTTTTATACAGTTTCACGTGTACTCCTTTAAAGATCTAATATTATACAATATTTACTTTCAGCCTAAGGAGACAAAGTAATGTTTTTTTTAGTTAACAAACATATTTTTGCATTAAAAGAGACTATTACTTTCATAACTCAGCAGCACTGAAGAAACATGTTGTAAGCATATTCATTTAAAACAAATAAAACTCCCTCTGATGGTGGTGACTTTAGAACTGACGGTGGTGACAGTGGCCTCATTACAACATATAATTCCAAATTTCAATTCCAAAGTCAATGGCTTTTTGCTTAACAACTTTATTTAACTATTTGGTCCAAAAAAAATAACAATCCTGAGCAATGTAATAACATTTTTTCAAGGAATATAGGCCTAAGATACAATTAAGCAATATCATTTTTAAAAGTACTCCATCCCCATATCATCAAATATCAAATCATCATAGTAAGAAATAATGTTATTACCAGTGGGAATAATGTACAATGCATCACTAACATCTTAAACTGTCATCAAAGTTGAGTGTAATGAGTATGAAATTGAGGGAGATATTATGAATGTTGGATTTGGTTAAAGGTCATTCCATTTCCATTTGGTTTTAGTCATTGGAGAAGGGACACTGCATACTATGTGCTATATAGGTAGGTAGTAGGTGCCCTATCTGCATCCCAAATGACATAAGCCAAATGAACATGGCATAATAGTGAATTGAGAGAGAGAGAGAGAGAGGGAGGAAAGGCGCACTACATCCCGTAAGGGTTGGACAATAGGGAAGAAATGTAGGAGGAATTATATAAATATAAAAGAGGTTAATGAAACATCACGTCATATTGGTATTTATTGTGATCAACAATTATGTTCTAGCCTCTGTTGAGGGCCATTTGGAGGTTTTTGTCACCACCGTCAGACTGTGCGTCACCACCGTCAGGTTTTCTGTCTGACGGTAGTGACGCACAGTCTGACGGTGGTGACAAAAACCTACTCTTTCACATGATATGCAGGAGTTGTTCACATTAGCCATCTTGTTTTCCCTCTGTTGCTAGCTACTTCAGACCTCTTCTTAAAAAGTATACATTTATGTCATAATCTAATCTAATATTTTTTAGACAAAAGTGATGGTGTTGACATGCTATGGTTGTGACTGTAGCAGCGTCCAAAAATATGAACAAGTTTAAGAGAAAATACCAGACTTACAGAAGCTTGAGTAATCTGGAAGCATGTAGTAGAGCTGAAGGTTTGAAAAGAGGGTCCTCGGGAATATAGTTGACCTTGTAGTTGCCTGATTTTATTGCTTTTTGTAAATATCTGACAGTGGTGACGAATATGTGGGACACATTTTGAGCAACCACAAAATAATAGTAAACATCGTTCAAAACTCACTGTTTGCAGTTTTAAATACATATAAAATTTATTCTTTCATGTAGTAAAGGTATTATTCAATTAAATTATTACTTTTTGTTTTTTTAATCAAGTTGAAATGATTAGCTCCTATCCGAGAACAACTGATTTTGTAGGCAGTGGCCAGCATATAATCATTAAATTAATAAAAAATAAAAACAATCCTATAAAAGAACCTTACATATGTGCAAAGGACCCCCTGATTATAACTTACATTTTTTTTTATTTATGAAAATGTTATTAATTTCCAACAGACTTAGCACTTTTCTTAGTGGGACACGTTTTTGCCAAAGTTTCAAGAATCAGTTGCATTGATACATTTGATGTGCGTTTGCACTTCATTGACTGACATTAACATCCTTCAAAGTCAATTTCTTTTAGACCTAGTGACCTGAGGATATTTGGGTTATGTTCTCTGAGCTCTGTGACACTACTGAGCAAAAGACAAAACACATTACACTGCTCAGTACTGTAATTAAAGTGGACATAAAAAGTTGACACACACCCCTGTTTAAATTGTAGGTTTTTGTGATGTGAAAAATTAAAGCAAGATAAATTATGGTAAATCTTTTTTGTGCTCTAGCGACTAACCAAATTTAAGTGAAAAACAAATAGAAAGAAAAAGAAAAACACTTATAATAACCTAGCTGCATAAACGTGTATACCTCATTTATAATAGCTCTGATTTAACCAATCCCATTCAAACTTACATTGAAACGCAAGTGGAAAGAATAGGGCAGCAGAGTAACATTACCAAGAACAGGACGCCCATCCAAAATTGACAAAAGGACATGAAGAAAACTTATCAGGGAGGCTGTTGTAGGGAGACCTACAACAACAGTAAAGCAGCTGCAAGAATATCTACCAAGTCCTGCTTTTTCCCTGTATGTGACAACAAGCATAGGGTGGCTATATGGAAACCTTTTCTTACATCCAAGCCTGCCTAAATTTTGCGAAACCATGTGGCAAAATGTATTATGGTTGAAAGATACCAAGAAAGAACTTAAGGGGCATAATTCTAAAAAATAAGCTTGGTGCAAAAACAAGACAGGTTTTTTTTTTTTTTTAACCCAAAGCGCATCATACCCATGGTGAAGCATGGTGGTGGCAGCATCATTCTATGGGCCTGCTTCTCTTCAGCTGGAACAAAGTCTCTAGTCAAGATAGAGGGAATCAAAAATAGCTCTATTTTGCCACAAAACCCATAGGTGTCTCTTCGACAGCTGAAGATGAAGAAAAATCGCACATTCTGCCATGATAACAACCCAAAAGAGAAATTCAAATCTGGATTTTGAAGAAGAGGATCACCATTGTGAAATGGCTCAGTCAAAGCCCATTGCTAAATCCTACTGAAAACCTGTGGAATTACTTGAAGAAGCCTGTGCACAGGAGAGCCCCTTGCAATTTGATAGATATGGAGCATTTTTGCCAGGAAGAATGAATTTTTTTTTTTTAATTATGATGTGGGGCGGCACGGTGGTGTAGTGGTTAGCGCTGTCGCCTCACAGCAAGAAGGTCCTGGGTTCGAGCCCCGGGGCCGGCGAGGGCCTTTCTGTGTGGAGTTTGCATGTTCTCCCCGTGTCCGCGTGGGTTTCCTCCGGGTGCTCCGGTTTCCCCCACAGTCCAAAGACATGCAGGTTAGGTTAACTGGTGACTCTAAATTGACCGTAGGTGTGAATGTGAGTGTGAATGGTTGTCTGTGTCTATGTGTCAGCCCTGTGATGACCTGGCGACTTGTCCAGGGTGTACCCCGCCTTTCGCCCGTAGTCAGCTGGGATAGGCTCCAGCTTGCCTGCGACCCTGTAGAAGGATAAAGCGGCTAGAGATAATGAGATGAGATGAGAATTATGATGTGCTAATTTGGTAGACTGTTACCCAAAAAAGACTGAGTGCTTACAAGCAAAAGGTGCTTTAATGAAGTATTAGTTAAGGGCTGTGCACATTCATTTCTACTATCAGGTTATTGTAGGTTTCTTTTTTAACATCATTTTGGTTGGACACATTAAATCCTAGAATCATTGCCACCCATATGTTGGTAAAATTTGTGAATTTTGGTAAGATTTATTGGTAATATAATTAAATAGACAAATACAATCCTTCAAACTAACATTCATTTCTACTTCCAAGGTTATTTTTGTATTTCTGTTGTCGTTTCAGCTCTGTGAGCTTTGACTTTCATGGAGTTTTGAAGTCACCAAATGCAAATCAGCTGTGCCATGCATGCACCTGCTAATTTACGGGTGACTGGCATTCATCGACATGTGCGCATGAGTATGAAGAAAATCAGTGTTTCCAAAACTTCAGTGGAAAATTTTTTTGTCTGGTTTCACTTACGCAAACATTTAAACACCACTGTATTAAAAAGACTGATAAATGAGGCAGAGTGTTCTGAAATATTATTGAGTGTAGATGGAGCTTGGTGTCCTAATTGGTGTGCCATGAAGAAATAATGATACGCCCACAGCAACATGATGCACACATTTCTAAATATTGGTGGATTGATAAATATTTTAAAAATTATCAATGGTCAAAGTTGCAATGGATCCTATTCCAGGAACACTGGACATAATGCAAGAATACATCCTGGATAGGACGCCTGTTCTATCACCATGCATGTGTACACTTGCATCTAGGGGGAAATTTAGAGCACCTAATCTACAATGTTCTCTGCAGTTATTGCACCTCCCCGTAAAGATTAGTAAAAAGGGTTTGAACCAATCCACCTTTTGGTGAAGTAGCTTCATCTCACACTGAAAAAATGAGAAAAATCCATCCATTATATGTAGCTGCTTATTCTGTACAGGGTCACAGGCAAGCTGGAAACTATCCCAGCTGACTATGGGTGAGAGGCAGGGTACACCCTGGACAAGTCGCCAGGTCATCACAGGGTTAACACATAGAGGCAAACAACCATTCACACCTATAGTCAATTTAGAGCCACCAATTAGCCTAACCTGCACATCTTTGGACTGTGGGGGAAACCAGAGCACCCAGAGGAAACCCACGCAGACACAGGGTGTTTCCTCCACACAGAACTTCAAACTCCACACAGAAAGGCCCTTGTCGGCTGCTGGGCTCGAACCCAGGACCTTCTTGCTGTGAGGCGACAGTGCGAACCACTACACCACCATGCCACCTTGAGAAAAATCCAAACTTTAATTAAACCTTTATTTATAAAAACAAACAAAAAAAACCCCTCATCCATAAATAATTATTTTCAACAAAAACATATATTATTGGCATCCCTGGTGATTATAGTGTACACAATGTAACAAAAGTACATTTCCCATTTAAAATGTAATGTAATGGAGAATGTAGGGACTTTCAAACTGTAATCCACGACTTCCTGATTAACTGGGGGACAAATATGAGGTGACACAGAGGCCAAATTCCCTTTCCCTGTGTCTGAAACCACTCACTACTCACTATGTAGTGGACTATATAGTGAGTTTGCCATTTTGTTGTGCTGCCTAATTATATAGTGAGAATTATTACACCCTATATAGTGGACTAATAGTATCCCACAATGCACTGTGAAAAGTAGTGTACAACCGATGGTCACTAACCAAGCAACATATACCATCATGCATTGCAGTCACGAGAGAAAAGCTGTTTCATAAAGACTGTTAAGTATTTTAGATTGAGTAACGAGCATGAGACAAATTTATAAGGTATGGAGCGGAAATGGCAATGATACTGTAGTGTGTCGGGGTGAATGGACGGAGGAAGAAACACATTATAAACGGACATTCAAGTACAATTAAAAATAGTAAGAGAATAGAAAATAAGCTAAAATAGAAAAAGACAGATAAAATACAAGAATAAAAGTTACAGTGCAGAGTGAGGAATTAATCAAGAGCCTCAAATTTGATTTAATAAAAGACAGTGGCAAAGAAGATTCAGCCTTGATTTAAAAGAACTGAAAGATGCAGCAGACACAAAGTACTTTGTATTTATTAATGTGGAAAATATGCTCAGTATAATATGTATTTATCATAAAAATACATGCATGTATTTATTATTTTGAAAACCCACCAGCTGACTGATCTGGCACGTTTTAATTATGTGACAGTAATGATGTAAATAATGGCGCGGCGGAGTAGTGTCCAAAAGTGTTTTTTCATTTGACCAATGAGCTCACTAGTCCTCTATATAGAATTCCCTAGATAGTGAATAGGAAGTAGTGAATGAGTGAGTGATTTCAGACACAGCTTTAGTCATCCATCAACATGGGAAAGATAAGAGTACACACAAACCAAATGAGGGAGAAGTGTGTTGACCTTCATAAGTCAGGGAATGGTTATAAAAAAATTCAGCCTACTCGCCTGAAAATGTCCATTTCTACTGTTAGGGCAATAATGAAAAAAAAAATCCCCAAAGATCACTGTTGGTGAATTACAAGAAAAAATAAAATCTTGGGGTTTCCAAGTCTCCAAAACCACTATCAGACACCACCTCTATGCCAACAGATTATTTGGAAGGTTTGCCAGAAAAAAAGCCTTTTCTGTCAGTTAACCACAAACATAAGCACCTGAAGTTTGTGAAACGCTCCTACAACTTTGACTGGAACTGTGTTCTATGGTCTGATGTAACAAAAATGGAGCTTTTTGGCAATAAACACTCAAGGTGCGTTTGGCGTAAAAAGAAGGATGGCTATAATGAAAAGAACCCTTTCGCAACTGTAAAATTTGGTGGAAGTTCTGTGATGTTTTGTGGCTGTTTTTCCTCCAAAGACCCTGGAAACCTTGTTAGGGTACATGGCATCATGGACTCCATGAAATACCAGGACATTTTAAATCAGAATCTGGATGCTTCTGCCAGGAATCTAAAACTGGGTCGTCATGGGATCTTCCAGCAGGACAATGATCCGAAGCATTTGTCCAAATCAACTCAAAAATGGTTAGCTGAGCACAGAATCAAGCTTCTGCTATGGCCATCTCAGTTGCTTGACCTGACTCCCATTGAAAACCTGTGAGGTGAACTGAAGAGGAGAGTGCACAAGAGAGGGCCAAGGGCCCTGGATGATCTGGAGAGATTGTGTAAAGAGGAGTGGTCTCAGATGCCTTGCTCTGTATCTCCAACCACATAAAATGTCATAGGAGAAGGCTCAGTGCTGTTTTGCTGGGAAAGGGAGGTTGTAGAAAGTATTAAATGCAGGGGTGCCAATAATAGTGGCACATCAAAAAATGTCTTAATGTATTCTCTGAATACATTTATTTCCATTAAAGGTTGGATTTTTCTCATTTTTTTTTCAGTGTGAGATGAAGCTATTTCACCAAGAGGTGGATATCTTTATATATTTACAAGGGATGCCAATAATCGTGGAAGGCACTATACCTACCTGCATGTGTTTAGGTAGGAAACACACATAAACATCCTGAGAATGAAAGGAAACCTAAATAGTCACAGGGAGAAATTCTACTTGGAGAGTAAGCCAAACTCAGGGGATCCTGGATTGGATAATACATTTTAATAATTTTTTTTTTTAACTTGTCGTTTTTACCTTGGAGGTGAGTTTTTTTCTGCATCTTTGAGTCCTGTTTTCTCTCTCTCTCTCTCTCTCTCTCCAGGGGTATATACGAATAAGAATCTGTGGAATCTGCTGTTTTGATCACTATAATAATGAGATCAATCCATCCATCCATTATCTGTAGCCGCTTATCCTGTCCTACAGGGTCACAGGCGAGCTGGAGCCTATCCCAGCTGACTATGGGCGAGAGGCGGGGTACACTCTGGACAAGTTGCTAGGTCATCGCAGGGCTGACACATAGACACAGACAACCATTCACACTCACGGTCAATTTAGAGCCACCAATTAGCCTAACCTGCATGCCTTTGGACTGTGGGGGAAACCCAGAGGAAACCCACGCAGACATGGGGAGAACACGCAAACTCCTCACAGAAAGGCCCTCGTTGGCCACTGGGCTCGAACCCAGGACTTTCTTGTTGTGAGGCGACAGTGCTAACCACTACACCGCCCATAATAATGAGATATTAAGTCAATTATTTTTGCGAAAATTTTATTATTATGAAATAACAAGTCATAATTATGACATATGTTCTCATTCTTATGACATACTTTATGACTTAATTTTTTTTTCTCCAAGTAGCGGAATCAGGCTTCCATAAGAATGTTATGAACATGGAACAGAAAATTGTGATCGTATTGCACTTGTTTTACAAAATGACTTCTGGAGTGGCCATGAGGGTGGCCAATGATATTTCAGGGGTAGCCATGGCCACCCCCAGGTCAGCGATTAGTTCCGCCCATAAGTCCATCCTTGGTATATGATCTCTCCAGTCTCTCTCACGTTCCAATCTCTCTCTCTCTCCCAGTGACTCAGGAAGAGGGAGAAGGAGCGCTCAGGGCCGTATTGGCGGAATGCTCTGACTGAGAACTGAATTGTGCGCCGTTTAATCACTGGACGGGGTGAGAAGGTGGAAGAGAAGGTGGAAATGGCTTCTAAAGACATCGCTGCTCCGTGTTTCCCCAGCCTATCCAGAGAACTTACAGGTGAGGAAAGCAAAAAACCAAACCAAAACAAACAAAAACCGACAGATCAGAGCATCGTCGCGGGCATTTGCTTCTTGTGCACGAGCAACCCAGCTCTTTCACGGGTTCATGTTGCTCATCAGTACGGAGAGATCAGACGCAGTGGCGTGAACAGCCATATTCACGGTTTACGGGGGGAATACAGTAGCTTAACGCACGCGCTGGTTCGAACCGGATTTGTGATTTAATTCAGCATAGGTTCATGGATGCATGTGCACATACACACAAAATCGTGTGTGTATGTGTTTGATGCAGAAGTGCAAACGAAGGGCTAGTAATAAGGCGCGGCCGGGCTTGTGTGTGCGCGCGTGTGTGTAACAGATGCCCGTAGACTCGCTGCGCTTTAACACACTGTTGGATCAAATCCGCGCGTGCGCTTTTCTTTACTTCTCTTAATTACTCCTAATAGCCCTGTGCTGTCAGAATTAACACTGGGACATCCCTGTCTCTCACTGTTCTCACTTCACTAAACCTGTTTTCCCCGTTTCCATGCCATTGTATATATGCAGTGTGTATACAGTACCAGTCAAAAGTTTGTACACCCCGACTCATTCATAGATTTTTCTGTATTTTGACTATTTTCTGGAACAATACTGAAGACATCTCATCTCATCTCATTATCTCTAGCCGCTTTATCCTGTTCTACAGGGTCGCAGGCAAGCTGGAGCCTATCCCAACTGACTACGGGCGAAAGGCAGGGTACACCCTAGACAAGTCTCCAGGTCATCACAGGGCTGACACGTAGACACAGACAACCATTCACACTCACATTCACACCTACGGTCAATTTAGAGTCACCAGTTAACCTAACCTGCATGTCTTTGGACTGCGGGGGAAACCGGAGCACCCGGAGGAAATCCACGCGGACACGGGGAGAACATGCAAACTCCACACAGAAGGGCCCTCGTCGGCCACGGGGCTCGAACCCGGACCTTCTTGCTGTGAGGCGACAGCGCTAACCACTACACCACCGTGCCGCCTACTGAAGACATCAAAACAATGAAATGACATATGGAATTATGTGGTAAACAAAAAAGTGTTCAAAACAAAACATGTCTCATATTTTAGATTCTTCTCAGTAGCCAGCGTTTACTTTGATGACGTTTTGCACACTATTGTTATCTTAACCAGCAGTCTTTTGCACACTATTATTATCTTAACCAGCTTCATGAGGTAGTCACCTGCAATGCTTTTCAATTAACGGGTGTGTCTCCATCCATCCATCCATCCATCCATCCATCCATCCATTATCTGTAGCCGCTTATCCTGTTTTACAGAGTCGCAGGCAAGCTGGAGCCTATCCCAGCTGACTATGGGCGAGGGGTGGGGTACACCCTGGACAAGTCGCCAGGTCATTGTAGGGTTAACACATAGAGACAAACAACCACTCACATTCACACCTATGGTCAATTTAGAGTCACCAATTAGCCTAACCTACATGTCTTTGGACTGTGGGGGAAACCAGAGCACCTGGAGGAAAGCCACGCAGACACGGGAAGAACATGCAAACTCCACAGAGAAAGGCCCTCATCGGCTGCTGGGCTCAAACCCAGGACCTTCTTGCTGTGAGGCGACCGTGCTAACCACTACACCACCGTGCCACCCTATGCACCAACCAACAAATAGTAAAATAATATTATAATAATAAAAATGCAGTAAATAGCCCTATTCGACAACGGTAGTAATCCATATTATATCAAGAATCGCTCAGCTAAGTAGAGAGAAATGACAGTCCATCATTACTTTAAGACACGAAGTGTCTTTTAATTCATAAAAATAAAGAAAATCCATTGAATTAGAAGGTGTATCCAAACTTGCGACTGGTATTGTATGTTTTGGGGCTAATGCTGACTTAACTTTATGTGTGCTGGGGGTGTCGTGGATAAGGTGCCACACCATAAATCCAGGGACCCGGGTTCGATTCCGACCCAGGGTCATTTCCTGATCCCTTCCCGTCTCTCTCCCTCTCCTGCTCATTTCCTGTCTCTACACTGTTCTATCCAATAAAGGTGAAAAAAGCCCCAAAATATCTTAAAAAAAAAAAACTTTATGTATGCTATTTCTAAAGCATGAGATGTTGACTGATCATACACATTTTCTCCATTACACTAGTGTCACATGGGTATCACGCTCCTCCTGAGCACACCGCAGATGGTATAAACAAGAAGGGAGGCTGCGGCTGATTTCTTTTCAGCCCAGACTGTACATTCATGTAGCTCATGACTGTGTTTACACTTTGCTTGAAAAAGTATCTTGGGAAATTTGTTAGTGGACAGCGCTACGTTCAAGTGTAAACGTACGACCATCAAAATGCATTGTGATTTAATCACACAATCCACTTATTGAGGTGGTCCAGGATGCAGTTGACCACAGACAGTAATGTAGTGTAAATGCTAACAGGAAAATACATTGGAGAGGAGAACCAATATACGTGGTTGGATCATTCTGAATAGTTGGAATAGCCTACAGGTGTATATTAGTTCTTGAAACATTTTTGTTTCCTTAACTAGCCAATGCTAAATAAATCTAGAACTTATCTGGCAACAGAGACTGATTTATGACTGTATCTGGGGCCATTTGACCTTCTAGCAGAAGTGACGTAGGCATGAAAACACGTAGATACATGCTGAACACCTTGGAGATGCATGATAGACAAAGGTGTAAATGGCAGTGTGTAACGGCTGTCCACTTGTGATCACCCAAGACACATTTTAAAACCAAGTGTAAACAGGCCCATGAATGGGAACATGAATGAAAAGAATTTCTCCTTAATTTAGTCTTGGCTGTGTAATTCCCACCCACTAGTTAGGTCTCCCCTGAGTTGAAATTAAGGGGATCTCATGAAATTGTTGTTGCTGTGGACTAATCTAATAGAAGAAGAAGCCAAGAAGAAGAAGAAGAGGCCAAGAAGCCTTTTTTGTCACACGTACATTCAAGCACAGACTTAAGTTCCATTCCATTATCCATTATCTGTAACTGCTTATCCTGTGCAGGGTCGTGGGCAAGCTGGAGTCTATCCGAGCTGACTATGGGTGAGGGGCAGGGTACACCCTGGACAAATCGCCAGGTCATTGTAGGGCTAACACATATGCCGCTTTTCCACTACAAACGCGGCTGAGCCGTGCCGTGCTGAGTCGAGCTGAGCGGGGCTGTTGGAGTTGCATTTCGACTACAACCGCGCTGAACTGTGCTGGCTGGAAGTGGGTGGACACATTGGGTGGAGTTAGCGAAAGTGGGTGGACGTCACGTGATGTCGTTAAACAGCGCAAACAGTGACATCAGTGATCTTTTAAGCGGTAGTCTCACGACCCGAATAGTAAACAATAAACATGGAGGACATGGAGTCGTTAGTGTTGCTGGTCTTGGTGCTGTGGCTTGTTGTCACCGACAACGCCAACAGATACTGGCAAGAGCGTATAGATGAGGCGAGGCGCATAAGGCTTCAGAAATTCTCGTAATTCGTAATTATTCTTCTTCCGGGTTTGCGGTGTTTACAGATCCCAGCGTGCTCGCGGGGCGTGTGTGGGCATGTGAGGACACTCCTCCTCACCAATCAGTGCACAGGGGAGTGTCTGCTCACGCCCCCAACCTCACTCAGCACGGTTTGGCTCGCTTCAGCCCCACTCCAAAACGGTGCGAGTTTTAGGGGCTAAGCAGGGCTGAAGCGAGCCGAGTCGTGCTGTTTTTTGGTAGTCGAAACGCGAGCCGTGTCGGGCTGAAGTGAGCTGAAGCGAGCTGAAGTGAGCTGAAAAAGGGTAGTGGAAAAGGGCCAATAGAGACAAACAACCACTCACATTCACACCTATAGACCCCTTCGCAGTAAATGTCATTAATACGTAAGAGGAAATTGCGCACACAGCCTGGACCCAAAAAAGACTCAGCGACGGTAGAGACGAGAAGAAATATTTGGAAGAAATGCCTAGTTGTTGTGTTGTCGGGTGTCAGAATCGTAGCAGTAATGGGGTTAAAATGTACAGAATTCCAGCAGGATCTCACCCATTCCAAAAAAATCGCCGACGTCTATGGCTACAAGCCATCAAACGTGTAGACTGGGATGAAAGCACTATCAAAAATGCGTGGGTTTGCAGCGTTCACTTCATCACAGGTAAGATCAGGCTATTTATTAAATCTTTCTTTTTTTATTCTTTCTAGTCTTCGTTTATTGATGTAGCAAAATACTTTGGTAACGTTTGTCTGATTAGCTGGGTCATAGTTACACAATGTAATGACTATTGTTAGCATGTTAACTTAGCTTTGCATGCAATTTTGTTTGTAGGAGATTACTTACCCTGCCATACATGTGCAATTGGCTGTCAAAACATAGCCTTCCAGCTTGTTGTATACCACCCAGGCTTCATACATACGTAGCAACCTTCTGACCTTGACGCTGACTTGGTAAGATTTTTGACTTCAGAGCACAGAAGTTTTCATCAATTTCAGTGTAAAACACGTTCTGTACATGCCCGCACATAACATAATCATATGCGTCTAAAGACTTGTAGGCACGAAGTTTTTCGTGGGTGTACACTGAAGTCTTGTCAATAAGGTACGAGTATATATCTGGCCATTGTATACCAGGGAACTTGCTAACATTGTCCGTCCACTCTTTAATTAAATACGGATCCAGTAGGCGATGTCCATTTGTTAGAGTTAACTTATTTATGTAGCATTCTCGATCTTGTAATGACAATTGTTTTGCATAATCTGACAGCTCATAATGCCGGTCTATGGGCAGCGCCATCATTTCTGAGTCCAGGCTGCGCGCGCATCCTGGCAACGGTCGGTTTGTTTACAAACATGCGAAGGGGTCTATGGTCAATTTAGAGTCACCAATTAGCCTAACCTACATGTCTTTGGACTGTGGGGGAAACCAGAGCACCTGGAGGAAAGCCACTCAGACACGGGAAGAACATGCAAACTCCACACAGAAAGGTCCTCATCGGCTGCTGGGCTCAAACCCAGAACCTTCTTGCTGTGAGGTGACACAGACTTAAGTACACAATGAAATTTAATCTCATCTCATTATCTCTAGCCGCTTTATCCTTCTACAGGGTCGCAGGCAAGCTGGAGCCTATCCCAGCTGACTACGGGCGAAAGGCGGGGTACACCCTGGACAAGTCGCCAGGTCATCACAGGGCTGACACATAGACACAGACAACCATTCACACTCACATTCACACCTATGGTCAATTTAGAGTCACCAGTTAACCTAACCTGCATGTCTTTGGACTGTGGGGGAAACCGGAGCACCCGGAGGAAACCCACGCGGACACGGGGAGAACATGCAAACTCCGCACAGAAAGGCCCTCGCCGGCCCCAGGGCTCGAACCCAGGACCTTCTTGCTGTGAGGCGACAGCGCTAACCACTACACCACCGTGCCGCCCCACAATGAAATTTAACCTCTGCATTTAACCCATCTGAAGCAGTGAATACACACATGCACACACAAGTGAGCAATGAGCGCACACACACACACACACACACACACACACACACACACACACACACACACACACACACACACACACAGAGCAGTGGGCAGCTATGCTACTGTGCCTGGGGAGCAGTTGTGGGTTAGATGCCTTGCTCAAGGGCACTTCAGCCCAACCTCAGGCCATGGCTGCCCCATGTTAACCTAACTGCATGTCTTTGAACTGTGGGGGGAACCAGAGCAGCTGGAGGAAACCCACGAAGACACGGGGAGAACATGCAAACTCCACACAGAAACGCCCCTGTCGGCTGCTTGGCTCGAACCCAGAACCTTCTTGCTGTGAGGCGACAGTGCTAACCACTACACCACCGTGCTGCCCAATCAACTGTCCTTTCCTACTTGTACTTTTACTTTAATAAATTCTATGATCAGCCATGTACAGGAGACTACACTGACATGTCTAGAAACCCCCTTAGCCCATAGCACTAGCCTGCTGCCAAAATCTTAGTAATTACAGAGCAGCAACCTAACACCATGAAGCACATTTACCCTTCACACAATCTATAAAGAAAGCATAGGCAATAAGAGGAGGAAAAGAAACAGAGTGGTAAATGAGAATCTGTTATGTTGAATAAATTAGTTATGCCAAGGGTTTAATTTGTCCCAGCGGATAAATGGGTTGGATGTCAATTCAATTCTAAGAACAGCTAGTTAGTCAGTAAACTTGTTTATTCTGTCGAAACTGTTATTAATGCTAGAGCTGTCAAAATTGTCACGTTCATGCTTATACTGTATTCAGGCTGTCAAAGTTAACGTTGCTGATCGCATTTGTGTCTGGAGTGCTTTGACAATATTGCGTTAGATGATTAGGGCAACCAGATTTTAAATATATATCTGGCTCACCGAGACCTTTCCAACGAGCACTGGATCGAGGCTCTAGCATACGCCAGAGGCCGAGAACCAGACTTCAGAGAGCTGAAAAAGTGGCAGACAAAAAGTGCTCCTAGGTTGGCCTCCTTACCCTCTGGTTCTTCTAGCTCTGGTTCTGCCACTCCAGACAGTAAAATGGCACTTTGACACTTGGGAACTAAATAACAGGAACTGTGCAGCAGAAAAACATGCCAAACTTTACAGGGACGTTCAAAGCAGCAGTTAAAAGATTTGCACTACAATTTTGTCAGCAAATATGCAGTGAAGATAGCCTAGTAAACTAGACCCAACCGCCTAGCGGCCAAAAATATTTTTGCTTAGCGAATGGGTCTAGCCTCGCACCATATAAACAAAAACACCCCGGGCATCAAATCGTGCCCGCCAATCACAACGCAAGGTTTTTGTTTGGATTCTTTGGGCGGGCTTTTGCAGGAGTGACGACAAAGCTGCGCGACGCTGGAGAAAGCGCAACAGGAAAGATGGCTACGGCTAGTGAACAGCGCGCGTTTGACTCCGCTTTGGAATCAGTTTTAGAAGAATTAGACTTGGAGTTTTCGTTGAAACATGAGCAGGAAGAGGCTCTCCGCTCATTCCTTTTCAAGAAGGACGTTTTCGCTGTTTTGCTGACCGGCTATGGCAAAAGTCTGATCTACCAGCTGGCTCCGCTCGTAGCCAAAAGGATGGGGCTAGTTTGTGCAGTACGAAGAATTAATAAACAGCTTTGAAACATTACTTTTTGATTGTTTATTATTTTCCCGTTATTTTAAATTTAAGGGAAATTATTTCACCAAACACCACTAAATAAAAACTCTCAAAAACAGTTTAAGCAAACCCTTGAAAAACACTTGGAAAAAAATGTGTATGTGGTACAGACTCCAAACTTGTGGGCATTATCTCCAAACTTCTTAATATCTAGAACCTGTTTATTAATTAATACGCATTTTGAAAAATTATTTAATTTCAAGGCCTCCCCCACTGCTTTCTGTCGCTCTGACTACGTCACAGTCACTGTTGCGCTGATTGGTCAGAGCGTTGGCCTATACGCACAGAGACAGTTTGAAAGACAGCGGTTTGTTCCTCCTACCCGCTTCGGAAATGTCTACGGATCGAGGCCAGACTAAATATTCACATTACAGTGAAGATGAATGATGTTTCAAACTAAAGACGAAAGATATTTTGTTTTCTTTTCTTTATAATTTCCATAATATTTTCCTTTTATTTGCTTGTTATACTTGAGGTTTGGAATTACACTTGACACAGTGATTGAATACATTTTTGTTGTAACACATATAGTGGTGTGTGTGTGTGTGTGTATGAGTTATTTATGTTGTGTATGCAATGTATGTGCTTGGTTTATCCTTTTGAAAATAAAAGGTTTGATTGAAAACTAAAATTTTTACATGCATTTATGATGTGCTACAGCTGGGCAGGGATGGGGAGTGCAGCTGCAAAGTCCCTTTTGCCTGGGGCTCCCAGAGTCCCTAGGAACCCCCCTGGTTACAACTTGATGTCTCGTACTGTTCTAGTAGTCCATGTTTGCAAAGTTCTGCATCTGTGGATTGCTGATGCATATCTACTCAATGTGCTTAATTGACTCTATGTATTCATGTTGGACTGATTGCCAGATGGAGGGAGCATGCAGTAATGTTTTGCTTTTTTAACAGACAGCATCAGGAAGTTTGTTGACAAGTCGACGATCAAGTTTGCTCGTGGTGTCAAGCTTGAAACCAAAAATGGCAAATCAGAAGACAGGATTCTGGTGAGTTCCTGAAACACATTTTACTCCTGGATAGCAGGTTTCTCATGCAGTATTTAGTCTGCCTGAATCAAACCTTGGTGTTTTACATTTGGGCAGGTGTAAATAGAACAATTGTACTCGAGGTCAGAACAGCAGTGCATCTATACAACCTTGTTAAATTTGCAGGTTTTTTGATATAAAAAGAATAAACCAAGATAAACCATGTCAGATCTTTTTACGCCTCTCCTGTGATATAGCAACCAACACAATTCAAATGAAAACAATAAAGAAAAAGCAAAAACTCACAATAAGCTGGTTGCATAAATGAGTGTGCACATCCCTTAACTAAGACAGTACTTCATTAAAGCATCTTTTGTTTGTAATACAGTACTTAGTTGTTGTTGTTGTTGTTGTTTTTTTTGGGGGGGGGTCTATCAACTTAGCACATTCTGATTTAGCAATTTTATTTCACTCTTCCTTGCAACAATGCTCCAAACTGATCAGATTTATGAGGGGATCTCCTGTGGTCAAGCCTCTTCAAGTCATTTCACAGATTATCAATAGGATTTAGATCTGGGCTCTGATTGGGCATTTCCAAAACCATTCTAAATCCAGATTTCAATTTCCTCTATCTTTACTAATGCTCCAGTCCCAGCTGAAGAGAAGCAGCCATATAACACAATGCTGCCACCACCATGCTTCACTGTGGGTTTGGTGCTTTTTGGGTGAAAAGCTGTTTTGTTTTTGTGCCGAACATATCTTTTAGAAGTTCTGTCTTGGTTTCATCAGATCATAAAACATTCTGGCATATGATTTATGGTGATTTTGATGGGCTAGACATGTGAAGAATATGAGAAATTGTTGTCACATGTAAGGAGGGAACAATACTTAACAGATATTCCTGCAGCTCCTTCCTTTAATGTCTCAGCAGCATTCCTGATTAGTTTTCTTCTTGTCATTTTATCAATTTTGAAAGGCCGTCCTGTTCTTGGTAATGTCTGTCTGGTGCCCCATTTTCTCCAACATAATTCGAGCATCATTCATGTCAAATAACATGCTTTGTGCAGTAATAATGCTAGAATGATGTTCCGAAAGGTAAACAGTCATTTACATGGCAAAATTGGTTTCACATTAGATTGCAACATAGATGATTAAATAACAAATTCATGCTCTCACGACTTCTACTGCTGTCTGATATTCACCCAAGCGCCACGAGTGCATCACACATCTCAATTTAATTGTACAGGTCACATGGAAATTTTGCCCAAAATGAATTCCTGGCTGTGCCACTGCTCTGCTGACTCCTAGTGCGTATTGAATGATTTTTTGCGTGTTGGTTTTTATAATTAACATACGACCTTCAGTGGCATCCAAAATTTATTTTGGAATGAAATTCTGAGTCAACTTCACCAACAATTCCACTCGATTACCTGCTGATAGTGGCACCAGTGGGGTTTAGGCCTTGCTTCATTTCTATCTAAAGAGAGCAATGCAGCAGCACTTTAGTCCTTTCGTCTATCCAGCTTTCTCATCTCCTCATCTGTACACTCTGCTCAAACAGATCAGCTTTCAAAGCTTCAACTTTCATCCAATACTGTCATTAACGCCATCACAGTTGTCATCTCATACATCGCTAAGTAGCTGAGCCAGGTGTTTGCCATAACTTGCTGTAACATTGCCAAATAGTTACATAGTATTATGGAAATTACATTATGGTCCAATTTTTTTTTACATTGGATTTCTCATTAATATGATATTGAACATCAAGTTGAGTGAGAAAATAAGTTTGTGCTAATGGGAAAGCTTGACCTTTATCCCTTATGTTTGACACGCTTCTCCTCAGGTTTTGGACACAGAGTGAAAGTTCCCAACCAGAGTTATGCCTTCATTCGAACTCTAAATGGCGTTTATTTATTTATTTATTTAGATCCATGAAACATGGTACCATGTGAGGTGGTGTAAAATTGCTCTGATAATTAGCTCTCTCTCTTTCTCTCGCAATTTCTCCCAGCCTGGTAAATGATTCATGGCAATGCAAGAGTGTGTGTGTGTGTTATGTGAGTGTGTATGTGTCCATCTGCCATTTGTTCTTTGATATGCAGGGCCTTTCATGACTCTTTCAGTCTTCTCACTCTCAGCTTAAAGGAATATGTGAAATTCAGCCCTGTGTGTGTGTTCACACAAAAGGGATGTGTGTGCTTTTAGACCCAAATCCCCTGTTACCCACTGCGGTGCTGTGTTGCCTAAGTTTTGGCAGTGACATCAATTTCTCCCCTCATACCCCTCCTCTCCTCACCCCTACATGCCTCCTCCCTTCTTTTCTCTGCACCCCAATCCCAGAAGTCACTGCAGATTCAGTGACACACATACAGCTGTGGCACATGCTGATAACATACAGCTTATTGCAAAACATACAATATTTTAATCAGAAACACTTAAAATACTGTTGTGACTCTTGACATAAAAAAAATCAGACCTCAAAATGCAAGTCTAAAAAATTCCAGATTTTATGCAAATGCAGTTTTTTATGCAAAATTAGGCAAAAAGGTAAAGCACCTGGGCTTCCCAGGGAAAGTCAACCCTTTTGTTCAGTCATCCGCTATGCTCATATCCATGAAGTGATTTTTTTCCAAACTGCTCCCACATAGTCAATTTTCTAAACAATACTTCTAAACTTACTCCATATGTTCTGAGCAATACTACAAAGTACGCGACCTCTTTTCATACCTCTATTACGACTGGGTTTTTTCATCCTTTGCGTTTCCTCCCATTCACTTCAGTTCATTTTTCAAGGCCTAACTGCTCCTAGACATTAAAAGCTAGAACCATTCAAGTTGGTAAATGTTATGTTGTCGTACTTTATATAAATATAGCAGAGCTTTTTCTTCTGCGCCTCTCTTTCTTTCTTTTTCATCCCTCTATCCTCCTATTAGAAACCATTGCTTTTACAACCCCGATTCCAAAAAAGTTGGGACAAAGTACAAATTGTAAATAAAAACGGAATGCAATAATTTACAAATCTCAAAAACTGATATTGTATTCACAATAGAACATAGACAACATATCAAATGTCGAAAGGGAGACATTTTGAAATTTCATGCCAGATATTGGCTCATTTGAAATTTCATGACAGCAACACATCTCAAAAAAGTTGGGACAGGGGCAATAAGAGGCTGGAAAAGTTAAAGGTACAAAAAAGGAACAGCTGGAGGACCAAAGTGCAACTCATTAGGTCAATTGGCAATAGGTCATTAACATGACCGGGTATAAAAAGAGCATCTTGGAGTGGCAGCGGCTCTCAGAAGTAAAGATGGGAAGAGGATCACCAATCCCCCTAATTCTGCGCCGACAAATAGTGGAGCAATATCAGAAAGGAGTTCGACAGTGTAAAATTGCAAAGAGTTTGAAGATATCATCATCTACAGTGCATAATATCATCAAAAGATTCAGAGAATCTGGAAGAATCTCTGTGCGTAAGGGTCAAGGCCAGAAAACCATACTGGGTGCCCGTGATCTTTGGGCCCTTAGACGGCACTGCATGACATTCAGGCATGCTTCTGTATTGGAAATCACAAAATGGGCTCAGGAATATTTCCAGAGAACATTATCTGTGAACACAATTCACCGTGCCATCCGCCATTGCCAGCTAAAACTCTATAGTTCAAAGAAGAAGCCGTATCTAAACATGATCCAGAAGCGCAGATGTCTTCTCTGGGCCAAGGCTCATTTAAAATGGACTGTGGCAAAGTGGAAAACTGTTCTGTGGTCAGACGAATCAAAATGTGAAGTTCTTTATGGAAATCAGGGACGCCGTGTCATTCAGACTAAAGAGGAGAAGGACGACCCAAGTTGTTATCAGCGCTCAGTTCAGAAGCCTGCATCTCTGATGGTATGGGGTTGCATTAGTGTGTGTGGCATGGGCAGCTTACACATCTGGAAAGACACCATCAATGCTGAAAGGTATATCCAGGTTCTAGAGCAACATATGCTCCCATCCAGACGACATCTCTTTCAGGAAAGACCTTGCATTTTCCAACATGACAATGCCAAACCACACACTGCATCAATTACAGCATCATGGCTGCGTAGAAGAAGGGTCCGGGTACTGAACTGGCCAGCCTGCAGTCCAGATCTTTCACCCATAGAAAACATTTGGCGCATCATAAAACGGAAGATACGACAAAAAAGACCTAAGACATTTGAGCAACTAGAATCCTACATTAGACAAGAATGGGTTAACATTCCTATCCCTAAACTTGAGCAACTTGTCTCCTCAGTCCCCAGAGGTTTACAGACTGCTGTAAAGAGAAAAGGGGATGTCTCACAGTGGTAAACATGGCCTTGTCCCAACTTTTTTGAGATGTGTTGTTGTCATGAAATTTAAAATCACCTAATTTTTCTCTTTAAATGATAAATTTTCTCAATTTAAACATTTGAAATGTCATCTATGTTCTATTCTGAATAAAATATGGAATTTTGAAACTTCCACATCGTTGCATTCCGTTTTTATTTACAATTTGTACTTTGTCCCAACTTTTTTGGAATTGGGGTTATACTACTCCTATATCTTTTAAGGTAGAGTCATGAAACTTGATATATGGATTCAACTGCAAAATACAACACTTAAAGGAAATGAATCGTAAAATACAAATTTGCTTGTAATTAAGTACTTTGACATGTAGCACTATGTTGAAGTAATAATTTTGAAATGATATTGATTATTTTCACATTTAAAAATGGCTAAGTTAGGGCATTGGTCAAAATACGTGCACGCCGTCATATTCATCTGCACTGCTATAAGGATACCATGAAAAGTCAAAATGAAGCTGCGGGATTGATGATGTAGAAGTTGCTGAAGCCGGATCCTACCCTCAGCATGTGTGAATTAAATTCTGAAAGCTCTGTGTAACAAAGGCATTCCCTGTCTTCTTTTAGTGTAGAACTATCACACTGGCCACACTTGCACCAAGACTGGACTGGCTGTTCAAGTCGATGTTGACGTGTTGGTATCGGTCGATGCTCACTGTTAGTCGGCAGGTCCAGGTTAGCGGTAGAGTGATTTTATAGTCTATATGGACTACTGTGTATCACTTACTCACTTTCGTGATAAACGTATACGTGCGTGCTCCCACAGGAAGCAACTCTGACATCAAGATGGCTGCGCCGGTTGAACGAAAGAGTTCCTTATGAATTACACATTTTCTCTATGTTTATTCAACTTTAGATACATAAAAACATTACAGAAACACTGTCTTAGAATTGATATGATGACTAGAATTTGGTTAGTTTTCAGTGATCATTTCCTTTAACAGTTTTTCCTAATAATGACTCTCATCTGTCTCATCTAACTCTTCTATTCTTTCATTCATCCCTCCATCCTTCCATAGTAATCAGAAGATGCAGAGAAGAGGCGCAATTAAGTAGCTGTAAAATGGGAGATATGAACTGTAAGCCTTTGTGTACTACTGAGATAGCTACATTCTGAAAAATTTATCTGTTAGTTACCGAATAATTCCCATCAAGTAAGTGTAACTACTGTAGGTAGAACTTTACCAAAATCATTGCCCTGTACATATTCTGATCATCAAGTGTTCACCTTCAGTGAGGAAAACTAGCGATTTCAGGAGAGCTATTGTTTTTCCTGGGAATCCTTGGATGCTTCAGGTTTAGATGAATTTTGCATAGAAATCTTTATTTTTGAGATGTGAATTTTTTGAGATTTGCATTTAAGGTTCTGAATAAAAAAAAAATTCCCCATTTATTTAATGTCACATGTGTGATTCAAATATAAGAAGTTCACATTCTTTGTGAATTTACTTTTTCACCTTCTAAGCTCCATAATACTTCCACATAAATCAACTATTGTCGAACAATCTCTGAGACTGTGTGATGTCAAATCTATTTTATTTGGTGCTGAACAGCTGAACATTTTCTTTAGTTCAGTTAATTTTGAATTTAATTTCAAGTGAACACTCCACCCCCTGGGGTGCACACCGAACAACTGACTCCTGATAAACAATAGGTACGGGTTTAAAATAGCTCCATACATTACATACTGTGTGTATTAACATATACAACTTACATGAGTCTATATATACAGTATTAACTGGTAGTTAACAACTATACTCTTATCTTTTCTGTAAAACAGCATCAATGCTTTTCTGTAAAACAATATCAGTTTTTTTCAGACCAATAAGTTGTTTCATTAAAAGCACACCAAGTTCCTGACCAGTTACAGTAGATAACAGTCAAGCATGCACACACTTTTGAAACATGTGAAATCCTCTGGAATATTCAGGTTGTGATGTAAATTTATACTCATTATAAAATATTTAAACATTTTAGCTATGCTTTAAAGATTGGTAGTCTTTTTTTCCTCTTCCTACTGACACAATATTGCAGTACACATAAATTAAGCACACATGTACTGTAAAGCAAAATTTATATTAAAAAAGTAAAGTGCACTCTGGAGGTATTTTTTATAACTGGATTGTTATCTTCAATAAAGCCAAAAAGTATGGCTTGGCTATCATATTGAGATCACAAATCTCAATCCCGATGATGCCCCAGCCATTTGTGATCAGCAGCCAAAGGAGCAAAATTGACTGTGTTTTCTGAGTGGGAGGGATGACATACCCTCTCTCCTCTGTCAATTGCAATGAAACTAACCAAACAAGGGTGTGTGTGAGCTCATGTATGCAGAAGAGGGTAGATAGTGCTGAGTATGTTATTCTGCCCTGTAGGGCAGTAGTTTGAAAAGGTGCGGTTGGCTTCATGTGTTATAGAGGAAGCCCATGGTACCCTTACATACAGTTGTGGTCAGAAGTTTATGTACACAGACATGAATGTCTTGGCAATTTTAGGCTTTCAGAGATTTCTTTGAACTGTTCTTTTCTGTGGCAGAATAATTGTACAACATACATCTTTAATAGACACCCCCCTCCCCCCAAGAATTTGGTGAAAAGTTTTAATTTGTTTTGGATTTTGTGAAATCAATACAGAGTCAAAAATATACTTACAGCAGGGCTTTTCCCAGAAAAAAAATATTAGAGCGGTGCTACCAATGAGGAGCTCAGCCTGTTAAGGCTGGCCTGGCCCGGAGGGCCCCAAAGGCTGCTGGGGGGTCCTGGGGCATGCTCTCCTGGAAAATTTTGAAATTAGAGACTTCAAATGGTGCATTCTGGTGGCATCTAGGGCTGATTTAGGTGCAACTTAACATTATTAAATTTGCTGTTTTTTACCTTGTCAAATATGCAAAGGGCAAAATTTAAAGGGTAAAATTAGATTTGAAATGAAAACACTTCGTAGCACACCTCTTCATTTTTCAATTCCAGGATGCCAGGAACAGAATCGAGGTCAAATCATGCAACAACACCATCTAGTGACCAGTGCCTAGGATGTGGTTTTATGTATGGCTCCAAATGGCAGTCAGTGCACGCAGAGAAACCCTTTACTTTCACTTCTGGGTTGAGTACGAGACCAGGGCTATTCAATTAGTTCATAATCAGGGCCAGTTCATGAAAAGTATCCCAAATGAGGGGCCGGAGAAATACCACTTCAAATATGAGCAATCACATTAACAGCTAAAGTACAACAACAAAGGAGTTCTTATATATATTGTATTTTGTAACTGCATAACAACATCAGTACATTGTATTGTGTTAAGACAAAGGCCCAAGCTATTCTATATTCAAATGGCATGTTAGGAAATGGGCGGCACGGTGGTGTAGTGGTTAGCGCTGTCGCCTCACAGCAAGAAGGTCCTGGGTTCGAGCCCCGGGGCCGGCGAGGGCCTTTCTGTGTGGAGTTTGCATGTTCTCCCCGTGTCCGCGTGGGTTTCCTCCGGGTGCTCCGGTTTCCCCCACAGTCCAAAGACATGCAGGTTAGGTTAACTGGTGACTCTAAATTGACCATAGGTGTGAATGTGAGTGTGAATGATTGTCTGTGTCTATGTGTCAGCCCTGTGATGACCTGGCGACTTGTCCAGGGTGTACCCTGCCTTTCGCCCGTAGTCAGCTGGGATAGGCTCCAGCTTGCCTGCGACCCTGTAGAAGGATAAAGCGGCTAGAGATAATGAGAATGAGAGATGAGATGTTAGGAAATCAGTCCAGGTGAGCCATATCACATTTAGAATTTCACTCATTTAACTTGAACTTAATTGCACGCAACTGTACCAACAAAAAACAAAAAGACCAGTGCATAGTATGGAATGACCCAGAGGAAAACATTACTGCGTACAACAGTCTTGTCTTTGTCTCACCGAAATAAATAAGATCTTACTGAATTCTGATCTGTTTCTCCTAAAACCCTTTAGGAGAAAAAGAGAGAGAGAGAGAGAGAAAAGAAAATAGAGAAAAAGAGAAAGAGATTGAGCTCAATGTAAGAGCTGATTTGTTTCTGAAAGGCAAAGATAAGACTATTGTAAGAAGCAAAGTTTTCTTCTGGGGAATTATATGACAACATATCAGTGCAGGGTGTTATCAAGGCAAAGGAATTCTGTTGAAATTGCATCAGACATTACAAAAACCAGCCAACATTTGCCATCTAATGAAAGAAATGACATTTTTTTTATTTAGCAAGAGCAGTGAAGTCAGGTATATACGTGGTCGTGCAATACGCATTCAGTGGTGCAGATTCTGGGCAGTGAAGGATGCGCGATTATTAGTTTTACAGTAATAGCATTCATGTGTGATAATGACGATTCACATGTGTAAATACTGCCAAACACTGTGAGGATAAAAAGAGCAAGACCCCTTGAATGAGGGAATTTCTCATAGCTGACATCATGAGTCCAAAACTTTTCAGAACCTGTGAGCTGTAATGACTGTTGCAGGCCATCTGATGACTGAATGTTGATGAGTTTGAGTTGTAAACACGCTTCATTTCATGATGTTACCAGCTCCTTTGCTTTCAGTGCAAACTCTCCGTCAACATTCACACAGAAAGGGTCCTTCTCTGTCCATTCACTGTTGAATTGCCTGTACAATAAACATTTTGTCTAACTAACGTGCTAACATGCTAGCTAGAACAGGACCATAGTTAGAAGAGCAGAGATGCCAGAGTGGAGAGCAGCGCATGCGTCTGGACATGGGTTTTTTTTTTTTAACACTACTTAAAGGGCCAGTACAAATTGCCTCAAGGCCCACCAATTGAATAGGCCGGGTTTAGACCTATATATTACAACATCTTCCTATTTCTATAGTTATATCTCCCATTCCCCTCATTTTCAGAGGGGAATGGGAGCTATTTTGGTGCGGAAAGTACTCTGCATTGTTCAATTTGTGGTATTGATTTTTTTTGTGTGTGTGCGCAAGTGACAGCTTGGCACTGACATCGCACAGCTTGGCGCTGATGTCACACAGCGCGGCAGAGCGCCGCGTATCCGTGCTTTTGGGAAAGCCCTGTTTAGGAGTGGCCAAATCAACAATTTGGTACATTCTTAAAAAGAATGAATGCACTGGCAAACTCAGGAACACCAACAGACCTGGAAGACCACAGAAGGCAACTAACGTCAATGATCGTAGTATTCTTTCTTTGGAGAAGTACAACCCTTTCCCAACATCTCGCCAAGTCATGAACACTCTCAAAGAGCTATGTGTATCACTGTCAAAGTCTACAATCCAGAGACGCCTTTATGAATGTAAATACACAGCGTTTATCTCAAGGTGCAAACCACTGGTCACGCTCAAGTACAGAAAGGCCAGATTAGACTTTGCTAGAAAGCTTGCTCAGTTGTGGAACAAAATTCTTTGGATAGATGAAACCAATATTAACTTGTACCAGAATGATGGGAAGAGAAGAGTACAGAGAAGGAAAGGAAGGGCTTATAATCCAAAGCATACCACATCATCTGTTAAATATGGTGGACATGGGAATATAAGGTTGCCAGTGGAACTGGGTCACTGGTGTTTATTGATGATGTGACTGCTGATAGAAGTAGCATGATGAATTCTGAAGTGTATCGATATTTTTCTTAAACCCTTTGAATTAAGACTGAAAGTCTGCACTTCAATTACATCCTGATTGCTTCATTTTAAATCCATTGTGGTGGTGTACAGAGGCAAAATTACAAAAATTGTGTCATGGTCCATATGCCTCCTACAGTCGGGCTGAGTGTACATTTCTAACAATATACAGTACATGCAGCATGACTTGACAAAATTTGGTCTACTTCGAGTTTCTTGGGCTTCTGAACTCAACTTTATGTGCCTTAGCCATGAATACTTATCTAAATAAGATATTTCAAGTGTTTGATTTTTAATACATTTGCAAAAAGCCCTAAAACCTCGTTTACACTTTGTCTTTGAGTTCATTTGTACAGATTAATGGACATAAACGTTTAATCCATTTTTTATTTAAATTTCTAACAATAAAATGTGTAAAACTGGAGAGGTCTGAATATAAATACTGAATAAAGCCTGGGTTCCTGGAAACTTTGTGTCCTACACTTAATTTTTACTACATCAACTACATACAGTGGGGTCCATATGTCTGGGACTGCACTGGGAATCTGAGATTTTGCAGTTCAAGTGCATGCTGTAAAAAAAAAAAAAAAGGGAATATCATTTGCAATGAAAATTGTTGTATTAAATGTTCAAGTTTTTTTTTTTTTTATTTGACTGACTATTCACGCTCACCTGCATTTGCTCATTTTAGTCAGCCAAGTCTTGCTTGTGCTTCACGCCTACAAGTTTTTGTCATCTGCCTGTTGATTTTTGTTTTTTCCAGTTTTTGATCCCTCCTTTAATTTCTTCTGGTTGATTTTCCTGTTTTGCCCTTTTCCTCAGACATTATTGGCTTCTTTATTGATTCTATGGCTTTTACAATTACACTTTTGCCTGCCATTTTGGACTGTCTGCTCTTGTTCCAATAAACTCCAATGTTTATTGAGCTTTAAACTGCAGCCATATCCACTAGGTTTGTCGTGGTCTGCCGATCAGATCGTGAAGCCTGCTGCCTTTTTGCTCTGTTGCTCTACAGCATCATCTGTCATATTGTCCAATGACTCTAAAACTGAAAGATTTTCATCCTGCTTTTCTGCATTCTCCATGTCAAAATTTCCATATTCAGTTCCTCCAGGTCCTCTTAAACCATAGTATGAATTCCATTTCTGGTTTTGTACATGTTCTTAATAATTCTGACAAATTCAGTTTCCATCACTTGAAGGAAAAACTAAACCGTTTATTAATTTAAAATAATAAGAAACTTCCTTGAAACAATGATTTTCTATTTTCATATTAAAGGTGAGATTACTCTTTTAATGCTGTTGCCTAATGTGGTGAATATCTAATAAAAAATCCATTTTTACCCCAGTAACACCACATAATTGCAAGAAATTTCATTACTTGGAGATACTAAGCCACTTAAGAAACTTTTCAGAGTCAAGGCAAATTTAATACCTGCCCTTTTGTCATATTATTTGCCCTTGAAATTACTTTCAGGTTCAGTAAATCACACCTTACTAGTTCAAGTGAAATTAATCCATTTGCATATGCTATATTGTGCACCGGGCGGCACGGTGGTGTAGTGGTTAGTGCTGTCGCCTCACAGCAAGAAGGTCCTGGGTTCGAGCCCCGGGGCCGGCGAGGGCCTTTCTGTGTGGAGTTTGCATGTTCTCCCCGTGTCCGCGTGGGTTTCCTCCGGGTACTCCGGTTTCCCCCACAGTCCAAAGACATGCAGGTTAGGTTAACTGGTGACTCTAAATTGACCGTAGGTGTGAATGTGAGTGTGAATGGTTGTCTGTGTCTATGTGTCAGCCCTGTGATGACCTGGCGACTTGTCCAGGGTGTACCCCGCCTTTCGCCCATAGTCAGCTGGGATAGGCTCCAGCTTGCCTGCGACCCTGTAGAAGGATAAAGCGGCTAGAGATAATGAGATGAGATGAGATATTGTGCACCCTATGGAAGAAAAGTCTGAAATTATAAAGTATATTTTTTGCTGAAGCAAACACAAAAATGGACATGGGATTCAGTTTTGCTTATTGAGAAGATCTATTCCTCTGTTAGTAAATCAACATGAATGTTTCTCTGTAGGTGTTCTTCGAAGAAGAACCTTTATCAAAGCTTTGAACATCCAAAAGTGAAGGTTGCAAATGCCCCAAGCAGACATATTAGCAACAACTTCACAAGTGCTGCACAACAGGAAACCTGTCTGTACTGATTTGATTGATTAGAAAGACAGGCCAGACAATCCATATCTTTATTTAATGATCCCTGGTACTTTGTGGAAAAAGCAGAGACGTCTCTCTGATCCTGCTTCAGTACGTGCCTTCTACAAGCCCTGATATCCTGAAATGTGGCATAATACAGTATTTTCATGGTCCTGAAGACCTTTCATATTTTATAATTTGAAACATACCAGTGAATATTATATGACAAAAAAAAACCCCAAAACCAAAAAAAAACAGGATTAATGTTCTGGTCTGTTTGTTTCTACTAATGAATCAGATATGAATCATATTAGATGAGTCATTTTAGTTAATCTACTAGCTCTTTTTAACACTTGGTGTACCACCCACTATTAAGAAACAAAGCATGCTTTTTTTTTTTGTCAAACTATTCATTAAGGAGATATTGGTTACCCATGTCACAGCAAGAAGGTCCTGGGTTTGAGCCCAGCAGCTGACGAGGGCCTTTCTGTGTGGAGTTTGCATGTTCTCCCCGTGTCTGCATGAACTTCCTCCAGGTGCTCCAGTTTCCCCCAAAGTCCAAAGACATGCAGGTTAGGTTAATTGGTGGCTCTAAATTGACCGTGGGTGTGAATGTGAGTGTGAATGGTTGTTTGTCTCTGTGTCAGCCCTGCGATAACCTGGTGACTTTTCCAGGGTGTACCCTGCCTCTCGCCCATAGTCAGCTGGGATAGGCTCCAGCTTGCCTGTGACCCTGTCGAACAGGATAAGTGGCTATAGATAATGGATGGATGGATGGATGGATGGATGGATGGTTACCCGTGGATGAATCAATGAAATTTCTGAAAGAGACTGTAAAGCCCGTACAGATTCTCCCCCCATCACACCAAGTGATTTTAGCCCATGTTTACATTAGACCGTATCAGCGGATCATCAGATTAACGTTTTTAAAACGATTAGTGTGCACACAGCAACACCAATACACGATTTGCGTGCACACAGCAATACCAATACACGGATACGCTCGGCTCCGCAGGCATCCTGCGCTCCAAATCACTCCGCCCTGAACAGCGAGTGCCCTCTGGAGGGTGCGCACTCCGGCCTTGCGCAGCTCACAGAGCACGCGAGTGAAGTGAACAAGCTGTGATTCGGGACTGAGCCGCTGTGTGTGTGATCCCAGCGCATATCACTTACCACTTGCAAGTGGAAGGATGGCAAGCCTAAAGACAATCATAACTACACAATGGGCAGTATTTGCATCACTATTTGCAGTATTTTCATACTTTTATACTCTTTAATGAAAGGTGATACAAGGCGGAAGTCCGCGCCGTTTTTCAGCAGTCGCGTCACATGACCAACGCCAGCGAATCAGGAAGGTGGATGTCACAGTGACGTTGTCCAATGAGACGCCAGCTAGAGCTGAGCACAGCATATCCGCGTATTCTGAATGTTTACACAGCACCGGAGCTGACACGATCTGGATTGAATACGTGGACGCTGGCGGATTCCTGTTTCCCGGCGTTTCCAGGCGGTTTAATGTAAACGGACAGTGCATCCGCGAAGAAAACGAGACAGATATGGTCTAATGTAAACGTAGCCTTTGAGGATATGTAGTAGGATAGGATAGGATAAGAATACTAATTGTCAATATCCATCTATTGTTAAAAACCTCTATATAAATAAAAACTGAATTGAATAATTAGATAACTTCCTTGTGTTCGTGTCTGTAAAAACATTAGCATTTCAGCATTTCAAGGACTACCACTTATAAAATGATCAAATATTTACAGCTTGTAAATATGCTTTGCAAGACTGTCTGTTTTTTTTTTCTTGGTTGAGTATCAAGTATCTCAGGCTTCTATAAAGAGCAAGTCCAAAATACTCTGACTTAACAGCCATTACAATTCCTCAGAGAAGTATGACACATTGAATGATTCACCTGTGTGTGTGGTTTTTTTTTAAATTACCATCAGCCTAATTAATGTGCTTTTTTAAATGCTTCTGCTGAAAAATACTGAAAATACAGTATGAGCCAGACTAACAGTAGAATACTGTACCAGTATGATTAATTGCCCTGGATTATTGTCATAAAGAATTCTTAAAATGTGATAAATGCCATTAAAGTGTCTAGCGTTTAATATGTCATTGGTCAGTGTAGTGTTCTGTGGCATAGTATTTTGGCACAATTTACCTTTTTGTATTATTGCCACATTTACATCTTCCAATGACTTGATGACTTGCCAATCTAAAAGCCATCAGGCATTACATCAGGCATTACAAAAGTAATCTAGTCACCGGAAATTCTCATTACACAAACCTGATCCTGAATGCAAGCTAGTTAGCTTTTAATTTTTGTTAAGTCTCCCCATTTTCTCTGCAATTTGGTCACCTGCCAATTTCCATCCATCAACCAGCTCACTTCTGTCACATGAATGTCATCATGAAAATGAATGTCATGGCAATACTGGGCTTTCAATGCTTTCTTTGAACTGTTCTTTTTCTGTGGCATAATTATTATACAACATCTTTAATTAAAAATATATATATATATTTGGTGCACGTGTTTTTAATTTTGGGGGGATTTTCTGAAATCAACACAGGGTGTATACTTACATGTATACTGTATACTTACATGGTCAAAAATATACATACATCCACTTTCATAATTAATTCAGTGGTGCTGAAAGTTCCAAAATGTCTTTTGACTTGCCAAGGCTAAAGCCGCATAACTTCCTGTTAGTGATCATGATTGACTATAGCTGGTAGCTTCTCTGTGCCAACATAAAGGATTGGTTTGACAGCACTGATTGGATTGACCAACACAGTATAATAGGAAAATCCAAACAGCTCTGTCCAGATCTGAGAAAGAGGATCATGGATTTACATAATTCAGGAAGGTCTCTTGGAGCCATTTCTAAACAATTGCAGATTCCAATATCATTAGTTCAAGCAGTTGTACATAAGTACAAGTTATTGGGAGGTGTAGCCACTTTGCCAAGCCATTTTGCTGGAAGAAGACCCAAACTGTCACCTTCAGCTATTGTTTCTGATAGTCAGGCACAACCCGGGAACCACCAAGGCACAGACTTGTCTTCATCGCTCTGCTGCTGGGCTTAGAGGATATCGTCGCTCCACTGCCAGGCTTCAGCGAGGACGAGACTGTCACTCAAACAAAGCTGAGACCGGACTTGGAGTCCAAGCCCATGCCAAAATCAAGAACCATGTTCATGCCTGTGTTTATACCAGAGCCCATGCCTAGGTCAGAGTCTAAGCCAGAGTACACGACCATGTCCATGCCTATGCCGATGCCAGGGTCCATGCTCAAGCCCAGATCCATCCCTGAGTCCATGCCCATGTTGAAGCCTGAGTCCATGCCTGAGCCCATGTCTACATCTACAGTGGCATACAAAAGTTTGGGCACTCTTACTGAAAATGTCTGTTACTATGAATAGTTAAGTGAGCAGAAGCTGAACTGATCACCAAAAGGCATAAAGGTAAAGACGACACATTTCCTTTCAGCATTTTCTGCAAGATTTGTGTATTATTTTTGTTTTGTACAATTGGGAGTGAAAAAAGAAAAGTTACACCATGCGAAAGTTTGGGCACCCCAATACATTTGAGTTCTCAGGTAACTTTTACCAAGGTTCCAGACCTTAATTAGCTTATTGAGCTGTGGCTTGTTCAAATTCTTCATTAGGAAAGGTCAGATGATGCAGATTTCAAAGCTGTATGAATTCTCTGACTCCTCAAACTTGTCCCTAAAATCAAGAGCCATGGGCTCCTCTAAGCAACTCCCTCGCATTCTCATCTCATCTCATTATCTCTAGCCGCTTTATCCTTCTACAGGGTCGCAGGCAAGCTGGAGCCTATCCCAGCTGACTATGGGCGAAAGGCGGGGTACACCCTGGACAAGTCGCCAGGTCATCACAGGGCTGACACATAGACACAGACAACCATTCACACTCACATTCACACCTACGGTCAATTTAGAGTCACCAGTTAACCTAACCTGCATGTCTTTGGACTGTGGGGGAAACCGGAGCACCCGGAGGAAACCCACGCGGACACGGGGAGAACATGCAAACTCCGCACAGAAAGGCCCTCGCCGGCCCCGGGGCTCGAACCCAGGACCTTCTTGCTGTGAGGCGACAGCGCTAACCACTGCACCACCGTGCCGCCCTCCCTCGCATTCTGAATAATAAAATAATTGATGCTCACAAAGCAGGAGAAGGCTACAAGAACGTAGCAAAGTGTTTTCAGGTAGCTGTTTCCTCAGATTGTAATGTTATTAAGAAATGGCAGTTAACAGAAACAGTGGAGATCAAGGTGAGGTCTGGAAGATGAAGGAAACTTTCTGAAAGAACTGCTTGTTGGATTGTTAGAAAGGCAAATAAAACCCCTGTTTGACTGCAAAAGACCTTCAGAAAGATTGAGCAGACCCTGGAGTAGTGGTGCACTGTTTTACTATGCAGCGACACCTGAACAAATATGACCTTCATGGAAGAGTCATCAGAAGAAAACCGTTCCTGCATCCTAGCCACAAAATTCAGTGTCTGAAGTTTGCAAAAGAACATCTAAATAAGCCTGATGCATTTTGGAAACAAGTCCTGTGGACTGATGAAATCAAAATAGAACTTTTTGGCCACAATGTGCAAAGGTATGTTTGGAGAAAAAAGGGTGCCAAATTCCAGGAAAAGAACACCTCTCCAACTCTGAAGCATGGGTGTGGATCGATCATGCTTTGGAGTTGTGTTGCAGCCAGTGGCACAGGGCACATTTCATTGGTTGAGGGAAGCATGGATTCGAATAAATACCAGCAAATTCTGGAAGGAAACATCACACCATCTGTAAAAAAGTTGAAGTTAAAAAGAGGATAGGTCCTACAATAAGACAATGATCCAAAACACACCTCAAAATCTACAATGGAATACCTCAAGAGGCACACGCTGAAGGTGTGCCTCTTGCCACCCTGGCCCTCACAGTCCCCTGACCTAAACATCATTGAAAATCTGTGGCTAGATCTCAAAAGAGCAGTGCATGCAAGACAGCCCAAGAAACTTGTAGAACTGGAAGCTTTTTGCAAGGACAAATGTGTGAAAATCCCCCAGGTAAGAACTGAAAGATTATAAGCTGGCTACAAAAAGTGTTTACAAGCTGTGATACTTGCCAAAGGGGTGTTACTAGGTACTAACCATGCAGGGTGCCCAAACTTTTTTGCTTCGGGCCCTTTTCCTTTCTTGTCATTTTGAAAATGTAAAAGATGAAAATAAAAAATTGTTTTTGCTTAAAATATAAAGGGAATGGGTCATCTTTAACTTTATGCCTTTTGGAGATCATTTCATCTTCAACTTGCTTAACTGTTCACAGTAACAGTGATTTTGACCAGGAGTGCCCAAACTTTTGCATACCACTGTATGCCTGAGCCCATGTCCACATCTATGCCTGAGCCCACGCCCATGCCTATGCTTAAGCTCACATCCATACCTATGCCTGGGCCCAAGTTCAGGCCTATGCCCATACCCATGCCTGAGTCTATGTTGAAACCCATGCTTAAGCCTCCACCTGCATCCATGACCCAGTCCAAGCCTGAACCAAAGCCTCCCCCTGGGACCTTGCCCCCATTCAAAGCCCAACCAGAACCCAAACCTCCGCCCAAGTCCATGTTCCAGTGGTAAGTCCTCTCTGAGCCAGAGTAGAGCTATATGGAGACTTCATCCAGTGCCAAGTCCTCAATCCTGGGGCTTACTAAGGACGTTTCTAGGTCCCGAAGGAAGCTCTTGGGGGGCGGGGGGATTCTGTGACATTTGTGCACTCACCAGCTGTGAACTATCACTTGCGTCCACGTGCATTCGTGCTCTGAATAAGTAGCACACACCTCAAGGATGAATTACATGCACCTGTCCTGGATTAGAGCACAATCAGTGTACTTATAAAGATGGTGAACACATACAGACTTTGCGAAGTAACCGCTCAGTTCCCAGTGTCTGACCTAACCGAACCTTTTGTTTATATTGCCTTCCTGGTTTATGACTCAAGTTTGTATTTTAGATTGTGCTTTTGTCCCTGCCTTGTTTAGTGTGTTAGTGTCTTGCATGACCTTTGCCTGTCTACTGTTTTGGATTCTGCCTAACAATTTGGATTGTATGCCTGCATATTGTGTGGTATAATAAACTCTTTCTGTGATTGCATGTCTTCTACCCACTTTACTAATAACATTAAGCTAAAAAAAAATCTCCCATTCCCCTCTGAAAATAAGTGGTCTCATCTCATTATCTCTAGCCACTTTATCCTGTTCTACAGGGTCGCAAGCAAGCTGGAGCCTATCCCAGCTGACTACGGGTGAAAGGCGGGGTACACCCTGGACAAGTCGCCAGGCCATAATATAGGAAGATATTGTAATATATAGGTTTAGACCCGGGTTATTCAATTGGTGGCCCCTGAGGCAATTTGTACTGGCCTTTTAAGTAGTGTTTAAGAAAAAAATAATAACCCATGTCCAGATGCATGCGCTGGTCTCCACTCTGGCATCTCTGCTCTTCTAACTATGGTCCTGTTCTTGCTAGCACATTAGCACATTAGTTAGACAAAATGTTTATTGAACAGGCAATTCAACAGTGAATGGACAGAGAAGGACCCTTTCTGTGTGAATGTTGATGGAGAGTTTGCATTGAAAGCAAAGGAGCTGGTAACATCATGCAATGAAGCGTGTTTACAACTCAAACTCATCAACATTCAGTCATCAGATGGCCTGCAACAGTCATTACAGCTCACAGGTTCTGAAAAGTTTTGGACTTATGATATCAGCTATGAGAAATTCCCTCATTCAAGGGGTCTTGCTCTTTTTATCCTCACAATGTTTGGCAGTACTTACACATGCGAATCATCATTCTCACACATGAATGCAATTAAAACTAATAATCGTGCATCCCTTACCGCCCAGAATCTGCACCACTGTATGTGTATTACATGACCACGTATACCTGACTATATACCTGACTTCACTGCTCTTGCTAAATAAAAAAACAATGTCATTTCTCTCATTAGATGGCAAATGTTGGCTAATTTTTGAAATGTCTGATGCAATTTCAATAGAATTCCTTTGTCTTCATAAAACCCTGCACTGATATGTTGTCATAGAATTCCCCAGAAGAAACCGTTGCTTCTTACAACAGTCTTATCTTTGCCTTTCAGAAACAAATCAGCTCTTACGTTGAGCTCAATCTCTTTCTCTCTCCCTCTGTCTCTTTTTTCTATTTTCTTTTTTCTTTCTTTCTCTCTCTTTTTCTACTAAAGGGTTTTAGGAGAAACAAGTCAGAATACAGTAAGATCTGTCCAATGTTTCATAACGTTAGCTCTTAATTTAAATTCCTAAGAGATAGTCTATTGTCAAAGCCCAATTAAGTCCAATTTAAGTTCAACTTAAGATCTTAAAATACTCTTCTGCTATTCTTTTGCTCCTAAAGGGTGTCAGTATCCCCATTGAAAATGCAGTCACTAACCAAACTACAAACATGGACTCCCAGAACACACAACGCCCTCTGTCACCAGCCTATTGAACTCAGCTGACAATCATCACACACATCATTAGTCTCCCCATATAACCACGCCAGTTCCACACCTTCATTGCTTAGTATCGTTCTGTGTTTCAACCAGTACTACCAAGCCTTTTCATTGTCTGCCTGCCATCTCATTATTCTGACCCCTGCTAGTATTTCTCTCTCGTCTGTTGCCTCGCCTACTTTGTGTTGTTTGCATGATCGATCGACCCTCGCCTGGTTACCGACTGTGTCTCTCGTCACATGATTTGGCTTTGTTTGCAGTCTGCTTCTCAATCTCTTTCTGCACATACATCCGTAAGTGCCTGCAATCTGACAGGATACTTTGCCGTAACATGGATGTAGCGGAAGGAACTAACCAGACTGCTCTGAGCGCTCAGGGGCAATTGTTAGGAGAACATCAGCAGATGTTAGCCGACCTCACCACCAGGATGGCCCAACTAATGTCTGTGATATCACAGGCTCTCCAAACACGCTCTGAGTTGTCTGCTCACTCCGCGCTGCCACTTCCGCCTCCTGAGAAATACACCAGGGATCCGTGTGCATGTAAGGGATTTCTGCTTCAGTGTTCCCTGTATTTTTCCATGCTTCATCTCTCTGACAAGCAGAATATCTCTCAGCTGTTGTCCTTTCTTTCTGGCAAAGCGTTATGATGGGGCAGCACAGTTTGGAGGAGAGGAGGTGAGCACACTACATCCTAAGAGAGATTTCTCTTCATGTTCTCTCAAGTTTTTGATCAAGAGCCCCAAGGAGTACAAGTCGGCAAGAGTTTGCTCTCCCTTTGCCAAGGGTCAAGAGGAGTAGCGGAGTATGCACTGGAGTTCAGAACAATGGCTGTGGCCAGTGGATGGAATGAACCAGCTCTCAAAGCAGTGTTTCATCAGGGACTATGGTCTGAGGTCCTGCAAGAACTGGCATGCCGAGATGAACAGCTCACACTTGACGTGCTGATTGATATGGCCATCCACATAGACCAGCTATTGACTCATCGTCCCTCGTTAGAGGAGAACAGCTTTTTCAATCGCACAACCAATGAACCCATGCCCATGGATATCACCCGCACCAAGTTAAAGCACTCAGTGTGAACGTTGCTGTAAGGAGGGCTTATGTTTATATTGTGGAGATTCAGAACATCTCATTCGTGACTGTTCCATCCGGCCACCTTATGCTAGCTCAGCTGAAGCACCAGCCCGCACGGTGAGTCCGGTAAGAAAGTTTAAGTTTAAATCTATCGAAGTTTCAGTGTTACTAAAATTTGCTTCCTCCACACACGTCTTGTCTGCCTTTATAGACTTGGGGGCAGAGGGCAACTTCATCAGCCTCTCGGCCACTCAGAAGCTCAACCTGCCCACTACACCATTACAAAGTAAGCTCAGCATCTGTGCCATTAATGGAGGACTCATCGGAGATGGCATAGTCTCCACACGTACTGCTCCAGTCTGACTTCAGGTGGGAGCCTTACATTCTGAACTCATCTCACTGTATATCACTCACATTGTCAACCATGATATCATTCTTGGTTACCCCGGCTGCAACTCCATGATCCACTCATCTCATGGCAGAACAAGGAGATCCTTCAATGGTCAGACACCTGTTTTCAGCATTATCTCTCTCTGCCACAGTTACAGATCTCATCCACTTCCGTGGAAAGCCCCCAGCCCGACTCCATGGAACATGCTCCTGAGCACTGCTCAGATCTCAAGGAGGTCTTCAGCAAGAGAAAGGCCTGTGGTTTACCACCTCACAGACCCTATGACTGTGCCATAGACCTGCTGCCAGGGATGTCACCTCCTAGAGGCAGAATCTATCTGTTGTCTCAGAAGGAGCATATTGCCATGGAGGAATGCATCCATCCCTCAAGATCTCCTGCTTCTGCTGGGTTCTTTTTCATGGAGAAATGAGGAGGAGGGCTTCATCCATGCATTGACTATAGAGGACTCAATCAGGTATCGGTTAAGTATCTGTATCCCCTGTCCCTGATCCCTGCTGCTCTTGAACAACTTCACTGTGCCAAGATCTTTAGCAAGTTCGACCTATGAAGTACCTACAACCTGATCCAGATCAGGGAGGGAGATGAGTGGAAGACTGCATTCAGCACCACTACTGGTCACTTTGAGTACCGGGTCATGCCATATGGCCTGGCTTCAGCGCCCAGTGTGTTCCAGTGCCTCATAAACGATGTTCTTAGGGACATGCTGGGCAGATTCATCATTGCTTACATCGACGATATCCTCACTTACTCTCCAGATGAGGAGAGCCACATTCACCATGTGCGCACGGTCCTGCATTGTCTGTTCGACAACCACCTGTTCATCAAGGCAGAGAAATGTGAGTTCCATCAACAACGCATCTCATTCTTGGGCTACATCATCAGCTCTGAGGGCATTAGCATGGACTCCAACAAGGTCTCTGCAGTCACCAGTTCCCACCTCCGTCAAGGACCTGCAATGTTTTCTTGGGTTTGCAAACTTCTATAATCATTTCATCAGGAACTTCAGTTCTATTGTGTCTCCACTCACCACCTTGCTAAAGAAGGGCCCCAAGAAGCTCAGCTGGAACCCAGCTGCTGAGGAGGCCTTCAACAAGCTCATGAAAGCCTTTGTCTCTGCTCCGATTCTACAGCATCTGGATCCCACCAAACCTTTCATAGTAGAAGTAGACGCATCCGACACCAGAGTAGGTGGTATCCTCTCCCAATGTTTCGGTGAGAAGAACAAGCTCCATCCCGTAGCATACTTCTCAAAGAAGCTCACTTCCACAGAAAGGAAGTATGATGTGGGAAACCGAGAACTGTTAGCCATCAAGTTGGCACTAGAGGAGTGGAGACACTGGCTGGAGGGAGCAGCACATCCGTTCACGATTCTCACTGATTACAAGCATCTTGAGTACCTAAAGAAAGCTTTGAGGTTGAACCCCCACCAAGCAAGACGGGCACTATTTTTTACCAGATTTGATTTCACAATAGCATTTTGTCCAGGTTCCAAGAACACCAAAGCTGATGTCCTGTCTCGCAACTAATTAACCCTGTACAACCTGATTCTTCAGACCACCCCATTATACCCGCTGAGCGCTTTGTCCAGTCTATCACCTGGGATCTAGATCAAGAGATCAGAGGAGCACAGCCCAGATCTACACCTGAGGAGCTTCCACCTGGCCTTCTTTATGTACCAAGGTCACTCCGAGGGTGCCTTATCACCTGGGCTTACATGTCCCTAGTGACTGGACATCCAGGTAGTCAAAGAACCTACCAGATGCTGAAAAACAAGTACTGGTGGGAGAAGATGCTGACAGAAATCACTCAGTTCATCACGTCATGCTCGGAGTGTGCACAGGCCAAGGTTCCCAGGACACTGCCAGTAGGAAAGCTGTGCCCTCTTCCCATGCCACGACGACCCTGGTCACATCTTGCTGTGGACTTCATCACAGATCTTCCACCATCTCAAGGTAACACCACTATCCTGGTAATCAACAACAGGTTCTCCAAGTCACTTAAGCTTATTCTTCTACCAGGCCTCCCCACAGCATCTCTAATGGCAGAACTCATGTTTCACCATATCTTCAGGCACTTTGGCATCCCAGAAGACATTATCAGCGACCGGGGTCAACAGTTTATATCACGCTTCTGGTCGTGCTTCATGGAACGCCTGGGAGTATCAGTCAGCCTCGCATCCGGTTATCACCCGCAGTCTAATGGTCAAGTTGAAACAGCCAATCAGGAAGTCGGCTGCTTCCTGAGAATCTTCTGTATGTGTAACCAGGGGGACTGGGTGCAGTTCCTCCCCTGGGCCGAGTATGCACAAAACTCCCTGAAACATTCAGCAACACAGCTAACACCTTTTCAGTGTATACTCGGCTACCAACCACCCCTGTTCCCCTGGGATGACACCCCAGCCCAGGTGCAATCAGTAGAGGACTGGTTCAAGCACGTCTAAGAAGTATGGGAGGTGGTGCAACAATGCTTAGAATCTGTCACTGCCAAGTACAAGGAGTATGCGGACAAGTACAGGGGCCCGAACCTGGATTTTTCGCCAGGTGACAGGGTCTGGGTCGCCATGAAACATCTATGTGAACCCAACACATGTAAGAAACTTCAACCACGCTACATCGGACTGTTCAAAGTCATCAAACACATCAACGAAGTCTCATATAGACTGGAACTCCCCACACACAGCTGAATCTCCCCCACGTTTCATGTCTTATGCCTGAAACCTGCCATCCCAGGTCTTTTGTCATTCAACTTACTAATACAGGAACACCCAGCTCTGGAACTGGAAGGAGAACCCATCTACCAGGTAAACAAGATACTGGACTCTAGACGCAGAAAAAGGCATATTGAGTACCTGGTAGACTGGGAGGGTTATGGTCCAGAGGAACAGAGCTGGGTAGAAGCCAAGGACATCCTGGACCCTCTGCTCAAACAAGAATTCCATGCTCAGTATCCAGACAAGCCTGCACCTAGAGGGAGAGGTCGGCCCAGAAAGAATGGGGGGGTTCCTGTCAGTATCCCCATTGGAAATGCAGTCACTAACCAAACTACAAACATGGACTCCCAGAACATACAGTGCCCTCTGTCACCGGCCTATTGAACTCAGCTGACAATCATCACACACATCATTAGTCTCCCTATATAACCACACCAGTTCCACACCTTCATTGTGAAGTATTGTTCTGTGTTCCGACCAGTATGACCGAGCCTTTTCATTGGCTGCCTGCTATCTCGTTATTCTGACCCCTGATAGTATTTCTCTCTCTCTCTCACCTACTTTGTGTTTGCATTATTGATCGACCCTCACCTGGTTACCAATGACATCTCTCGTCACACAATTTGGCTTTGTTTGCAGTCTGCTTCTCAATCTCTTTCTGCACATACATCCGTAAGTGCCTGCAATCTGACAAAGGGATTTTAGAAGAAACAGATGAGAATTCAGTAAGATCTTATTTATTTCAGTGAGACAAAACAAGACTGTTGTAAGCAGTAATATTTTCCTCTGGGTCATTCCATACTATGCACTGGTCTTTTTGTTTTTTGTTGGTACAGTTGTGTGTAATTAAGTTCAAGTTAAATGAGTGAAATTCTAAATGTGATATGGCTCACCTGGACTGATTTCCTAACATGCCATGTGAATATAGAATAGCTTGGACCTTTGCCTTAACACAATACAATGCACTGATGTTGTTATGCAGTTACAAAATACAATATTAAGCATGCACCTATACCGATACTGGCATCGGCATCGGCCCCGATACTCCACTAATATACTCATACTCGTACTTGTCAAACAGTTGCCGATACCATGAACCGATACCAGTGCCGATCCCATGCGCCGATACCAATGTTCCCCGCAGCGCTTTTTGTTCCATTCGAGAGAGAAAAAAAAACTGAAGCATTGTTGAGCTCAGGCTTGAGCATAATATGATAGGCTATACCATGCGCCGATAGTGTTCCGTGAAGCGCCTTTTGCCAGCGTCCGTTCGAGGAAAAAAAGCCTCTCCCAGGAAAAAAAATGTAAATCTCAAGCATTGAGCGTAGGCTAATTTCGTCAGAAGACAAAAAAAATTGTTCGACAACAACCCATTTTTCCATGACGAAGATGTGTTTGCGTAGTCATGAAACAGTGCCGTCACAACATCTTTCCCCAACACTGTCATTTTAAACATCTCTCCACACTCCACTCCCTTTCGCTGCCATACGCAGATAGGCCTACGCTAAGATCCCCAACGTTGTCCTTTTTTAATGTTGGCTATTCGCCTAGGTAAGGGTTTTGTAGGACAGGCTACTCACTAACAAACAAATGAAAATCGGATTTTTGTATAGGTGAATCCAACCGGCAGAGTTTTTAAGTACGAGTCCAACCGGGAGAGTTTAAGAGTGAAGAGTGAGAGAGAGAGCTTTAAGAAATGGCTGATTGAGTTTTCCAACTTGTTTCAGTTGAGGGCAACGCTAAGACCAAGGAAATTGACGTCCCATCTACAGGTATGGAGCTCCACGAGCACGGGACGCGATGTTGCGAATGGACAGCAACAGCGTCTGCCTAACAAGTTCTGCGACTGAACAAGAGCGTGCTCGAGGCATTCAACTCTCCTGCAGCACACAGCAGGATGTGTGCACATGCACATGAGAGGAGGGAGGGAGGGGGGGGCATATTTTAGTCTGCATTACTGGCGATGGAAATTAAATAATACATCGTCGCCAGCCGCCACTGTTATTTTGTGCGCTCTCTGTGATGTTGCGATGGTCACTGCTCCTCCCTTTCATGCCCTTGTCTTGTTGCTAAATGTAATTGGAGTAGTTTAAGCGCACCACCAGAACAACCCTTAAGTCAACCAAGACCGCAATGTTGCGGAAGGCCGATGATAGAGGGGGTAAGTGACCAGCGGAGTGAAATGATCACGCTGCATGTGGTAACTCACTGCTCTCTCCTCCCTTCATCAACAATCGGTCTTACATGTTGCAAGAGTGCAAGTCTTTCTTGACTTCGAAAGTTGGACATTGTAATCTAATCCAAATAAATAGCAGCCTTTTTCAGAAATTGCAGCAGCTAAATATTTAATTCTTTGTGTAGGCTATTTGCAATGAGTGTAGTTTTCTGGGATTGAATGTTGCACGACAATCGAGAGAGGTTGCACACGGAAGCGCAGATAGCCTTGTAGTCCACGTTACACTGCCAGCAGACAGCGCCTCTTCATTTCACGGTAGCGCTTCTTTTGCAACATTGTTATGTAGGCCTAGTAGGCCTAGCACAGCAGCGCTTAGGTTTTGCAACATTATTGTAACAATGTTGCAAAAGATAAGCGCTACCGTGAAGAGGCGCTGTCTGGCTGTGTGACGTGGACTCAAGGCTACTCTGCGCTTCTGGAGCAGCGGAGATTGTCAATGTGAACCCGTGTGCATGATCACTCGAGTTAGAAAACAACATTCACGGGAAATAGATAAAGTAGGCCTATTAAATATTCAAATGCTGCAATTTTTGAAAAAATGTTTTTTTTTAACAAACCCTATATCGTAAATGGCCTGCGTGTGTTTATAAATATGCGTTCAATTCAAATTCCAAAATTTCCAGAGTGGAGACTTAGCACCACTAGGCTACACCAGCCACCTACGGAGGGCACGCCCATAGAAAGAGAGACCCAGGCTAAGCCAACTCGGGCATCACATGACAGAAACGTGAGTTCATAAATACGATTTATTTTTCGCTTCAAAAATGTCTCCCTCTGCTGGGTACTGAATGTCAGTGCGCAGAGTTGTAGTGGGTGGTTGCGAGCATTGCGGCGGCCCGCGGGTGTTAGATTATAGATATGTAGGTAGCCTATATTTTAATAACATCAACAGTATCGGTATCGGTAGTACTCGGTATCGGCAAGTACTGAAATGATAGTACTCATACTCGTATCGGTTTTCACAAATGTGGTATCGGTGCATCTCTATACAATATATATAAGAACTCCTTTGTTGTTGTACTTTAGCTGTTAATGTGATTGCTCATATTTGAAGTGGTATTTCTCAGGCCCCTCATTTGGGATACTTTTCATGAACTGGCCCTGATTATGAACTAATTGAATAGCCCTGGTCTCGTACACAACCCAGAAGTGAAAATAAAGTGTTTTGCTGCATGCACTGACTGCCATTTGGAACCATACATAAAACCACGTCCTAGGCGCTGGTCACTAGATGGCATTGTTGCATGATTTGACCTCGATTCTGTTCCTGGCATCCTAGAATTGAAAAATGAAGAGGCGTGCTACGAAGTGTTTTCATTTAAAATATAATTTTGCCCTTTAATTTTTCCCTTTGCATATTTGACAAGGTAAAAAACAGCAAATTTTAATAACGTTGAGTTGCGTCTAAATCAGCCTTAGATGCCACCAGAATGCACCATTTGAAGTCTCTAATTTAAAAATTTTTCAAGGGAGCATGCCCCCGGACCCCCCTAGCAGCCTTCATGGCCCTCTGGACCAGGCCAGCCTTAACAGGCTGAACTTCACTTCGGTAGCACCACTCTGATTTTTTTTTTTCTGGGGGAAGCTGTGTTCAGGTTTCTGCTGTCTCTCTGATAGGCCTGGTTTGTTTTTCCAGTCTAATGATGCCGTCCTTCACTTGCATCAACACCTTTGGAATGTATCTTGAGATTTCCCATTAACAGCTACCAAATACAAATTCAACACTTGGAATTAACTTGAGAACTTTGATCTCCTTAATTTGTCATGAAATGATGAGGACATAGGCTCACCTGACTGCACTGACTCCCGTTAAGTCTGGCCTGGCCCAGAGGGCCATGAAGGCTGCTAGGGGGGTCCGGGGGCATGCTCCCTTGGAAAATTTTTAAATTAGAGACTTCAAATGGTGCATTCTGGTGGCATCTAAACTGGCCAGGAAATTGCTTGTCAGTCAATTTTCCAGTTAATGGGCCTGTGAAAATGGTAAATACATTTTTTTTTTTGTTAAACCCCTTGAATTAATACTAAAAGTCTATATTTTAATCACATCTTGACTGCTTCATTTCAAATCCATTGTGCTGGAATACAGAGGTACAATTATGTACATTTTTCCCCCCAAATACTCATGACCTGACTGTGTTTCAGAGAACAGTGTGCTATATATTTACTCAAATATTTTTAACTCTGTACTACTGAATTCTTGAATCTCATTGGTCAGAATCTTATTGTAATCATTTTTAAAAATCTGTTCAGATTAATGTGCTAGTTCTACTGTGTTTTTTTTGTTTTTTTATAGTAACAGCTCATTCACAGTTCATTGGGTGGCATGGTGGTGCAGTGATTGGCACTGTTGCCTGACAGCAAGAAGGTTCCGGGTTTGAACCCCACAACTGACAGGGGCCTTTCTGTGTGGAGTTTGCATGTCCTCCCTGTGTCTGTGTGGATTTTCTCCGGGTAGTCCAGTTTCCCCCACAATTCAAAGTCGTGTAGATTAGGTAAAATACCCAGCCACTGGGGTTGCACAATCCAGTGCATACTTAGTGCTGGTTCCAAGCTGGATAGATGGGTGAGTATTGTGTCAGGAAGGGCATCTGGTGTAAAACCTTTGCCAAGTCAAGTATGTGGAACAGACCCACTGTGATGACCCCTAACATGAGCAGCTAAAAGAAGAAGTAACAATTCATTCATGGAGATGTGTATGAGTGATGCACTACTGGCAGATATTTTTGCATTTTTCAGGCATTTATTTTTAAAAATAAGCAAAATTATGACATTCTTTTAAAAATATTCATTCATTATTGTAAATAAACCACATATATTACAAAACAGTCTGGAATATGTGATGCTAATATATTGTTTTTTTTCTGTAAGGATGACCTTTTTATTCCTCAGTTTGAACATGTTTGTAGTATCTTAAATATATGTACAGTATGTCCATTTCTGTTGATTTATCCATCCATCCATTATCTGTAGCCGTTTATCCTGTTCTACAGGGTCTCAGGCAAGCTGGAGCCTATCCCAGCTGACTATGGGCGAGAGGCGGGGTACACCCTGGACAAGTTGCCAGGTTATCGCAGGGCTGACATGGAAACAAACAACCATTCACACTTACATTCACTATGGTCAATTTAGAGCCACCAATTAGCCTAACCTGCATGCCTTTGGACTGTGGGGGAAACCAGAGCACCCGGAGGAAACCCATGCAGAGAACATGCAAACTCCACACAGAAAGGCCCTCATCAGCCGCTGGGCTCAAACCCAGGACCTTCTTGCTGTGAGGCGACAGTGCTACACCACCATGCCGCCCCTTCTGTTGATTTAATTAATACTAAATAAGGTTGTTGTTTTTTTCAGTATAAAAATGTACAGGTTCATCTGTTTGTTTTTTGCACATGCATGTCAGATTGTCACTGCTTCATACAGACCATCATTCTATATATGCGAAGCTTCGTGCATGATTTATTGAAGACCATTTTTTGAATTCCAATTTGCCGGTTCTTGAGGAGTTGGTTGCCTGATATTCTATTCTGGTGACAGAAGTACTGAACAGCGCAAGAGCACGTGCAGCGGCCAAGGAGAACGTTCCGCCATTTTGTAACTAACAGATGCTGACTGAAAACGGCCCATCTCAGCTTTAGTGCCTGTTTTTTGCCAAATCAAAATGGATGTGCAGAGCGAATCACGCCCAATGTCAACATAAATATTACAGAAGCACTGACAGGCCGTTTAGTATATTTTCACTGTGGCAGATTTATTCAGAATGATGACCAGATTTGGATGGGTACAGCCAAGGCTTTTGGATGCTTCTAGCTCAACAGGGGCTTAAATAACTGTGGCACTCAGTGTAGATGAAAAAATCAATAGAGGAAAAACAGAAAGAACCACTAATGGTTTCTAGGGCAACCTGCAAAAACAGTGTGTGTGTGTGTGTGTGTATGTGTGTATACGCCGCAATATATGGCTCTGTATATGGCATTCAATCTGTACATGAATAAAGGTCAGAAATAAAACACAAGGCAGTGTCTTGTAGCATATGACTTACTCTCCACTTACCATCCCAAAAGCTATTTTCTGTGCATCCATTTACAGTTACAATAAGTGGTCTGGGACATCCAGAAAACACAAGGCAGTTCCTGTTCTTACAACAAATGAAGGCATTAGAATGAGCACATTATGATAATCCTGTAATTTGAATTAGACTCAGAGTTAATGGAAGCGCTGCTTCCTGTTAGAGAAAATGAATCAACACCTTCTGAAAAATCTGAATCAAGCATTCAATAGCACTGTTCTATGGTGACGTGAATAACATTGATTATCTTGCTGCAAGGGGTGTGATATTTAAGGCAGCAAGTGAACAGTCAGTTTTTGAAGTTGATGTGTTGGAAGCAGATAAAATGGGTGACTGTAAGGATCTGAATGACTTTGACAAGGGCCAAATTGTGATGGCTGGACAGTTGGGTTAGAGCATCTCCAAAATGGCAAGTCTTGTGGGGTGTTCCTGGTATGCAGTGGTTAGTACCTAACAAAAGTGGTTCAAGGAAGCTGGGCTCACGCTACCCGCTCGCACGTCCGCAAATTGCGAAGTTTTATTCCAATTTGCGAAAAGAAAATAATCTGTATTTGCATTTTATGCAAAAGTCATTTAAAGTTTAAGCAAAATCCATCAAACAATTGCGATTTCTCAAGATAAACAGTACCTTTCGTGTCCATCTTCGATGTTTTGATTTATAACCAACGCCCCCGAGTTTCGAAGCTTCTTATTGGTTGATTGCAAATTACGTCTTCCAATAGCATTGGACCTTGCATATAAAATGATCAATTTCCGAGTTGCGTTGATAATGTCGACAATTCTCGCTCATTAGTGAACAAGATTATAGCGAGGTTTGCTTAAAATAAATTATCCAACTTTACGTATGACAAAAACTTATCTAAAAAGTGAGATAATATTCTGTTAGCTTTCTCGGTTAGGGATAAAAACATGATATAACCATTCTGAAGACGTATTTTCTACATAATATCAACCCTGACAGAACTTTGAAAGAACTCTCAGATGAACCAGGATATATCGACCAAGTGTACCTTGTTTTCAGAGCGTTTTGACGCACATGGTTCAAAGTTTTGACTGCAAGTGTTTCATTTGAGAAATTAATGGTGAATATCATTATATTTGTGTTATGAGATTAATTTATAAGAAACAACCATTGATTTTAACTTCCTGAGCTCCCTTCATCCTACCCATAAAGACACCCCCCTCCCCCTAAACACACACACACACACACACACACACACACACAATCCCCCAATTCTACACACACACATACCCACACAATCCCAATCACACACACATCTCAATCATGAACACACACACACACACACACACACACACACACACACACACACACACACACAATCCCAATTATACACACACACATACATACACACAATCCCAACCACACACATACACACATCTCAATAATGAAAACACACACACGAGGCAATACCAGTGGTTGAGATGATAAAATAGAATTTTGAAAAAATAAATAAATAAAAATAAAATTAATATATTAGCAAGGCCAGCCACTGATGTTGGTCAGGTCCGACACTGATGTTGGCCAGGCCAGACACTGATGTTGGCTAGGCCAACTTGGCCAGTTCAAATTTATACATGACCTTGGGTTACCATGGACCTCTAAATGGCCTCTAACTCCCAAACCATGGCAGATGAAGCTTAAGTTTGAGCAGTTAATATGAAATCAGCATTTTCCTGAACATAGCATACATGACCTCGGGGGACCTTGAAAGGTCAGACTCGAGGTCGCTCAACTTGAATTGCCTATAACTCCCAAACCATGGCAGATGGAGCTCAAATTTGTATAGGCCACTAATATAAAGTGATATATCACCTTTCCATTGAACATAGTTTATATGACTCTGTAAGGTCATATAAACTATAACATACGTATCTTGCTAAAAAAATTACTTTGCTAAAAAGAAAATTGTTCTTTTAGCATTTCTTGCTAAGCGAAATTGCAAATTGCTAAAGAAAAATTTGAGTCTTTAGCACTTTTCGCGAAAACAATTTGGGTCCTAGAGTGAGCACAGGGAAGGACAACCAGTGAACTGTCCATGCCTTGATAGGAGACCTAGCCAATACTGTATTAAGGAGGTGGTTTTAAAGTTATAGTCTGATCAGTTTATATGGCCTAACGAAGCTGACCTCTCTTTTTCCTCATGCTTTTTGTCTCATTTTAGGTCATCGCCACGTGGAGACTGTATCTTATGGCGACAAAGGTGCCAACTAAGGTTAGTTTAGTTGGTGTTAGCTATTCGTTTTGCTTGCACAGAACCTGATTTGATGCAACAATGATAAAATTGTGCATTTTAGGTGGAGACCACGTTTAATTTCCTGGAAATTCGAGCCATGAACACGCATTCCGAGATGCAAGTGAGTCAACCTGTCTTAGTCCTGCTTAGGTTACTGCTCAGACTCTGTACAATTAGTCAAACCAGTGTTATTTTAACACTGTAGTATAGTAACAAGTAGTATAGTAACTGTGCTATTCTGAAAATTGACTTCCTGTGAATGAAGCAAATGCTTACTAAGCACGCCTTAAATTGGTTGTTGCAGAAAATCACATGCATTTATGTAAATGAATTACAGTGGTGCTTGAAAGTTTGTGAACCCTTTAGAATTTTCTATATTTCTGCATAAAGATGACCTAAAACGTCATCAGATTTTCACACAAATCCTAAAAGTAGATAAAGAGAACCCAGTTAAACAAATTAGACAAAATATTATACTTGGTCATTCATTTATTGAGGAAAATGATCTAATATTACATATCTGTGAGTGGCAAAAGTATGTGAACCTCCAGGATCAGCAGTTAATTTGAGGGTGAAATTAGAGTCAGGTGTTTTCTTTTTTTTTAATTGATTTTTCAGTGACAGAACAAAGTCAAGAGGTGACATTTCGAGAGTCAAAACAGTGTCAAGTATAACAAGTAAAAAAATAAGATAACATGAGATCAGATAAGGAGTAACTAATAATTAAAACAAAAAATACAAAGCAAAACAAAAAAAACAACAAATACACAGCACAAAACAAAAACACAAATTGGTCACCCACTGTGGGGCGGCACGGTGGTGTAGTGGTTAGCGTTGTCACCCCACAGCAAGAAGGTCCGGGTTTGAGCCCCGTGGCCGGCGAGGGCCTTTCTGTGTGGAGTTTGCATGTTCTCTGTGTGGGTGTGCGCCGGTGTCCCCCGCAGTCCAAAGACATGCAGGTTAGGTTAACTGGTGACTCTAAATTGACCGTAGGTGTGAATGGTTGTCTGTGTCTATGTGTCAGCCCTGTGATGACCTGGTGACTTGTCCAGGGTGTACCCCGCCTTTTGCCCGTAGTCAGCTGGGATAGGCTCCAGCTTGCCTGCGACCCTGTAGAACAGGATAAAGTGGCTAGAGATGATGAGATGAGGTAACCCACTGCAAAATAAAAAAGTCCAATATGTCCACTTAAACAGTGATATATAAAAACATTCCCAGCATGCCACAAATTCACACAAGAAAAACTCACGGATAGTAGACAATCAGGGTGGTTACTCTGGAATAGCTGTAAAAGTCAATCCCTCGTGTGCAAAAAATGGACCCCAAGTTTAATTAAACTTTGCAAGAGAACCATGTATTGTGCACCTAACTTTCTCCAACTTCACAAACTGAAGGATGTCCCTGATCCAAGAGGATTGAGAAGGGGGTGTAGGGGACTTCCACCTCAATAAAATCAAACCTCTAGCCAAAAAGGAGACAAAAGCTACAAAGTCAGCTTTATATTTAGGAAGCTGCAAAGTAGGAGGTAAAACCCCAAACAAAGCAGTACATGATGTTGGATCAAATTGAACTTTTGTACAAACAGAAATAGAGTTGAATATCAGTGTCCAAAAATTGAGTAGTGAAGGACAAGACCAAAACATATGGATATGGGTAGCTGGAGCCCGATGACATCTTATGCACATGGGATCAACATCCTTATGGATTTTAGAAAGCCTAACTTGAGTGAGGTGAGTAAGATGTAGAATTTTGCACTGGGTCAGACCATGCCTAGCACAAAAAGATGAGGAGTGAACCCGATGCAAAATGGCATCCCACAGCTCCTCCGAGATCTTCTCCCCTAGATCCTCCTCCCACTGGATTTTAATTTTATGCTGCGGGGTTAGCTGCAAGAATAAATAAGATTGTATAAATGTGAAATAGCACCCTTAATAGTAGGAAATGGGATTAAAAAGGAGTCAATAAGAGAGGCCTCTGGGAGACTTGGGAAACTGGGGCTAAGATTGCGGATGAAACTATGAACTTGAAGATATCTGAAAAAATGCTGTCTAGGCAAATGAAATTTTTCAGAGAGTTGCTGGAAGGATGCAAAAGTACCGGCAACATACATGTCCCTAAATGCCTTGATGCCATAGTCAGACCACAAAGGGAAAGCCCCATCAATTAAGGAAGGATGAAAAACAGGGTTAGCTGATAAAGGTGCTAGGAAAGAGAAGGACTGTAGACCAAAGTAGCGTCGAAATTGCTTCCAAATTTTAAAAGTGGATTTAATTAAGATATTATTGCAAAAAGGGGAGAGAGAAAAGATAAGAGGAGCATGGATGAGAGTAGTCAATGAGGCAGGTTTAGCAGAAAACATCTCCATACACAACCATGTAGGAGGAACTGGTGCCCCCTCCAGAGAGATCCAAAGCTGAATTACTCTAAGGATGGAAGTGTTAGGACTGGGACTGTTTTGGCCTCTAGAGGCCGCTGTTATGTTTATCTTGTCATGTTTGTTTTGGCCTCTAGAGGCCGCCACTGTGTTTGTCTTGATTGCCTGTTTCCTGCCCCGCCCTGTTCCTTAATTAGTTTGTGTATAAATACCCCTCTGTTTGTTCCCTTGTCACGGAGTCTTTGTGCTGTAATGCTTTTCGTTAGAACCTCTGTCCCGTGTCCTTGCTTTTGCCCTTGTGTTTTTGGCCTTTTGTTTTCTTGTTGGATTTTTCACTTAACCTTTGGTATCTTCTGAGCGTTTACATTTTTGCCTTTTTCTTATTTGGTCTTTGAACTTTTGGATTTTCTTTTTTTGATCGATCTTCTGAGTGTTTTGCATTTTGGATTATACTTTTTGTTTTTTGCCCCAGAACCTCTGGATTATACTTTTTGTTTTTGCCCTGGATTGTAAAGAGTGTATATAGTGTAAATAAACTGTTTTTGATACTCTACTTTCGCCTCACGCCTCTGCACTTGAGTCATCCCCCTGGTGGCCTAGTGGGGGTTTGCTGGATTATCACACCAGCGAATCAGGTTCAAAACCCTAACAGAAAGACTCCGTCATGACCGACTCAGCAGAGGATTCTTCAACTGTCTACCCGGCTAATCTTCAGGGAATGATGGCCGCGTTAACACGCCTCGGACCCACCATGGACACTCATGGACGGACTCTTACAAGCCAACGTGAGACCCTTGCTCGCCACGAGGTACTGCTTCAGCAAATTGGGAAAACCCTGGCACAGCTGACTTCTCTGCCCCCATCTCCTGTGCCTGATTCTGCTCCTGCTCCACCATCCGCTCCAGCGCCTCCTGCCATGCTGCCTCCTTCACCTTGCGAACCCAGCCTTCCTGCACCACAGAGGTATGACGGCAAGCATGGTGAGTGTCGGGAGTTCCTTACCCAGTGCCAACTCACCTTTGAGCTCCAGCCTACCACCTACACTACGGATCGCCGCAAGATTGCCTTTGTGATAACCTTGTTAGCTCGTAAGGCACGAGCTTGGGCAACAGCCATCTGGCAGAGACAGGGACCCGAGTGCTCTGATTTCCAGCTGTTTACGGAGGAGATGCTTCGTGTCTTCGATCAAGCAGACATCAGTAAAGATGCAGCCAGAAAGCTCATGTCCATCCGGCAAGGAGGAAGCGTTGCAGACTACGCCATCTCGTTCCGGACGCTCGCAGCAGTAAGTGGATGGAACGAGACTGCCCTGGTTTAAGCCTTTCACCACGGTCTGTCTGACCTCATCAAAGACGGTCTGGCCTCTATCGGATGCCCAAGTGACCTCGAAACACTGATTTCTCATGCCATTCGTCTTGACAACAGGATTAGAGAGCGCCGCCAAGTCCTGAGCCTCCCCGGCCTCCCTGCCTCAACCTGGAGTCCGTCCACCTCTTCCAGTGACTGTCCAGAGCAGATGCAGGTTGGTCGTACTCGTCTCTCCGCAGCCGAGAGGGAGCGCAGAAGGAGGGACAAGTGCTGCATCTACTGTGGCAAGCCTGGTCACTTCTGAGCATCATGTCCCGAGCTCTCGGGAAAAGGACCGCCCCGTCCAGCCGAGGGAGGGTTGTGACGGGGCCTACCCTGTCTCGCAGACTTCCTGGACAAGGAATCTACATCCCGGTTTCCATCTCCTGGGGTGAGTCCGTCCACTCTTGCCAGGCCTTGTTAGACTCAGGGGCGGCTGGAAACTTTATGGATATCCACTTCGCCCAAAGTATCAATGTCCTGACTGCGCCTCTTGAAGTCCCACTGTCTATGTCTGCCCTGGATGGCCAAGCCTTAGGTGACGGAAGAGTCACCCAAGTAACTTCTCCAGTCTTTCTCCAGTCTCAAGGTCACAAAGAAGAAATATCCCTGCACCTCATTCATTCACCTGAGTTCCCAGTTATTCTAGGCCTTCCTTGGCTTACTCGCCACAACCCTCGCATAGACTGGGTAACAAGTCAGATTGTGGAATGGGGTCCTGCGTGCCATGCCTCTTGTCTGCTCTCCAGCTCTCCTGTGTCTCCTGCCGAGCCTCCTGATCTTACCGAGTTATCTCAAGCTCCCACAGAGTACTGGGATCTCAAGGAAGTTTTCAGCAAGAGCAGGGCCGCCGTTCTTCCTCCGCACCGTGCCTACGACTGTGCCATCGACTTGCTCCCTGGGACTACTCCTCCTCGGGGCCGACTGTTCTCCCTCTCTCAGCCAGAACGCAAGGCCATGGAGGAGTACATCAAGGACGCCTTGGCCTCTGGGTTCATTCGACCCTCCACCTCACCCGCTGGTGCCGGCTTCTTCTTTGTCGGCAAGAAGGATGGGGGGCTCCGGCCATGTATTGATTACAGGGGCCTGAACAAGATCACTGTACGCAACCGCTATCCCCTTCCGCTGATGTCCACAGCGTTCGATCTGCTCCAAGGCGCCACTGTCTTCACCAAGTTGGACTTACGGAACGCATACCACCTCGTCCGTATCCGACAGGGAGACGAGTGGAAGACCGCCTTTAACACCCCGTCAGGGCACTACGAGTACCAGGTGATGCCCTTCGGACTCACCAATGCACCAGCTGTTTTTCAGGCCCTTATCAACGACGTCTTGAGGGATATGATCAATCAATACGTTTTTGTCTACCTTGACGACATCCTGATATTTTCTAAGACCTTACAGGAGCACCGCCACCATGTCCGCCAAGTCCTCCAGAGACTTCTACAGAATAATCTGTTTGCCAAAGCCCAGAAATGCGAGTTTCATGTTCCCGAGGTCTCCTTTCTGGGTTTTATTGTATGGACAGGCCAACTCCATATGGATCCAGCCAAGACCCTGGCTGTCCGGGACTGGCCAACTCCCAAGTCCATTAAAGAGGTCCAGCGGTTCTTAGGATTCGCGAACTTCTATCGCAAATTTGTCAGGAACTTCAGTTCTGTAGCTGCACCCATATCGGATCTCACCAAAGGTACCGGTGGATCTTATGTCTGGTCCCCTCAGGCGGAAAAGGCATTCAAGGACCTTAAGCACCGCTTTTGCACGGCACCCATTCTGGTTCTCCCGGACACTTCCCAACCATTCATCGTGGAGGTGGACGCCTCAGACAATGGTGTTGGCGCGGTGCTCTCTCAACGCTCGGAAGGGAAGCTGCACCCCTGCGCATACTTCTCCCACCGCCTGAGCCCTACGGAGTCCCGGTATGATGTGGGGGATCGAGAACTACTAGCGGTCAAACTGGCTCTTGAGGAATGGAGGCACTGGCTGGAGGGAGCGCAACATCCATTCCTGGTGTGGACGGACCATAAGAACCTGGAGTACCTCCAGCAAGCGAAGAGACTGAACCCACAACAGGCTAGGTGGGCCTTGTTTTTCAGTCGATTCGACTTCACCCTATCGTACCGCCCCGGCTCTAAGAACACCAAACCTGACGTGCTTTCCAGGCTGTTCTCTGCCACCAACAGAGACAGTGAGGTTGGACCTATTATCCCTGTGTCCCGGATTGTGGCCCCTGTCCGCTGGGGTGTTGAGGAGGCTGTCCGACGAGCTCAACGCCGGGACCCCGGTCCTGGGACGGGGCCACCGGGCCTCTTGTACGTCCCTCGACAAGCCCGGGCCAAGGTTCTCCAGTGGGGTCACTCCTCCCCTCTCACCGCCCACCCGGGAGCTCGGAGGACCCTGGACTTCCTGAAAAGACGTTTCTAGTGGCCGAGCATGGAGAAGGAAGTAAGGTCATTCGTCTTGTCCTGTGAGGTATGCACCAGAAGCAAGAACCCACGACAGCATCCCCAGGGCCTCCTGCATCCTCTGACCATTCCCCGGCGTCCCTGGTCCCACGTGGCAGTCGACTTCATCACGGGTCTCCCTGAGTCACAAGGTAACACTGTCATTTTGGTCATAGTTGACAGATTCTCCAAGGCCTGCCGCTTTATACCACTGTGCAAGCTCCCTTCTGCCCTTGAAACAGCTAAACTAATGTTCAATCACGTCTTCCGAGTCTTTGGTCTCCCACAGGATATTGTTTCAGACCGGGGGCCCCAGTTCTCCTCCCGAGTATGGCACAGGTTCTGCAAGCTCATTGGGGCCACTGCCAGCCTCTCCTCTGGGTTCCATCCCCAGTCCAATGGTCAGACAGAGAGGCTCAACCAGGACCTGAAAACCACCCTGCGAGGCCTGGTGAAGGATAACCCGACATCATGGAGCACCTGGCTGCCATGGGCAGAGTACGCCCACAACATCCTGCAGTCATCGGCCACCAGGTTGTCGCCGTTCCAGTGCCAATTCGGGTTCCAGCCACCTTTGTTTCCAGAACAGGAGGAGGACGCTGGGGTGCCCTCAGTCAACCAGTACGTCAGATGGTGTCGCAAGACCTGGAACAAGGTCAGGAGGACTCTCATTCAGACTTCCAGAACCAACCAGACTCAGGCCAACTGCCATAGAAGGCCTGCCCACATTTTCCGCCCTGGGCAGTGGGTTTGGCTGTCCGCCAAGGACCTTCCGCTGCAGGTGGAGAACCGCAAACTTGCTCCTTGCTACATTGGCCCCTTCAAGGTGGTGCGCAGGGTGAACCCTGTCGCCTACCGGCTCCAGTTGCCCCGGACTCTAAGGATCAACCCCACATTCCATGTTTCCCTGTTGCGGCCCATACTGACATCCACGTATGCCTCTGCCCCTAGGAATCCTCCGCCCCCCCGCATCTTCCAGGGTCAGACTGTTTTCACCGTGCGCCACCTGCTGGACTCCCGCCGGGTCCGCGGGGGCCTTCAACATCTAGTAGACTGGGAGGGCTATGGCCCTGAGGAACGCTGTTGGGTCCCCGCCCGGGACATTTTAGACAAAAGACTTTGTATGGACTTCCATTCGGCCCATCCGGATCGCCCTGGGAACGTCAGGAGACGCTCCTGGGGGGGGTCCTGTTAGGACTGGGACTGTTTTGGCCTCTAGAGGCTGCTGTTATGTTTATCTTGTCATGTTTGTTATGGCCTCTAGAGGCCGCCACTGTGTTTGTCTTGATTGCCTGTTTCCTGCCCTGCCCTGTTCCTTAATTAGTTTGTGTATAAATACTCCTCTGTTTGTTCCCTTGTCACGGAGTCTTTGTGCTGTAATGCTTTTCGTTAGAACCTTTGTCCCGTGTCCTTGATTTTGCCCTTGTGTTTTTGGCCTTTTGTTTTCTTGTTGGATTTTTCACTTAACCTTTGGTATCTTCTGAGCGTTTACATTTTTGCCTTTTTCTTATTTGGTCTTTGAACTTTTGGATTTTCTTTTTTTGATCGATCTTCTGAGTGTTTTGCATTTTGGATTATACTTTTTGTTTTTTGCCCCAGAACCTCTGGATTATACTTTTTGTTTTTGCCCTGGATTGTAAAGAGTGTATATAGTGTAAATAAACTGTTTTTGATACTCTACTTTCGCCTCACGCCTCTGCACTTGAGTCATCCCCCTGGTGGCCTAGTGGGGGTTTGCTGGATTATTACACCAGGTTCAAATCCCAGCAAAACCTTAACAGGAAGCCCAGTAATAAAATCTCAAGTTAGGGAGGGCCAGGCCCCCCATGGTCTTAGGTCTCTGTAACAGCTCCTTTTGCAAGTGAGGGACCTTCCCGTTCCATTTAAACTCAGTGATAGAGTTGTCTAATTTATGAAAAAAAGACTGAGGGAGAAAGACAGGTAGGCACTGGAAAAGATAGGACAATTTGGGGAGGATGTTCATTTTAACTGCATTAACCCTGGCCACAAGGGAAAGAGGCAACAGTGACCACCGTTGAAAATCCTTCTGTATCTGATCTAACAAAGGGGCAAAATTACTCTCAAACAAATCTTCAAATCGGTCTCTAATCTGGATACCAAGGTATTTAAAGCCAGATGGAACAATTTTGAATGGTGAACCCTGAGCAGCATTCTGGGTCTCTTGATTTAAAGGAAACAACTCACTCTTGTCCAAATTTAGTTTATAGCCTGAAATCTGACCAAATGAACTAAGGATGTTGAGAGCAGCCAGAACTGAGACAGTGAGTTTGGAAACATATAGTAACAAGTCATCAGCATAGAGAGAGACCTTCTGTTCAAGACCATATCTTGTAATTCCAGAGATGCGTGGCTCTGAACGAAGCGCAATAGCCAGAGGTTCAATAGCAACAGCAAATAGAAGAGGACTTAGAGGACAGCCCTGGCAAGTGGAACGGTACAAAGGGAAATAATCTGAATGTGTTTCATTAGTTCTGACTGAAGCCACAGGGGATGAATAGAGCAACTTAATCCAAGAAATGAACTCCTGGCCAAAACCAAATCTCTCCAGAGTGTAAAAAAGGTAATTCCACTCCACACGGTCAAAAGCCTCCGCATCTAATGAAATTACAGCCCCTGGCCCCACTGACGTAGAAGGATTATAAACAACATTGAGAAGTCGTCTTAGGTTGAAGAACCCATGCCTGTCCCGGACAAAACCTGTCTGATCAGGGGAGGTTATCAAAGGCAAAACTGATTCCAATCGCAGAGCTAATAATTTGGATAAAAGTTTTACATCTACAAATAAAAGACTAATTGGACGGTAGCTTGAGCAAGACAGAGGGTCCTTATTCTTTTTTAAAAGTAGTGATATGGAGGCCTGATTTAGAGTCTGAGGTAATTTGGAAAGAGTAAGAGATTCATTGAACATTTCGATCAGAACTGGTGATAATTTGTCAGAGAAGGTCTTGTAGAACTCGGTCGGAAAACCATCCGGGCCTGGACATTTTCCATACTGCATTGAAAACATAGCCTGTTTGAGATCATCTATGGTGATTGGGCACTCTAGCCTCTTAGCAGTATCAGAATCTACCCTAACCAACTCCAGTGAGTCAAAAAAACTATCCAGGGCTGACAGATCAGACTCAACCTCAGAAGCATATAGAGAGGAGTAAAACTGTTTAAAATGATCATTAATTTTTTTAGGATTGGTTGTGACACCAGAAGGAGTACGAATTTGTGGAATCTGCTGAGAGGCGGAAGCCTGTCAAAGCTGATGGGCCAAAAGTTTGGTCGCCTTATCCCCCGACTCATAACAACAATATTTAGCCTTAAATAAGAGCTCCTCAACCTCTTTAGTAGAAATAACCTCAAACTCAGCCTGGAGAGAGAGACGTTCTTTATATATGTTAGGGGACAGGGAGGAAGCATAGATAATATCAAGCTGAGAAATTCGTAACCTCAATTCTTTTAATTTTTTTCCTTTGTTCTCATAGCTGCTGTATGAAATAATTTCACCTCTAATGTATGCTTTTAAAGTCTCCCAAAGAAGGGAGGCTGAGATCCCCGGGGTCCTGTTGGTAATAAGAAAAAAATAAATTTGATTAGAAACAAACTTAACAGAGTCCTCATTAGATAACAAGCGTGTATTGAGATGCCAAGGGGGGCACGCATGTACATGCTCCTGTATGAATAACTCCAATGTGGTCAGAGCATGATCTGATATTAGAATAGTATCATAAGAGCAAGACTGAACAGAATGGAGAAATCGGTTGTCCAGGAAAAAATAGTCAATTCGAGAAAAGGAATGATGCACATGAGAGAAAAAAGAATACATTTTACCAGATGGATTAAGAAAGCGCCATGGATCCAAGACTGAGAACTCATCCATACAGGATCAAATGGTCTTAGAAGACTTTGAGGGCACTCCTGGTCTAGTAGAAGAATGATCTAATACAGGATCAAGCCAACAGTTGAAGTCACCCCCCAGATGAGTAGATGTGTGGACATGTCAGGTAACTTGGCAAACAACTGGTGGAAAAAATTGTCGTCATCCCAGTTTGGACCATATACATTGGCCAGAATCACATTATTACTATATAGCTGCCCCGTTACAAACACATATCTTCCATTGGGGTCAACTATAACATTAGAGCACACAAAAGGAACCGATTTGTGAATCAAAATTGCAACACCCCTAGATTTACCGTTAAAGCAAGAATGAAAAACTTGACTGTAGCAAGTGTTCTAGGTGGGTGGAGCACAGAAGCACGGCAGGCCAGAACTGAGTTCTCAAAACTCGTTTATTGTAGCTTTTCAGCTTTTAACTATACACGCACGCACACACAGGTATCCAGGTCGGGAGTAGCCCCCTTCCTCCGCGCTCCCTCTCCTCTTATAGGGCACGGTCACTGGGGAAGACACAAAAACAGGTTAATTCCCGTCAGGTGCAGTGATTCCGCCACTTACCTTCCCTGACTCTGCCCTCCATTCACAGACCGATGCTTGACCACACCCCCGCTGCCACATACCCCCACCATCCGGCCTGCAGCCGACTCCCCCCCCCCCCCCCCGACAGGAGAGGAAGTCCGCCATGACCATCTGCGCCCCCGGTCTGTGGACCACCTTGAACTTAAACGGCTGGAGTGCCAGATACCAACGGGTGATCCGCGCATTGGCATCCTTCATGTGGTGGAGCCACTGCAGGGGCACGTGGTCCAACCAGAGGGTGAAAGGGCGCCCCAGCAGATAGTAGCAGAGTGCAAGAACCGCCCACTTGATGGCGAGGCATTCCTTCTCTATGGTGCTGTACCTGCCCTCGCGCACCGACAGCTTGCGGCTGATGTACAGCACTGGACGGTCCTCCCCCTCCACCTCCTAGGACAGAACAGCCCCCAGCCCTCTGTCCGATGCGTCCGTCTGTAAAGCAAAGGGGAGAGAAAAGTCAGGGGAGTGTAACAGTGGCCCCCCACACAGTGCAGCCTTTACTTCCGAGAAAGCCCGCTGGCATTGCTCCGTCCACTGGACCGGATCTGGTGCCCCCTTTTTTGTGAGATCAGTCAGCGGGCTGGTGACATCCGAATAATTAGGTATAAACCTACGATAATAGCCAGCCAGCCCCAGGAACTGCCTCACCCCCCTTTTGGTCTTGGGCCTCGGGCAGGCCGCAATCGCTGCTGTCTTATTGATTTGGGGACGCACCTGCCCATTGCCCAAGTGGAAGTCCAGATACCGTACTTCCACCCGCCCAATCGCACACTTCTTCGGGTTGGCTGTGAGACCCTCTCGCCTCAGCGACCCCAGGACGGCCCTCAGGTGTTTTAGGTGCCGCGGCCAGTCATTACTATAAATAATAATGTCATCCAAGTATGCGGCCGCATAGGTGGCGTGGGGCAGAGGACCCTATCCATAAGCCGCTGGAACGTAGTGGGCGCCCCAAACAGCCCAAACGGAAGTGTGACGAACTGGTGTAAGCCAAACAGTGTGGAAAAGGCCGTTTTTTCTCGGGATAGCGGAGTCAAGGGGATCTGCCAATATCCCTTTGTCAAATCCAGTGTCGAATAAAAACGAGCCGTGCCTAGTCGATCGAGCAACTCTTCAATACGAGGCATTGGGTATGCGTCAAATTTAGACACTGCGTTGACTTTTCTATAGTCCACACAGAACCGGACTGACCTGTCGGCCTTGGGAACCAAGACCACCAGACTGCTCCAGTCACTGTGGGACTCCTCGACAATGCCCATTTCGGTCATTGTCTCGAGTTCTTCCCGAACCACCCTTTTCTTGTGTTCGGGCAGTCTGTAAGGGCGGCTGCACACTACCAGCCCCGGGGCGTCTCAATGTGGTGTTCTATGAGGTGGGTGCGGCCGGGCAGGGGCGAGAACACGTCAGAAAATTCTGTTTGCAACCGGGCGACCTCCGCGAGCTGGGTTGGGGAGAGGTGGGCTCCACAGGGGACCGGAGCAGTGGGTGATGCCAATTTTCCCTTTTGAACCTCCGGCCCCAGCTCCGCCTTCTCAGAAACCACCGACACCAGCGCCATGGGGACCTCCTCGCTCCAACGTTTTAACAGATTGAGGCGGTATACCTGTAACGCCCCACCCCTGTCCGTTCACCTCATAGTCGACGTCCCTGACTCGCCGTGTGACCTCAAAGGGTCCTTGCCACCTGGTGATTAATTTAGAGCTCAACGTGGGCAATAACATGAGTACTTTGTCTCCCGGTGTGAATTCCCTAAGGCGCGTGCCCCTGTTGTACAGGCGGACTTGACGTTCTTGAGCCTGCCGCAAATTCTCCTGGGTTAGGTGTGTGAGTGTGTGGAGTTTTGCGCGCAGGTCAATAACGTATTGAATTTCATTTTTGCACGGGGAAGGTCCCTCCTCCCAATTTTCCCGCAGCACATCTAGGATGCTGAGCGGCTTACGCCCATATAATAATTCAAACGGGGAGAACCCCGTGGAGGCTTGTAGGACCTCTCGCACTGCGAAAAGCAGGGGTTCAAGCCATTTATCCCAGTTACGTGTGTCCTCGCTTACAAATTTTTTAATTATGTTTTTGAGGGTGCGATTAAACCATTCGACTAAGCCGTCCGTTTGTGGGTGATAAACGCTGGTGCGGATCGGCTTGATTCCCAATAACCCATACAGTTCGCGCAGTGTGCGTGACATAAACGTAGTGCCTTGATCAGTCAGAATCTCTTTGGGGATTCCGACTTGGGAGATAACATGGAACAGAGCCTAATCTAGGGCACGTAATACGCGATAATACGCAGTTTTTATCTGTCTGTCGCACATCCACTTTTTGGGCACGAGAGTGATATCGCGTATCTATTCATTTTGTCGCGCATTTATAAGTAGAGAGCGTGTAGTCGCATTTTACTGAATCTTGTGCGTATCAATTTGTCAGCACCAGCTAGCAAGCACTGCGGTAAATAAAGCGTTGCTTACACACCAATCGGAAAGGACTGAAGTATTCTGAATGGTTTATTTAGCGGGCAAAACAGTTTTGTGAACTACTATTATATCATTGGTCACCGAACCAGAAGACAGTGTATCTCAACCAATCGTGTGAAGTGTTTTAAAAATACCCAAAAGCACATGGCATATCGTTCTGTCTCATCCAAATATAACAATGTCAAAACGCGTGGTCACGTTGAAAGACCTTTGGATGAAAAAAGAAAAAAGGAAACAAAATGAAGACACAGAAGTGACACAGAAGTGAGTATTATGTTATTAATCATATTCAAATAGTAAAGGTGCTTAGTTGATATATAAGTTTGTGTACAAATATGATCTTAGAGTAATTATATGACAGTGTGAAGACATACTAAGCCATTTGATTCTGATTGATAATGGTTTTTGAAGTTTGAATTTGATATTATTTTCCTAATGCCAATATACAATTAGTTTGATAATGTTTGGTATTATGTAAGTTTTATTTAAAAATATTATGAAATATATTTAATCTGTTCTTGTGTAATTGTAGGTACTGTAAGATTGTAAATGATAGAGATTATATACTTTTTAGAAAGTCTGAATTTTGAGATTATCTCGTTATTTATGTCAAAATCTAGTTTAAACATAGGTAGATTGTTTAATGTTTTTCACGTTCATGAAAGGTGGTCTGAACAAAACAAATATGATAGCATTTTTAAATATCTCATCTCATCTCATTATCTCTAGCCGCTTTATCCTGATCTACAGGGTCGCAGGCAAGCTGGAGCCTATCCCAGCTGACTACGGGCGAAAGGTGGGGTACACCCTGGACAAGTCGCCAGGTCATCACAGGGCTGACACATAGACACAGACAACCATTCACACTCACATTCACACCTATGGTCAATTTAGAGTCACCAGTTAACCTAACTTGCATGTCTTTGGACTGTGGGGGGAAACCGGAGCACCCGGAGGAAACCCACGCGGACACGGGGAGAACATGCAAACTCCGCACAGAAAGGCCCTCACCGGCCACTGGGCTCGAACCCGGACCTTCTTGCTGTGAGGCGACAGCGCTAACCACTACACCACCGTGCCGCCCCATTTTTAAATATTTGATAGTGATTTTATTTTATTCAGAAAGTCAGATTTTTCATCTTATTATTAATTAATAGTGGCAAGACTACATGGATTTTAGACTTAACTATATCAAATGATGTAATATTAACCTAGTCATATTTGCTATGCAATATTAACCTAGTCATATTTGAAATGCAACATTATACTACTGGTGGTCAAATTGGTAAAAATAGGCTAGTCACATGATTTATAGTAAAACAGTAACCTAGTCATGTAACAGAAAACTAGTCATATTTGTAAGGTTTTGCAGTATATAATTCTTCATATAGTTTTTGATCTAAAATCTTTACATTTTTAAAGTTCAGATCTGATCATAATGTTTGTGCAGTACTATAAACTGTGGATAAATGTTTGCTGATATGGTTTTCATATCACTGTATTAAAGGATATGTATAGTGCCATAATTATCACATTATATAGATTAAAACCCTTTGGTGACTGACCCCTTGAAAATGGTTCCTCCAGGAACCATGACGTTTCAGTTGTCAAGACAACGGAAAAACTAAAATACAAATACAAATACAAGAGCATTTTGTTTTGTGCACAAGAGCATTGTGACGTATCTTTCTGTTTTTGTATTTTAGTTTTTCCGTTGTCTTGACAACTGAAACGTCATCGTTCCTGGAGGAACCATTTTCAAGGGGTCAGTCACCAAAGGGTTAACATCTGATATGAATGTTTGTTACATGTATTTAGTTTTATTAATAAAACTGTTCTGTTTATAGATGTACTCTTGAAAATATCTACCAATGTATTACTTATTTTTCTGTTCCCACTAACTGGAACAAATGAGGGATATTTTTACCCATGTTAATATTTTCTGTCCCCTGTTTCTACCACTAGTGAGGGATCTGTCCCCTATTTTCAAATTCCTAGATTAGGCTCTGACATGGAAGAGCGCTTCCGCAATACTATGTGCAGAGATATTGCGGAGCGGCACCGCTCCCGGATATCGCGTTGCATAGTCCACCAGAACTAAAATAAAGCGATACCCTCGTGTTGACCGATCTAATGGCCCGACGAGATCCATCCCAATTCTTTCGAATGGGGTCTCAATTAATGGTAGAGGGCGCAAAGGCGCTTTTGGGATGGCCGCTGGATTTACTAACTGGCATTCGCGACATGCCGTACACCACCTACGGACATCGCCGCGAATCCCTGGCCAATAGAACTGGGCCATTATTCGGGCTAGTGTCTTATCCTGCCCTAAGTGTCCAGCCATGGGATTAAAGTGAGCTGCCTGGAATACCAATTCCCGGCGACTCTTTGGGATCAAAAGTTGGGTTATTTGTTCCTTAGTTTGAGTGTCCTGCGTCACTTGGTATAATCTATCCTTAATAATGGAAAAATAGGGGGAGGATGGGGTGGCGTTTGACTGGAGCGTTTGACCATCGATTACTCTCTCTCACTTGGTCAAACGCATGCCGCAGAGACTCGTTTTGCACCAGGCTTTGGTGGATTGAGGTCTGATTACAGCCGGAATCCACCAAAGCCTGATACGTATCCCCTTGGATACTCACTGGTATGCGATACGCTCCGGCCCGATCGAGGGCGGTTCCTGGCGCGTCGGGGATCCAGACCACCGCGCCCACCACCATCACCGAGCACTGATGCTGGAGGTGCCCTGGCTCCCCGCAGCGCCAGCACACCGGCCCGGGCTCTCTCTCTGCACCGGTGTTCCGGATATCACTCACCTGAGGGGGGGAAGACACAGACATGGAAGTAGGAAACGGTAGGACACCGCGGGTGCGGCAGGCTGCTTGGGGTGGAGCCGGCCCCCGCATCCGCGGTGGGGAAATGGGGCAAGGGAGAGGAACAGAAGGGGAGAGAGAGGGAGAGGGGAGGGGAGAAGGGGAGACATGCTGTCCTGCCGTTGGAACGGCCGCCATATGGTCCTCCGCCAGCTCAATGGCCTGATCTAGCGATACCGGGCAATGTCACTGGACCCACTCCGCGGTTCCTTCTGGAAGTCGAGCGACGAACTGCTCCAGCACCACCAGATCGATGATCTCCTCGGCGTCGCGGTTGTCGGCCCTCAGCTACCGGCGGCAGGCGTCCCGGCTCCAGAGTGCGACCCACGCGCTGGAGGACGGCCCTGTGGAGGTCCGCGTAGACCAGCTGGCTGTTGGCGGGGAGCTGTAGCGCGACCAGCTGCACCTCGCCTGTGAGCAGGGGGAGGAGGCGTGCCGCGCGCTGTTCCTCCGGCCAACTCCACGCCTCTGCTGCCTGCTCAAAGAGAGCGAGGAAGGCCTCGGGGTCGTCGTGCGGGCCCATCTTTGTCAGGGTGAGGTGGGAAGGGCCCGTGGCGGTGGAGGTGGTGGACCCCGCCGACGCGAGTAGGTGCCGGAACACCCGGCGATCTTCCTGCTGCGCCAGCACCAGGGCCTCGAACCTTTGCTCCTGTTCTTCCCGGAGGGCGACCAGCGCCTGGTGCTGGCTCTGTTGGGCTGTGGCGAGGGCATGGATCAGGTCCTTGAAGGGGGAGGACTCCATGGGGCTGTTCTCTCCTGTGGTTCGTCCTGGGTTTCAGCACCACTGTAGCAAGTGTTCTAGGTGGGTGGAGCACAGAAGCACAGCAGGCCAGAACTGAGTTCTCAAAACTCGTTTATTGTAGCTTTTCAGCTTTTAACTATACACACACGCATGCACACACACAGGTATCCAGGTCGGGAGTAGCCCCCGTCCTCCGCGCTCCCTCTCCTCTTATAGGGCACGGTCACTGGGAAGACATACAAAGACAGGTTAATTGACATCAGGTGCAGTGATTCTGCCAGTTACCTTCCCTGACTCTGTCCTCCATTCACAGACTGACGCTTGACCACGCCCCCGCTGCCACATTGACTGACCCACCTCCCCTTTAATCTGATATGACTGGAAGATTTTAAATGAGTCTCTTGAAGGAAAACAATATGGGCACCTAATTGTTGAAGGTGGTGAAGAACCTTGCTACGTTTAATAGGCTGATTTAGACCATTACAATTCCAGCTAACAAATTTGAGTCCTGTCCCTGATTGTCGTGGCATCCTAGACTGATGCATGCTAATCAAGTATTAGTGTACACTGCAGCGTGGAATGTATAACAGTCACAGAGATAAAATGAAACATGGGCGACCTGACTTAAACACAAAACAAAACAAAAAAGGTAAAACTTCTCACATACACCCCCACCACCCCATGAGCTGAAGCATCTTCCCAAACAAGATGCGAGCAAAACCCACAAAATATCAAAAACATCCTAACATGCTCTGTTAACAGCACAAACCAGTTGTGCTCATCCGAGTTTGTAATAAAGCATAGTATAAATATGAAAACAAACACAGTAGCAAAATATGACAAGTGACTCAAGTCCAGGTGTCACAAACTTAAAGCAGGGTGGCTTACCAACAGAAAATGGGTTAACTTTACCCCCAGCTTACCAAACAAACTGTCAGCCACTTTCAAGCTGTAGCTCCAGAAGAGACACCAGACTTTAAGTTCACCCTGACAAAACCCATTGCAGTGGCTGGGTCTTCAAAGGTGTGTGTAGCTCCACCGGGAAGAGTGATCCTCAAAGCCGCAGGAAACCTCAATCCAAACTTCACTCCAGGGCACGAATGTAACAGACGTTTAACGTCCCTAAATGCAGCACATTTCTTTGCAACCGATGTAGTATAGTCAGGAAAAAGGAACAATCTTTTGCCCTGGAAGAGAAGAGGAGAGTCCCTTGAAGCCTCCCCGGCTCGGCGTAAAATGGCATTCCTCACATGAAAGAAGTGCACACGAATCACGAAGGGTCGGGGTGGTTTACCATCACTGGGTTTGGGTCGGAGAGAGCGATGCGCATGGTCGAGCAGGGGCAACTCGTCCAGGCTGAGGGAGTCCATCAGCAGCTGGGCAATAAATTCGGTTGGGCGCACACCCTTGGCCCCTTCTGGCACACCCACCAGCCGTATGTTGTTCCTCCTCGCTCTACCCTCCAGGTCCTCACATTTATCGGCCAGCAGTTTAACTTCGGTTTTCAGCACGGAAACTGTTGAATCCAGTGAAGTTAGCAGGTCACTGTGGTCAGAGCACGCGCGCTGCAACTCAGTGATAGCTTGATCATGGGAGCTAAGCTTTTGTTGCATTGGTTCAATTGCATGCCTAAGCTCCTCTCTTACCGAAGAAATGTCCTCTCGAAGCTCACCAGACGAGTCTATTTTGCCGCAAATGTCCCCCTTCAACTGGTCCAACATTGCCTGGAGGTGATGCAAATTGGGCCCACACTTGGGGTCCGAGACCACCTTCGGCGGAGAAGGAGGCTCAGTCGAGGGAGAAGCCTTAGTATGGCCTGTGCGAGCCGAGTTTGCATGTGCAGCTGCCATTATCAGTGGAAATTCACCTGAAAAAACACACAAAAACTGACCAAGTACTTATCAAAATTGTGCACCGGCCAAACTAGTGAAAATAAACTATGTTAATAAGTTAAAATAAACACAAACTCGCGGAGCAAAAGGGAGACACGTCCTACATGCTCAGTGTCCTACTGCGCCCCCCAGTCAGGTGTTTTCAATCAATGGGATGACAATCAGGTGTGAGTGGGCACCCTGTTTTATTTAAAGAACAAGGATCTATCGAAGTCTGATCTTCACAACACATGTTTGTGGCAGTGTATCATGGCACGAACAAAGGAGATTTCTGATCAACTCAGAAAAAGTGTTGTTGATTCTCATCAGGCTGGAAAAGGTTACAAAACCATCTCCAAAGAGTTTGGACTCCACCAATCCACAGTCAGACAGATTGTGTACTGTAGCAAATCCCTGATGTGTGTGGAGTGCAGAAGCACGGCAGGCGGGACCTGAGGTTCTTACAAATTTTTTTTTTTAAGAGAGATCAAGCAACTCATCAATGTGACGCATTGGGTATGTGTCAAATTTAGACACCGTGTTGACCTTTCTATAGTCCACACAGAACCGGACCGACCCGTCGATCTTGGAAACCAGGACCACTGGGCTGCTCCAGTCACTGTGGGACTCCTTGATTATGCCCATTTCGAGCATGGCCTTGAGTTCGTCCTGAACCACTTTTTCTTGTGTTCAGGCAAGCGGTAAGGGCGGCTACACACTACCACCCCCGGGGGCATTTCGATGTGGTTTTCTATGAGGTGGGTATGACCAGGAAGGGGCAAGAACACATTGGAAAATTCCTTTTGCAACTTGGCCACCTCCGTGAGTTGGGCTGGTGAGAGGTGGCCTCCACAAGGGACCGGAGTGGTCCAAGATGTTATCTTTTTCATCTCCGGCCCCAGCTCCGCCTTCTCCAGGACTACCGATCCCAACACCACGGGGACCCCCTCATTCCAGCATTTTAAAAGGTTGTGGTGGTAGATTTGCAATGCCCCACCCCTATCTGTTTGCCTCAATTCATAGTCAACGTCCCCGACTCGCCGTGTGACCTCGAAGGGCCCTTGCCACTTGTCGACTAATTTGGAGCTCGACGTGGGCAATAATATGACCACTTTGTCTCCCGGTGTGAACTCTCTAAGGCGCGTGCCCCTGTCATACAGCCGGCTTTGACGTTCTTGTGCCTGCCGTAAATTCTTCTGGGTTAGGTGCGTGAGGGTGTGGAGTTTTGCATGCAGCTCAAGAACGTACTGGATTTTGTTTTTGGTAGGCAAAGGTCCCTCCTCCCAATTTTCCTGTAGCACGTCCAGGATGCCACGCGGCTTACGCCTGTATAATAATTCAAAGGGAGAAAACCCTGTGGAGGCTTGCGGGACCTCTCGTACTGCGAATAACAGGGGCTAGAGCCACCTCTCCCAATTATGTGCATCTTCACTTACGAATTTCCAGATTATGTTTTTGAGTGTTTGGTTAAATTGTTCTACTAAGCCATCCGTTTGTGGGTGATAGATGCTGGTGCGGATAGACTTAATCCCCAATAACCCATACAGCTCACGCAGTGTGCGTGACATAAACAAAGTGCCTTGGTCTTTCAGGATTTCTTTTGGAATCCTGACCCGGGAGATAAAGCGGAAGAGCGCTTCTGCAATACTGCATACTGCGATATTGTGGAGAGGCACTGCTTCCAGATATTGCATTGCATAGTCCAACTCGAATAAAGCGATACCCTCGTGCTGACCGAGCTAATGGCCTGACGAGATCCATCCCAGTTTGCTCAAACGGGGTCTCGATTAGAGGAAGAGGGTGCAAAGGCGCTTTTGTAGTGGCCGCTGGATTTACTAATTGGCATTCACGGCATGCCGCACACCACCGACGGACATCCCCGCGAATCCCTGGCCAATAGAACCGGGCCATTATTCAGGCTAGTGTTTTATCTTGCCCTAAGTATCCAGCCATGTGATTAAAGTGAGCCACATGGAATATGAGTTCCCTACAGCTCTTTGGGATTAATAATTGGGTTATTCGTTCATTAGTCTGAGTGTCCTGCATCACTCGGTACAATCTATCTTTAATAATAGCAAAATAAGGGAAGGTTGGTGCTGCGCTTGGCTGAAGAGTTTGACCATCGATTACTCTCACTTGGTCAAACGCATGCCGCAGAGTCTTGTCTCGCGACTGGTCTAACGGGAAATCCCCAAGGGAATCCCCAAGAGAGGGAGGAGGAGCGGGCTGCTCCTCACTCTAATGCGGTGCTGACATAGACGGCTCTGTGACAGCTTCTCCAGTCAACGCCACACCGGGATCTTCCCATGATCTACTGGTGCAGGACCCACTACGTGTTAAATATTTCATCAGCTTTTCAAACCCTGGCCAATCAGTACCCAAAATCAACAAGTGGGTGAGACAAGGACTAACCGCTGCCTTTACTCTATGCATTTGGCCCTGGAATAGAATACAGACAAACACCTAAGGGATAATTGCGAATATCCCCGTGCACACACAATACTTTCACTGCTTGTGCTCTCCCCAATGCCTCACCTTGCACCAGGTGTTAGTGAATTGAGTTCTGATTACAACCGGAATCCACCAAAGCATAATATGTATCGTTCCGATATGCGATACATTCCGGCCCGATTGGGGGTGGTCTCTGCCACGTCAGGGATCCGGATCGCGGCTTCCACCTCCCTTGTGGAACCCTGATTCTGGAGATGCCCCGGCTCCCCGCCGCACCAGCATACCGGCCCAGGCTTTCCCTCTGCACTGGTGTTAAGGGTGTCACTCACCTGAGGGGGGAAAGACAGACACGGAAGAGGGAGACGGGAGGATACCACGGGTGTGACAGGCTGGCTGGGGGGGGGGGGAGTCGGCCCCTGCCTCCACAGTGGGGAAATGGAGCGAGAGAGAGAGAGAGAGAGAGATGGGAGAGAGGGAGGAGAGAAGATAAACGAGCCTTCGCCTTGTCCGCCTGTTGTCAGAACCGCCGCCAGATGGTCCTCCGCCAACTCGATGGCTCGTTGGAGTGATGCCGGGTGGGGACACTGGACCCATTCTGCCATTCCTTCCGGAAGCTGGGAGATGAACTGTTCCAGTGCCACCAGGTCGATGATCCTGTCGGCGTCGCAGTCTTCCGCCCTCAGCCACCACCGGCAGGTGTCCTGGAATTGTTGGCCAAATGTGAATGGTCAGCTGACCTCCTCCAGGGTCAGCTTCCGGAACCGCTGGCGATGTTGCTCCGGGGAGTGGCTGACCCACTGCAAAACTGTCCTCTTGAGGTCGGTGTAATTGAGCCGGCTGTCAGCAGGGAGCTCATTCAGCAATGAAGCATTCTCTTCAGGCTCATCATGCGGGCCCATCTTCGTGAGGGTGATGTGAGGGGAGTCCAGGGTGGTAATGTTGGACGCCCCTGCCGACGCCAGCAGATGCCAGAATGCCTAGCGATCTTCCCGCTGGGCCAGCACCAAGGCTTCCAAGCATTGTTCCTCGCCCTTCCGGAGGGTGATCAGTGCTTGATGCTGGTTCTGCTGGGTAGCAGCGAGGGCACAGACGAGCTCCATAATTGGCGAGGACTCCATGGAGTGGTTCCCTTCTGTACTCGATCCCGGGTTTCGGCACCACTGTAGCAAATCCCTGATGTGGGAGGAGTACAGAAGCACGGCAGGTGGGACCTGAGGTTCTTACAAACTTTTTTTTTTTAAGAGAAATATCTAGCTTTTCAGCCTTATACATGCGCACACACACATGCATTCTGGTCGGGAGCCTCTTTTCTCTGCCCTCTCTCTCCTTTTATGCTCCATCCCTGTAACACACACACATTAATTGACAGCAGGTGGAATGACTTAGCCACTTACCTTCCCTGACCCCGCCCGCCATTCACAGACTGCTGCTTGGCCATGCCCCCTCTGCCACATGTACAAATGGAGGAAATTCAAGACCATTGTTATCCTCCCCAGGAGTGGTTGACCAACAAAGATCACTCCAAGAGCAAGGTGTGTAATAGTCTGCGAGGTAACAAAGGACCCCAGGGTAACTTCTAAGCAACTGAAGACCTCTCTCACATTGGCTAATGTTAATATTCATGAGTCCACCATCAGGAGAACACTGAACAACAATAGTGTGCATGGCAGGGTTGCAAGGAGAAAGCCACTGCTCTCCAAAAAGAACATTGCTCCTCGTCTGCAGTTTGCTAAAGATCACATGGACAAGCCAGAAGGCTATTGGAAAAATGTTTTGTGGATGGCTGAGACCAAAATAGAACTTTTTGGTTTAAATGAGAAGCGTTTTGTTTGGAGAAAGGAAAACACTTCATTCCAGCATAAGAACCTTATCCCATCTGTGAAACATGGTGGTGGTAGTGTCATGGTTTGGGCCTATATTGCTGCATCTGGGCCAGGACGGCTTGCCATCATTGATGGAACAATGAATTCTGAATTATACCAGGGAGTTCTAAAGGAAACTCTCAGGACATCTGTCCATGAACTGAATCTCAAGAGACGGTGGGTCATGCAGCAAGGCCTAAGCACCCTAAGCACACAAGTCGTTCTACGAAAGGATGGTTAAAGAAGAATAAAGTTAATGTTTTAGAATGGCCAAGTCAAAGTCCTGACCTTAATCCAATCAAAATGTTGTGGAAAGACCTGAATTGAGCAGTTCATATGAGGAAACCCACCAACCAGAGTTGAAGCTGTTCTGTACGGAGGAATGGGCTAAAATTACTCCAAGACGGTGTGCAGGACTGATCAACAATTACTGGAAACATTTTGTTGCAGTTATTGCTGCACAAGGGGGTCACACTAGATACTGAAAGCAAAGGTTCACATACTTTTGCCACTCACAGATATGTAATATTGGATCATTTTCCTCAGTAAATAAATGACCAAATATAATATTTTTGCCTCATTTGTTTAACTGGGTTCTCTTTATCTACTTTTAGGACTTGTGTGAAAATCTTATGATGTTTTAGGTTATATTTATGCAGAAATATAGAACATTCTAAAGGGTTCACAAACTTTCAAGCACCCCATAGCTAAACACAGCTCATTGAGAAAGGGAAGCATTTTCATAGATTTTTTAATTGATGAAGACATTTTTATTTTATAAAAATTGGTGGCAAACCAAAATGTTGACAGATGACCGGACAAGGAAGTATGCATTTGTTTTTCTCTGCTTACAACCAATTGGAGGAGAAACCAAAATAGCTAGACTAAACACACACTGTCCAATTAAAGTACAGGGTAGATAACATGAAAAGGACTTTTTTTAAATAGCATCTTCACAAATATTATGATTTCATTGAGTTGTTTTTTTTCCTTCGGCCCAGTGTCACTACGGTGCTCAAGTGACGCACCTGCGTTTGCCATTTTTTCTTCTCTCTTTCTCCACAGGTTGTCATAGAAACCGACAAGTCTACCTATTCCCTCAGGCTGCAGTCACGTGACCACTGTGATCACATGATCAACCACATCAACTTTGCCTTGTCACGGATATTCAACAACTCGGTGTTTGCGTGAGTGAATAAAGAACACATGCTGTGTCTGGGTCAAAGCTTTTTTGAGGGGTTTTATTCACAAAGCATAACTGTTGCTTGTTCGCTTATTTGTTTTTAAAAGCCAAGTGTGAGAAAACTCATTTCTTGTCTTTTTGTCTTCCTCAGTCCTTCGCTCTGTCACTCAGACAGTGATTTGTCAGATGGAAGTAGGAAGTACTCTCCGAGCTCAGACACATCAGTAGAGACACAGAGAGCTTGTGGTGCGTGTCAGAAATACAGCAATAACACACACACACACACACACACACACACACACACACACACACACACACACACACATTCATACATGGACAAATGGATGAAGTATCTGTCTTTATTTTTCAGGTGGCTTCTCTGAGACATATGCTGCTCTCTGTGATTATAACAGTATCAGCTGTAAAGAAGAGGTGCAGTGGGTAAGTTGGAAAAGTGTGTGCACGCGTGTGTGTTTATGGTTTAATTAATATGAATTTCTGTGCATGTCATCTGTGTAAGGCCATTTTGTGTGCATGTGTGTGCTTGTGTTTTCAGGATGTGGATACCATCTATCATTCTCAAGACAACCGTGAGTTCAATCTACTGGACTTCAGTCACTTGGAGAGTAGGTGTGTATGTGTCTACTTTGTTCCTTTGGGCTTCAGTTCGGCACAGATGTTTAACTCCAGGACTTTTCAATCAAGCCTCTATCCACCAAATGAATAGTGTGTCTGTGTGTATGATTTTTAAATACAAGAATTTCAACAAATTTTCCTGTATTGAGAAAAGCAAAAATGCATTCCAGGGCTCGAAATTCGCGGTGGTCCGGTTGCCCGAGGCGACTTAATTTGTCATTTGGCGGGTAATTCCTGTCACTAGGCAGCCTGGCTGGCTAGTTGAAAATAAAAAATATATATGAAGCGAAAATTCAGACTAGGGCTGTGCAATATATCGAATATACTTGATATATCTCCGAAAATTCTGTGTGAGATACATAAAATTATTATATCATAACTATCGAGTATTTTATGGTCATCTGCCGACTTGCGTTTGTTTAAAACCTTTTCCGGTGTTTTTTTCCCTGTCCCTCAGGCAGTAACGTGAGAGGCTGCCTAAGGGTAAAAAAACAATAACGTCACACACTCGCCAACCAATCCTGGGCGACATCTAGGTGCTGAAAGGAACTTGCGGGCAGTGTTGCCAGATTGGGCGGTTTTAAGTGCATTTTGGCGGGTTTTGGGCTGGAAAATGTCAGCAGTATCTGGCAACACTGCTTGCGGGAAGATTTTCTAGTTCTGGTTTACAGCGCTGACTCAGTTCGTGCAATCTCTGGTGTTGCATAGGCTACCATGTAAGCTCTGGCAATTTCAGCGACAAAAATGGAAGCGGACAAATTGGTTCCTAAAAGAACTAGTAAGGGGTAAGTCACCTGGCATTTTTTTGGATATCGCGAGGAGGATGTGGAACAGCAAATGCCAGTTTTTAAAGTGTGCAAAAAAAAAAACAGTATCAAAATACTCGGGTCTTGAACAATGGTAACTACTCTCTTTTGTGTTATTTTTGACAGAAGTAAAATTCATACATGAACAAATTTTGGCGAGTTGATTTTCTGTTTGGTTAGTTACTTTGGAAGGTAACTAGTCCAGCTGGCTGGTGAAAAAAAATATGAATTTCTAGCCCTGCATTCACTGAGTTATGATGGCATTCGAAAGGAACATTTTTAAATTATGGAAATATATGTTTGAAACATGCAGTTGTATAACACATTCAGTGTGTATTTGTATGAAAACGATTTGTGTGACAAGTTAGGAAGAGTAGTCAGAGTTATGCGTGGGATTAGAATTCATACTTATGGGTTTGCACAGGTCGTTTAAAAATGCTTGAATTTAGTTTTTTTGTGTTCCTGGGAAATTGGCATTTTTTTGTTCAAAAATGAACATTTCTTTGTACATGCACAATACAATGTCTTCTAATAACTATGAAAGTGTATTGCTGTCGCCTGAGAAAAAGAAAAATCGATCAGTATCACAGTATAACGTGAAAAGAAAAGTTTTTTCCAGCGATTTGAAAAGGGCATTGTTGTTTTGAAACATACAATAGCTGTCAGAAATGGCGAGCTGAAGTGAAGTGAGGACCCAAGAGCAGACTCAAGACAGGCAGTGTACAGAGAAAAACTTCTTTCATGAAGTAGAGGGCAGAGGTACAGTAGGACTCAGGCAAAAATTAGTGGTCAAAGAATGGGCCAGGAGGTCAAAAACACAGAGGAGCAGATAGGCACGGTCAGGGACAATAACAGGACAGAAAAATCTTCACAAAAACTGAAGAACGCAGGGACAAGGGAAGCCCAGGCAGAGGAAGCAAAAACACAATCCAAAAGAACAAGCAGGTAAACCAGGGGCAGAAAACTAGACAAAAAACAAGGAACAATTCAGGCAGGGAGAATTGAGAAGACACAATACCAAAGGGCTGTAGCGAGGTGAGGAAAGTCTACAAAAGACAGTCTGGCAACTGGGGTAGCTCGAAACAGTTCTTAAAAAGGCCCTGGCTGATGGGAGAGGAGTGGTAGCAGGTGTGGGAGTGCCGCTTCAGGAAAGTGGCCTTCAGCAAGGCAGGACTGAATTCCTGTCCTGGATCCGGCCTGGAGTCTCACAACCTCAGGCATGGATGGACTAGACCAGACTGTGACAGTACCCTCCTTCAATGGGCGCCTCCAGGCACCTTAGAAAGTGCCTCAGGGTGTTGTTGGTGGGAGTCTGTGATGAGGGTGGGATCCATGATGAACCTGGCAGGAACCCAGCTCCTCTCCTCAGGGCCATACCCCTCCCAATCAACCAGGTACTGGAGTCCTCTGCCTCAGCGTCGTACCTTCAGCAACCTCCTGACCGTGAAGAGCTCGCCACCATCTATGAACCTGGGAGGAGGAGGGGGTTTGGAGAGTGGGGATAGGGAACTGGAGACAAGGGTTTTGACTTGGGAGACATGGAAATTTGGGTGAATACAGTGCATGGTTATGGGCAGAGACAGTCTTACAGAGCAGGGATTAATTACCTTGGAGACGGGGAAAGGTCTTATGAACCTGGGAGCCAATTTGCGGGAGACCATCTTGAGGGGCAGGTGGCGAGTGGAGAGCATCACCCGCTGGCCCACCCGATAGATGGGAGCTGCCAAGCCATGTTTGTCGGCTTGCTCTTTAAACATCTTGACAGAATGTAGGAGCTTTTTCCTGGTCAATGCCCACGTTCTCCTACAGCGGCGCACAAACACCTGGGCAGAGGGCATGGTGACTTCTTCTTGGATGGGGAAGAGTGGTGGCTGGTAACCCAGAGAGCACTGGAAAGGGGAAAGACCTGTAGCAGAGGTGGGCAAGGAGTTGTGAGTGTACTCTATCCAGGGAAGGGTCTTGCTCCAGGAGGCATCATCCTTGGACACCATGCACCTGAGGGCCACTTCCAGCTCCTGGTTGGCCTGTTACGTCTGTCCATTGATCTCAGGGTGAAAAGCTGAAGACAGACTGCGAGAAGCACCAATGAGTTTAGAGAAGGCTTTCCAGAATTGGGCAGAGAACTAGAGTCCGCGGTCTGATACGATGTCTGAGGGGAGACCATGTAGATGGAAAACATGGAGTATTAGCAATTCGGCAGTCTCTTTGGTGGTGGGAAGCTTGGGTAGAGGGATAAAATGAACAGCTTTAGAAAAACGGTCGACAACAGTGAGGATACAAGTATTGCCACCTGAATTATGGAGTCCTGTGATGAAATCCAGGGCTATGTGTGACCAGGGCCGGTGAGGAACAGGAAGGGGTCTCAGCAGGCCGGCAGGGGGTCTGTTGCCAGACTTGCTCCTGGCGTAGATGTCGCAAGCTGCCACAAACCTCTGGATGTTCTCCTTGATGGATGGCCACCAAAAACGTTGTCAGATGAGTGCCAGAGTCCGGGCTGCTCCTGGGTGGCACGCCATTCTGTAACCATGACCCCACTGTGTGAAGTAGCTGAGCCGTCCAGCTCAGCCTTCACTGCAGGGTGGTCACCAAACTGAAGAAAAGGAAGCACAACGGGAACGTACGGTGCAAATGCAGCGGAGCAGATTTATTTGCAGTACTCTACAGTGCAATGACAAAAAAAAAACTTTTCAAAAATAAACAAAAAAGAAAAAAAAATCAACACAATGGTTGTCAAATAAAACTACCTATAAATCTACAATAAGCACAAAAAACCAGTTTTCAACAGACAGTCTCCAACACCAGTCTTTCTCCTAAGCTCCCACCCCAGACTGAGAAAACTGCTGTTTTTATACACTACCTAATTGAAAAATTACCTAATTAACTGAATAAGTGGTTGAAACCATTCTGACAAAACAAAAAGGTGAGACAACAAAATTATACTACTCTAAATCCCTGTTAAAATACATGCATGTACATTCTACATTACTATTAAGAAAAATATATTCTCGGTATAAAACATACATCACATCAAATCATCATTACTGCATCCCAAATGCACATTTAACCCATAATCATTTTACTTTCATCCCTACGGTCATAAATGTCTCTGATTGGCTATTTGGGAAATAAAACATCCCAGCTCCCACAGCTCGTGTTTTCCAGGGGAAAGAAAGTTTGTGCACCAGGAAGTGTGAGTGTTTGTGTTTGTGTATGCAATATGTGTTAAACGGAATGGAATGGGAGTATGGAGCAATCTCGGCGGGTACCTCACCGAGCGCTGTGCTGATTAGTCCATTGGGTGAGCTGAAAGTTCTTGAAATGTTTAGTGTTGCAAAGAACTCCAAACGCGGTTGCCGGCACCGCGATTGAGAGTCCAATATTTGTGTGTGCGTGTGTGTGTGTGCAGGTGTCCGTGTTAGTGCCTGCCAGATAACATTAGCAGACTAAAGTGTAGTGCAAAAGTCTGACACATTTGTGGAAAGGCAGGGCTGCCTTTTCACACACTGCAATACCTGTGCCCGCACAGAAACAGGAACAAAAAGATGGTTAGGAGGTGCATTACTGGGCCCTGGGTCCTGCTCATGGGCCTTCTGGACCAGGGTTTCCACCTCTAACAGAGCGTCCCCCACCAGGCACCATGGAGGAAGGATGGTCTCAGGGGAGGTTGATTCCTCCTGGAAGGGAGAAAACATTCTAGACAAGGCATCGGGTTTGCCATTCTTAGAGTCTGGACGGAAGGAAAGTGTGAACTTGAAGCGAGAAAAGAAGAGAGACCATCGGGCCTGACGAGAATTGAGGCACTTGGCAGTCCTGAGGTATTTGAGGTTCTTGTGATCTGTCCATACAATGAAGGGAAGGTCTGACCACTCCAACCAATGTCTCCATTCTTCCAAGGCCAGTTTCATGGCCAACAGTTCCCTACTGCTAACGTCGTAGTTTCTCTCAGAGGGGGAAAGCTGACAAGAGAAGAAGGAGCAAGGATGAAGCTTGTTGTCACTAGCCAATCTTTGGGACAATATGGCCCCAACCCCTGACTCCAAAGCATTGACCTCAACCATGAACTGCCAGGACAGATCTGGAATGGTGAGTATAGGTGCTGACGTGAATCTTCGTTTGAGCTTGGAGAACACTTTCTCGGCCCCTTCCCCCCAGCTGAAAGGGACCTTGGTGGAAGTTAGAGCTGTGAGGGGCTCAGCTACCGTACTCAAGTTCCTGATGAATTGCCTGTAGAAATTTGCAAATCCAAGAAACCACTGGAGTTCTCACCGAGAGGATGGGGTGGGCCAGTCAGCAACTGTCTTGAGTTTTGGGGGTCCATCTGAATCTGTGCGGGGGAGATTATGAAACCCAGAAAGGAGACAGAGCTTCCATGGAATTCACATTTCTCGGCCTTAACGAAGAGTTTATTTTCCAGGAGTTGTTGAAGGACCTGCCTGACGTGGATGCGGTGTTTATCAAGGGAGTGGGAAAAAATCAATATATCATCCAGAAAAACAAAAACAAAAAGGTTAAGGAAGTCCCTCAGGACATCATTAACGAGGGCCTGGAAAACCGCGGGAGCATTAGTCAGGCCTAACGGGACCACGAGGTATTCGTAGTGGCCTGTGGGGGTGTTGAATGCCGTCTTCCATTCGTCCCGTTCCCTGATCCTCACGAGGTGGTAAGCATTGTGCAGGTCTAGTTTGGTGAAAATCTGGGCTCCCTGGAGTAACTCAAACGCCGTAGTCATGAGAGGTAGGGGGTAACGGTTCTTGATGGTGATGTCATTTAGCCCCTGGTAATCAATGCAAGGGCGCAAGGATTTGTCCTTCTTCTCCACAAAAAAGAATCCTGCCCCTTCAGGAGAAGAGGAGGGACAAATAATTCCAGCTGCTAAGGATTCGGTGATATATTTATCCATGGCTTGCCTTTCAGAAGGAGAGAGAGAGTAAAGTCGCCCCTTAGGTGGTGCAGTCCCAGGGAGAAGGTCAATTCCACAGTCAATAGGGCCTGTGGGGAGGAAGGGGAACAGCTTGAGACTTGCTGAACACAGGTTTTAAGTCATTATACTCGGGAAGCACGTTAGAGAGGTCAGGATATTCACTAATGGTGAGCTGGAGCAGCTCGGTGTAGGGAGGGCAGATCTTAGGCATGACAATAAGCAGAATTGACTCCATCCTAAAATGGTGTTGTTAGTCCAGTTGACATGGGGGTTATGTAGAGTTAGCCAGGGCAGACCAAGAACTATGGGCACATGGAGATTACTCATGACAAAAAACTGGATGGATTCAGAGTGGTTGCCAGAGATTCTTAAGGTGACTGGGGCTGTTCTATGGGTGATAGTGGTCAGACCAGTACCGTTAAGGGTCAGGACAGTGAGGGATGAGTTCAGAGCCAGTAGTGGAATCCTCAGGCGCTTGGCGGTGGTTGAGCAGATCAGGTTTCTGTCAGCTCCTGAATCAATGAGTGCCTGGAGGTCGTGGGGCTGATTGCCATGGATAATGACCACTGGGAGTAGTGGTCGACTGGTAGGGGACTGATTCTGGACATTGCCCACCAGGGCCCCTAAACTCACTGGTGGGCTCTTCCTTTCAGAGGGCAAGATTGGCAGAAGTTCCCCAGCTGTCCGCAATAAAAACATGCCCTCATATCCAGAGGTGGAAAAACTGGATTGACAAAGTAAAAGTCCTGCTTAGGTTTTCCTTCTGCCTGTGCTCTCAACACAGGTGATTTCACCAATTAGCTCATCAACCTGGCTTAGGGGATGTGGTAATTAGGATCAGGTGGTTCATTGAATTGGCTGGAGCAAAAATGTGGCAGGGTTTTTACTTTCTGCACCCGGGTTTTTCCACCTCTGCTCATATCCTGACGGCACTGTTGTTCCTCAGGTGAGATGCGGGCTCGGTTTATCTGTATGGGCTCAGCGGAAAGAATGGGGGGCTGAGGGGGAGCAAGACTAGTCCAAGTTCTCTCTTTCACCCACTGTCTGATCCGGGAGTCAATACAACTGGCGAGGTCCATGAGACCAGGGAGATCAGGTGGCAGTTCTCGTGAGACCAGCTCATCCTTGATAGAGTCTGACAGCCCATTCAAAAACGCATCAAACAAGGCATTCTCATTCCAGCCACACGATGCCGCCAAAGTGCGAAACTCAATCGCATAGTCAAAAGCGGATCAGGCACCCTGCCGCAGCCCATGGTTTCTCTTGCTGCCTGACTACCAGACAGAGAGCGATCAAAGGTTTGCCTCATCTCCTCTGTGAAATTCTTGAAGCTGGTACAGCATGGTGCATTGGCGTCCCATATAGCTGTTCCCCACTCCCTAGCTTTGCCAGTGAGGAGAGTGATGGTGTAGGCCACTCGGGAATGCTCTGTAGGGAAGGCCAGTGGTTGAAGCTCAAGGGTTAGCGAGTATTGAGATAAAAATGATTGGCAGGTACCTGGTTCTCTGTTGTATGGCTGTGGGGCAGGAAGGCTCAGCTCTCTGAAGAGGGCTGGAACAGGAGCTGGAGGAGCGGTAGGCGGAGGGAGTTGTGGAGGAGCAGATGTTACTTGAAGCTGTTGTAGCTGAGTGGCAAGGAGATTGAGAGTGTTAGAGATGGTGACAAGGTTTTGGTTCACCTGTTGGATGTCCTGTTGGTGGATCCCAAGGAGAGCTCCCTGTTTTTGCACCGCTGCTCTTAGCTGGGCGAAATCTGCTGGGTCCATGTTGGCCAGACTATGCTGTCAGAAATGGCGAGCTGAGGTGAAGTGAGGACCCAAGAGCAGACTCAAGACAGGCAGTGTACAGAGAAAAACTTCTTTAATGAAGTAGAGGGCAGAGGTACAGTAGGGCTCAGGCAAAAATCAGTGGTCAAAGAACAGGCCAGGAGGTCAGAAACACAAACTCAGGCATGGATGGACTGGACCGGACTGTGACAATAGCACTCCTTCTCACTCAGTCACATTAGATAGAAAGCTTGCCAGAAAGTTCCACAGGCCATCTGGTTGAAACTGATTCTAAACTTGAGAGATGTAGCTGAGATTGAGGAACTGAATCTGTTTAGGAGCTGAATAATGTTCTGCCAATTGCTTTTTGTTATATTTTCTGAATGATTGTTTTTTTTTCATCAGGGTTGTTTTTGGCAGGGACATAGAGGGAGGGTTCATATTTAAGCCACGCCCACTACTGGTTCTGATTTGGAGAATGAAACACATCTTGCATTACACTACAGAAGTATATTTCTGCCATGTGAAAAGTTATAATTTGAAAAGTTTATTTTGATCACAAAATGTTTTCATGTTATTACAACATACAAACTTATCACTTTATAGCAAGAAAGTTTTCTTGTGAAAACAGTATACTATTTATCTTGTAATGACATGAATCATTTCATGTTAAAACATAATTACATTATAAGTGTCAGGGTGCAGGCACTTATGGATGTATGTGCAGGGGAGAGCAGGGAAGCAAACTGGAGACCAAGCCAAATCACAAGATGAGAATCGTAGTTGAGAAAACAGGCAAGTGTCAATCGATCAGCAAACAAAGCAATACAGACTAGACTAGAGAGCGTGGTGAGAATAACAAGAAACAGGGTCGAGGCAACTAGAAGGCAAACAGAGTAAACAAACGGCTCGGTATGCAGGAGTAAACAGTGGACGATATTTTGCATCTGTGAGGTGTGAGAGAGGGGTTTACATAGCAGGGATAGTGATTAGTGGAATGAGAGACAGGAGTAATTAGAACTCAGGTGACAGAGGGCGCTGTGAGTATTGGAGAGTCCATGTCCATGTTGTAGTTAAGAGAGTCCCCCCTGAGGAGCTCCCTCCAGAGCTAAACACTTCTTGGGACGCCCTCTCCCTCTAGGTGCTGGTTTGTTGGGGTGCTGGGAATGAAACTCTTGGGTTAGGAGAGGGTCTAAGGTGTCCTTGGCCCCCACCCAGCTTCTTTTCTCAGGTCCATAGCCCTCCCAACCCACCAGATACTCTAGTTGGCCCCTTCTGCATCTGGAGTCTAGGATCCTGTTTACCTGGTAGATGGGCTCTCCTTCAGGGCATGGGGGGGATATCTTGGGTGGGAATGTTCTCCGACAGGGGACTATGTAAAGTGGGTTTCAGGCATGAGATGTGGAATGATGGTGAGATATGGCTGTGAGGTTCCAGCCTGTAAGAGACCTCATTAATGCATTGTAGTACCTTGTATGGCCCGACGTACCATGCCTGTAACTCTTTGCATGTGTTGAGGTCCTTGAGATCTCTTTTGGAGACCCATACTCTGTCTCCTGGGGAGAATTTGGCATTCTTGCTTCTATGCTTATGTGCATACTCTTTGTACTTGGTGTTGACAGCTTCAATACGCTGGCGAACCTCCTCCCATACCTTTTGGCTCCGCGAGAACCATTCATCAACTGCTTGAACACATGAAGGTGCGTCATCCCATGGGAACAGGGGAGGCTGGTAACTAAGCATGCACTGGAAAGGTGTAAGTTGTGTTACTGAGTATCTGAGGGAGTTCTGTGCATACTCGGCCCACAGGATGAATCGTGCCCAGTCCCCCTGGTTCTGCATGCAGAATATTCTCAGGAAGTACCCCACTTCTTGGTTAGCTTGCTCTACCTGGCCGTTGGACTGGGGATGATAACCAGAAGTAAGGCTCACAGATACTCCTAGCTGCTCCATAAAACAGGACCAGAAACTGGAGATGAGCTGAGGGCCCCGGTCACTGACAATGTCTTCTGGGAGCTCAAAATATTGAAATACATGTTGAAATAATAACTCTGCAGTTTGGAAGGCTGTGGAGAGGCCAGGTAGTGGAATCAGTCTAAGAGCCTTGGAGAATCTATCTATTATAACCAAGATGGCTGTGTTGCCTTGTGATGGGGGTAGCTCAGTGATGAAATCAATGGCCAGGTGAGACCAGGGTCTTTGTAGTACTGGGAGATGACAGAGCTTTCCAGCAGGTGGAACTCTTGGTACCTTGGCTTGGGTGCATTCAGTGCAGAATGAGATGAAATGATTAATGTCAGTCTGCATGTTCTCCCACCAGGACTTAGTTCGTAACAACTGGTGTGTACGATTACTGCGAGGGTGACCAGTGGCTGGTGATGCATGTGCCCAAGTGATGAGTCTTCCCCTAAGGTTGTTAGGTTCATATAGGAGGCCGGGAGGACAGTTCTCAGGAGGAGCTGTTGGTTGAGAGTCTCTTATTTCCTTGTCTAGATCCCACAAAATTGCTTGGATGAAGCATTCAGGTGCTTGGATGGGATGTGGTTCAGGATTATGTGGGGAAGAGCTGTGGATCCTAGGCAGGGCGTCTGCCTTAGTATTCTTGGTGTCTGGATGGTAAGAAGTTGTGAAGTGGAATCGTGTAAAAAACAATGCCTCTCTGGCTTGACGTGGGTTAAGTCTTCTAGCTGCCTTGAGATATTCGAGATTTTTATGGTCAGTTAGAATGACAAAAGGATGTGTAGCTCCCTCCAACCAGTGCCTCCACTCCTCCAGGGCTAACTTGATGGCTAGCAGTTCCTGGTTTCAGATGTCATAGTTTCTTTCTGCTTGAGTAAGTTTCTTAGAAAAAAATGCCACTGGGTGGAGTTTGGGTTTTTCTCCAAAACGCTGTGAGAGGACACCCTCTATCCCAGTTTCAGAGGCATCTACCTCCACAATGAATGGTCTAGTTGGGTCAGAATGCTGAAGTATAGGGGCTGTAGTGAAGGCTGTCTTGAACTTGGCGAAGACCTCCTCAGCTGCTGGTGTCCACTGGAGGCATTTGGGACCCTTTCTCAGAAGGGAGGTCAATGGGGCAGCAATTGAACTGAAGTTGCGAATGAAACAGCGATAGAAGTTGGCTAACCCCAAGAAACATTGGAGTTCCTTGACTGAGGTAGGTACAAGCAAGGAAGTTACTGCAGATACCTTCGCTTGGTCCATGCTGACTCCTTTGGCACTGATAATGTACCCCAAGAATGAGATCTGACGCAGGTGAAATTCGCACTTTTCAGCTTTGACGTATAGATGGTTCTCATGCAGGCATTGGAGTACTGACCTGACATGCTTCAGGTGACTCACTTCATCAGGGGAGTATATCAGGATATTGTCAATGTATGCTACTACATATCTCCCCAACATGTCATGAAGGACATCATTAATCAAGCATTGAAAAACACTTGGTGCTGAAGAGAGGCCATAAGGCATGACTTGGCACTCGAAATGGCTGGTGGCAGTACTGAATGCTGTCTTCCATTCATCCCCCTCACGAATTCAGACCAGGTTATAGGCACTGTGTAGATCTAATTTTGAAAAGATCTTGGCTAAGCGCAGTTGCTCTAGGGCCAGAGGTACCAAGGGAAGAGGATATATGGGTACTTAACTGAAATTTGGTTGAGACCTCTATAGTCAATACAAGGACAAAGGACCCCCCCTTCTTCTCCACAAATAAAAACCCTGCAGACACTGGTGATGTGGAGGGGTGAATGTACCCCTGTTTGAGGGTTTCCGGAATGTACTCCTTCATCGCCTTTTGTTCAGTTTGAGACAGGGGATAGATTTGGCTGCGAGGTGGAGAAATGCCTGGTAGGAGGTAAATCGCACAGTCGTATGTATGGTGAGGGGGCAGACCACAGGCTTTACCTTTGTTAAAAGCTTCTTTTAAGTCCATGTAACATTCTGGAACATTTTCTAGGGTGTCAAGCTGTGGATTCTCCATGGAGGTGGAAGAGACATTCAGCTGAGGGCCTAGGTGACAGCTTTGAAAACAAGCAGGTGACCACTGTAATATCTCCTTATTCTACCAGGAAATTAGGGGGTCATGCAGTTGCAACCTTGGATAGCCCAGGATTATGTTGTGATGGGCAGTTGAAGTTACAAGGAGTAACAAAAGCTCAGAGTGCAGGACCCCCACCTGGATGTGCAGGGGAGCAGTTCGAGTGGTTACAAGACCCTCCCCTATTGGGCCTCCGTCAATGGTTCTGATACTGAGTGGGCTCTGCAGGGAGTCTGTGGGCAGATTATACCTCTGGACAATCGAGCTGTCGATGAAATTGCCTTCCGCGCCTGGATCAACAAAGGCAGCGAGTATGTGGGTCGAGGAGGGCAGCTTCAACAATACGGGTATTTTGAAAGATTGTTTTTTAAATGGGAGCACGGGACTCACTAGGCTGGATGTGGTCTCAGCAGGGTTGTTGCGAGGTGACCATACCAGGCACTGAGTAATAAGATGACTAGAACTCCCACAGTAGAAACACAGCCCATCTCACTTCTGTCTATCCCGTTCAGTGCGTTTAAGCCGCATATGAGAAACCTCCATGGGTGTTGGAGCATCAGTGGGTGGACTCAATCTACTCTCCTCCTTCAAGGATGGGCGGCTGGAAATTAGATAGTCCAGACGGATGGCAAGATCGATAAGAGAATCAAGAGAGAGATGTTTGTCTCTGCGCGCAAGTTCACTGAGCATCTCTGGGCGTAGGACTTGGTGAAACACTGCCTTTAGAGCTGGCTTGTTCCATCTGCTGGCTGTGGCGAGAGTTTGGAAATATTCTGCCACTTATATATGCCAGTGCATATTCTGCCACTTTTCTTGAACCTTTTTTGATGGTGTGGAGACTTTTGCCGACCTCTACGCCTTCCGGTTCATGATCAAAAACTCATTTAAACAGTTTAAGGAAGTTATCATATGATGTGGTGTGCTTACCTCCACTCTTCCAAATGGCACTTGCCCACTGCAGTGCTTTGCCCATTAAAAGTGAGATAAAATTTGCTATTTTCTGTTAATCTGAAATAGCAGGGCATGGCGACAAATATATTGAACATTGAAGTAAGAATCCCTTATAGTTTACTGCATCACCAGTATATTTCTCAGGCAGTGGGAGAAGTTTAATGGAGGTGGTGGAGGATTCGGGACATGTTAGGAGGGCCTGCGACATTACAGCAGTGAGCTGAGCCATCTGGGTGTTTAGGTTGGCAAGCATCTGCTGATGTTCTCCCAGTAAGTGTCCCTGAGCACTCAGAGCAGTCTGCTTTGCCTCTTCTGCTGCATCCATGTTGGCGAAGTATCCTGTCAGGGTGCAGGTACTTACAGATGTATGTGCAGGGGAGAGCAGGGAAGCAAACTGGAGACCAAGCCAAATCACAAGATGAGAATTGTAGTCAAGAAAACAGGCAGGGGTTGATCGATCAGCAAACAGAGTAAAATAGACTAAACTAGAGAGCATGGTGAGAATAACGAGAAACAGGGTCGAAGCAACTAGAAGGCAAACAGAGTAAACAAACGGCTCGGTATGCAGGAGTAAACAGTGGACGATACTTCGCGTCTGTGAGGTGTGAGAGAGGGGTTAAAGTAGCAGGGATAGTGATTAGTGGAATGAGAGACAGGAGTAATTAGAACTCAGGTGACAGAGGGCGCTGTGAGTCTTGGGAATTGTAGTTAAGAGAGTCCATGTTTGTAGTCCATTTCGAGCTGTCGCTCTCAACGTTGTTACTGACAATAAGGAGATAAGTTGGTCTTTGGCAGAAGTAGAAAGAACTTAATCAAATCATGTAACAAGATAAATAGTGTATTGTTATAACAAGAAAGCAGGGGTGGGAAATTTCCGTCTACAGACGAATTTCCGTCTTTTGAAAAAATTCTAAAGTGTAAAAAAAAAAATCAACTGAAAAAAATCCCCTGAAAAACATGCCTTAGTCACGCATTTCATGGTGTCTACTATTTCACTGTGTCTACGCATCTACTATGGGCCACCGTTAAGGAATTTCTGGCTGCAAAGCACTGCTTGACTGGTATGCTGTACATAGAAGATGAGCACTGTCCATAACACGACAGTCATGTTTCATTCATCAGACGGATGTAAGTGCAGGAAGAGTGTTTATTAGCAGGCATGATATTTACAAAAATGAAAGCAGTATCATAAACATGGCTACAAACAAACATGACTGTGATAATGATAATACTTCACAAAGCCTCTGTGTCCTTATCTGCACTTGCTGATTGCACTCAAATCACCATCAGGTGTTTCCCATAATTACTGGGTCCTGTGAGCGAGTGCAGTCAGTACACAGAGCCTTTATGAAGTATGATCATTATCACTGTCATGTTTGTTTGTAGCCATTTTTATGACTCTGCTTTCGGTTTCATTTGTATTTTGGTTTTGTAAATATCACGCCTGCTAATAAAGACTCTTCCTGCACTTAGCTCCGTCTACCACTGCATAGCTGACAGAATAATTCACAAAGTCTTTGTGAAAACAGCGTCCTTACATGCGCGTGCTGATTGTGCTCAAATTAGCATCAGGTATTTCACATAACTACTGGGTCCCAAGCGCGTGCACAACGTGCTCCGAAGGATCCCCGAATATAAATGCACTTTAAGTCTCGGTGAAGGTTAGGGTCTGCTGAGCTGCTGTGTTGCTCATGTTCACTTCTCTGTATAAGAGTGAGCACCGTGCTGTAGTTGTGAAATTAATATCATTTTTGGAATTCTTACCTTCTTGGAAATGAAGTGAGCATGAGAGGGTTTTTGACCTCTCTGTTCAACACCGAGTCCTGCCGAATGTTTTTTTCCCATTTTCCCTTCTATGTTTAGAAATTTCTCAATTTTTTCCCCCAATGATGAATTACTTTTGGTAAATTAAAAAATCTGATGTCTTTGTTTCATTCAAAATGATTTGCATATCCAGAAATGCAGCAAATATAATACCGGTCAATAACAACTAACTCGGCTGAATGAAGCACTACAAGTGTGCCCCCTGTTATGGCGGTGTAGTTACCATTGCTATGGGGTCACGTGATGGTGCAAAGCCTCTATATGAAGACCCAAGAATAAAAAACAGGTGGTGCTGGGCTTGGATAAATGAACTTGACACATTGGGATGGGGGGCGGCACGGTGGTGTAGTGGTTAGCGCTGTCGCCTCACAACAAGAGGGTCCGGGTTCAAGTCCCGTGGCCGGCGAGGGCCTTTCTGTGCGGAGTGTGCATGTTCTCCCCGTGTCTGCGTGGGTTTCCTCCAGGTGCTCCGGTTTCCCCCACAGTCCAAAGACATGCAGGTTAGGTTAACTGGTGACTCTAAATTGACCGTAGGTGTGAATGTGAGTATGAATGGTTGTCTGTGTCTATGTGTCAGCCCTGTGATGACCTGGCGACTTGTCCAGGGTGTACCCCGCCTTTCGCCCGTAGTCAGCTGGGATAAGCTCCAGCTTGCCCGCGACCCTGTAGATCAGGATAAAGCGGCTAGAGATAATGAGATGAGATATGAGACATTGGGATGGCCACTAAAAATGTGGTGTCGAACGTTCCAGTTGCCTGGTCGGGCTTTCTGTATTCTGTGTTCTCATACCATAAACTATGGCTCCAATTGGAAAAAATCACTTCATAAACATGCAGAGGATGCCAACCACAGAAGCCTCTTTGCTGCACAGGCTCACACTCAGGCTCTCCCAGGTGCTGAAGTGTGGGTAAGTCTGTGACTGGTTGTAACTGTCAATTCCAGGTAAACAGTAAATGGTGTTTTATCGTGTTTATAGCTGATAGCTTTTAAAAGCTAACATATTGTGATAATAGCCGAGACATATGCCATAGGTAGATCTAGCAGAACATATGAGACATGTCTGTGGTTTAAGAATAGATCTCCATATACACACTCAGGAGGGTGGCACAATAGTGTAGTGGTTAGCACTGTCGCCTCACAGCAAGAAAGTCCTGGATTCGAGCCCAGTGGCCGGCGAGGGCCTTTCTGTGTGGAGTTTGCATGTTCTCCCCGTGTCCGCGTGGGTTTCCTCTGGGTGCTCCGGTTTCCCCTACAGTCCAAAGGCATGCAGATTAGGCTAATTGGTGGCTTTAAATTGACCGTATGTGTGAATGTGAGCATGAATGGTTGTCTGTGTCTATGTGTCAGTCCTGTGATGATCTGGTGACTTGTCCAGGGTGTACCCTGCCTCTCGCCCATAGTCAGCTGGGATAGGCTCCAGCTTGCCTGCGACCCTGTAGGACAGGATAAGTGGCTACAGATAATGGATGGATATACACTTAGGCTTTCTTACAGCAGTTCTTTTCTCCTCATGATTCTCACTTATATTCACTAACTCACTAAAATGAATGGGCATGATACTGTACATAATTATGCCAGCTACATTGACCCAACAGTTGTGTATAACTATCTGGGACTTGTTCAACCTTTTGTGGTACAAATGTTGTATTCTCTTTCAAAATTTGATTGATGGACTTTTAAAATGTTGCTAGTATTAAGGAATAAATTCAGAATGTGGTTAATGGACTTGAATGTTGCCAGTATTAATAGATTAAGAAAGAAGGTAAGAATGTGCTTAACGGACTCAAAAGTCAGTAAGAAGTTCAACTCAGGTTAATTTGTTATAATGTTTATTAATTATTAAAATTGCTCAGAAATACCAATATGTTGTGTTTCTTTCCAAACTTTTAGGAACAGTAGTGAGGTTTAATGGTGCTCTCTGGTGCATTCTAGTGCTATTTCAGCCAAATTGTGATGTCTTCCAAGCAGTAAAATTTTGGCTGAGATAGCACTAGAATGCACTAGAGAGCACCTAGAAATGCAAAATTTTCTGGGGGAGGCCCCCCAGACCCCCTCAGCGGGAGGGTATTAACTTCCTCCTGCACTCTCCCCCACAGACACTAAAGTGCTGTGGGGGAGAGTGCAAAGCTTCAGTCTTGTGATTTTTTTTTGTCACTCCCACCCTCTGAGAAAGCTTTCTTGTTATAACATGATAAGTTTTTACATAAAATTATCTTGTTAGAATATGACAAACATCTTGTTATAACAATAAACTTTTACGTAAAGTGATACTGATCCGCTTTTCTTTTTCTGCCATGGCAGTAATACGTTTCCGTAGATAACTATTTTTAAGCTGATTGAAATTTGAACTTGGTTACATAGCAGTAGCCTAGAAATCTCATGCTCAGACCATGTGATGGCACTGTTTTTACTTCGGAAAAACAGCAGGTCATTGTCAACATTGATGTACAATAATAACATTCACATCAGGAACTTGGGTTTCAAATAAAGTGTAAATTATATCTGATCCAATAACGAGTAACATCAACAATCATTACAAAACAGCAGCATTGTAAGTGGCGTGTTTGTAAAAAAAAAAAGTAGCTGGTTGGTGCAAGATAGCCTGCTAATATCAAGTTTGTTTGCATTAATTAGCTGGTTAATGCTAGCTAATCAATGAATTTGGCATTACGTTCATTTTTACCGAATGTCATTTCCAAAAATAGTACAAAACAAAAAACAATGACACAAAATAAGTGTTGTTAGCTGATTTGATGGAATCATGTGTATTTTTGTTAGCAAGTTACATAGTTAAGTAAATGTGTGTGTATGTGTGTTGATACTGTATTTACGTCCTATGCATATTGAATGTATGGTTTGGGAAAGTACTGCTGCAGACCATATTTTCTTCAAAAACAGTGAAAACATCAGACTACAACTCCAGACATGGCTGTTTTGCTTATTATTAAGATTGTGTAAGAGTAATCAAGATTCAAATTTGAACATTCTGTAAACATTACATGCTTTTTCTCCAAAGTTCACTTCATTCATTCATACCTATCAGGTTAAGTGTGTGGCCACCTGACCATCACACCCACATGTCGCTGCTGAGCAAAAAGCACATAATTGTCTAAAACGATTTTCTATACTGTAGAATTATACTTTCCCTTCACTGGAACTAAGAGGGGCGGCACAGTGGTGTAGTGGTTAGAAGGTTCTGGGTTTGAGCCCAGTGTCCGACGGGGGCCTTTCTGTGTGGAGTCTGCATGTTCTCCCTGTGGGTTTCTTCCGGGTGCTCCGGTTTCCCCCACAGTAAGACATGCAGGTTAGGTTAATTGGTGGCTCTTAATTGACCATAGGTGTGAATGGTTGTTTGTCTCAATATGTCAGCCCTGCAATGATCTGGCAACTTGTCCAGGGTGTACCCTGCCTCTTGCCCATAGTCAGCTGGGATAGGCTCCAGCTTGCTCGTGACCCTGTGCAGGATAAGCAGTTATGGATAATGGATGGATGGATCTAAGAGGGCCAAACCTGTTCCAAATCAAATCCCTACAAAATCTAGTAGAAAGCCTTCCCAGAAGAATGGAAGTTATTATAACAGTAAAGAGGGACTAAATATGGAATAAGATGTTTAACAAGGGCATGCAAAAGTTTGGCCACCCTTAATTAAAGTGTCTGTTACTGTGAATAGTTAAATGAGCAGAAGATGAACTGATCACCAAAAGGCATAAAGATAAAGATGACACATTTGTTTTCAACATTTTAGGCAATATTTGTACAATTGTAGAGTGAAAAAATGAAAGGAAAACCATGCAAAAGTTTGGGCACCCCAATATATTTGAGTTCCCCGGTAACTTTTACCAAGGCTCCAGACCTTAATTAGCTTACTGAGCTGTCACTTGTTCACATTCATCGTTAGGAAAGGCCAGGTGATGCACATTTCAAAGCTGTATAAAATCTCTGTTGACTTAAACTTGTCCCTAAAATCAACAGCCACGGGCTCCTCTAAGCAACTGCCTAGCATTCTGAAAAATAAAATAATTGATGCTCACAAAGCAGGAGAAGGCTACAAGAAGATAGCAAAGCGTTTTCAGGAAGCTGTTTCCTCAGTTCCTAATGCGATTAAGAAATGGCAGTTAACAGGAACGGTGGAGGTCAAGGTGAGGTCTGGAAGACCAAGAAAACTTTCTGAAAGAACTGCTCGTTGGCTTGCTAGAAAAGCAAATAAAAAACCCTGTGACTGCAAAAGACCTTCAGGAAGATTTAGCAGACTCTGGAGTGGTGGTGCACTATTCTACTGTGCAGTGGCACCTGAACAAATATGGCCTTCATGGTAGAGTCATCAGAAGAAAACCTTTCCTGTGTCCTTGCTACAAAATTCAGCATTTGATATTTGAAAATGAACATCTAAACAAGCCTGATGCATTTTGGAAACAAGTCCTGTGAACTGATAAAGTCAACATAGAACTTTTTGGCCACAATGTGCAAAGGTATGTTTGGAGAAAAAAGGGTGTATCTGTAAATGATGGAAGCAAAAACTTAATCTTGCTGAAAATATTAAATGTGTCATATTTACCTTTATGCCTTTTGGTGATCAGTTCTGCTTCTGCTCACTTAACTATTCACAGTAACAGACATTTTAAGCAAGGGTGTCCAAACTTTTGCATGCCAACGTATGGGCATGATGGTCAGGTGTCAAATACTTTTGGCTGTATAATTGAGCTGTTACTCAGCTTGAGTGTTTCAATAAGGATGTCATAAGCGATGCCTGTTAAATGTAAATGTAATCCAGCATGCCTGGAAATTGATGTTGATCAGAGCTAGCTTTTACTTTAAAAATAGTAACATGAAATCAACTCCAAAGACTTGGAAAATCAAATTCTGGTGCTTCAGGAAGTCCTGGATTTGGACGAAGTGATGTCTATATGAACACTGTTTCTTATAACTTCATTGGAATGAAATAAAACAAAATTCAGCCACATTTCTACAAATCTAAGACATCAAAGTTACATGGATTCATAAGCTGCATGAATCTACAGGCTAGAACAGAATCAGACCCAATGTCCACTTCATACCATTCTGTGTATTTTTTCTACTGTTGTTGGCGGCATTGTTGCATTTGGTTCCATAAAAATAAAATCCAAAATAATCCTCTTTAAGACATTTAACAGCAAATAACCTGATGTGGATGCCAAGAATAGAATAAAACCTTACTTATGCATAATTGTGTTTCTCTTGCAGAGATCTGGCAGTCATTGTTGCATCCATGGCCTACAATACATGGTTCACCAAACTCTACTGCAAAGACATGCGCATCGTAACTATCCTGTCCTCTGCTTTATATTTACCTTAGTCAATTAATCAGTTCAGCCCAGCTCAGATTGTCTAACTGACTATGCTCCACTGCAATGCCTTAGATCAGCGGTTCCCAAACTTTTTTTGGCCGCGCACCCCCTTCTATACTCCAACCAGGTTGACGCACCCCCAGTTCCCCAGTTTCAAAAAAACCACACACTTTCTTATAAGGGAAGCATCTTTAATCGTGCTAAATTAACAAACATCGTTTGCCACACCTGCAGGAAACCACAAAAGTGGAAAAAAAAAAAACACACACCAAAGCTTTCTTACAAAGGCAGCACGTCATGCTCGAATGAGAACATTGAATCACATTAACATATTATGCGCTCTCGTATTTGAATTAGATAGAATTTGATTGAAATGTAACAGTTTTAAAATGTTGCAACACGGTAAATGCGCAAATTCATTACAAAGGGAGATCACATCGAGGCATGTATTCTACCAGCCAGATATGGGGAAAATATATGATTTTCATCCGTGTTTAAAACACTAACAACACAACCCTGTCATTACAAGGTTATGAAAATGAATTGAGAATGAATTTAATTTGCAAAAAAGTTAACATATAATAACAGTAAAAATAGCAATGATAATTATGAACATATGCATTTTAAAGAGATACAACAATTAAAGAGCATATCAGGAACAGATAAAGAAGAGGATCCATCTGATTGTGAAGTGCAGCGCTGGCGGCTCAGTCTGCAGCGAGAGACAGACAGACAGACGGTGGGTGGGTCAGTAGGCTATATAGGTGCTATTTTCAGTAGCAGTATATATTTTTAGCAAGATCAATGCCATTTGGCCAAATACATACCAATATTAATGCGACGAATGGGCCTGCATCTTGGCACAGAGCTCTCCGATGTTTGGGGTAATTGAAGACAGTCTCAGCCTCAAATCTTTCTCAACATCTCCCAGTCTTTGCCGATGTTTAGTTGCCGATCGGCATTTAGTTTTGCCGATTTCAACCAGTTGAGCATCGTGAATGAATGAATTAATTAATGAAGCCACAAACTACTGCAAAACCGTTACGGCATAGAAGAAGAGTTAAAAATCGCCATTACATTTTTTATCTTGCGCACCCCCTAGTGGCAGCTCGCGCACCCCCGGGGGTGCGCGCACCACACTTTGGGAACCCCTGCCTTAGATCATCACACACAGATTGCTGTATATGAAACCTCCTAAAACACAAAGTGAGCATCTTCAGTTAGCAATTTATATAAAAACAGCTTATATTTTCTACTTTACAGTATCAGTAAAAAGTTCAGACACCTTCTAATTCAATTGTTTTTCTTTATTTTTATTAATTAAAAGACACCTCATGTCTTAAAATAATGATGGAATTTTGTTTCTCTTTAATTAGTTGAGCGGTTCTTGACATAATATGGATTACTACAGTTGTGGAATAGGGCTATTTTTATTTGTATTGTTATTATTTACTACAGCCCCAATTCCAAAAAAGTTGGGACATTGTGTAAAACATAAATAAGAATAGAATGTGAAGATCTGCAAATCATGGAAACCTTATATTTCATTGAAAATAGTACAAAGACAACATATCAAATGTTGAAACCAATACATTTTATTGTTTTTTGAAAAATATATGTTCATTTTGAATTTGATGTCAGCAACATGTTTCAAAAAAGTTGGGACAGGGGCAACAAAAGCCTGTAAAAGTTGTGTAATGCGAACCCCCCCAATTTGGTGAATTGGTAACATGATTGGGTATGAAAAGAGCATCCCAAAGAGGCTGAGTCTCTCAGAAGTAAAGATAGGGAGGGGTAGAGAGGGGTTCACTCTGTGAAAGACTGTGTGGGCAAACAGTGCAATAATTTAAGAATAACATTCCTCAATGTAAAATTGCAAAGGATTTGGGGGTCGCATCATCTATGGTGCATAATATCATAAAAGATTCAGAGAATCTGGAGAAGTCTGTGTATGCAAGAGACAAGGCTGAAAACTGACATTGGATGCCTGTGATCTTCAGGCCGTCAGGTGACATGGCATTAAAACCAGACATATGTCTGTCATGGAAATCACTGTATGAGCTCAGGAACACTTCAGAAAACCATCTTCTATGAAAACAGTTCATTACTGCATCCACAAATTTATTTATTTATTTATTTATTTTATTTATTTTTGCACAGTTAAAATTACATAAAAAATAAAGATAACAAAATAATATAAAGTGCAGGGAGAGGCAAAAAAACCAAATGGGCTTATTTAAAAGCTTCCACCTATAGGTAAAATTTCATAATTATAAAGAATAGAAAATTAACATACAAAAAATATTATAACTACATAAAATAATAACAAACTAATAAAAAAAAACATATGTATAACATCAACAAGTTAAAATGACTAACAAAAAAAGCAATGAAAGAAAACAAAAATATGAACAATGATATCAAAATTTGTCATGTATGAATTAGAATTTCAAAACAGCAGTTAAATGGGCTTTTAAACATCTTTTGAAACATTTTATAGAGAAGCAGTTCTTTGCCAAATGGGAAAAACTATTCCATAATTTGGAACCCCTAAATTCCAAATGCAAGTTAAAACCATATAATCAAAAATAGAAATTCTTTGAAGAAATCATGGACACCATGTCCTCCAGGCTAAAAAGGAGAGGGACCTTATTATCAGTGCACAGCACACAGCAGGGCTTTACATTAGCACCCGCCCACCCACCAAATGTGGGTAAAATTCGGCTTTGGCAGGTCATAACTTTGGTCTCACTAGCCACTTTGGCGGGTGGTTTATTCTGTGGTATGACAATATATTTTAATTGTAGTTTTCTCTGAAGGCATCTGATATAATAAACGCATTGCAATGTAATATTACGCACCTACAACTCCCATGAGCACCTGCAAAACATTCTGACAACATGTTAGAATTGTTTAGAACGTTCGTTAATGTCTCAGATAAAATCAATGATACGGTAACCTGCGGTTAATGAATGAAGCAACAAAGTTGCTGAAGACTGACAAGCGCACTATGTGGCGGCATATAGCTGGAGTTTCAAACCCTGCTGCTCAGGAAAAAAGGGGCAGAGATGAGCAGGGCTGGAGGGAGCATTTTAAAATCACCGAGGTCCGTGATGCGCAAAGCGCACGGTGAAAAATTTTCGACATATTTAAATGAGAGGTGAATTACACGCCACACAAGAGATCTATTCCTGAAATTACTTTTAATGGTGTTTGAACTGAATATCATCAGTTTTGAAAAAAAAATCATGTATGTGGCAAGAGTAAGAATAATTTAAGCTTGTTTAATGGTTTGATCTGGCCCAAGCAATGAGGACAAAAGATACCCTAACCATGTAGCCTATGTAACTAAGATACATTAACAATCTGGCATCTATTACACCTACACAAAAAAAAAAAAATTCTGGGAAAAAATCAGTATATACCACCACGTTTGAGGCAAAGTTATCCAAGGCAAACATAAGTTGAAACTTTCCACTCTATTGCTTTGGCTTATCGAATTATTTATTTTTAAAATCACAAACAAGGCAGGCTACAACTGCGCTGCTTCGAAAATGTAAATTTAACAGCTTGATGAAAGTGCGCTGATGGTTACCATGAAAAGGTCGTGTCTCCTGCACTGCGTTCCTCCCCCGAATCGCGCGCTCATTCACTTTTGTGTTCTTGGTCTCAGAGCCCCGCGTGCAAAACAGACACAGAAGACAGAATCAACATTTAACATAATTAACAATGCACTTTTTATGGAGACGTTTTAATGTTATTCTTTATTTTTTATCCAGTTGAATATTTAGCAAACAAATGTATTTTCAGCTCTTAAAAATTACCAAGGTCCGGACCTCAGGGGCCTCATGGCCAGCTACGGCCATGGAGATGAACAAGACGCTAATAGGAAGATAAGACAGTTCAATGACAAATGGAAGTTCGGGTGAGATTGGCTAGTTCATAGCAAAACCGAAAATACCATGTACCGTGAAGACTGTAGAAAGTATGGCAAAGACAGGAACCAGTAATTTTAAACTCAAAACTATAAAGGACCACGAAAAGTCAAATGCACACATCGGTAGTATAACATCAAAACAGGTGAAGATGGCTGGTTCACTACAGGACAGCATTGCTTTCAAGTCTCTGGCTGTCATGAAGTCAACTGAGCTGGAGAGGATGGAGCTGCTGTTTAGAAACGTTCACGTGATTGGAAAGAAGTTGATGTTAGGGTTTTGCTGGGATTCGAACCTGGTTCGTTGGTGTGATGATCCAGCAAACCCCCACTAGGCCACCAGGGGAATGACTCAAATGCAGAGGCGTGAGGCGGAAGTAGAAAAAGTAACAAAAGGTTTATTTATACTATGTACACTATATACAATCCAGGGCAAAACAAAAAAACAAAAACAAAGAGTATAATTCAAAAAGAAAAAGGCAAAAATGCAAAAGCTCAGAAGATCCACAAAACACAGTACAACGGAAACTGGAGATAAACATAACAGCACAAAGACTCCGTGACAAGAGGACTGAACTCAGGGGTATAAATACACAAACTAATAAGGACACAGGTGAAGATAATTAGGACTAACAGGCAATTAACAAAAAAAAACACAAAACACAGGAACAGTGGCGGCCTCTAGAGGCCAAAATAAATATGACACGAAAAGGAAATAACAGCGGCCTCTAGAGGCCAAAACAGTCCAAGTCCTAACAGGACCCCCCCCTCTAGGAGCGTCTCCTGACGTTCCCAGGGCGATCCGGATGGGCCGAATGGAAGTCCCGACACAGTTCTTTATCCAGGACATCCCGAGCAGGAACCCAGCAGCGCTCCTCAGGACCATAGCCTTCCCAGTCCACCAGATATTGCAACCCGCCGCGGACCCGGCGGGAGTCAAGCAGGCGATGCACAGTGAACACAGTCTGCCCCTGGAAGATGCGGGGGGGTGGGGGGTTCCTAGGGGCAGGGGCATACGTAGACGTCAGTACAGGCCGCAACAGGGAAACATGGAAAGTGGGGTTGATCCTCAGAGTCCGGGGCAACTGAAGCCGGTAGGAGACAGGGTTCACCCTGCGCACCACCTTGAAGGGGCCAATGTAGCGAGGAGCAAGCTTGCGGTTCTCCACCCGCAGCGGAAGGTCCTTAGTGGACAGCCAAACCCGCTGCCCAGGGCGGAAAGTGTGTGCAGGTCTTCTGTGGCGGTTGGCCTGAGTCTGGTTGGTTCTGGAGGTCTGTATGAGGGTCTTCCTGACCTTGCTCCAGGTCTTGCGACACCGTCTCACATATTGGTTGACCGAGGGCACCCCCGCGTCCTCCTCCTGGTCCGGGAACAGAGGTGGCTGATACCCGAATTGGCACTGGAATGGCGACAGCTTGGTGGCCGATGACTGCAGGGTGTTGTGGGCGTACTCTGCCCATGGCAGCCAGGTGCTCCACGATGTCGGGTTATCCATAGCCAGGCCTCGCAGGGTGGTTTCCAGGTCCTGGTTGAGCCTCTCCGTCTGACCATTGGACTGTGGGTGAAACCCAGAGGAGAGGCTGACAGTGGCTCCGATGACCTTGCAGAACCCGTGCCACACTCGGGAGGAGAACTGGGGCCCTCGGTCTGAGACGATGTCCTGTGGAAGACCAAAGACTCGGAAGACATGATTAAATATAAGTTTCGCTGTTTCAAGAGCAGAGGGGAGTTTGCACAGAGGTATGAAGCGGCAGGCCTTGGAGAATCTGTCAACAATGACCAAAATGACCATGTTACCTTGTGACTCAGGGAGACCCGTGATGAAGTCGACTGCCACGTGGGACCAGGGACGCCGGGGAATGGTCAGAGGATGCAGGAGACCCTGGGGACGCTGTCGTGGGTTCTTGGTTCTGGTGCAAACCTCACAGGACAGGACAAATGACCTTACTTCCTGCTCCATGTTAGGCCACCAGAAGCGTCTTTTCAGGAAGTCCAGGGTCCTTCGAGCTCCCGGGTGGGCGGTGAGAGGGGAAGAGTGACCCCACTGGAGAACCTTGGCCCGGGCTTGATGTGGGACGTACAAGAGGCCCGGTGGCCCCGTCCCAGGACCGGGGTCCTGGCGTTGGGCTCGTCGAACAGCCTCCTCAATACCCCAGCGGACAGGGGCCACAATCCGGGACACCGGGATAATAGGCCCGACTTCATTCTCCCTGTTAGTGGCAGAGAACAGCCTGGACAGTGCGTCAGGTTTGGTGTTCTTGGAGCCGGGACGGTACGAGAGGGTGAAGTCAAACCGACTGAAAAACAGGGCCCACCTAGCCTGTCGAGGGTTCAGTCTCTTGGCTTGCTGGAGGTACTCCAGGTTCTTGTGGTCAGTCCAAACCAGGAATGGATGTTGCGCTCCCTCCAGCCAGTGCCTCCACTCCTCAAGGGCCAGTTTGACCGCTAGCAGTTCTCGATCCCCCACATCGTACCGGGACTCCGCAGGACTCAGGCGGTGGGAGAAGTAAGCGCAGGGGTGCAGCTTTCCTTCCGAACGTTGAGAGAGTACCGCGCCGACACCACTGTCCGAGGCGTCCACCTCCACGATGAATGGTTGGGAGGTGTCCGGGAGGACCAGAATGGGTGCCGTGCAGAAGCGGGCCTTGAGGTCTTTGAACGCCTTTTCTGCCTGAGGAGACCAGCCATAAGATCCACCTGTCCCTTTGGTGAGGTCTGACATGGGTGCTGCCACAGAACTGAAGTTCCTGATGAACTTGCGGTAGAAGTTAGCGAATCCTAAGAACCGCTGAACCTCCTTAACGGACTTGGGAGTAGGCCAGTCCCGGACGGCCAGGGTCTTGGCAGGGTCCATTTGGAGTTGGCCTGTCCGTACAATAAATCCCAGAAAGGAGACCTCGGGAACATGAAATTCGCATTTCTGGGCCTTGGCGAACAGATTGTTCTGTAGCAGCCTCTGGAGAACCTGGCGGACATGGTGGCGGTGCTCCTGCACGGTCTTGGAAAAGATAAGGATGTCATCGAGGTAGACAAAGACGTACAGGTTAATCATGTCCCTTAAGATGTCGTTGATTAGGGCCTGAAAAACAGCTGGTGCGTTGGTGAGTCCGAAGGGCATCACCTGGTATTCGTAGTGCCCAGACGGGGTGTTAAAGGCAGTCTTCCACTCGTCTCCCTGTCGGATACGGATGAGGTGGTATGCGTTCCGTAGGTCCAACTTGGTGAAGACGGTGGCGCCTTGGAGCAGGTCGAAAGCAGTGGACATCAGCGGAAGGGGATATCGGTTGCGCACAGTGATCTTGTTCAGGCCCCTGTAGTCAATACATGGTCGAAGCCCCCCATCCTTCTTGCCGACAAAGAAGAAGCCGGCACCAGCAGGTGAGGTGGAGGGTCGAATGAACCCAGAGACCAGGGCGTCTTTGAGGTATTCCTCCATAGCCTTGCGTTCTGGCTGAGAGAGGGAAAACAGTCTGCCATGAGGAGGGGTAGTCCCAGGGAGCAAGTCGATGGCACAGTCGTAGGCCCAGTGCGGAGGAAGAACGGCGGCCCTGCTCTTGCTGAATACCTCCTTGAGATCCCAGTACTCTGTGGGAACTTGAGATAACTCGGTGAGATCGGGGGCTCGGCAGGAGACACAGGAGAGCTAGAGAGCAGACAAGAGGCATGGCATGCAGGGCCCCATTCCACAACCTGGCTTGTTACCCAGTCTATGCGAGGGTTGTGGCGAGTAAGCCAAGGAAGGCCTAGAATAACTGGGAACTCAGGTGAAGGAATCAGGTGCAGGGATATTTCTTCCTTGTGACCTTGAGACTGGAGGAAGACTGGAGAAGTAACTTGAGTGACTCTTCCATCACCTAACGCTTGGCCATCGAGGGCAGACACAGACAGAGGGACTTCAAGAGGTGCAGTAGGTATATTGATGCTTTGGGCGAAGTGAATATCCATAAAGTTCCCAGCCGCCCCTGAGTCTATCAAAGCTTGACAAGAGTGGACAGACTCACCCCAGGAGATGGAGACCGGGATGTAGATTCCTTGGCCAGGGAGTCCGGGAGAGAGGGTAGGCCCCGTCACAACCCTCCCTCGGCTGGACGGGGCGGTCCTTTTCCCAAGAGTTCGGGACATGATGCTCGGAAGTGACCGGGCTTGCCACAGTAGATGCAGCACTTGTCCCTCCTTCTGCGCTCCCTCTCAGATGCGGAGAGGCGAGTACGACCCACTTGCATGGGTTCTGGACAGTCACTGAAGGAGGTAGACGGTCTCCAGGTAGAGGTAGGGAGGCTGGGGGGGCTCAAGGCTTGGTGGCGTTCTCTCATCCTGTTGTCCAGACGAATAGCATGTGAGATGAGGGTTTCGAGGTCACTTGGGCATCCAATAGAGGCCAGACCATCCTTGATGGGGTCAGACAGACCATGGTGGAAGGCTGACACCAGGGCAGTCTCGTTCCATCCACTTACTGCTGCGAGTGTTCGGAACGAGATGGCGTAATCTGCGACGCTTCCTCCTTGCCGGATGGACATGAGCTTTCGGGCTGCGTCGGTACTGATGTCTGCCTGATCGAAGACCCGAAGCATCTCTTCAGAAAACAGCTGGAAATCAAAGCACTCAGGTCCCTGTCTTTGCCAGATAGCAGTAGCCCAGGCTCGCGCCTTACCATCTAATAAGGTGATCACAAAGGCAATCTTGCAGCGATCCGTAGTGTAGGTGGTAGGCTGAAGCTCAAAGGTGAGTTGACACTGGGTAAGGAACTCTCGGCACTCACTGTGCTTGCCGTCATACCTCTGTGGTGCAGGAAGGCTGGGTTCGCGAGGTGAAGAAGGCAGCATGGCAGGAGGCACTGGAGCAGGAGTGGGAGCTGGATCAGGAGCAGGAACTGGATCAGGAGCAGGAGATGCAGGCAGAGATGTCAGCTGTGCCAGGGTTTTCCCAATTTGCTGAAGCAGTTCCTCGTGGCGAGCAAGGGCCTCACGTTGGCTGGTGAGCGTACGTCCATGAGCGTCCATGGTCACTCCGAAGCGTGTCAAAGCTGCCATAATTCCCTGAAGGTTGGCCGGGTAGACAGTTGAAGCAGCCTCTGCTGAGTCGGTCATGACGGAGTCTTTCTGTTAGGGTTTTGCTGGGATTCGAACCTGGTTCGTTGGTGTGATGATCCAGCAAACCCCCACTAGGCCACCAGGGGAATGACTCAAATGCAGAGGCGTGAGGCGGAAGTAGAAAAAGTAACAAAAGGTTTATTTATACTATGTACACTATATACAATCCAGGGCAAAACAAAAAAACAAAAACAAAGAGTATAATTCAAAAAGAAAAAGGCAAAAATGCAAAAGCTCAGAAGATCCACAAAACACAGTACAACGGAAACTGGAGATAAACATAACAGCACAAAGACTCCGTGACAAGAGGACTGAACTCAGGGGTATAAATACACAAACTAATAAGGACACAGGTGAAGATAATTAGGACTAACAGGCAATTAACAAAAAAAAACACAAAACACAGGAACAGTGGCGGCCTCTAGAGGCCAAAATAAATATGACACGAAAAGGAAATAACAGCGGCCTCTAGAGGCCAAAACAGTCCAAGTCCTAACAGTTGATCCTGCCTCAGCTATCAACCTATGGCCTGCTGGAAGCCTCAGGTCATGAAGACCATTTTTCATGGACCATTCAGACTCATCATGATGAATGTCATTCATGATGAATGTCATGAGGACATTTAATGTCTCTCTCTCTCTACACATGTGCACACACACACACACACACACACACACACACACACACACACTATTAATAGATAATACATAATATACATAATAATACTTGATAATACACATAATACTTGCATATCAAAACATCAAATGTTTTTCAATGATAAATGTTTTGAATTGGACTTTTAATATTAGAATCAGTTCAGTTGTACTGAATGTTCATCTCATCTCATCTCATTATCTCTAGCCGCTTTATCCTGTTCTACAGGGTCGCAGGCGAGCTGGAGCCTATCCCAGCTGACTACGGGCGAAAGGCGGGGTACACCCCGGACAAGTCGCCAGGTCATCACAGGGCTGACACATAGACACAGACAACCATTCACACTCACATTCACACCTACGGTCAATTTAGAGTCACCAGTTAACCTAACCTGCATGTCTTTGGACTGTGGGGGAAACCGGAGCACCCGGAGGAAACCCACGCGGACACGGGGAGAACATGCAAACTCCGCACAGAAAGGCCCTCGCCGGCCATGGGGCTCGAACCCGGACCTTCTTGCTGTGAGGCGACAGCGCTAACCACTACACCACCGTGCCGCCCTGTACTGAATGTTATTTTTCATATTATACGATATTTCATATTGTAAGGGGCTTGAATTTGAGTTCAATAAACAGAATACTCTGTTTATATTTTTGTCTGAATTGGTTGCATGTTTTCATATAGGGAGCTACCTTAACAGCACTGAATACTTGAGTGCTACTGTAGAGATACGTTATACGCTACCATTCATAATTAAATTTAGATCTTCCGAACTTTAACATATCATGGTGAAGAAAAAACTGCGATTTCCTGGCAACAAAATTGTGGTTAGTGAAAAGGCTGAATGGCTAGTGACTCAGGAATACCACTAGCCACAGTGGCCGGTGAGCAAAAAAGTTAATGTAAAGCCCTGGTGCACAGTTCAAAAGCCAGCATCTGTGATGGTATGAGGGTGCATTAGTGCACGTGACATCGGTAGCTTGTACATCTGGAAAGGCATCATTAATGCTGAATGATATATACACATTTCAGAGCAATATGGTGCCATCCAGACAAAATCTTTTTTAGGGAAGGCTTTCCTTCTTTCAGCAAGACAATGCCAAACTGCTTTCTGCACATATTAAAACTGCATGGCTCTGTAGTAAGAGTCCAGGTGCTAAACTAGGCTGCCTGCAGTCAAGACCTGTTTCCCATTTAAAACATTTGGTGCATTATGAAGTGCAAAATCTGACAAAGCAGACCCCAAACTGTTGAGCAACTGAAACTGTATATCAGGCAAAAATGGAACAGCATTTCTCTTTCAAAACTATAGCATTTAGTCTCCTCAGTTCCCAAACATTTACAGAGTGTTGTTAAAAGTAGAGGTGATGCAACAAACAGGCAAACATGCCCCTGTCCCAAGTTTTTTGAAATGTGTGGTGGACATCAAATTCAAAATGAGCATGTATTTTTCAAAAAACAATAACATTTCTCAGTTTCAACATTTGATATGTTGTCTTTGTACTATTTTCAATGAAATATAGGGTTTCCATGATTTGCAAATTATCACATTCTGTTTTTATTTATAGTTTACCCAGCATCCCAACTTTTTTGGAATTGGGGTTGTATTTACTGTTTGATCTCAGATGCATTAAGAAGGCAAGAAACTTATCCACTAATTAACTTGATGAGGCACACTTGTTAATTGAAAAGCATTCCAGGTGACTACCTCATGCAGCTGGTTAAGATAATGCCAATAGTGTGCAAAGTGTCATTAAGGTAAATGCTGGCTACTTTGAAGAATCTAAAATATGAAACGTTTTGTTTGTTTAACACTTTTTTGTCTCGTCTCGTCGTCTTCCACTTTATCCGGGGCTGGGTCGCGGAGGCAGCAGTCTGAGCATGGAAGCCCAAACTTCCCTTTCCCCAGACACCTTGGGCAGCTCCTCGGGAAGAACACCGAGGCGTTCCCAGGCCAGCCAAGAGACATAATCCCTCCAGCGTGTCCTGGGTCTTCCCCGGGGCCTCCTCCTGGGGGGACATGCCTGGAACACCTCCCCAGGGAGGCGTCCAGAAGGCATCCGAAAAAGATGCCCGAGCCACCTCAGCTGATTCCTCTCGATGTGGAGGAGCAGCGGCTCTACTCCGAGCTCCTCCCGAGTGACTATGCTTCTCACCCTATCTCTGAGGGAGCGCCCAGCCACCCTGCAAAGGTAACTCATTTCAGCCGCTTGTATCCGCGATCTTGTTCTTTCGGTCATTAACCAAAGCTCATGACCATAGGTGAGAGTCGGAACGCTTCACCTTTTGGCTCAGCTCCTTCTTCACCACGATGGACTGGTAAAGCGACCGCATCACTGCAGAGGCTGCACCGATCTGCCTGTCGATCTCACGCTCCATCCTTCCCCCATTCGTGAACAAGATCCCAAGATACTTAAACTCCTCCACTTGAGGCAGGACTTCTCCACCAACCTGGAGAGGGCAAGCCAGCCTTTTCCAGTCGAGAACCATGGCCTCGGACTTGGAGGTGCTGATTCTCATCCCAGCCGCTTCACACTCGACTACAAACCGCCCCAGTGCATGCTGAAGATCCTGGTTTGAAGAAGCCAACAGGACAACATCATCCACAAAAAGCAGAGATGAAATCCTGTGGTTCCCAAACAGGATTCCTTCTGGCCCCTGGCTGCACCTAGAAATTCTGTCCATAAAAATTATGAACAGAACCGGTGACAAAGGGCAGCCCTGCCGGAGTCCAACATGCACTGGGAACAGGTCTGACTTACTGCCGGCAATGCGAACCAGACTCCTGCTCCGTTCGTACAGGGACCGGACAGCCCTTAGCAAAGAGCCCTGAACCCCATACTCCCGAAGCACCCCCCACAGAATACCACGAGGGACACGGTCGAATGCCTTCTCCAGATCCACAAAGCACATGTGGACTGGTTGGGCAAACTCCCATGAACCCTCGAGCACCCTATGAAGAGTATAGAGCTGGTCCAGTGTTCCGCGACCAGGACAAAAACCGCATTATTCCTCCTGGATCTGAAGTTCGACTATTGGTCGAATTCTCCTCTCCAGTACCCTGGAGTAAACCTTCCCTGGGAGGCTGAGAAGTGTGATTCCCCTATAATTGGAGCACACTCTCCAGTCCCCTTTCTTAAAAAGAGGGACCACCACTCCAGTCTGCCACTCCAGAGGCACTGTCCCCGACTGCCACGCGATGTTGCAGAGGCATGTCAACCAACACAGCCCCACAACATCCAGAGACTTGAGATACTCATGGCGGATCTCATCCACCCCCGGTGCCTTGCCACCGAGGAGCTTGCAGACCACCTCAATGACTTCGGCTTGGGTAATGGACAACTCCACCTCTGAGTCATCAGCCTCAGTCTCCTCAATGGAAGACATGACGGTGGGATTGAGGAGATCCTCAAAGTATTCCTTCCACCGCCTGACAATTTCCCCAGTCGAGGTCAACATCTCACCACCCGCACTGTAAACAGTGTTGGCAGAGTACTGCTTCCCCCTCCTGAGCCGCCAGACAGCTTCTCCATGGCCTCCCCGAACTCCTCCCAGTTCCGAGTTTTTGCCTCCGCAACTGCCCGAGCTGTGGCACGCCTGGCCTGCCGATACGCGTCAGCTGCCTCAGGAGTCCCGGAGGTCAACATGGCCCGATAAGACTCCTTCTTCAGCTTGACGGCATCCCTTACTTCTGGTGTCCACCACCGGGTTCGGGGATTGCCGCCATGACAGGCACCGGAGACCTTGTGGCCACAGCTCCAAACAGCTGCATCTACAATGGAGGTAGAGAACATGGTCCACTCAGACTCAATGTCCCCCACCTCCCTCGGAAGCTGGGAAAAGCTCTCCCAGAGGTGGAAGTTAAAGACCCCCCCCGACAGAGTGCTCAGCCAGATGGCACTTTTTTGTTTCCCACATAATTCCATCTATGTTCATGTTGCAATTGTTTAAGGTGGGTGGAGCACAGAAGCACGGCAGGCCAGAACTGAGTTCTCAAACTCTTTATTTTAGCTTTTCAGCTGTTATTTACTACTCTCCCAGTCACACACACACACAAGTGTTCTGGTTGGGGAGAGCCCTCTTCCTCTGCTCTCTCTCTCCTTTTTATAGGGCGTGGTCACTGGGGAAGACACACAAACACAAGTTAACTAACATCAGGTATAGTGATTCTGCCACTTACCTTCCCTGACTCCGCCCTCCATTCACAGACCGATGCTTGACCACGCCCCCGCTGCCACATACTCCCACCGCCCGACTCAGGCCAGGGAGCCGTCTGGCCTGCAGCCAACTCCCCCCCCCGATGAGAGAGGAAATTCGCCATGACCATCTGCGCCCCCGGCCTGTGGATCACCTTAAACTTAAATGGCTGGAGTGCCAGGTACCAACGGGTGATCCGCGCATTGGCATCCTTCATGCAGTGGAGCCACTGGAGGGGTGCGTGGTCCGAACAGAGGGTGAAAGGGCATCCCAGTAGGTAGTAGCGGAGGGGGAGGACCGCCCACTTGATGGCAAGGCACTCCTTCTCGAAAGTGCTGTAGCGGCCCTCATGCACCGACAGCTTCCTGCTGATGTACAGTGCTGGGCGGTCCTCCCCCTCCACCTCCTGGGACAGAACAGCCCCCAGCCCCCTGTCTGACGCGTCCGTTTGCAAAACAAAGGGGAGAGTGAAGTCAGGGGAGTGTAACAATGGCCCCCCACACAGTGCAGCCTTTACCTCAGAGAAAGCCCGCTGGCATTGCTCTGTCCACTGGACCGGATCTGGTGCCCCCTTTTTAGTGAGATCAGTCAGCGGGCTGGTGACGTCCGAATAATTAGGTATAAACCTACAATAGTAGCCAGCCAGCCCCAGGAACTGCCTCATCCCCTTTTTGGTCTTGGGCCTCGGGAAGGCCGCAATTGCTGCTGTCTTATTAATTTGGGGACGCACCTGCCCATTGCCCAAGTGGAAGCCCAGATACTGTACTTCCACCCGCCCAATCGCACACTTTTTCGGGTTGGCTGTGAGACCTGCTCGCCTCAGCGACCTAAGGACAGCCCTCAGGTGTTGTAAATGCCGCGGCCAGTCATTACTATAGATAATAATGTCGTCGAGGTATACGGCCACATAGGTGGCATGGGGGCGGAGGACCGTATCCATAAGCCGCTGAAACATAGCGGGCGCCCCAAACAGCCCAAAAGGAAGTGTGACAAACTGGCGTAAGCCAAACAGTGTGGAAAAGGCCGTTTTCCTTGCATCATCTAAGGTTTTCTTGTGTGCTTTTATCCACATCCACCCGACCAACTAACTCATCTGGTTGATCCCACATGGAGTGTCGTGTAGTGGGATTATCAAAGAACACATGGTCGTCACCAGTCCACACCACACACCAGGGAGTTCCAGGGATGGGATTGGTGGCCACCAGTTTAGCCTTTTGGGCTGCTTTTTCTTCTTCAGTCATTTCTTCCTCCTTTGGTGCCTCCACACTCTTTGCTTGTTTCTCCACATATTGTCTGTAGAGCTCCTCTCAAGCTGCAGAGCTCTCTACAGCTTTGTAGTGCTGATCAGTCTCCAGCTTATCCTTTACTTTGCTCCAGCGCTGCTGGATGTCCACGTGGTGGTCCGACAGCAAGTCAAAAAAATCCTGCTTCACCTTTTCTCCTTTGTTTTGTTTTTGGATTATTCCTTCTCTTTCTTCCTAAAGGCAGTCATGAATTCTGTGAACATAGCCTCTCTGTCCTTCATCTTATCAGTGGCCTTGAAACGAGGATCCTTTCCAGGTTTAGAAGCAAACTCACTGAATGTGGTCCTAACATTAAGTCTGGCATCCTCCATCATTTTCCTAAAATCATCTTTCGCTCGCATGAGCTTGTTTTTCTTTTAGTGAGTACAGACTGTGAAAGCGGGGCCTCACGATCCTTCTGGCTTTTTGGGTTTTAAGCAGGAGGTGTCAGAAAAGTTACCACAGGGATAACTGGCTTGTGGCGGCCAAGCGTTCATTGCGACGTCGCTTTTTGATCCTTTGATGTTGGCTCTTCCTATCATTGTGAAGCAGAATTCACCAAGCGTTGGATTGTTCACCCACTAACTCCCGGGTTTCAGCACCACTCTTGTAATTGTTTAAGGTGGGTAGAGCACAGAAGCACGGCAGGCCAGAACTGAGTTCTCAAACTCTTTATTTTTGCTTTTCAGCTGTTATTTACTGCTCTCCCAGTCACACACACACAAGCGTTCTGATTGGGGAGAGCCCTCTTCCTCTGCTCTCTCTCTCCTTTTTATAGGGCGTGGTCACTGGGGAAGACACACAAACACAGGTTAACTAATATCAGGTGTAGTGATTCTGCCACTTACCTTCCCTGACTCCGCCCTCCGTTCACAGACCGATGCTTGACCACACCCCCACTGCCACAGTTCCATATGTTATTTCATCATTTTGATGTTTTCAGGATTGTAGAAAATAGTCAAAGATACAGAAAAATATATTAATGAGTAGGTGTGTACAAACTTTTGCCTGGTACTGTAGCTTTTTTCTAGTTTTCTAGTTGGAGTATCATTAACATTTAATTAAATGAAATTAATTTAATTTAATTTTTGTTGAATTTAATTTCATTTTAGTTTAATTCTATTAACATTGACATCAGTAACATTTTGTTATTGCTAGTTTGTCATAATTATGGCTTTATTTTAAGGGTTAATTTATTATTCTTTGAGAAATATTAAGGTTTTTAAAATTTTCCTCATCTTCTTCTTATTATTAAAGGACATTAAATGCAAACACTATACTATATTAGACTGGAACTGCACAGCTAATTGCTAATTGTTGTTCTTTTTCCTAGGGGTCAGAAGTCATTGAGCAGGTCTTACACACGCTCAGTAAGTCCTCCAGTCTGGAAGAGCTGACGCTGGAGAACGCAGGACTCAAATCGTTAGTCTTATTCTGCCTTATTCAAAAAAGAGAACAAACTAAATATCATTAAGAAATCTTGTAGCTCACCACTACTGAATTCATCAAGTCAAATGAATAAAAGAACCGATTGTGTTTGCATTCATTTGTGAGAACGTGTTTTGTTTTGCTGCTTTAAGCCACCAGCTGAAAGTGAGGATCAGTGGTGTATACTATGTGTATAATTGATGCTAAGTTTAGTCTCAAAAGAGTGTTTTTTTATTTGTGTCTGTCTATTGTAGTGACTTTCCTCAGAAGATGTCTGTTGCATTGTCGGAGAATCCAGCATCAGTGATTCACTCTCTCAATTTGGCACATAACACTTTGGACAACCAAGGTATCATTTACACTCATAGTGTATGAAAACATAGTATGAAAAAAATGAAGAAAAAAGGGAGCTGCTGAAAGCATTTGGCATTGCTGTTGCAATAATTCCAATATCTGGGGAGTTCAGATATCTGGGGTCAGCTGTACAAAGTCATTGCGAGTGCAGAAGAGAAGTGAAGAAGAAAGTGCAAGCAGGAGTGATTTGTGACAGAAGGTTGCCAGCAAGAGTGAAAGGGAAAGTGTACAAGACATCAAATGTCTAGTAAGAGCAGCTGTGTTTGTATGGTTTGGGGACAGTGGCACTGACAAAAAAACAGGAAGTTAAACTGGAGATAGCAGAGTTGAAGATGTTGAGGTTTTCATTGGGAGTGACAAAGTTGGACAGGATTAGAAATGAGAATATTAGAGGGACAGCATATGTAGGATGGCTTGGAGACAAAGTGAGAGAGGTGAGATTGAGATGGTTTGGACATGTACAAAGGAGAGATTCAGGGTATATTCGGAAAAGAATGCTGGAGATGGAGTTGCCAGGTAGAAGGAAAAGAGGAAGACCAAATATAAGATTTATGGATGTGGTGAAGGAGGACATGAGGATGGTTGGTGTGACAGAAGAAGACATGGAGGACAGGAGGAGATGGAGGGACATTATCCACTATGGCAACCCCTAATGGGAACAGCCGAAAGAAGAAGTGACTGTAGCAGTAATCATCCTCTACTATAAATATTTTCCCAGAATACTATGCAGGGTATAGTACTGAACTCTAAAAATGGCTTCAAAGTAGCCTATCAGGTTTGAATGCTACATTTTATTGCATGTAGAATTTACAGAAATTCTTTACAATGCCATCTGTCTGTCTGTCTGTCTTTCCTTACCTCCTTCTCTGAAACACATTGCTCTCACTGACTCTCACACTCATGTTCTATCTTTTCAGGTGTGTGCAATTTGATCCAGCAGGTGTGTCGTCTTAGCAAAGGACTCCGTCTCCTTAATCTGTCCAAAACATCGCTCTCATCCAAAGGTGGGCAATAGTTTCTTCATGTAATAATAATAATAATAATAATAATGAAAAAAGAAATACAATTTTAATAGTCGTGTAATACGGAAGCGTATTGCTGCCATGCCAGAAAACGGAAAAATGATCAATATCATGTTATTACGTGAAAAGTTTATTGTTACAACAAGATGTTTTTTAAGTTATAACAAGATATTTTCATGTTATTACAACATACAATCTTCTCACACTATAACAAGAAACTTTTCTTATCATAACAATAGACTATTATATGCTATATCTTGTTATAATGTGATAATTATTGAAACAGAACTTTTCACAAGATAATTTATATTGTTAGGCTATGTTTGAGGAATATGGCTAATTTACATGATTTGATTAAGTTCTACTTCATACTTGGGTGGAGACATGGTGAGATTCATGTTATAACAATATATGTTAGCACATTTTAACATGAAACATTTCATGTCATAAGATAAATAGTATATTGTTATAACAAGAAAGTTTTCTTGTTGTAACATGATGTGTTAAGGTTTTGCTGGGATTCGAACCTGGGTCGTTGGTGTGATAATCCAGCAAACCCCCACTAGCCCACCAGGGGGATGACTCAAGTGCAGAGGCGTGAGGCGAAAGTAGAGTATCAAAAAAAAAAGTTTATTTACACTATTTACAATCCAATGGAAAAAAACTAAAAGAAAATCCAGAAGCTCAGAAGACAAACCAAAATAAAAATATCCAAAGGTAAAATGTCCAAAAACAAAAGGAAAGGCAAAATGCTGAACGCTGAGAAGATCAAAAAGGTACAAAGTCCAAAGAAAGCAAAAATATCAAAAACACAAGGGCACAGGCAAGATACGTGGGACAGAGGAAACTAGCACTAGACAGCATAGCATAAAGACTCCATGACAAGGGAACAGAGGGGTATTTATACACAAACTAATTAAAGAACAGGGCGGGGCAGGAAACAGGCAATCAAGACAAACACAAAACACAGTGGTGGCCTCTAGAGGCCAAAACAAACATGACAAGATAAACATAACAGCAGCCTCTAGAGGCCAAAACAGTCCCAGTCCTAACAGGACCCCCCCCTCGAGGAGCGTCTCCTGACGTTCCCAGTGCGATCCGGATGGGCCGAATGGAAGTCCCGACAAAGTCCTTTGTCTAAAATGTCCCGGGTGGGGACCCAACAGCGTTCCTCAGGGCCATAGCCCTCCCAGTCTACCAGATATTGAAGCCCGCCGCGGACCCGGCGGGAGTCAAGCAGGCGATGCACAGTGAACACAGTCTGACCCTGGAAGATGCAGGGGGGTGGGGGATTCCTGGGGCAGGGGCATATGTGGATGTCAGTACGGGCCGCAACAGGGAAACATGGAATGTGGGGTTGATCCTCAGAGTCCGGGGCAACTGGAGCCGGTAGGCGACAGGGTTCACCCTGCGCACCACCTTGAAGGGGCCAATGTAGCGAGGAGCAAGCTTGCGGTTCTCCACCCGCAGCGGACGGTCCTTGGTGGACAGCCAAACCCGCTGCCCAGGGCGGAAAGCGTGGGCAGGTCTTCTATGGCGGTTGGCCTGAGTCTGGTTGGTTCTGGAGGTCTGGATGAGGGTCCTCCTGACCTTGCTCCAGGTCTTGCGACACCATCTCAGATATTGGTTGACTGAGGGCACCCCCACGTCCTCCTCCTGGTCCGGGAACAGAGGTGGCTGGAACCCGAATTGGCACTGGAATGGTGACAGCTTGGTGGCCGATGACTGCAGGGTGTTGTGGGCGTACTCTGCCCATGGCAGCCAGGTGCTCCACGATGTCGGGTTATCCATGGCCAGGCCTCGCAGGGTGGTTTCCAGGTCCTGGTTGGGCCTCTCCGTCTGGCCATTGGACTGTGGGTGGAACCCAGAGGAGAGGCTGGCAGTGGCTCCGATGAGCTTGCAAAACCTGTGCCACACTCGGGAGGATAACTGGGGCCCCCGGTCAGAGACAATATCCTGTGGGAGACCAAAGACTCGGAAGACGTGATTGAACATTAGTTTAGCTGTTTCAAGGGCAGAAGGGAGCTTGCACAGTGGTATAAAGCGGCAGCCCTTGGAGAATCTGTCAACTATGACCAAAATGACAGTGTTACCTTGTGACTCAGGGAGACCCGTGATGAAGTCGACTTCCACGTGGGACCAGGGACGCTGGGGAATGGTCAGAGGATGCAGGAGGCCCTGGGGATGCTGTCATGGGTTCTTGCTTCTGGTGCACACCTCGCAGGAAAGGACGAATGACCTCACTTCCTTCTCCATGCTTGGCCACCAGAAGCGTCTTCTCAAAAAGTCCAGGGTCCTTCAAGCTCCCGGGTGGGCGGTGAGAGGGGACGAGTGACCCCACTGGAGAACCTTGGCCCGGGCTTGATGTGGGACGTACAAGAGGCCCGGTGGCCCCGTCCCAGGACCGGGGTCCTGGCGTTTGGCTCGTCGGACGGCCTGCTCAATACCCCAGCGGACAGGGGCCACAATCCGGGACACAGGGATAATAGGCCCAACTTCGCTCTCCCTGTTGGTGGGAGCGAACAGCCTGGAAAGCGCGTCAGGTTTGGTGTTTTTGGAGCCGGGGCGGTATGATAGGGTAAAGTCGAACCGACTGAAAAACAAGGCCCACCTAGCCTGTCGTGGATTGTGTCTCTTTGCTTGCTGGAGGTACTCCAGGCTCTTGTGGTCCGTCCAGACCAAAAATGGATGTTGTGCTCCCTCCAGCCAGTGCTTCCACTCCTCAAGGGCCAGTTTAACTGCTAGCAGTTCTCGATCCCCCACGTCATACCGGGACTCTGCAGAAATCAGGCGGTGGGAGAAGTATGCGCAGGGGTGCAACCTTCCTTCCGAGTGTTGAGAGAGGACCGCGCCGACGCCGCTGTCCAAGGCGTCTACCTCGACGATGAAGGGTTGTGAAGGGTCCGGGAGGACCAGAATGGGTGCCATGCAGAAGCGGTGCTTGAGGTCTTTGAACGCCTTTTCCGCCTGAGGAGACCAGACATACGATCCACCTGTCCCTTTGGTGAGGTCCGATATGGGCGCTGCTACAGAACTAAAGTTCCTGATAAACTTGCGGTAGAAGTTTCGCAAATCCTAAGAACTGCTGAACCTCTTTGACGGACTTGGGGGTGGGCCAGTCCCGGACGGCCAGGGTCTTGGCTGGATCCATCTGGAGTTGGCCTGTCCGTACAATAAAACTCAGAAAGGAGACCTCGGGAACATGAAATTTGCATTTCTGGGCCTTAGCAAACAGATTGTTCTGTAGCAGCCTCTGGAGAACCTGGCAGACATGGTGGCGGTGCTCCTGCACGGTCTTGGAAAAGATTAGGATGTCGTCGAGGTAGACAAAAACGTACTGGTTAATCATGTCCCTCAAGATGTCGTTGATTAGGGCCTGAAAAACAGCTGGTGCATTGGTGAGTCCGAAGGGCATCACCTGGTACTCGTAGTGCCCAGACAGGGTGGTAAAGGCAGTCTTCCACTCATCTCCCTGTTGGATACAGATGAGGTGGTATGCGTTCCGTAAGTCCAATTTGGTGAAGACAGTGGCGCCTTTGGAGCAGATCGAACGCTGTGGACATCAGCGGAAGGGGATAGCGGTTGCTTACAGTGATCTTGTTCAGACCCCTGTAATCAATACATGGCCGGAGCCCCCCATCCTTCTTGCCGATAAAGAAGAAGCCGGCACCAGTGGGTGAGGTGGAGGGTCGAATGAACCCAGAGGCCAAGGCGTCCTTGATGTACTCCTCCATGGCCTTGCGTTCTGGCTGAGAGAGGGAAAACAGTCTGCCACGAGGAGGGGTAGTCCCAGGGAGCAAGTCGATGGCACAGTCGTAGGCACGGTGCGGAGGAAGAACGGCGGCCCTGCTCTTGCTGAAAACTTCCTTGAGATCCCAGTACTCTGTGGGAACTTGAGATAACTCAGTGAGATCAGGAGGCTCGGCAGGAGACACAGGAGAGCTAGAGAGCAGACAAGAGGCATAGCAAGCAGGACCCCACTCCACAACCTGGCTAGTGACCCAGTCTATACGAGAGTTGTGGCAGGTAAGCCAAGGGAGACCTAGAATAACTGGGAACTCAGGTGACGGAATCAGGTGCAGGGATATTTCTTCCTTGTGACCTTGAGACTGGAGGAAGACTGGAGAAGTTACTTGGGTGACTCGTCCATCACCTAAGGCTTGGCCATCCAGGGCAGACACAGACAGTGGGACTTCAAGAGGAGCAGTCGGGACATTGATACTTTGGGCGAAGTGAACATCCATAAAGTTTCCAGCCGCCCCAGAGTCTAACAAGGCTTGACAAGAGTGGACGGACTCACCCCAGGAGATGGAGACCAGGATGTAGACTCCTTGGCCAGGGAGTTCAGGAGAGAGGGTAGGCCCCGTCACAACCCTCCCTCGGCTGGACGGGGCGGTCCTTTTCCCGAGAGCTCGGGACATGATGCTCGGAAATGGCCAGGCTTGCCACAGTAGATGCAGCACTTGTCCCTCTTTCTGCGCTCCCTCTCAGCTGCAGAGAGACAAGTACGGCCAACTTGCATGGGCTCTGGACAGTCACTGGAGGAGGTAGACGGGCTCCAGGTCGAGGCAGTGAGGCCGGGGAAGCTCAGGACTCGGCGGCGCTCTCTAATCCTGTTGTCAAGACGAGTAGAATGTGAGATCAGAGTTTCGAGGTCACTTGGGCATCTGATAGAGGCCAGGCCGTCTTTGATGGGGTCAGACAAACCATGGTGAAAGGCTGAAACCAGGGCTGCTTCGTTCCATCCACTGACTGCTGCGAGCGTCCGGAACGCGATGGCGTAGTCCGCGACGCTTCCTTCTTGCCGGATGGACATGAGCTTCCTGGCTGCGTCTTTACTGGTGTCTGCCTGATCTAAGACATGAAGCATCTCCTCCATAAACAACTTGAAATCAGAGCACTCTGGTCCCTGTCTCTGCCAAATGGCCGTTACCCAAGCTCGTGCCTTACCAGCTAACAAGGTTATCACAAAGGCAATCTTGCGGCGATCCATAATGTAGGTGGTCGGCTGAAGCTCAAAGGTGAGTTGGCACTGGGTAAGGAACTCCCGGCACTCACCGTGCTTGCCATCATACCTCTGTGGTGCAGGAAGGCTGGGTTCGCGAGGTGAAGGAGACAGCATGGCGGGAGGCACTGGAGCATGAGGTGGAGCAGGAGCCGGATCAGGATGAGGAGATGTGGGCAGAGGAGTCAGCTGTGCCAGGGTTTTCCCAATTTGCTGAAGCAGTACCTCGTGGCGAGCAAGGGCCTCACGTTGGCTCGTAAGTGTTCGTCCATGAGTGTCCATGGTAGCTCCGAAGTGTGTTAAAGAAGCCATAATTCCCTGAAGGTTAGCCAGGTAGACCGTTGAAGACGCCTCTGCTGAGTCGGTCATGACGGAGTCTTTCTGTTAGGGTTTTGCTGGCATTCGAACCCAGGTCATTGGTGTGATAATCCAGCAAACCCCCACTAGGCCACCAGGGGGATGACTCAAGTGCAGAGGCGTGAGGAGAAAGTAGAGTATCAAAAAAAAAGTTTATTTACACTATTTACAATCCAGTGGAAAAAACAAAAAGAAAATCCAAAAGCTCAGAAGATAAACCAAAATAAAAATATCCAAAGGTAAAATGTCCAAAAACAAAAGGAAAGGCAAAATGCTGAATGCTCAGAAGATCAAAAAGGTACAAAGTCCAAAGAAAGCAAAAATATCAAAAACACAAGGGCACAGGCAAGATACGTGGGACAGAGGAAACTGGCACTAGACAGCATAGCATAAAGACTCCGTGACAAGGGAACAAACAGAGGGGTATTTATACACAAACTAATTAAGGAACAGGCCGGGGCAGGAAACAGGCAATCAAGACAAACACAAAACACAGTGGCGGCCTCTAGAGGCCAAAACAAACATGACAAGATAAACATAACAGCGGCCTCTAGAGGCCAAAACAGTCCCAGTCCTAACAATAAGTTTGTATGTGATAATGTGAAAATATGTTATGACGTGATAAGTTTGTATGTCATAATAACATGAAAATATTTTGTTATAAGGTTGTATGTCATGATAATGTGAAAATATCTTGTTATAACTTGACAAGTTTTCTGTCATAATAACGTGAACATATTTTGTTATAATGTGATAAGTTTGTATGTCATAATAATGTGAAAATATCTGTGATAAGTTTGGATGTCATAGTATTATGTTATAACGTGATGTCATAGTATTATGTTATAACAAGATATAAATATCTTGTTATAACGTGATGTTTGTATGTCATAATAACTTGAAAATATCTTGTTAAAATGTGAAAGACATCCTGTTACAATAAACTTTTCATGTTATAACATGATAATGATCCATTTTTCTTTTTTTCACGTGGCAGCAGTAGACTGCTGTAGCGTAACGCAATGCTACTATCTGTATATGTATCTGTTTCATTCTCTAAATCAGAACCAGAAGTGGGCGTGGCTTAAATATGAACCCTTCATCTATGTCCCTGAAAAAAAAAAAACAAGACTGATGAAAAAACATTCAGAAAATATATCAGAAAGCAATTTGCAGAACATTATTCAGCTCCTGACCAGATCCTGTTCCTCAACCTCAGCTACATCTGTCGAGTTCAGAATCAGTTTCAACCAGATGGCCTGTGGACCTTTCTGGCAAGCTTTCTGTCTAATGTGACTGAGTAAGAAGGAGCACTCTTGTACATTTCAAAACAGATCAAAGGGAAAATCTTTTATTTACAGTTGACATCATCAGCCATCTCATTATATTTTATCAGTTTTCTGGATTTGTTACATTCCAGATAGATCAGAAAGTTCACTGGACAAGGTAGAAATCACGATAAATTAACGTAAAAGTTATTATTTTTTAAAATGCTGCCACATGATTGGATAATTGCATAAGTATGCAGGTTTATGGGTGTTCCTAATAAAGTGGTCGGTCAGTGAGTGTGTGTTGTGCACTGAACATTTTCAGATGGAACACCACAGCGTTTAGCTTTTAATGCTCAATCTTTAGAAACCTTTATGAATTTTTTAGATGTTTAAAATCGATTGTTTCGATGTTGTATAATACACGCATGCAAGGCTGCTTGCCTTCTAACTGTTTTAGCATGACGTAACCTTTCATGCTTGAAGGGATAAAGGATTTTGATAATGCTTACTTTGATGCTGGCTGACACACACACACACACACACACACACACACACACACACACACACACGACATATATACTCATAATGCAACACTCGTATTATTTATCAGAGCTGCGTGTCAGCCGTCTTTTCGGTTACACTTGCAAAATTTAAACAAGCAATATCATAGAACTCTATCTATCTATCTATCTATCTATCTATCTATCTATCTATCTATCTATCTATCTATCTATCTATCTATCTATCTATCTATTTTCATGTTCACTTGATGCAATATGCTTTACCATTCTCATCAAAATTTCACATGGCAAAAGTGTAGTTTTGGTGAGTCCAGGACTTACTTCAAGACACACAAAAATACACTGCTGGTTGTGTATAAACAGTGTGCATTCAAAGGTTATGTACTGTAGATCCACAGACTTGAAATTGGCTCCAAGAAATGTGCTTGTACTATGTGTGTGTAGGTTGCAGGGTTGTGACAGGCAGTATATAAACATGTCAGGTCCTCAGCTGTGGCTGGAGAGTCGGCTTTGTCCACAAACAGGGCAGAGAAAAAGCATTCGAGTGTGATTTGATTGACAAACCAAACCTCGATTTTCTTTCACACACTGCTCTTTTGTGTGCTGTCCCGTATGAGCTGCCAGCCGAGACTGCTTTCTGCAATTACTAGCTTCCTGCAGTGTACATTCAGTCCCAGTGTTGTGCCCGGAACCTTCCTGCTTTTGGGAATGCTTTCCTGTTTCTGAGCAACATTTATTTGAAAAGATGTTCTGAGTAAACATTATATATTATGTGCTTTTGCATACTAATATACAGTATGATATGATTTCCATGGTGACTGATCATCATTTTACAAGATGACAGGAAGTTTCTCAGAGCACTCAGTAATATGTATGAATATTGAAGAAAAAATAATCAGAATGATGTAGTGTTATTCTTAATACTGAATACGTCTAGGAAGTTTTTAGAAAGAGGTGTTATTTATATTGTTATAGTTAATTCTTCAAGGACAAGGTGATATGCATGTGTAAGTCCATAATATATCAGCATGAAAGTTATCAAGGACAGCTTTGAAGGAAATGTAGTGTCTTAAGAAAGTATTCATCGGCCTTCGTGTTTGTCCTGTTTTTTCGCATTACAAGCTGGAATTAAAGTGGATTTTTGGAGGGTTAGCACCATTTTGATTTACACAACATGCCTACCACTTTAAAGGTGAAAATAGTTGTTTTATTCTGACACAAAGAATAATTAAGATGAATAAATCTGGAGTGTGCATAAGTATTCACCCCCCAAGTCAATACTTTGTAGAGCCCCCTTTTACTGCAATTACAGCTGCAAGTCTCTTGGGGTGTGTCTCTATTAGCTTAGCACATCTCGCCACTGGGATTTTCCCCATTGCTCAAGGCAAAACTGCTCCAGTTGCTTCAAGTTAGATGGGTTGCTTTGGTGTACAGCAATCTTCAAGTTATCCCACAGATTCTCAGTTGGATCAAGGTCTGGACTTTGACTAGGCCATTCGAAGATATTTAAATGCTTCCCTTTAAACCATTCCAGTGTAGCTTTACCAGTATGTTTAGGGTCATTTTCCTGCTGACATTTGAAACTTCATCCCAGTCTCAAACCTCTGGCTGACTCAAACAGGTTTTCCTCCAGAATTGCCCTGTATTTAATGCCATCCATCTTTCCTTCAATCCTGACCAGCTTTCCTGTCCCTGCAGATGAAAAACATCCCCACAGCATCATGCTGCCACCACCATGCTTCACTGTAGGAATGGTGTTCTCAGGATGTTGGGTTTGCGCCACACATGGCATTTCCCATGATGGCCAAAAAGATCAGTTTTAGTCTCATGTGGCCAGAGAATCTTCTTCCATGTGTTTGAGGAGTCTGCCACATGCTGTTGGGCAAACTCCAAATGTGTTTTCTTAAGCAATGGCATTTTTCTGGCCACTCTTCCATAAAGCCCCACTCTGTGGAGTGTACAGCTTAAAGTCGTCCTATGGACAGATACTCCCATCTCTGTTGTGGATCTTTGCAGCTCCTTCAGTGTTCTCTTTGGTGTCTTTGTTGCATCTCTTATCAATGCCCTCCTTGTCCGGTCTGTGTTTTGGTGGGTGGCCTTTTCTTGTCAGGTTTGTAGTAGTGCCATATTCTTTCCATCTTGCTATAATGGATTTAATAGTGCTCCGTGGGATATTCAAAGTTTGGGATATTTTTATGCCTCCACCACCGTAAGGTGCAGAAGGCATTATGTTTTTTATTCCTCTGCCACCGTAAGGTGCAGGAGGCATTATGCTTTCGGGTTGTCCGTCTGTCCGTGCGTGCGTCCGTGCATCCATCCCGAAACGTTGTGAACACAATATCTCCAAGGCAGATGAAAGGAATTTCACCAAACTTTCACCATTTGTGCACTTGGGGAGAAAGATAAACTGATTCGATTTTGAGATCAAAAGGTCTAAGGTCAAGGTCACTGTGAGGTCAAATGTCTGTCCGCGTGCGTCCGTCCCAAAACCTTGTGAACGCGATATCTCAAAGGCTTATGAAAGGAATTTCACCAAACTTTCACTATTCGTGCGCTTTGGGACAAACATGAATTGATTAGATTTTGAGATCAAAAGGTCTAAGGTCAAGATCACTGTGAGGTCAAATGTCTGTCCGAAAACCTTGTGAACACAATATCTCCAAGGCAAATGAAAGGAATTTCACCAAACTTTCACCATTTGTGCATTTGGGGACAAAGATAAACTGATTAGATTGTGAGATCAAAAGGTCTAAGATCAAGGTCACTGTGAGGTCATATGTCTGTCCGAAAACCTTGTGAACACAATGTCTCCAAGGCTGATAATTTCACCAGGTCAAGATTACTGTGAGGTCAAATGTCCATCCCCAAATCACAACTTAATAAGGCGTGTAGTCTACCGGGCGGAGGCATCCCCATCGATGCTGTTGGCGTCGAGTTCTATCTAGTTTTATAACCCAACCCTGATCTATACTTCTCCACAACTTTGTCTCTGACCTGTTTGGAGTGCTCCTTGGATCTCATGTTGCTTGTTTTGTAGTGTTGCAGAGTCAGGGTCTTTCCAGAACAGGTTGATTTATATAGCCATCATATGACAGATCATGTGACACTTTGATTGCACACAGGTGGATCTTAATCAACTAATTATGTGACTTAAGAAGTGAATTGGTTGGACCAGCACTTATTTAGGGGTTTCATACGAAAGGAGGTGAATACCTGTGCACACTCCAGATTTCTGTTTTTTCATCTTAATTATTGTTTGTGTCACAGTAAAACAACAATTTTCACCTTTAAAGTGGTAGGCATGTTGTGCAAATCAAATGGTGCTAACCCTCTAAAAATCCATTTTAATTCCATCTTGTAATGCAACAAAACAGGACAAACATGAATGGGGGTTCAATATTTTTGCAAGACACTGTGTGTGTATAAGACTTGCGATCTGTCTTTCTGTTCATTTCTCTCTCTCTCTCTCTCTCTCTCTCTCTCTCTCTCTCTCTCTCAGGTGTGGTTTCTCTCTCTCAGGCTCTGTGCTCGAATGATGATTACTCAAACTCACTCCTGCATTTGGACCTGAGCAAGAACCCTGGCATATTGTCCGGAGAGGACGCAACGGTCAGGCAGCATGCACACACACACACAAATGAGCCTGTGCACACACACATATGCTAATATGCAAACATGCATACAGTGGTGCTTGAAAGTTTGTGAACCCTTTAGAATTTTCTATATTTCTGCATAAATATGATCTAAAACATCATCAGATTTTCACACAAGTCCTAAAAGTAGATAAAGAGAACCCAGTTAAACAAATTAGACAAAAATATTATACTTGGTCATTTATTTATTGAGGAAAATGATCCAATATTATATATCTTTGAGTGGCAAAAGTATGTGAACCTTTGCTTTCAGTATCTGGTGTGACCCCCTTGTGCAGCAATAACTGCAACTAAACATTTGCGGTAACTGTTGATCAGTCCTGCACACCGGCTTGGAGGAATTTTAGCCCATTCCTCCGTACAAAACAGCTTCAATTCTGGGATGTTGGTGGGTTTCCTCACATGAACTGCTCGCTTCAGGTCCTTCCACAACATTTCCATTGGATTAAGGTCAGGACTTTGACTTGGCCATTCCAAAACATTACCTTTATTCTTCTTTAACCATTCTTTGGTAGAATGACTTGTGTGCTTAGGGTCGTTGTCTTGCTGCATGACCCACCTTCTCTTGAGATTCAGTTCATGGACAGATGTCCTGACATTTTCCTTTAGAATTCGCTGGTATAATTCAGAATTCATTGTTCCATCAATGATGGCAAGCCATCCTGGCCCAGATGCAGCAAAACAGGCCCAAACCATGATACTACCACCACCATGTTTCACAGATGGGATAAGGGTCTTATGCTGGAATGCAGTGTTTTCCTTTCTCCAAACATAACACTTCTCATTTAAACCAAAAAGTTCTATTTTGGTCTCATCCGTCCACAAAACATTTTTCCAATAGCCTTCTGGCTTGTCCACGTGATCTTTAGCAAACTGCAGACGAGCAGCAATGTTCTTTTTGGAGAGCAGTGGCTTTCTCCTTGCAACCCTGCCATGCACACCATTGTTGTTCAGTGTTCTCCTGATGGTGGACTCATGAACATTAACATTAGCCAATGTGAGAGAGGCCTTCAGTTGCTTAGACGTTACCCTGGGGTCCTTTGTGACCTCGCCGACTATTACACGCCTTGCTCTTGGAGTGATCTTTGTTGGTCGACCACTCCTGGGGAGGGTAACAGTGGTCTTGAATTTCCTCCATTTGTACACAATCTGTCTGACTGTGGATTGGTGGAGTCCAAACTCTTTAGAGATGGTTTTGTAACCTTTTCCAGCCTGATGAGCATCAACAACGCTTTTTCTGAGGTCCTCAGAAATCTCCTTTGTTCGTGCCATGATACACTTCCACAAACATGTGTTGTGAAGATCAGACTTTGATAGATCCCTGTTCTTTAAATAAAACAGGGTGCCCACTCACACCTGATTGTCATCCCAATGATGGAAAACACCTGACTCTAATTTCACCTTCAAATTAACTGCTAATCCTAGAGGTTCACATACTTTTGCCTCTCACAGATATATAATATTGGATCATTTTCCTCAATAAATAAATGACCAAGTATAATATTTTTGTCTCATTTGTCTAACTGGGTTCTCTTTATCTACTTTTAGGACTTGTGTGAAAATCTGATGTTGTTTTAGATCATATTTATGCAAAAATATAGAAAATTCTAAAGGGTTCACAAACTTTCAAGCACCACTGTATAACAAATGTGTGATGTACACATAATCTGCCCTCATCACGTGATGGTCATACATTTGCATTTATACACAAAACAGTGCACTGCATGAAGTGCCGGAACTTGTGTCATAGCATGTACTTCACTATGTTTATCATCAAACATTCTCGCAATTAACACAGTGGATGAACTGATGCTGATTATTTATGTTTGTGTAGCATCTGCATATGTTCCTGTCACAGCCCAACTGTTTAGTCCACTTGGACCTATCAGGCACAGACTGTTGTGTGGACTCAGTGAGTACTTCCTGTCTTTTTCCATTTCTCCGAATTGTCTCCTCAAAATATATCCAAGGCATAACTGAAAGAGGGGCGTAAGTAAAAATGAACATGATTCCAAAGTGGTGACAGTGAAGCATGGTGGTGGCAGCATCATGCTATGCAGCTGCTTCACTTCAGCTGGACTGGGGCTCTAGTTAAAGGCCCGGTCCCACTGCACTTACGGATGCAAAGAGGATGTAAAACGTAAAAAAATCTTTGCCATCCGTTGGAAAATGCTATGAATCCGTTGTGTACTCATTGCATACGTGCTTCATACGCTCTATCCATCGAGCATCCATCCACCGTGATTTCATCCGCGCAAAAAGTTTTGAGCTGCACAAAACTTTTAGAACGGATGAACTTTCCGCTGTGTACGATGTAAATCCGCGACATATACGAGCAACAAACGTTCTATGTCCGTTATCATCCGTTAAACCTCTGCTGTATCCTCTCTGCATCCTCTGGGCATCCTCGCAACTCACATCCGCTGCAGCTGAAAACGGAAAGAGGGAGGAAAGATAAGGTACATGAAACGTCTATTCATCGTTAGTAGCACAGAAATAGAAAGGATGTAAGCGTATGCATCTCGTATATAAAGTATTCAAAACGGACAAAGCGTTTATATCTGGGATGTATCTCGTATATTTAGGATGTCTGGAGTATGTCTAGAGTATGTAGAAGGACACCTAGCAGCAGTCTCATCATCACAGTCAGTGTCAGGGGGTGGGGTGCTGGTTCTGACCTTCTTCACCTTGCCAGGGCTTGAACGAGTAGGCACGGACTTCCTTTTCTTGCCTGACTGGCGCACCATGGTGTTGATACAAGATGTAGTAGAGATGTATCAATGTAGCCTTCTTCAAAAACGAGATGTAGTAGAGATGTATCGATGTAGCCGCCAGCACGTCTTTCCGCTTTATGCTGACGGCGTTCGTGCTGCATCCCTTTATATCCGCGGAGCAGACGCAATTCATACCCCCCGCATGCGCAGTGAACGGTCTGCATCCGATATACATCCGCGCAACATCCCCTTTGTTTCCGTTAGGCGTACGTGATGCATCCCCTTCATCCGCTATGCATCCGCTCTTTCTGCTATGCGTCCGCTTCTCAGTTATCACCAGTAACCCCTTCGGAGCTGTCATCCACTTCCATCCGCTTTCATCCGCTAGGCTTCCTATGAACATGCGTTTAACATCCCCGCTATATACTACCCACGTCCGTTCTTTTCCGTTCTGTTTTCGCAAATTTTCGCCAATTTTGTCCATTTCTGGAGCGGATGAAAACGGATAGAGCCACCCCCGAAATTTTGCTCGTCCGCTGTATCCTTTTTGCATACGTTTTGTGTCCATCGGCCAGTGGGACCGGGCCTTAAGATTGAAGGGATTGTGGATAAAACTCCAGACACCAATCTATTTTGGCACAGAAACCTGCAGACCTTTGTTACACAGCTAAAGATGAAGAACATTTTCACCTTCTAGTACAATAACCATAAATACGGAATACACTGTGGCATGACTGTTATGTTTGTTTAAAACTGACACGTACAGTGTCTTGCAAAAGTATTCATCCCCCTTCATGTTTATCCTGTTTTGTCGCATTACAAGCTGGAATTAAAATGGATTTTTTGGGGGTTAGCACCATTTGATTTACACAATATGCCTACCACTTTAAAGGCGAAAATTGTTGTTTTATTGTGACACAAACAGTAATTGAGGTGAATAAACAGAAATCTGGAGTGTGCATAGGTATTCAACCCCCCAAAGTCAATACTTTGTAGAGCCAACTTTTGCTGCAATTACAGCTGCAAGTCTCTTGGAGTATGTCTCTATTAGCTTAGCACATCTAGCCACTGGGATTTTTGCCCATTCCTCAAGGCAAAACTGCTCCAACTCCTTCAAGTTAGATGGGTTGCATTGGTGTACAGCAATCTTCAAGTTAGGCCAGAGATTCTCAATTGGATTGAGGTCTGGGCTTTGACTAGGCCAGTGATTCTCAAACTGTGGTACGCGGGCTCCATTCTAGTGGTACGCCAAAGAATCACTTAATTAAATATATATAAAATTTAAAAAATAAAATAAAACGTGAAATACTTTCCATAATATCCGAATGGATGAAAATATCTTATCAACCGATGACAAGAAAATGAAAGGAGATACAAATTAAGTTAATAATTTTAAAAAGTTTGCAAGTGCTTCTGGGTAGCCATACGTAGCGTACGTACGCATTCCCGCCGGTTCCGCTGACAGACGGTTATCCGCCATTGGTAGACTAGGCTGTGATGGGAAAAGGTGGAGGTGGCTTTGCTAATTATGACGAGTATGACAAAATTACTGTCGTGGCTTAAATCCGCGAATGGGAGCGTGGATCAGGAGAGAGGGAGAACTGAAGAGGACGTGTGTGAGCCAAGCGCAGATGCTAACGACAGTGGCAAAACCAGCTCCAGAACTGCTAGCAAACGGCAGAAACCAGTGAGGAGGAAGTATGACAAAAAATACATAAAACTGGGATTCATTTGGAGCGGGACAGAGGAGCTGCCCAGGCCGCAGTGTGTTGTATGCGGGGACGTTCTGAGCAATGAGTCCATGAAACCATCGCATCTCAAACTGCATCTTACAACCAAACACACAGCACTAAAGGACAAACCAGTGGATTTTTTTTAAACGAAAACGTGATGAACTGAAGCAGTCCAAGTCCACCATTCTGTCCTATGGTACACCCGTAGCCAAAGCACAGGAAGCTTCATATCGTGCCAGCCTCCTGCTCGCCAGAGCCGGTAAGCCGCACACAATCGGGGAACTGCTGTGTTTACCATTAGCCAAAGAGATGACACGCATCATGTGTGGAGAGAAAGCTGCCAGAGAGTTAAACTTGGTGCCGCTTTCAAATGACACCGTGTCAAGGAGAATAAATGACATGGCTGACGATGTTAAAAAGACACTGATTGAGCACATTAAGAACAGTAGATATTTTACCATACAGCTTGATGAGACTACAGATGTTGCAGATTTGGCCAATTTATTTGATTCATTATTTAAGTACAGTGTTTTATTTTCCTATATTTAAACACAGTGTTACTGTTCAAAGTACTGTGTGTAATGTTACAGTGGCCAACAATATTAAATATACTTGTTAAATAAAACCTCCGCCTTGTTTTTAATGAATACTTAGGCCTACTACGCTACTGTATTTTAATGTTGGTCATTATGGTGGTACTTGGAGAGCCAAGTATTTTCTGAGGTGGTACTTGGTGAAAAAAGTTTGAGAACCACTGGACTAGGCCATTCCAAGACCTTTAAATGTTTCCCTGTAAACCACTCCAGTGTAGCTTTAGCAGTATGTTTCAAGTCATCGTCCTGCTGGAACATGAACCTTCATCCCAGTCTCAAACCTCTGGCCGACTTAAACAGTTTTACTGCCAGGATTGCCCTGTATTCAGTGCCATCCATCTTTCCTTCAATCCTGACCAGCTTTCCTGTCCCTGCAGATGAAAAACATCCCCACAGCATCATGCTGCCACCACCATGCTTCCCTGTAGGAATGGTCTTCTCAGGATGTTGGGTTTGCGCCACACATGGCATTTCCCATGATGGCCAAACAGATCAGTTTTAGTCTTATTGGGCGGCACGGTGGTATAAGTGGTTAGCACGGTTGCCTCACAGCAAGAAGGTTCTCTGTTCGAACCCAGCGGCCGGCGAGGGCCTTTCTGTGTGGAGTTTACATGTTCTCCCCGTGTCTGCGTGGGTGTGCTCCAGTTTCCCCCACAATTCAAAGACATGTGGTTAGGTTAATATGGGACGGCCTTAGGCTGAGGTGCCCTTGAGTGAGGCACCTAACTCCCAACTGCTCCCTGGGTGCTGTTAGCATGGCTGCCCACTGCTCTGGGTATGTGTGTGCGCTCATTGCTCATGTGTATGCATGTGTGTGTTCACTGCTTCAGATGGGTTAAATGCAGAGAGGAAATTTGACAAGTGTGTGATGAATAAAGTTATGCTTTCTTTCTTTCATTTGACCAGAGAATCTTCTTCCATGTGTTTGGGGAGTCTGCCACATACTGTTGGGCAAACTCCAAATATGTTTTCTTAAGCAATGATTTTTTTTCTGGCCACTCTTCCATAAAGCCCCACTCTGTGGAGTGTATGGCTTAAAGTGGTCCTATGGACAGATATTCCCATCTCTGCCTGCGAAAAATCATGAACATAAGATGGCAAGACAAGGTCTCCAACCTGGAAGTCCTGGAGAGATGTGGACTACCCTGCATAGAAAGCCAGTTAGTTCAGAGCCAGCTGCGTTGGACAGGACACGTCGTCCACATGGAAGACTCCAGGATACCCAAGATGTTGTTGTATGGTCAGCTGAAACAGGGACACTGAAATCCTAGAAGATCATGCAAATGCTACAAGGATACCTTGAAGACAAGCCTCAAAGCCTATGACATAGACATTGCCTCTTGGGATACCATGCTCCTGACCACCAACACTGGTGGCAGTTGTGCTCTACGGGCATCAGAGCTTTTGAACAAAAAAGAACACTGGCCATAAAGGAGAAACGAGAGCAGTGCAAGCAAGGCACACCTCCCACAGACGTCTTCCTCAGCAACACCTGTGGGAAATTCTGTGCATCAAGATTTGGACTCTACTCAAACAGGTGGACTCACATGGACAAATAGCCTGACTGCCTACTCATCCGTCAGCCCGATGGGAGACTCCATCATCATTGTTTGTGTCACAGTAAAACAACAGTTTGCACCTTTTAAGTGGTAGGCATATTGTGTAAATGAAATGGTGCTAACCTTCTCATCTCATCTCATCTCATTATCTCTAGCCACTTTATCCTGTTCTACAGGGTCGCAGGCAAGCTGGAGCCTATCCCAGCTGACTACGGGCGAAAGGCGGGGTACACCCTGGACAAGTCGCCAGGTCATCACAGGGCTGACACATAGACACAGACAACCATTCACACTCACATTCACACCTACGGTCAATTTAGAGTCACCAGTTAACCTAACCTGCATGTCTTTGGACTGTGGAGGAAACCGGAGCACCCGGAGGAAACCCACGCGGACACAGGGAGAACATGCAAACTCCGCACAGAAAGGCCCTCGCCGGCCACGGGGCTCGAACCCGGACCTTCTTGCTGTGAGGCGACAGCGCTAACCACTACACCACCGTGCCGCCCGGTGCTAACCTTCAAAAAAATCCATTTTAATTCCATCTTGTAATGCAACATAACAGGACAAACACAAAGGAGGATGAATACTTTTGCAAGACACAGTATGTTGTGAGAAGGGTTGCCAGATTTACATGGTGTATTAAAACACATTGTTTGTCTGAATAACTTTCCCCTATTACTGGAGAAATACTAACTGCTAGCTTTCGCCGAGACATGTTACGCTGATGTATATATTCTGGAAATGGAGGAAAGTGTTATCTGCCCTCTTTCACATACATGAGCTCACAGACACCTACAGTATAATTGGTTAGTGCCTCTCTGATTGACAGGACAAAACAGTAATACTGTACCATCCCGGCCACCTAGAAAGTAAGGCCAGTTTATCTCACATACACCAAGAAGCCTTTATTTATCACACATACACTCAAGCACAGACTTAAGCACAGTGAAATGTTTCCTCTGCATTTAACCCATCTGAAGCAGTGAACACACACATGCACACACAAGTGAGCAATGAGCACAAACACATACCCAGAGCAGTGAGCAGCTATGCTACACCACCCAGGGAGCAGTTGGGCACTTCAGCCCAACTTTCAGGCCATGGCTGCCCCGTGTTAACCTAACCATATGTCTTTGAACTGTGGGGGAAACCAGAGCACCCGGAGGAAACCCACACAGACACGGGGAGAACAGGCAAACTCCACACAGAAAGGCCCTTGTTAGCCGTAGGACCCAGAACCTTCTTGCTGTGAGGCGACAGTGCTAACCACTACACCACTGTGTCATCACCATACATAGAGTCCCGGGCCAAAGATAGATGTGGGATCAAGATTTGAGCTCGCGATCTGGTGACAATTTCTGAAGCCACTTTTGGCGCAACTACCAATTTTGGTGAAATTCTTCATAATACACCATTTTCAAGCAGAATGCACCAAATGTGAATACTGCTGCAAAAATGCACACGTTTGGCTTTCAGAGGAAAACCATTAGCTTCCTGTTGCCTTCATGTTCTTTCTGTTCAAGATCATGTTACAAATCAAATTATCCTTGAGCAAATGATCTCAAAGGCAGATAAGATGGGTGTAAATGAGGTACCAGAAGGCGTACTGAGGTTTGACATGCTGTATGTTGGATGCTGATAGTTTGGTGGATGGGGTTGAATTTGTTCCTGGTTTTCTCACATACTGTATTTTGCAGTTTCACTGTTTATCTTTTCTTTTTCTTCTTTTCTTTCATGATTTTCTCTCTCCCTCTCTCTCTCTCTCTCTCTCTTGCTCTCTCTCTCGCTATCTTTCTTTGTGTTCAACCTCCAGCTGTTTGGGGCTCTGCTCCGGGGCTGCTGCGCTGACCTTTCTTACCTCAACCTCTCGAAAAACTCCTTTGCTCACAGGTTAGATTCATTCTATCTCTCTTCCTTTCTATCCATTACATAATAGACTGATAACAAATTGCCTATTTTAACATAATGCATAAAACTACCGTAAGGTGTACAATCACTACATGGTGCATGTGTGTGTTTATTTGATTACACAAATAAAAAATGCTCTATTTTCAAGTCTGTTCTTATCTTAACTAAGCAACAGCTATGTTTTAGTGAACACCATCAACTATTATACACCTTATACAAATAATGGTAATGTTAGCTGGCTAGCTATTTTAGCCAAATGCTTTTGGGATTTCAGTACCTTGCTAGGTTCATTAGCTAGCTAGCAAGCTAGCTCATGTTAGTTCATACCATCTACCAGAAATGCCTATTACACATTATCCTGAGTGTTACCTATAGATGATATTTGCTTTTGTATTAAAAATCAAATTCAACTAACCAAATTAGCAAGACGATAATCTTAGACAAGCAATTTATGCTTAATTAAGTCCATTAACACCATTATTATACACTTAATCTTTTCACAATGATGAGCAGAAAAACCCCTCAATCAGATTTATTACTGAACCAAATCTAAAAGAGCTGAAATAGTTCAATAATACAAAAAACCCCACTTATTTCTACCAATCAGATGCAAAATAATATGTGTGCATGTATCTAATGCATCTGTTCACTGTGTCTTATCTCTCATATCATATTTCCCCCAAATAGGAAGGTGAAGGAGACTCTGCCGTTGTTCCGTCAGTTCTTCAGCTCTGCATTCAGTCTCACACACGTCAGTTTGGCCTCCATGAAGCTGCCGCTGGAAGCCCTCAGGTGAGACACCCACACTCATTCTTGAAGGCCGGAGGTCGAGTCCACAGCTCATTCACCAAGTTCCTTTTTTCTGTGAAGTAAATGAAGTCTCTTTTATATGATTGCCGTCTCAAGTCCAACAAGAATGGATTTAGATTTTTCATCATGTTCAGTAGATATTAGCTTACAGAATGGTGTAGCAACGTGAGTGTAATGTTAATATTAAAATTTCTTTCTTTCTTTCTTTCTTTGAAAGAAATTTGTTCTTAGGTCTGACCAACAACCCCCATATCAATGACATGCATCTCGACATCAGCAGCTGCGAGGTATCTCCTAATCTGTGTATTCTTGTGGCATGATTAAGGAATGGAAATGTATGATATACAGTATATCATGTTGCATACCTTGAGGGGGCAGCAATAAACGGTTTGAAAAATGCCTAGATTATTAGTAACGCAGACTTGTTTTGAGGATTGTCTTGTTTTCAGTAGTTTATCAAAACAATGTCGAAATTCAAAACATGTATCAGCACCATTTTTGTAAATGTTGTAGCATGTTTGTATGTAGTCTGCTGGGAAAACCTGTCAGATGTCCAGTTCAGCAGCAAACAAACCAGAAACCAAAACTGAGGTAAAATTGCTGTAAATATAAATAGACTACCAGTCAAAAGTTTGGATACAGCTTCTAATTCAATGTTTATTCTTTATTTTTGTTCACTGAAAGACACTTTATGTCTGAAAGGAATGATGGACTGTCGTTTCTCTTTACTTAGTTGAGCGGTTCTTGACATAATATGGATCACTTCAGTTGTGGAATAGACCCATTTACTGTCTTTTTATTATTCACTCTTTGATCTCAAACAGATTAAGAAGGTAAGAAATTCCACTAATTAACTTTTGACAAGGCATACCTGTTAATTGAAACACATTCAAGGTGATGACCTCATGAAGCTGGTTAAGATAATGTCAATAGTGTGCAAAGCGTCATCAAGGTAAACGCTGGCTACTTTGAAGAATCTAAAATATAAAAATGCTTCTGTGTCACATATACATTAGTCACGGCCCCCACCCACACTGTTGGTCTAGGGAATCAAACCAGCAATGTTTTGATCACAAAGCTGCATCTCTAACCTGTAGACCATGGCTGCCCCATACTTTTGTACCAAACATTTTTTGTTTTTTAAATACTTTTTGTGTACCACATAATTCCATATATTTTCCATATTTTAGTTCATATTTCATAGTTTTGATGTCTTTAATATTGTTTGACAATGTAGAAATTAGCCAAAATACAGAAAAAAACTATAAACATGTAGGTGTATCCAAACTTTGTGATTAAATTTCGTACATCCAATATGGTTTCATTATGTACTCTCAAAGCCCTGAATAAACTCAGGATCAAATTGAATATCAAACATTGCCGCTATGATATTTGATCATGGCAGATAGTGAATTTAATACTTGACTAGGGGTTGACTGATAGGTTTTTTTTTTTCTGGTCTGATACCGATTATTAGCAATCCAGGACACCGATAACTGATATTTGTGGCTGAAGTTCATGAAGTTCATAAATTTGATATTTGTAGTTTGAACATGTAGAAGAATTCAGTTCCTAAACACATTAAATGTAAATGAAGTGAACATTATGTTTAATATTAGAACATTATAAAAAAGTACTTCATCTCAAGGTGTGAATGTAAGGCTTTGATCAATTTGTTAGTGACACTCACTGGCCACTTTATTAAGAACACCTATACACCTGCTGTTTTATGCAGTTCTCTAGTTAGCCAATCCCTTGACAGCAGCACAAATGCATAAAATCATGCAGATACAAATCAAGAACTTCAGTTAATGTTTATTTCAGACATCAGAATGGGAAAAATAGTGATCTCTGTGACTTTCACTGTGGCATGGGTGTTGGTACCAGATTGACTGGCTTGAGTATTTCAGAAACTGCTGATCTCCTGGGATTTTCACACACAACAGTATCTAGAGTTTACACAGAATGGTGCAGAAAACAAAAAACATTGAGTGAGCGACAGTTCTGTGGGTGGAAACATCTTGTTGCGAAGAGAGGTTAGAGGAAAATGGCCAGGGGTGGGTTTCCCAAAAGCCTCTTAACGCTAAGAGCATCTTAACTAGGAGAGAGGAGTGTTCATTGTGATGCTCGCTCTACCATTTAACAATTATCTTTGTGCTACAATGCTTCTGGGAAACCCACCCCAGATTGGTTTGAGCTGCCAGGAAGAATATAGCAACTCATAGCAACTCTTTACAATCATGGTGAACAGAAAAGCATCTCAGCATGGAACAGCAGAAGACCACATTGGGTTCCACTCCTGACAGCCAAGAACAGGAATCTTAAAATCAAGAACAAGTTCCAATTGTGTACATGCTGTAGCCAAATGAACATAATCCTAGTGTGTAATCAGCTCAAACACACAGTGGACAAAGTTTTAAGAGCATTACATAGCATAATAAAAAGGAAAGGAAATTTATTAGCAGAGCAGAAGTGACTGAATTCATCGGTGGTTATTTCCTCATTGAAGTGAACATGAACAGGGATCAGTCAAGTGAATTTTATCTCCAGTGATGAAACAGAGATTGATGCGAGCAATCCTGATAATCAAAGTGAGATCTCACTTCCTGTTGTAAGCTTATATTGTAATTCTATAAAACTAGTCATAAAAGTTATAAATGTAGAGGTAGGCAGGGTGACTGTCAGTGGACTTGGAATGAAATATTTGAATGCAGTTTTCACCATTTTTAGTTTTGGGATAACCAAATTTTAAGATTTTAAGAAAAAAATGTTTGTTTTTTTTCATACTACTATAGAAATATGATGCAGTAGAAAATTTGACTATGTGACAGGTATTCCCAGGCTGCCGCATATTGTCAACAGTGCTTTCTGGCATTAACAGTATAACTTTTTTCACAGTTGTTTATCTTGTTATAATGATACACATTTACACCTGTCCTCATAATTTTTGAGTGTTTGGACAGTGAAGTCCAAAAATCTGAGCCCACTAGTGAAAATGCTTAAAAATGTTGATCATTTGATTTAATTATGTAATCAGCAGTAACCTGATTTAGGAATATTTACATTAATATTAGAATTACTTCATATTTCTTCAGACCCCCTTTTGATATAGGGACAATTTTTTGTTTATTTCCAATTTTAAAGGGGGGGGGGGGGGGGGGGGATTTTCGGCGTGGTCTCGGACTTTTGTACCCTGCTGTATATAAAAGGGATTTACTTCATTAGACTTCATAAATAAAAAAATCTGATTTATTTCTCATTAACATTAGCATGCATTCGCAAAGTGGTGTTTATGTATTTATTTATTGTTTAAAAAAATGCCACATTCAACACAATTACATCCAGAAGAGTCTTATCAGGACTACCAAGGTCATCTACTTTTATTTTTATCACAATACAAACATGAAATGCATTTTTAAAACCCTGATATGGCCTATATTTATACTGATTGATACTAATATAAACAGCATTTATGTAATAGATACATTTTACTTGTTTGATTGAATATTTTCTTTATTAGAGAAATTAGTGTGTAGCATTTTTCCATGCTTAGTAAAAATTCCAATGAGGCCATTTTGATGTAAACAGAAAATAAGTGTTAAATAAGTGTTAAATATCCTCATATAGCTACGATCAGCTGGAGCTGCTGTTATACAGGACTTGTTTCCACGAATCACGTCCATTGCTACGCTGGACATCTCAGACAACGGTGAGCTCCACTAATAAGACTCTACCAATGCAAAACAGTATGGCCTGTTGGTGAACTGTATTTCTCAGCAATCCACTGAATTATACTCTCTCAGGATGTTAAATTATCACACGTACTTCAGTCCTACTGAGGTTAAAGCTAACTATGCATTTTACACTAGGGTTTGACGCGGATCTGCTGACTGTTTTTACTGGTTTGTCCAGACATCCTTCGCTCCGACACCTCCACCTGGGCAAAAATTTTAACATCAAGAGCAGGTATGCCATTTTTAAACCTTTGCAAGTCTGTGTGTTTGTGATTATTTAGTGTATACACATCTGAATATGACAAAAAGGAGTCTAGTTGGAACAAAGATAACTGTTTTTCATCACACATTAAAAAAATAGAGACTACTTTGTGAATTGAACACTTACCCCGTAGAGCTAAGCATTGCTTTATTTTTTTTAAACTGCAATAAGCAATTTTAGCAATTCATATTTTTCCATGACAAAAACCATATTGGTTTTAAACTACGGTACCTATGTTACATTATGGTGGCACAGTGGTGTAAGTGGTTAACGCTGTCGCCTCACAGCAAGAAGGTTCTGGGTTTGAGCCCAGTGGCTAATGGGAGCCTTTCTGTCTGGAGTTTGCATGTTCTGCATGGGTTTCCTCTGGGTGCTCCGTTTTCTCTCACAGTCCAAACACATACAGGTTAGGCTAATTGGTGGCTCTAAATTGTCCGTGAGTGTGAATGGTTGAGAGGAGAAAACCTCTATAATAATCGTACTGGCAATGGGAAACCACTACTGTAATGTTCCCTAGACACTTTGATGGCTGAAGCCATCAGAGCGGCCATGTCACTGTTGTGATATGCCAAAATGGATGGATGGATGTTACATAACATGGCATTTAGCGGAAGCTCTAATCCAGAGTGACGTACAAGAAGTGCAAAAGTCAGGTAAAAGAAGTGCTGCACTTAGATTAGATTAGATAAAATTTTATTGATCCCTTTGGGCGGGTTCCCTCAGGGAAATTAAGATTCCAGCAGCATCATTACAGATAAACAGAGAAAATAGAGAAAACTTCAAGATAAATTAAAATAAATTATTTACATATACAAGTATAAAAAGAATAAGATATGGGGAAGAGGGGGGGAAGGGGGTGGCAGCAGGAGAGATATTGCACTTTATATTTCACATTATATTGCACATTGTCCGGTGTTGCTTATTGTTAGGCTAAGACAAGAAGGTTCTAGTACAGGGGCTTCAAAGTTTGGGAGAATAGCAGGGTACAAATAATTTACAGCAGGGTGCAAAATGGTAAAATGTCTGCCAGCGGCAGACATAATGCACGCAAAGCGTGCAGGAGGGGTTTCAAAGGGGGGTGCGCCCCCTTTGGGCACGGAAAATTTTATGAAATGCACTGAGAAATGGTGGCCTCTGGTAACTTTTAACAGTGAAAATAAAGGGTAATCAATACTATTTGGAAACTTGAAATATGAAACCATACCTCAGTCATTTTATCAAATTTCAGAAATATTTGCAAACAAACACATAAAAAGTAGTCCGATTGAAATCCACATATGGATGATATAATAATTTTAAGTCTGATGTGCACTTTGACTAAGCTAAGGTGACAAGTTTCTCCAGATTCTCTAATACTATTGAAGAATATGGTGAAATCTTGAATACAGATGAAGAACAAAACAACTTCAATTATAATCAAAATGTTTATTTTTTGGCAGTCAGTAAACTGTTACATAAAATGCAGCTACATGTACTTCATCAGCTGACTTCATCGTTATTAAAAAACAGCAGCTAGCAGCACTCATTGACAGTCTCAGCATTTCTATTGAAAATAACTTTTATCCAAATCTCATCAACCTAATCATGTAGGGGCCTACTGAATAGAAATTATATAAATCTAGTTATTTAGTGCGGGTTAGGCACAACAAATATTATATGAGTGTGTGTGTGTGTATATATATATATATATATATATATATATATACATATATATATATATATATATATATATATATATATATAGAGAGAGAGAGAGAGAGATGCAAGTACGAATTTTTCATGGGGCGGGATGGTTTGGAACAGGTCATCTAAAATTGGGATAACATTTACCCGGGACGGGTATTTGAGGCGGGTCATCTAGCTTAAGCTTGATTCGCGTTGTTACGCACACAGTTTGTTTTTTCGAGCAGCTGACAAACGCAGAGTCAACTTTACGAACTGTGATTATAATGTCTTAAGCAAGGCTGAGAAATGGTGGACTAAGACGTATTTATTTTTCTATATCAACACAATGACAGAATAAATTTGCGTTCAAAACGTACTTACCTTTCCCTCTAGACCTTTTTAGCCACGCATCCAGCATGGAGCCGCTTGCAACTCTCTTCGTCGCCATTTGTGAGTCACATGATGGTATGAACCATTCACAGTCCATGGAACACTCTAAGCCAATCAGAGTACGGCTTACATATGGCACAAGGGGCAGTAATGGCTGCACTCATGTCGAGGATGTAAACAAAGTTGACGCGGCAACGGACATACATGACATAGTGGATGTAATTTACGTTCACAACTTTTTTTGCCGTCAGAAATATTTAATATTAAATTTTGTGACTCGACTGACAATAGCCGGCGGCATAACAAGCCACAGACAGCGATTTGCCGCCTGTGACTTTTGAGACCGCAGCTAGTACTAACTGGACAAGTGATAGAATAACATTAAGTGTAATATTCTGTTGAAGTACCAGCAACCAGCCAAGGAAAACAAAACAATTCTACCATACAAATGAGCTGACAAAGAACAACTAAATAGAGAAAAATAAAACTCCAATGTCTAACCTCAGGCTAGCCAGTACACAGCCTGGTTTGGTCAAGACCACTATGCAATTACACAGTGGGCAAGGAAGCAGGGGAGAGGTGCAGGCTGAAGAGGTGGGTCTTCAGTCTGGCTTGAAGATGGTCAGAGAGTTGGCAGTTCTGACCTCAATGGGAAGGTAATTTGACCAACGGGGAGCCAGGACAGACAGTTGTCTTGAGCAGGCTGGGCAGAAGCAGAGAGGACAGATGAACAGTAGTAACGGAGCTTAGGGATCTGGCTGGTGTATAGGGTTGGATCAGCCTCTGGAGGTATGCTGGACCTGACCCCTTGACTGCCTTGTAAGCTAGCACCAATGTTGTAAATTTGATGCGAGCTGTGATAGGTAGCCACTGAACGGCAGCAAGCAGAGAAGTAATGTGGGAGGAATGAGGGAGGTTGGAAACTGTGGTGAAATACATTGTGCCCCTGAGACATAATGTTTTCCCCTGTGACTGTCACCTTCAAAAGCACACTACACGACACAGCACTCATGTCATTAACATTGTTTCATCATTGCACTCACACAACACGCAAGACCTGTGAACGCTGATTGGGAGGGTGGCCACGCGTGGTTGACGAAGCGCTTGCTTTAAATGTCACTATGCTGCATCCGTAGCTGAGAGTGAGTGTAGCGCAGCAGAGCAGTGCAGAGCTCAGTTTGGTTCCTGTGCGAGCAAAGCGTGAAGGTGCGATTCTGGAGTAGAAGCTAAACCGAGTGGAATACTTGTACATTGTTGCCGATGACGGAATTTGCGGCGGAGATTGCAAGCCGACCCAAGCCAGATTTCCGTGACGGAGGAACATCGCAAGCCACAGGTGAGAGTGGCTAACAGCTACTTCAAGCCCGATGCGGGAAGCGGATGGCTAAGGTCTGTTGAAGCTTCAGATCCAGGACAGTCCATTCTAAACAGCCAGCTCCAGAACTGTGAGTTAAACCGTTAATCCACACGCACCTTGCTGCTCGTTTACCAAGTGCTACAACTCACTGGAACTACAAACGCTCTCTCCCTCTACACACGCTAACATTCACAAACATACAAGCCCAAACACACACACACACACGTGTTAGAACTGGGGACTGTCTTGGCCTCTAGAGGCCGCTGTTATTGCTTTATCTTGTCATGTTTGTTTTGGCCTCTAGAGGCCGCCACCGCTTCTGTGTTTTGTGTTTGTTTTGATTGCCTGTTTCCATGTGCCTTTTACCCCCACCTGTTCTTTATTTCCTGCCCTGCCCAGTTTCTTAATTTCCCTGTGTATAAATACTTCCTCAGTTTGGTCCCTAGTCACGGAGTCTTTGTGCTGTTATGTTATCACTAGAGACCTCTGTTCCATGTTCCTTGCCTTTGTCTTTGTGGTTTTTGTACTTTGCTTTCTTTTGGACTTTTTTGGACTTTGTATTTACTATTTTTGGATCTTCTGAGCGTTTGAATTTTTGCCTCTTCTTTTCTGGTTTTTGGCTCTTTGTTTTGATTTTGAACTTTTGGTTTTTTCCCCGGTTATTTTCTGAGCGTTTGGATTATACTTTTGTTTTTGCCTTGGATTGTAAATATTGTAAATAAACTGTTTTTTTACTCTACTTTTGCCTCACTCCTCTGCATGTGAGTCATTCCCCTGGTGGCCTAGTGGGGGTTTGCTGGATCATTACACCAGCGACCTGGGTTCAATTCTCAGCAAAACCCTAACAACATGAACCCTGGGTTTACATGACATTTTTGTTTATTTTTCGTGCCCCTTTCACCGAATTGGGAGCATAACTTTGAGTTTGAACTTTGAAAACGTGCAAACATTGAAAGAAACTGAAGTATCCTATTTTTGTTTGAGAGTGCTACGTGCCCGGCTTGTTATGGAGTACTATTAATGCCATTATTTTTTGTGAGTAAGTAAAACAATACATGCACGCCTGGAAATTTGGTTTTGTTATAGATTTATGATTTGCTGTCGGTGGAGAAAATTTGAGTAAACAGAATATGCACGTTTGAAACTTACTTTTTGTTATTGTTTTGTTATTGCTGGCGGTGGTTACTTTTAGTTAAGTGGCAGGATTTTGGGCCTGCCTGGCGCCTGAACTAAAGTTACACTTAAACCTTGGGTGGCACCGTTACAAAACCAGGTTGGCTGCAGCATTCTGGATGAGCTGCAGAGGTCTGATGGCAGATGCTGGAAGGCCAGAAAGGAGAAAGTTGCAGTAGTCCAAGTATGAGAGGATCAGTGCTTGGACAAGGAGCTGAGTAGAGTGGGTGGTGAGGAAGGGGCAGATCCTTCGGATGTTGTAGAGGAGAAATCTACACATCTGCTGCAGCAGTGTTCATTGAGGAGGAGAGTCTGTTGTCAAACACCACCCTTAGGTTCTTTGCATTGGGTGAAAGTGACACATAGATGTCCCCCAGAGGGATGACGACATCCAGGGGTAGAGAGGATGGAGCAGGAATGTAGATCACCTCCTTTTTGCCTGGGTTGAGCTTCAGGTGATGGTTGTCCATCCAGCACTGGATGTCACACATGCAAGCAAAGATGCAAGCAAAGATGCAAGCAGAGACCTGTGTGTCAGAAGGAGGAAAAGAGAGAAAAAATTGAGTGTCATCAGCCTAGCAGTGGTAGGATAGACCATGACCCGAGATGAGATGTAGAGGGAGAAGAAAAGAGGCCCAAGGACTGAACCTTGAGGGACACCAGTGATAAGTGGGTGTGGTGCTGATATAGTGCCAGACCAGGTAACCTGAAATGAAGTGGTAGTCAGACAGATAGAGAGGGGTAACTTGTGGGATCTGAGATGGAGCAGTTTCTGAGGAAGACCAGGTCAAGGAGGTTGCCAGCTTTATGGGTTGGAAGTGAGTGCAGCAGGGAGAGATCAAAGGAGTGGAGTAGTGGAAGGAAGGCAGCAGAGTGGGAGGCTTCTAGGTGAAGGTTGAAGTCTCCCAGGAGCATCAGTGAGGTGCCGTCATCTGGGAAGATGCTGAGTAGGATGTCCAGTTCATCAAAGAAACATCCCACAGGACCTGGCAGGCAATAAACAACAATGACGGACAGATTAACAAAAGAGGAGAATGAAACATGAAATTCAGAGGAAGAGATGGAGAGGTAAGAGAGTGGAAGAGTTGAAAACTTCCATGACTGAGAGATCAATAAGCCAGTACCACCACTTTGACGACCAGACAGTCAAGGGGTTTGAGAGAAGGAGGTGGAGAGGGCTGCAGATATTGTGGTGTTGTCAAGTGAAATCCAGGTCTCGGTCAGTGCAAGGACATGGAATGATAGGAGGGAGGCATAGGCCGAGATGAAGTCAGCCTTCCATGTGGCAGATTGTCAGTTCCATAATCCAGCAGTGATCCAGAAGGTGTCAGTGGAGGTAGCTGAAGGGTAGATGAGGTTGGAGAGGCATCGTCCTCCCGGGGGGCCATGGTGATGGAAGCTCCTTCTATGGGTGAAGGCACAAAGAGGAATGGGGTAGAGACACATAATGAATAGGTTATGGCAGTGGTAGGAGAGGAGGAGAGATTTTGGGAAGGAGTGATACTATGCATTGCTCGAAACCACACTAAGGCTACATCCACACGACAACGGCAACGAGATATTATTTAAAAACATATTGCGTCCACATGGGCAACGATCAGTAAAATATCAGGTCCATATAGCAACGCAACGCTTGCTGAAAACAATGCAATACACATGCCACACCTCTAGGGGCGCTGTAAGACAGTCCCTTCGGAGACACCAGAACAATAGAAGAAGTAAGGACGCATGCGCATAAACTATTATGCGCGAGACTTCATATTAGCCACAAAGTCAGAAAAATCTGTTCATAAAATTACATTATAATGACCAAATACAATGAAAAGTATTTTTCCAGTCTCACCTGTGAAAGGTAATCCCATGTGATCTCGTTTGGATGGTAAACCTGTTGGTACAGTTAAACACAGCACATGAATGAGGCATCTTTATTCTCCGCTTTGACCCATCCAATATGGCGGCGAGGATGACGTATGATTCTACGCGGAAGGCAGCATCTTTAATGGTCCGGAATAAATTGAATGCTACACATTGATGGATTAATTTGTTCTTCTACGCCCTTTTTGAGGAATGTATTGTAGGACTTAAACCAACATCTGAAGAGGTGAGATCGCTCCTTTTTTTTCCCTATTTTTGCTGGTGGGATTGACTCTGACCTAAGAGCTATTCTGTCTCTCTCTCTCTCTCTCTCTCTCTCTGCACCATTACACAATAAATATTCACAGTGAAAATATTTTGTAAGCGCGTTTCATGAACCAAGTTATAGGATTTGTTGACAACTCGCATCGAGTTCGTTACACTTCTACCCGGCGTGAAGCACTCACAGTCATGTGGTTGTGACGTCATCGTAAACAAATCCGTTCTACTCATCCAGACGACTTCGCAACGGCAACGTTGCCAGATCTTTCCACTCTGGAACCCGTTCTCAAAAGATTGCGTTTTGGGGCACTCAAAACGCCGGTGCCATGTGGACGCCAGGCCGAAACGATAAACAATTGTATTGGATTGACCTGAATCCATTGCCGTGTGGACAGGGCCTAAAAGCCCTGCTAATTAGCAAATGAAAAACAGCTGATCACTTGCACAGTCGAAACCAATAGGCGAATTCCATCTTGTAGCTAAGCAGATGTAAACACAAGGTAATGGAGTAGCACACATCCAACAAGCAACAGATTAACGCTAAGTATCCAACAGATACAAGCAACAGATAAACACAGTGTATTCTAATTATGAAAACAATCAGCAAAACACAGAAAACTTAGCCTGATCTAAAAGCATTTCATAGCTCCTGTAGACAATGGCAAATGCACTCAACTAACATACAGAGATAACAAGCATACCCAGTGGCTAACTTGTGCTATCTAACGGCATGTTATAGCTCGGAAGGCACTCGGTAGAGTGCATACCTTCGCCAAGTCACATATTATCAACATCAAAATCACTTAAACCTAGGATAATACTAAAGCTGTACACCAAATTTTATCAAAATCCATTCACTACTTTTTGAGTTATGTTGGGAACAGGCAAAAAATCCTGGGTCTGCATACATATCCAGATTTGCATCAAAATCTAATCAATTGTTCCTTTTGCTCATGGTCCAACTTTCCTCAAAATTTCATAAAAATCCATTAATTACTTTTCGAGTTACACTAGGAACAGACAAACAAGCAAACAGAGGTGAAAACATACCCTGTTCCAACAAAGCTGGCAGCGGTAATAATAAAGTTATATCATGCAGGGTAAAAATTTATACCAGATTTTGGTACGGAGATATGTGATAATGTTGCAGTACTTGAGACTGGTCTCAAGATCACTTTTTGAAAGTCTCAGTTTCACCTTGGAATCAACTGCATTACTTGGTCTTGTCTCAGTAACAGACATAGACGACTTGGGATTTTATTTCAAGAACGGTCAAGACCACAACTGCGGTGATTTCACGAAATTGCTTATGCATTATCTCATTCATTTTTTAACATCGTTACTGTGATTGAATGTAAAATTTTCTGCTTCAGATATGACCAATAACATGACTCATTGCTAATTTGAAATTTTTCTTCTTGTTAACATCTGTCACCCCTCCCCACCCCCCTTCATACACACTGGTCTGGTCCTGGTCTTGACTCAGTCTTGCCCTGCCTTGGTCTTGGTCTCGATACACTTTGTTCTTGGTCATAACTTGATCTTGGTGTAGGTGGTCTTGACTACAACACTAATATGTGAAACTCCAAACTAGTATACTTTTTTAGGTAAAAGTTTGCCTGAACATGGAAAATAAAACAAAACAAAAAACCATCAGAAAAGCCAATTCACCCAAAGGGAAAGGATGTGGGACACAAAAGACAGTTCCAGCTGTTTTCATTTTGTGCTAACTTTATCTAGGTGAACTTTTAATCTCATTCATCTCATTATCTCTAACTGCTTTGTCCTGTTCTACAGGGTCACAGGTAAGCTGGAGCCTATCCCAGCTGACTACGGGCGAAAGGCGGGGTACACCCTGGACAAGTCGCCAGGTCATCACAGGGCCAACATATAGACACAGACAACTATTCACACTCACACCTACGGTCAATTTAGATTCACCAGTTAACCTAACCTGCATGTCTTTGGACTGTGGGGGAAACCGGAGCACCCAGAGGGGGCCCACGGGGAGAACATGCAAACTCGGCACAGAAAGGCCTTCGCCAGCCACGGGGCTCGAACCCAGACCTTCTTGCTGTGAGGCGACAGTGCTAACCACTACACCACCGTGCTGCCCCTGAACTTTTAATTACACGTTAATTTGTTAACCTCAGTCTTGTAAGCCACTAGAAAGCAAAAAGGGCAAGTATTTTGCATTTCAATGTCGATAAACAGTGCAGTAATAAAAGTGCAGATTAAAAAGTGTTGTTCGTCATCATATAATATTATACCCCCTCATATAATGCAGGAGGATACTAGCCTCAACACCAAGCATTGCCCGATTTGCCCGACCAAGACGTTCTGGCAGAAATATTTTAGCGAGTTAGGCCCGTTCGGGCACACCTATGGTCAGCTTCTTTAAACACAAAAATGATTTTTGAGCGAGTACATTAAAAAAAAACAAGACGTATTAACCAGCATCCTCGCCTCCCCTGTGATCGCCATTTTGTTTAATTCTTCCCGATTTGTACCTCCGATTCTGATTAGCTCACTTCAGGCGCATGTGCGCATTTGTGTGCATGTTCTTAAAGTGGTACATACAGTGTTTACTATCCCCCTATCAAGTAGCATCTGTGACTGGGGATTCTGAGCAGTCAAAAGAATCAAAAGTGACTGGAGATCGCACACACAGAGCGCGCATGTACACAGAGAGAGAGAGACAGACAGACAGATACGTTTGTGGGTAATTCTATGGATCTGTGATGACTGCTGGAAGAGAAGAGCAGGGAGGAATCGAGCGGCAGTCATTTGTTTACACCCGATACCAAAACTTGTAGCGTCCTAGCAACTATCACAAAGACATGGACAAAAAGCCCAGAAACTCATATTTACCTGGGCAAAAATGATACAGGATTTATCTTGTAGTGTCCTGATCCCCAGATCTTTAACCCAGCCACATATAAAAAGTTGTATGCCTCCATGCTCTTCCAGGTTTTCATCTGTGTGTCCATGTAGAACGATGTCTGAAGCACCAGGTAGTTTGAGATGTCGGGGAACTCAACGTATGGATAATTTTCCAACTCATAATGAATGAATAACTTTATTTAAACACAATAAGTTGATCAGCAGAGCTGGTGGGGTTGTGCGCGTGTACAGATGCAAATAATTACAAATATAAAAGATGAAAAAATATACACAATCTTTTGAAAAAAAAAAACCCTTAATCTGAAAAAAACCTTAATTATCAGTTAATTATCTTTGCATTAAGTTAAATAGTATGCATAACTATTGTCTTTGTATTTAGTTACAGCTACAATTTGATCAAATTTTATTCTACTAATGTTAAATTTAGCTGGTAAATTTTTTCTTTCATAGGAAAAACCCTGGGGTGGCATGGTGGTGTAGTGGTTAGCACGGTTGCCTCACAGCAAGAAGGTTGTGGGTTTGAACCCAGTGGCCGGCGAGGGCCTTTCTGTATGGAGTTTGCATGTTCTCTGTGTGGGTTTGCTCTGGTTTCCCCCACAATCCAAAGACATGCAGTTAGATAGCCCTGTGATGACCTGGCGACTTGTCCAGGGTGTACCCTGCCTTTTGCCTGTAGTCAGCTGGGATAGGCTCCAGCTTGCCTGCAACCCTGTAGAACAGGATAAAGCAGCTAGAGATAATGAGATGAGGAAAAATCCTAATGTTGTGTATGTAGATATCTATCCCATTGAGTGGTTTTTATATCCACTTCTTTTGAGTATACTTCTTGGTTTTAATAACTTGCTTGTTTGCTGTGCACAAACATGGCAATAAGTTCTTGTGCTAATGGATCAGGCTCCACTTTTGGATCATTAATCCCTTTTGACCGAGAATACCCTGCATGCATGATTTGGCTTCTGGCATATCCATACAATTTTAAATACAATACTTCCAATCTAAATATTTGTTTTTACTGCATTTATTTAAATTCCCATCTGTAACAAGGAGTGATGTTGCATCCCATTAATACACTTTACAATAGATTACTAGATTCTAATAGAATAGATAAGCCAAAATAATTGGGGATCTTTTTTAATGGGGCCCGACTCAGTATGAATAGGTGGGCCTCAAAGCAGAAAAGGTTGAGAACCCCTGGGCTGCAGGGCCCGGATCTTGATGCATATAATGCTGAGAGTGTAGTCCACCTATGGTGGACGGAGGGACAGCGTGAACGGCGCCCACAATTTGCAGAGGCTGCACAGGAAGCTGATGTAGATGAGGAGGACAGGTTGTTTAATTTCCTCCTAAATGCAATGGCAAACTGAATGATCAGACAGTACTGCAGTACAGACTCCTGTTTTATAATGTTTTTAGTTTTATAATTCATCTTTGCAATATTGCTAGTCATTGTTATTGGAAAAACAAAGTGTGTTTTGTGTCCTAAATTCTATATAAAAAGACGTATTATGTACTAGTATTGCCTTACACATATGATATTGATTTATGTTTCATGTTTTCAGGGCTTGTCTTGTTCTTCTGTTGCAGAAATAAATGTTTTTAAATTTTTTTTTTTAAACATGTACTTTGTCTAAATAACCCAATTATACCCCTAGAAAACATATCAGTGTTGCCTTGAACCGTCTACTTGAAAACTTGCTGAAATACTGCAGAATTTTAGGGCTAAAGTAGGCCAAAAAATTTTGAGGCCATTTGCCCTGCAGGGCAAAAGTTGTCAAAAGTTAACGTTGAGGCCTGGGATATAGCTATCACTCTGTCCATCTGTCCAGCCGTCTGTCCGTCTGTAAACATTTTTGATAACTCAAACTATTCTGAATTTTTTTACAAACCCTCTCAGTTATGTTAAGTGACTAGAGGAGTTCTGGCTTTTGACATTATAGGATTTCTGTGATTTTTATTTTTTTCTGTATTTCCATGGCAACCAATTCAACTTAGGAAAATTTGGAGTGGGATTTCATGCGGGGGCTGGGGGGATGTGTCATCTCCTGATTGTCAGGTTGCAGGCACTTACGGATGTATGTGCAGGGGAGAGCGGGGAATGCAGACTGGCAAACAAATTCAAAACACTAGACGAAATCGAAGTTCAGGAACAGGCAGGGGTCGATCGATTGGCAGACAGAATAATCAGGGCTAGACTAAAGAATAATGAGAACAAGACAATAATGAGGGTTGAGACCACAATAAGGCAGGCAGATTAACAAGGCTTGGTATGACAGATAAGACACTGAATGATACTTCACATCAAGTGAGTGTGGGAGAGGTGTTTATATAGCGTGGGCTGATTAACGAGGAAATGAGTGACAGGTGTAATTCATAGACGGGTGATAGAGGGTGCTGTGGTTCTTGGGTGTTGTAGTTCAGATCGGCCATGTTTGTAGCCTGACTGGAAATGGCGCTCTCTGTTGTGTTACTGACACTGATGACTATTGTTTTTTAAGCATAGAGCATGTATAACATAATTTTCTTTTTCTTTTTACCTCCACCAACTTTGATGGAGGAGGTTATATTTTCATTTCTGTTTGTTTGTTTGTCTGTTCCCAATGTAACTCGTAAGTATTGAATGGATTTTGATGAAATTTGGAGGAAAGGTGAGCCATGGGCCCAAGAATAATTGATTTGATTTTGAGGCAAATTGGAATATGTGGTTTGGTGGAGGTATGCACTCTACCACGTGCTCTTCTAGTTTGATGGGTGTAATTATTAGACAGGCAATAGAGGGTGCTGTGGTTCTTGGGTGTTGTAGTTCAGATCGGCCATGTTTGTAGTCTGATTGAAAGTGGCGCACTCTATCATGTTACTGACAGAAACCCCCCGAGGTGCTCCATCCAAGAGCTACATTCTTCCTAGGATGCCCCCTCCTTCTGGGTGCGGGCTTGTTGGAGTGTTGGCTGTGAAATTCTTGAGTAGGGTCTAGGATGTCCTTAGCTCCCATCCAGCTTCATTCCTCTGGTCCATAGCCCTCCCAGTCTACCAGGTACTCTAGATGACCTCTTCTATGTCTAGAGTCTAGGATCTGATTTACCTGGTAGATGGGTTCTCCTTCTGGGCCAGGAGATGGGTGGTCAGGGGTGGGCATGCTCTCAGAAAGGGGACTGTGGATGGAGGATTTGAGGCAAGAGACGTGGAAGGTGGGTGACAGACAACTGTGAGGTGGGAGCTCAAGTCTATAGGAAACCTTGTTGATGCACCGGAGCACCTTGTATGGTCCAATGTAGCGTGCCTGTAATTTTCAGCATGTGTTGGGTTCCCTAAGGTCTCTGGTGGACACCCATACCCAATCACCAGGAGAGTACTTGGGGTTGTTGCTCCAGTGCTTATCAGCATATTCCTTGTACTTGGCATTAACTGATGTGATGCATTGGTGAACTTCCTCCCAAATCGACTGGCTATGGGTAAACCACTCTTCCATGGCCTGTACCCATACTGGAGAGTCATCCCAAGGAAACAGGGAGGTTGGTAGCCAAGCATACACTGGAAGGGTGTAAGTTGTGGCTGAGTGCTTGAGAGAGTTTTGCATGTATTCGGCCCATGGGATGAATCGGGCCCAGTCCCCTTGGTTTCGCATGCAGAAGATTCTGAGGAAACATCCTATTTCTTGGTTGGCTCTCTCTACCTGGCCATTTGACTGGGAATGATATCCCAAAGTGAGGCTCACCAAGACCCCTAGCCAGTCCATGAAACTGGCCATAGATGAGAGATGAATTGAGGGCCACAGTCACTGACTATGTCTTCTGGGATGCCGAAGTATCAGAACACATGCTGGAACAATAATTCAGTGGTCTGAAATGCTGTGGATAGGCCGGATAACGGGATGAGTCTCAGCACCTTGGAGAAGCGGTCAATGATGATCAAAACTGTGGAGTTGCCTTGGGATGGCGGCAGGTCGGTGATGAAGTCGATTGCCAGGTGGGACTATGGTCTCTGAGGCACAGAAAGAGGGCATAGTTTGCCAGCCAGAGGAGTTTGAGGGCCCTTGGCTTGAGCACACTCAATGTATGAAGAGATAAAGCGAATGATCTCAGTCAGCATGTTCTCCCACCAGTACTTGTTTTGCAGCAGTTGGTGGGTGCGATGGCTGCTGGGATGACCAGTGGCAGGAGAAGTGTGTGTGCCCATGTGATGAGTCTGCTCCTGAGATAATTAGGGATGTACAGGTTATCTGGTGGGCAGTTGACTGGAGGATTCTGTGGTTGTGAGTCCCTTATCTCCTTGTTGAGGTCCCAAATGATCACCTGGATGAAGCATTTAGGTGTCAGAATGAGATGAGGTTCCTGGTCATAAAGAGACGGGCAGAGGATGCATGACAGAGCATCAGCCTTGGTGTTTTTGGTGCCAGGATATCATGAAGTTAAAATAGGTGAATAACAGTGCCCATCGGGCTTGGTGTGGGTTCAGTCTCTTTGCCTTCTTGAGATACTCAAGGTTTTTATGATCAGTGAAAATGACAAAGGGGTGTGTGGCCCCCTCCAACCAGTACCTCCATTGCTCTAAAGCGAGCTTGATGGCCAGTAGCTCTCAGTTCCCGACGCCATAGTTTCTCTCTCCTGGAGTGAGCTTTTTGGAGAATGCTACCAGGTGGAGCTTGGGCCTTTTGCCGAGGTGCTGGGAGAGAACCCCTCCTACACCAATCTTTGAGGCGTCCACTTTGACTGTGAAAGTTCGGGTTGGGTCCGGATGCTGAATGATAGGGGCTGTGGTGAAGGCTGTTTTGAGGCTGTTGAAGGCCTCTTCAGCTGTAGGGTTCCAGTGGAGGCATTTGGGTCCCTTCTTCAGGAGGGAGGTCAGGGGTGCCATGAGGGTGCTGAACCCTTTAATGAAACGATGATAAAAGTTTGCAAAGCCTAGGAAACATTGGCGCTCCTTCACCGAGGTGGGTATGGGCCAGGATGTTACTGCAGTTACCTTGGAGGGGTCCATGCTGACCCCCTCAACACTGATGATGTATCTCAGGAAGGAGCTCTTACGCATGTGAAATTCATGCTTCTCATCCTTGACATAGAGATGGTTCTTAGACAGGTGCTTGAGTACTGATCGAACATGGTTACGATGACTCTCTTTGTCAGGGGAGTAGATCAGGATGTCATTGATGTAAGCTATGACATACCTCACCAACATGTCTTGCAGCACATCGTTAATGAGGCACTGGAACACACTTGGCACCAAAGAGAAGCCATAAGGCATGACCCGGTACTCAAAATGGCTGGTGCTAGTGGTGAAGATGGTCCTCCACTCATCACCCTCACAGATGTGGACCAGGTTGTAGGCAGTACGTAGGTCATGCTTGGAGAAGATCGTGGCACTGCGGAGCTGTTCCAATGCAGAGGGCACAAGTGGAAGTGGATACCAGTATTTCACGGCTATCCGATTGAGTCCTTGAAAGTCTATACACCCCCTCTCTTCTCCACGAAAAAGATGCTGGTGAAGTGGACGGGTGTATGTACTCCTGCTTGAGGGCCTCCTGTATGTACTCTTCCATAGCTGCTTGTTTGTTCTGGGACAGAGGGTAAATGCAGCTGCATGGGGGAGAAATACCAGGCACGAGGTCGACGGCACAATCGTATGGACGATGTGGGGGTAGGCCGCATGCTTTGCCCTTGCTGAAGACCTCCCCTAGGTCCAGGTAGCACATGGGGATCCCTTTCAGGGACTCAGGGTGAGGACTCTCTATGGAGGTGGAGGAAAGGTTTAACTGAGGATGTCAGAGGCAGTTCTGGAAACATGTCGGGGATCACTGGAGAATCTCCTTGTTCTGCCAGGAGATGAGCGGGTCATGGAGCTGTAGCCACGGATAGCCCAGGATGATGTCGTGATGCTTGGTAGCTGTGACGAGGACTGAGATTTGTTCAGAGTGAAGAGCTCCCACCTGAATATGCATGGGAGTGGTCTGGGAGGTGATGAGGAGTGAGATTTGTTCAGAGTGAAGAGCTCCCAGCTGAATATGCACGGGAGCAGTCCGGAGGTGACAAGGCCCTCCCCTATGGGGCCTCCATCGATGTACCGGATGCTGAGTGGGCTCTGCAGTGAGTTTGTGGACAAATTGAACCTCTGGACAACTGAGCTGGCGATGAAATTTCCCTCTGCTCCTGAGTCAATAAACGCAGACAACACGTGGGTAGAGGAAGACAGTTTCAGTAATACTGGAAGCTTGAAAGATCGAGCTCTTAATGATCTCCTGGGACTCGCCGAATCAGCCTTGGTCTCCTTGGAGCTGGTGCATGGCGGCCGGACTGGACACTGGATGATAGGGTGTCTGGAGCTCCTGCAGTACAAGCACAAGCCCTCCTTCTTTCTCCGATCTCGTCCAAAGCATTTCAAGCAAGCACAAGAAACTTCCATGGGAGAGGGACAATCAGAGGTCATGGCAGGCTTGGCTTCCTCCCGGAGAGATGGTCGGCTGGATAGCAGATGGTCTAGCTGAATGGCGAGATCGATGAGAGCGTCCAGAGTGAGATGTTCATTGCGGCATGCTAGTTCACTCAGTACTGAGGGGTGAAGTCCTTGGTGAAACTCTGGGTGGCTTATTCCATCCACTGGCGGCTGCAAGAGTCCAGAAATCTGGGCATAATCAGCAACTCTCTTTGAACCTGGGGTGATGTTGAGTAGGCTGTCCCTTACTTCAGTTCCCTCCAGTTCGTGATCGAACACATGCTTGAATAACTCCAGAAAGCTGTCGTAGGAGGTGGTGTGTTTGCCTCCGCTCCTCCACACTGCGTTGGCCCATTGTAGCACTTTGCCGGTTAAAAGCGAAAGAAATCTGGCGATCTTGCATGCATTTGAGATGTGTGGGAACGAGGAGAAATACATGGAGCACTGAAGCAGAAACCCCTTGCAGCTGAGCGCATCCCAGCGTATTTCTTGGGGTGTGGAAGTGGGAGCTCCAGACTTGGAGGAGCTTTGGGGCACGTTAGGAGCGCCTGCAACATCATAGCAGCGAGCTGAGCCATCTTGGTGTTGAGATTGGCGAGCATCTGCTGATGTTCTCCTAAGAGGCGCCCTTGAGTGATCAAAGCAGCCTGCCATGCCTCCTCTGCTGCATCCATATCCGATGAAGTATCCTGTCAGGTTGCAGGCACTTATGGATGCATGTGCAGGGGAGAGCGGGGAACGCAGACTGGCAAACAAATACAAAACACTAGACGAAATCAAAGTTGAAGGACAAGCAGGGGTCGATCAGTCGGCAGACAGAATAATCAGGGCTAGACTAAAGAGTAATGAGAACAAGACAATAACGAGGGTTGAGACCACAATAAGGCAGGCAGATTAACAAGGCTTGGTATGACAGATAAGACACTGAATGATACTTCACATCAAGTGAGTTTTTGAGAGGTGTTTATATAGCGTGGGCTGATTAACGAGGAAATGAGTGACAGGTGTAATTCATAGACGGGCGATAGAGGGTGCTGTGGTTCTTGAGTGTTGTAGTTCAGATCGGCCATGTTTGTAGTCTGACTGGAAATGGCGCTCTCTGTTGTGTTACTGACACTGATGACTATTGTTTTTTAAGCATAGAGCATCTCATCTCATCTCATCTCATTATCTCTAGCCGCTTTATCCTTCTACAGGGTCGCAGGCAAGCTGGAGCCTATCCCAGCTGACTATGGGCGAAAGGCGGGGTACACCCTGGACAAGTCGCCAGGTCATCACAGGGCTGACACATAGACACAGACAACCATTCACACTCACATTCACACCTACGGTCAATTTAGAGTCACCAGTCAACCCAACCTGCATGTCTTTGGACTGTGGGGGAAACCGGAGCACCCGGAGGAAACCCACGCGGACACGGGGAGAACATGCAAACTCCACACAGAAAGGCCCTCGCCGGCCCCGGGGCTCGAACCCAGGACCTTCTTGCTGTGAGGCGACAGCGCTAACCACTACACCACCGTGCCACCCAGCATAGAGCATCTCATCTCATCTCATTATCTCTAGCCGCTTTATCCTTCTACAGGGTCGCAGGCAAGCTGGAGCCTATCCCAGCTGACTATGGGCGAAAGGCGGGGTACACCCTGGACAAGTCGCCAGGTCATCACAGGGCTGACACATAGACACAGACAACCATTCACACTCACATTCACACCTACGGTCAATTTAGAGTCACCAGTTAACCTAACCTGCATGTCTTTGGACTGTGGGGGAAACCGGAGCACCCGGAGGAAACCCACGCGGACACGGGGAGAACATGCAAACTCCACACAGAAAGGCCCTCGCCGGCCCCGGGGCTCGAACCCAGGACCTTCTTGCTGTGAGGCGACAGCGCTAACCACTACACCACCGTGCCACCCAGCATAGAGCATGTATAACATAATTTTCTTTTTCTTTTTACCTCCACCAACTTTGATGGAGGAGGTTATGTTTTCATTTCTGTTTGTTTGTTTGTCTGTTCCCAATGTAACTCGTAAGTATTGAATGGATTTTGATGAAATTTGGAGGAAAGGTGAGCCATGGGCCCAAGAATAATTGATTTGATTTTGAGGCAAATTGGAATATGTGGTTTGGTGGAGGTATGCACTCTACCACGTGCTCTTCTAGTTTTTAATGTTCTGATTGAGTGTGTTCCTATTTGGGAAAACAGTCTCACGTAACTGAACTTACTGATCTTGAACTTGTGTTTATTACACTTTCAGCTGGCTGATTATAATTCCAAGCATTTCTGTTCAAAATATATTTTCTTGTTTATGTTGTTAGCATGGAGTCATCCCCACAACCAGCCCACATTAAAATCTTTGTGGTAAAATTCTGTTGTTGTTGTTGTTGTAGTATTTTTTCTGCCTGCTGGGATTTTCTTGTTAGTAACAGTGCCACACAAACTTTTAGTCAACACTTAGCCTTCTGTACCATTTTTTCCATAGGATATTGAAATAATTCTGTCACAGTATTATAGCCAAGCCTTCTATTGGCCACTCATGCTTGTCTGGCACCGAAAGAATTCACTGAAGTATCTTTTTGCAACTCGTTGAAAATACAACCCAGATTCCAAAAAAAGTTGGGACACTGTGTAAAACATGAATAACTAGATAGAACTCGACGCCAACGGCATCGATGGGGATGCCTCCGCCTGGTAGACTACACGCCTTATTAAGTTGTGATTTGGGGATGGACATTTGACCTCACAGTAATCTTGACCTGTGACCTTTTAACCTCAAAATCTAATCAGTTCATGGTTGTCCCAAAGCACACAAATGGTGAAAGTTTGGTGAAATTCCTTTCATTTGCCTTGGAGATATTGTGTTCACAAGGTTTTCGGACAGACATTTGACCTCACAGTGACCTTGACCTTAGACCTTTTGATCTCAAAATCTAATCAGTTTATCTTTGTCCCCAAATGCACAAATAGTGAAAGTTTGGTGAAATTCCTTTCATTTGCCTTGGAGATATTGTGTTCACAAGGTTTGCAGACAGACATTTGACCTCACAGTGACCTTGAATTTAGACCTTTTGATCTCAAAATCTAGTCATTTCATCTTTGCCCCAAAATGCACAAATAGTGAAAGTTTGGTGAAATTCCTTTCATTAGTCTTTGAGATATGGTGTTCAAAAAGTTTGGGGATGGACATTTGACCTCACAGTAATCTTGACCTGTGACCTTTTAACCTCAAAATCTAATCAGTTCATGTTTGTCCCCAAATGCACAAATGGTGAAAGTTTGGTGAAATTCCTTTCATTTGCCTTGGAGATATTGTGTTCACAAGGTTTTCGGACAGACATTTGACCTCACAGTGACCTTGACCTTAGACCCTTTAACCTCAAAAGCTAATCAGTTCATATTTGTCCCAAAGCACACAAATGGTGAAAGTTTGGTGAAATTCCTTTCATTAGCCTTTGAGATATCGCCTTCACAAGGTTTCGGGACGGACGCACGCACGGACAGACGGACGCACGGACAGACGGACAACCCGAAAACATAATGCCTCCTGCACCTTAAGGTGGCAGAGGCATAATAAAAACAGAATGTGAAGATTTGCAAATTATGGAAAACCTATATTTCATTGAAAATAGTACAAAGACAACATATCAAATATTGAAACTGAGAAACTTTATAGTTTTTTGAAAAATATATGCTCATTTTGAATTGGATCTCAGCAATACATTTCAAAAAAGTTGGGACAGGGGCAACAAAAGACTGAAAAAGTTGTGTAATGCTAAAAAACTGATTTGGTTAATTGGCAACAGGTCAGTAAGATGATTGGGTATAAAAAGAGCATCCCAGAGAGGCTGAGTCTCTCAGAAGTAAAGATGGGGAGGGGTTCACCGCTCTGTGAAAGACTGCATGGGCAAACAATGCAACAATTTAAGAATAGCATTCCTCAGTGTAGAATCGCAAAGAATTGGGGGATCAGAATCAGAATTACTTTATTAATCCCCAGAGGGAAATGTTGAAACTGAGAAACTTTATAGTTTTTTTGAAAAATATATGCTCATTTTGAATTGGATCTCAGCAATACATTTCAAAAAAGTTGGGACGGGGCGACAAAAGACTGAAAATGTTGTGTAATGCTAAAAAACTGATTTGGTTAATTGGCAACAGGTCAGTAAGATGATTGGGTATAAAAAGAGCATCTCAGAGAGGCTGAGTCTCTCAGAAGTAAAGATGGGGAGGGGTTCACCGCTCTGTGAAAGACTGCATGGGCAAACAATGCAACAATTTAAGAATAGCGTTCCTCAGTGTAGAATTGCAAAGAATTGGGGGATCAGAATCAGAATTACTTTATTAATCCCCAGAGGGAAATTCAAATTTGGTACATAATCGTTAAAAAGATTCAGAGAAGCTGGAGAAATTTCTGTATACAATAGACAAGGCTGAAAACTGACACTGGATGCCCGTGATCTTCAAGCCCTCAGGTGACACTGCATAAAAAGTAGACACGTGTCTGTAGTGGAAATCACTGGATGGGCTCAGGAACACTTCAGAAACCCATCGTCTGTGAAAACATTAATTACTGGATCCACAAATGCAAGTTAAAACCATATATAAACAATATCCAGAAACACCACCACCTTCTCTTTTCTTCTTCTTTTATGATGGACTGAGGCAAAGTGGAAAATTGTCCTGAGGTCTGATGAATCAAAAATAGAAATTCTTTTTAGAAATCATGGACACCATGTTCTCCAGGCTAAAGAGCAGAGGGACTATCTGGCTTGTTATCAGTGCACAGTTCAAAAGCCAGCATCTGTGATGGTATGAGGGTGCATTAGTGCACATGACATGGGTAGCTTTTGCAACTGGGAAGATATCATTAATGCTGAATGATTATATACACGTTTCTGAGCAATATGCTGCCATCCAGACAAAATCTTTTTCAGAGAAGGCTTTCTTTCTTTCAGCAAGACAATGCCAAACCACTGTCTGCACATATTAAAACTGCATGGCTTTGTAGTAAAAGAGTCCAGGTGCTAAACTCGCCTGCCTACAGTCCAGACCTGTCTCCCTTTGAAAACATTTGGTGCATTATGAAGTGCAAAACATGACAAAGAAGGCCCCGAACTGTTGAGCAACTGAAACTGTATATCAGGCAAGAACAGGACATCATTTCTCTTTCAAAACTACAGCAATTGGTCTCCTCAGTTCCCAAACATTTACAGAGTGTTGTTAAAAGTAGAGGTGATGCAACACAGTAGTAAACATACCCCTGTCCCAAGTTTTTTGAAATGTGTTGCTGACATCAAATTAAAAATAAGCTTATATTTTTCAGAAAACAATAACATTTCTCAGTTTCAACATTTGATATGTTGTCTTTGTACTATTTTCAATGAAATATAGGGTTTCCATGATTTGCAAATCAATCACTTTTTTCTTTCTTATTTATTTATTTATTTATTTATTTAAGAGTTAGCTATAATAGGCCAGCTATCATATTTTGCTATTAAAGCCATCTGAGTTTGCTAGTCACTTAGCTAACATTAGGCTAACATTAAGTGAACATTAGGCATAGCAGGGATTAGCTGTCTTTTCCCCATATAAGCAGCTATTACTGTATGTGATAGAAAGAACTCTAACTAGCGAATGAAAATTGTTATCTAACTAATTTAGGAGCAAATAGCCATAATTGACAGTCAAGGAGGAGTATCTCTGTACAGAGAAGTTTCCTAATCATGTATTGGAGCCAGACTGATTGCTAACAGCAGCTTTATCTGTGATATGGAGCATCTCTGAATTGAGTTGTCAGAGTATATTGGCTAATGAAGCCCGCAGAGAACATCTATCCATCTCTCTTACTTGTCTCTCATCAAACTCTGTTTCTCTCCCCACAGGGTGCTGGATGAAATTCTGCACAAACTGGTCCAACTAATACAGGAGGAAGAGTGTGTGAGTATTAATCACTGAAATTTGCCACTCATACACACACTGAAGCATTTCGAAGCAGACTTTCTACAGGATTTTCTACAGTATAGTATTTTATACCAACAACACTGTTAAATTCTCACCTCTGATTGGTTAAAAGGTGTTGATTAATTTGATTACTGAGTTAATTTCATTCTGGTTTGATAATCTTATTTCTGGAAACTTCCACCAGGACTTGTACGTTGGATGGCCCACATAAGCAGATTCAAAATGTGTAATTGATGATATGGTTTTCTGTAAGGAGACGTTTAAGATTTTTGGATGCAATCTCCAGTGTCAAGCTGGAATTTTTAAGGGTTTTTTTTTGACAGGAAAAAATGTTCATGATGTTTCAGCTTCATGATGGAGAGAAAAGAGATGCTAGTGAGTGAATGATTGGAACTAATTTGTTTTGTGGACATTCCAAAACATTCAATGGAATTGTAGAGATAGAATGTGCGTCGCATTGTTCCTATAATAAAGAAAACATTGGGTCTCATTTGCCAAGCTGGATGCTAATAAAAATAAAAAGCATGCATAACCTACTTGTGCTCCTGAGTGTGTGTAAATTTATACATAAGAAGACTAACTAATATAAGCCTCGACTTGACCGACTTAATCATATCATTTTCATGGATTAGTGCACTTTTATATCTGGAACATTCTGTTGAGTTTAAAATGCTTAGTTTAATTACATTTAGAGGATTTATATTACAGTCGACGCCTTTATCCAGAGTGAGTTATAGAAGTGCTTTAAAGTCTCTATCAGAAACACCTCCTCATGCTTGTTCACTAGGTCTGGGAATACCACTGAGAATATTTTATGAAAACCAGTCTTTTATGTTATTGGTTATATTATATTAAAGAATATAAAAAAGAAAGAAATTGAGCCAACACAAACCCATAAATGAAAACAAATAAACCTAGAAGGGCATTTGGTAGAATGCATACCTCCGCCAAGTCACATATCAACATCAAATCACTTAAACCAAAGAAAATACTAAAGCTGTACACCAAATTTCATCAAAATCCATTCACTACTTTCTGAGTTACGTTGGGAACATCCAGCCATACATCTGTAGCTGCTTATCCTGTTCAACAGGGTCGCAGGCAAGCTGGAGCCTATCCCAGCTGACTATGGGCGAAAGACGGGGTACACCCTGGACAAGTTACCAGGTTATCGCAGGGCTGACACAGAGACGAACAACCATTCACACTCACATTCACACCTACGGTCAATTTAGAGCCACCAATTAACCTAACCTGCATGTCTTTGGACTGTGGGGGAAACCGGAGCACCCGGAGGGCTCGAACCTAGGACCTTCTTGCTGTGAGGTGACAGTGCTAACCACTACACCACCATGCTGTGCCGTTGGAAACATAAAAAAAAAACCTGGATCCACAGATATATATCCAGATTTGCATCAAAATCTAATCAATTGTTCCTTGGCTCATGGTCCACCTTTCCTCAAAATTTCATCAAAATCTGTTCACTACTTTTTGAGTTATGTTGAGAACAGATGAACAAACAGAGGCAAAAACATAACCTCCTCCAACAAAGTTGGTGGAGGTAGCTAAGACTCACAGCCCTGACTACTAGTCTAAGGAAGTACACAAGCAAAGCTGAAGCCAGGAGAATAAATCGGATATTCTCCACTCAACCATCAAAGGTGTACACCCAGTGGCAGGGTATTAACAACATGGTTCCAGATCCTCCAAGGCTGAAGCCTGAACAATACTGGAAAAGGATATGGTAGAAGGAAAAACCACATTACGGCAGTGCTCAGTGGCTAATAGACCTGAAAGCAATCTCCCTGAACAAGACCCAGTAACCATCACTGTGGCAGACATCCAAGTAAGAGTCTTGAAAATGAAGAACTGGCCAGCACCAGGCCTGGATATGGCTCACACCTACTACATGAGTGCTTGGCAGCACAGATGAACTAGCTGCTAGTGGATGGGAATCACCCAGAATAGCTGACTGAAGGTTGGACAGTCCTGATCCTGAAGGACCCACAGAAAGGAGCAGTCCCATCCAACTACCGCCTGATAACCTGCCTCTGCACAACATGGAAGCTCCTGTCAGCCATCATAGCAGATAAGATGAGTAGGCTAGCGCTGTCGCCTCACAGCAAGAAGGTCCGGGTTCGAGCCCTGTGGCCGGCGAGGGCCTTTCTGTGTGGAGTTTGCATTTTCTCCCCGTGTCCACGTGGGTTTCCTCCGGGTGCTCTGGTTTCCCCCACAGTCCAAAGACATGCAGGTTAGGTTAACTGGTGACTCTAAATTGACTGTAGGTGTGAATGTGAGTGTGAATGGTTGTCTGTGTCTATGACTTGTCCAGGGTGTACCCTGCCTTTCGCCTGTAGTCAGCTGGGATAGGCTCCAGCTTGCCTGCGACCCTGTAGAACAGGATAAAGTGGCTAGAGATAATGAGATGAAATGAGACCAGAGGAGCAAAACATCAGCTACTGTTAGACAGTGCAGTAGCTCGAGACTGTAGAACCAGACATACCAATCTGTGCACCACCTGGATTTGACTACAAGAAAGCCTATGACTCGATGCCCAACACATGAATCCTGGAATGCTTGAAACTGTACATCAACAGGACTCTCAAAACCTTCATCAAGAACTCAATGAGGCTGTGGAAAACAACCCTACAGGCCAACTTTAAGCCAATAACACAGATCACCATCAAGTGCGACATATATCAAGGAGATGCTCTGTCCCCGCTACTGTTCTGCATAGGACTGAACCTCCTCAGCCAGATCATCACCAAGAGCGGCTATGGATACAGACTACAAAATGGAGCAACCATCAGCCACTACATGGAGGACATCAAGCTGTATGCCAGGTCTGAGTGAGACATCAACTCACTGATCCACACCATCAGGATCGACAGCAATGACATCAGAATGTCATTCGGACTAGATAAGTGTGCCTGGATGGTAACAAGGAGAGGGAAAGTAGTCAGAACTGAGGGGGTGGTGCTACCAGATGGCACAATAGGAGATGTGGAAGACAGCTACAAGTACCTTGGAATCCCGCAGGCAAATGACAACCATGAAGAGGCCGCTAGGAACGCAGCAACAGCCAAATACCTATGGAGGGTAAGGCAAGTCCTGAGAAGTCAGCTGAATGGGAAGAACAAGGTCTGGGCCATCAACACCTATGCCCTGCTGGTCATCAGATACCCTGCTGGCATAATGAGCTGGCTGAAGGAGGAGCTGGAGGCCACCTACATCAGGACAAGAAAACTCCTGAAAATGCATGGAGGGTTTCACCCAAAGTCTAGCATCCTGAGGCTGTACGCTAAGAGGAATGAAGGAGACCAAGGACTAGTAAGCATCAGAGCCACTATCTAGGTTGAAACAACAAAGATCCACGAGTACATCAGGGAGATGGCCCCAAATGATGATGTGCTTAGTGAATACCTCAGGCAGCAGAAACCTGAGAAGGAAGTGCAAGATTGAAGTGCAAGATGTCTTTCCATTATGGAAACACAAATCACTGCATGGGATGTACCATCAACAGATAGAAGAAGTGGCTGATATTGAAAACTCCTAGCAGTGGCTGGATAAAGCTGGACTGGAAGACGGAACAGAGGCACTAATCATAGCTGCACAGGAACAGGCCCTAAGCACAAGACTGATAGAGGCTGGGGTCTACCACACGAGGCAGGACCCCAGGTGCAGACTGTGCAAAGATGCCCCCGAGACAATTGAGCACATAACAGCAGGGTGTAAGATGCTAGCAGGAGGAGCGTACATGGAACGCCATAATCAAGTGGCTGGCATAGTGTACAGGAACATCTGTGCCGAGTATGGACTGGAAGCCCCAAGGTCAAACTGGGACACACCTCCGAAAGTGGTTTAGAATGACCAAGCTAAGATCCTGTGGGACTTCCAGATATAGATGCACAAACTAGTAATGGCTAACTAACTGGACATGGTAGTGGTGGACAAATGGGAGAACAAGTTGTGGTGACAGATGTGGCAATACTAAGTGACAGTGTGACAGATGTGGCAATACTAAGTGACAGTAACACCAGGAAAAAAGAACTTGAGAAACTCAAGAAGTATTAAGGGCTGAAAGAAGAGCTAGAAAAGATGTGGAGATAAAGACAACAGTGGTCCCCGTGATGATAGGAGCCCTTGGTGTGGTAACCCCCAGACTGGGAGAATGGCTCCAACAGATCCCAGGAGCAACATCTGAGATCTCTGTCCAGAAAAGCGCAGTACTAGGAACAGCTAAGACACTGCACAAGACCCTCAAACTCCCAGGCCTCTGGTAGAGGATCCGAGCTTGAGGGGAAAAAAAGACCACCTGAAGGAGGGGCGAGTGGGGTATTATATACAACCCCGATTCCAAAAAAGTTGGGACAAAGTACAAATTGTAAATAAAAACGGAATGCAATGATGTGGAAGTTTCAAAATTCCATATTTTATTCAGAATAGAACATAGATGACATATCAAATGTTTAAACTGAGAAAATGTATCATTTAAAGAGAAAAATTAGGTGATTTTAAATTTCATGACAACACCACATCTCAAAAAAGTTGGGACAAGGCCATGTTTACCACTGTGAGACATCCCCTTTTCTCTTCACAACAGTCTGTAAATGTCTGGGGACTGAGGAGACAAGTTGCTCAAGTTTAGGGATAGGAATGTTAACCCATTCTTGTCTAATGTAGGATTCTAGTTGCTCAACTGTCTTAGGTCTTTTTTGTCGTATCTTCCATTTTATGATGCGCCAAATGTTTTCTATGGGTGAAAGATCTGGACTGCAGGCTGGCCAGTTCAGTACCCGGACCCTTCTTCTACGCAGCCATGATGCTGTAATTGATGCAGTGTGTGGTTTGGCATTGTCATGTTGGAAAATGCAAGGTCTTTCCTGAAAGAGATGTCGTCTGGATGGGAGCATATGTTGCTCTAGAACCTGGATATACCTTTCAGCATTGATGGTGTCTTTCCAGATGTGTAAGCTGCCCATGCCACACGCACTAATGCAACCCCATACCATCAGAGATGCAGGCTTCTGAACTGAGCGCTGATAACAACTTGGGTCGTCCTTCTCCTCTTTAGTCCGAATGACACGGCATCCGTGATTTCCATAAAGAACTTCAAATTTTGATTCGTCTGACCACAGAACAGTTTTCCACTTTGCCACAGTCCATTTTAAATGAGCCTTGGCCCAGAGAAGACGTCTGCACTTCTGGATCATGTTTAGATACAGCTTCTTCTTTGAACTACAGAGTTTTAGCTGGCAACGGCGGATGGCACGGTGAATTGTGTTCACAGATAATGTTCTCTGGAAATATTCCTGAGCCCATTTTGTGATTTCCAATACAGAAGCATGCCTGTATGTGATGCAGTGCCGTCTAAGGGCCCGAAGATCACAGGCACCCAGTATGGTTTTCCGGCCTTGACCCTTATGCACAGAGATTCTTCCAGATTCTCTGAATCTTTTGATGATATTATGCACTGTAGATGATATGTTCAAACTCTTTGCAATTTTACACTGTCGAACTCCTTTCTGATATTGCTCCACTATTTGTCAGCGCAGAATTAGGGGGATTGGTGATCCTCTTCCCATCTTTACTTCTGAGAGCCGCTGCCACTCCAAGATGCTCTTTTTATACCCAGTCATGTTAATGACCTATTGCCAATTGACCTAATGAGTTGCGATTTGGTCCTCCAGCTGTTCCTTTTTTGTACCTTTAACTTTTCCAGCCTCTTATTGCCCCTGTCCCAACTCATACCTGTCAACCTCTAGGTATCTCAATCTGTATAAGCAACCATTAAAATCCTTATAAACCACACAAAATCCTTATAACTAACAACGAATTTCGCAAAGGTTTATTCACATAATATACAATGCTACAAATTATATACATTCAAGAGCCAAACATAAGTAACGCTGTCTAATGACTCTTGGAGCTAATTGATGTTGGTCATTGCACTCAGTTGCAGCTTTTTTTGCCAATTCCAAATGTTTCTGATTTAGCACCATATCACAGCATTCGTCAGTGTTGATCTCATACTGTAAACGAGCAGTGAGGGTGTCTGGAGCCAGTGACTGCCGGAATTCTGTGTGGATTTTCCTCACATGGCTGAACACTCTCACAGTCTTCATTGCTGTGTGGGAGGCACAGCAATGCTGCCATCACTTTCTGTAGCAGAGGGAATCGAACTTCTCCCATTGGTGTTTTTAACTGGATAATCTCCCTCCAAATTGAGTCCAAACTGTGCCTCTCCTCCTCTCCCTCTTTGTTGAGCAATGAAATTTGCCCATCCTCGAGCAGCTGAAACTCTTCAAATTCGTCTTTGAGGCACTCACCATCAACTTCAGATGCAAATTTCCATGCAAGACGAATGATATGGCTGTACTCCAGCTCTCCCCTTTTGCTGGGATCAAGGACTACTAAATCCCTTATGACTTCATCTTCCCAGGGAAATTTTGTGATCATTTTTTGTACCACTGCCTCATAAAATGATCTGATGTCGGTGAAAAATCTCTGTCTCTGCTTTCTCGAGCCCACCTTGTTCTTCATGCTCAGCTAATTGAAGTCTTGCTGCCTTGCCTATTGCAATAACATCATTATGTTGCAGCTGATGGTCATGGTATTCAACTTTGGTGAGTTCAAAGCCCTTTACATTACATATTTTTACAAACTTCACCAGCAGCTTGCGCAACAAACGGTCCATTTCATCTGCCAGATATCCGATTTTTGTCTCTCCAGCCTGGAACAGTACATTGAATTCATTAATGAAAGGCAGTACAAATTCCAAAAATTGAAAAGTCAATTTTGTGAGTGGAGAGTTTAGTTGGGTGGCTATTGTCTTCACCCGGCCAGGTTTCTCCACGTCATCATGGCTTTGAAAATAACTGAGCAAGGCAGGGTATTGTTTCAGGATCCTTTTCACCACCTTCTCCAGAGATAGCCAACGTGTTGGACGGTGTTTCAAGATGTCACGTTTCTCCACGTCTGTGAAATCTTGAAATTCCTTGTACTTCTCCTTTCTTTTTGTGCTGTGCTCAAAGTGATAATAGATGTCTATTAACAGTTCATCAACTTTGGTAGACAGTTCTTTCACACCTGCCCCAACACACAGACTGGCAAGGTGGCAAACACAGCCAATGTTGAAGCACTCTGGCTGCTTTTCCCGAATTTTTGCCAAAACGGAGTTGTGCTTGCCAATCATCACATTGCAGTTGTCGGATGCAAAACCAATGCAGTTTGACCATGGGATCTCCAGTTTCCTGTAACATATGATATAACATTTTTTCCCAAATAATATAAAACTTGTAGTTTATTACCCAAACATGTAAAAGGAAATGTTCTAAAAATTGTACTTCATGAATCATACCTTTAGATCTAGTTATTGTAATACTTCTTGGCATGATTTAATGTAAATTTCAGATTACTAACATTGTAAAGTAAATAGATTGTAATTATGATTCATTACTATGTGTCATTTAATTGGAACCTGCCTTTATTGATTCAATTAATAAATAAAAGTATATGGAAAGATGCCTTTGTAATACATACCGAAATATATCATCCAGAGTGTTGAATATTCCTTCTGCAGTTCCATTGTTGCACACTGGCATGTCTAGGATGCGAGTTTTGGTGCCTTTGATGATGGTAAATGTTCTCACCAGAACCACCAGCCTTTTCTCAGTCTTCCGGTCATTGGATTCGTCGATGAGCAGGGAGAAGCGATTTTTTTTCTGCAGTAGTCAATCACCTTTTCTGTGGCTTCCTGTGCCAGACACTTTTTTATTATTTGAGTTGCTTTTGTTGTTCTACACAATATTTTTTTTCGCAATGTCACTGTCGGGGCAGAGTTTTGGCAACAGCTCGCACATGTGATCCGCAACCGATAGAGGCGCGTTGTGTTGCGCAATAAAGTTGGACAGCATAACTTCCGACCTCAAGACAGTTGAAGATGCTTGTGGTTTCGTGAAAGAGGTTAATCGACCCTGCCATTTGTGATTCCTCCAATTTCTTTTTATGAAGATTTGACTTAAAGTGTTCTTTTATATCGTACACACCTGATGCTGCCACTTTGATATCGCGAAGGCACACTGAACAACGTGCATACTGTTCATTCTTAGCAGGCACAATAACTCCATTAAACTGGTCTTTCCACTCCGGTAAAAAACGTCCACTGTACTTTGCTTTCTTCTTTGCCAGTGCCATAGTTAGAAGCTGTGAGTTGTAATGAAATAAGTGAATGCTTGCAGAATTATCAGCTGTTGCTTGATGAATCTCGTCGTACTAAATGAATGAATCAGGAACCGGAAACGTGGCCAATAGCTTAATCTCCTTTCACTGGAATAAACAAGCGTGCGAAAATCTATTAGCTTTACTCCGCCGGAGAGTGATAAACATGATGTCACGAAAATTGACTAGTGCCATTATCGGCTGCAGCAGAGCGATTTGGGGGGATTTCGCGGGGAAGCCGCTACCACTCTGCTTTCTTGTGCAAAATAAAGAGTGAGTTCAGACTGCAACCTGAAACGACCCATATCCGATTTGTTGTGAAATCCGATTTTTTTGTTAGGCTGTTCACATTACCAATTATATGAGACTTGTATGCGATCTCCAATATGAACGGAAAACGACCCAAAAGTGTCCCGCATGCGCAAATTGACACATAATAAGCACATCTACGTAATACGTAAACAAAAAAAAGCGCACTCTTCATGTTTAATGATTTCTTTTTTTTGTTTGTTTGTTTAATTATCTGGTTAGTGTTAGTGTGAGGTCTCGTGTGTGTTTTTGTTTCTGAATTGAAATGAAAACGTGTAGCCTGGTAACGAGGGTTGACTCCTAAATGTCTCTCTAATTTCTATATAAGTGCACTACATGTTACTAGGAAGTAATGGATTTTTAAACTCTATATCGTGCACTCGAGCTTCAGTAGGCAGTCATTTGGGATACGGCCGCTGTATTACCAAACTCTTAATTCAGGCTTAATAATTTGCACATATTTATTTCGTCATATTAATAAACTTTTTCTACATTTTTATAAATATTTATTTACAGTGGTGCTTGAAAGTTTGTGAACCCTTTAAAATTTTCTATATTTCTGCATAAATATGACCTAAAGCATCATCAGATTTTCACACAAGTCCTAAAAGTAGATAAAGAGAACCCAGTTAAAGAAATGAGACAAAAATATTATACTTGGTCATTTATTTATTGAGGAAAATGATCCAATATTACATATCTGTGAGTACTAAAAGTATGTGAACCTCTAGGATTAGCAGTTAATTTGAAGGTGAAATTAGAGTCAGGTGTTTTCAAGCAATGGGATGACAATCAGGTGTGAGTGGGCACCCTGTTTTATTTAAAGAACAGGGATCTATCAAAGTCTGATCTTCACAACACATGTTTGTGGAAGTGTATCATGCGACAAACAAAGGAGATTTCTGAGGACCTCAGAAAAAGCATTGTTGATGCTCATCAGGCTGGAAAAGATTACAAAACCATCTCTAAAGAGTCTGGACTCCACCAATCCATAGTTAGACAGATTGTGTACAAATGGAGGAAATTCAAGACCATTGTTATCCTCCCCAGGAGTGGTCGACCAACAAAGATCACTCCAAGAGCAAGGTGTGTAATAGTCGGCGAGGTCACAAAGGACCCCAGGGTAACTTCTAAGCAACTGAAGGCCTCTCTCACATTGGCTAATGTTAATGTTCATGAGTCCACCATCAGGAGAACACTGAACAACAATGGTGTGCATGGCAGGGTTGCAAGGAGAAAGCCACTGCTCTCCAAAAAGAACATTGCTGCTCATCTGCAGTTTGCTAAAGATCACGTGGACAAGCCAGAAGGCTATTGGAAAAATGTTTTGTGGATGGATGAGACCAAAACAGAACTTTTTGGTTTAAATGAGAAGTGTTATGTTTGGAGAAAGGAAAACACTGCATTCCAGCATAAGAACCTTATCCCATCTGTGAAACATGGTGGTGGTAGTATCATGGATTGGGCCTGTTTTGCTGCATCTGGGCCAGGACGGCTTGCCATCATTGATGGAACAATGAATTCTGAATTATACCAGCGAATTCTAAAGGAAAATGTCAGGACATCTGTCCATGAACTGAATCTCAAGAGAAGGTGGGTCATGCAGCAAGACAACGACCCTAAGCACACAAGTCATTCTACCAAAGAATGGCTAAAGAAGAATAAAGTTAATGTTTTGGAATGGCCAAGTCAAAGTCCTGACCTTAATCCAATGGAAAGGACTTGTGGAAGGACCTGAAGTGAGCAGTTCATGTGAGGAAACTCACCACCATCCCAGAGTTGAAGCTGTTCTGTATGGAGGAATGGGCTAAAATTCCTCCAAGCCGGTGTGCAGTACTGATCAACAGTTACCGGGAATGTTTAGTTGCAGTTATTGCTGAAAGCAAAGGTTCACATACTTTTGTCACTCACAGATATGTAATATTGGATCATTTTCCTCAATAAATAAATGACCAAGTATAATATTTTTGTCTCATTTGTTTAACTGGGTTCTCTTTATCTACTTTTAGGACTTGTGTGAAAATCTGATGACGTTTTAGGTCATATTTATGCAGAAATATAGAACATTCTAAAGGGTTCACAAACTTTCAAGCACCACTGTAGATTGTTTATAGCCAGCTGAATTCTGCAACTTCTCTCAGCGCTGGCTCAAGGTGCATAAACACCAGTGCAGTTTGCTATGGAGATGAGGCGAGACCTGGCGATGTGGTTTTTGTGGCGGCGGCGGAACTCACACAATAATCTGATTAATGTGGGCAGCAGACTAATGAGACCAAAGGTGTCAAATTACTGGAAATTTCCAGAACAATCTTATAATCTTGTAATACAGGATGGTTTAAGTTATAAATCAGTTATAGAAACTGTTTTATTTAATCAGGCTAACAGATCAACATCCAGGTCCCTACCAAATCCACCATTAGCTTGAGCAATTCTATAAAAGTCTATTTAAATTCTGAAAACTGTACAAATGTTGTTGTTTTCCACCAAAGAGGCGGGATTAGCCAACGCGGAATAGTGACGTTTGTCTCTTGTTGATGATGTGTAGGTCGCATGAATGCGACCTGTCCGGTCAGACTGCAGTCGCATGTGAAAATAACGGATATGCATCGGAATTAGGACCACATATCCAAGCGGCCTGGGTCGCATGTGAAAAAATCGGATCTGTGTCGTTCAGATTGTCAATAACAAATCGGATACAGGTCGCATATGGGCAAAAAAATCGGATATGGGTCGTTTCAGGGTGCAGTCTGAACGTAGTCTAATAATCGATCGTAAATTTTTTTTAGGTGAAAAATGGAAAAAGCTGTAAGAAAACTGTTATACGCCTGTAAGGTTATTTTTACCCAACAAATCTGTAAGACTTACGGCTAATCCTTATGACTTGACAGGTATGCCAACTTTTTTGAGATGTGTTGCTGTCATGAAATTTCAAATGAGCCAATATTTGGCATGAAATTTCAAAATGTCTCACTTTCGATTTGATATGTTGTCTATGTTCTATTGTGAATACAATATCAGTTTTTGAGATTTGTAAATTATTGCATTCCGGTTTTATTTACAATATGTACTTTGTCCCAACTTTTTTGGAATCGGGGTTTTGTGTGTGTGTGTGTGTGTGTGTGTGTGTATATATATATATATATACAACCCTGATGTAAAAAAATGAGACCATGATAAATAATTTCAAAACTTTTCCCACCTTTAATGTGACCTATAACCTGTACAATTCAACTGAAAAACAAACAAATCTGTTAGGGGGAAAAAACACCCATCCATCCATTGTCTGTAGCTGCTTATCCTGTTCTACAGGGTTGCAGGCAAGCCTATCCCAGCTGACTATGGGCAAGAGGTGGGGTACAGGCTGGACAAGTCGCCAGGTTATCATAGGGCTGACACAGAGACAAACAACCATTCACATTCACACCTACATTCAATTTAGAGCCACCAATTAACCTAACCTGCATGTCTTTGGGGGAAACAGGAGCACACCCATGCAGACATGGGGAGAACATGCCAACTCCACACAGAAAGGCCCTCGCAGGCCACTGGGCTTGAACCCAGAACCTTCTTGCTATAAGGCGACAGTGGCAGTGGGGGCGTGGTCAAGCGCCAGTCTGTGACAGGAGGGCGGAGTCAGGGAAGGTAAGTGGCAGAACCACTACACCTGAGAGCAATTAACTTGTGTTTGTGTGTCTTCCCAGTGACCGCGCCCTACTTAAGGAGGGAGAGCGAGAGCAGAGGGGCTCTTCCCGAACCAGACGCCGAGAGTGTGTGTGTGTGTCTGCAAAGTGAGCAATAAAATGCTCTGTCAAACCGATCTCTGTCCTGCCGTCTTCTGTGCTCCACCCAGCGCTCGAAACTAACGGTGTCCCGATGTCCCGGGGACCATAAAAAATGTCATCGGGACACAAAATTATCATATCTGGGACAATCCCGGGACAATGGAAAAAAATAGATCTAGAAAAAAAGTTCTACATTAATATTATTTACAAAGCCGTAACACATACGTAGACATTCACCTAATTTGTCAATTTTAATTTTAAAACGTTAACAGCGAAAAATACATAGTAGCTTTCGATGCACCTGCATCCGTAGGCTACAGAGCAGCGCATTCTGTTCTAGAATCTTCGGCCGGAGTCCGCATTATATGGACTTGGAATGGAATTGCTACCGCACACGCTGCGCCGACTCTTGCCAGAACAAAAATGCTTAAGTGGTTGAAGCGGACCGACCGTGGGGAAGAAACTGAAAGCCCAGACATAATGTCTCCGGGACCTTCAGGATCCAAAGTGTCATCGCCTGGTCTGCAGGCAACGCTAGCAACTGAATGAACTTAATGAACACTGTTAGACACGTTATAAAATACAACAGGAATGATGTGGATGATATTGACGGAAGATACCGTTCAACAGAATAAGTGAGTTTTCTTGGTGTCTTTCTAGTTCAGAAAGTTTAGTCAGTCAGCAGCACAACTAGGCTCGGACCTGGCACTATGTTGATGTTGCTAACATTTGCACCCGGCAGCGAAAGTTCATAAAATGGATAACGGAAAGTTCATAAAAATGGATAACGGAAAGTTCATAAAAATGGATAACAGTAATGGTGAAAATTATAAGTTGGCCTTATAAGTGCCAACAGATATTCAAGGTATAAGTAGATGAAATGAACATAAAAGGGGTCTTATTTTCAACTAAAGTGTACTGCAGATGTAGGGAGTTGAAACATTTTCTGAATGAGCTAGTTGGCCCCTTTAAATAAACAGGTATCTATTCATACAGTGAGATCGCCAAAGTTTAATAAACTGAAAATGCAATAACTGTAATTTTGAAGTAGATGATGTATAGGACATGTGTCGCTTGTGTCTTGTGACTTATTGTAAAAATGATATAAAGGGTTCAAAATCGCATAGTTACAAATATAATAGTAACTTCATATGATGGGCGGCACGGTGGTGTAGTGGTTAGCGCTGTCGCCTCCCAGCAAGAAGGTCCTGGGTTCGAGCCCCGGGGCCGGCGAGGGCCTTTCTGTGTGGAGTTTGCATGTTCTCCCCGTGTCCGCGTGGGTTTCCTCCGGGTGCTCCGGTTTCCCCCACAGTCCAAAGACATGCAGGTTAGGTTAACTGGTGACTCTAAATTGACCGTAGGTGTGAGTGTGAATGGTTGTCTGTGTCTATGTGTCAGCCCTGTGATGACCTGGCGACTTGTCCAGGGTGTATCCCGCCTTTCGCCCGTGGTCAGCTGGGATGGGCTCCGGCTTGCCTGTGACCCTGTAGGGCAGGATAAAGCGGCTAGAGATAATGAGATGAGATGAGACTTCATATGATAATATTAACCACTGGTTATTTCAGAGAGGAAAAAAATGGGGACACCATTGCTTCCATTCGGGACAATACAACACAGAATTCGGGACCACTGGGGGACACAAAGAAAAAAAGTTAATTTCGAGCCCTGGCTCCACCCTTCCACATGAACCGCTACAGTGGTGCCGAAACCCGGGAACTGGAGCACAGATGCCGAACCGCCCCATGGAGTCTTCCCCGTCCGCCGACCTGGTCCACGCCCTCGCCACGGCCCAGCAAAGCCAGCACCAGGCACTAGTCACGCTCCGTAAGGAGCAGGAGCAGGGCTTCGAGGCCCTGGTGTTGGCCCAGCAAGAGGATCGACAGGCGTTCCGGCACCTCCTCGCGTTGGCGGGGACTACCGACGCTTCCACCGCGGGCCCGTCCCCCCCCACCCTGACCAAGATGGGCCCGCAGGATGACCCCGAGGCTTTCATCATGCTCTTTGAGCAAGTCGCGGAGACCTCGGGGTGGCCGATGGATCAGCGCACGGCGCGCCTCCTCCCCCTGCTAACGGGAGAGGCGCAGCTGGCCGAGCTACAGGTCCCCGCCGACCGCCGGCTGGCCTACGCGGACCTTCGCCAGGCCATCCTCCAGCGTGTGGGGCGCACTCCTGAACAGCAGTGCCAGCGCTTCCATGCTCTGCGCTTGGAGGAAGTCGGCCGGCCGTTCGTGTTTGGCCAGCAACTCCGGGATGCCTGCTGGCGGTGGCTGAGGGCTGACAACCGCGATGCCGAGGGGATCGTCAACCAGGTGGTACTGGAGCAGTTTGTCGCGCGCTTGCCAACAGGAACCACGGAGTGGGTCCAGTGCCACCGCCCGGCGTTGCTGGATCAGGCCATCGAGCTGGCGGAGGACCATTTGGTGGCTGTTCCGGCGGCAGGACAGCAGACAGCCTCTTCTCTTCTCTCCTCTTCTCTCTCTCTCTCCCCCTCCTCCTGTGTCCCGTCCTCGCCCCATTCCCCCACCGCGGAGGCGGGGGCCGGCACCACCCCAGCCGGCCCGCCGCACCCGCGGTGCCCTCCCGTTTCTCACTTCTGTGTCTGTCTCTCCCCCCCCTCAGGTGAGTGAGCCCCAGAACATCGGTGCAGAGAGGAAGCCCGGGCCGGTTTGCTGGCGCTGCGGGGAGATGGGCCACCTCCAACAGCAGTGCACGGCAATGGAGGTGGGCGCGGTCATTCGGATCCCCGACACGCCAGAGGCCGCCCTCGATCGGGCCGGAGCGTATCGCATACCGGTGAGTATTCAAGGGGATACATATCAGGCGTTGGTGGATTCCGGTTGTAATCAAACCTCAATTCACCAAAGCCTGGTGCAAAACGAGGCATTGGGGGGAGCACAGGGGGTGAAGGTGTTGTGTGTGCACGGGGATGTTCACAGCTACCCTTTGGTGTCGGTCCACATTTTTTTCCGAGGGGAAAAATGCATAGTATAGGCGGCGGTTAATCCTCGCCTCACCCACTCGATAATTTTGGGGACTGATTGGCCGGGATTCGGGGAGTTGATGAGCCGTTTAGTGGAGAGTGGGTCCTGCCATACGTCAGCAGGGGGAGGTCCCGGTGTCGCCTTGGCGGGAGCAGCTGTCACAGAGCCGTCTACGTCATCTCCGCGTCAGAGTGAGGAGCCACCGGTTCCTCCTCTCTCTCTCTCTCTCTCGGGGAATCCCTCGCGGATTTCCCATTAGAACAGTCGCGAGACGAGACTCTGCGGCATGCGTTTGACCAAGTGAGAGTAATCGATGGTCAAACGCTCCCGCCGAACGCCACCCCGTCCTTCCCCTATTTCTCTATTATGAAGGATAGATTATACCGAGTGACGCAGGACACTCAGACGAAAGAGCAAGTCGTGCAGCTTTTAATTCCAAAGAGCCGCCGGGAATTGGTGTTCCAGGCAGCTCACTTTAATCCCATGGCTGGACACCTAGGGCAGGATAAGACACTAGCCTGAATAATGGCCCGATTCTATTGGCCGGGGATTCGCGGTGACGTTCGTAGGTGGTGTACGGCGTGCCGCGAATGCCAGTTAGTAAATCCAGCGGCCATTCTAAAAGCGCCTTTGCGCCCTCTACCATTAATCGAGACCCCGTTTGAAAGAGTTGGGATGGATCTCGTCGGGCCATTAGATCGGTCGACACGAGGGTACCGCTTTATATTAGTTCTGGTGGACTATGCAACGCGATACCCAGAAGCAGTGCCTCTGCGCAATATCTCAGCACGCAGTATTGCGGAGGCGCTGTTCCGCGTTATCTCCCGAGTTGGAATCCCGAAAGAGATTCTGACTGATCAAGGTACCACGTTTATGTCACGGACACTGCGCGATCTGTATGGGTTATTGGGGATTAAGCCGATCCGCACCAGCGTGTATCACCCACAAACGGATGGTTTAGTGGAACGGTTCAACCGCACCCTCAAGAATATAATTAAAAAATTCGTAAGTGAGGACGCACATAATTGGGATAAGTGGCTCGAGCCCTTGCTGTTTTCAGTGCGAGAGGTCCCCCAAGCCTCCACGGGGTTCTCCCCGTTCAAATTATTATATGGGCGTAAGCCGCGCGGCATTCTAGATGTGCTGCAGGAAAATTGGGAGGAGGGACCTTCACAAAGCAAAAATGAAATTCAATACGTTATGGACCTGCGCGCAAAACTCCATACCCTCACCCACCTAACCCAGGAGAATTTGTGGCAGGCCCAAGAACGGCAAGCCCGCCTGTACAACAAGGGTATGCGCCTTAGAGAGTTCGCACCGGGAAATAAAGTACTCGTACTGTTGCCCATATCGCGCTCCAAATTGGTCACCAAGTGGCAAGGACCCTTTGAGGTCACACGGCGAGTCGGGGACGTCGACTACGAGGTGAGGCGAATGGACAGGGGTGGGGCGCTACAGATTTACCACCTCAACCTGCTTAAATTCTGGAATGAGGAGGTCCCCGTGGTGTTGGTGTCGGTGGTTCCGGAGAAGGCGGAGCTGGGGCCGGAGGTTCAAAAAGGGGCATTGGCGTCAGGTATTCCTCCGGTCCCCTGTGGAGATCACCTCTCCCCGACCCAACTCGCGGAGGTCGTCCAGTTGCAGACCGAGTTTTCGGATGTGTTCTCGCCCCTGCCCAGTCACACTAACCTCATAGAGCACCACATAGAGACGCCCCCGGGGGTGGTAGTGCGTAGCCGCCCTTACAGGCTACCCGAACACAAAAAAAAGGTGGTTCGGGAAGAACTTGAAGCCATGCGCGAAATGGGCATTGTCGAGGAGTCCCACAGTGACTGGAGCAGCCCGGTGGTCTTGGTACCCAAGGCTGATTGGTCGGTCCAGTTCTGTGTGGACTATAGAAAAGTCAACGCGGTGTCTAAATTTGACGCGTACCCAATGCCTCGGATTGATGAGTTGCTCGATCGACTAGGCACGGCTCGCTTTCATTCGACACTGGATTTGACAAAGGGATACTGGCAGATCCCTTTGACTCCTCTATCCCGAGAAAAAAACGGCCTTTTCCACACCGTTCGGATTACACCAATTCGTCACACTTCCGTTTGGGCTGTTTGGGGCGCTCGCTACGTTTCAGTGGCTGATGGACAGGGTCCTCCGCCCCCACGCCACTTATGCGGGCCCTTACCTAGATGACATCATCGTCTATAGTAATGGGGGTATGTGGCAGCGGGGGCATGGTCAAGCGCCGGTCTGTGACAGGAGGGCGGAGTCAGGGAAGGTAAGTGGCAGAACCACTACACCTGAGAGCAATTAACCTGTGTTTGTGTGTCTTCCCAGTGACCGCGCCCTACTTAAGAAGGGAGAGCGAGAGCAGAGGGGCTCTTCCCGAACCAGACGCCGAGAGTGTGTGTGTGTCTGCAAAGTGCAGACCAGTTGTTAAACTGAAAAGTGTGGCAATAAAACGCTCTGTTAACCCGATCTCTGTCCTGCCGTCTTCTGTGCTCCACCCTTCCACACGAACCGCTACAGCGACAGTGCTAACCACTACACCACCAAGTCACCCAGGGAAAAACATAAAAAAATAAAAAATGTACAATAAGCTGGTTTCATAAGTGTGCACACCCTTAAACTAATACTTTGTTGAAGCACCTTTGATTTAATTACAGCATTCAGTCTTTTTGGGTAGGAGTCTATCAGCCTGCCACATCTAGACTTGGCAATATTTGTCCACTCTTCCTTGCAAAAGCATTTAAAATCTGTCAGATTGTGAGGGCATCTCTTGTACACAGCCCTCTTCAGGTCACCCCACAGATTTTCAATTGGATTTGGGTCTGGGCTGTGGGTGGGCCATTCCAAAACTTTTTTGGGGTCATTGTCATTGAAATTCCTCTTCATCTTCATCTTTCTAGCAGACACCTGAAGGTTTGGGGGTAAAATTGACTGGTATTTAGAACTGTTCATAATTCCCTCCACCTCAACTAAAGGCCTTGCTCCAGCTGTAGAAAAACAACCCCAAAACATGATGCTGCCACCACCATGCTTCACCATGGGTATGGTGTTCTTTTGGTGGTGTGCAGTGTTGTTTTTGTGCCAAACATACCTTTTGGAATTGTGGCCAAAAAGTTCAACCTTGGTTTCATCAGACCATAACACATTTTCCCACATGCTTTTTGGAGAGTTGATGTATTTTTTTTGCAAAATTTAGCCAGGCCTGGATGTTTTTCTTTGAACCTACTTCATAGTCCAGATATATGGAGAATATGGGAGATTGTTGTAGTACACAACCAGTACTTGCCAGAAATTCCTGCAGCTCCTTCGGTGTTGCTGTAGGCCTCTTGGCAGCCTCCCTGACCAGTTTTGGTCTTGTGTTTTCATCAATTTTGGAGGGACGTCCAGTTCTCGATAATGTCACTGTTGTCCCATATTTTCTCCACTTCTTGATGACTGTCTTCACTGTGCTCCATGGTATATCTAATGCTGTGGAAATTTTTTTGTACCCTTCTCCTGGCTGATACCTTTCAACAATGAGATCCCTTTGATGCTTTGTAAGCCATAGTTTGCAGTGGCTTTTGCTGGAGGATGCAACTGAGTAAATGTCTGAACTTTATTTGGGGTTAATCAGAGTCATTTTAATTGATGGCAGGTATGTACCCAAAAAGACTGAATGCTGTAATTAAATCAAAAGGTGCTTCAACAAAGTATTAGTTTAAGGGTGTGCACACTTATGCAACCAGCTTATTGTACATTTTTTATTTTTTATGCTTTTCCACCTAACAGAGTTGTTTGTTTTTCAATTGAATTGTACAGGTTATAGGTCATATTAAAAATGGGAAAAGTTTTGAAATTATTTATCATGGTCTCATTTTTTATATCAGAAAAACCTATCATTTTAATGGGGTGTGTACACTTTTTATAGCCACTGTAGTTACTGGATCAGCCAGCGAAAACGGTACAAAATATCGCGTGTTTTTCAACACCGTTCTACTCATTCTGTAAACAGCACATCTAGTACAAAAATCCCGTGGCGCCACACACACACACACACCAGTCAAAAGTTTGGACACACCTTATAATTCAATATTTTTTCTTTATTTTTATTAATTAAAAGTCACTTCATGTCTTAAAGTAGTGATGGACTGTCATTTCTCTTTACTTAGTTGAGCGGTTCTTGACATAATATGAATTACTACAGTTGTGGAGTAGGGCTATTTACTGAATTTTTCTCATTCAGTATTTCGTGTTTGATGATCTCAAATGCATTACGAAGACAAGAAATTCATCTACTAATTAACTTTTGACAAGACACAACTGTTACTTGAAAAGCATTCCAGGTGAGTACCTCATGAAGCTGGTTAAGATAAAACCAACAGTGTTCAAAGCACCATCAAGGTAAACGCTGGCTACTTTGAAGAATCTAAAATATGAAACACATTTTGTTTTTTTAACACTTTTTTGTTTATCACATAATTACATACATGTTCCATATGCTATTCTATAGTTTTGATCTCTTCAGTATTGTTCTACAATGTAGAAAATAGTCAAAATACAGCAAAACCTATGAATGAATAGTGGGTGTGTCCACACTTTTGACTAGTATTGTACATATATTTAGAAGTGAGTCAAAATAACTTTCACTTCTGATTTTCAGCATTTACCCTGAATGTTCATTTTGTGCTCCTGGAGAGCACATGACCTTTTCTGGAATTTTGTGGGCATCACTACATGCAAATGAGATGTGAGCTGTGTTGGGATTGGTCTTTGCAACTTTTCTAAATCTGAAGGAATTTTTTGTTTGGACTGGCTTATTTACACACGCCTTTACTAAAAGACCTCCCAGTTATTAATAGTTTTCTTTACATATTCCTGACATAACATAGAAGAGAAGTACAGTATCTAACAAGCAAGATATTTTTTTACTTAAAGAAAACAAAGACAAAAATAATCACCACATGAATAATACGAATGTTATAGCTTAAAGTTTTTATTTGGCTTTATTGTATGTGCCATTTTAAAATAATAATGGATCTAGTGACATGAGAAAAAGAGCAGTGCTCTTCAAGTTGATGAAAACATATTGACATAATGTGAGAAATCCATGAGGAAACAAAGAGCACTATTGATCATTATTGAACGCAAACCTTTTTTTTTTTCCAGTCCCAGATGTTCTTTGAGTAGGGTGTGGCACTGCAGTTTTCTAGATGCTAGTCTCTTAAATCATATAAAGCAGATAGCATTATCAATAATTGAGCCATTGCTGAACATTATGTTCTTATTTTTTATAGTGTATGTATGATTACAGTGGAGACTGATACAAGCATTGCCTATTCTTATTATATTGTTTTGTGAAGCAGTTCTTCTTTAGTCTGCACTCAGAAATTGTATATACATGCTATTTCTACATGGATTTACAGAATTAATACTAGTGAATACGACAACTTTATTAATAGCTACAGTGGTGCTTGAAAGTTTGTGAACCCTTTAGAATTTTCTATATTTCTGCATAAATATGACCTAAAGCATCATCAGATTTTCACACAAGTCCTAAAAGTAGATAAAGAGAACCCAGTTAAACAAATGAGACAAAAATATTATACTTGGTCATTTATTTATTGAGGAAAATGATCCAATATTACATATCTGTGAGTACTAAAAGTATGTGAACCTCTAGGATTAGCAGTTAATTTGAAGGTGAAATTAGAGTCAGGTGTTTTCAAGCAATGGGATGACAATCAGGTGTGAGTGGGCACCCTGTTTTATTTAAAGAACAGGGATCTATCAAAGTCTGATCTTCACAACACATGTTTGTGGAAGTGTATCATGCAACAAACAAAGGAGATTTCTGAGGACCTCAGAAAAAGCATTGTTGATGCTCATCAGGCTGGAAAAGATTACAAAACCATCTCTAAAGAGTCTGGACTCCACCAATCCACAGTTAGACAGATTGTGTACAAATGGAGGAAATTCAAGACCATTGTTATCCTCCCCAGGAGTGGTCGACCAACAAAGATCACTCCAAGAGCAAGGTGTGTAATAGTCGGCGAGGTCACAAAGGACCCCAGGGTAACTTCTAAGCAACTGAAGGCCTCTCTCACATTGGCTAATGTTAATGTTCATGAGTCCACCATCAGGAGAACACTGAACAACAATGGTGTGCATGGCAGGATTGCAAGGAGAAAGCCACTGCTCTCCAAAAAGAACATTGCTGCTCATCTGCAGTTTGCTAAAGATCACATGGACAAGCCAGAAGGCTATTGGAAAAATGTTTTGTGGATGGATGAGACCAAAACAGAACTTTTTGGTTTAAATGAGAAGTGTAATGTTTGGAGAAAGGAAAACACTGCATTCCAGCATAAGAACCTTATCCCATCTGTGAAACATGGTGGTGGTAGTATCATGGATTGGGCCTGTTTTGCTGCATCTGGGCCAGGACGGCTTGCCATCATTGATGGAACAATGAATTCTGAATTATACCAGCGAATTCTAAAGGAAAATGTCAGGACATCTGTCCATGAACTGAATCTCAAGAGAAGGTGGGTCATGCAGCAAGACAACGACCCTAAGCACACAAGTCATTCTACCAAAGAATGGTTAAAGAAGAATAAAGTTAATGTTTTGGAATGGCCAAGTCAAAGTCCTGACCTTAATCCAATGGAAAGGACTTGTGGAAGGACCTGAAGTGAGCAGTTCATGTGAGGAAACTCACCACCATCCCAGAGTTGAAGCTGTTCTGTATGGAAGAATGGGCTAAAATTCCTCCAAGCCGGTGTGCAGTACTGATCAACAGTTACCGGGAATGTTTAGTTGCAGTTATTGCTGCACAAGGGGGTTACACCAGATACTGAAAGCAAAGGTTCACATACTTTTGTCACTCACAGATATGTAATATTGGATCATTTTCCTCAATAAATAAATGACCAAGTATAATATTTTTGTCTCATTTGTTTAACTGGGTTCTCTTTATCTACTTTTAGGACTTGTGTGAAAATCTGATGACGTTTTAGGTCATATTTATGCAGAAATATAGAACATTCTAAAGGGTTCACAAACTTTCAAGCACCACTGTATAAAGATTGCTATAAAGATTCTGTGAGCCATTTTTCTTTGAGGAAAATGTTGAAAGCATGCACTGTGGGGAAAACACCAGGGTCTCATTTATCAGCAGTGCGTACACATAGGTTTGTGTGTAAACTGCATGTTTCTTGTATGTGAGGCTGTATGAATATTTAGAACTACTTCTGACCATATAGATCTAGATTTATGCACAAACCCTAGATCTAGATTCGAGAGATTTTAGCCACAGGCTCATTTAAGTGAGAATTTAGAGATTAGTTTGGTGTTTCCCAACCAAATATAGCCAAAAAATGGAATGTTTGACTTTTATGCATCACTCATGCTCAGAAACACCAGGACACTTCCAAATACAGCAGCGGAATAGACAATCACGGGTTTTCTAAAAGTAAAATTTTCTCATTTTCTTATTAATTTTGTATGCAAACCTGTCATAAAAGTGGCAAACTAACTTCTTTTTGCAACAGTATCAGTTTAGTGGTTTAGGCCTTTTCTTAGACCTTTTGTATGCTCCATGTCACCCTCAATATATGCAGGCTCATCTCATCTCATCTCATCTCATTATCTCTAGCCGCTTTATCCTTCTACAGGGTCGCAGGCAAGCCGGAGCCCATCCCAGCTGACTACGGGCGAAAGGCGGGGTACACCCTGGACAAGTCGCCAGGTCATCACAGGGCTGACACATAGACACAGACAACCATTCACACTCACATTCACACCTACGGTCAATTTAGAGTCACCAGTTAACCTAACCTGCATGTCTTTGGACTGTGGGGGAAAACGGAGCACCCGGAGGAAACCCACGTGGACACGGGGAGAACATGCAAACTCCACACAGAAAGGCCCTCGCCGGCCACGGGGCTCGAACCCAGAACCTTCTTGCTGTGAGGCAACAGCGCTAACCACTACACCACCGTGCCGCCACAAGGGAAGTTGTTTACCATATATGGTGATTTGAGGGCATTTTTGTATTGTGTGGCAGCTGTGATGAACGCTAATTTCGTTATGTCTACTGCTGGTTCTTCCATGCAGAATTGGAACTTGTTCTGCACACACTTTGATAAATGAGACTCTGGTTTATGATAAACATCTGTACAGAACTAGTAGTCTAGAATTCCTTCTGGTCAATAATTGGTGTGGATTTACTGGAATGCTGGAATGACAAGCCAACTGAAGCACAGCTCTAGTCAAGCTTTCCAAGAGTGGTTTTGACTCTGGTACCTAAGAAGTATGACCACTTACTAGCATAACAAGGCTCAGTACTGTGTATATATAAAATGAATTGGACTTGACGTGGCATGACAAAGGAACCTGAGGCTACATAAAGACAAACTAATCAAGGGATGGACTCAGAACAGGTGCCCACATTAGGTAACAGAGAAAGGACCAAAATACAGGCACACAGCAATGTGAAAAAAAGCACATGGAGTGATGCAAAAAGTAGGAATATTTGACATGAAGGATGTGCGTTTATGAAACATGTAGCTTTAGGTTTTGTTGTTTCTTGATGATAATCTTTCTTGGGCTCAATTTATAGAGCATGCCTCAACTTTCACTTTGAGAAACTTCAAACCTTTTTTTGTGTGTATTCCTTTTCTTATTTCTCCTCCATCTCCATAGGTTCTGCAGTCTCTGTCCCTGGGAGACTCTCGTTTGCGTTCACGTGGGACAGTGCTGGTGAACGCTCTGGGCAGCAACACCTGCCTCAGGAAAGTGGACCTAAGTGGGAACGGGCTGGAGGACATTGGTGCCAAAATGCTTAGCAAAGCCCTACAGATCAACACCACACTACGGTGAGAGGGAGAAAAGGAGAGGACTGAGGAGAGTGGTTTTCTGGGCGGAAGATCGGAAGAGAAAGGATGACAGAGAGATAGCTAGAGAAAAGGGATAAGGACAAGTGGTGAAGGGAAGCAGAAGATGGAGACAGTAGGGGAATATGGTATGAAAATGTGATCTTAAAATCTTTTCTCTGTCTGTCTTTGAAAGGAGTGTGACCTGGGACCGGAACAACACCACCGCTGCAGGGTTCATGGACGTAGCACGAGCTCTAGAACAGTATGACACACACACACACATACACATATTTGATGCTGCATCACAAAAAATACATCTTCATTTAAGGATTTTTATGATTTCTGAATAATGCTAAAGCCATTTTACAGATGTCCTCTTCTCTTCTCTTCTGATCTGCCTTCTTTTCCCCTCTTTACTCTTATTGTCTCTTTTCTTATTCTCTTCTCTTCTTTTCTATACTGATCTGCCTTTTCTTCCCTTCTTTACTTTTATTGTCTCGTCTCTTATTGTCTCGTCTCTTACTGTCGTTTTTATTTTATTGTCTCGTTTCTTCTTGTCTCTTTTCTCTTCTCTTATTGACTTATCTCTTCATATCTTATCTCTTCTTGTCTCCTCTCTTTTCTTGTCTCATCTCTTGTCTCTTCTCATCTCTTCTCTTTTATTGTCGCTTCTCTTTTATTGTCTCGTCTCTTCTTTTCTCTTCTCTTATTGTCTCATCTCTTCTTATCTCTTCTTGTCTCATTTCTTCTCTTCTTGTCTCTTTTATTGTCTCGTCTCTTCTTGTCTTTTCTTCTCTTCCTGTCTCTTCTCTTATTGTCTCTTTGTTTCTCTTCTTGTGTCATCTCTTCTTGTCTCTTTTCTCAGTAATTTCACTTTACAGTACATGCCTATCCCCCTGAGTGATGTTACTCAAGCGTATCGAAGCGCCCCAGAAAGGACAGAGCAGGCGCTTACCAAGGTATGATTCTTCAATCCTACCTGTTCCTGAGGAACTACAAATGGTTAATTTGGCTTTTCAGACCAGTGTGTTTTTCAAAGCAGAACATTTGGGCTGAAAGTTTTTTTATTCTGCTGTTCAGATTCAGAGAGCTTTACTGAGGAATAATCAAACACAACGCTTCTCCCAGAGGCAAGCACTACGCTTACACCAAGGCTTAGTGACCAGCACTGCTGAGCAGGTGTGTGTGTGTGTGTGTGTGTGTGTGTTATGTATCTTTTCTGTATGCTTTAATCTAACAGTGTTACTGTCAATGCCAGTACATTAAAAAGTGTGTGTGATATATCTTACACAGGTGATGGAGCGGTTGTGTGTACGGGTGCAGCAGCAGGTGTGTGTTCTCCGAGGTGCAGCAGATGCGGAGGAAATTCAAGCAGCTAAACAGGTCTTGAAGGAGGCTCGCAACTCTCGTGCGGTGAGTGTGTGTATTCGTGTGTGTGTGTGTGTGTGTGTGTGTGTGTGTTTGTTAGCCAAAACTGAACATGAAGAATAAACTGACAATTGTTGTGGATGCGCTCTTCCACTTCTCTCTCTCTCTCTCTCTCTCTCTCTCAGTGGGTGGAGCATTTTTGAGTATGCGAATGTTTGCATGCTGTCAGTTTGGCACGAGTGATTTCTCTTTATTTTTCTATCAATAATCTTTTTTGTTGTTTTTTATGATTTACTTTTTCACTTATTTTGGTTTTGATATAGTGATTTTTGAGTTCTCTCCCTTTAGGAATTAACACCCAGCACTTTTGCTGGGTGTTTCCTGTGTTTAGGGAGTCATGGCGTTTGAAAATTTAAGTCAGTGACATTCATCATTAATCAGTTGAGGAATGCAGTTTTGCAGTAGGTAATGTTGTGGGTCATAATAGTGTGGTGTCAGCTGCGAGAATGTATGGATCTGTTGTCCTTTTTCTGGATAGTGTTGATAAAGCGAATGAGATTGTAAGTCATGGTGCTGTTATCAACGAGAAATTCCTTAATGTTCTCCCACTGGTAACCCCTGCTAAGCTTATCACATTGTCAAATGTACCACCATTCATAAAAGATGAAGTTTTGGAACATGAATTGACAAGATATGGACAACTGGTATCACCAATTAAGAAAGTTCCCCTTGGCTGTAAATCTCCGCTTTTAAAGCATGTTGTGTCTTTGAGGAGGCATGTTCATTTTGAAAGATTACACTAGCGAACTTGATGTGGGGCTTAAGTTCAAAGTTGAATTTGACTATGTTATATTTGCTACTACTGAGTCTATGAAATGTTTTGGATGCAGAAGAGAAGGCCATCTTATTTTGTCTTGTCCAGAAAAAAAAAAGACACCTATGGCCAGTTAATAGAGAAGGAGAAAATGTTAATGGTGAACATAGCAGAGGTGCAGGAGAAGGAGATAAGGAGACTGGGCCGGTTACTGGAGAAGGAGAAAGCGTGAATGGTGAACATAGCGGAGGTACGGGAGAAGGAGATAAGGAGACTGGGCCGGTTACTGGAGGAGAAAGTGTGAATGGTGAACATCGTGGAGGTGTAGGAGGAGATAAGGAGATTGAGCTATCTACTGATCCTGGGGTTGCGAGAACTGACAGCTCACTGGTAGGTAAAAACTAAAATTCTAATGCTGAAGAGACTGGGGAAAATAGTGAAAGTGCACAACTATGCAATAATAATGTGAATGACATGATAAGTGTGATTATGGAGAAAATAGCAAATGATTTAATGGATGGTAAAGACAAGACTAATGTTCAGGTTGCAGAGCTAGTTTTGTGTGCTGATGAGATAATGGACACAGAGGATTCTGTGTTCAAGACCCCAAACGTTAAAAGGAAAAAAACTAAATAGACGTTCTTCTCCAGGCGCAAAAAAGCCTGTAAGCGCTCCTACTGCAGGGAGTGGAATTGATGGCATGGTTGCTGATACTGAAAATGATTCCTCAGATTCCCTTTCATGCTCTCCATCTCCTAGCGGAAGGGGAGTATATACTGTAAATATGATCAAAAGTTTTCTGGGTACTACAAAGAATGCTAGAGGGGTGAAAGTGGAAGAACATTTTCCAGATACAAATAATTTTATTAACTCAGTTCATTACTTTAGGCATTTAGGTAGTTTCACTGAACCAGTGGTCCACCAACTCAGGAAATTCTTGACCAAATTAAATCAACTAACAGATGAAATTGGTAAGGAGACAGCGTAAATATTTCTTTTTTTCCTGTTATTTTTGTTTGTTGATTTGTTTTCATACTCTCTTCCATTTATGAGTGAATTTAAAATAGTAACCTTAAACATCAATGGTGCAAGAGACTTGAGGAAGAGAGCACAGTTTTTCAAACGGGTAAAACAAAAACATATTGATGTCATGTTTATTCAAGAAACACATATTGATGAAAAGAATGCTGCTGAATGGGTTAGAGAATGGGCAAGGAAAACTTTTCTTTGCCAAAAAACATTTGTGAGTGGAGGAGTAGGTTTGCTCCTCTCTAGAAATGTTGTCCCTCAGTGTTATTCTGTTGAGAGTATAGTAGAGGGGTGACTCTTAAAAGTTAGAGCCATTTTTGAACAGTGCATTTTTGTTTTTATATGTTTATGCACTTTCATCTGGAATTAATCAGATGTTGTTTTTAGATCAGTTATATAATATGTTAAATAATTGTAACAGAGATGAATACCTAGTTTTAGCAGGGGACCTTAATGGCACTGAGTCAAATTTTGATAGAAATCATCTTAAACCGCATAGTGCTTCACATAGAAAACTTGCTGAAATGATTAATAAGCATGAACTAGGTGATATTTGGAGGAATTTTAATAATCAAAGGCAAAATACATGGGCACACACTAGAGATAATTTTTTGTCTAAGGCTAAGCTTGATAGAGTGTATAGTTTTAAGCATCATCTTAATGTTTTTCGGGGTTGTAACATTATTCCAGTTACTTTGTTTGATCACAGCATGGTGCAAGGTGTAATAAGTATGGGCTATATAAAGCCAATGAAAGAAAGAAAGAAAGAAAGAAAGAAAGAAAGAAAGAAAGAAAGAAAGAAAGAAAGAAAGAAAGAAAGAAAGAAAGAAAGAAAAGCACAACTTTATTCATCACACACTTGCGAAATTTCCTCTCTGCATTTAACCCATCTGAAGCAGTGAACACACACATGCACACACATGTGAGCAATGAGCACACACACATACCCAGAGCAGTGGGCAGCCATGCTAACAGCGCCCGGGTAGCAGTTGGGAGTTAGGTGCCTCGCTCAAGGGCACCTCAGCCCAAGACCGTCCCATATTAACCTAACCTGCATGTCTTTGGATTGTCGGGGAAACCGGAGCACCCAGAGGAAACCCACGCAAACACAGGGAGAACATGGAAACTCCACACAGAAAGGTCCTTGCCGGCCACTGGGTTCAAACCCAGAACCCGAGTGCACATTGGCACTTAAACACAAATTTACTGAGTGATGCACATTTTAAAGAGGTTTTCACTTTTTTCTGTAATGGTTTAAGAGAAACTAAGTCTTCATTTAATTCTTTACAACAATTCTGGGACTTTGGAAAGGTTCACATTAAGCAGCTGTGTCACCAATATTCTTGCAACATCACAAATGACATAATCAGATCTATAGACAGCCTTGAGATGGAAATTGTGAAACTTCAGGATTTAGCTGAATCCACAGGAAATTGCACACATATCGAAGTGGCAGAGACGAAAAAAGTTGCATTAGCTGATCTGCTGGGTATAAGGGCACAAGGTGCATTGGTGAGATCTCGCTATCGCCATGTGGACAGTTGGGGGTCGTGCCTGGAGGATGCTCTGGACTCTTGCAGTGGTGCTTTTGTGGCTGGGGACTGCAGTTGACTTGCTGACTTTAGGACTGCAGTTGACTTGCTGACTTTAGGACTGCAGTTGACTTGCTGACTTTGGGACTGCGGTTGTCATGAACGGTTTTGCGTTCAGGTTTCCGGCGGTTGGGGGGTTTATAGCATCAACGAAGCTGACTTTGTTAGGACTGTTAATGTTATAGTCATGTTGTCTGTTGTTGCCCGGATGGGGATGGGTTCCCTTTTGAGTCTGGTTCCTCTCAAAGTTTCTTCCTCATGTCATCTGAGGGAGTTTTTCCTTGCCACTGTCGCCACAGGCGTGCTCATTGGGGATAGATTAGGGATAAAATTAGCTCATATTTTAAGTCTTTCAAATTCTGTGAAGCTGCTTTGCGACAATGTTTATTGTTAAAAGCGCTATACAAATGAACTTGACTTGACTGGCTATCAGAATATAGTGCGGATGAATGTTCCATCCAAATTCTTCTTTAGTCTGGAGTGGAAAAATGGCCAGAGAAGATGTATGCATGCTCTGCTTTCAGAATCTGGGGGTCTTTCAGTAGATCCTGCTGAGACTAAAAAAATTGTGGTCAAGTTCTATGCCGATCTTTATACCAGTGAATAAACTGAAAAACTGGCCATGGAAAGTGACATCTTTGATGATCTTCCTAAGGTTTCAGAGGAATCTGCCATGGAATTAGAGGCAGCATTATTCCTGGAGGAACTGACTTGTGCACTTCAGAGCATGGAATGTGAGCCTGGCATTGATGGTCTCCCCATAGAGTTTTACAGGTGCTTCTGGTCTGTGCTTGGAGATGATCTGCTGGAAGTGTTGAAATGAGAATAAGAACGAAGCCCTAGTAATAGGTGACTGGGACAGAGGGGAGAGGCTTTCTTTTCCTCAAGGGTTGAATCTGGTTACGGGAGGTTTTAGATATCTTGGGGTGTTTCTAGGAGATAAGTAAATACAAATGAAAACCTGGGATGGCATCCTTGAGAAAGTTAAAAGGCGCCTTAATAGATGGTCGTCATTATTACCACAAATGTCCTATCAAGGACCATACAGATTATATTAATCTGTAACAATCTGGTGGCATCTTCTTTGTGGCACTGTCTTATGTGTATTGAGCCTCCACCAGGCTTGTTTTCGAGTATCCAGGCAACAACAGTGGACTTCTTTTGGGATACATTGCACTGGGTACCCCAAAGTGTTTTGTTTTTATCAAAAGAAGAAGGGGCCAAGACCTTGTGCACCTGGCGAGTAGAGTTGCTGCTTTTTGCCTCCAGTTTCTGCAGAGATTACTCTATGGACCAAAGGACTTATGCCGCTTTTCCACTACCAACGCGGCTGAGTTGGGCTGAGCCGTGCCGTGCTGAGTTGGGCTGAGTCGAGCTGAGTGGGGCTGTTGGAGTTGCATTTCGACTACAACCGCGCTGAACCGTGCTGGCTGGAAGTGGGTGGACATATTGGGTAGAGTTAGCGAAAGTGGGTGGACGTAACGTGATGTCGTTAGGCGGCGCAAACAGTGACATCAGTGACCTTTTAAGCGGTAGTCTCACGACCCGGATAGTAAACAATAAACATGGAGGACATGGAGTCGTTAGTGTTGCTGGTCTTGGTGCTGTGGCTTGTTGTCACCGACAACACCAACAGATACTGGCAAGAGCGTATAGATGAGGCGAGGCGCATAAGGCTTCAGAAATTCTCGTAATTCGTAATTCTTCTTCTTCCGGGTTTACGGTGTTTACAGATCCCAGCGTGCTCGCGGGGCGTGTGTGGGCATGTGAGGACACTCCTCCTCACCAATCAGTGCACAGGGGAGTGTCTCCTCACGCCCCTAGCCCCACTCGGCTCGGTTTGGCTCACTTCAGCCCCACTCCAAAACCGTGCGAGTTTTGGGTGCTGAGTAAGGCTGAAGCGAGCCCAGTCGCGCCGCTCTGAGGTAGTCGAAACGCGAGCCATGTTGGGCTGAAGTGAGCTGAAAAAGGGTAGTGGAAAAGGGCCATTAGTGTGGAGACCCCTGGCCTGTACATTATTGCGGAGGCTGGGGGGGGGTTGGATCTGGATTTTAATTTGTTTTTAATGGACTCAAGGAGACTATCTTTCCAGAGGCTACCTTGCTTTTACTGTGGACTTTTCAAAGTGCTTTCTTTGTTTATTATGCAGCGAAAAGGAAGTTCTGCCTCCCTTCATTGGCTCCTGAAGAAACCCCTGATTAAAGGGGCATGCTTGGACATATCAGCAGGGATGACCCCTTCTTTGGATAATATTTTAAGTGCTAGAGGAATAAGAACTTTAAGAGACATTGTGATTGTAGCAGGTTCAACTTTCAGTAATGCAGAAAATGTGGCTACGGCTTTAAGAATAAAGTCTTTGCGTGTAGTGACACAACTATTAACAGAAAGTGAATGTGCTCTGTTACAGTCTTTTCACAATGAGGGGTTGAACTCTGGCGGTGCAGTGCTCTAGTGGTTAGCACTGTCGCCTCACAGCAAGAAGGTTCTGGGTTCGAGCCCAGTGGCTGATGGAGCTTGTATGTTCTCCCCGTGTCTGCATGGGTTTCCTCCAGGTGCTCCGGTTTCCCCCACAGTCCAAAGACATGTAGGTTAGGTTAATTGGTGGCTCGAAATTGACCATAGGTGTGAATGTGAATTGTCTTAGCCCTGTGATGATCTGGTGACTTGTCCAGGGTGTACCCTGCCTCTTGCCCATAGTCAGCTGGGATAGGCTCCAGCTTGCCTGCGACCCTGCACAAGATAAGCAGTTACGGATAATGGATGGATGGATGGATGGATGGATGGATAGGGTTGAACTTCAGTGGTGAAGAGTCTTTCCCAATGTTGAGTCTCATGTCTGATTATGTTGGATGTGTGGGTAACTTATTAGAGATAACTGATTTTAACTTAAAATCAACAAATGGGAAAGTTTTTTTTTTTTTTAAATAAAGCCTGTGTTAAGGCTTTGAATAAGACAAAGTTGAATGCAAGGGCTGACATACCATGATGTATGAAACTTGGGCTTAATGATGATATTAAACCTGCATGGAGAGCTTTATATAAAGCACCATTAACAAAAAGAAAATATGGCGACTTACAGTGGAAAATTATACATGGCACAGTAGCTGTCAACTCTTTTGTTCCTGTTTTTAGTCTAATTGTTGAGGATAAGTGTCCTTTTTGTGCAAAAAGAGAAACTGTTTTTCATTGTTTTATGGAATGTGACAGACTTGGCTCTTTGTTTTGTTGCTTAGAGTTGATATTTAGAGCTTTTAATGTTGGGTTTACAAATAATTGTTTTATTTTGGGTGTTCTGTATACCCAGAAGAAAAAAAAATCACAATGTCAGTGTTGTAACTACCTAAGGTGGGTGGAATACTGAAGTGCATACAGGCGGGTAGTGATGTTTAAACCTGGTTCTTTATACCCCCTGCAAAAAAAGTTTGGGGGGGGGGTATATAGGAATCACCCTGTCTGTCTATCTGTCCATGTGTATTGTAAGCGCAACTCCTCCTAAATGGTTTGATGGATTTTGATGAAACTTTACACAGTTGCACTATACTACCTGAAGATGTGCCTGAAGGAAAATAATCCTGGTCCGATGTTTCAAAGGGGAGATAATTCAACTTATTCCCTTGCATATGGCAATATATGATGATAGGCTTGTAAGCGTGACTCCTCCTAAACGGTTTGATGGATTTTCATGAAACTCTACACAGTTGCAGTATACCACCTGAAGATGTGCAGGAAGGAAAATAACCCTGGTCTGAAGTTTCAAAGGGGAGATAATTCAACTTATTCCCTTACATATGGCAATATATGATGACAGGCTTGTAAGTGCAACTCCTCCTAAACAGTTTGATGGATTTCGATGAAACTTTACACAGCTGCCACCTGAAGATGTGCATGAAGGAAAATAGTCCTGGTCTGGTATTTCAAAGGGGAGATAATTCAACGTATTCCCTTACATATGGCAATATATGATGACAGGCTCGTAAGTGGGGGGTATTCTATAGTGTTTACTCACAGTTCTAGTTTCATTTTGGAAATAGCTTTTCAGCATCACTTTCCTCTACACACACATGTACACATGCTCTAGTCGGGAGACAGCCGCCTCTCCTCTCTCCCTCTTCTTATCAACCCTCGGCCATCACTGAAACACACACACACACACACACACACACACACACACACACACACACACACACACAATTAACAACAGGTGAGATCACTTTGCCACTCACCTTCCCTGGCCCTGCCCTCCATTCACAAACTGACGCTTGACCACATCCCTGCTGCCACGGTCAGTTATTGAATTTTGTAATTGTCCAGGTAAAGATGGCAATATGGATTAGCTGGAGAATTGCTGTGGAAGGTTTTTCTAGTCAAGACTGTTTCTGTCTTTTTAAGATTGGTGAAGTCCAGAATAATGACAGACTTCAAATTTTATTCAGCACAGAAAGACTTTGATGGATTTGAGAATGTATTGGGATACAAAGAAGTGTTTTGTTCGGGTAGTAATAATGAACTAATGTAGGGATATGTTTTGAGCTAAAGCTTATATTGTCCTGTTTTTAACCTTTTTTTTCCAATTTATGTTACTATTTTCTTCCTATTTTTTAGTCCTTTGTGAAATACATTAAAGATGTTCAATAAAGTATTTTGTTAAATTCTAAAAAAAAATTCTCCTCTCTCTCTCTCTCTCTCTCTCTCTCTCTCTCTCACTCATTCACACACACACACACACACACACACACACACACACACACACACACACACACACAGCTCTACCCATCTCTGTGTGAGTTGGCTCATGTTCTCTCGGTTGATGGACCAGTCAGACAGAGACTAGACTCACTGGCTGGGGAACTGGCCAAGGCTGCAGATAAAGAACTGCAGGTACACGCACAAACAGTCACATGCACATAATACAAATGCTTAGCCACTCTTTATCACCACCTACTGGACAATTGATATTGATAATATCAATGGATAAAATGGTTGGTTGTTTGAATAATCTGCTGCCTGTTCAATGCCAGCCAGGTTTGCCAGGTCTCAGCAAAATTCTCAACCCAACTACATCTCAGATACACAAAGTCCTGAACCTAATCCTGAACATTTCAGCATTGGAAAAAAAAGTTCTAGTTTTTATATGTAAAACAAGTGGTGCATGCGCATTTCTAATATATACTGTCAGGAATACACCATTTTTATCATCATTTTGTACAGACATTATCCACTTTATTGTCCCCTTTTCACTCTTCACAATCTTTGATATATGTATTTTCTTCCATATTTAGACAATTTACCTGGTGTTCTGAGAGTACCGGTATATCAGAATAAATATGTAGAATGAATGACCACAAACCTACGCGAAAAGCATGCCAAACAAAATCACTGTAACATCTGTACATGTATATTACCACAACAGAAATGGTTCTGAAATGTATAGACTTGTAAATAAAAAGTTAAATTTCCTGTTAAAAAGTAGAAAGACTGTCACTTTTATTTATATCTAACTGATTTGTTTATTGTTTAAATGATTCACTGATTGAAACATACTCTAAATAAATCTGTGATTGTGCTCTAATCCGGAACAGGTGCATATACTGTAATTAGTCCTAATGGCACTGCACACATTGTAATCTGTGGCATGCACTGTGTGCTCCGAGCACCAATGCACATGGGCATGACACAGTGATTTTTTTTTTGAAGACTCCAACTCATTGTCACTAAAGGTGGGGTACATAAACTTAGTTTGTTATATGTGAAAGTTTGTAGTAAAAGAGTTCGTTGTTGAGGGCTGGCAATGTAGTTAGTTAATAACAAAAACAATAATAATAATAATAATAATAATCTCATCTCATCTCATTATCTCAAGCCGCTTTATCCTTCTACAGGGTCGCAGGCAAGCTGGAGCCTATCCCAGCTGACTACGGGCGAAAGGCGGGGTACACCCTGGACAAGTCGCCAGGTCATCACAGGGCTGACACATAGACACAGACAACCATTCACACCTACGGTCAATTTAGAGTCACCAGTTAACCTAACCTGCATGTCTTTGGACTGTGGGGGAAACCGGAGCACCCGGAGGAAACCCACGCGGACACGGGGAGAACATGCAAACTCCACACAGAAAGGCCCTCGCCGGCCCCGGGGCTCGAACCCAGGACCTTCTTGCTGTGAGGCGACAGCGCTAACCACTACACCACCGTGCCGCCCCAATAATAATAATAATAATAATAAAACATATAAAAAGCAAAAAAAAAAGTGTTTGATCCCCACCCCACTCCTCATCTTAAACAACAAACAAACAAACAAATTAGACATAGTTACATGTTATGTAACATCATCCTGCAATATAGTACCTTTTAGCAACATTTCAGGGAGCCAACAGGGACATCTAGTGAGATTTTTTTTGTCAAATAATGACAAGCTGTGTTTTTTTGTCTTATTATGATCAATAGAAATAAAAAAAGAGAGACTCGTGCTATAATCTAAGTAATAACAGGTTATGAACACCTTACGACCTTCTAATTTCATGTACATTTGACAATATTAAACATAACTATAAGCCAATTTAAAAAGTATGCTTGCTGTAATGGTGTTGTAAAGCACTTTCCTGTAATTGGAAATTAATCAACCTCAGGCTGCATCACACAACCACTTTGTTGATTGTTTTCCTATCACTTCATGCCCTGTCAGGTTGTTTGTGTCTATGCGTCAGCCCTGTGATGACCAGGTGACTTGTCCAGGGTGTACCCTGCCTCTCGCCCCTAGTCAGCTGGGATAGGCTCTAGTTTGCCTGCGACCCTGTACAGTATAAGCAGCTACAGATAATGGATGGATAGATGGATCATGCCCTGTCATGTTTTACTTATTGTGATGCCAATAGGACTAGCTACAATACACTCGTATTTTCTCATTGATTAATCAGTTGACTGTTTGATTGACAGGTGATTGTGGACTCGATGGTGTCTCTGTGCCAGGAGCTGTGTCCGCTGTCCTCAGTGGCGGCAGAGCGACTGAGTCCTCCTTTGTCCTCTGTTTCAGAACGAGTGTCAATCCCTCGTTCAGCTATCCGCACTGCGCTGATGGAGAGAGCGGCACAAGACATTCATCGGGCATTAGAGTAAGGGGGATGGGGAATCAAAGACTGAGGGGGGATGATGAATGGGTGAAAGGGGAAGGAAGAGAGAGGAGGAGAGCTGCTGATTTGCCAGTAATTCAACTTGTAGTTATTAGTTATTGAATTAAAATTGAATTTAGAGAGGGAGAGGAAGTGAGCAAGTGAGAGAAATTAAAAGAGGATGGGGAATAAGACTAGAAAGAGGGAAGTTATGAATATTGATGTGAAGAGAAGAAAGTGATAGATAGAAGAAAGTGGGAGATAAATGATCAGTGAAACAATAGAAGAAGGTGAGAATGGAAGACTGGAGCAGCAGTGTCTGTGTTTATATTCATATTGGGTATGTCTGTATTAATTCAATACCACCTCCTCACTCCATTCACTTCCTGCTCCTCTCTCATTTCATCTTTCTCACTTTTCATTTCTCTACCTCTGTCTCATAGGGAGGTCAAACTATCCGTGGTGTCGTATCTCACCAACTCAATCGTGGATCAGATCTTACAGGAGCTCTACTCTACTCACAAAGCTCTGGTAAGACGTCTTTGTCCCTGTTACATTCTTTCTTTTCCAGTCTTCTCACACTTTCTTTCGATAGCAATCTTTTGCTGGTGTTTCTATTACTGCGGTTCAGTCATTTTGGATCTGTGGAAGAAGTCAGTTGTAGAAAGTCAGTGATGTGTCTTTCAGACTTTGAAGACAACATCCACAGAGGTGCCATCATTTATGGTTTTTGACCCTGTAAAAACAAACACATAAAAAACAAAAAGTGTAGCCACTTATTAGGAAATATCAATCACTTCATCATTTGTTTTCCTCTCTTTTGGCACTTTATATGAACCCATTTCTTCAATTTATCTTTCAGTTTTCTAATCAACGTATGTCTTCTAAGAGTTATACCCTATATAAGTGAGCATCTGTAGTAAATTTTAAGCTATGTAGGATTTGCATGTTTAGGATCCTGGGTAGAAATATACAATTCAATCAAGCTAAAGATAACATTATGAGGAGTGGGTAAATAAAAAGCTATACAGTTAGAGTAGTTAGAGTCAGGGATCTGTATTTTATTGTCATTACTGCTTAGGCATACTACTTAGGGTGGATTATGTAGCCTTGAAATATCTCTAACGCTGTATTGACTTTGCAGCCGTGAGATTAAAACGCAATTTGAACATGCAAAATGCCAAAACCTTACATACAACTGTGTGTGTCAGACACAACAGGTGTCTCAGATGAAACAGTGGGATGGCCTATGTGATGGCGGCACAGGTCGAAGATCACACAGACACAGAGACTCACTCGAGATCACTGATGAGGAGCTGGGCACGAGCATTGTAAGTGTGTGTGTATGTAAAACTATTTTCATACCATCTCACGCTAAAGCTGGTGGATAAATAAAGCTAGGCATCTGCACTATTGTGGGCGGAGCCACACAAAAGGTGGGGAAGTGAGATCTGTAAGCAAACTCTGTTCGTGTCCATGCGAAAATCTCACTGTACTGCAAGTTCTTAAAAGGAAGGAAAGGAGCTGATTTGATTGGATATCGCAGCAGCACACTTAACCACACCTCTTAATAATGTGTTCATTCAAGCCCAACACCTTTTTACATTTGTGTCTCTTGGTGAGTTATAATGCCCGTTTTTTTTGTGTGTGTGCTATGATTGTGACATTATTTTCCCTAGTGTGTGTGTGTGTGTATATGTGTTTATGAGTAGTAAATGTTGTACATTGTCTGTGCACAACTGCAGGACACAATTGCCATTAAGAAGCGCAGCGCCAGGACCAGACGAATCAGACCTGTTTCCACTAGACTGAGTGAGTGAGTGAGTGTGTGTGTGTGTGTGTGTGTGTGTGTGTGTGTGTGTGTGTGTATACGTCTCTCACTCTCTCTCTCTGTCTGTCTGTATCTCTTTCCATTCTTCTCCTCATTGACCAATTACCTGTATTTCCCTCAGGGGTGCCATTAGTAAGAGTGCCCTTTTGGTTTCTCTCTCAGGTTTGTGTGATGACTCCAGCTTGTCTCCTCCCAACTCAGGCGCACAACTCTCCTCACCCCTCTCTTGCTCGGCATCATGGGAGGACTTATCTGCCTTGCCAACTCAGGGTGCACCCCTGCTTCATGTGACCCGGGTCAGGCCGAGGCCTCCGCGAAGGCACAGAGGAGGCATCCTTTCGTCTGATTCGGTGAGAGACACAACCCGATCCCAAATATCTCCCTGCAGGACTGGAAAGTTTAGTAAGTCTTTTTAGTGGCACTTTCTAATGGACCAAGTTGGAAAATCACATATGTGTAATTTATGTAATGTAATTTACATTTAATATAAATACCTGGGCCTGAATTCTTTCTCCTATGAAAATGTAGATTTGTCATTATTCTCAAATCAGTGTTAGAGGATGCTACTTTCCAAGTCGAACAGAATTAGGAATATAAAAGAAGGCAGGAAGCTCTGAATTAAGGCACTGTACTAATTGTAATTGTACTAGTGCATGTTGCTACTATAGATATGATAATGTATTAGAATTAATAAAGACCTTGCAGGTGCAACAGAAAGAATTAATCATAACCTAGCTCTATGCTAGAACTTACCATACAGTAGCTAAGTTTAGCTTGAGGTCATGTCCATCATGATAATCATATTTTAAATACTGTGTGATTTAATGTCATTTTCATTTATATACAGTATGACTGAGAAACTCTGATTTTTCTGCTTGTTAAGCCATGATGTATTGACCGTATTTACAGGGCCAGTCCTCATCTCAACATGCCCCAGTGCTCTGTCCTTCATTGTTTGAATAGATCTGAGTTCAAAGAAACGATGTAATTGCCATGAAGGAAAATGTTTACTTGCTTTTAGTATTTATAAAATGCAATATCTCCAAAAAGAAAATTTAAAATGAGGAACAAAGAGGCCAGAGGATGGGAGAAACAGTGGTGATCAGTGGTTAGGTGTGCGTGGGACCATGATTATCAGTCATTGGGCGTGCGCAGGACTATGGTTCCCTGTGATTGGTCATGAGTGTGACCATGGTTATCAGTGATTGGGCATTCACAGGACGATGGTTAGCAGTGATTGATCATGGATGGGACCATGTTTATTAGTAATTGGTCAATTCGGGACCATGGTTTTCAGTCATGGGTGGGACCATGGTTATCAGTCAGTAGTCATGGGCAGGACCATGGTTATCAGTCAGTGGTCATGGGCAGGACCATGGTTATCAGTGATTGGGCATGGGCAGGACCATGGTTATCAGTGATTGGGCATGTGTGGGACCATGGTTATTAGTAATTAGTCAATTCAGGACCATGGTTTTCAGTAATTGGTCATGGGCAGGACCATGGTTCTCAATAATTGGTCATTGTCAGGACCATGGTTATCAGTTATTGGGCGTGTGCAGGACCATGGTTACCAATGATTGGTCATGGGTGGGACCATGGTTATCAGTAATTGTCATGAGCAGGACCATGGTTATCAGTAATTGGTCATGTCCAGGACCTTGGTTAATGATGGCTGATGTCATTCTCGGGAGACCATGGTTTGCATCCAGAAAGTCTGTTCAGTTGGCGCTGGAACAGTGCCTTGAGTGGCTGTGTAAGCCCACACATGAGTGGCATTCTCTGCTGTAGTGGGCGCATTTGAAGGCGGTGTCAGCGCTGGTTGTTGCCAAATGGCTGGCCTTCCTCCAGGCATGCTTTTCCTCTGCTGTCTGTCTCAGTTTGTCCTCCCTTCTCTGAAGGGAGCTCTTGCCTCCATTGATAGCAGTCGCTGGTGAGTTCCTCCCACCTCTCAACGTTCATGTTGAGTGCTTTCATATCACACTTGCAGATGTCTTTAAAGTGGAGGAGGGGCGTCCTTGTGCATGTTTTCTGGTGGCCAACTCACCGTACAGCAGGTCCTTGGGGATCCTCCCATCCTGCATGCGGTGGACGTGGCCGAGCCAATGAAGGCAATGCTGCTAGAGCATCATGAAGATACTTGGGATATCAAGCAAGCAAGGACATCATTGTTTGTGATTCAGTCTGTCCAAATGATGCCAAGAATGCATCGCAAACTCTGTAGGTGAAAAGTGTTCAACATTCTTTCCTGTCTGGAGTAGAGGGTCCAGGATTCACTGCCATACAGCAAGGTAGAGAGCACACAGGCTCTATAGACTGCTACCTTGGTGTGTACAGTCAGTTTGCTGCTCTCCCAGATGTGCTTAGACAGTTTGGCACATATTCCTGCAGCACAACCGAGCTGTCTGTTGAGCTTGGCATCTATGGAGAGATTAGATACTGTGGAGCCAAGATAGATGAATTCATGTATCACATCCGGTACGAAGTTGTTGATGGTCTCCAATGCTCTGGCCCATCACTTTCATTTTCTTCAGGCTGATGTCCTGACAGGTGTGAGCGAAGCTGTCTATGAGCCGCTGCAACAACTACTCCTTGTGTGCCACCAGATCTGCATCATTAGCAAACAGCATGTCTCTAATCAGGACTTTGCTAACTTTGGTCTTTGCTTTCAGCCGGGACAGACTGTACAGCTTGCCATCAGATCTGGTATGAGGATAGATCCCATCAGTGGATGTGCTGAAGGCATGTTTTATCATGACAGCAAAGAAGATGCCAAACAACATAGGGGCAAGAACACAGCCCTGCTTTATGCCACTCCTGATGTCAAAAGCCTGTGAGGATGAGTTGTTGAACTGAACAACACCCGTCATGTCGGTGTGGAATGACTGGATCATGCTTAAGAGTCTGGGAGGACATCCAATCCTTGCTAGGACTTTGAAGAGGTCTATGAAAGTGACATACAGAGGCTGTTTCTGCTGTCTGCTTTTCTCCTGAAACTGTTGCAGGGAGAAGATAATGTTGATTGTGGAGCATTCTGACCTGAATACACACTGTGGTTCAGGGTAAACCTGATCAGCTGGTTTCCGCAGTCTGTTGAGAATCACACAAGCAAAGACCTTGATGACAATGCTCAGGAGTGAGATTGTCCTGTAATTATTGCAGTCACTTCAGTTCCCCTTATTCATGTACAGAGTGACTATGTTGCAATCCCTCATGTCTTGGGGTACTTCTCCTTGCTCCCAGCACTGACAAAGTAGATCATACCGTACAGATGTTGAAGCAGGATGCCCTTTCCACACTTGGTGAACTCTGGTGGAATTCCATCCAGTCCTGGCACTTTCTGTGTGGGTAAACCATCGATTGCTTTACTCAGTTCCTCAGTGGTGGGCTTCTCATTCAGCTCTTCCATGATGGGCAGGCGTTTGATGGCGTTCAATGCAGCATCAGAGATACTGCTAGCTCTGACATATAACTGTGAGTAGTGTTCCACCCATCTCTTCATCTGCTTTTCTGTGTCTGTGATGACTTCCCCAGCTGCAGACTTGATTGGTGCCGTCTTGCTCTGGATGGGCCAGAGGGCTTTCTTACTCCCATCATACATGCTGCGAATGTTGCTGGCATCAGCTGTGGTCTGGATACTCACACAGAGCTGTAGCCAGAAGTCATTTGCACAGTGCCTGGAAGTTTTCTGAACTCTGCTTCTAGCTGACAGTGCTTACAAAGTAGACAGGATGTCGCTTGTACTCCATCAGTGCAGCACACTTCTTCTCAATCACAGCAGTGAGCTCTGCTGAGTTGGCTTCTCTTGCATTGTCCCTACTTTCTTGCCAGAGATGGAGAAAGTGGTGCTGTGGATCTTATCTCTCAGGTAGTTCCATCTCTGCGAGGAGGCTCCCTCTGGAGGGTCTGCTGGTGTCTATATGCTGTTTCCCCTGTGGCCTGGCATGATGTATCCTCTTCAGCTGGAGCCTGATCTTGCTGCAGACCAACGAGTGGTCAGTGTTGCAATTGGTGCACTGATAGGAACATACTCATCACATGTTCCTCAGGTGGCAGCATCTTGTAATGATCAGATCCAGCCGGTGCCAGTGCTTAGACCGAGGATGCTGCCAGGAAACCGTGTGGTGTGTTTTGGTCTTGAAGTAGGAATCAGTAATACACAGCTCTTGTAATGTGCACAGCTCAAACAGGCATTGCTTATTTTCATTTATGCTGCCAATTCCAAACTGGTCCAAACTACTAGGCCAAGAGGTGTGGTCACTTCCAACGCTGGCATTGAAGTCACCAAGCAACAGCAGTGTTGCTGTCTTGGGAGTCCCTGGAGGTGGTTGTAAAACTCATCCTTGGCCTCTGGTGATGAGCAGAGAGTAGAAGTGTACATGCTGACTAGGTTGACTGGCCCATTGGTAGTGTGAAGACGCACAAAGCATATTCTCTCAGTCCTGTTTTCACCAAGCTCAATCATCTTCAATGGTGAGTCTTGACAGAAAAACCTATACCATACTCTCTGGTATCATTTGCACTCTTTCCCCAACAGAAGAAGTTGCAATCCTTTTCATGTAGTGTTCCAGAGTCTGCCAATCAAGTTTCCTGGAGCACAACAATGTCCACTTTAGCAGTTTGTTGTTATCACAGCTGTCTTTCGTGTGTATCTCATTTCCTGAAAGTCCACTGACAATCCAATAGTCATGGTCTGAATGTTCCAGCATGCAAATTGGAGTGCTGGTCTCCTTTTTCCTTTTCTTATCTTGTCTGGTGCTGAGTTTACAGTCCATGTGCCAGGCATTCAAACGCTAAGCCCCACACACCCCATTAAGCTGATGGACTGTGGTGGGACAGCACCTTATTGGCTGGGGGCTACCCAGCTTGAGGCAGGTAGTAGCTGTTCAGTGAGACACGATGGTCCCTCCCATCATCAGAAACAACCCTTGGCACCATGCTCAAGGCCAATTGAGTCAGACTTATAACCGATATACTGCTGTTTCCTGTGTTGTGCAGTCACTTTGAGGCAACACTGGAGTGACCTCTACTGGGCGCAAGCCTGGGTGGGGATAATATGGAAGACAAACTGTTGCCCATGCACCAGATCCCCCTCTCCACTCCACCAATATAGTTCAAGGGAAGGGCTAAAGCCAATACGCTTGGCAGCGGTCTCGTCACAGGAGTTGCCAGAACAAGGTTGTAAACAGCATCAAACTGCCTTAGGGACTCCAGCTCCTGATTTTTCCTCAGGGTTGACTCCCAAAGCCTTTCCCATAAATGGGTATGGCTGCAAGGCAGCAGAGGTTTGAAATAAGAATTTGCCTTCTCCAAGGGAATATACCGTCTCTTACCCAGTCCCTGCGATAACTTTTAGTTAAAACAGGTGCACCATGAGAAGGTAATTATCCAGGAGTTAGGTGATCAGAGCCATGAGGAGTGATCACCCTAAGCACCCACCATGATTAATAGTAATTGGTCAATTCGGGATCATGGTTTTTAGTAATTGGTTATGGGTGGGACCATGGGTATCAGTGATTGGTCATGGGTAGGACCATGGGTATCAGTAATTGGGCGTGCATGGGACCATGGTTACCAGTGATTGGTCATGGATGGAATCATGATTATCAGTAATTAGTCATGGGTGGGACCATGGTTATCAGTAACTGGTCATGGGCAAAACCATCAAAGTCAAGTCAAAGTCCCTCCTATGCCAGGATCTGGTCTTCCCAGGCAGTCTCCTGTCCCAGTACTACCCAGCTCTTTGAGGTGCATGGGTACAGTGCCAATCTCTGTTTCTATAGCCCTCAGTCTCTAGCCTATTATATAGCTAGGGTTACAGTGGGGGGCTAGTCCTCTGATAACTGTGAGAGTTTGACTTCCTACTCGCATCTGCATTTCAGTGTGCCTTGCTAGATGGCAATAGGTACCATTTTTATGATGGTCTTTGGTATGACCCGACCACAAGTAGAATTTGCGACCTCCTGGTCGAGAGGCGAACCCACTAACCACTAGCTCGCGGTATGGGTGGGGCCATGGTTATTCTTAACCGGTCAATTCAGGACCATTGTTTTCAGCAGAGGTGGAAAAACCCAGGTGCAGAAAGTAAAAACCGTGCCACATTTTTGCTCCAGCCAATTCAATGAACCAGCTGATCCTAATTACCACATCCCCTTAGCCAGGTTGATGAGCTAATTGGTGAAATCACCTGTGTTGAGAGCACAGGCAGAAGGAAAACCTAAGCAGGACTTTTGCTTTGTCAATCCAGTTTTTCCACCTCTGGTTTTCAGTAATTGGTCGTGGGCGGCATCATGGTTATCAGTGATTGGTTATGGATGGGACCATGGCTATCAGTGACTGGGCATGGGCAGGACCATGGTTATCAGTAATTGGTTGCAAGCAAAAGTCAGGCATTACACATAGTCGAGTGAACCTGCTTTCTAAACTTGTATAATTATGGCTGTGATGTGAGCTGGAGAGCCATATTGAGTTCAAGGCAATCATTAATGTGTTCTGAAAAAGTTGCATGATTTGCCACTAGGTATATATTTTTTAAATTAAACTCATTAAAGGAGTCTAAATAATCACAAATTTAGCAACAAAGTCTCTATATTGGCAACACTGAAGGGGCTATTGGCATCAGACTTAACAAGTGGATTACCATTATTTGGCTAATATTCTTGAGATTTTTCAAAGGTGGTAGTAGATCTATCAGTAGCAGGAAAATTCATGCTATTGAATTCAGCACTGAATGGATAAGAGCAGAGTTCAAGACCATTTTTGAATATAAAAAAGTAAGCTTTTGAATGATGGTGGCTCATCAGCTACACTCATCCGTAATGAATATCCATGAGCTCGACAGTACTGTATGTGAATTCATGTTTTCCTCTGAATATTTTATTCACAGAAAAAAGACTCAAGTGCAGAGTTGTGCAGACATGGATATAGTACTCAATGAATAATGAACAGAAGAGGAAAGTTACCACACTGCGCAAAGGAATACATTAATACATGTTCATAAGTCAAACATTTGACTCTCACTAATGCATCAAAATGTTTTATTCATTAAATTTAGCATGGATTGCAATTGATAATAGAAAGCATTCAGTACACCAGGCGCATTAGATATTAAAAGAGCCTCCAGTTACACTTACCGTGTGTGTGTGTGTGTGTGTGTAAGAGAGCTCTCTTACAGAGTATTTTAGCAGTGTGCGATTGCAACCTTTTGTCTGATATGAGTGCCTATTTTTAAGGGAATTTTATGCAAGGTCAACCATCCATCATGATGATAATGTGGCCTACTTCTAACTCTTTTTCTCTCCAAAGTGCATTCAGAAAAAAAACAACAGTAAACTGATGAGTGATAAATGACATTTCTGCAACATGTGAACACAGTATCAGTCTGAAGGGGAAAAAAACACAGAAACAGTGTCACATGAGTAGGCAATAGACGGATGTAATCGCAAGAAGGGTTTATTAAAAGCAAGCCAGGAAACAATACCAAAACAAAAGGCAAGGATCATAAACAGGAACATGCAGGGGACAGGCAAGAGGCAAACAGTACAATCTAGGCAAGGGAATAAACGTGGTCAGGAAAACAGAAATAAAGTCAAAACTAGAGTAGCAACACAATATATAAACAGCTTCGTATAGACAGGTACGTGACTTTGAGCATATACTTATTGTGTCCAGTGAGTCCTTAAATACATGAGCGTTGGTTGTGCTGTGATCAGGAACAGGTGCTGGGTATCAATTACTCTTAATGAGCATGAGTGTGGTGTGAACTTGAATTGCAGTCTGAGCTACGCTGCTACTCACTTTGAACGCAAATGGGTGCAAACGGGACAGACCCCCCCGAAAAAAAAAAAAAAACACTCTCTGAGAGCTAAAAACCTCCTTGGTCAGCCCTGGGGAAGAGGACCTGGAGCTGAAAGAAGTCCCTTCAGGGCTCCACTCCGACTCGGAAAAGACGTGGCATAGAAATATGAGCTCAGGCGGAGGCTTGCAGTCAGGTTGAGCTAGGTACGGGAGCATGGATGCAGATAGAGGCTTGAGTTCAGGCTCGGCTTGGTACTGGGGCATGGATCCAGGCATGGGCCAAGACATGGAGCTGAGCTCAGGTACAGACGGAGGTTCAGGCTTGGATTTAAACATGGACATGGGTTTGAATATGGGCATGGACCCTGGCATCAGCATGGGCATGGACTCTGGCATGGACATGGGCTTGAGCATGGGCATGGACCCTGGAGTCAGCATGGGCATGGACCCTGGCATAGGCAGGGCTTTGTGCTTAGACATGGATGTGGTAGCGAGGGTGTGGTCGAGCATTGGTTATGAATGGTGAGGAGTCAGGTTGAACCAGTAGGTAACATGTGACAAGTTACACCTGTGTCTAATTACTGGCTGTCTATTAATGTGTATCTTTATGTGTCTTTCAGATAGCCAGTAATGAGAGAGAGAGAGAGAGAGAGAGCTGTGTTCCCCCAGTGTGTGTGGGAAAAGTGAACGTGCAATAATAAAGTGCATCTTGAACTGTCACACCTTTCTCTGTGTTCCTCATTGCCACAATCCAAGAGAACCATGACACTGGTGCTGAAACCCAGGATTGAGGAACAAAACACCGCCATGGAGTCCAAACTAGTCAGGGAGCTCCTCCAGACACTTGCCAATGACCTCCAGTGCCAGCACCAAGAACTCGTCACACTGTCCATCGAGTAGGGGCAGTGATTCTAGGCTATGCTTGAGGCTCAGGTGGAGAGCTGGCAGGTGATCCGGAGCTTGGTCCAGTCAGCGGGTGCTCCAGCGGTCGCTCCTACAGTCAGCACGACCGTCCAGCTGGTCAAGATGGGGCCACAGGATGACCCCGAAGCCTTCATTGAGCTGTTTAAGTATGTTATGGAGGTGAGTTCGTGGCCAACCTCACACTGGGGAGCTTGCTTACTGCCGCTCCTGTTGGAGGAAGCCCATCTTGTGGCTTGGCAGCTCCCGGCCACCAGCGTACTGGAGTACCCCGACCTGAAGCGGGCTATACTGCAGCAGGTCAGCCACGGCCCAGAAGAGCATTGCTAGCGCTTCTGCACACTGGCATATGGCGAAGAAGGCCGCCCGTTTGCATTTGCACAACAGCTCCGGGATGCCTGCCGACGGTGGCTGCTGCCAGGTGAGTGCAACATCGAGACCATCATTGATTTGATTGACACTGTGGAGCAGTTTGTTGCCCAACTGCCGAACAAGACCGCAACGTGGTTTCAGTGTCACCATGATGCGTCGCTGGAGGAGGTGGTCCGACTGGCAAAGGACCACCTGACAGCATTTCTGGGAACAGGTGCTTCTGTAGCTCCTCTTCCTCTCTCTCACTTGCTCTCTCCTTTTCCCTCTCCTCACCTCTCCCCTACCCCAGCCCCATGGAGACTGGGGTCAATTCTCCCAATACCTGCTCCCCGCACTTGTGTCTGTCCTCATATCTCCTCATCCCTTTCTCTTCCCGTGTCTGTGCTGCTGCTAACCTCCTCTCTCTCTCTCCACAGGTGAACCCATCCGTGCCTACCAAAATTGGGAGAAAGTCTGGGCAGGTCTGCCGGTGCAGCAGGAAGGCGGGGATCAGCACTTCCGCAAAGGGGCAGGGATTCTGATTCGCATTCCTGATGCACCGCAGGCTTCCCCAATCGAGCAGGAATGTACCGAGTCTCTGTGAGTATGCAAGGGGGTACACATCAGGCTTTGGTGGATTCTGGTTGTAATCAGAATCAAAGCCTGATTCAATGCAGGGCACTGGGAAATGCACGATTGGTGAAGATGAGGTGCGCACACGGGGATGTTCACAAATATCCGCTAATGCCCATCACTATTCATTTCCGGGTACAAAAGCATAGTGTGGAGGCAGTGGTTAGCCCGAGTTTTACCCATCCACTTATCCTGGGGACAGATTGGCCGGGGTTTAAAACATTAATAAAACAGTTAGTAGTGGATGGGTCCTGCGTTAGCACATCACAGGGGAATCCTGTGGCAACATTGGCTGGAGAGGTGGTTTCAAGGCCATCCGCATCAGTGCTGCATCATGATGACACTGAGAGGGGGGAGGGCCCCCACCCCTCCTCTCTCTCTGAGAAATCCCTCAGGGGATTTCCCATTGGAACAGACGTGTGACAAGTTTCTGAAACCCGTTTGACCATCCAATCTCATCTCATTATCTCTAGCCACTTTATCCTGTTCTACAGGGTCGCAGGCAAGCTGGAGCCTATCCCAGCTGACTATGGGCGAAAGGTGGGGTACACCCTGGACAAGTCGCCAGGTCATCACAGGGCTGACACATAGACACAGACAACCATTCACACTCACATTCACACCTACGGTCAATTTAGAGTCACCAGTTAACCTAACCTGCATGTCTTTGGACTTTGGGGGAAACCAGAGCACCCAGAGGAAACCCACACAGACACGGGGAGAACATGTAAACTCCACACAGAAAGGCCCTCGCTAGCCACGGGGCTCGAACCCGGACCTTCTTGCTATGAGGCGACAGCGCTAACCACTACACCACTGTTCTATTCTTTAAATTCGTTTCTTAAGACAAGGATTTTTTAAGATGTTACCTTGACAGTTTCGGCGATAAACTTCCGCCTTCTTCAAAACAGTCACCAGATGTCGAGTGGTGACATGCCTTATCAGCTGATGTTACTCTAAGGAGGCGTGAACGTCCCGCCCAATTTGACAGGTAGTTCACGCCTCCTGCTGTCAGGTCGCTCCTCCAGGACGGCGCTCCAAGTGTGCGACAGCGCATACGCTCCCTCATCCCGGTTCATCGTTCTCTGCGCATGCTTTCGTATCTCCACTGCCTCGAAAATCCAACGCTGGAATCTATTTTCTTCAGTGCGAAAAGGGAAACTACAGACACAAACAAAGGAAAAAAACAAACAAACAAGGAAAAACACCAAAAAAACAAACCGAGGCTTTGTCACACTACCATACATAAAAGGAGTTACAGAACGCATCCAACGATCCATGAAGAAATACCACATCAACACCCCGGTCAAACCATACAAAAACCTCCGACAGCTGCTAGTTCACCCCAAAGATAAAATACAACTGGGCAATAAATGCAATGTCATATATGAAATCCCTTGCCGTTCATGTAATAAAGTTTATATTGGCGAAACGGGCAGATGCTTCCATACTCGCAAAAAAGAACACCAAATAGAATGTGAAAAAGAAACAACAAAAAGACTCACAAGATCCGAAAAAGAAAAAGCACACCAAGAAAACTTCAAATCAGCCATTTCAGACCACTGTAAACGGCAAAATCATATAATGAATTGGGAAGAGGCCAGAGTCATTTGCGCTGAAGAAAATAGATTCCAGCGTTGGATTTTCGAGGCAGTGGAGATACGAAAGCATGCGCAGAGAATGATGAACCGGGATGAGGGAGCGTATGCGCTGTCGCACACCTGGAGCGCCGTCCTGGAGGAGCGACCTGACAGCAGGAGGCGTGAACTACCTGTCAAATTGGGCGGGACATTCACGCCTCCTTAGAGTAACATCAGCTGATAAGGCACATCACCACTTGACATCTGGTGACTGTTTTGAAGAAGGCAGAAGTTTATCGCCGAAACTGTCAAGGTAACATCTTAAAAAATCCTTGTCTTAAGAAACGAATTTAAAGAATAGTTCAATAGGTAGACATAATGAACTTTCACTACATATTAAAAATAAGTTATGGAGAAGATTGTGCCAAAGAGGTACGCTACCTGGAAAAGCTAAAGAAAAAATTGGCGCGACAAAGAAACCATCTCCGCTTCAATCTCCGCTGCCGGGACAAAGGCATCATTCCAGCAAGCCTCTACATAAAAAATCCAATTCCAACAAGAAACGCGGAAAGGGCCATCGAAAAAGCGCGAATGACTCTGGTAAGAGAAAGAATTAGATGCATGACAAACAAAATCAACAATTTAAATACAGAAATAACACAAAGAACACAAGATTTCAAATGCTGGTACTGTACAAACTCAGCAGGGACATGGAAAAAAATATGGAAGAACATCTGGATATAATACAAGAACAAGAATTCTCAAAAACAAAAACACGCCATATTAAAAAACTAAATAGACTTATCAAAAAGAAACAAAATAAATGCAAGGATAAGCAAATAAATGAAAAATGGATTTGCAACCTGTCTAAACACACACTAACAACAGCAGAACACACTATACTCTCACGGGGACTAAATTATGCCATCACACCAAATAAAATCCCGAATGAAGAATTCATATTAGCCACGGAACTAGTATGCAACATGTTTAGGGTTGCCACATCTGAGTTGTAAAAAACCGGGACACATCGGTCGGCGGCCGTGCCTGCGCGCACGTACGAGCGCGGGGGTTGAGGGCTGCGGACACGCACATCTACAATGCCTTATGTGAATGTTCACGTTTAAAAATAAAACAGTTCAACTGGTGCAGTTAGGCGTTTAGTTAAAATTCATTTTGTCTTCTTAACCCTTAAATGGGCACTACCACAAATATTATTACAAAAAATAATTTCATATAGGAATGATCTTATTTGGACGCCAATATTTTTTTTAACAAATATTTAATAGTAGGCTAACAGCCCCCTGAAGAGCATGCATCTTACTTTGAAGCTTTAGGCCAAGTTTTAATTACATACAAAAATAAAAGAAAATACATTTGACTCCATAAACAAGTTTTGACATTTGTCTCTTCATAACAATAGTAGGGGTTAACAGAGTAAACAGTTATTTTTATAGGGATAATCTTTTTTGCCCCCCTCCCTTCTTTATCAGTGCAGGTTTTGAACAATGTTGAATGTCACGTCTTTTTTTCTTTTTGACAGGTACCAGATCTTCTACTTCATTCTGTCCGACTCCCTCATCGTCTGTCTCTCCTCCCATTCCGTTTCCAAATCAAAATAATACAAATATAATCAATATAATTTCTCTCAGTCTGCTTCGTTGTTGTTTTAGCCTTTTCTCTGGAGAACTGAACTTTAAAAGTTAGACTACCGTATCATACCAAATAGCCCTAATCCTTTGTTTTAATCACAAGAGAGAGGTGCTATGTTATTGGGACAACTGATTTATTTATTTCTCACGCCAGTGTTCAGGCATTCTTTTTTGATATATTTAATGATTTATTTAATGATTCATTTATTGATGAAATTGGCCCAGGCTTTAGAACCAGCCTTTATCAGAATCAGAACATAGGAAGTAGACAGCCAGCCTACTCGCGCACCGACCAAGGGAACTCTCACCTATTGTTTGGTATTACGGTATTCCAGTATCTTTGATTTCGCGCGGCCGCCGTTGTATTGACCACGATCACCTAGCAACGGCGACTGGCTGCGTGCGCAAACATTCGGTGAGGCCACACAAGTAGCTGCCTACAATATGCCCGCTTACGTGAAAACTATTAATATGTTAAGTGGCTGCGAGAAACATTAATGATTTGTGTTTATTTCAATGGGGGATAATGTGAGGAAGTAAAAAACCGGGACAAAACGTGTCCCGGGAAGGTTATTCCATTTTCCTGGACATTTTCCATTTTCCACAAAAAAACCGGGACAATCCCGGAAAAACCTGGACGTGTGGCAACACTAAACATGTTACAGGACCAATGACAGAAGGCCGCATTAAGAAATGAAATAGCAGGCATCCTCACCTCAGCTAAACCGCCACCCAGAAACACAACTAAACAGGAAATGGAAGCCATCAGAACACTCACAAAGAACAAGAAAATAACAATATTACCGGCTGATAAAGGGAGGACCACGGTTATCATGGACACTAATCAATATGAAAAACAAATGAATGAAATGCTCACGGACCCAAACACACATGAAATACTCAAAAAAGACCCGACAGAGGAAAAGAAAAAAAGACTAAAACTATTACTCAAACCGTTAATGGACAACAAAAAAATCGATAAACAAACATACAACCACCTCATCCCCACAGCAGACATCACCTCCCGGATATACGGCACACCGAAAATTCATAAACCCGGAGCACCACTAAGACCCATAGTAGACAGTATAGGATCAGTTACTTACAACCTTTCCAAGACACTGGCAGACATAATTAAACCACTCCTCGGACTCACGGAATACCACTGCAAAAACTCAAAACAACTGGTGAAAGAACTGAAGGAAATCAAGATTAAAAAGGATGAAATTTTCGTATCACATGACGTCATATCCCTCTTTACAAAAACACCGGTCACAAACACTCTCAACATAGTAGAAAACCGGTTAAAAGCAGACAGAACCCTGAAAAAACGTACAAAACTTACAGCACAGGACATAACAAAACTATTGCATTTCATTTCCACTTCCACATATTTCCAATTCAGAGGCACAATTTACAGACAAAAAGAGGGATTTGCAATGGGGGACCCGCTATCTGCCACTCTATGTAACTTTTTTATGGAAGATCTGGAAACCCAAGCCATAGAAACAGCACCGGATGACTGCAAACCTATCTTCTGGAAAAGATACGTTGATGACATTCTTGAAATAACCAAAACAGGTCACACACAACAATTCACGGATCATCTAAACTCCATAGACAAGACAGGCAACTCAAATTCACACACGAAGAGGAAACGGACAAGACAATAGCTTTTCTGGACCTAAAAATACACCACACAGAAGAAGGGAACATTAAAATCACAACATACAGAAAACCTACACACACCAACCAATATCTACTCTGGACATCTGAACATCCCATCACACATAAAATGTCAGTAATCAGAACATTATACGACCGAGCACAGAGCATCACGGAGGAGAAAGACAGACAGGAGGAGGAACAACACATCCAACAGGCATTAAAAAACTGCCAATATCCACTGTGGGCAATCGGAAAAGGGAAACTACAGACACAAAAAAAGGAAAAAACCAAACAAACAAGGAAAAACACCGAAAAAACAAACTGAGGCTTTGTCACACTACCATACATAAAAGGAGTTACAGAACGCATCCAACAATCCATGAAGAAATACCACATCAACACCCCGGTCAAACCATACAAAAACCTCCGACAGCTGCTAGTTCACCCCAAAGATAAAATACAACTGGACAATAAATGCAACTTCATATATGAAATCCCTTGCCGTTCATGTAATAAAGTTTATATTGGCGAAACGGGCAGATGCTTCCATACTTGCAAAAAAGAACACCAAATAGAATGTGAAAAAAGAAACAACAAAAAGACTCACAAGATCCGAAAAAGAAAAAGCACACCAAGAAAACTTAAAATCAGCCATTTCAGACCACTGTAAACGGCAAAATCATATAATGAATTGGGAAGAGGCCAGAGTCATTCGCACTGAAGAAAATAGATTCCAGCGTTGGATTTTAGAGGCAGTGGAGATACGAAAGCGTGCGCATAGAACGATGAACCGGGATGAGGGAGCGTATGCGCTGTCGCACACCTGGAGCGCCGTCCTGGAGGAGCGACCTGACAGCAGGAGGTGTGAACTACCTGTCAAATTGGGCGGGACGTTCACGCCTCCTTAGAGTAACATCAGCTGATAAGGCACGTCACCACTCGACATCTGGTGACTGTTTTGAAGAAGGTGGAAGTTTATCGCCGAAACTGTCAAGGTAACATCTTAAAAAATCCTTGTCTTAAGAAACGAATTTAAAGAATAGTTCAATAGGTAGACATAATGAACTTTCACTACACACTACACCACCGTGCCGCCCATGTTTGACCAAGTTAAAATTAATTGTTGGCCAGAAACTCCAGCCTAATCTTGCATTTTCCTTTCTGTACTTTTGTATTCTTAAAGATAGATTATATCGAGTGATGCAGGACACTCAGACTAAATAAGAGACGACACAGTTGTTGGTCCCGAAGAGCCGTAAGGAACTTTTATTCCATGTGGCTCATCATAATCCCATGGCTGGGCATCCAGGTCAGGAAAAATTACTAAATCGTCTCATGGCTAGTTTCTGTTGGTAAGGGTTTCACGCCGATGTCCGCAGGTGGTGTGTGGCTCTTTGAGAATAACAGCTGGTAAATCCAACAGCCACACCAAAAGTGCCATTGTGCCCATCACCATTAATTGAGATCCCCTTTGAAAGAATTGGCATGGATCTCGTCGGGCCATTAGATCGATCCGCATACAAGTATCGCTTTGTGTTGGTCATAGTGGATTATGCAACGCAATACCCGGAAGCAGTGCCTCTCCACAATCTCTCTGCATGTAGTGTTATGGAGGCACTCTTTCTGCATTATCTCCCAAGTTAGGATTCCAAAAGAAATCCTGACTGATCAAGGCACTACTTTTATGTCTCACACACTACGCAAATTGTATGAATTATTGGGATTAAATCAATTCGTACAAGTGTTTACCATTCGCAAACGGACAGGTTGGTCGAATGATTTAATCAAACACTTAAAAATATGATTCGTAAGTTCATTCATGGGGATTCTAGAAACTGGAACAAGTGGCTAGGCCCTCTGTTGTTTGCAGTGCGTGAGGTCCCATAAACCTCCACTGGGTTTTTCCAATCTGAACTGCTGTATGGACGCAATCCCCATGGCGTCCAAGATGACATTAGAGAAAATTAGGAGGGACCTTCGCAAAGCAAAAATGAAATTCAGTACGTTCTTGACCTGAGAGTAAAACTCCACACACTGAGGACATTTAACCTACAGTGGTTCTTGAAAGTTTGTGAGCCCTTTAGAATTTTCTATATTTCTGCATAAAGATGACCTAAAACATCATCAGATTTTCACACAAGTCCTAAAAGTAGATAAAGAGAACTCAGTTAAAGAAATAAGACAAAAATATTATCCTTGGTCATTTATTTATTGAGGAAAATGATCCAATATTACATGTCTGTGAGTGGCAAAAGTATGTGAACCTCTAGGATTAGCAGTTAATTTGAAGGTGAAATTAGAGTCAGGTGTTTTCAATCAATAGGATGACTATTAGGGTTTTGCTGGGATTCGAACCTGGTTCACTGGTGTAATAATCCAGCAAACCCCCACTAGGCCACCAGGGGGATGACTCAAGTGCAGAGGCGTGAGGCGGAAGTAGAAAAGTATCAAAAACAGTTTATCTGTGAAGATACTCAGTCGTCCAGGTACATAGTAATCTGTGGTTGGTAGAAGAGAGCAACTGGACTTGCTTGAAAAGTCTTGAAGATATGTTTCTACACACTTTGGGATGAGTTCCCTTCGACTAGTGCGGGAGTATGAGAGGACTTCCAGAAAACTGGCAGACATCTTAGCCAGAGAGGATCGTTCAGTTTTGTCAGCCTGGAACGACCATCACTGAACAGAGGTGGGTGTCTATGACATCTATCAGCCACCTTCAATGCAGCCATCAGCATTCTGATTTGGATTCTATTATGATCCAAGAGAGGATAAATACTTGATACTCCCTATTAGACAGACAGAACTGATGATGCCTTTCGGACGAGAGGCGAAACGTCTTCAAGACTTTTCAAGCAAGTCCAGTTGCTCTCTTCTACCAACCACAAAAACAGTTTATTTACACTATGTACAATTCAAGAGAAAAAACAAAAAGAATACTCCAAAGCACAGAAGATAAACAAAAATAAAATATCCCAAGGTTCAAAGTCCAAAATCCAAATAAGAAAAAAGGCAAAAACTCAAACACTCAGAAGATCAAAAAGGTCAAAAACAAAATCCACAAAGTCCAAAAGAAAGAAGCAATAACCAAGAATACAAAGACACAGGCAAGGTACATGGGATAGAGGGAACTAGCACTAACAGCATAACATAGGAAAACGACTCCGTGACAAGGGAACAAACAGAGGGGTATTTATACACAAACTAATTAAGAGCAGGGCGGGGCAGGAAACAGGCAATGAGACAAAAACAAAACACAGAACACAGTGGTGACCTCTAGAGGCCCAAAACAAACATGACCAGAAAAGGAAATAACAGTGGCCTCTAGAGGTCAAAACAGTCCCAGTCCTAACAATGACAATCAGGTGTGAGTGAGTACCCTGTTTTATTTAAAGAACAGGGATCTATCAAAGTCTGATCTTCACAACACGTTTGTGGAAGAGTGTCATGGCACAAACAAAGGAGTTTTCTGAGGACCTCAGAAAAAGCATTGTTGATGCTCATCAGGCTGGAAAAGATTAGGAAAAGGACTCCACCAATCCACAGTCAAACAGACTGTGTACAAATGGAGGAAATTCAAGACCATAGTTACCCTCCCCAGGAGTGACCGACCAACAAAGATCACTCCAAGAGCAAGGTGTGCAATAGTTGGCGAGGTCACAAAGGACCCCAGGGTAACGTCTAAGCAACTGAAGGCCTCTCTCACATTGGCTAATGTTATTGTTCATGAGTCCACCATCAGGAGAACACTGAACAACAATGGTATGCATGGCAGGGTTGCAAGGAGAAAGCCACTGCTGTCCTAAAAGAACATTGCTGCTCGTCTGCAGTTTGCTACAGATCATGTGGACAAGCCAGAAGGCTATTCGAAAAATGTTTTGTGGACGGATGAGACCAAAATAGAACTTTTTGGTTTAAGTGAGAAGTGTTATGTTTGGAGAAAGGAAAACACTGCATGCCAGCATAAGAACCTTATCCCATCTGTGAAACATGGTGTTGGTAGTATCATGGTTTGGGCCTGTTTTGCTGCATCTGGGCCAGGATGGCTTGCCATCATTGATGGAACAATGCTTTATCTGAATTATACCAGCAAATTCTAAAGGAAAATGTCAGAACATCTGTCCATGAACTGAATCTCAAGAGAAGGTGGGTCATGCAGCAAGACAACGACCCTAAGCACCCAAGTCGTTCTACCAAAGAATGGTTAAAGAAGAATAAAGTTAATGTTTTGGAATGGCCAAGTCAAAGTCCTGACCGTAATCCAATTGAAATGTTGTGGAAAGACCTGAAGCAAGCAGTTCATGTGAAGAAACCCACCAACATCCCAGAATTGAAGCTGTTCTGTACGGAGAAATGGGCTAAAATTCCTCCAAGCCAGTGTGCAGGACTGATCAACAGTAATCGGAAATGTTCAATTGCAGTTATTGCTGCACAAGGGGTCACACCAGATACTGAAAGCAAAGGTTCACATACTTTTGCCACTCACAGATATGTAATTTTGGATCATTTTCCTCAATAAATAAATGACCAAGGATAATATTTTTGTCTCATTTGTTCAACTTGGTTCTCTTTATCTACTTTTAGGACTTGTGTGAAAATCTGATGATATTTTAGGTCATATTTATGCAGAAATATAGAAAATTCTAAAGGGTTCACAAACTTTCAAGCACCACTGTAGGAGAATTTGCTACAGGCCCAAGAACGTCAAGCCTGCCTGTACAACAGAGGGACACAGCTCAGAGAATTTGCACCAGGAGATAAAGTGCTCATTTTACTGCCCACGTTGAGCTCAAAATTACTCACCAAGTGGCAAGGGCCCTTTGCGGTCACAGGGCGATTTGGGGAAGTCAACTATGAGGTCAGGCACCCAGATAGGGGATGCATGTCAAATTTATCTCCTCAGTCTCCTGAAACCATGGAGAGAAGAAGTTCCTGTGGCTCTGGCAATTTTAGTTCTGGAGAGGGCAGAGCTGGGACTGGAGGTAAGTCTAAAAGGTGCAGCCCAATTAACCCCAGTCCCCTGTGGAGACCACCTCTCACTGTCCCAGACAGCACAGGTCATTAGGTTGCAGGAGGAGTTCTGCGATGTGTTCTTGCCCGTCCCTGGCCGCATTGACCTCATAGAGCACCACATCAAGACTCTCCGGGGCATGGTGGTACACAGCCACCTATATCAGCTCCCCAAGCACAAAAAAAAAATGGTTTGGGATGAACTCAAGGTGATACTTGATATGGGAGTAATTGAGGAGTCGCACAGCGACTGGAGCAGCCTGGTGGTCTTGGTTCCCAAGGTCTGGTTCTGTGTAGACTATTGAAAAGTCAACACAGTGTCTAAATGTAACGCATATCTGATGCCTCACATTGATTGGCTCGATTGGTTGGGCATGGTTCAATTTTATTTGACACTGGATTTAATAAAGGGAGATTCCCTTGACTTCATTATCCTATGAGAAAACGTGATTTTCCACTCCCTTTGGTTTACACCAATTTATTTTTGGGTTGTTTGGGGCCCCAGCGACTTTTCAGTGTCTCATGGACCAAATCTGTCCCCACAATGCATATGCCACTGCCTATTTAGTTGACATTATTACTTATAGTAATGATTGGTAGTGGCATTTACAATGTCTCAGGGCTGTCTTGAAGTTACTGAGGTGTGCAGGGCTCACAGCAAACCTGAAAAAGTTTGCAGTTGGATGGATGAAAGTATGGTGTCTGGGCTTCCACTTGGGTCATGGGCAGGTGCATCCCCATTAGATAAGACTGCAGCAATTGCATCATGCCCGAGACCTAAGACCAGAAAGGGGTTGAGGCAGTTCCTGGGTCTGGCTGCCTATTATAGGTGGTTTGTGCCTAACTTTTCAGATGTCACCAGCCTGCTGAGTGACTTCACTAAACAGGGGGCATTAGATCCGGTCCAGTGCTTTTGCTCAGGTTAAAGCGGTGTTGTGTGGGGCCTGCTATTGCATTCTCCTGACTTTTCTCTCTTTTTTTGTTTTGTAGATCGACGCATTGGACAGAGGGCTGGGAGCTGTTTTGTCCCAGGTGGTGGAGGGGGAGGAGCGCCTGGTGCTATACATCAGCGGCAAGTTCTCCATGCGAGTGTCAAAGTACAGCACCTTAGGGAAGGAGTGTTTGGCCATCAAGTCAGCAGTCCTCACTGTCCGGTACTACCTGCTAGGGAACTCGTTCACCCTCTGTTCTGACTATGCCCTGCTTCAGTGGCTCCACCGCATGAAGGATGCTAACATGCAGATCACTCATTGATGTCTGCTCCTTCAGCCCTTTAAATTTGAGGTGGTCCACAGGCCAGGGGTGCAGATGGTGGTGGTGGATTACCTCTCCCACTGGGGGGGGGAGTCAACTGCAGACCGGATGGCTCCCCATCCGGTCGAACGTCGGCTGTGAACAGCGAAGAGTCAGGTTGAACCAGCAGGTAATGTGATGAGTTACATCTGTGCCTAATTCCTGGCTGTCTTTTAATGTGTGTCTTTGTGTGTCTTTCAGATAGCTAGTAATGAGAGAGAGAGCTTTGTTCCCCCAACACGTGTGGTGTCTGTGTGTGTGTTTCTTGGTCATCACTGAAAAGTGAAAGTGCAAAAATAAACTGCACCTTGAACTGTCGTGCCTGTCTCCGTGTTTGACATTGCCTCAATCCAAGAGAACCATTACAATGGACTCAGAGACAGGTATTGGCTTAGGCATGAATGTGAGCTCTGGCATTCTAGAATGGACACATTCAGCGCAGGAAAAGACAGACATGTGGGTGTCCATAAGCATGTAGGGCCACCAGAATTTGGCCCTGCAGAGTTGGGATGTGTGCTTAATGTCTGAATGGCCATGGTTGGTGAGATGTGAGCCCATGTGATCACATGGTCTCTGAGGCATGGGGGAACATACTTGAGGCTGGCAGGGATGTGGGCTGTCATGGTTCAAGTGATAGTGTCCTCCCTAAAGCCTGGAGGTGGAGTGATGATCTCGTTCTCACACTCAGGAAGTGGAGAGATGATGTCATCTTCAAAGCCAGGCAGAACAGTTAGTACAGGAGTGCAGGTTGCCCTGTCATCCTCTGGAATTAGCTCTGGAGCAGAGGCTGCCATGTCAGCCTCTTGAAGGAGCTCTGGAGTGGAGAATGCCCTGTCAGCTCTTGAAGAAGCTCTGGAGCAGAGGCTGCCCTGTCATCCTCCCAAAAGAGCTCTGAAGCAGAGGCTGCCCTGTCAGGCTCTCGAAGGAACTCTGGAATGGACGCCTCCTCATCTGCTGCTGTGTTAGCCTCTTGAGGAAGCTCTGGAGTGAAGGCCTCCTGTTCTGCCACCGTGTCTGCCTCTGGAGGGAGCTCTGGAGTGAAGGACTCCTCATCTGCCACCATGTTGGCCTCTGAGGTATCAGCCTCCCCCAAAAAAAGTTTCTAGGGGTTCCTCCTTCTCTGGCACCTGGGAAAGATGTGTCAGCATAGCACTGAATGACTTGGAGCTTTAGAGGCATGAGTGTTCTATGGTGACCAGATACTTGGCCCACTGGCATGCTGGTCCAGTGAGCCTATAGATCATGCAGCCCACCCAGACGTGCTCTGAAGGTTTGGGCTCCACCAGGTCTGAATAAAAAATTTTGCACTGTAACAAGAATCAATTCAGAGGGTACTCCATTGCATCATAGGATGCAGGTGTGTCCAACCCTGGATGCTGGAGAAACCATATTGATCCAGGCTGAGGAAGACAAACCTTGCAGTGTACCTGCACTCTTCCGTTGCATCCATGTTGTGGGTGAAGCATTCTGTCATGTGACTAGGCTATAGGCAGATGTAATTGCAGGAAGAGTTTATTAAAAGCAAGCTGACAAACAATACTGAAAAGTGAGGCAAGGAGCATAAACAAGAACAGGCAGGGGACGGGTGATATACAAACAGTATGAACTAGGCAAGGCAATAAACATGGTCAGGAAACTGAAACAAAGTCAAAACCAGAGTAGCAATACATTATATAAATGTTTAGGTATGGAAAGGTACATGACTCTGAGCGTATACTTTGCCAAATCCTGTGTGTCCTGTAAGTCCTTAAATATGTGAGCCTTGATTGCGCTGTGATCAGGAATAGATGCGCAGCATCAGTTAGTCTTAATGAACATGAGCGCAGCATACATGTCAACCTTTGGTCAATCAAACCTGTATAACCAACCTCCAAAATCCGTATTTCCCTTATAAAATCCGTATAAGATGCAAATTAAAATAATTTGCCTAAAATTTGAATGATAATTAACAATGATATATCCAAGTTACTTTTTATTCAATATTAATAACAATAAACCTTCAGAATGAATACAAAGCTCCAATGTTCGACAAAAACACAAAGTGTCACTCTAATGTTCTGAATTGTACTCCATGACAGCTTTTTTTAGCACTCTGCACCAATACCTCACGAGGCTGCATGTCACAGCAAGTGTCTGTGTTGATCTTGCCGGAGTGCCCATTCAGAATCTTTTCAGTTGCTATTGAAAGTCGCTCAGGTGGAAATACGCTTGTCAAACAAAATGTTACTTCCCGGTTGGCGGGATTCTTGCAATGTGGTGTGCGCATGATCAAAAGTGGAACGAAGTCTCGCTACCACAAGATAACGTACGATTTCATAAGACTCTTTACTGGCTGTTTGTGCTTTCTGTGGTGTACAGTACGTTTGTAAATGTTATGCACTCTTATCATTGTGGGAATTGATTATAGCTCTAAATAAATATTGAAGTTTTTTTAAAGAATCCATATAACTTTATTTGTACGCCCGTATACTACGTTTATTGAATCAAATCCGTATAAAATACGGACATTCCGTATAGGTTGACATGTATGGCGCAGAGTGAATGTGAGTTGCAGTCTTTGGCATGCCGCTGTGTGCTCGGAGTGCATACATGCATGGATGTGACAGACAGATGCATATATTTGTTTATTAAAGTTTAACTTCATCCACAGCTCTGAGCCTAACTCCACCCACTGTATACTTTTGAAAAAAATGCTAAAAAGTGGGCAGTGGATGGGGAGGGGCTGGAGGCAGGACAAAAGTGAGGGGGGGGATTTGAAACTGCCAAAGGAGTGAGACAAAGATGGCGGGTTAACAAAGGCCCAACCAAGTTACATTGCAAAGAGAAAAATCCTGGCAAAGTACATGTATGTAGATTTTAGAAAATGAGTTAAAATTCCCATTCCAGCTAAAACTCCAAAACTGTACAAAAGTCCTGATCCCAGAATGTTCTGACATTTTACTTCTGTTCTTCTGATCTTATTTTTTCAGTCTATTTTGAAAAAATAAGTGAACACTCTTGTGCCTTTCTGATTTGCTGGATATTTCTGCTATACTCAGACATTATAAGATGAATGTGGCAACTTGCTTGTGGAACCTAAAAGAAAGGACATTACAGCTCTGGAAAAAAATTAAGAGACCATTGCAAAAGTATCAGTTTCTCTGGTTTTACTATTTATGGGTATACATTTGAGGAACCTGAATATTTTTATTTTATTCCATAAACTACTGACAACATTTCACCCAAATTCTGCATAAAAACATTGTCACTTAGATCATTTAATTGCAGAAAATGACAACTGGTCAAAATAACAAAAAAGATGAAGTGTTTTCAGACCTTGAATGATGCATAGAAATCAAGATCATATTCAATTTTAAACAAACACAATACTAAGATATGAACTTAGGATGAGTTCAGAAATCAATATTTGGTGGAATAACCTTGACATTCAATCGCAGCTTTCATGCATCTTGGCATGCTCTCCGTCAGTCTTTCACATTGCTCTTGGGTGAGTTTGCCATCTCTGCCACAAAATTCAGTCAGCTCAGCTTTGTTTGATGGCTTGTGACCATCCATCTTCCTCTTGTTCACATTCCAGAAGTTTTCAATGGAGTTCAGGTCTGGAGATTGAGCTGGCCATGACAGGGTCTTGATCTTGTGGTCCTCTATCCACACCTTGATTGACCTGGCTGCAGGGACGTGCATAGGATTATAGAGGGGCAGGGGCTCAAAGTCAGAAAAAGGGCAGCAAGTGCATGATTTTTTTCCCCGGTCCTTTCCAAAAAATGGAAATGTAGAATTAAAATTAACATACTAATAGGAATTAACATACTAATTAACATACTAACACACTTAGCTATGTGTCCTGTGTTGGTGAAAGTGATATGCAATTGCCATTTCTTTTGTGTCAGCAAAATTGTCACTCATATTATCATAGGCTTGGAAGACATGCAAAGCAATAAAACACTGGTACATTATTAGGCTTTTTTATTGTTAAAGATTTAACATTGAACAGTGAAACCTGAACTTTGAACAAATAAGTAAATAGCCTAATGGACAAAATTATAAAAATCAGTCCTTCCTCTCATAAGGTAGAAGCCTAACATTCCAGGGGCCTTAAAGCAGTAACCTTCTGGGGGCCATGTCCCTGTAGATATTAATGACCTCATTGTGATTTATGGGTATGTAACATATGTAACATGCCCATTTTTCAATCGAGTGGAGAAGGAGATCAGAGAGCCTCTCTTCTTTGCATAGGCTTCTGAGTACATTTTTCACAAGCTTTAGCTTAGAGAAAGACCTCTCCACTGTTGCAGTGGACACTGGAATCGTGGCATATATTCTCATCATTTCCTCCAGTGCTGGGAAGATGTCATGTCCACTGTTGTCTCTTAGCGTTCTTAAGATCCCCTTCAGTGTGAGAGTGTCTGGGAAAGAAGCATGGAAAACTCTGAGCTCTGTCTTCAGCTTCTCTTCTTCTCCTCCATAAAATTCACACAGTGTGTGAATAGCTTCAGTAGAGTCAGGACCCATGGCGTCTTTACCTACCCAGTTACTTGCCTTTGTCAAACTGTGGAGTGTACTGAGTACTTTGAAGGACTGTGTCTTCCCATCTCCCTTAAATCTCCTATGTAGTTCCTGAGAAAGAACATCAAGGAATGGATAGTACATCTTCACTCTGTAGTACTCTTCCACTGATTTGAAAGAGTGGCTCTCTGTGACTGCAGTAGAACTGTGTGTATACTTTGCAGGAACCTTTCTCTGCCTTTTCTGAACAGTAACAGGTCAGGTCATGTCAGTTAACAAGCAGATTATTAAACTACAGAGACTTAAATTACTCGCACAAATGTCAGTAGCCCTACAAACGCCCAAATGTCATGTACATACAGTTTGAAAGGACTAACTGTTAGACCATAACTCACATGTTCAAGCTGCCTCACTGTCGCGTCTCGTCTGTTATCATTGTGGCAGCGCAGCGGCTTCTTCCCTCTCACTCATGTCCGTGCACCCCCTCTCTCTGGCCGCACTCGAGTGGAGCAGCAATGGACAGAGAAGCGGCAGGCTCAATGCACACAACCATCCCGGATTACAAGAAAATTGATAGATTGCCGTGGAGTTTTTGTACCTCCGTTGTTTGAAACTTCTAACAGGACTGTATTTATTATTATTATTATTATTATTATTTTAAAAGGGCAACATTTAATTCGAGGCAAAAAGGGCAGGGGCTCAAGCACCCCTAAAGCCCTATGTGTGCACGTGCCTGCCTGGCTGTGTGGCCTGGAGCATTGTCCTGCTGGAAAACCCAATCCTCAAAGTTGGAGAACATTGTCAGAGCAGAAGGAAGCAATTTTTCTTCCAGGATAATCTTGTGCATGGCTTGATTCATGTGTCCTTCACAAACAAAAATCTGCCCCATTCCAGTCTTGCTGAAGCATGACTTCAACCCCGCCCAGAGGAGTCTGTTTTGAACCGTCCTTGTCATGCACTTAACCAGTTGCCATTTGCCATTTTTTTGTAGGTCACTAGATGTCATAGGGTGGCACGGTGGTGTATTGGTTAGCGCTGTCGCCTCATAGCAAGAAGGTCTGGGTTCGAGCCCCGTGGCCGGCGAGGGCCTTTCTGTGTGGAGTTTGCATGTTCTTCTCATGTCCGCGTGGGTTTCCTCTAGGTGCTCCAGTTTACCCCACAGTCCAAAGACATGCAGGTTAGGTTAACTGATGACTCTAAATTGACCGTAGGCGTGAGTGTGAATGGTTGTCTGTGTCTATGTGTCAGCCCTGTGATGACCCGGCGACTTGTCCAGGGTGTACCCTGCCTTTCACCCATAGTCAGCTGGGATAGGCTCCAGTTTGCCTGCGATCCTGTAGAACAGGATAAAGTGGCTAGAGATAATGAGATGAGACTTGATGTCATCCTACAGTTGTTGAGTGACATTCGAAGGAGCTGACAATCATCCCAGTCAGTGGAGAGTCATTTTTTCCCTCTGCCAGTCTGTAACTATGTTGTCTCCAATGTATGCTGCTTGACCTCATTCTTATGAACTGCCATCTTTTGAAATTTTGAAGATGGAAGCAACCTGATGCTCACAGTATCCCTCTGCCAGTAAAGCCAGAACTGAACCCTACTTTTTCTCACTCAAAACTTTTCTTTTTAACACTTTTGGCATGGTGAATATATATTTTTATATTCTAATTAAATTTAAGTTTACTAGCACTGTTTTTGCCATCCAAACTGGTCCTTGCAAGAAGATAGTGATGACCACAGCAGTAGTTTTTATACTTTTCCTCATGAAATAAGATTTGGTTCAGGTGATCACCTAATCAATACCACATGAAGTAAAATGAGGTGTGCTTGTGTTGGAATTTCAGCACAGACACTGGAATGAAATGGCTGCCATACGTGGAGATGCTGATTTAAGAAAAAAAAATTAAGTGGTCTCCTAATTTTTTCCAGACCTGTATATACCAAGATCATTAACATAATATTAATTAGTGAGAAATTAGTGACAGCTATTTGATTTTATGCCTTTCTGAGCTCCAAAGACATACAGTATTTCTACCTTATTTCCCAACAAATACAACCCCGATTCCAGAAAAGTTGGGACAAAGTACAAATTGTAAATAAAAACAGAATGCAATGATGTGGAAGTTTCAAAATTCCATATTTTATTCAGAATAGAACATAGATGACATATCAAATGTTTAAACTGAGAAAATGTATCATTTAAAGAGAAAAATTAGGTGATTTTAAATTTCATGACAACAACACATCTAAAAAAAGTTGGGACAAAGCTATGTTTACCACTGTGAGACATCCCCTTTTCTCTTTACAACAGTCTGTAAATGTCTGGGGACTGAGTAGACAAGTTGCTCAAGTTTAGGGATAGGAATGTTAACCCATTCTTGTCTAATGTAGGATTCTAGTTGCTCAACTGTCTTAGGTCTTTTTTGTCATATCTTCTGTTTTATGATGCGCCAAATGTTTTCTATGGGTGAAAGATCTGGACTGCAGGCTGGCCAGTTCAGTACCCGGACCCTTCTTCTACGCAGCCATGATGCTGTAATTGATGCAGTATGTGGTTTAGCATTGTCATATTGGAAAATGCAAGGTCTTCCCTGAAAGAGACGTCGTCTGGATGGGAGCATATGTTGCTCTAGAACCTGGATATACCTTTCAGCATTGATGGTGTCTTTCCAGATGTGTAAGCTGCCCATGCCACACGCACTAATGCAACCCCATACCATCAGAGATGCAGGCTTCTGAACTGAGCGCTGATAGCAACTTGGGTCGTCCTTCTCCTCTTTAGTCCGAATGACACGGCGTCCCTGATTTCCATAAAGAACTTCAAATTTTGATTCATCTGACCACAGAACAGTTTTCCACTTTGCCACAGTCCATTTTAAATGAGCCTTGGCCCAGAGAATCTCTGAATCTTTTGATGATATTATTGGCCCAGAGAATCTCTGAATCTTTTGATGATGATATGCACTGTAGATGATGATATGTTCAAACTCTTTGCAATTTTACACTGTCAAAATCCTTTCTGATATTACTCCACTATTTGTCGGTGCAGAATTAGGGGGATTGGTGATCCTCTTCCCATCTTTACTTCTGAGAGCCGCTGCCACTCCAAGATGCTCTTTTTATACCCAGTCATGTTAATGACCTATTGCCAATTGACCTAATGAGTTGCAATTTGGTCCTCCAGCTGTTCCTTTTTTGTACCTTTAACTTTTCCAGCCTCTTATTGCCCCTGTCCCAACTTTTTTGAGATGTGTTGCTGTCATGAAATTTCAAATGAGCCAATATTTGGCATGAAATTTCAAAATGTCTCACTTTCGACATTTGATATGTTGTCTATGTTCTATTGTGAATACAATATCAGTTTTTGAGATTTGTAAATTATTGCATTCCGTTTTTATTTACAATTTGTACTTTGTCCCAACTTTTTTGGAATCGGGGTTGTAAATGAAATATGTGTTCATATTTCATATAGCTTTGTATAGCTCACGCAGACTGCACACTGTGCAACACAGCTGCATATCTCAGTGTGGCTCTCCCAAAAACTAATAAAATTAAAAAATATAATTTTTGCAAAACTTGTACATTCATCATTGCATGTTTTTTGTCATTCTTAAATTATATTAAAAGGGAATTTTCATCAAACATGCAGTCATTATAATGAATTGCTGCTTAAAGGATCCCATTTTGACTCACAGCAGCACTGTAGGTATTCTGTCATTTTACAAACCAAAAATTAAAGATTTTTTAAATTTTATAAAATATTATTAGATGGTTAGTGTTGTCAACTGTAGCCTCAATCGCAGTTTCTTAATTCAGGGAAAACGTTGTTGTGAAATATAGGTAACTTGCATAGTCAGTCACATTAGACAGAAGATTTTGAGAAAGTTCTCCAGGGCGTCTGTCTGGTGCAGGAGTTGAATACAGTTATGATCTGGTCGGGTTAACAAAACACAAAAAAAATTCATATAGATTCTTCGGCACCCTTCCATCTCATGAGACGATGGAGTAGCATCCAAAAGTGGATCTAGGTGCATTTCTGCGAGTGGCTATGTATGGTAGTCCAACTCGCTAGTGGCAGTCTCTATTGCACTTGCTGCACTTTAAATTTGATGGCTGCTGTGGCTGACTTTTCTTCTGCTTGCGCTTGGCTCTCTTCTGAGCAAGGGCTGTGTTTCTCGCCTCCTCTGCTGTCTGTATGCCCTCTCTCACAGCAAGGCACCAGGCTGGACGGTCTTCTGCAAGGCTCACCCACGTGGCAACATTGATGTTGCACAGTTTCATGTCCTTCTTGCAGACATCCTTGTAGCGCAGGCGTGGGCGTCCAATTGGTCATGAGCCTTCAGCGAGTTCATCATACAGTAGATCTTTGGGGATGCACTCAGGTTCCATTCGCCCGACATGGCCAAACCAGCGCAGGTGCCTCTCTCTCTGAGAATGGCAAGCATGCTGTTCATTTTGGCTCGCTCCAGGACCTCAGTATTGGACACTTTGTCTTGCCACTGGATGTGTAGAATACGTCGCAGGCACCTCAGATGGAAGCTGTTGAGGTTTTTTCTCCTGGCTCGCGTAGGTGGTCCATGCCTCACTGCTGTAGAGGAGTGTGCTTAGAACGCAGGCCAGGTAGACGCGCAGCTTGGTCTTCTTAATGAGGCTGGGGTTACTCCAGACTCTCTGCTGCGGCCTTGGCAGTACTGCCGTTCACTTCTCTCTCAATGGTAAGTGAGCTGGAGATGATGGACCCAAGGTAAGTGAAGTTTTCAACAGCTTCCAGGTTGTACCCGTTGATGGTGATAACTGGAGGATGATCTGTGCCCTGCGCCATGATTTTCATCTTCTTCAGACTGATGGTCAGTCCAAACTCCTTGCAGGCATGGGAAAGGTGACTAACAAGCTGTTGCAGGCCGTCTTTTGTGTGCAACATCAAGGCTGCGTCATCGGCGTAGAGCAACTCGTGGACGAGTACCTCTGTGACTTTAGTCTTGGCGCGGAGGCGGGCGACTTTGAACAGCTTGCCATCAGCCCTGGTGTGGATGAAGACTCTCTCGCTGCAGTCTCTGAAGGCATACCAGAGGAGCATCGGGAAGATATCTTTGAAGATATATATGAGAAGAGGTGTGTGTGTGTGTATATATATATATATATATATATATATATATATATATATATATATACACACACACATACACACAGTGGAAATTGTGAACCCTTTAGATTTTTCTATATTTCTGCATAAATATGACCTAAAACATCATCAGATTTTCACAAAAGTCCTAAAAGTAGATAAAGAGAACCTAGTTAAACAAATGAGACAAAATTATTTTACTTGGTCATTTATTTATTGAGGAAAATGGTCCAATATTACATATCTGTGAGTGGCAAAAGTATGTGAACCTCTAGGACTAGCAGTTAATTTGAAGATGAAATTAGAGTCAGGTGTTTTCAATCAATGGGATAACAATCAGGTGTGAGTGGGCACCCCATTTTATTTAAAGAACAGGGATCTATCAAAGTCTGATCTTCACAACACGTTTGTGGAAGAGTATCATGGCACGAAAAAAGGAGATTTCTGAGGACCTCAGAAAAAGCATTGTTGATGCTCATCAGGCTGGAAAAGGTTCCAAAACCATCTCTAAAGAGTTTGGACTCCACCAATCCACAGTCAGACAGATTGTGTACAAATGGAGGAAATTCAACACCATTGTTACCCTCCCCAGGCGTGACCAACCAACAAAGATCACCTCCAAGAGCAAGGCGTGCAATAGTTGGCGAGGTCACAAAGGACCCCAGGGTAACGTCTAAGCAACTGAAGGCCTCTCTCACATTGGCTAATGTTATTGTTCATGAGGCCACCATCAGGAGAACACTGAACAACAGTGACGTGCATGGCAGGGTTGCAAGGAGAAAGCCACTGCTCTCCCAAAAGAACATTGCTGCTTGTCTGCAGTTTGCTAAAGATCACGTGGACAAGCCAGAAGGCTATTGGAAAAATATGTTGTGTACAGATGAGACCAAAATAGAACTTTTTGGTTTAAATGAGAAGTGTTATGTTTGGAGAAAGGAAAACACTGCATACCAGCATAAGAACGTTATCCCATCTGTGAAACATAATGTTGGCAGTATCATGGTTTAGGCCTGTTTTGCTGCATCTGGGCCAGGACGGCTTGCCATCATTGATTGAACAATGAATTCTGAATTATACCAACGAATTCTAAAGGAAAACGTCAGGACATCTGTCCATGAACTGAATCTCAAGAGAAGGTGGGTCATACAGCAAGACAAATGACCCTAAGCACACAAGTCATTCTACCAAAGAATGGTTAAAGAAGAATAAAGTTCATGTTTTGGAATGGCCAAGGCAAAGTCCTGATCTTAATCCAACCGAAATGTTGTGGAAAGACCTGAAGCGAGCAGTTCATGTAAGTAAACCCACCAACATCCCAGAGTTGAAGCTGTTCTGTATGGAGGAATGGGCTAAAATTCAGTGTGCAGGACTGAGCAAGAGTTACCGGAAACGTTTTGTTGCAGTTATTGCTACACAAGGGGGTCACACCAGATACTAAAAGCAAAGGTTCATATACTTTTGCCACTCACAGATATGTAATATTGGATCAATTTCCTTAATAAATAAATAAATGACCAAGTATAATATTTTTGTCTCATTTGTTTTACTGGGTTCTCTTTACCTACTTTTAGGACTTGTGTGAAAATTTGATGATGTTTTAGGTCATATTTATCCAGAAATGTAGAAAATTCTGAACGGTTCACAAACTTTTATGCACCACTGTATGTGTGTGTATATATGTGTGTGTATATATATATATATATATATATATATATATATATATATATATATATATATAAAAGAGCATTGTGTTCCACTTTTATCATGTTGGATGTGAAAGAAACCAGGAAAAATGATGACCTCAGAAATGTCATCTTTAGAGAAACTATTGACATAAGCTAAATTGTTTATCCCCTTCAGACATAATGTGTACAATTGTGTACATGAAGTACCATCGCATTTTCTTTCTTTTGTTCAAATTTGAACATAATGCTGGTATTTGTATACGATATTATTGCTCTGAATAATTCATGTGTCATGCACTGGAATCTTGTTTTTGACCTCGGGCCCTTGTTACACCACCCGGGACGGAGTCCGCCAGGGGGCGAGGTATTGTTTTCGGTGGTGTTTGTTTGTTTCTTTGTTTTTTTTAAGCGATATTATGGGAAAATGGCTGGACCAATCTTCATGAAACTTTCAGGATAGATGAGCATTGGTCTCAAACAGAACCTCCAACGTTTTGAGGGTCGTCCAGTCAAGGTCACCAAAAAGGTCAAAATTGTTTTTGTTGTGGCTACCACCTCATATAGAGGTGCTAGCCACTATGTCATCGTGCTGTAAAAATGTAGGCGTGTAACAATCGCGCATGCACTTACACGTGTTCAGATTAAAATCATTGGTGGCTCCAGAGATTTTTCCTTAGGGTGGCAAAGGAGGGGCATAGGTTCCAGGAGGGGGGCATAGGTTGTCGATGCAGCAGTTTATGCAAATCGTAGATAATCATTTTTACTTACGCTCAAGAAAGACTCACAATCAAGTCATCTTGTCATATATGTATTGAGCTATTGTACCATCAAGGAAAACAGATTCAACCATCTAAACCATCTTTTCTGAAAGTATATTACCAAGAAATGAATGGAACTATTCTGCCCTAGCGATGTATCAAAAAATAGACAGATAGCGAACGGTTTAGATTGTGGATCTTTACTGAAGACTTCAAACTTATACAGATGTGTTCATCCTCGATTTCCGTAAAACTAAAAGAAACAAATTAAGTACATCACTAAACTGAATAGCACACAGGTGAAAACGTGAGCTAGGCTGACCTGCTAGTAATGCTAACACACAACACACAAGTTGTTTACTTTCTAAAGCCTATCACTTTACAAAACTATTAGCTTTCATTTTGTTGCCTAGCATACACAGAAAGTAAAACATAACTTACAGGTATAGCTACTACCGGAACCTAGCGAGACAGCACTCCATACATCCAACCACATTGCCTCATCAGAAGTCGAGCATTCAGAAGAATCATAACAGAAGAACGTCTCTCTCTGGGTGAAACCATTTCAAAATTCCGGGGGTGGGGTGGGGTGTGAAATAACGTAAATAACGGTAGGTAGAGATGAGATGAGGGCTTAGTATCTCTATAGATAGATAATTGAATTTCAAAAATGTGTTTTAATAAATAATTCTTTTTAAAATGGGGGGGGCAACTGTGGTGGCAAGACATATTTTTACAGTGGCAACTGCCACCTTTTGCCACCCCTTAAAACCGCGCCTGATTAAAATGGCTGGTGAGTGTATACAATTCGGGTCACCATTCAAAATAAATGGACTAGACGAAAGAAATCGCTTTCAGACATGTTTATGCTTATTACAGAGGGAAAGTGTGTTCCACTGAGCTCTAGCACCGAGCCATTTCCGAGAAATAAGAGTTTTGGTCATGGCGACAGCGTGTGTATGTCAACCTCGGTTTGGAGGTTTCAGTTTCGAAAACTATAAGCGGTAAGAGTAGAATAATATAAAGTACAGACATTTGGTATATTTTACTTCTGTGATTTTTGAATTGTTCATTTTTGGATTACGCTTCATTTTTGTGGCTACTGCCTCATAGAGTAAATATATATGCTATATTTACTGTATGGACATGGCATCAGAAAACAATTTTATTTCTAAGCAGTAGTCACATGTACCCTATTTTTTCATGATCCTGTATCTTCCTTCCTATTCATCATAAGTGCTACCGGGCGAGGTTTGTTTTGCCTGGCAGCACTTGTTTTTTTTTTTTTTTTTTTCTGTGATGGTCTCTGGCTTTTACCCAGTGTGAGCTCAGCTTCCATTAGCGTTCATTATGTTGTGGTACTCCAGAAAGGGTTGCAGTTAGTCTTATTATTGCACTTTTCAGATATTGGCATGTTCATGTTCTGTTCACTGCATGGCACTACATATCACATCGACCCACATACTTTCATTTGATAAAAATGTGGAATAGCCAACATGGCTTTATCTTTATTATAAATATAAACAATATTAATGGCAATAAGTAAACAAACAACTTTTCCAGGCTTGGCACCTGCGTTCTGATAGCAGATGTCTATAGGTTAGAGGCAGGAGAGGTGTAACAGGACAATGCCTGTTAGTTTTAGATTTACATGGAGCAGTCAGTTTTACCTGGTTACCCTCTCTTTCTCTCAGCACTGTACTGAAAATGGATCTGTCACTCCGTTAGATGATGGACTGCCTGATTTTTACAGCAAACGAGTTCTACCTGATAGGTACTACACGTGCACACACACACACACACGTACGCGCGCACACACACACAGACACACTTTACTAGCCAGACAGATAAGTCTCTAGAGTCAAGAGGAGTACTGTAGATGCTTTTACTCTAATTACATTTTTTACCCGTTAAACACATTTCTAATGAATCTGCGCGAAATGTGCCCTCCTGTGCCAGTGCACGCTGTTGCCTAGCAACCTGCCCGGCTCTCTGAGTATTCATGTAGTTGCCAGGCAACAGCTGCATGGAATCATGGGGGTTTCTTTGGGCTGATGAGAGGGCGCCATCCCAGATAAATAATGCAGCGGGCTTAAATATTCAGGTCATAAATAGTGATGATGTTAAACTTTTAAATATTAAGCTTTACCTTGTAAGAGGCATAAATCATCACATAACCTTGGTATCTTACCAGATTTTGTCTACAAGAAGACCTGGATGTAATTGGCACAATTTTGAATATTGCAATATTGGCATTTGTGGATATGTTGTAAGGAGAGAATTGAATGAAGGAAAAAAAATAGATTTCTCCATAGTTTCTCATGGTCTGTGTTTCCATATCAAAAAACATGCACAAAACCATTTTTAGCGCATATATTATCTTCTTGCTCATTCTTTTTCTCTTCTCTTTTAATTTTTTCTTCTGTGTCTTGTTCTCAGTCAGTTATCCTCCCTTCACAAGGCTCACTCCCTCCGGCGAAAGAAGAGACGCAACATGCTGTCTATCTTTGGTTTCCGTAGGAACCGGAATTCCACAATGTCCAATCAGGAGTCGGATTCAGTGGGTGTAGTCTGTAGCGAGGATTGTCGGACCGTTGCCATGGCTCCTACTGGGTCAGTTGGCAGCTAGTAATCTAGCAGCTATGCAGAGGGTTAATTTGCTTTAAAATCTGTTTGACCTGTAAAAACACTAAAAATAAAACCACATTGGCACTTCTGAGAGATTTGTGCAAATTAGAGATTTTCCCTTGACACAGTACAGTGAAGAACAAAATGGAAGGTAACATATGTAACTGTTGATGACCATCATGGTGTTTTCTTTAGAAACTACTGAAGTCTTTCAGTGTACTCACTTCTTTGAGTACCAGGCCTTCACCTTGGGACCATGACCTCACATTCAATGAGTAGTCTATAATAAGTAACCATTATATCACACTCATCGTCGCCAGCATGTGTAATCAAGGTATCCTGGTAGTCTTCCACTTATTAATTTTCTTTTCTACTTCCTCACATTCATCCAGGGTGATTTCTTTCTGGTTTCCTCAAAGACTGTATGTGGAGTGACTTCAATATTATCAGATAGTTTGTGCGTATCTATACCACACATATACTTAGCAAATGGTCAGAAGGGGATTTCATCACATACATGCAGTTATCAGAATTCCAGTTAGTTAATCGGCAGTGTGAAAGTGGATTGGAGTTTTCAGTCTTCTGTAACGTAGCAAAAATAACTCAATAAGCTGCAATGAGAACTAATACAATAATGATGATCATATTCTTTATTTTTCCTCCAATCTATTTTTCTGTCCTTATCCAGGAATGCCCTTGAGAATGTCTACACTCTTCTCCAGCCCCCCAGGATACCTGGTAGAAGTGGCTGCCCAGGTGAAACTGATAGGAATGTAGAGGACCAGAAAATGGATGAACCCAGAGGAGGGATGATGGAGATACGCTCTGTCCAGGGAATGCCACTCTCCACATTCAGGACAAACAAACATCCCTTTTATACTGGCAAAATGGTACAGTCCATGTCCACAGCTAACGTGCTGAAGAAAATGGTTATTGAGTTTGGAACTGTGAAGCTTTATAGTTCTTATATGAAGCTTGTAAAATAAGTATGGGTGTTAAACAAGAAAAAAAGTGTGATGTTAATTATTTTAGTGATTGCTGTGTCATTTTCTTACCATCTGTTAGTGGAATCAAGTGAGAATCCTAATAGTATAATACTAGCATGTGTCCGAGCAGTTGAGATTTTCACTGTGGCTCTCTGCCAGCCCTGACATGTAAACTAACAACATTTGTAGAACAGGAAAGTTGTCATTTCACATCACAGTTAGCACTTGAAGAAAATAATAATAATAATAATAATAATAATAATAATAATAATTAAAAGACAACAACAACCCACAACTGTTCAGGTATGTGCTAGGATTGTAAAAACAACAATGCTTTTGCTGTTATGAACAAGTATGCATCGATTTAAAAAAAAAAATCCCAAATGGTGGCTTGTTTCTCATAGTTGACAAGCATTGAAAAGTCAGGAATAAACATTATTGGGTAGACTGTTATAGGAAAATAATCAATGACAGGCTAGTACACAAAACGGAGCTATCTGCCCAAAGTCATTTTGAAGTGTTTTATTCTTCTTATTTATCAATGATTACAATTCCTTTCCAGCCTCATAATTATTTCGAAAACTTTCAAAATGTAAAATATGATCTTTGTTTCATGACAAAATGTTCACCATGTCCTGTTTTTGTGATTACAGAAATCTGAGATGGAGCCTGACCATGACCCATCCTCAGGAACAGCGGACAGAGAGATTGACAGGCAGACATTACAGCCAGGAGACAGACAAGCGAGCTGGGAGACAGACAGGCAAAGGGAAATCGACAGAGAGCTTGATTGGCAAAATCTCAGGAAATCTGAGAGTGAGACAGATGGGCAAACTCTAAGACACATAAACAGAGAATTGGAAAGGCAAGTGTCAAGGCAGACAGACAAAACCTCAGAGAGAGAAGCAGACAGGCAGACCCTGAGGAAGACAGAAAATGAGCTAGACAGACAAACATCAAGGCAGATAGATAAACCCGCTGAAAGAGAGTTAGACAGACACACTTTGAGACAGATCGACAGGGGGCTAGACAGGCAGACACTATGGAAGGCAGAGAGAGAGTTAGATAGACAGGCTCTGAGACAGATAGACCGAGATTTAGACAGGCAAAGTCTATGGAGGGCAGACAGGCATTCAGAGAGGGAGGTGGACAGACACACACTGAGGCAGATCGACAGGCAGGCTGAGGTTCAACAGAAACAGTGGTTAGAGACACGAAAAGGTGCAGAGAGGAAGTGGGCGGAGCCAAAGCAACAGACGGACACACAGTGGACGGACCTAAGGCAGGTGGACAGGCAGTCTGAGAGGCAATGGATGGACAGACAGATAGACAGACATACACATGGGCAGCACAGGATACCATCCCCCATTGCTGAGAAAGAAATCTGCACAGATGCACATAAGCAAATGCACTGTGAAGCATCTATAATCACAGACACACACTCTGATTCAGGCTCCTGGGAGCAGCTGATGGAAAGAAGCCCACCCTCAGATCCACAAATGGAACACCGGACTGAGCCGTGTCCATCAGACGAGCAATGTAGAGGGGTAGGCACCAGAGTGGCATCAGTGGGGCGTCACATTCTGTGCCCATCCAAACCAGAGCCACCTCCACAGAGCAGCAAGCCCAGTTTATCCAAACTCAGACAGAGGCCTCTGCAGGAGAGCTCAGGTAATGCAACATATCCTAAACATTGGAACATCTAAAATCGAAAAAAGCCTTGAATTAGTTTTTCAATTATTATAGGAAAGGGTTCCATCCGTCCGTCTGGTCACATTTTGGTTTCCGGGTCATATTTTTAAAACTACTGAAGATATCTTCATGAAACTTTGTATACATATCAAGCAACATGTGAACTGGTACCTTTTGCTATTTTGGATTTTTGAAAAAAAAGTATTTTTCAAATTTTTACATAAAAAATAGATTTTGACTTGGTTTCTAAGAGCAATGTTCGTTTCCGGAGCATATATCCAAAACTATTCATGTTACGGATTTGAAACTTGGTAGACATGTTAATAAGGTGATGTAGATGTGCCTTTTAAAAATGGGTTCTGTCCAGCTGTCTGTCTGTCCGGCTGTCCACCCGGTCACGTTTTCATTTCCGGGCCGTATCTTTAAAACTACTGAAGATATCTTCATGAAACTTTGTATACATATCAAGCAACATGTGAACTGGTGCCTTTTGCTATTTTTGATTTTTTGTAAAAAAAAGTATTTTTCAAATTTTTACATAAAAAATAGATTTTGACTTAGTTTCTAAGAGCAATAGTCGTTTTCGGAGCATATATCCAAAATATATTCATGATATGGATTTGAAACTTGGTATACATGTTAACAAGGTGATGTAGATGTGCCTTTTCATACTAAGAAATTTGAGAAATTAAATTTTTTCATGTTTCCATGGAAACAATTTCAGACTTGGTCTTTCAGGTTAGTCTTAGGGGTAGGTTTTGTTTCCGGAGCAGAACTTGAAAACTGTGAGTGGTCTGGTCTTGAAAGTTGATATATGTGTTGATTAAGTAATGTATATGTGCTTTTTGGTACTTAGAAATGTGAGAAATTTTAATTTTTAGCTCACCTGGACCAAAGGTCCGATGGGCTTATGCCATAGGCTGCTGAGGTCAGTGTAAAGAGGTAGGATTGGTTTCCTGCAGCAGAACTTGAAAAATGTGACAAATAATATCTTGAAACTTGGTGTATAATTGGTTAGATTAGATTAGATTAGATTAGATTAGATTAGATTAGATTAGATTAGATTAGATTAGATAAAACTTTCTTGATCCCTTTGGGAGGGTTCCCTCAGGGAAATTAAGATTCCAGCAGCATCATTACATATAAACAGAGAAAAGAAATAGAGAAAACTTCTAGATAAATTAAAATAAATTAAGTATTTACATATACAAATATAAAAGAATAAGATATGGGGAAGGGAGGGGGGAAGGGGGGAGAAGTGGGGTTAGGGCAAGTGTGTGTGTGTGGGGGGCAGGAAAGATATTGCACTTTATATTGCACATTGTCCGGTATTGCTTATTGTTAGGCTAGGCTACTGCTCCTTCCCGTCTTCTGTCCTCCTGTTACCCTTCCTCCCCCCCAGAAAGGAGTTGTACAGTCTGATGGCGTGAGGGACAAAGGAGTTTTTGAGTCTGTTTGTCCTGCACTTGGGAAGGAGCATTCTGTCACTGAACAGGCTCCTCTGGTTGCTGATGATGGTGTGCAGAGGGTGACTGGCATTGTCTATGATGTTCAATAGTTTGTCCATAGACCTCTTCTCTGCCACCATCACCAGAGAGTCCAGCTTCATGCCGACCACAGAGCCGGCCCGCCTGATCAGTTTGTCCAGCCTGGATGTGTCCTTCTTGGATGTGCTGCCCCCCCAGCACACCACGGTGTAAAACAGGACACTGGCGACCACAGACTGATAGAACATCCACAGGAGTTTCCTACAGATGTTAAAGGATTGCAGCCTCCTAAGGAAGTATAGCCTGCTCTGTCCCTTCCTGTATAAGTGATTGGTGTTGCAAGTCCAGTCCAGCTTGCTGTCCAGCCACAGCCCAAGGTACTTGCAGGAATCCACAGCCTCCACCTCGACTCCCTCGATCAGAACTGGTCGTGACCTTGGTCTGGGCCTCCCAAAGTCAATAACCAGCTCCTTGGTCTTCGAGGTGTTGAGCTGCAGATGGTTCCTGTTGCACCACATACCAAAGTCCCTCACCAGGCTCCTATACTCCTCCTCTCTGTCGTCACTGATACACCCAATGATGGCTGTGTCATCGGCAAACTTCTGAATGTGACATAGCTCTGAGTTGTAGCAGAAGTCCGCGGTGTACAGGGTGAAGAGAAGAGGGGCCAGCACCGTGCCCTGGGGTGCTCCGGTGCTGCTAATTACAGTGTCAGACGTGATGTCCTTCAGGCTGACATACTGCGGCCTGTCAGTGAGGTAGCTGGAGATCCAGGTGACCAGGCAGGGGTCCACTCGCATTCTGTTCAGTTTGTCCTGAAACAGTAGGGGCTGGATGGTGTTGAAGGCACTCGAGAAGTCCAAGAAGAGGATCCTCACTGTGCCATTTCCCTTATCCAGATGCAAGTGGGCTCGGTGTAGCAGGTAGAGGATGCTGTCTTCCACACCAACACCTGCCCAGTACGCAAACTGCAGACAGTCCTGGGCATGTTGTACCTGGGGTCTGAGGAGGCTGAGGAAGAGCCGCTCCAACGTCTTCATCAGATGTGAAGTGAGTGCCACCATTTGGAAGTCGTTCAGCTCGCTGGGCCGATTCTTTTTGGGAACTGGAACGATACATGATGTCTTCCAGAGGGTTGGCACCAGGCCTGGAATTTCGTCATTTTAGGGGCAAGGCCACTTGGCCTTTTGTGCTGTCAATTTTTTGAGGGCACGAAGGCCAAAAGCCAGGGCACCAAGGCCATAAAATAAAACAATGATTTTAAGTTCACGTCTATAATGAATTAATTTAAGGACTAATGACTCTTCTGAGGAAGATTGGAGTCTCAGTCAAAACTATCAAGCAGATAAAGAAACATCTCCTACACTATTATGTCTGAAGATAAGAAAATATTGAACACATCTAAACTTATCAATCCATCACTCACTTTGAAAATTGTAAAACTTATTAAACCTATATCCTCCCATAATTTTTGTTCAATTGACACCGAATGTGGAAGAGCATCTTCAGACTGTACTACTATGCAGATTTTTGATTAATTAAAATTGAGCCTGGAGTATATCAAAATGTTTGACTGTAAATGGAACTATTACTAGCATGCAGGCTACTGATTAACCCATAAGAGCCCAGACCGATTTCTCAATCAAGGAAAATTATTGAGGAAATAAAATGAACTAAATAGACGACAAAGAAAACATTTCTGACCTTTTATTTTTTAAAATAGCACTTTCATGTCTCAAGACCTGAAATATTAAATTGCAAATTTGCAGAACACTGCAACACTATTACACTGTTAACCCGAAAGTTCATTCTATGCAAACAGTTTGAGTAAATACCACTTTTAAAGATTACTTTTATTGCATTACTTAAACAGTATGAGTATATGAAGAGTATATGAGACAGTCATTGGGTGTACTGATTTTTGTAATTTAAAGGTCCCATGGCATGGTGGTTTGTTGATGCTTTAAACGGGCTCGTGGAGGCTTCCGGATGTTATATCCGCAGCCTTTCTCGAAATGAACCCTCGGCACATAAATATAGCCTCCTGGGAGAAAGCCCCATTTCAGCGCTTTTCCCAGTGCGTCGTTTTGCTAATGAGAAGCAGGAGGCGGGGAAGGGTAGAGGGTGGGGGCAGGCCATGGGGGGAGGGGGAGGGGCTTGACCAAACTGCGCGCACACATACTCGCTGCTATCAGCGCCTGTAGCCACGCTGCTAAGACAAAACCCCATTCTCCCTCGGACTCCTTTTGTAAACTCAACGTGACAGAGAACAGAGAGTGAGAGTGTTCGGAGTGGTAGTTTACGAACGTATAATGCCCTAGGCTTGAACACGCACTCCATAACCAAAGAGGATAGAAGCAGCAACTACAGCAACATATCACTTATCCAACAGAAGACATGCATTGCAGAGCAATAGTCAAACATAAGCTCATAAGTTACAGTCAATTTCCAGACTAAACTCAGTTTAACAGACCATGCTGCATGCTCTTTAGTTTTGTAGCACAGATTACCTGGCTAACTGCAGGAAGCGGTTAGCTGCACAGCTAATGTAGCCATTGCTAGGCCAACGCACCGATTTTAAAACACGGCAAAACGACCAGTTATACACTTACTTGTTCAGTGTTTGTTGCTGATGCGGCAGGGATGCTTGGTACGGACCCAGGCTTCAGTGACAGTTGATGTGCAAAACCTGCCCTGTACTGTCCCAGGTTGTGGAAACATTCCTCAGGAAAATGCTTCCGACAAACATACACCATCTTAGATAGACTCGACGGCGTATTATTGAAGTAAATAAAATTAAGCCACTGCGTCTTCAGGGGCTCTCCCGTCGGCAGTAAAAACAGACTCTTTTCTGTGTTGTCACATCCATGTACAGCGCAATTTCCATGTTTCGCTTGCTTAGGTGATGCCATGTTGTTGTGTCCTCTATGGTCTCCTCACTACAACTGGGCGGGCAATCCATACAGTGGGTGGGAATCCAGAGGGGGTGTGTGGGGATCATCTCCCTTGCTGACGTAGTAAAGGGAAGAGCTTATCAACACGCCGTTTTGACGCGCCATTCTCAAATGTTGGGCATAGTTTGGTTTACACATTATGAAATTTCTAGCCACTGGGGTGACTTAGGAAGGTCAGAGGAACTCATTTTAACATTAAAAAAACTCAGAAAGTGAAAATTTCATGCCATGGGACCTTTAAACAAACTTAAACTATCATGTTTTACCTCAGGCCAAAGGGCTGCCCTGTTGTGATTGGCTCAAAACTCAAGACAAGTCTGTACTTGTCCGTTGACAGCTACAGAGGAAGTTGCGCCATTTCTAATTTACACAGAGGGGGTAAATGAATAAAAGTAAATGTTAATGTTGTAATGACGCCAAAAACAATGAGATAAAATCTCTTGCGATGGTGATCTCGTCAAGATGGCAGCAGTTACACTTTGGTTAAACAGCAAAAAGAAACATACAATACTTGTTAGGACTGGGACTGTTTTGGCCTCTAGAGGCCGCTGTTATTTCCTTTTCTGGTCATGTTTGTTTTGGCCTCTAGAGGTCACCACTGTGTTCTGTGTTTTGTTTTTGTCTTATTGTCTGTTTCCTGCCCTGCCCTGTCCTTAATTAGTTTGTGTATTTATACCCCTGAGTTCAGTCCTCTTGTCACGGAGTCTTTGTGCTGTTATGTTTAGCTCCAGTTTCCTCTGTACCGTGTTCCTTGCCTTTGTCTTTTTGGTTTTGCACTTTGCTTTTCTTTTTTGACTTTTGGACCTAGTATTTACTGTTTTTTGGATCTTCTGAGCGTTTGCATTTTTACCTTTTCTTTTCTTATTTTTGGACTTTAACTTTTGGATATTTTTTATTTTCCCTTTATCTTCTGAGCTTTCGGATTACTTTTGTTTTTTGCCGTGGATTGTATATATTGTAAATAAACCTTTTGATACTTTTCTACTTCTGCCTCACGCCTCTGCATTTGAGTCATCCCCCTGGTGGCCTAGTGGGGGTTTGTTGGATTGTCACACCAGCGAACCAGGTTTGAATTCCAGCAAAACCCTAACAATACTAGTAACAAAACAATGCTAACTGCATAGATTAAAAAAGTGTCTATGAACAGACAACAGCACATATCATATTACGGCAGGAACAAGCAGTAGTAACATCCATGACCTTACGCTTAAAGCTCGACAAAGGAAAAACTTGACAGCAAGCTAATTAGCATTTGTTACTGGCTACAGTCAGTACTCAGCACGTTAAAAGTGGGTAAACGTTGTAACGACATATTACTGTACAAGCAATGCTTATTTAACGGTAACAAACTTAAGCCCTATATGTTGAAATTCTTATCTTATTCGTTCGTTAATTTATCACACAGTCTTACCTCAGTCAACTTCTTCCCTCCTTCTGTGAAAATTCAACGGTGGGTGGGGGATGCGTTTGATTAAGTCTCCTGGTTGGCTGGTGATAGATTGGTGTCATTATAGCATGTCGGAGCGGTTCATGCCAGGTTTGAGTCTGATCCACCACTGATGAGTTGCCCAATAAGAATCCAGAATGTCATCAAAAGACGTATTTTTTTTCTCAATAGATGCAGGTGATGTTACTGCCTATTGGCAGTCACGAGGCAGACTGCAAAACCGCAGGGCATCAAGGCCACTGTGGCCTTACGGCAGATATTTTTTTCCAAGGGCACAAGGCCAAATTGAGGGGGCACGAGGGCCATGGCCCTCGTGAAATTCCTGCCCTGGTTGGCACTCTCCCCAGCTGCAGGCTGAGGTTGAAGATGCGTTGGAGTGGTTCACCCAGTTCGGCAGCGCAGGTCTTCAGTAGTCGTGGACACACCTTGTCCGGGCCTGCTGCTTTCCTGGGGTGAAGCTTCCTCAGTTGACCTCTGACCTGGTCTGCAGTAATGCATAGAGGAGTCTGTGTTGAGGTGGGGGAGGAGGGGGCTGCTGTGATGACTGGGGGGAGGTGTGTTGAGGGAAGAAGGAGAGATGGCTCCAGTGAGGGAGAGGGTGGGGGGGACGTGGGCTGGTTGAACCGACTGAAGAAGTCATTCAACTCATTCGCCCTCTCCACTGTCTCCTCAATGACTCTGGTTTTGTATTGTGGCCTGTGATGGTTTTCACACCTTCCCAGACCTCCCTCATGCTGTTCTCCTTCAGTTTCTGCTCTACCTTTCTCCTGTAACTGTCCTTAGCTTCCCTCATGCAGCGTTTCACCTCCTGCTGTGCTGCTTTCATCGCCTCCCTATCCCTGCTCCTGAAGGCGGCTTTCTTCCTGTTGAGGACAGCTTTGACTTCCTGTGTTACCCATGGCTTGTTATTAGGGTAACACCGTACAGTCTTAGCGGGGGAGACCACGTCTGCACAGAAGTTGAGGTAATCTGTCAGACAGTGCGTCAGCCCCTCTATGTCCTCACAGTGTGGGCTAAGCAGCACATCCCAGTCTGTGATGTCATAGCAGTCTCTGAGGGCATCTTCCATTTCAGGGGACCACCTCCTGATGGAGCTAGTTGTTGCAGGCTGCCTTTGAACCAGGGGGGGTGTACTTCGGCTGTAGAAGAACCAGGTTGTGGTCAGACTTCCCTAGTGGGGGGAGGGGTGTGACTCTGTATGCATCCCTCGCATTAGCATATAGCAAGTCAATTGTCCTGTTGTTCCTTGTTGGACAATCCACAGCCTGGTAAAAAGCAGCCAAAGTAGAGTCCAAAGTAGCATGATTAAAGTCCCCAGAAATTATCATAAATGCCTCAGGGTGCTGTGTCTGCAGCCTTGCTGTGAGAGAGTGAATCCTCTCACATGCAGCGGCTGTGTCTGCCTTTGGAGGGATGTAAACACAGATGGTGATCACATGACTGAACTCCCTTGGCAGATAATATGGCCACAGGCTAATGGCTAGCAGCTCCAAGTCCGGGCAACATAAAACTGTCTTTACGGAGATATGTCCCGAGTTACACCAGCAGTTGTTAACATAAATGATGAGTCCCCCACCTTTGCTTTTCCCACATGTGTTAGTGTCTCTGTCGACTCTCACAGCAGTGAATCCCCGCAGGTCCACATTAGCATCCGGTACAAGGTGTGTTAGCCATGTCTCCATAAAGATAAATAAGCTGCTCTCCCGATAAATCCACTGGTTGTTCAGAGCGGAAAGCTCGTCGACCTTATTCGGCAGCGAGTTCACATTCCCCATGATAACGGAGGGAATGGATGGTTTGTAGCGCCGCCGGTTGTCCGCTAGCCTAGCCTTTAGCTTAGCTCCAGCCTTGCAGCCCCTGGGTTTCCTCCTCAGCTTGGCCGGTTATAGGGTGTCGTATCCCAGCTTGTCCCATTGTTTTCAGGGCCAGCAGCTCCTCTCTCGAATAAGAGAGAAAACTGGCTCCTGGTTGCGTGTTAAAGTGAAATATATCCATGTTATATAGTAAAACACACTATGTCTTCTTAAGAAGAGCAGAAAAGTGAAAAAAGAGGTTTAAAGAGTTAAAAACTACAGAGCTACTGGAGAGGCAGCCGTCTCACACAGCGCCCAAACACTGATGGGCGGGGCGGGGGATATAGATGACTCTGTCTTCTTGTTCTGTCTTGTTTGAGTTCCCAAACTGAACAATGAATGTCATGCCATGCACATTTTTATTAAATTTTTATTAATTGGGGGTGTATTTTTTTTATTTGATTTTTTAAAAATGTATTTCAGGTACCGAGGATAAACTTGGAGAGAGCAATATTTTCCGAGTGGAAAGGAAAGACAAAGATGGAGAGATGGACCGGGTCAGAGAAACAGAGGCACACCATCCTCCAATCCCAGCAAAGGTACGTGGGTATCAGATATGTGGGTGTACATATTTGGATTGTTCACCATTCATAGTTTGTTGATAAGGGTTCCAGATATAAGTTGCTTAATAATGCTTAATAGGTGCTTAATACATATGATTAACATTTCTGTTAATGGTAAGCAATATGCAGGATATTACATTTTACCCTTCTTTTGTACCTCAACTGGTACCTTTACTGTCTTTATTAGATTAGAGGAGCTGGCAGAGAGGTACTGGCCAAATGCAAGAGCTGTCAGAAGGAATGCAAAGGAATAGTGAAGTGCAGAGCTCAAAAGAACATAGGAGAGCTGCCTCACAGCTGCCTCACATGAGACTCTGGCAACTATCTGTTCAAGACACTGGCACACGTACTACTGACTGTTAAAGAAATAATGCCTGCAGCAAAAGATGAAAGGGAGCAGAGATCTTACAGACAACATTTCAAGCTTTGAAGGCCATATTAACAGAATGCAGCAAACATGCTGCGTCAGGTGTGCCATTGGTACCTGGACAAGTCTTTGGTGCACAGGCCCAGGAGGCATTAATTGATCATGTCCTTCTGTCTAAGGCTAGAACAAAACACATGACACTCTTGGTACTCTAAGTCTGCTCTAAAACAGTTTTAAAACAGTTATTCTGTTTGGATTACAAAGATTGCAACAGTGGATTTGCACGAGCTATGCTGGATACAGCAAGAATCACATTTGTGCCATCATCTACACCCCAGGGCCCAAAGATGATTTTTTATGCCTGAACAACCTGCTGCAGTCACTGTGACACAGCAGAACACACACCTTAAAATTATGGATATTAGTCCTGGGAGTGACCTGAGCATACTTGCCTGTTTGCAAGAGGTTATAGATAGATTGATGGTTTGACTCTAGGAGTGCATAGTGTGGTGGAAAAGCGTAATAATTCAGCACCTCGAGGCTGTTAGAAAAAAGCAGACAGAAATATGAGTTTATTATACTCTTGCGAGAGCTGGCTTCTCCACAGTGAAATTCACAAAGGATTTCACCCAGAGAAGTGCCTTCTGTTATCAACATGCTTTTTTTATACAGTTGAGCATGACTGACATATCACATGTTCCCCTGTTATCTCCTTTCATGGCCAGGGGCATCTTCTTTTCTATCTCAGCATGTAGACACACGATAACCTTGTGGGATAGAAGAGTGTAACACAAAACAACATACTTCATCTTATATCAACATGAAACACAGTGTCTGACCTTCCTTCTAAGGATCACTACTCTCTAAAAATCATAAATTCTCTAAAAATTATATTTTCCTCCACACATTCCCCCTTTTATCAATTATTTGATAACTATGATAAAGCAAGAGACTTTCCCTTATGCATATTTTCTGTTTCCTGTCCCTCCTACACAGGTTTTCAACAGGCACTTCATTAACAGGGAAATGGAAATGATTATACTGCTGTTTTTGTGAGACATACGTATAGGCATCTCTACACAAATGGCAAATGAACAGATAGGAAAAGATGCAGATTCACATTATATAAATCAAACATAACTATCATGTTATTTCTTCAGCCAGCAATAAGCATAAGCAAAAATATTTATAGTTCATAATCGTCCACATTCGAGAAAGCTCTTTCCAGGAACCCCTGGGGGTTATAATTCTAATATGGCTTCGGAGGCCAGTCCTCTGGATCCATCTTCACCATCTGGTAACTTTTCATAACAACATGCATCATCTTCATCACCATATCTCTCAAGTATCGTCAGATGGAGAAACACTGATAGGTGCTGTCAGGGGGTGATACTTCACTATTCTTGACAGATTTTGGTGCTCTGAGTCCAGGCATGCCCTTTTGCACTCTTCCTACCTCACTGAAACTCCGTGACACCCCACTAAATAATAGAATGGGGGTTAGGAATGTAAAGGTAGCGGAGCAGACACTGTTAGTGGGAGTAGATTTGGCCACAAAAATCAGAGTCAGTGAGTGAGAATGGACAATAAAATTTTAACTTCAGGCTAAAAAAAATGAAAATCAAACAAGAAGTGTCCATAAGCAAAATTTCAAAGTAGTAATAGGATTATGAAGACAAAAAAAAAAGAAAAATAAGATTCCAAAATTCAAGTAAAGTCAAAAAGTCAGAAACGTTCAAAATACTTCAAAATTCTAAATCTGCTAGCCTCTAAATTACAGAGGACAACCCACAGTACTTACAGAGCCTCAGTGCTCACGAAACACACGGCAATCAAGACTGTCGACATGAGACTAGACAAACACATATATACCAAGTGACGGTGTCATTTACAAACAAAAGTGAACACAATCAATTAACACAAACAACAAAAGAGACTCTGAGACAAAAGCACAAGTTTGTATACATGCAAACAAGCAGATTTACAAAATAAACACAAAAATTAATCCTCATAGCACATGAAAAGACACAAAACAGAGGTGGCTTGATCAGGGCCGCCTCCGGCATCCCCATGGCCACAACCAGGATGAACTAGCCCAGTTAGGCCCGGAACAAATAAATAACATGACATTTCTGTTCGGCACTCTTTTGCCGCTAGACAGATGCTGCCAGACCGAAGACTGCAACAAATGTTCCCCGCTAAACCGGTAATCATTTTATGCCAACAACATTTGTTTTGAACACAAGTGTGTGCACCTACTTAAGTACAATAAATGTTCACAGCATAATAAAATAGTCTTGCTTGTTTCTGTCTATAACAATGCATTTGAGCGCCAGTCCCATGTCCGTTCCATAATGTCATATACGAACGCAAATGTAAAAAGTCCACGTACATACGCATGTGTCTGTACAGTGGTGCTTGAAAGTTTGTGGACCCTTTAGAATTTTCTGTATTTCTGCATAAATATGACCTAAAACAACATCAGATTTTCACACAAGTCCTAAAAGTAGATAAAGAGAAACCAGTTAAACAAATGAGACAAAAATATTATACTTGGTCATTTATTTATTGAGGAAAATGATCCAATAGTACATATCTGTGAGTGGCAAAAGTATGTGAACCTTTGCTTTCAGTATGTGGTGTGACCCCCTTGTGCAGCAATACCAGCAACTAAACATTACCGGTAACTGTTGATCAGTCCTGCACACCGGCTTGGAGGAATTTTAGCCCATTCCTCCATACAGAACAGCTTCAACTCTGGGATGTTGGTGGGTTTCCTCACATGAACTGCTCGCTTCAGGTCCTTCCACAACATTTCGATTGGATAAAAGGTCAGGACTTTGACTTGGCCATTCCAAAACATGAACTTTATTCTTCTTTAACCATTCTTTGGTAGAATGACTTGTGTGCTTAGGGTCATTGTCTTGCTGTATGACCCACCTTCTCTTGAGATTCAGTTCATGGACAGATGTCCTGACATTTTCCTTTAGAATTCACTGGTATAATTCAGAATTCATTGCTCCATCAATGATGGCAAACTGTCCTGGCCCAGATGCAGCAAAACAGGCCCAAACCATGGTACTACCACCACCATGTTTCACAGATGGGATAAGGTTCTTATGCTGGAATGCAGTGTTTTCCTTTCTCCAAACATAACACTTCTCATTTAAACCAAAAAGTTCTATTTTGGTCTCATCTGTCCACAAAACATTTTTTCAATAGCCTTCTGGCTTGTCCACGTGATCTTTAGCAAACTGCAGATGAGCAGCAATGTTCTTTTTGGAGAGCAGTGGCTTTCTCCTTGCAACCCTGCCATGCACACCATTGTTGTTCAGTGTTCTCCTGATGGTGGACTCATGAACATTAACATTAGCCAATGTGAGAGAGGCCTTCAGTTGCTGAGAAGTTACCCTGGGGTCCTTTGTGACCTCGCTGACTATTACATACCTTGCTCTTGGAGTGATCTTTGTTGGTCGACCGCTCCTGGGGAGGGTAACAATGGTCTAGAATTTCCTTCATTTGTACACAATCTGTCTGACTGTGGATTGGTGGAGTCCAAACTCTTTAGAGATGGTTTTGTAACCTTTTCCAGCCTGATGAGCATCAACAACGCTTTTTCTGAGGTCCTCAGAAATCTCCTTTGTTCGTGCCATGATACACTTCCACATACATGTGTTGTGAAGATCAGATTTTGATAGATCCCTGTTCTTTAAGTAAAACAGGGTGCCCACTCACACCTGATTGTCATCCCATTGATTGAAAACACCTGACTCTAATTTCACCTTCAAATTAACTGCCAATCCTAGAGGTTCACATACTTTTGCCACTGACAGATATGTAATATTGGATAATTTTCCTCAATAAATAAATGACCAAGTATAATATTTTTGTCTAATTTATTTAACTGGGTTCTCTTTATCTACTTTTAGGACTTGTGTGAAAATCTGATGTTGTTTTAGGTCATATTTATGCAGAAATATAGAAAATTCTAAAGGGTTCACAAACTTTCAAGCACCACTGTACGCGAATGTCCGTGTGCATTTGTGTGTAAAACAGTCTCGATGGAGGGCTTCTCTGTGCGGTCACTTCATGACCGTCACAAGGAACATGAGGAGCTCAAGCTCTTACAGCTGCATTTACTGCCTGCAGGTCTTGTACAAATCTCCTCTCAGTGGGTTGTCCTGGTTCAGTGTGTTTCTTAACTGGAAAAATGGGAGTGTGCACAGGAAAGTTAAGGCAATCTACAATTAATCCTGCTGCCTTTAGAGAATTGAACACTGGCCTAGTGCCTTCTATAGCTTCAGATTTAAGGGGATCCTGGGACTTACAGGGTCTAAAATCAGACTTTGGGGTGATCACCCTTTATCAGCCCTATGTCATGTTTGCCCTATGCCCAAAGCTGTTTAGGAACCTCCGCTAAACATGGGGAGTCAACTGTAAGTTTAGTAAATTGCTATTCTGACCATATCCCTGGCACAGGTTTTTCAGTGGTTAACACTACGTCTCTCTTTAGAGACAATGAAATCCAGATTTGTTTGAAATGCATTCATGTTTTTACTATACAGTACTCTTGGATCGGTGGTATATTGCCAGTCGCATTTACATACTTCAACACTCATGGGCCCAAATCCTTCCACCTGTCCCCTTGTTATCACCCGCCCAAACAAAGTTTGGTGGGGTATATAGAAACGGGTTCTGTCCGTCCATCCATCTGTCCGTCTGGTCACGGTTTCGTTTCCAGACCATATCTTTAAAACTACTGAAGATACAGTGGGGCAAATAAGTATTTAGTCAGTCACCAATTGTGCAAGTTCTCCCACTTAAAAAGATGAGAGAGGCCTGTAATTTTCATAACAGGTATATCTCAACTATGAGAGACAAAATGAGAAAAAAAAAATCCAGAAAATCACACTGATTTTTAAAGAATTTATTTGCAAATTATGGTGGAAAATAAGTATTTGGTCAATGACAAAAGTTCAGGGGTGTCGTGGCTCAGGTGGATAAGGCACCGTACCGGGGACCGGGGTTTGATTCTGACCTGAGGTCATATCCAGATCCCTCCCCATCTCTCCCACTCATTTCCTGTCTCTACACTGTCTTATCCAATAAAGCTAAAAAAATAACAAAAGTTCATCTCAATACTTTGTTATATACCCTTTGTTGGCAATGACAGAGGTCAAATGTTTTCTGTAAGTCTTCACAAGGTTTTGACACACTGTTGCTGGTATTTTGGCCCATTCCTCCATGCAGATCTCCTCTAGAGCAGTGATGTTTTGGGGCTGTCACTGGGCAACACGGACTTTCAACTCCCTCCAAAGATTTTCTATGGGGTTGAGATCTGGAGACTGGCTAGGCCACTCCAGGACCTTGAAATGCTTCTTACGAAGCCTCTCCTTCGTTGCCCGGGCAGTGTGTTTGGGATCATTGTCATGCTGAAAGACCCAGCCACATTTCATCTTCAATGCCCTTGCTGATGGAAGGAGGTTTTCACTCAAAATCTCACGATACATAGCCCCATTCATTCTTTCCTTTACACGGATCAGTCGTCCTGGTCCCTTTGCAGAAAAACAGCCCCAAAGCATGATGTTTCCACCCCATGCTTCACAGTAGGTATGATGTTCTTTGGATGCAACTCAGCATTCTTTCTCCTCCAAACACGACAAGTTGAGTTTTTACCAAAAAGTTCTATTTTGGTTTCATCTGACCATATGACATTCTCCCAATCCTCTTCTGGATCATCCAAATGCTCTCTAGCAAACTTCAGATGGGCCTGGACATGTACTGGCTTAAGCAGGGGGACATGTCTGGCACTGCAGGATTTGAGTCCCTGGCGGCGTAGTGTGTTACTGATGGTAGCCTTTGTTACTTTGGTCCCAGCTCTCTGTAGGTCATTCACTAGGTCCCCCCGTGTGGTTCTGGGATTTTTGCTCACTGTTCTTGTGATCATTTTGACCTCACGGGGTGAGATCTTGCATGGAGCCCCAGATTGAGGGAGATTATCAATGGTCTTGTATGTCTTCCATTTTCTAATAATTGCTCCCACAGTTGATTTCTTCACACCAAGCTGCTTACCTATTGCAGATTCAGTGTTCCCAGCCTGGTGCAGGTCTACAATTTTGTTTCTGGTGTCCTTTGACAGCTCTTTGGTCTTGGCCATAGTGGAGTTTGGAGTGTGACTGTTTGAGGTTGTGGACAGGTGTCTTTTATACTGATAACGAGTTCAAACAGGTGCCATTAATACAGGTAACGAGTGGAGGACAGAGGAGCCTCTTAAAGAAGTTGTTACAGGTCTGTGAGAGCCAGAAATCTTGCTTGTTTGTAGGTGACCAAATACTTATTTTACCGAGGAATTTACCAATTAATTCATTAAAAATCCTACAATGTGATTTCCTGGATTCTTTCCCCCCATTCTGTCTCTCATAGTTGAAGTGTACCTATGATGAAAATTACAGGCCTCTCTCATCTTTTTAAGTAGGAGAACTTGCACAATTGGTGGCTGACTAAATACTTTTTTGCCCCACTGTATCTTCATGAAACTTTGTATACATATCAAGCAAAATGTGAACTGGTGCCTTTTGCTATTTTGGATTTTTGAAAAAAAAAGTATTTTTCAAATTTTTACATAAATAGTTTTTGACTTTGTTTCTAAGAGCAGTGTTCGTTTCCAGAGCATATATCCAAAACTATTCATGGCACGGATTTGAAACTTGGTATACAGTGGTGCTTAAAAGTTTGTGAACCCTTTAGAATTTTCTATATTTCTGCATAAATATGACCTAAAACATCATCAGATTTTCACACAAGTCCTAAAAGTAGATAAAGAGAACCCAGTTAAACAAATAAAGCAAAAATATTATACTTGGTCATTTATTTACTGAGGAAAATGATCCAATATTACATACCTGTGAGTGGCAAAAGTATGTGAACCTTTGCTTTCAGTATCTGGTGTGACCCCCTTGTGCAGCAATAACTGCAACTAAACGTTTCTGATAACTGTTGATCAGTCCTGCACACCAGCTTGGAGGAATTTTAGCCCATTCCTGTGTACAGAACAGCTTCAACTCTGGGATGTAGGTGGGTTTCCTCATATGAACTGCTCAATTCAGGTCTTTCCACAACATTTTGATTGGATTAAGGTCAAGACTTTGACTTGGCCATTCCAAAACATTAACTTTATTCTTCTTTAACCATTCTTTTGTAGAATGACTTGTGTGCTTAGGGTCATTGTCTTGCTGCATGACCCACCTTCTCTTGAGACTCAGTTCATGGACAGATGTCCTGACATTTTCCTTTAGAAAATTCAGAATTCATTGTTCCATCAATGATGGTAAACCGTCCTGGCCCAGATGCATCAAAACAGGCCCAAACCATGATACTACCACCACCATGTTTCACAGATGGGATAAGGTTCTTATGCTGGTATGCAGTGTTTTCCTTTCTCCAAACATAACGCTTCTCACTTAAACCAAAAAGTTCTATTTTGGTCTCATCCATCCACAAAACATTTTTCCAATAGCCTTCTGACTTGCCCACGTTATCTTTAGCAAACTGCAGATGAGCAGCAATGTTCTTTTTGTTGAGCAGTGGCTTTCTCCTTGCAACCCTGCCATGCACACCATTGTTGTTCAGTGTTCTCCTGATGGTGGACTCATGAACATTAACATTAGCCAATGTGAGAGAGGCCTTCAGTTGCTTAGAAGTTATCCTGGGGTCCTTTGTGACCTCGCCGACTATTACACGCCTTGCTCTTGGAGTGATCTTTGTTGGTTGGCCACTCCTGGGGAGGGTAACCATGGTCTTGAATTTCCTCCATTTGTACACAGTCTGTTTGACTGTGGATTGGTGGAGTCCAGACTCTTTAGAGATGGTTTTGTAACCTTTTCCAGCCTGATCAGCATCACCAATGCTTTTTCTGAGTTCCTCAGAAATCTCCTTTGTTCATGCCATGATACATTTCCACAAACATGTGTTGTGAAGATCAGACTTTGATAGATCCCTGTTCTTTAAATAAAACAGGGTGCCCACTCACACCTGATTATCATCCCATTGATTGAAAACACCTGACTTTAATTTCACCTTCAACTTAACTGCTAATCCTAGAGGTTCACATACTTTTGCCACTCACAGGTATGTAATATTGTATCATTTTCCTCAATAAATAAATGACCAAGTATAACATTTTTGTCTCATTTGTTTAACTGGGTACTCTTTATCTACTTTTAGGACTTGTGTGAAAAGCTGATGATGCTTTAGGTCATATTTATGCAGAAATATAGAAAATTCTAAAGGATTCACAAAATTTCAAGCACCACTGTCCATGTTAACAAGGTGACGTAGATGTGCCTTTTCATACTCAGAAATTTGAGAAATTTTAATTTTTAATGTTTCCGTGGAAACAATCTCAGACTTCATCTCTCAGGTTAGTCTTAGGGGTAGGTTTTGTTTTATCTGGAGCAGAACTTGAAAACTATGAGTGGTATGGTCTTGAAAGTTGAGATATGTGTTGTTTAAGTAATGAATATGTGCCTTTTGATACTAAGACATATGAGAAATTTTAATTTTTAGCTCACCTAAAACAAAGGTCTGGTGGGCTTGTGCCATGGACTGCTGAGGTCAGTATAAAGAGGTAGGGTTGGTTTCCTGCAGCAGAACTTGAAAAATGTGACAAATAATATCTTGAAACTTGGTATATAGTTGGTATATAGGGCGGGGGATATAGATGACTCTATCTTCTTGTTGTTTTGCCAATGACACGTACAGAGCCATGTGTGAAGTAAACAGCAGTTGATAATCACTTGGTGGTTGCACAAACACAGCGCACCTGTAACTATTCCAAAATAACTTCAACAACAGTTCTTCACATCTTCTCCTTTCCTTAAACCAGTCCTGCTCAAACTTAACATCTGGGTGCCCGTGGCTAACATGAGTGGTGCAGTGTAAGTTTTCTGATTGCATATAATCAGTACCAATTGGACTAGTGCATGTTTTTGCCATCTCAATCTGCTCCCGATTCGTATTCAGAACATCTGAGGGTGCCAACCTCCACTCGTACACATAAAGCCATCTTGGCACTGTCGACCTCTTCCACAGCCCCTTCTGTGTCCCTCTCCATGCTGTTGACTTGCTTGTGTAACTTGCACCACCAAGACCATTGTAAACATGGCTTTGTGAAGAGCATCGTCCTTTTTTCTCTGTTTTTCCTGCCTCTTCTCTGCAGGTACTGCATGTCTCTGCAGATATTGTGTTACTATCTCATCATCCTACTGCTTACAGGTTTTTATTTGTGTGATGTCCATTTGGACTGGAAACCTTGTTCTGACAGCGTCCTGCAATCCAGTAATGGACTCTTGGTAGGCCCGGTTACTGGCGTGCGTCCAATCTGGGTGGTTTGCATGCTCTTCTTCTTCAGGAAACTTGTCTTGGATCTTGCTAAAGTCCAAACCTAGTTTCTTTGCAAACACTCAGCACAGTTCATGGCTGGTGGGGAGGTATGTTTTACAGAAACTGTCGAGTTGCTCGGCACACTTAGGACCACCATGCTGTCTGGGATCCTTTATCTCAGCATCCATTTGCATAATCTCCTCTGGACTCCAGGCATGGAAGACCATAATTGGGCCTTCTGGGCCTGCCACAGCGACCATTGGCATATTAATGACTGTGCGAACCTCCCCATCTTTATCAGCACACACTGGAGAGCCTCCAGTTCCCTTCTTTATTGTGTGGGGCCTTGTGTGTGATGACACTGGGGTAGATGTCATTACCTGTGTAGAGCTTTCACCTTGTTCAAATTCCTCTATGGGTTGATTATGGTCATACACTTGTTGACCAGCAGAGGCTGACACAGGCTCTGTTTCTGGAATCTGAGAAGAAGCCAGAGGAAGAGTGGGAGGGAATGAATAGCAACTCATATCCAAATCCTGCATCAGGCTGAGTTTTGGGTAAATGCCAGCAGACGTCATGTCCGTTTTCCTTTGTGAAGTTCCAGGCACATAGGGGAGCGGAGCTGAAGCTACAGAAGCAAAAGCACTAGAATTCTGGTTAGTTCCCTGCCGTTCTATCTGACCCTGACGTGTATGTGAATTTGCCCATTTATCTCTTACTGCAGCTTCCGTTTGCCACATTTTAAATGCACCCCAATCAACCTGTCATCTATGTTTCTTCTTCCTTTTTTCATTATCTTCCTCTACTCGTTTCAACCTTTCCTTGAGATTCCATATCTGCCATACACTTAAACTGCCTCCCTCTGGGATCCCACATCGTTCTACCCACATCCTAAGTTGCTTACACAAGTCCGGTCTATACTTAGTTAACATAAATTTAACATTTGAAGAAGGGGGTAGGTTTCAGGAGTTATCTCAGTTTCTGACCGCTTTGTTTCTTTTTGACCCATCTTACTTGTATGTTGCAGAGGAACTGCAAAGACCGTATTTTACTCTCACGTTTACCCCTAGCGTAGACACACTTATGATAACCTTGTAGGATAGAAAAGTGTAACACAAAACAACATACTTTATCTTATAAACACAAGACACAGTGTCTGACCTTCCTTCAAAGGATCACTATTCTCTGAAAATCATAAATTCTCTAAAAATTATATTTTCCTCTACAATAGTTCAACCTTTTTGGTCTCCAATTGTCTGTTTCATGATCCCACAGTGGGATTTGGATTTGGAGCAGTTGGAGATGTTTGTGTAACTTTCCCTATGAATCAATGGAAGATGCAGAAAATAACTTTCACAGAAGACAGCCTTAATACTTGCCATTACTACGGGACCAAAGTTCAAAGATGCTGTGCTATGGCCAAACTCAGCACTCTGAACAAAGATAATGATAGCACAAATACTTTATAGCAATCAATTTTTGAACCTATCTGCCCTTGTGGATGAGAGTGAACCCAGGCCAGCCTTATGTCAAGTGAGAGCACTCAAGCACTTTGTACAAGAGATGGCCAGCTGGCAGGTCACTGACCAGCTGTTTGTGTGCTTTGGGGAGGACAGTAAGGGGGCCCTCTGCTATCTAAAGACGGGTTAGTCCTAAATAAAGTGCTTGTGCTATGACACTTGAACAAAGGTGTCTTATTCTGTTACATGCCATTTACAAAATGTTTCTTCTATTACATGCCATTTGAGGGGCACCCTAGAAGACTAGAGGAGTGTTAGTTGTAGACCTTATGAAGCAGTGATATGAAATTCATGGTCTTCCGTTACCAGATTTTACAGATTGAATATTGCATCATACCAACCCATGTGCTCTGTGGTAAATTTTCTCTTTACCTTCAATAAAGTACAGCATTAAGTCCTTACATTATTAAGACCAATTCATATCATCAATAGAGTACAGTACAGTATCGACCTTGAAGTGGTATCAATACTTGAGCATCACTGAAGAATATTTACATTATCCACGAGTGCTCTCTTATTGTCTTGTCAGGTGCAGTATTAGGAGGTGTTATGAACCCTTATGGTGACTTTGATACATGAGCTTCACTAATTCTGAGGGTAACTGCCCTGATGGTTCAGAAGAAAAAGTAGTCAAATGTATGTAACTATATGTATATAAACATGGTTCTGCAACTGAGTGGAGGACTGTCAGGACTACCTGAATCACTCAGGTTGATGAGAATGGCCAGAGCATGGACCATGAGGGGTGAGGGTTAATTTCTTTTTTCTTACCTTACCTTTCAGGGCTTCTGTAACAGTGGGAACAGTTTTATGTTGTTACTTAAGCACCTAAAAACATGATTTGTTGTTGTTTTAAACATGATATGAGGACACTAAGGTCCGGACCTCAATAGTTTAGGCTTGTTTGTTTGTTTGTTTGTTTGTTTGTTTGTTTTTTACAGCTTACATAGTTTAACATAGTTTATGCATGCCAATATCCAATCAGCAGTGATGATTGGTTCTCAACTGACAAAGCAGCTAAGGAAGAAACTATAACTTTGCCCTGACTTAATCACACGTTATGTTTAGCTCTCACAAAACACTGTACTACCAGACCTCTTGTTTAAAGACTTCTTGTTTAGGGATATGCAACATGTGTATTACCATCTATCATCTGACATCATGATGGTCATTTGGCAGTGTTTAAAATGCTATGTTAACTGATCTTGGTGCCATTTTCTCAACTGACTCATAGCCAAAGACTGCTCCGTATGTGCTGTCCCCCACCGAATCAGCCAGTGACAGGAAGATCCTGCCAGCTACACCCCCAGCCTCCACAAAACCTACCTTAGGGCTGACTGAACGTTCTCATACTCAAGGTCTGCCTTTATTTTATTGGCCAGTATTATGTTTAACCTTGATTATAATTGTACTTTCTTTAATCTTGAATCTTGAATGCTGTTTGTGATAAATGAATTTGTGAAGAAATCTAGTATTATTATAATAAGTCTAAGCAGAACACTGAATGCTTTCTATGTAGGTATGTGCAAACTAATGTTCTTTATAACTGTGAGAACTGATCAGCACACTGCTTATACAGATTTATCTGGATTCACATAACGTTCAATGCAGTTTATTACACATATATTTATTAGAAGAGTAGAAATGAACTGAAGGAATACTGGTTAACTATAAATGTTTTTCCCCATGCATCTATGACTCATTTTTACTTTACTTAATACAGTGTCGTGGAAACTATCTCAAGCAAGAATACTCCAAAGTCAGAGAGTTTGCAGAAAGAAATAGACTTTTATCAAATCAATAACAAAAGCCGAGTTAGTCTGCAGAGTGATCCCCCCTCAGTCATAGGGTTTATCATTTTATACAGTTTCAAAATAACAGTTTACGCTCAATAATTTCATTGATTAACATGTCTCGCCAAACCTCATCAACATTTTCTATTGATCAGTACCTGTACATCTCACACTTCTCATATATTTTATCAACCAGGCCAAACAGTCCAGTACATGAATGCACAATTTAGGAAGAGTTAAAACATATGATAGGAAGTGATACATCTTGAACAACACACTATTCAGAGTGTACAATACATGATTCAAAATGACTGGAACCAAATCAGCATAACATAAAGATTGATACAGGTTGCAGGTGCAAAACTAACACACCTAATAACACACAAAATAATGTGATGCTTAATGCAGAATGCACAACACACGATTCATTGTGTAGAATCCATGATTCAAAATGACTTGGGCTAGACCAGCATAACATAAGATAAAAAAATGATACATGATGCAGGTGTGCAGCTTAGCACAATACAAGAACAGTACACAATTCAGAATGACTTAGCAGAAAATAATATTTGGCAATAACAACCCTTCAGTAAGCTCAGTCTCAATTTCTTTACTGTATTTACTTGTTTGTTGTAATTATGATCATTTATAAATCAATTTATTATTACTTTTAATAGAATCAGCTTCACATCAGTGTTTTGTTTAATGTGAATAATTAATGAATATGATTGTGTACATGATTATATATGAAAAACACCATAACATTGTATTTTGGGAGAGTTATTGGCTTTGCGAATAAGATGGAGATATGCCAAACCATTATTGATCAGTACCATATCTCTGTAACACTCTGAAATGGACTGCACTGCTTAAAGCTTGAAGCTCCTTAATCTTGTATGCTGATGTTTGTGTGTATATGTGTGTGGTTACATATGAATAGAAATATCAACAACAGTAGTGGGTTTCATGTATGTCAATGCAACAATGGGTTGCTCACTGATAATATGGAAGTCAGAGAACCAGAGATATGTACTATGCTCATGTATCTGGAATACTATCTACAACCCCGATTCCAAAAAAGTTGGGACAAAGTACAAATTGTAAATAAAAACGGAATGCAATAATTTACAAATCTCAAAAACTGATATTGTATTCACAATAGAACATAGACAACATATCAAATGTCGAAAGTGAGACATTTTGAAATTTCATGCCAAATATTGGCTCATTTGAAATGTCATGACAGCAACACATCTTAAAAAAGTTGGGACAGGGGCAATAAGAGTCTGGAAAAGTTAAAGGTACAAAAAAGGAACAGCTGGAGGACCAAATTGCAACTCATTCAGTCAATTGGCAATAGGTCATGAACATGACTGGGTATAAAAAGAGCATCTTGGAGTGGCAGCGGCTCTCAGAAGTAAAGATGGGAAGAGGATCATCAATCCCCCTAATTCTGCACCGACAAATAGTGGACCAATATCAGAAAGGAGTTTGACAGTGTAAAATTGCAAAGAGTTTGAACATATCATCTACAGTGCATAATATCATCAAAAGATTCAGAGAATCTGGAAGAATCTCTGTGCGTAAGGGTCAAGGCCGGAAAACCATACTGGGTGCCCGTGATCTTCAGGCCCTTAGACAGCACTGCATCACATACAGGCATGCTTCTGTATTGGAAATCACAAAATGGGCTCAGGAATATTTCCAGAGAACATTATCTGTGAACACAATTCACCGTGCCATCCGCCGTTGCCAGCTAAAACTCTATAGTTCAAAGAAGAAGCCATATCTAAACATGATCCAGAAGCGCAGACGTGTTCTCTGGGCCAAGGCTCATTTGGACTGTGGCAAAGTGGAAAACTGTTCTGTGGTCAGACAAATCAAAATTTGAAGTTCTTTATGGAAATCAGGGACGCCTTGTCATTCGGACTAAAGAGGAGAAGGATGACCCAAGTTGTTATCAGCGCTCAGTTCAGAAGCCTGCATCTCTGATGGTATGGGGTTGCATTAGTGCATGTGGCATGGGCAGCTTACACATCTGGAAAGACGCCATCAACGCTGAAAGGTATATCCAGGTTCTAGAGCAACATGTGCTCCCATCCAGACGACGTCTTTTTCAGGGAAGATCTTGCATTTTCCATCATGACAATGCCAAACCACATACTGCATCAATTACAGCATCATGGCTGCGTAGAAGAAGGGTCCGGGTACTGAACTGGCCAGCCTGCAGTCTAGATCTTTCACCCATCGAAAACATTTGGCACATCATAAAACGGAAGATACAACAAAAAAGACCTAAGACAGTTGAGCAACTAGAATCCCACATTAGACAAGAATGGGTTAACATTCCTATCCCTAAACTTGAGCAACTTGTCTCCTCAGTCCCCAGACGTTTACAGACTGTTGTAAAGAGAAAAGAGGATGTCTCACAGTGGTAAACATGGCCTTGTCCCAACTTTTTTGAGATGTGTTGTTGTCATGAAATTTAAAAATCACCTAATTTTTCTCTTTAAATGATACATTTTCTCAGTTTAAACATTTGATATGTCATCTATGTTCTATTATGAATAAAATATGGAATTTTGAAACTTCCACATCATTGCATTCCGTTTTTATTTACAATTTGTCCCAACTTTTTTGAAATCAGGGTTGTAGAAAGTGAATCCTGGCTAATATGTAGTTCAGTACCATAACTAAATAAGTACTTGCTGATGATTAGATACATTTGATTAATATGTTTCAAACTGAAGCTTATTATGTTAGTCATTAAATATAATTGGACTGTTTATAACTAAATAAATCCTGCGTAATTATTAGTTCTGTGTATATATGCATGGTGAGCAGGTGAGGAGTGTGTGAGGCCACAGGCTCCAATCAAACCACAGAGGAACAGAAAAGCTCTGTCCTGTGACACAGGTATGTGGATTGGTTGTTTACACACGTGTGTGTGTGTGTGTGTGTGTGTGTGTGTGTGTTTTCAGTCAGATGTTACTCATGTCGGTATGTAAGGTTGCATGTGTAAAGTGTCCTGACCTTGTTATTGTGCGGTGTTTGTTGCTACAGGCACAGACAGGGACAGCCCTAATAACCTGGAGAAGCCCCCAATCCCTCGCAACCCCCCTGTGAAAAAACCTAGAGCCCCCCAGAACAGAAACCAATCCCTGGACCACCCTGGTACTGTGTGTGTGTGTGTATATATATATATATATACACCTATGTGTTTCTGATTTGTGTATATGCTGTCAATTTTACCTCTTTCTGTCTCTCTCACTTTCTCACACGCACATATGCAAAATGATAAACTGCTTCCGATAAATTGATTTCATATTCAAGAAAAAACAATTCACGTTCAGATAAAATGCTCTCATATTTAGATAATATTCTCACATATTCAGAAAAACACCTATTGTATTCTTATAAAATGCTCTCACATTCAGATCGAAGGCCACCTAAATGAATTTAAAAACAACAGTGATACAGTGAGGGGAAATAACCCTTTTGTGTTACATAATGTTTTTGGAATTTAAAGAAGTACTGCTGACTTAAATGTGCTTTCTGAGCTGTAAACTAAATGATATTACTGTACTGTGATGAAACACATCAATGCTGGTGTTAATCTTGACAAAATTACCAGTTTTATAAAATTGGCATTTTATGAAAATGGTTCAAAACGCCATCTACTGGTTAAAATCATTCTGAACCTTGCAAGGCCATTGCTGACACAGTCAGCCATTTGGTACTTCTCTACATCATGAAATTTTTTTATCAGAAAAAAACCCAAAAAACATAATGGTTACGCCCTCTAATCAAAGGTGGGTGGCCCACCATTCCCAGTCCCCACCCTTGAGTTGGCATTTTTCAAAATTATGTAGTGGTTGGAGTTAGGCTCACTGTAGAGCTGGGGGTGAAGTTACACATTAATATACTTCCAGGGCATACAGTATATCCACTTTAATTATATGAATGTAAAAGTGGAGCATGTTTTATTGCACATTACAGGGGCACTATGGCTTGTTTGTCAGATCGATTACCTTAGTATTTGTCTCATTAACTTTAGTTTTCTTTGAAATATTGCTTGAAAAAAAAAACCCCTACATCTCTGCCTTAACACTTTACCACAAGACTTCTTAATTTGGCCGATCTATTGTTCAAATGATATTCGGTTACAGCCCTTCACCAACTTTTAACAATGTTTCCTTTGCTAATTTTTACACAATTGCACTTTTTGTCTATATAGTATGCAGTGGTTCCCAAACTTTTTTGGCCGCGCACCCCCTTCTATACTCCAACCAGGTTGACGCACCCCCAGTTCCCCAGTTTCAAAAAAAAAAAAAAAAAAAAAAAAACACACGCTTTCTTATAAGGGAAGCATCTTTAATCGTGCTAAATGATAACAAACATCGTTTGCCACACCTGCAGGAAACCACAAAAGTGGAAAAAAAAAACCCACCAAAGCTTTCTTACAAAGGCAGCACGTCATGCTCGAATGAGAACATCGAATCACATTAACATATTATGCGCTCGCGTATTTGAATTAGATAGAATTTGATTGAAATGTAACAGTTTTAAAATGTTGCAACACGGTAAATGCGCAAATTCATTACAAAGGGAGATCACATCGAGGCATGTAGTCTACCAGCCAGATATGGGGGAAATATATGATTTTCATCCGTGTTTAAAACACTAGCAACACAACCCTGTCATTACAAGGTTATGAAAATGAATTGAGAATGAATTTAATTTGCAAAAAAGTTAACATATAATAACAGTAAAAATAGCAATGATAATTATGAACATATGCATTTTAAAGAGATACAACAATTAAAGAGCATATCAGGAACAGATAAAGAAGAGGATCCATCTGATTGTGAAGTGCAGCGCTGGCGGCTCAGTCTGCAGCGAGAGACAGACAGACAGACAGACAGACGGTGGGTGGGTCAGTAGGCTATATAGGTGCTATTTTCAGTAGCAGTATATATTTTTAGCAAGATCAATGCCATTTGGCCAAATACACACCAATATTAATGCGACGGATGGGCCTGCATCTTGGCACAGAGCTCTCCGATGTTTGGGGTAATTGAAGACAGTCTCAGCCTCAAATCTTTCTCAACATCTCCCAGTCTTTGCCGATGTTTAGTTGCCGATCGGCATTTAGTTTTGCCGATTTCAACCAGTTGAGCATCGCGAATGAATGAATTAATTAATGAAGCCACAAACTCCTGCAGAACCGTTACGGCGTAGAAGAAGAGTTAAAAATCGCCATTACATTTTTTATCTTGCGCACCCCCTAGTGGCAGCTCGCGCACCCCCGGGGGTGCGCGCACCACACTTTGGTAACCCCTGGTATACAGTTATAGACATTTATATTCTTATTTATAATGGCACTATCCAATATCACCCAGATAAGGATGGTTTCCCTTTTAAGTCTGATTCCCCTCAAGGTTTCTTCCTCATGCTGTCTTAGGGAGTTTTTTCTTGCCACCATGACCGCTGGCTTGCTTTTATAAATTTAAAATTTATACCTGAAATCTATATAATTTCTGTAAAACTGTTTTTCACAATGTCCAGTGTTAAAAGCAGTCAGTAATCAGGTCAGTTGGAGCATGATATAGTGTGTGGCTTGGGATGTGTAGTCGGTAGCGGCTATTTCCATAGGCCACAGTGCATTCTAGGAACTGGAGTCTGACATCGATATCTACATGACAGGCCTCTCTTAATGAGATATTAATTTCTTTTTCTAAAGAAATACTTCAAAACTCAGATCTCTTCTGATTTATGCATCCATTTTAGAATTAGTCTTCTTGTGGACACTGAAGGATTCAATCCAAAATGTAGATAATCCAAAAATAAATTATTGTTTGTGTGTCACTGACAACATCTTCCCATAGTGGTCTTTTGAATTTGTCATTAGACTTGCTGTGAGGAAAATATTCAGGAAGTATTGAAGTGAGGAAAATATTCAGGAAGTATTCCTCTCATTGCTCTTTTTCTTTTTTCACTTTATTTCCTTCTCCCCCAATTTTTACTCCCAATTCTTCCTTCTTGTTGTCTTTCTCTCTATATAGATAGTGTTGGAGCGTTGCCTAGTAACAGTGTGCCCTTGTGACCCACTGATGGCTGACCAGGAGGTTGTCATGACAACAGAGGTGATGAAGGCGATGATGATAACGATGATGATTGTGACCAAAAATTCTTTAGACTCAAGAGTGAGTGAGTGAGTAAATAAATAAATAAATAAATAAATAAATAAGAACTGTTAGAGTAACCCCAAAAAGAATGCAGGAAAGGCTGGTAATAGCATTTATGTAAAGTGATATGCACTTGAGTTGACATGTATGAATGTGTCCTTGCAAGGTTTTTTTTTTTTCTTTTACATGCATCACTATCTTTGTCACACTGAACAGTGTCTCACATAAAACATTAACAATTTTCAGTAATTATATGTGGACAAAGATGCTTGCAACTCAAATGCTAGTTTACTATTGCTAGGGGGCCAAGCACCAAAAATAATGATTTATTATTATTATTATTATTATTATTATTATTATTATTATTATTATGACTAATAGCTAAATAATAATAACAATAGTAATTGATGTTTTGTTTCATTTTTTTACAGCTGTGTTTACTTGAAATGGAAAAATATATTTGTATATGTTTATTAAAAAAACAATAGATATTCTGTTCTTTGTGCTCACAGATTATGTCTCTGACCGCTGTTAGCATTCTTTGCTATGGAATTTGATTCGTTGATATTTATGCCTATCTGCTTTTCTGAGCTGATGTCTAATATTTTTTTGTACAAAAATGAGGAAGTTATATATATATGAATTAAAGATTTATGTTGGAAATCCTAAGAGAACATTATTGTTTCTGGCAAGCACCCATGGGTAATAAACATATTAGGGATGCTAAGTATACTACCTAACTTTAACAGACATGACAATTTTATGCATTTAACTTAATCAGAATACACTTACAAAGTGATTAATAATCTGCATTCTTAAAAAAGGGAGTTCTTCATGGCATTTTGCAATAGATAAGGTATTGTGCCTGCTACAATAATGCATACAGTAACCCTGAATCTTGAACAAGGCATTAAATTAACTATATAGTTTAGCAAGATGAATAATACAACCCCAAGAGAAAAAGTGTATCTTCACATATTCATAGAAGATGAAAAAGCTTCTCACAATCCTTCCTAGATCAAATACATAACAGCAAGTCAACACCCCCATTAGGAATTGATATGACCTGGCAAAGTATGTTTAAGGTGCTGAACATTGACCTTGGTTCACTGAGGTATTGAATTTGATCACATACACTGTCAGAAAAAAGGGGTACAGTAGGAGTCCATTTCTGTCCCCAAGGTACAATCCACACTAATATACGTACCCCCTAGAGCTCATTATTGGACCTCAAGGTAACTGTGTGTACCTTTTATCTTTTAAGTGACAAAAAGGTGTAATATACTGATGCCTGAGCCCCAAAACAGGTAAAAACACAGTATAGTATCATTTCTTCTTCTCGCTTCTCCTTTCCTTGCGCTTCTTGTACTCTGCGATTCTCTTCAAGTTGTAGGAGTCGCACACTAAACTTATTAGCTTTTTCCATTTTTGTCTGTTTTCCACCCAAGTTTGCCATACATCTAAGAAACAGCCGCACTTTAAAGCATTCTTACAAGTGTCTTTAAAGCGAAGTTTAGGACATCCTTTCAGTTGAGAACCATGAGCCAGTTCACCATATAAGAGTTCCTTTGCTGGTCTGCCGTCATTCATTCGACAGACATGACCGAACCACCGTAAGCGACTTTTCACTAACTGCAATTCGGTGTGATCGACCCCTGCCCTCTTCAGCACATCTTCATTGCTGATGAAATGATCCACTTTAATCTTTAAGACATAGATGGCACTGCTATATTGTATGAAGCTGCTTAACCTCACATTGATATAAAGTCCAGGTCTCACTACCATACATTAGAATAGGCATTAGGCACTAATTATGCACACTGATTTTAGTTGAGACTGTTAGGTCACGAGACTCAAACACTCTCTTCCGTAATCAACCAAATGTACATGATGTCGCCTGAATATCAGATGGTAGTTCCTCCTGCATAGAACAGTCACTGGTGACATACAGTAGCTACCGAGGTACTTAAAGCAGGTGACATTAGCTAATTTAGTACCGTCTATGTAAAAATCAGCTGTATTACCAGTGCACATCGTTTCTGTTTTGGTTGTATTAATACAGGGGGCTGCAAAAGTAGGTATACAGTAATGAAAAACAAACTGTTCGCACAAAACGTTAGTATTAAATGAAACCTAGCACCACTGTTATAATACTAGTAATAGTGGAATAATCCTTACTGTAAACCTACTTTTGCAGCCCCCTGTATGCAGGCCCATGTGCTTTGCCAAGTTGTTGTAGGATATCAGAAGCAGCTGCAGGCCCTCTGGTGTATCACTGAATATCGCAATATCATCAGCGTACTGGGCCTCCCTGATGTACTCTGTTAGTATTTTAGTCTTTGCCTTAAGTCTGCTCATATTAAAGAGATCACCATCATAACGAAATCTAATCTGTATACTACATTTATGCTTGACATCCTTGAAAGCCAACCACAGTAGCACTACTGAATATATGCCAAAGAGTACAGGTGCTAGTTTGCAGCCTTGTTTAACACCATTATTGTATTGAAGAGACTGGGTTAATTCACCGCCAATAATGAGTCTTGCATGTACATCAGTATATAGCTTCTTGATGATTCTTGTGAACTTTGATGGACAGCCTAGTTTGCCAAGGATGATAAAAAGTAGCTCACGATTGACAGTGTCAAACATTTTAACGAAGTCCACAAAGGCTATATACAAGTTACTGTGCTTCTCTCTGTTTTTTTCCATCAGCTGACGAAGCGTAAAAATCCCATCGATAGTACTCCATCCCTTATGGTACCCGGACTGGGACTCCGGGTATATTAATTCTGCTAGAAGTTGCAACCTTTGAAGGATGATATCAGCAAAGACTTTCCCAGCAACACTAAGTAGGGATATGTCTCTATAGTTTCCGCATTTACTTTTGTCACACTTTTTAAACAAAATGACAATGATCGCATCAATCTAGTCCAAGGGCATTATCTCTGAAGCCTAGATGATGTTGAACAAGGTAAGTAGAAAAGCCCTCAGGTGGCTATTGCCATACACAAGTACTTCAGGAAGGATTCCATCAGCACCTGGGCTTTTCCCTAATCTGGTGTTCATTAGAGCTTGATCCAGTTCTTGTTTTTCAATTGGGTGATCCATTGATTTAATAATTGGGAGCTGGTCTCTCTCATCAGCAATGCTTAAGTTGACATCAGTTGGCTGGTTTAACAGATCACTAAAATGCTCAACCCATCTGCCCTTGATAACATTGGGAGCAGTCAGGAGCTCATCGTTTTTGGACCTTATTGGATGCAAAGATCTAGATCTAGGACCATAGACAGAGTATAGAGTGGCATAGAACTCCCTATGATTCTTTTCCTTGGAGAACTGCTCTGCTTCTTCAGCTCTCTGTTGGAACCACTTGCCCTTGAGCACTCTAATGCATCTTCCCAAAGTGTATCTGTCCAGATTCTTGTCTTGGAGGAGATTTTGAATTTCTGCGGCTTGATCATCAAACCAATCATTCACTTTCCTCTTGTTCTTTCCAAACACATGGGTAGCTGCATTTTGGAGAATTCCTTTAAGCTTGTCATAGTCAGTGTTACAAGTGGACAACCTCTCATCAAGAAACTGCTCTAGCCTTGCTTTCTTGTCATCATCCAAACACATGTCCAACTTTTTTGGTGGTCTTGTACATTTCTTCTTTAACTTGAGAGAGAAGCAACACTTGGAAACTAGAAGCTTATGATCAGTAAAGCAGTTTGCAGCTTGATTTACCATTGTCACTATAATATACTCTCTTGCAGCCTGATTTGATAGAACATGGTCAAGCTGGTGCCAGTGCTTCGAACTTAGATGTTGCCATGTGTTCTTCAAACTATCTTTCAATTGGAACATTGTACCCATTATGCTGAATTGAAATCTGATACAGAACTCCAACAGCATAAGGCCATTTGGGTTCATGTTTCCGACACCATGTTTGCCAATAACATTTGGCCATGATTTCCAGTCTTTACCCACATGAGGATTAAAGTCACCCAGGATTAAGATGAGGTCATTATCAGCTGCAGATATGCAGCTTCCAAGCTTTCCATAGAAGACCTCCTTCTCTCCAGGTGATCTTTGCATGGTTGGTGCATATACACTGATGAGAGACAAATAATCACTGCTCCTCAACTGTATGTGCAGTGACATGAGTCTGTTGCTGATTGGTATTGGACTGAATCCTTGAGCAGCTAGCCTGTTGGAAATAGCAAAGAGAGTGTTCTCTCTACTCCGCCATTCCAGAAAACTGTATGACTTCTCTCAACTATATTCCCAGTGCCATGTTGCCATACTTCACTTAGAGCACAGATGTCAATATTAGCTTTCTCTGGTTCATGACAGATGAGTGCTGTTGCACATTCTGGTCTTATCAAAGAGTTGCCATCATTAGTCGTGCGAACATTTCAAGCACTGAGAGTTAAAAGCTGTTTTTTGGGCGCATTATGCTTGTAGAGTTGTCGTTCATCAGTCTCCCCAAATGCGGGAGCAGTATACAGACTTCGTCTACTTGTCACCACTGCTGTATCATGTGGTGCATCGGTTCCTCCATATATGTGGTAGCCATATCTTCTCTCCTAGTCTGTACTACCATTAATACTACTGTAATAATACTAGGCTGCACCTGAGATGATGACACTGCCTGGTGCAAGGGCAGTGTTCCTTGGCAAGAAGCTCTGTTAGTTGACAGCAGAGCATAGCTGAGATGGTCGCAAAGATGACTCGTTACTTAATTCTGGAGCTGATGTCGAGTTGACAGTCAGAACCACCAGTTGCATGTTGGCTGTTGGCTCGCCAGGAGTTCATCCACCCTTTGACAGGTCTTGTTTTTAATCCTGCTGGGTGACATGCCACCCTCCTCAGCAGAATACACTGGTGGTGGTGGTGTGGGGGGGACGGTTTAGACACCGACCACCTGTCCATGTGGCAGGTAGTACTGGGTTACAATGTTACCAGGAGCAGACTCCTGTCTGATATATCATCTCATTATCTCTAGCCGCTTTATCCTGTTCTACAGGGTTGCAGGCAAGCTGGAGCCTATCCCAGCTGACTACGGGCGAAAGGCGGGGTACACCCTGGACAAGTCGCCAGGTCATCACAGGGCTGACACATAGACACAGACAACCATGCATACTCACATTCACACCTACGGTCAATTTAGAGTCACCAGTTAACCTAACCTGCATGTCTTTGGACTGTGGGGGAAACCGGAGCACCCGGAGGAAACCCACGCGGACACGGGGAGAACATGCAAACTCCGCACAGAAAGGCCCTCGTTGGCCATGGGGCTCGAACCCAAACCTTCTTGCTGTGAGGCGACAGCGCTAACCACTACACCACTGTGCCACCATGTGAGAGAGAGAGAGAGAGAGAGAGGTGGACAAACTACCCAAGTTCATTGCTTAAGTCAAAGTACAGATACCGCCGGTCAAATGTTACTCCGATACAAGTGAAAGTTGTATCGTCAAATTTTTACTTAAGTTAAAGTAGTGAAGTACTTGATTTTAAAAATACTTAAGTATTAAAAGTACATTTTCTGTCAACGCATTGTTGTATTATTGCCACAATGCTTACAAAACCTGTAGAATAAACACCTGGTAGAATGTTACAAAATTAAACACAACCGAATTGACAAAGAGCCTTTGCCATTTTCTTTTTTTTTTTTAACACTCCTACCCACCTCCACAAAGCAGCATGGTAGTGTTTTGACACAGCTCTGGCAGTGTGTGCACGCATGTATGTGTATGTTAATCAGGAAGACACTGGGATAGCTGTAAATGCAGCTTACTACTACAATAATACATATTTCTGAAAGGACTTCAGATAAATTAACATTATTCATGTTAGTGTAACTCCGTTTTTACATGCTAACTAACAGTGTCCAAGTTAACTTGCTTGTGTTAATGTTAATCGTGGACAAGGCTAGGGCAACGTGGTGGGCAAATCCAAAGAAAGTCGTTTGACTAACCAGACTGCATAGCTATTGCAACATTATTGCTAACTCTAAAAGCACAGACAACTTCGTTGCAAGCTTTCTCTTGGGATAAAACATTTACATACCTCAGTATGCTTCCGCAGGTTGGACAGTGAGTTTTTGAAGGCGGTGATGTAGTTTGTTTTAGGCAAACAAAGCAAACATTTATAATGAAACAAATCTTTAATCCTTTCAGAAAACTGAAAAATGGGTTCCAGGTATGGCCATGGGTGTGTGCATTGGCCAAAAGAACTGCTTCCTTCCATTCTGCCATCAACTGATCATGTCAAATAATGCTGCTGACAAATCACTGAACTTGATTTTATACAGTCTATGGATGTGACCAGGGCCGGAGTGGGCCCTGTTTTCAGTCCGGGAGTTTAATTAACATTCAGGCCACTTTGAAATGGAGGAGGAATTTGAGTACATTAAAAAAGATATACCTGTTTCCTCTGTGGTCCTGGCCTCTTCGTGCCTACTGCATCTGCTCATCTGAGGTTACAGAAACATTTCATAAAGGGTTTGTCTATGTCACTGAACAACACACTATATGTTTTTTTAATTGTGATTGTGTCAAATTATTTTCATGATTTAGTGTATTTCTCTCCTCCTAAATAACTGTTGCTACCGGTTTCCTCTGTGGTCCTGGTCTCTCCATGCCTACTGGCACTGCATTTTCCTTCAGACTGCATCTGCTCTGAGGCTACAGAAACATTTCATTAAGAGTTTGTCTATGCTGCTGAATAACATAACACACTTTATTTATTTAGTTAGTTAGTTATCTATTTATTTATTTATTTATTTGTGGTTGTGTTAAATTATTAGCATGATTTATTCTACGACCTATCATGTTTTTCCCCTCTATGCTATATTTTACATTATAAATAGCCCAACTCTTGTTCATAACCACAATGTGCGCACGCCTGTGGAAATGCACGGTGTGACAGCGAGATGAAATAGGCTGGATGAGGAAATAACACGCAACAGCACATTTGGGACCTGTTCATCTAAAATTGTTAATAATGTAAAGCAATGCCCGGTTCTTCTTAGAATTAAGACATACGCCACATCTATACCGTGTAAATTGCGAGATTTCACATGACATCAAAAAGCTGAATTGACATCGCAAACTATCGACACATTATAGGCCTAGCATAGACTGATAAAATCGACAAACAGGGTTATCATACTCCATATCTTTCGTAACCTACCAGCTGGTCTTGAGAACATATCTGTCAATTTAGCACATTTTGCTGCCACCCTCCTTCCTTTTTTTAAGCTTCGCTCTTTCTGTCCTCCATCACTGACGCGCGCTGTTTCGCGCCAATGTTAAGTTCCCCGCAATACAGAGGAGGAGACTGTCTTGGACCAAACCAACTGCAATAGAGGGGAGGGGAGAATTTCCTTATTTGGTAGCGCCTATTTAATCTGCTGCGATGCTGTCGGCGTCTGGGCTGCCATGTGAAAATGGAGAGTGCAGTTAAATTGATGATTAATGCAAGAATAAGATCAGTGACCAAAATTAGTGAAAATTATTTTCCCCATGCTCCGAGCAGGCCACCATTGATAGTTTGGGCCGGGGATGGTCCCGGCTAAATATAGGGCCACCCCGGCATTGGATGTGACATGACCCTAGTGGTTACTGATAGGCTGTCTCAGTGTCACCTGTGAAAAAATTTTAGAGAAGAAAAGAAAAAAATATCCACTTTCAAAGCTGCTTCATAGTAACAAATAATGAGGAACTTGACAGAAATGTAGTGGAGTGAAAAGTATGATATTTGCCTTGCAAATGTAGTGAAGTTAAAGTCATAAGTTTCAAAAAAATTACTCAAGTAAAGTACAGATACTCAAAAAGTGTATTTAAATACAATACTCAAGTAAATCTCATCTCATCTCATCTCATTATCTCTAGCCGCTTTATCCTTCTACAGGGTCGCAGGCAAGCTGGAGCCTATCCCAGCTGACTACGGGCGAAAGGCGGGGTACACCCTGGACAAGTCGCCAGGTCATCACAGGGCTGACACATAGACACAGACAACCATTCACACTCACATTCACACCTGCGGTCAATTTAGAGTCACCAGTTAACCTAACCTGCATGTCTTTGGACTGTGGGGGAAACCGGAGCACCCGGAGGAAACCCACGCGGACACGGGGAGAACATGCAAACTCCGCACAGAAAGGCCCTCGCTGGCCCCGGGGCTCGAACCCAGGACCTTCTTGCTGTGAGGCGACAGCGCTAACCACTACACCACCGTGCCGCCCTACTCAAGTAAATGTACTGTATATAATGTAGTTTATTTTCTGAGTGTGTACAATATTGAATTGTCCACTTTTCTGCTAATTTAGGAGCAAACTTATCGTCACTCTGAGGCAAACCCGACCCTACTGCCTATGGATGCACTGGTATACCTGCACAATGGATTAGGTAGCTGACTGTAGAGGTTCAGAGGTCCATTGAGTTTCCTTCCAAAAGCCACCTCAGCAGGTGTGAAACCATTGCTGTTATCTAGCGATGATGACTGCTTCATTAGGATGCACAGAAATGCAGATGGGCCACGAGGCCTGCACCAGAATGACTGAGTGGTGGCACGAATGGCCTGGCTGAGCTGCCATGGAATGAGACCTCGTATACTTCCTTTGACACTTGTCTTCAGTTGCAGACACTGAGCTTTTAACTATGCTTCACCATGTTGCTCTGTCTGAGGCATCCCTTTCTCACGTCTGATTGATAATTCCGGCATTCTTCATGTTCCTCTTCAAGATGTACCTCAGTTTCTGTCCTCCTTGTCTCCTCTTTCCTCGTCTCAGTTCTCTGTAGAAAATTGCTTTGGGTTGTTGCGTGTCAGACATGTGCCAGATGTGTCCAGCCCAACGAAGTTGGGAGGCTGTGATAAGGGCTTCCACACTTACTGTATTGGCTTGCCAGAGGACTTGTACATCAGGGACCTTGTCCTGCCATCTTATTTTGAGGATTTGATGCAGGTGTCAGAGTTAGTACTTGAGTCCAGGATTCAGACTCGAATCCAACTCATGGCCTAATTTTAAGGACTCATGACTTGACTTGGACTTGAGCACTGATGACTTGGACTCAGACTCGTGCATTAACTGCATTCAGACTCATAAATTGGAGACGAAGACGAGGATTTTTTTCTTCATTTTTTGTAACATGCTATAATTATTGGACATAAGATATTTATATCTACATTAATTTCTGTACTAATTTCATGCAAGAGTGTCACAACTGCACGCCTTGGCACGCGCATCAGATAGACTCTCGGGCATGCTCCAGACCACACACGGGCCAAGCGGACTCTCTCTTGCGTGCTGTAAATGACTCACACCTGCACAGGATTAAGGCACAATCAGCATGCCTATATAAAAACTGTGAAAACACACTTACTTTGCAAAGTATTGAGCTGCACTGCTGACACATTATCTAGCCTTATTTCCTTGTTTGGTTTCCAGATCCCTGATTTCCTGTTTCTCGTCTTTGATTCCACCTAGTCTACAATAGCCTGTTTGTGCCTTGTTCAACCTATTGCTTGTTTCACTGTTTTACGATTTTGCCTGCCATTCTGGATTATTTACCTGTCTTCACTTGTATTAATAAACACACCTTCTGCACTTACATCTGTCTCCCAACCATCTCTGACAGAATACTTCACACTCCCTGACAAAGAGAATGCACATTCATCTGTTCATATGTCATGTTCAGGAACAAACTAATTTTAATGGCACTAAAACAGCCACCATCAAATGGTGTGGTTGGAGTCTTGTTCTCGGACTTGACTCGGATCCATAATGGACTCGACTCGAAAAATTTTTATGACTTGGACTTGAACACTGGGGACTTGAGACTGGACTTGGATTCAAGGTTTAGTGACTTGACTACAACACTGCTTTCTACTTGGTGGTTCTCTTGATGTCATGGTGAGACCATAGCTGCTTTTGTAATGCACTGAAGGCTTTGGTGGCAGCTTGACTCTGGTGGTTTACCTCCAAGTCTAATGAGTTTGTCTTGGTAATGGCACTGCTTAAGTAGAAACTCTCAGAACTCCTAAGAGGTGTTCCATTGACTGAAACAATGTTGTTTGACATTGCCTGTGGCTCAGGTGAGGGTTGGTCAAGTCAAGTCTATTTGTATAGCGCTTTTAACAATAGACACTGTCGCAAAGCAGCTTTACAGAATTTGAATGAATTAAAACATGAGATAATTTTATCCCTAATCTATCCCCAATGAGCAAGCCTGTGGTGACGGTGGCAAAGAAAAACTCCCTCAGAGGAAGAAACCTCAAGAGGAACCAGACTCAAAAGGGAACCCATCCTCATTTGGGCAATAATAGACAACATGACTATAACATTAACAGTTTTAACATGAAGTCAGTTTCGTTGATGTTATAACTCTTCATTGATAGAAACTTGAGTGCAAAACTGTTCATGACAACTGCAGTCCTAAAGTTAGCAAGCCAACTGTTGTCCTCAGCCACAAAAGCATTACTGTAAGTGTCCAGAGTGTCTTCCAAGTGTGACTTTCAACTGCCCGCATGGGGCTGTCCTCCACAGGAGTGATGAGATGAGACTCCAACCAGACATAGGGCATCAGGATGGATCAGGCAGGTCTGAGGAGCAGAAGAGGTCAGCATCTCAATCTCAGGATTGACATGTAACTCAGAGGAACAGATTGGGGGGGGGGGAGAGAGAGAGAAAACACAGGTTGTTAGGTATGCCCAATGTCACCTGAATAAGCAGGAACAGTATACATTTTGCGCTGAGTACAAGCAGGGCAAAACTAACTATGACAGCATAACTAAAAGGGGAGAACCAGAAGGTAACACAGGCATGAGGGTGCCCCGGGACCACCGACTACACCATCAACAAACTCGAGTGAGCAAGTGAGTGGGGGATTGACAGCATCCATACATCCCAGTTTACCAAAACACTCTATGTCTTCCTGGTTTGCGAGTTGTTTGCGATGAGTCTTTTTTCCGCAAGTGTTAATCACTAATATTTTTTTTTCTCCAAATAATTTTCCAGTATCCTCTTCATTTTTTATTGTACTTTCGCTTTCCTTTTTGTACTTTCCATTTTCGCTTTCTGTTTTCCGTTCCCCCCCTTTTTTTCGGAAGAGTGCCAAGACCAGAAGCTTTCTTTTTTCTCCTCCTGCGTAAAGACCACAAGCGGAGTCCATCCACATTGGATCTGCTTTAATATCAACAGATCTTCGATTAAGGTACGTGAATCTTTTCATCATGGCACACCTTCAGCCTGTTCAGTGTGCTGAGTGAAGGATGTTTAGTCATTCTTCCTCCATTGCTAGTGATAGCTTTATTTGTGATAAGTGCAGATAAGTTAGCTCTCTGAAGGAGAAGACTGCAGTCCTAGAAGCACGTATCCAGGCTTTAGAGAAGGCCAGTGAGAATGAGAACAGTGTAGTTTCTGTAGGGGAAAGTCTGGATGCCCTAGGTGGAGTTAGTAATCCCCCAACTCCAGCATTAGAGCCCTTACAGTGGGGTGAATGGGTGATGACTCGGTGGCATAAGCGTAGAGCCAAAGCTACTGCTGAGGCTCACCCACAGGAGCACCACTCCTCTCTGCGTCATGTGTCGAACAAGTTTGCTCTCCTTAGTGATGCACCCACTGCGAAACCTGAAAGAGCTCCGGTTATAGGGGACTCTATCATATGGCACATGAAATTAGCTCAGCCTTTAGGGGCACCAGTCAGGTGTATGCCAGGAGCCAGGGCGCCGGACATAGCAGGTAATCTTAGGTTCTTAGGCAAACACATGTTCTCAAAGATAGTTATCCATGCAGGAGCTAATGAGATACACCTTCATCAGTCTCAGGTTACTAAGAGTAACTTTATAGAGATGTTTAAATTAGCGAAGGCAATGTCTGATGCTGTAGTATGCTCTGGCCCCATCCCAATGTGGCATGGCGATGTAGCTTACAGCAGGTTATGGTCGCTGAACTGCTGGTTGTCCAGGTGGTGCTCTGAAAACAGTGTAGGCTTTATAGATAATTGGGCTAATTTTGAGGGCACTGCTGGCCTGTTAGGGCGGGACGGTATCCATCCCACTCGGGAAGGTGCTGCTCTCATTTCTTGCAGCATAGGTCATATTCTCAGAACAGGTCTAGTTAATTTCTGACAATCCAGAGCCAAAACCAGGGAGCAGACGAACAGGCTAAACCAACTGTCTGCTAGCTGCACAGTCATCATTCAGGGTCCACTACATTGAGACTGTCTGTTCCCTGAGCTCAACAAAAAAGTAGAAATACTCAGAGAGTTTGTTCCAGTAACCTAATCAATATAAAATTAGATCATACTGACTGTACAACTGCTGCCAGCACCTTTGATCTAAAGGTGGGGCTATTAAATATTAGATCTCTTACATCTAAAGCGCTAATGGTTAATGAACTTATTACTGATCAGGAGTTGTATGTATTGTGTTAATAATAATAATAATAATAATAATAATAATAATAATCTGTGATGACCTGGCGACTTGTCCAGGGTGTACCCCGCCTTTCGCCCGTAGTCAGCTGGGATAGGCTCCAGCTTGCCTGTGACCCTGTAGAACAGGATAAAGCGGCTAGAGATAATGAGATGAGATGAGATGAATAATAATAATCTGTGATGACCTGGCGACTTGTCCAGGGTGTACCCCGCCTTTCGCCCATAGTCAGCTGGGATAGGCTCCAGCTTGCCTGCGACCCTGTAGAACAGGATAAAGCGGCTAGAGATAATGAGATGAGATGAGATAATAATAATCTGTGATGACCTGGTGACTTGTCCAGGGTGTACCCCACCTTTCGCCCGTAGTCAGCTGGGATAGGCTCCAGCTTGCCTGTGACCCTGTAGAACAGGATAAAGCGGCTAGAGATAATGAGATGAGATGAGATGAGATGAGATGAGATGAATAATAATAATCTGTGATGACCTGGCGACTTGTCCAGGGTGTACCCCACCTTTCGCCCATAGTCAGCTGGGATAGGCTCCAGCTTGCCTGCGACCCTGTAGAACAGGATAAAGCAGCTAGAGATAATGAGATGAGATGAGATAATAATAATAATAATAATAATAATAATAATAATAATAATAATAAGTTCCATTTATATTGCCCCTTTCACAAAACCCAAGGATGCTTTACAAAGGAGTTACACACACACACACAAAAAAAAACACACTAGGAAGAGTAATGTGAGGTAAAGAGAAAAGTTTTCAAGTTAGCTTTGAAGGAAGAGAGAGTGGAACAGTCACAAAGTGATTGTGGTAATGAGTTCCAAAGTTTAGGGGCAGCAACACTGAAAGATCTGCCACCTATAGATGCGAGTTTAAAAAGTGGGGCAGTCAGAAGTCCACAGACAGAAGATCTGAGGGAGTGGGAGGGACAGTACAAATGAATTAAACATGTTTAACAGAAACATAGATTACACCAAATGAATATATAGCATTAAATGAAGCTAGTCCTCCTGGATACAGTTACATACACCAGCCTTGTCTTTGAGGAGGAGGCATCGCGGTTATTTATAATGATTATCTAGGTGTAACACACAAACATGGTTATAAATGTAATACATTTGAAGTTCTTCATACTCATATAATGTATGTAGCCTTGAAAAATAAGTCTACCCAGTTAATTCCGTTACTTATTATTTACAGGCCCCCAGGGCCATATTTTGAGTTTCTTTCTGAATTTGCAGATTTTATCTCAGACCTGGTTATTTCCTTAGATAAAGCTTTAGTTGTTGAAGATTTTAATATTCACTTCGATAACCCAGAAGACCCTTTGAAAACAGCATTTGTGTCCATTTTAGATTCAGTAGGGGTTAACCAGAGTGCCATAGGACCGACCCATAATGGTGGTCACACCTTTGATCTAATACTAACATTCAGGTTAAATGTAGAAAATATAGTCACAATTCCACAGTCTGAAGTTATCTCAGATAATTATCTCATCTCATTCAAAATATGTCTGAGTAATAATATATGCACCTCCCCATGCTACTGTATTAAACGTACATTCACGTCAACTACTGCACAGAGCTTTATAAAGGATCTCCCAGAGTTATCAACTTTGATTGTGTCACTGTCAGCCCCTGCAGAACTTGATCAGGCAACTGAATGCTTAGAGTCAACGTTTCGCGATACTTTAGATAATGTAGCTCATCTTAAAAGGAAAATGATCAGAGAAAAAAATTAGCACCCTGGTATAATGATGACGCTCATACTTTAAAACAGACCACTCGAAAATTGGAACATAAATGGTGTCAAACAAAATTGGTAGCGTTCAAATTAGCATGGAAGGAGAGCTTCCTGATAAATAGAAAAGCTCTTAGTGCTGCTAGATCAACATATCTCTCCTCCCTAACAGAAGATAACAAAAATAATCCTAGATTCCTATTTAATACTGGAGCAAAATTAACCAGGAATAAGTCCACTCTTCATACCTGCAGTATGTAGTAGCAATGACTTCATGAATTTATTTAATGACAAAATTGAGAATATCCGACAAAAAATTCAAACTACAAAGTTAAGGTCAAGTGACCCTGTAGTTAACAATATAACTGTATCAGATCAGCAATTAGAATGTTTTACTCCCCTTAGAAAAATTGAATTACTTTCATTAATCTCTGCATCAAAAGCCTCAAATTGTGTCCCAGATCCCTTACCTACACATCTATTCAAAAAGATAATACCTGAAGTAATTGAACTGCTCCTAAAAATAATAAATAAATAATAATAATAAATAAGGATCGGCTATGTACCCAAATCCTTGAAACTAGCAGTTATCAAACCCCTGATTAAAAAACCTGACCTTGATCCCTGTCAGCTGTCCAATGATTGGCCAATATGAAACCTCCCCTTTATCTTCAAGATCCTTGAAAAAGCTGTGGCACAGCAGTTATGTTCATATTTACAGAGGAATAACATCCATGAAAAACATCAGTCATGATTTAGACCTCATCATAGCACAGAGACAGCTCTGGTTAAAGTAGTAAATGACCTACTGTTGGTGTCTGATCAGGGCTGTGTCCCACTGCTTGTGTTGCTTGACCTTAGTGCAGCATTTAATAACATTGATCATTCCATTCTTCTGGATAGACGAGAAAATGTTGTGGGAGTTAAGGGAACGGCCCCCTCCTGGCTCAGGTTTTATTTAACTGATCGCTATCAGTATGTTGATGTAAATGGTGATTTTTCTAGACATACTGAGGTAAAGTTTGGTGTTCCACAAGATTCTGTCTTGGGTCCACTGCTTTTTTCTTTATATATGTTACCTCTGGGTGAGATTATTTGGAAACATTGTATTTGTTTCCACTGTTATGCTGATGACACACAGTTGTATGTTTCTGCAAAACCTGATGAGAGACACCAGCTTAATAGAATTGAGGAATGTGTAAAGAACATTAGACACTGGATGCTTATTAACTTCCTTCTGCTTAACTCTAACAAGACTAAAGTATTTGTACTAGGACCACATGCAGCTAGAAGTAAGTTTTCTGATTACATAGTAACTCTGGATGGCCTCTTTGTTTCTTCACATGCAGCAGTAAAAGACCTCGGGGTGATTCTTGACCCCAGTCTTTAATTCGAAACTCACATTGATAGCATTACCCAGATAGCTTTCTTTCATCTCAGAAATATTGCTAAGATAAGAAATTTAATGTCACTACATGATGCAGAAAAATTAGTTCATGCTTTCATTACCTCCAGGTTGGATTATTGTAATGCCTTACTGTCTGGATGTTCCAATAAGTGCATAAACAAGCTCCAGTTAGTTCAAAATGCAGCAGCAATAGTCCTTACTAGAACTAGAAAATATGACCACATCACCCCTATCTTATCCACACTGCATTGGCTCCCAATCAAATCTCGTATTGATTATAAAATACTACTATTGACCTTCAAAGCACTGAATGGTCTCACACCACAGTACCTGAGCGAACTTCTGGTCCTTTATGACCCGCCACACCTACTTAGATCAAAAGGTGCAGGCTATTTGCTGGTACCTCGTATAGTGAAGGCTACATCAGGGTGCAGAGCCTTTTCTTACAAAGCCCCACAGTTATGGAACAGCCTTCCAAGTAGTGTTTGGGAATCAGACACAGTCTCAGCATTTAAGTCTAGGCTGAAAACATATCTGTTTAGTCAAGCCTTTTGTTAATGGTGTTTATGAGGTAAAGGTGTAGATCTGGATGGTCCTCAGGCATAGATTGTTTTGGTAAACTGGGATGTATGGATGCTGTCAGTCCCCCACTTGCTTGCTCACTCAAGTTTGTTGACGGTGTAGTGGCTGGCTGCTTTATGTCCTAGGGCTCCCTCATGCCTGTGTTACCTTCTGGCTCTCTCCTTTTAGTTATGCTGTCATAGTTAGTTTTGCCGGAGTCCATGCTTGTACTCAGCACAAAATGTATACTGTACCTACTTATTCAGGTGACATTGGGCATACCTAACAACCTGTGTTTTCTCTCTCTTCTCCCCCCCCCCCTCCAATCTGTCCCTCTGAGTTACATGTCAATCATAAGATCAAGGTGCTGACCTCTTCTGCTCCTCAGACCTGCCTGATCCATCCTGATGCTTTATGTCTGGTTGGAGTCTCATCACATCGCTCCTGTGGAGGACAGCCCCATATGGACAGTTGAAAGTCACACTTGGAAGACACTCTGGACACTTACAGTAATGCTTTTGTGGCTGAGGACTACAGTTGACTTGCTAACTTTGGGACTGCGGTTGTCATGAACAGTTTTGCACTCAAGTTTCCATTAATGAAGAGTTATAACATCAATGAAACTGACTTCATGTTAAAACTGTTAATGTTATAGTCATGTTGTCTGTTGTTGTCCAGGTGAGGATTGGTTCCCTTTTGGGTCTGGTTCCTCTCGGGGTTTTCCTCGTGTTGTCTGGGGGAGGTTTCCTTGCCACCATTGCCACGGGCTTGCTTACTGGGGATAGATTAGGGATAAAATTGGCTCATGTCTTGGGTCATTCAGATTCTGTAAAGCTGCTTTGGGACAATGTCTATTGTTAAAAGCACTATACAAACAAACTTGACTTGACTCCTTTACCTCATAAACACCATTAACAAAAGGCTTGACTAAACAGATATGTTTTCAGCCTAGACTTAAATGCTGAGACTGTGTCTGATTCCTGAACACAACTTAGAAGGCTGTTCCATAACTGTGGGGCTTTGTAAGAAAAGGCTCTGCCCCCTGATGTAGCCTTCACTATATGAGGTACCAGCAGATAGCCTGCACCTTTTGATCTACAGTCAGTAGGCGTGGCGGGTCATAAAGGACCAGAAGTTTGCTCAGGTACTGTGGTGCGAGACCATTCAGTGCTTTAAAGGCCAATAGTAGAATTTTATAATCAATACGAGATTTGATTGGGAGCCAATGCAGTGTGGATAAGATAGGGGTGATGTGGTCATATTTTCTAGTTCTAGTAAGGACTCTTGCTGCTGCATTTTGAACTAACTGGAGCTTGTTTATGCACTTATTGGAACATCCAGACAGTAAGGCATTACAATAATCCAACCTGGAGGTAACAAAAGCATGAACTAGTTTTTTCTGCATCGTGTAGTGACATTAAATTTCATATCTTAGCAACATTTCTGAGATGAAAGAAAACTATCCGGGTAATGTTATCAATATGAGTTTCAAATGAAAAACTTGGGTCAATAATCACCCTGAGGTTTTTTACTGCTGCATGTGAAGAAACAAAGAGGCCATCCAGAGTTACTATGTAATCAGAAAACTTACTTCTAGCTGCATGTGGTCCTAGTACAAATACTTTAGTCTTGTTAGAGTTAAGCAGAAGGAAGTTAATAAGCATCCAGTGTCTAATGTCCTTTACACATTCCTCAATTCTATTAAGCTGGTGTCTCTCATCAGGTTTTGCAGAAACATACAACTGTGTGTCATCAGCATAACAGTGGAAACAAATACAATGTTTCCAAATAATCTCACCCAGAGGTAACATATATAAAGAAAAAAGCAGTGGACCCAAGACAGAACCTTGTGGAACACCAAACTTTACTTCAGTATGTCTAGAAAAATCACCATTTACATCAACATACTGATAGCGATCAGTTAAATAAAACCTGAGCCAGGAGAGGGCCGTTCCCTTAACTCCCACAACATTTTCTCGTCTATCCAGAAGAATGGAATGATCAATGTTATTAAATGCTGCACTAAGGTCAAGCAACACAAGCAGTGGGACACAGCCCTGATCAGAAGCCAACAGTAGGTCATTGTGGCAGCGGGGGCGTGGTCAAGCATTGGTCTGTGAATGGAGGGCAGAGTCAGGGAAGGTAAGTGGCGGAATCACTGCACCTGACGGGAATTAACCTGTGTTTGTGTGTCTTCCCCAGTGACCGTGCCCTATAAGAGGAGAGGGAGAGCGGAGGAAGGGAGCTACTCCCAACCTGGATACTTGTGTGCGTGCGTGTGTGTATGTGTGTAGTTAAAAGCTGAAAAGCTACAAAAAATGAGTTTTTGAGAACTCAGTTCCGGCCTGCCGTGCTTCTGTGCTCCACCCACCTAGAACACTTGCTACAGTCGTTTACTACTTTAACCAGAGTTGTCTCTGTGCTTTGATGGGGTCTAAATCCTGACTGATACATTTTATGGATGTTATTCCTATGTAAATATGAGCATAACTGCTGTGCCACAGCTTTTTCAAGGATCTTGGAGATAAAGGGGAGGTTTGATATTGGCTGATAATTGGACAGCTGCCAGGGATCAAGGTCAGGTTTTTTAATCAGGGGTTTGATAACTACTAGTTTCAAGGATTTGGGTACATAGCCGATCCTAAGAGAAGAATTTATTATTTTTAGAAGCGGTTCAATTACTTCAGGTATTATCTGTTTGAATAGACATGTAGGTAAGGGATCTGGGACACAAGTTGAGGCTTTTGATGCAGAGATTAATGAAAGTAATTCAATTTCTCTAAGGGGAGTAAAACATTCTAATTGATGATCTGATACAGTTATATTGTTAACTACAGGGTCACTTACATTGTTTGACCTTAACTTAGTAGTTTGAATTTTTTGTCGGATATTTACAATTTTGTCATTAAAAAAAATTCATGAAGTCGTTGCTACTACATACTGCAGGCGTACATATGTCTATAGTGGACTTATTCCTGGTTAATTTTGCTCCAGTATTAAATAGGAATCTAGGATTATTTTTGTTAAGGTCCCTTCACTGGCTTCCAGTAAGCTACAGAATTGACTTTAAAGCATTGCTGCTGGTGTGCAAATCTCTAAATGGTACAGGGCCCAATTACCTCTGATATGTTGCAGCGGTCTAACCCAATTGGATCTACCAGATCGCAGCAGCAAAATTTACTGGTAAAACCTGTTGTTAAAACAAAGTGTGGTGAAGCAGCTTTTAGCTACTATGCAGTACAGCTATGGAACCAACTCCCAGAGGACATCAAAAATGCTCCTGCTGTTGGCAGCTTCAAATCTTGATTAAAGACCAAGCTGTTTTCAGATGCTTTCTGCTAATTGATAAATATCATCATCTTTACATGTTTTAAACTTTACTTAACTTTTATAGTCTTTGCATGCCTTAAACTTTACTTAACTTTTATTCCATTTTATTCTGCTGTTTTTACTCAACTTTCTCTCTTCTTCCCCCTTTATTTTATGTAATTTTATTTTCTATTGTTTACTGTTTTGCTTTTACCTCTGTAAAGGACATTGAACTGCCACTGTGTATGAAATGCACTATATAAATAAACTTGCCTTGCCTTGTTATCTTCTATTAGGGAGGAGAGATATGTTGATCTAGCAGCACTAAGAGCTTGTCTATCCATCAGGAACCTTTCCTTCCAGGCTAATTTGTATGCTACCAATTTTGTTTGACGCCATTTACGTTCCAATTTTCGAGTGGTCTGTTTTAAAGTATGAGCGTCATCATTATACCAGGGTGCTAATTTTTTCTCTCTGATAATTTTCCTTTTACGAGGAGCTACATTATCTAAAGTATAGTGGAACGTTGACTCTAAGCATTCAATTGCCTGATCAAGTTCTGCAGGGGCTGACAGTGACCCAATCAAAGTTGATAACTCTGGGAGATCCTTTATAAAACTCTGTGCAGTAGTTGATATGAATGTACGTTTAATACAGTAGCGTGGTGAGGTATATATATTATCACTCAGACATATTTTAAATGAGATGAGATAATTATCTGAGATAACTTCAGACTGTGGAAGTATGACTATATTTTCTATGTTTAACCTGAATGTTAGTATTAGATCGAGGGTGTGACCACTATTATGGGTCGGTCCTATGACATTCTGATTAACCCCCACTGAATCTAAAATGGACACACACACTGTTTTCAAAGGGTTTTCTGGGTTATCGAAGTGAATATTAAAATTTCTGACAACTAAAGCTTTGTCTAAGGAAATAACCAGGTCTGAGATAAAATCTGCAAATTCAGAAAGAAACTCAGAATATGACCCTGGGGGCCTGTAAATAATAAGTAATGGAATTAACTGGGTAGACTTGTTTTTCGAGGCTACATACATTATAGTAGTATGAAAAACTTCAAATGTATTAAATTTATAACCATGTTTATGTGTTACACCTAGATAATCATTATAAATAACTGTGATGCCTCCTCCTCTGCCAGTTAGACGAGGCTGATGTATATAACTGTATCCAGGACGACTAGCTTCATTTAATGCTATATATTCATTTGGCTTAATCCATGTTTCAGTTAAACAAAATACATTAAACTCCTGATCAGTAATGAGTTCATTAACCATGAGCGCTTTAGATGTAAGAGATCTAATATTTAATAGCCCCACCTTTAGATCAAGGGTGCTGGCAGTGGCTGTTCAGTTAGTATGACCTAATTTTATATTGATTAGGTTACTGGAACAAACTCTCTGAGTATTTCTACTTTTTTGTTGAGCTCAGGGAACAGACACAGTCTCGATGTATTGGACCCTGAGTGATGACTCTGTGCAGCTAGCAGACAGTCAGTTTAGCCTGTTCGTCTGCTCCCTGGCCTTGGCTCTGGATTGTCAGAAATTAACTAGACCTGTTCTGAGACTATAACCTATGCTGCAAGAAATGAGAGCAGCACCTTCCCGAGTGGGATGGATACCGTCCCACCCTAACAGGCTAGCAGTGCCCTCAAAATTAGCCCAATTATCTATAAAGCCCACACTGTTTTCAGAGCACAACCAGCAGTTCAACGACCATAACCTGCTGTAAGCTACATCACCACGCCGCATTAGGATGGGGCCAGAGCATACTGCAGCATTGGACATTGCCTTCGTTAATTTAAACACCTCTACAAAGTTACTCTTAGTAACCTCAGACTAACGAAGGCATAGATCATTAGCTCCTGCATGGATAACTATCTTTGAGAACATGTGCTTGCCTAAGAACCTAAGATTACCTGCTATGTCTAGCGCCCTGGCTCCCAGTATACACCTGACTAAAGCTGATGGTGCCCCTCAAGGCTGAGCTAATTTCATGTACCATATGATAGAGTCCCCTATAACCAGAGCTCTTTCAGGTTTCTCAGTGGGTGCATCACTAAGGAGAGCAAACCTGTTCGACACGTGAAGTGGAGAGGAGTGGTGCTCCTGTGGGCGAGCCTCAGCGGTAGCTTTGGCTCTACGCTTATGCCACCAAGTCATCACCCATTTGCCTCGCTGTGAGGGCTCGAATGCTGGAGTTGGGGGATTACTAACTCTACCTAAGGCATCCAGACTCTCCCCTACAGAAACTACACTGTTCTCATTCTCACTGGCCTTCTCTAAGGCCTGGATACGTGCTTCTAAATCTTCTCTGTCAGAGAGCTAACTTATCTACACTTTTCACAAATAAAGCTGTCACTAGTGACAGAGGAAGAATGACTAAATATCCTGCACTCAGCACACTGAACAGGCTGAAGGTGTGCCATGATGAAAAGATTCATGTACCTTAATCAAAGATCTGTTGATATTTAAGCAGATCCGATGTAGATGGCCTCTGCTTGTGGCCTTTATGCAGAAGAAGAAGAAAATAGAAAGCTTCCGGTCTTGGCGTTCTTCTGAGAAAAAAAAAACAGAAAATGGAAAGCAAAAGTGGAAAGTACAAAAAGGAAAGCAAAAGTACAATAAAAAATGAAGAGGATACTGGAAACTTATTTGGAGAAAAAATTAAAAAGATTCATGATTAACGCCAACACTTGTGGAAAAAAGACTTGTCGCAAACAACTCGGAAACCAGGAAGTGTGTAGCACAGAATGTGCATGCACCAACTCAACCAGGGGTTGGTACAGGGGTTCTGTTTTTGTGGTATTGATTTTCAATCCAAAAAGGGTTGCAGCTGTGGCAAAGTGATCAACGATTTCCTGCACATCATCCAAATCTGTTCTCGCATGCAAATTTGCCGAGTTTTGGTTGAGGACTTGAGTCTGACAAGATTGAAGAGTTTGCCTTCTGATCACGTCCTGATGTCGACTCTTTTATTGAGGTTAGTGCCCATAGTCTCTAGGACTGCTGTAAGGTAGAGCATAAACAATGTCAGGGCAAGAACGCATCCCTGTTTAATACCATGATTGACAGAAAAAGCTTCACTAACGTCTCCTCTGATCGAAAATGTCTTCTCCCAGACTTTTCATGTCTGGGAGGCATGTTATCATGGAAGAGTTGAATGAGCCATATCAGTCTTTCCAGGCATCCATACACTTCTAATATCTTCCAAAGTGTCTCTCGGTCAATGGTGTCAAGTCCTTTGAGAAGTCTACAAAAACCATGTACAGAGGTTGACATTGCTCGATGGCTTTCTCTTGGAGTTGTTTCAGGGTAAAGATCATATCTGAGGTAGATATGCTAGCCCTGAAACTGCACTGACTTTCTGGAAGTATATCTTCTGAGATATTTTTAATTCAGTTTAGAACAATCTTTGCCAGAATCTTGCCTGCAATGGAAAACAGAGATATGCCATGGTGGTTTCCACACTCACTCATTTATCCTTTCTTTTTGTAGATGGTCACACTTAGTGTATCTTTAAAGTTTTGGGGAAGACACATGTTCTCCCAACATGCATTGTACAGTTTTAAGAGTGTAGCTGTTAGGCTGGGGCTGCCTCACTTCAACATGTCAGCTGAGATGCAGTCTTGGCCGGGTGCTTTGCCACATCTAGTATCCTTGAGTGCTTTTTCAAGCTCATCTGACATGATAGGTACACACGGATCTTCTCTTGTTGGTCTCCTCTCAAGCCAGCGACATGCCTCAGGATCAGCTGACCCTTGCTGGTCTAGGAGATTGGAGAAATTCTCATTCAACCTTCTTTTTATGTCTTCCAGATTTGCGTGGAGTATATTTCCATCAGCACTTTTCACTGGTGCCACTACATTGTTCTTGAAACCAGTCTGGTGTGCTTGTCTTCTGCTGTCCAAGTATATCACTTGCAGTTGTGTACACAATATCTTTCAGCTGTTGCCACATGTCCTCAACATTGTCTGTGTCTTCTTGATCTGGGGTGTTTTCTTGTACAGCAATTGTAATAGCTATTTTGGGTTTGTGCTATGTCTCATCATTCTTCAACTTTTCTATGTCTAGTTTCTTATTTGTTGTGGAGACTGCTCTCTTGCATCTAGGAAATACAAGTCTGAGTCTCAGCTTTGATTGGACCATATAGTGGTCTGTTGAACATTCAGCTCCTCGCATTACCTTTGTTGACAGAATCTCTTTTATGTTGGATTTGTGAGTCACAACATAATCAAGGAGATGTAAGTGTTTAGATCTTGGGTGGCACCAGGTGAAGTAATTTTTGTCTGGTTGGCAAAAGTAGGTATTAGTGATGCATATTCATGTTGAGTACAAAAGTTGAGCACAAAAGTTGAGCATGAGCTCACCATTTGTTTTCCTATTTCCCTTGCCAAATTTCCCAATAGTACCTTCATATGTTACATAATCATTTCCGACTCACATTGAAATCTCCCAGGAGCAGAAGCTTCTCAACTTGCGGTACCCTGTCTACCACATCAGCTAATTCATGATAGAAGGCTTCTTTTTCTTCATCAGGATAGGTCATGATAGGTGCATACACATTGATCAAGTTTAGGTAATGGTCATTCCCTGTGGGTACACATAAACTTATGATTCGCTGAGATATTCCCACTGGTAGTGATGGTAGTTTGCCAACTATCTTATTTGAAATGGCAAAAGCAACTCCTGCATTTTTCTTCTGTCTATATTCCCACTCCAGAAGAAGGTGTATTCACTCTCTTGCACTTGTCCTTGGCCTTCAAGCCTTGTCTCTTGGAGTGCAGCAATGTCTATGCTGTCACGATCTAGTTCCTTCATGATCAGAGCTGTTCTACACTCAAGTCTCTTATCATTGTCCAACATGGTGCCGACATTCCAAGTCCCAACTATCAATTTCATATTCATCATCTTTCTACTACTATTATGGAGACCTGCTAGCTGCAGTGAGCCAGCCAGATAAGGACTGGATAAACTTTCTTTACCCCACCTTTTCTAGGCACTTCCCTTTCAAGGACAGGCAGTGCTCTCCCTAAATAGGGCTGCCTGGACACCCGCAATGCTGCCCCAGAGCTTCAGTGAGGCTGCAACCATCAAAATGCAAGCCGCCTGTGTGTAAACTTTCTGCTAGCAACTTCCAGCTTCTCAGACCTACTGCTGTCACATTTACTCCATCATCACAGAGCTTTCTTATTCTTCTCTCCTAATGAAGCGCCTTGCAGAGTAAGGTAAGACAAACAATGTCATGCACCCATTGTGTTGCCTCTCTGGACCTCCAGACCTGATGCCAAGTGGGGCACAAAAAGTGCCACAGACCTGATGGGTATGGAAGTTGCCCCACAGTGACAACTGACTTGCCAAGTAATGCCATCTGCTGGCTATTTGAGTGGCTCTTCTGCATGACATCTGGTGGTGTGCCATTGACCCTGTTGGGTTTATCTGCCATATTGCACCAAAAAGCACCCTGCTGCCAGTGCTTTACTGGTGATGTACTATTTAACTCAAGGTGTGAAAGGTGTGAAACCAGTGCTTTCCTGTCATGTAGTGTTAATGGCAAATCAGAACTTTGGTCCTATAAGCAATAAAACCGTCAAACATAGTTTTCGGGTCCAGCTAATGCATTTGGTTAAACTGGTTTAGTGAATGGTCAGCAGCATTTAGGCTACGTTCACACTGCAGGCTGAAGTGACTCAAATCCGATCTTTTCGCCCATATGTGACCTGTATCCGATCTTTTATTGACAATATGAACGACACAGATCCGATTTTTTCAAATCCGACCCAGGCCGTTTGGATATGTGGTGCTAATTCCGATTCCTATCCGCTCTTTTCATATGCGACTTCAGTCTGAACCGCCAGGTCGCATTCATCCGACTTACACGTCATCAACAAGCCACAAACGTCACTATTCTGCGCTGAAGTAGGCGGCGGGTCTCTCAAAAAAAGTTACAACAACATGGCGCATAATCACGGGCGCAGATAGAGGGTGGGACGAGTCATATTTAAATTCACCTCGTTCGGTCCCCCCTACTTATAGGGAGGAAAAAACGTCTATGCTGTCTTTCTTTGCATAAGGCAAACCTCACGGAAAAATCAAAAGACTAATTACCATTCGGTTTATTGAGGTGCACGGCAGTGTATACATATAGTTGCAACAACTCACATAAAACAAAACAAAGACTGATATTCGGTTGGTTGAGCTGCGCAGACTGCACAGGTTGCGAGCTCGAGCTTGGTTGCTATGGTTACTAACAACAAGTTTGACAGGCATATCGGGGTTGGGGTTGGTTTGCTGGCAGCTTTGTCCCCCCCCCAGTTTTTTGTCCCCCCCAGTTCAAAAAACATATCTGCGCCCCTGCGCATGACATCAATGCGAGGGACGCTTCAGGCTGTGAAGTTTCTGAATCTTCTCAATGGAAGGACGCAGAGGTTAGGGAGCTGATTTCCATTTGGGGGGATGCAGCTATTCAAGCTAGATTGGATGAGTCATACCGCAACCGGGCGGTTTTACTTCCGTAAACACTGGCCATGCTCACTGCGTGTGACGTCGTCGTATCCTGCAGTGCGCATGTGGAACACTTTTAGGTCGCTTTTCGTTCATACTGAGGATCACATACAAGTCGCATATATTTGTTAATGTGAACAACCTCACAAAAAAATCAGATTTCACAAAAAAATCGGAATTGAGCATTAAGCCTTGCAGTGTGAACGTAGCGTATGTCTTTGAACAAGGCCCAGATCGGCTGGTGTACACAATCATATGAAGATGGCCTTGATGAGGATCTGGGCTATCTGTGGAGCTTTAGTTTTTTGAAGGCGGCACATCTTATCCCACTTACTGCAATAATCCACAACCACCAATAGGTGTTGATTTTCACATGTAGTTTTTAGTTGATCTATAAGATCAATATTCAATATATACCATGCTCTCTGGGTGAAAGGGATGTCATACTGTCTCTCCTCTGACTTCATGAGGCTTAATGTGTCTCTGAGGAAGCATGTGTAAGCCTTTGGCCTCCCTCTTTGGGCATATAATAGGGGAGAGCTCGCTGTTCGTGGGTGGGGCCAGAACCGGGGTTGGGGAGAATTGGCAAGTGATCAGATTACCAAGTACCAAGACCAATTAGCAATGACCAGATTACCAAGTACCAGCGTCTGACTCTGCTATAGGCCTGGTACTGAGCCAAACAAAACCCGGATCTTTAATTGCAAAGTGGATTATCTCACTACATAGGTCTTTTATTTGAAGCCTTCTCATTAATAGTAAAGAAATGTCTGATTCTTGTACATTACTGGGAGACAATAGTTCTTTTCTGAAGTTCTTCCTCCAAAATCTTGGATGCATAGGCAATGACATGTTCTTATCTATTTACCTCTTAAGTGCTTCTGACCTCTAATTCAAGATTACTGACATCTCTCTGGACCTGAAATATTTTGGTGAAATCTGATAGAATCAGTACAGGGGCTGCTGACAAAGCCTGTTTAATGTCCTTAAATGATCTACATTGCTTTATCCAGGCCCAGCTAGCATTCTTCTTTTTTAATGCATTCAGCACTAAAGCTCTTTCAGAGACTTGTGAGAAGAACTGGTGGTACCAGTTGGATAGGTCCAGGTAAATTCCACACTGAATTGAATTTGTTGGCTCTGTTTGTATGCCATCACCAGATACTTGTGGCTCAAGGAGGGTTACTTGAGGGGAAGTTAAGGGTAAGGTTGAGGGTAAGTCCTACTTTATGGAGACACTCAAACATTTCTTGGACATAGACAAAGTACTGCTTGACTGTGGCTAAATAAACAATGCATACCAAGCAGGAATATCCTTTTAACTTGCTCAGGGCTTGTCTCCATCAAATGCTAGGAGGAAGCTATGACATTTTCTGAGGCTAAAGGGAAGAACAGAAAACTCAAACAACCCTTGACAGATTGGAGGCAGTAATGCAGGCACATCTGTGGACTAAAAGGGGTTTGAAAATCCCACCTTTTCAGTGGCTTTTCAGTGACTTTTTTGTGCCTTTCCACCCAAGTCAATACAGTGCATACATTTATGAAAATTGGAACAGTGTGCAAATGCTAAAAAAATGTGCAAATAATCAAACACCAACATAAACTACTATGTCACACTTAATATCAGTTCCCATGCCTCTTTCTTCAAAGACTCTCAAAGTGACAGAGTCTTTGAGGAAAGAGGCACAAGAAGTGATACTAAGATACTGATGTACAAGGCAGTTGTTTTACCATTTCTCTTGTATGGCTCAGAGTCCTGAACTATTTACAGGCATCATCTGAAGACCCTTGAAAAGTACCATCAGTGCTTTCTCCACTGTATCCTGGGCATAAGCTGGCAGGATCGATCGACAAATGAATGTCAGCATTCTGGAGGAGGCCAACTGAACTAGCATTGAGGCTGTGGTGATTAAAAGTCAACTCCACTGGTCAGGATATGTTGTCAGAATAGAAGATTCCCATCTCCTGAAGCAAGTCTTCTATGGTCAACACGGCTCAGGGGCAAGGTCCAGAGGGGGTCAGAGAAAATGTTTTAAGGACAATCTAAAAGCTTTTCTGAAATCATGCAGCATCAGTATTGACAATTGGGAGGACATTGCCTGTGACAGAGCAGGATAGTGAAGGGCTGTCCAAGAAGACATTGCTTGCTTTGAGCTGGAGAGATGCTGAAAAGCTGAGGAAAAGCACTCATGGCACAAGGAATGTGAAAGGGCTCCTTTGCCTGGTGCTGCCAATTTTATCTGTGCCATGTGTGGAAGAGTCTGTGCATCCCACATTGGACTAGTCAGTCACCTTAGGGTGCACAAGGATTAACCTATAGTGGGCAATCTTACTCCTCTCGAGGGATTCCTGATGATGATGATGATGATGTCGTCACATTGTGTCACATTTGTGCCAGTTTGAAAACCGCATCTTACTATGGCACAGTCATAGTCAGTAAAATATATGAATTTATTTATTGTAAATCAAGTGAAAGATTGTCAGTTCATAAAATATTTATATTGATAGGCTTTCCAACAATACACTGTATGTACAGTAGATGAGTATAATCAAATTGTTTAAGGTATGAATGTAGATTGCCTTTTATCATTTCAGGTAATTTGTTAATTAAGTTTAAGGGCCTTTTTTATGGTTCTGTGGTGGTGTAATAAAACGGCCAGCTTAAATAATCCTGAACTCAAATTCATGTGACACTGTCATGCTCCCGGGCTCAGCCAACACTCAGGACTCCACTTCCTACAATCCCCCTCACACACCAGTCACCACCACGTGCACCCTGTCAGCCAACCCAGAGCCACTTCCTAGGAGTGGCTCCCCCGAGTTCTAATCACCATCACCTGTACCTTTTTGTTTATATCTGTATTTAAACCCCTTTGTTTGTTTTGTTCTTTGCATAGTATTGCCTCTACATTTTGTGAGCCTACTGAGCATTATTATTCTGATTGCTTACTTGTGTATGACCCTTTTTGCCTTCCGTTTTTTTCCCATTTCGCCCAGCCTTTGTATTTGTTTGCCCATTTCTCTTGCTTCCCGGTTTTTCAATCATCGCCTGTTTCCTGATTACAATTTGCCTAGCCCTTGTATTTAGATTGCCTGTGTTTACTGATTCCCAGTTCTTGGAATCTTGCCCGTTTCCTGACCACAATTTGTCTAGCCCTTGTTACTGTTTTGGATCTCCCGGTATTTACCTGGCCTGGCTTTTGTATATTGTCTTTTTTCATTGTTTTCATTAAAACCTTGAGTTCATTCACAATCCGTGAGTGTCTGGTTTGTTACAGCTGCGTTACAGAATACTGTGCCATCATGCAGACGGTGGATTACACGGAGCTACAGGTAGCACTTAGCAACCAAGGACAGATGCTGGGACAACATCACCAGCGTTTTGACTCCGTGACTCAGTCCATCCAGACTCTTACACAACAGCAAGGTGAGCAGCAAAAACAGTTGGTGCAGATTGTTGAAAGCATGAAAGAAGTCACACCCAACTCCAATGACTCAGCTCCTCTGGCTTGCCTATGGTTACCAAGCAAGCTGCTCCCCCCATGGCTGTTACCAGTTCATTTGTTGTCAGTAAACCTGATAAATTTGATGGCTCACCTAATCAGTGTAAAGGATTTTTGTTACAATGTTCGATATTTTTCGTGAATTCCCCTCCAAGCTCTGACAAGGCTCATATTTCTTTTGTGATTTCTTGCCTTATGGGCAAGACCTTAAACTGGGCTACTGCAGTTTGGCCCATAGTCCAATCCAACACGTATGACCACTTTGTTAAAGAATTTAAAGTGGTCTTTGATCACGCCAATGAGGGCCGCTCTCAAGCAGAATTACTCACCCGACTATGTCAGGGTAATTGCTCAGTTTCTGATTATGTTTTGGAATTTCACACTCTTGCAGCTGGGAGTGGTTGGAATGAGCCGACATTACTAGTGACATTTCACAATGGCCTGAACTCCAACATCCTGGTGGAAATGGCTTGTAAGGACGACGGTCTTTCACTAGAGAAGCTGATCTCATTAGCCATTCACCTAGACCAACTGAAGCATGGGGGAGGTCTTCGTAAATTACCTACAGTTCCAGCTGCTGCACTGACTCCTCACCACTTGTATCCACCAACAACCCAGACTTGTGAGGACCCAGAATCCCCAGAACCTATACAGTGTGACTCATTTCATTTGTCTGCAGAGGAAAAGCAATGACATCTCCATGACAGGCTGTGTCTCTATTGTGGAACTGCCGGTCACATTCTACGTGACTGTCAAATCCATCGATACAGAACATCAGTACTGACCCTGGGAAAGCGTGTGGAACCTACTCCACATGCTAATGTGGTGAGTACACCCACTAAGGCATACATGTCAACCTATATGGAATGTCCGTATTTTATACGGATTTGATTCAATAAACGTAGTATATGGGCATACAAATAAAGTTATATGGATTCTTTAAAAAAACTTCAATATTTATTTAGAGCTATAATCAATTCCCACGATGATAAAAGAGCGCATAACATTTACAAACGTACTGTACACCACAGACAGCACAAACAGCCAGTAAAGAGTCTTATGAAATCGTGTGTTATCTTGTGGTAGCGAGACTTCATTCCACTTTTGATCATGCGCACACCGCATTGCGAGAATCCCGCCAACCCGGAAGTAACATTTTGTCTGAAACGCATATTTCCACCTGAGCGACTTTCACTAGCGACAGAAAAGATTCTGAATGGGCACTCCGGCAAGATCAACACAGACACTTGCTGTGACATGCAGCCTAGTGAGGTATTGGTGCAGACTGCTAAAAAAGCTGTCATGGAGTACAATTCAGAACATTAGAGTGACACTTTGTGTTTTTGTCAAACATTGGAGCTTTGTATTATTCTGAAGGTTTATTGTTATTAATATTGAATAAAAAGTAACTTGGATACATCATTGTTGATTATCATTCAAATTTTAGGTTGGCGGCACGGTGGTGTAGTGGTTAGCGCTGTTGCCTCACAGCAAGAAGGTCCTGGGTTCGAGCCCCGGGGCCGGCAAGGGCCTTTCTGTGCGGAGTTTGCATGTTCTCCCCGTGTCCGCGTGGGTTTCCTCTGGGTGCTCCGGTTTCCCCCACAGTCCAAAGACATGCAGGTTAGGTTAACTGGTGACTCTAAATTGACCGTAGGTGTGAATGTGAGTGTGAATGGTTGTCTGTGTCTATGTGTCAGCCCTGTGATGACCTGGCGACTTGTCCAGGGTGTACCCCGCCTTTCGCCCGTAGTCAGCTGGGATAGGCTCCAGCTTGCCTGCGACCCTGTAGAAGGATAAAGTGGCTAGAGATAATGAGATGAGATGAGATTTTAGGTAAATTATTTTAATTTGCATCTTATACGGATTTTATAAGGGAAATACGGATTTTGGAGGTTGGTTATACAGGTTTGATTGACCAAAGGTTGACATGTATGCTAAGGGGTTGGTCTCCAAGTCCTTCCTCCTACCTGTGACAGTTAACTGCCCTCAGTCTATCTTTGTGTTCTCAGCACTAATTGATTCCGGAGCCGAAGGTGACTTCATTCACGCCAAGCTGGTGGAGCAACTCCAGATTCCTGTGGAGCCACTGGAAATGCCACTGAGATTGACTGCTGTCAATGGGGATCCCGTGGGAGAAGGACTTGTTAACCGGGCCATGAAACCCATTAATATGACTGTCAGTGCTTTACATTCAGAAGAAATTCATTTTTTAGATTGAATTCTTGTGAGTATGCTATCATTTTAGGCTTGCCCTGGCTTAGAAAACATAACCCCATCATATCTTGGTTCAATAAAGAAATACTCTCATGGTCCAGTTACTGTTATGACCACTGTCTAGCGCTTCCCACAGTTATGGTATCATCAACGACTATAGAAAGCCCCAATGCCAATGTCATAGTTTCCATTCCCCCAAATACAATGACCTATTAGAAGTATTTAGCAAGAAAAGTGCTACCAAACTTCCCCCTCACAGAGAATATGACTTCCATTGAGTTAATAGATGATGCTATTCCACTGAAGTCTAGGATTTATCCACTCACTCAGGCGGAGGAGAGAGCTATGGAGGAGTAAATTCAGGAGGCTTTAGAACAAGGTTTCATCCATCCTTCTACTTCTCCCACAGCTGCAGGGTTCTTTTTTGTCAACAAGAAAGATGGGGGACTTAGGCCCTGCATTGATTATCATGGGTTAAATCAGATCACTAAACCCTATTCTTACCTGCTGCCTTTAGTCCCCGTAGTGCTAGAACAACTTTGTGGAGCATCTATATTCACCAAACTTGACTTAAGAAGTGCATACAATTTAGTCCACATAAAGGAAGGTGACGAATGGAAAACTGCATTTCTTACCACTGGGGGCACTATGAGTATTTAGTAATGCCCTTCAGGTTGCATAATGCCCCATCCATGTCCTCAGGGATCTCATCTCATCTCATCTCATCTCTATCTTATCTCTAGCCACTTTATCCTGTTCTACAGGGTTGCAGGCAAGCTGGAGCCTATCCCAGCTGACTACGGGCGAAAGGCGGGGTACACCCTGGACAAGTCACCAGGTCATCACAGGGCTGACACATAGACACAGACAACCATTCACACTCACACCCATAGTCAATTTAGAGTCACCAGTTAACCTAACCTGCATGTCTTTGGACTGTGGGGGAAACTGGAGCACCCAGAGGAAACCCACACGGACACGGGGAGAGCATGCAAACTCTGCACAGAATGGCCCTTGCCGGCCACGGAGCTTGAACCCGGACCTTCTTGCTGTGAGGCGACAGCGCTAACCACTACACCACCGTGCCGCCTGTCCTCAGGGATATGGTTGGCAAATATGTTATTGCCTACATCGACGACATCTTGATTTATTCCCCTAATCTTGAAACTCATATTCGTTATGTTCGTTCTGTCCTTACGCATCTGCTTGAAAACCAGCTGTATGTTAAAAGGGAGAAGTGTGAATTTCATATCCCTTCTACTTCTTTCCTAGGCTACACCATCAGTCCGGAGGGTGTCGTTATGGATGATTAGAGGTCATAACTAATTGGCCTGTCCCTACTTCCATAAAGGAACACCAGCGATTTCTTGGGTTTGCTAATTTCTACTGTCATTTCATTCACAATTTCAGTAGTCTAGCAGCTCCACTTACCACCTTATTGAAAGGAAATGCCAAAAAACTCAGGAAGCGTTCAAATCCCTCAAGGTAGCCTTCACCTCTGCCCCCATTCTGAAGCATCCTAATCCCACTCAGCCTTTCATGGGAAAAAAAAATATGACTATATATTCTTGGTTATCTTTTTATATTATTCCATACTATATACTGTATTCTGTATATATAGTACATTGTATATTCCATCCATCCATCCATTATCCGTAACTGCTTATCCTTTGCAGGGTTGCAGGCAAGCTGGAGCCTATCCCAGCTGACTTTGGGCGAGAGGCAGGGTACACCCTGGACAAGTCGTCAGATCATCATAGGGCTGACACATAGAGACAAACAACCATTCACTCTCACACCTACGGTCAATTTAGAGCCACCAGTTAGCCTAACATGCATGTCTTTGGACTGTGGGGAAAACCAGAGCACTCAGAGGAAACCCACGCAGACATGGGGAGAACATGCAAACTCCACACAGAAAGGCCCTCGTTGGCCACTGGACTCGAACCTAGAACCTTCTTGCTGTGAGGCGACAGTGCTAACCACTACACCACGTTGTATATTACCCATAGATAATCTGGATAATGTTGTTGTATATACAGTGTACATATCAGTGTACATTTCATATATTTATATACCTATTCTAGTTTTTTCTATTATAACCTAGTGTGATACCATTCATACTGTTTGTGCTCATGTTTACATTTTTAGATAATCTGTGGAGACACTAGCAGGGGGCATTGTTTTGATAATCTTTGTAGACACCAGTAGGGGGCATCATACTCCATCAAAGAGCATTTAGACTGCTATCTCACTCTCTCACACTACAACTCAAGCTAACGAAAACATATACACATGCCAGGAAGCTGTCGTCTAGCAGTCATTCTGCAGGTTGTTAGGAGCAACCAAGCAGCGATCTCTTTTCACCTAGTGATATGATGAGTGAGTCATAGGAGGAGATAAGGACCACAGTAGCACAGGGTCCCTCTGCCTTGTGCTCTCTCTCTCTCTCTCTCTCTCTCTTCAGTACTTAGCTGTGAAAGGAGCAATGCAAATGGTATATTTAAGTATTCTTGACATGGTTTGAGTGTGTGGAGGTTTGGGTGTGCAATTGGCATCTGTTAGCAAGATTAGATTTAGTTCAATACTGCTGGATTGACTGGATTTGTGGTACATAAAAGTTAAATATGTGTACATATTTTAACTTTTAAAAAAACAACTTGTATTTTGCAGTAATAAATTTAAAACTAAAGGTCTTATCTACTATTTGACCTATCTGCCAATTGTGGTTGAGCATTATGTGTAGTTGTGACTCTATTAGAGATATTAATCCAATAATAAATAAACCTTTTTTGTACAATCCATTTTTAACTGACTAAACAACTGAGGTCTGTCCTTGTGTCCATGCTTCTCCTAATCTAAAAGAAAGCAAATAATGCCCTTGACATCTCCATTGCAATATGATTCCAAAAGCATACACTGATCTGCCTGGGCAAGTTTGAGCTGTGAAAGATGAAATGTCAGTGAGATATGACACTGATCCAGCATTTATAATGATATGACTGTTTGTGGCAGCGGGGGCATGGTCAAGCATCGGTCTGTGACCAGAGGGCAGAGTCAGGGAAGGTAAGTGGCAGAATCACTACACCTGATGTCAATTAATGTGTTTGTGTGTCTTCCCCAGTGACCGCGCCCTATTTAAGGAGAGAGAGTGAGAGCAGAGGGAGCTCTCTCCCCAACCAGATGACTGATGTGTGTGCATGTGTCTGAGTGTCTGGGAGAGTGGTATAATGCTGAAAAGTGTGACAATAAAAAGAGTTTTTGTGAACTCAGTTCTGGCCTGCCATCCTTCTGTGCTCCACTCACCCATACGAACTGTCACAGTGGTGCTGAAACCGGGGAATGAGCACAGAAGAGAACAGCCCCATAGAGTCCTCCCCCTTCACAGACCTGATCCACGCCCTCACCACGGCCCAACAGAGCCAGCACCAGGCGCTGCTCGCCCTCCGAAAGGAGCAAGAACAACGGTTCGAGGCCCTGGTGCTGGCGCAACAGGAAGATCGTCGGGCGTTCCGGTACCTCTTCGCGTCGGTGGGGTCCACCAACTCCACCACCACGGGCCCTTCCCCCCTCACCCTCATGAAGATGGGCCCGCAGGACGACCCCGAGGCCTTCCTCACGCTCTTTGAGCAGGTAGCAGAGACCTCGGGGTGGCCGGTGGAACAGCGCGCCTCCTCCCCCTGCTAACGGGAGAGGCGCAGCTGGCCACGCTACAGCTCCCCACCGACTGCCTGCTGGCCTACGCGGACCTTCGCCGGGCCATCCTCCAGCGTGTGGGGCGCACCCCCGAGCAACAACGTCAGCGCTTCCGCGCTTTGCACTTGGAGGAAGTCTGCCGGCCGTTCGCGTTTGGCCAGCAACTCCGGGACGCCTGCTGGCAGTGGTTGAGGGCTGACAACCGCGACGCCGAGGGACTCATTGACCAGGTGGTACTGGAGCAGTTCGTCACGCATTTACCAGCAGGAACCGCAGAGTGGGTCCAGTGCCACCGCCCAGCGTCGCTGGATCAGGCAATCGAACTGGCGGAGGACCATTTGGCGGCTGTCCCGACGGCAGGACAGCGGACAACCTCTTCTCTCCTCTCCTCTCGCTCTCTCTCCTTAAATAGGGTGCGGTCACTGGGGAAGACACACAAACACATTAATTGACATCAGGTGTAGTGATTCTGCCACTTACCTTCCCTGACTCTGCCCTCCAGTCACAGACCGATGCTTGACCACGCGCCCGCTGCCACACTGTTTAATATTTTGAACCGAATAAAAATTATATAATTTAATCTTCTGGAAAGATTTGTTTGTCTCTGCAGGAAAAACATGCTTGTTGGTGATGTAGCCATATGTGACAGTGGGCTGTGTGGATGTTCTGCCCCATGTCTCTTTGTTTCTCCTCATTTAGTCATCCATACCTGGGACCTACTGTAAATATTCAAACATCCTGAGTAAAGTAGATGAAGTGATCAAACAATTTTGTGCACACAGTATTTAGATAAATAACAGCTTTTGGAAAATTTGAAGATGGAGCATTTGAAATCATTCAATATCCTGATAAAAAATTCTCCACTTGCCCATGAGCAATGCCGATAGTCTCAACTGGTTTTTCACATTGATAGCCAATGTGAAACGCGTGTCTCTCAGAGTCTTAGACTACAACCTCATCATGTATTTATACATCAGTACTAGATTACTAGCTATTATTTCAAAACTTGCCATCATCTCATCTTTTTTCTTTTGAAATTGTCTTTTGTTTTTGCTTTATAATAGCTTTGACAGCAAAAATACAGTTTCCTTCTTCAGTCCACATTTTCTATCCCTGATTTTTTTTTTTTTTGTGTGTGTGTGTGTGTGTGTGTGTGCGCTTCAAGGCAGGACAAGGTGGTACAGTGGTTAGCACTGTCATCTCACGGCAGGAAGGTTCTGGGTTCAAGCCCTGCAGCTGACTGGGGCCTTTCTGTGTGGAGTTTTCATACTTTCCTCGTGCCTGTGTGGGTTTCCTCTCACATGTAGAAAAGGCATGTAGATTAGTTCAAATGGCTACTCTGAATTGCTCATAGGTGTGTATGTGAGTGTGAATGGCTGTCTGGCTATTGACTCCTGCAATGGATTGGTGACCCATCCAGGGTGTATCCTGCCTGATGTCAGCTAGGATTGACTCCAGCTTCCCTGTGACCTGCAATGGATAAGAGGTATAGAAAATGAATGAATAAAGGCAGGACCTTGTGTTTATAGGTGTAAATGCCATTGAAAAACCCATCTCAGTTCTGCTTAAGAATAATCTGGCAACTTCAACCTTCAAACACACACAGGTGTCAGTAATGGCATTGTGAGTCAAAACTCTAACCGAATTACAAACATGGCTTCCCAAGACTACAATGTCCAAAGTTCACAACACCCCCGTCTCCCTCTTATTAAGTTCAGCTAACTGTCATTAACTGTTAATCAGCAGTGCTACTTAAGCCTCTCCCTCACACACCTTCAATGCGAAGTATTATTCTGTTTACCCAGTCATACTGAGCCTTTCTTGCCTGCCTGCCTCTAGTTTCCTGAACCTTTGCTACATTTACCTGTTTAACTCTTTAGTCTGCTGTCTACCATTCTGTTTGTCAATTGACCAACCCCTGCATGCTTTCTGACTACAAGTTTGCTTACTGATTTGACTACACTTCCTGTTTGCATCCCCGCGCTCCCCTGCACTTACATCCGTGAGTGTGTGCATTCTGACAGGATCCTTTGACTCATTATGGATGTAGCAGAGGAGGCGAAGCAAACAGCTTTAAACGCTCAGGGATGCCTCTTAGGAGAACATCAGCAGATGCTCGCTGACTTCAACACCAGGATGGCATAGTTAACTGCTATGATGTCGCAGGCCCTCCTAACACGCTCTGGTGCCTCTTCAACTCCCGTACAGCTTCTCCCAACTCCCAAGAAATATGCTGGTGATGCCCTTAACTGTAGGTGATTTCTGCTTCAGTGCTCCATGTACTTCGCTACCATGCCAAACCTCTCTGACAAATGTAAGATTGCAAAGTTTCTGCAAAGTTTCTCTCTTTTCTCACCAGTAAGGCACTACAGTGGACTAGTGCGGTATGGAGGAGTGGAGAGGAACATACCACCACATATGAGCGTTTTCTAGAACTATTCAAATAAGTGTTCGATCATGAACCTGAAGAGATAGAAGTCAGAAAAAGTCTACTCACAATCACCCAAAGGGCAAGAGGAATAGCCGAGTATGTGCTGGATTTCCGAACTCTTGCAGCTGCTAGTGGATGGAATGAGCCAGCTCTGAAAGCAGTGTTTTGCCAAGGTCTTCTTCCTGAAATATTGAGTGAACTGGCTTGTAGATATGAACATCTCACTTTGGACTCCCTCATAGACCTCGCTACTCAACTGGATCATCAACTTTCCAGCCAACCCTCTCTCAAGAAGGACACCAGACCAGCTCAGTCAGCTGATGTGGCCACACCCATGGAGGTTTCTGAAACTAGGCCGAAATGCTTGGAACGAGAGAGAAGGTGACACGAGGGGCTATGCTTCTATTGTGGGAGTTCCAACCATCATATAACACAGTGTCCAGTCCACCCTACTCGCAACTACAACTCTGAGCCTGATCCTGACGTGGTGAGTCCAGTGAGAAAATTTAAATCACAATCATTGAAAGTACCTGTGTTGGTGAAACTGCCAGCCTCGACCCATGTGTTATCTGCATTTGTTGACTCAGGGGTGGAGGGGAACTTCATCAACAGTTCGATCATCCTGGAGTTCAACCTGTCCACAACCCTTCTGCAGAGTCCACTCAGCATCAGGACCATTGATGGAGGACCTATAGGAGATGGTCTCGTCACAACCAGAACCACACCCATTCACATCCACAGGGGTGATAGCATTCCAGCGCCGCGCCGGATTTCTGGCGTACCGTGGCTGGGGAAAAAAAAAAAATCTAGTTCGCCCATTGTCCTGTGTCATTCTGAGATGCGCAAATAGACAGTAAAGGGAATTTGGAATTCCCTTTACTGTCTATCTGCGCATCTCAGAATGACACAGGACAATGGGCGAGCTAGATTTTTTTTTTCCCCAGCCACGGTATGCCGGAAATCCGGCGCGGCGCCGGAACGCTATCACCCCTGCATCCAAGTAGGAGTTCTCCGTTCTGAACTCATTTCACTTTTTGTGACTTCTACAGTTAACCACGACATCGTCCTGGGTTACCCTTGGTTATAGCTCCACTACCCTCTGATATCTTGGCAAAACAAGGAACTCCTCCAATGGTCCCCTACATGCTTTCAGAACTGTTTGTTGTGCCCCCAGTGATATATTTCGTCTACTTCTGTTGAAAGTCCTCAACCAGATTCACTGGACAATGTACCAGAATGTTATTCTGATCCGAAGGAGGTTTTTAGTAAGGGTAAGGCTTGTGGCCTACCACCACATCGCCCTTACGATTGCGCCATTGATCTCCTCCCAGGCACGTCATCTCCATGCAGCTGCATCTACCTGCTTTCCCAGAAGGAACAGGCTGCAGTGGAGGAGTACATTCAGGAAGTGCTCAAACAGGGTTACATTCATCCCTCCAAGTCACCTGCCTCCACAGGATTCTTCTTTATGGAAAAGAAGGGAGAGGCCTTTGATCTTGTATAGACTTCAGAGGACTAAACCAAATACCTGTAAAGTACCCATATCTACTTTCACTGGTTCCCTCTGCTTTAGAACAACTATGTTCTGCTAAAATCTTCTCTAAGCTTGACCTGTGCAGTGCATACAACCTCATCAGAATCCGAGAGGGCGATGAATGGAAGACAGCTTTTTAGCACCACCGCTGGCCATTTTAAGTACCGGCTCATGCCATATGGGCTTCCTTCAGTGCCAAGCATTTTCCAATGTCTCATAAACAACATGCTCTGGGACATGCTGGGGAAGTTTGTAATCGAATACATCGACATTCTAATCTACTCCCCTGATGAAACACCTGGAACATGTCAAGTCAGTTCTGAAGTGTCTATTCAAGAATGACCTCTATGTTAAAGCTGAGAAGTGTGAATTCCATTTATATCAGATTTCGTTTCTGGGTTATGTTATCAGTGCAGAAGGAGTCAGCATAGATTCCTCCAAGTTGTCTGCCATCATGTCTTGGCCATTACCCACATCTGTGAAGGAGCTTCAGTGTTTTCTAGGTTTTGCTAACTTCTACTGATGCTTTATCAGAGGTTTCAGCACCATCATGGCTCCCTTAACTGCCCTGCTAAAGAAAGATCACAAACGTCTTCTCTGGAACCCTGCAGCTGAGGAAGCCTTCGGCTGACTCAAGACTGCGTTCACCTCAGCCCCCATCCTGCAGCATCCTGAGCCAACCAAGCCTTTCACAGTCGAGGTGGATGCCTCAGAGACTGGAGTGGGAGGGGTGCTATCCCAGTGCTTTGGCGAGAAACCAAAGCTTCACCCTGTGGCTTTCTTTTCTAAGAAGCTCTTGTCAGCTGAGAGGAACTATGACATTGGGAATCGTGAACTACAAGCCATTAAGCTCGCCCTCAAGGAATGGAGGCACTGGTTAGAGGGAGCTACACACCCCTTCGTGACACTAATGGCCCTTTTCCACTACCCTTTTTCAGCTCACTTCAGCTCGCTTCAGCTCACTTCAGCCCGACACGGCTCGCGTTTCGACTACCAAAAACCAGCACAACTCAGCTAGCTTCAGCCCTGCTTAGCCCCTAAAACTCGCACTGTTTTGGAGTGGGGCTGAAGCGAGCCAAACCATGCCGAGTGAGGCTGGGGGCGTGAGCGGACACTCCCCTGTGCACTGATTGGTGAGGAGGAGTGTCCTCACATGCTCACACACGCCCCGCGAGCACGCTGGGATCTGTAAACACCGCAAACCCGGAAGAAGAAGAATTACGAATTACGAGAATTTCTGAAGCCTTATGCGCCTCGCCTCATCTATACGCTCTTGCCAGTATCTGTTGGCGTTGTCGGTGACAACAAGCCACAGCACCAAGACCAGCAACACTAATGACTCCATGTCCTCCATGTTTATTGTTTACTATTCGGGTCGTGAGACTACCACTTAAAAGCTCACTGATGTCACTGTTTGCGCTGCTTAACGACATCACCTGATGTCCACCCACTTTCGCTAACTCCACCCAATGTGTCCACCCACTTCCAGCCAGCACGGTTCAGCGCGGTTGTAGTCGAAATGCAACTCCAACAGCCCCGCTCAGCCCGACTCAGCACGGCACGGCTCAGCCCGACTCAGCCGCGTTTGTAGTGGAAAAGCAGCATAACTGACCACAAAAACTTTGAGTGTCTCAAGAAAGCAAAGAGATTGAACCCACATCAGGCCTGATGGGCTCTCTTATTCACGAGGTTCAATTTCATGATCTCCTTCTGTCCTGGGCATAAGAACACTAAGGCTGATGCTCTGTCCCAAACCTTCAGTCCAGCATCTCGTAACCCTGAAACTCATCCCATTCTTGCACCAGAATGCTTCATTCAGTCAATCACTTGGGAATTGGATAAGGAGATAAGAGCCTTCCAACCCCGAAGGCACCCAGAGGAGCACCCACTTAACTTGCTATACATCTCCAAGCCACTTCAAAGTAAATTCATTACATGGGCACATGCATCTCCTGTCATGGGTCACCCTAGTAGTCAAAAAACTTACTAAATGCTAAGGAGTAAGTACTGGTGGGAGAAGATGTTGACCAAGATTAACCACTTCATTGCTTCCTGCTGTGAATGCACCCAAGCAAAGGTTCCATGATCCACTCCCTCTGGTAAGCTGTGTCCCCTCCCCATACCTCAGAGACCATGGTCCCACCTGGCCATTGACTTCATCACAGACCTACCACTATCTCAGGGTAACTATACCATCATGGTGACTGTGGACCAATTTTCGAAGGCTCTGAGACTTATTCCCTTACCAGGCATTCCTACTGCATTTCAGACAGCAGAACTGCTGTTTCAAAAGGTATTCAGGTACTTTGGTATCCTTGAGGATATTGTCAGTGACTGTGGTCCCCAGTCCATATCACAGCTATTGACTTGTTTCATGAAATGTCTTTGAGCCTCAGTAAGCCTCACATCTGGATATCATCCACAGTCCAACAGCCAGGTGGAACGGGCCAACCAGGAGGTTGGTTGTTTTTTTGAGAATCTTCTACATGAGGAATCAGGGGGACTGGTCTCGTTTCATCGAGTATGAACAAAATTCGCTCAAGTACTCAGCTACACAGTTAACACCTTTCCAGTGCATACTTGGCTACCAACCACCCTTGTTTCCATAGGATAACTCACCAGCATAGGTACAGGTGGTGGAGGACTGGTTCTCCAGAAGCCAAGCAGTATGGGGGGAGGTTCACCAGTGCATTGAGGTGGTAAACACCAAGTACAAGGAGTATGCCGACAAACACTGAGGTAACAATCCAGAATTTTCACTAGAAAACAGAGTACAGGTGTCCACATGTGACACCAATTCATGCAAGAAACTTCAGGCATGTTATATCAGCCGATACAGGGTGCTATATTGCATCAACGAGGTCTCCTACAGACTAGAGCTCCCACCACACAGTCGCATTGCTCCTACATTCCATGTGTCATGTCTGAAACCTGCTATTCAAGGTCCACTTGCTGAGAATGCTCTCATCCAGGAACAACAGCTTCTGAGTCTTGAGGGAAAACCCATCTATCAGATAAACAGAATCATTAATTCCAGAAGGAGGACAGTTGGAATACCTGGTAGAGTAGCAAGGCTATGGACCAGAGGAACGTCACTGGGTAGAGGCTAAGGACATTCTAGACCCCCTGTTGACACAGGAATTCCACACCCAGCACCCTGACAAACCTGCACCAAGGGGGAGAGGACATCCCAAGAAGAGAATAGTTCCCAGAGGGAGCTCCTTGGGGGGTGGGGGGTGGGGGAGGTTCTGTCAGTAATGGCGTTGTGAGTCAAAACTCTAACCGAACTGCAAACATGGCTTCCCAAGACTACAACACCCAAAGTTCACAGTGTCCCCTGTCTCACTCTTATTAAGTTCAGCTGACTGTCGTTAACTGTTAATCAGCAGTGCTACTTAAGCCTCTCCCTTACACAACTTCAGTGTGAAGTACTGTTCTGTGTTTACCCAGTCATACCAAGCCTTTCTTGTCTGCCTGCCTCTAGCCGCTCCCTCACACACCTCCAGTGCAAAGTATCATTCTGTGTTTACCCAGTCATACTGAGCCTTTCTTGTCTGCCTGCTTCTAGTTTCCTGAACCTTTGCTATGTTTACCTGTTTAACTCCTTAGTCTGCTCTCTACTATTCTGTTTGCCGGTCAATCAACCCCTGCATGATTTATGACTACAAATTTGCTTACTGATTTGACTATACTTCCTGTTTGTATCCATGCTCTCCCCTACACTTACACTGGTGAGTGCATGCATTCTGACAGCAGGCAATTCAGGTAATCTGAATGGTCTTACCAGAAAATCAACTTAAGCAGCTCATCTCTGAATACAAATTATTCTCCATGTAAATATTGATGTAAATTCAAACTTGTCACTGACTCTGAATACAGCCATTGATTTTGAATGAAACTCTATGATGAGTTTGCAATCAAACTTTTAAATAACCAGGACTCTCACTGGTACTTTGTGAATTCTTGCTCCACCATTGTCTTGGTGAGGATGTACAGTGATACAGGTTAAATGTATGCAACTTCAGTGACTCCAATATATCTTTATCCATCATTCCAAGATTAAAGTACTATTATCAATTATCTCCATGTGTGGGTGGCATGGTGGTGTAGTGGTTAGCGCTGTCGCCTCACAGCAAGAAGGTCCGGGTTCGAGCCCCGTAGCCGGCGAGGGCCTTTCTGTATGGAGTTTGCATGTTCTCCCCGTGTCTGTGTGGGTTTCCTCTGGGTGCTCCGGTTTCCCCCACAGTCCAAAGACATGCAGGTTAGGTTAACTGGTGACTCTAAATTGACCGTAGGTGTGAATGTGAGTGTGAATGGTTGTCTGTCTCTGTGTCAGCCCTGTGATGACCTGGCGACATGTCCAGGGTGTACCCTGCCTTTCGCCCATAGTCAGCTGGGATAGGCTCCAGCTTGCCTGCGACCCTGTAGAAGGATAAAGCGGCTAGAGATAATGAGATGAGATGGGACATCCATGTGTAGGTTCCTGCGGCCATACAGTGGTGCTTGAAAATTTGTTAACCCTTTAGAATTTTCTATATTTCTGCATAAATGTGGCAGATCACAGAATCCAGGGACACATGTCAGCCCGGGGGCATTTTGAGTTATTGACAGATTCAGAAAGTACAGTTTCTAAGCTTTCCAATGATGCCTTCCATGTGGAGATCTGACAATATTTGAAGAATGTGTGGCCTTTTGAAAGTGTATACTTCTTAAAACAGAAAAGGGAGAAAATCGCCCTCAAAGTTTTCCATCTCAGCTACTCTGGGTGTAGGGCGGGCACATAATGGTGCTCATTTGCATGACATTAAGGAAAGCCCTACCCCCTACGAGCTAGCACGATACTACTTTCATGTAAACAAAGATCACCACATCAATTTTCCTTCCATGCAAAGTATGCCCAAAACAATTATGAAGTACAAAAATACGGTAAGTCCTAAAGTATACTTTAACGTTTTGTGGTTGAAAAATTACTCACACCGTAAGAAAGAAAGATAGCATGATGATGACACAACTAACACAACACTAGTTTCATGTAAAGCCTCAGTCACAACCGGCCGTATGTGCTCCTACGGTTGGTCTACATGCAAGAAATGCAAGAAACACACAGAGAGCGCGCATGAAACGCACGAGAGCGCGCGTGTGAAAAGCACGAGAGCGCGCGAGTGATGTGCTGATTTTCGAGCCATAGACCGGCCGCAGAGGTTCTTTGTCATGTCAAACAAACTCTACGGGCGCTTACGTTTTTTTCAGGTTGCAAGACAAACTTACGGCCAACGCGCGTCTTTCTCCATGAAAAAAAAAACCGCAGCGATTTGGGAAACGCCAAAAATCACGCAGACAAAAAATCGTACATCCGGTTGTGACCTAGGCTTAACCAAACCACAACACTCTCCGTTACATCCAAAAATAACCACACAGCCTTAGATTAATAAACTTACCCCATCAGAAAGAGAAACGGCGCCTTGCACAGACCAATGCCTCCGATGGAATGTAATCCTAGAATGGTCCGTGTATCATCCAATCATTCAAGTATTCCATTCAATCTGGAAAAGAGGTTGTGGTTTTTTTTGCAAGAAATGGTGATCTCCGATGTAAATACCATGTGTCTGTTTGCTTCGCGGTGTTTGCTCCTCTGCGCTCTGTTTAGTAACTCATTCCATAGTGAAATCACACGCCTGTATCCAGGTTAAGTAGCCATGCACTCAGCCCGCATCATACAGCTGATTCACAGAAAAAAAAAAAACAAATGACTTAAATCATGTGAATGGCCCATATGGTAATTTACCCACACCCCCCAGCAGGCTACAGTCCTGACAAAAACGAGACAATTTGCAACAAAAAAGGTATGCTTTTCCAACAAAACAATCTATTATCTGAAATACTGATTGCATTCTTCAAGATCTCAACTTGCACATCTCATCTCATCTCATTATCTCTAGCCGCTTTATCCTTCTACAGGGTCGCAGGCAAGCTGGAGCCTATCCCAGCTGACTACGGGCGAAAGGCGGGGTACACCCTGGACAAGTCGCCAGGTCATCACAGGGCTGACACATAGACACAGACAACCATTCACACTCACATTCACACCTACGGTCAATTTAGAGTCACCAGTTAGCCTAACCTGCATGTCTTTGGACTGTGGGGGAAACCGGAGCACCCGGAGGAAACCCACGCGGACACGGGGAGAACATGCAAACTCCGCACAGAAAGGCCCTCGCCGGCCCCGGGGCTCGAACCCAGGACCTTCTTGCTGTGAGGCGACAGCGCTAACCACTACACCACCGTGCCGCCCCAACTTGCACATGATGGAAAAAAACAAAAATCACAAATTTCGAAAAAAAAATGCTTCTTTTGCAATTATCTCGGATTCGTTTCGGCCAACATGTGTCCCTGGATTCAGTGAGCGGTCACAAATATGACCAAAAGCATCATCAGATTTTCACACAAGTCCTAAAAGTAGATAAAGAGAACCCAGTTAAACAATGAGACAAAAATATTATACTTGGTCATTTATTGATTGAGGAAAATGATCCAATATTACATATCTGTGAGTGGCAAAAGGATGTGAACCTCTAGGATTAACTTGAAGGTGAAATTAGAGTTAGGTGTTTTCAATCAATGGGACGACAATCAGGTGTGAGTGGGCACCCTGTTTTATTTAAAGAACAGGGATCTATCAAAGTCTGATCTTCACAACACATGTTTGTGGAAGTGTATCATGGCATGAACAAAGGAGATTTCTGAGGACCTCAGAAAAAGCATTTTGATGCTCATCAGGCTGGAAAAGGTTACAAAACCATCTCTAAACAGTTTGGACTCCATCAATCCACAGTCAGACAGATTGTGTACTGTGGCAGTGGGGGCATGGCCAAGCGTCAGTTTGTGAATGGTGGGCGGGGCCGGGGAAAGTGAGTGGCTAAGTCATTATACCTGATGTCAATTAATGTGTGTGTGTGTGTGTGTGTGTGTGTGTGTGTGTGTTTGTTGCAGGGATGGTGGAGCATAAAAGGAGGGGGAGAACAGAGAAGAGGTCTCTCCCAACCAGAACACGTGTGTGTGTGTGTGTGTGGCATGTGTGACTGTATGTGAGCAGTGAGGGATTAAAACTGAAGAGTGAAGGAAAATAAGTAAAATAAAGAGAGTGTGTGAAATCTACTCCTGCCTGCCGTGCTTCTGTGCTGTACCCACATCATGGATCTGTTACAGTGGTGCCAAAACCCAGGAGTACAGAAGGGAACCACCCCATTGAGTCCTCCCCATTCAAAGAGCTCATCCATGCCCTTGCTACCGCCCAGCAGAACCAGCATCAACCACTGATCGCCCTCCGGAAGGAGCAAGAACAACACTTTGAAGCCTTGATGCTGGCCCAGCAGGAAGATTGCCAGGCATTCCGGCATCTGCTCGCATCGGCAGGGGCTTCGACCATCACTGCAGCAGGCACGCTCACGAAGATGGGCCTGCAGGACAATCTGGAAGCATTCCTCCCCCTCTTTGAACAAGCGGCCAAAACGTGGGGGTGGCCGCTTGAGCAGTGTGTGGTGTGCCTGCTCCCACTTCTGACTGTCAAGGCGCAGCTCACAGCACAGCAGCTCCCTGCTGACAGCTGACTGATGTATGCCAACTTGAAGAGAGCCATCCTGCAGCGTGTCGGCCACTCCCCAGAACAACATCGCCAGTGCTTCCAGATGCTGGCGTTGGAGGAGGTTGGCCGGCTGTTCACATTCGGCCAGCAACCTGCCAGCAGTGGCTGAGGGCGGAAGGCCGTCATACCGATGGGATCATCAATTTGGTGGCACTGGAACAGTTCACCTCTCAACTTTCAGAAGGAATGGCAGAATGGGTCCAGTGTCATCGCCCGGCATCGCTAGAATGAGCCATCGAGTTTGTGGAGGACCATCTGGAGGCAGTTCCAATAGCAGGCAGATGAGGCACCTCTCCTTGCTTCTTCTCTCTCTCCTTTTCCCCCCTCTGTCTCTCTTTCCCTTCCCCACCCCGTTCCCCCACCGCAGAGGCAGTGACCAGCTCCTTCCCAGCTGGCCCATCGCACTCGTGGTGTCCTCCCATTTCCCTCTTCCGTGTCTGTGTTGTCTCCTTCTCAGATGAGTGATGCCAATAATGCCAGTGCAGAGGGAAAGCCGGGGCCGGTGTGCTGGTGTGGCCGGGAGTCGGAGCATCTCCAAAGTCAGAGCTCCGCAAGGGAGATGGAAGCTGTGATCTGGATCCCCGACACACCAGAGACTGCCCCCGATCAGGCCGGAATGTATAGCATACCGGTAATAGGGTAGTCACACTAGAGGCGGAATGAGTTGGAATGCTGTCGGAATGAAAATTCTTTGTATATTCCGGGATATTCGAAGTGCATTCTAAAAATTCTGACTGCATTCTGAGTGCATTCCAAACATTCGGGCCCATTCTTGTGGCTGGCCCGAATGTTTTGCTCATGCTCAAAACATTCGAGGTGCATTCGAAGAGGAGAAATATCGAACGGCATTCGAAGTGTATTCTAACTGCATTCTAAATATTCTTACTGCATTCAAAACATTCTGATTGTGTTCGAGGGAAAAATCGAAATGGCAAGCCACTTCAAATCCTGCCAGAATGTCCCGAATGTGCCTCGAATGAGCCAGAATGCACCTCAAGCGCATCTCGATTGCTGTCCGGAATCTATTTCGATATTAAAATAGTTCAGCTGGAATACACTTCAAATGCCATCTGAATTACTGCTCGAATACATCTCGAATACAGTCGGAATGTCCCGATTGGCCCTCGAATGAGTCTGGATGTGATTCAGAACACCACCAAATCACATAAAAACGCGGCTAGCTGCCGCTGGAACTTCAGTCTGCATTGAGGAGTCGCCTGCTTAACATCAACCTTTTGTCCATTGTTTTAAAAAGTTTTAAAAATTTCCCAAGTTTCTCACGTCATGCCGCCAAGGAAGAAGGGAGCCAAGGTCAAGAACTCCACCACTGGCCGCAGCCATGGTCGGGTCTGATACCTTCTGGATTTTCTCCTCCTAATGTTTTTTCTCCTATCCTCCTCCACATCTCTTTCTAGCAGGTCTTGCTGGAGGACAGCAATCTGGAACAAAGCAACATGGTCCAGGGGGTTCATACTCTATGGCAGGGGTGCCCACAATATTTTGATTCGCGAGCTACTTTTAAAATGACCATGTTAATATGATCTACTCGGACTAGGTTGTTACCACTACTAGGCCTACTATGACTACTAGTACTGCTGCTACTACTACTACTACTACTACTAATAATAATAATAATAACAAGAATAACACTTGTTTTGATTTATAAACATTCATATGCAATTTGTTTAATAATATGCAAACATGCATACAAAAAGGTGACTGAAATTTACATTCAAATTATGTTAAATGCATAAGCTTTGTACTCCTAAACGTATTTTTGTTCAAATCACTGTTAACTTTTATAAACCGCAAACTACTAATAAGTAAACATGAAACAAGCCCACTGTAAAAAAAAATGAGCTATGTTTAGAAAAAAAAGTTAAATGCATCCAGACAGGCATTGTAAACCCCAAAACATTTTTGTTCACATCAATTGACTTTTGTATAGCCTGCTAGACAGAGATTTGACATTTTACAACAATTTTATATAAAAACATTTTTCCTTCTTTTATATATTTTTTATTTTTTATTTTTAACCGTGGAACTTAGCAACAGCAGAACATTAATACATAGCATACTGATGTAGGCCCTAAATCAGATCTTAATCCGATGACGATCGGCACTGGAGGGAGTCAGAGAGGGCTGCATAGTCCGGACAGTAGTGGCTGGTAGCGAGCCTCAAGCAGGCCTCGAGATGATCGTCGGACATACTGGAGTGGTATTTGGACTTAATGATCTTCATATGCGAAAAGGCTGACTCGCACAAATAAGTGGAGCCGAACAATGCGGTTAAGGAGGTGGCACATTGCCGCATGTTCGGGTACTTCGCCTCCGTGAGTAAATTCCAAAACGGCCCATGCGCCCTGGACTTCAACTCGATGTCAGACTGCAGCATCTCGTCTTCCACGGCAGACGTGTCCAGCTGAAACAGTGCCTCAACTTTTGAGGCAAGGGAATCCACCTCAGTATCTTCCCCGAATGGGTGGCACATGAATGTAGCTAGTGGCTCGAGCAAAGCAAAGTCTTGAAATCGCTTCTCAAACTCTGACTGGAGAATTTCAATCTGCTCAGTGTAGCGCGCACTGTTAAGTTGCGCAAACGCCCTCCCTTGCATCTCCAGCTCCGAGGCGAGGTTTCGGAAGTTTCCTAAATCACGGCGCTGCATCTTTGAAACCAGCAGTTTCATTTTACTGGTTGTCATGGTAACCTAATGTAACATTTTTTTTTGACGCAGCGCTTGGCTGACATTTCGCTTCAGGGAAAAAGCGAATTTGTTTACATGTAAAAATGACCACGATGTTTTTTTTTTTTAATTTCATAACAAATATATTAATATTTACATATCAATCATGAGATCTACCATCCCTGCCTTTGAGATCGACCGGTCGATCGCGATCGACGTAGTGGGCACCCAGGCTCTATGGTGTCTGGACTGAGACTGATGAAAATGCTAGATTCGGCAGCATTTTATACCCTATCGGGGACCATTCCGGTGGCATTCTTGGTACACTCAGGACATTTGTGTTACATTCTAAGCACATTCTAAGTATTTGAGCTGCATTCTCTTTGAATTCTTAGACATTTGAAACATATTCAGCGGCTATTCTGGGAGCGTTCTGACTGCATTTGAGGTGACTTCGTACAGCATTCGAGGCACCTTCCAACCCGACTTCGAGTGGTATTCGGGCAGCAATTGAACTGCACTCGTATAGCATTCAACGTGCATTCTTAATATTCTTACTGCATTCTAACAGCATTCTAGGTATTCCTACTGTGTTCCAACTACATTTAAACTGCATTCAAAAGCTAATACACCTGGAATGTGCAAGAATCATTCGAGGCGGGTTTGAAGTGCATTCTAAGTATTCGAACGGCATTCTTACAAAGCTGTAAGAATGTTGGTCAGTTTGAAATTCCCGCCCGAATGTGGCATGAATTTTGAAAAAATTTTCATTCCGGCTGGTTCTGCTTGATTCCTGCTAATTCTGAATAAGTGTGATGGAGGCTTAAATGTTCAAGGGGATACATATCACGCATTGGTGGATTCTGGTTGTAATCAGACCTCAGTTCACCAAAGTCTGGTGCAAGGTGAGGCATTGGGGAGAGCACAAGTGGTGAAGGTGTTATGTGTGCATGGGGATGTTCACAATTACCCTCTAGTGTCCGTCCTTATTCTATTCCGGGTCCAAATGCATAGAATTAAGGCAGCGGTTAATCCTCATCTCACCCACTCATTAATTTTGGGTACTGATTGGCCAGGGTTTAAAGAATTTATGGAACACATAATGAGAGGTGGGTTCTGCATAAATATGCCACGTGAAGATCCCGGTGTGACATTGACTGGGGAAGCTATCACAGAGCCATATACATCAGTACCGCATCAGGATGATACAAGGAGTGAGGAGCAACTAGCTCCTCCTCCCTCTCTTGGGGATTCCCTTGAGGATTTCTCATTACAACAGCCACGAGACGAGACTCTGTGGCATGCTTTTGACCAAGTGAGAGTAATCGATGGTCAAACTATCCAGCCAGGCGTGACACCGGTCTTCCCATATTTTACTGTTATTAAGGATAGATTGTACCAAGTGATGCAGGACACTCAAATTGGTGAACAGATAACCCAGTTGTTCCCAAAGAGCCATAGGGAACTCGTATTCCATGTGGCTCACTTTAATCCCATGGCCGGACACTTAGGGCAAGATAAAACACTAGCCTGAATAATGGCCCAGTTCTATTGGCTAGGGATTCGTGGGGATGTCTGTCAGTGGTGTGCAGCATGCCGTGAATGTCAATTAGTAAATCCCATGGCCAATCCAAAAGCGCCTTTGCTCCCTCCCCCTCTAATTGAGACCCCATTTGAGAGAATTGGTATGGATCTCGTTGGGCCACTAGATTGGTCAGCATGGGGATATCACTTTATTTTAGTTCTGGTGGACTATGCAACATGATATCCAGAAGCGGTGCCTCTCCACAATATTTCTGCACACAGTATTGCGGAAGTGCGCTTCTGTATTCTCTCCCAGGTCAGGATTCTGAAAGAAATCCTGACAGACCAAGGCACTACATTTATGTCACGCACAGTGTGCAAGCTGTATGGGTTATTGGAGATTAAGTCCATCCGCACCAGCATCTATCACCCACAAACGGATGGCTTAGTGGAGCGTTTTAATCAAACATTCAAAAACATAATTTGGAAATTCGTACGTGAGGATGCACATAATTGGGATAAATGGCTTGAGCCCCTGTTATTTGCAGTATGAGAGGTCCCGCAAGCATCCACAGGTTTCTCACCATTTGAATTATTATAAGAGCATAAGCTTTGTGGCATTTTGGATGTGCTACAGGAAAATTGGGAGGGGGGACCTTCGCCTAGCAAGAAAAAAATTCAGTTTTCGACCTGCGTGCAAAACTCCACACACTCACGCAGTTAACCCAGGAGAATTTACAGCAGGCAAAAGAATGTCAAATACGGCTGCATGACGGGGCATGCACCTTAGAGAGTTCACACTGGAAGACAAAGTGCTCGTATTATTGCCCATGTCTAGCTCCAAATTAATCGTCAAGTGGCAAGGGCCCTTTGAGGTCACACGGCGAGTTGGGGACATCAACTATGAGGTGAGGCGAAAGGATAGGGGTGGGGCATTGCAAATTTACCACCTCAACCTGTTAAAATGTTGGAACGAGGGGGTTCCCATGGCATTGGCATCGGTAGTCCCAGAGAAGGCGGAGCTGGGGCTGGAGGTAAAAAAAGTAACATCTCAAAACACTCCGGTCCCTTGTGGAGATGACCTCTCACCAGCACAACTCACGGAGGTGGCCAATTTGCAAAATAAATTTTCTGACATGTTCTCACCCCTTCCCAGCTGCACCCACCTCATAGAACACCACATTGAGATGCCCCTGGGGGTGGTGGTGCATAGCCACCCTTACCTCTTGCCCGAACACAAAATAAAGGTGGTTTGGGATGAACTCAAGGCCATGCTTGAAATGGGCATAATCAAGGAGTCCCACAGTGACTATAGCAGCCCAGTGGATCTGGTTCCCAAGACTGATGGGTCGGTCCGGTTCTGTGTGGACTATAGAAAAGTCAACGCGGTGTCTAAATTTGATGCATACCCAATGCCTCGCATTGATGAGTTGCTTGATCAGTTAGGCACTGCTCACTTTTATTCGACACTGGATCTAACAAAGAGATATTGGCAGATCCCCTTGACTCCTCTATCCCAAGAGAAAATGGCCTTTTCCACACTGTTTGGATTACACCAATTTGTCACACTCCATTTTGGGTTATTTGGGACACCCGCTACGTTCCAGCGGCTCATGGACAAGATCCTCTGCCCTCATGCTGCCTATGTGGCCGTGTACCTTGATGACATAATCATTTGTAGTAATGACTGGCCATGGCATCTGGAACAACTTAGGGTCATCCTAGAGTTGCTGAGGTGTGCAGGTCTCACAGCTAAACCGCAAAAGTGTGCAATTGGGCGGGTGGAAGTACAATATCTGGGTTTCCACTTGGGTCATGGTCAGGTGCGGCCCCAAATTAACAAGACTGCAGCAATTGCGGCCTGCCCGAGGCACAAGACCAAAAAGGGGGTGAGACAGTTCCTGGGGCTGTCTACTATCATAGGTTCATACCTAATTATTCAGATGTCACCAGCCCGCTGACTGATCTCACTAAAAAGGGAGCACCAGATCTGGTCCAGTGGATGGAGTAGTGCCAACAGGCTTTCACTAGGGTAAAAGCTGCACTGTGTGGAGGGGCACTTTTACACTCCTCTGACTTCTCTCTCCCCTTTATTTTACAGATGGATGCATCAGACAAAGGGCTGGGGGCCATTCTGTCCCAGAAGGTGGAGGGCATGGAGCATCCCGTGCTATACATCAGCTGCAAGCTCTCAATGTGTGAAAGCAAATACAGCACCAGAGGTGGAAAAACTGGATTGACAAAGTAAAAGTCCTGCTTAGGTTTTCCTTCTGCCTTTGCTCTCAACACAGGTGATTTCACCAATTAGCTCATCAACCTGGCTTAGGGGATGTGGTAATTAGGATCAGCTGGTTCATTGAATTGGCTGGAGCAAAAATGTGGCAGGGTTTTTACTTTCTGCACCCGGGTTTTTCCACCTCTGTACAGCACCATTGAAAAGGAGTGCTTGGCCATCAAGTGGGCAGTCCTTGCCCTCCTATACTATCTACTGGGGTGCCCTTTCACCCTCTATAAAGACCATGCACTCCTCCAGTGGCTCCACTGCATGAAGAATGCCAATGCATGGATCACTTGTTGGTATCTCGCCCTCCAGCCATTTAAGTTTGAGGTGGTCCAGAGGCTGGGGGTGCAGATGGTGATGGACTTCCTGTCCCGTCATGAGGGGAGTCTGCTGCAGGCCAGATGGCTCCCTGGCCTGAATTGGGCGGTGGGGGTATGTGGCAGCAGGGGCATGGCCAAGCATCAGTTTGTGAATGGAGGGCAGGGCCGGAGAAGGTGAGTGGCTAAGTCATTACACCTGATATCAATTAGTGTGTGTGTGTGTGTGTGTGTGTGTGTGTGTGTTTGTTGCAGGGATGGTTGAGCATAAAAGGAGGGGGAGAGCAGAGAAGAGGTTTCTCCCGACCAGAACACGTGTGTGTGTGCGCGCGCGTGTGTGTGTTGTGTGTGCGGCATGTGTGACTGTGTGTGAGCAGCGAGGGATTAAAGCTGAAAAGCAAAGGAAAATAAGTAAAATAAAGAGTGTGTCTCCCACTTGACATGCTTCTGTGCTCCACCCACATCAGGGATCTGTTACATGTACAAATGGAGGAAATTCAAGACCATTGTTACTCTCCCCAGGAGTGGTTGACCAACAAAGATCACTCCAAGAGCAAGGTGTGTAATAGTTGGCGAGGTCACAAAGGACCCCAGGGTAACTTCTAAGCAACTGAAGGCCTCTCTCACATTGGCTAATGTTAATGTTCATGAGTCCACCATTAGGAGAACACTGAACAACAATGGTGTGCATGTCAGGGTTGCAAGGAGAAAGCCACTGCTTTCCAAAAAGAACAGTGCTGCTCATCTGTAGTTTGCTAAAGATCATGTGGATAAGCCAGAAGGCTATTGGAAAAATGTTTTGTGGACGGATGAGACCAAAATAGAACTTTTTGGTTTAAATGAGAAGCATTATGTTTGGAGAAAGGAAAACACTGCATTCCAGCACAAGAACCTTATCCCATCTGTGAAACATGGTGGTGGTAGTATCATGGTTTGGGCCTGTTTTGCTGAAAAGCAAAGGTTCACATACTTTTGCCACTCACAGATATGTAATATTGGATCATTTTCCTCAGTAAATATATGACCAAGTATAATATTTTTGTCTCATTTGTTTAACTAGGTTCTCTTTATCTACTTTTAGGACTTGTGTGAAAATCTGATGATGTTTTAGGTCATATTTATGCATAAATATAGAAAATTCTTTTTAGGGGAAGCCAGGCCTGATGGTTAGAGAAACAACTTTGGGACTAAAAGATTGCTGGTTTGATTCCCTGGACCAGCAGGATTGGCTTAAGTGTCCTTGAGCAAGGCACCTAACCCCCAACCACTCTGGCAAGAGTGGTGGTGTACCTTGTGTCTCATTAGCGAGAGAAAAACTGATGATGTGATGATCAGTTCGGGCATTGAACCCAACTGACTGATAGAAAATTAAGGGTTCACTAACTTTCAAGCACCACTGTAATAGTCTAATTCAACTGATTTCTTTGTTTAGATCATTTTAACATACAGTAGTTTCTCTGAATTAAGTAGTTCATGGCTATAAAATAGATCTTGAGAAATTCATTCTTGGGAAACTTAATTTTTAATCAATATATTGAGGCCATGACTTATTAAAAAACAACAACAAGGTGACCTCAGTAGCTCTGTAAACTGTTGATAATATGAAAAGTGTGTGATTAAAATGAGAGTGTCTAAGAATCAGATTGTCAGAAGTGTGAAAATCTGTGGTTCTATTATATAGAATCTATAAAAGCCTTTGATGTTGTACAAGTTGTTTTTTGGACATGCATTAAACATAAGCTTGTTATGGATATTTAAGTTGTTGGGGCAGTGGTGGCAGCTCAATAGTTAATTAACTGGGTTGCTGGGCAGAAGGACAGAGGCTTGGGCTCTGGTGCTGCCAGGCTGTCTCTGTTGTGCCCTTGGGAAATGCCCTTGACCCTGCCTGCTCAACCGCATCTGTATTGATCCCAAACAAAGGTGGGAAAAAGATGTAGATAACTAACCACCCAACTAAATTTTTCAAATTGCTCTCTGTAGCAGGTATTACCAGTTTCTTTTTTTCTGTGTTTTCCAATACCAAGGTTACTGATACAAAGCTGTTCTCAAAATTGTAACTGGTAATTTTTAAACTATGACAAGGAAAAAACAAAGAAAACACTTGGAATGGTTACTTGGGATGGTCTTCTCACCTCTGAGTTCAGCACGTGACATCAAATCAACATGGTTGTGCACAGTATGAGCAATAACCATACCTTTAAATGAGGTATTACTGTATGTACATGTACTGATTTTTAAATCTATCAACCTACAGACATATTAGTTTGTGAAGTCTATAACATTGTCTAAACAGTTCATTGTTTAACGGAAGAAAATATACATCCCTCATTACAGATAGCTGGCTAACTTGTTGGTAAAAAAATGTGGTGTCCATGTTTTTTTTTTTAATTTCCCCAAACACTTGGATGTCGTACATGATGCAAATTTGCATTCTCTGTTTTTTTCCCTCACTTCTAAATGTTAAGAAGAATGCAGCATTAGGGCTAGCAAGTGTATGTGCCAGTGTATTTACATATCTCACATATACACACACACATATATACACACACACACACACACACACACACACATATATATATACCATACCACGACCATCTGCGCCCCCGGCCTGTGGATCACCTTGAACTTAAACGGCTGGAGTGCCAGATACCAACAGGTGATCCATGCATTGGCATCCTTCATGCGGTGGAGCCACTGGAGGGCCCATGGTCCGAACAGAGGGTGAAAGGGCATTCCAGTAGGTAGTAGTGGAGGGCGAGGACCGCCCACTTGATGGCAAGGCACTCCTTCTCTATAGTGCTGTAGCAGCCCTCACGCACTGACAGCTTCCTGCTGATGTACAGCACTGGGCGGTCCTCCCCCTCCACCTCCTGGGACAGAACAGCCCCCAGCCCCCTGTCCAACGCGTCTGTCTGCAAAACAAAGGGGAGAGTGAAGTCAGGGGAGTGTAATAGTGGCCCCACACACAGTGCAGCCTTTACCTCAGAGGAAGCCCGCTGGCATTGCTCAGTCCACTGGACCAGATCTGGTGCCCCCTTTTTAGTGAGATCAGTCAGTGGGCTGGTGACGTCCGAATAATTAGGTATAAACCTACGATAGTATCCAGCCAGCCCCAGGAACTGTCTCACCCCCTTTTTGGTCTTGGGCCTCGGGCAGGCCGCAATCGCTGCCGTCTTATTAATTTGGGGACGTACCTGCCCATTGCCCAAGTGGAAGCCCAGATACCGTACTTCCACCTGCCCAATCACACACTTCTTCGGGTTGGCTGTGAGACCCACTCGCCTCAGCAACCTAAGGACGGCCCTCAGGTGTTGTACATGCTGCGGCCAGTCATTACTATAGATAATAATGTCATCAAGGTATGCGGCCGCATAGGTGGCATGGCATGGAGGTGGAGGACCCTATCCATAAGCTGCTGGAACGTAGCGGGCGCCCCAAACAGCTCAAAAGGAAGTATAACAAACTGGTGTAAGCCAAATGGTGTGGAAAAGACCGTTTTCTCTCAGGACAATGGAGTCAAGGGGATCTGCCAATATCTTTTTGTCAAATGCAGTGTCGAATAAAAATGAACCGTGCCTAGTCAATCAAGCAACTCGTCAATACGAGGCATTGGGTACGCATCGAATTTAGACACAGTGTTGACTTTTCTGTAGTCCACACAGAACTGGACTGACCCGTCGGCCTTGGGAACCAAGACCACCGGGCTGCTCCAGTCACTGTGGGACTCCTCGACGATGCCCATGTCGAGCATGGCCTCGAGTTCTTCCCGAACCACCTTTTTTTTGTGCTCAGGCAGTCTGTAAGGGTGGCTGCGCACTACCACCCCCAGGGACGTCTCAATGTGGTGTTCTATGAAGTGGGTGCGGCCGGGCAGGGGCGAGAATACATCAGAAAATTCTGTCTACAACTGGGTGACCTCCGTGAGTTGGGTCGAAGAGAGGTGGTCTCCACAGGGGACTGGAGCGGTGGGCGATGTCAATTTTACTTTTTGAACCTCTGGCCCCATCTCCGCCTTCTCTGGAACCACCGACACCAACGCTACAGAGACCTCCTCTTTCAAAAGTTTTAACAGATTGAGGTGGTAAATCTGTAATGCCACACTCCTGTCCATTCACCGCACCTCATAGTCGACGTCCCCGACTCGCCGTGTGACCTCAAAGGGTCCTTGCCACTTGGCGATCAATTTGGAGCTCGACGTGGGCAACAGCATGAGCACTTTATCTCTCGGTGCAAACTCCCTAAGGCGTGTGCCCCTGTCGTACTGGCGGATTTGCCATTCTTGAGCCTGCCGCAAATTCTCCTGGGTTAGGTGTGTGAGTGTGTGGAGTTTTGCGCGCAGGTCAATAATGTATTGAATTTCATTTTTGCTCAGGGAAGGTCCCTCCTCCCAATTTTCCCACAGCACATCGAGGATGCCACGTGGCTTACGCCCATATAATAATTTGAACGGGGAGAACCCCGTGGAGGCTTGCGGGACCTCTCGCACTGCGAAAAGCAGGGGCTCGAGCCATTTATCCCAGTTACATGCGTCCTCACTTGCAAACTTTTTAATTATGTTTTTGAGGGTTCAATTAAACCGTTCGACTAAGCCTTCCGTTTGTGGGTGATAAACGCTGGTGCAGATTGGCTTGGTTCCCAGTAACCCATACAGTTTGCACAGTGTGCATGACATAAACATAGTGCCTTGATCAGTCAGAATCTCTTTGGGGATTCCGACTCGGGAGATGACGTGGAAGAGTGCTTCCACAATACTACATGCGGAGATATTGCAAAGCAGCACTGCTTCTGGATATCGCGTTGCATAGTCCACCAGAACTAAAATAAAGCGGTACCCTCGTGTTGACCGATCTAATGGCCCAACGAGATCCATCCCAATTCTTTCGAACTGGGTCTTGATTAATGGTAGAGGGCGCAAAGGCGCTTTTGGGATGGCCACTGGATTTACTAACTGGCATTTGCGGCATGCCGTACACCACCTACGGACATCGCCGCGAATCCCTGGCCAATAGAACTGGGCCATTATTCGGGCTAGTGTCTTATCCTGCCCTAAGTGTCCAGCCATGGGATTAAAGTGAGCCGCCTGGAATACCAATTCCCAGCGGCTCTTTGGGATCAAAAGCAGGGCTTTGAACTGGTTCAAGGAATGAAAATGAAAACCGGGAACTTTTTCTATTTCACATGGAACAGAAACAAAACCAGAAACTTTATTATTTTTTATGTTCCAGAACAGAAACGCTTATTAAAAATAATGGTAACCGGTTAATACCAGTTTTTATTTCGTTCCTCAAAGTTTCCGTAGCCTACAAATAAAAAAAGTCATTCTTCTCCTGCGCAAGTTTCTATGACCCGCTGGGGTTCACTTCCTGTGTGACGTTCGCTGACTGAATGGAGAGAGCGGGAGAGTGGACTACTATCACGTGTCCACATCTTAAATAGAGGTAAATATTGCAGTCTATCGTTATTCAAAAACGTCAATTTCAAACATGATATCAATATATTTGTCCACGTTAATGAGAGGCTCGCGAACATTAAATGATGTTAACCTCTGTTAGCCTATCAATGCATAGGGCCTGACTAGCCTTTGGTAACACACTAAACAAATTATCTTTCATTTTTGGCACTTTTTCTGTTTGTGTAGATGGGAAGACATACTGAGAATCCAAATTGCCAACATTTGAAATAATAATTGTTTTGAATTATTTCTTGTCTTATTTAATGAAGGTTGTAATAGAATTAGCCTACATTTGGCTTAAGCTGGATGAGACTAAGACATAATTTTATAGCCATTTGTTAAACAGCTGACAGGGAACGTAATTAACCGTTCCAGGAACGAAATTTTTTTGTTCTAACCGGTTCGGGAACGTCTATTTAATGGTGGAACCCAAAACCGGAAACATTAAAATTCCGTTTCTGTTCAGAATGAACCAATAGGAAAAAAATTCTGGTTCAAAGCCCTGATCAAAAGTTGTGTTATCGGCTCCTTAGTCTGAGTGTCCTGCGTCACTCAGTATAATCTATCTCTCATAATGGAGAAATAGGGGAAGGATGGGGTGGCGTTTGGCTGGAGTGTTTGACCATTGATTACTCTCACTTGGTCAAACGCATGCTGCAGAGTCTCATCTCGCGACTGCTTTAACGGGAAATCCACAAGGGATTCCCTGAGAGAGGGAGGAGGCGCCGGCAGCTCCTCATTCTGACACGATGATGACATACCGGTAGATGGCTCTGTGACAGCTGCTCCTGCCAATGCCACACCGGGACCTCCCCCTGCTAAACTACGGCAGGACCCACTCTTCACTAAATGAGTCATTAGCTCCCGAAATCCCGGCCAATCAGTCCCCAAAATTATCGAGTGGGTAAGGTGAGGATTAACCACCGCCTTTACTCTAAATTTCTCCCCTCGAAATAGAATGTGGACCGACACTAAAGGGTAGTTGTGAACATCCCCTTGCACACACAACATCTTCACCAATTGTGCTCTCCCCAATGCCTCGTCTTGCACCAGGCTTTGGTGGATTGAGGTCTGATTACAGCCGGAGTCCACCAAAGCCTGATACGTATCCCCTTGGATACTCACCGGTATGCAATACACGCCGGCCTGATCGAGGGCAGTCCCTGGCGCATCGGGGATCCGGACCACCGTGCCCACCTCCATCGCCAAGCACTGATGCTGGAGGTGCCCCGGCTCCCCGCAGCGCCAGCAAATCAGCCCAGGCTCTCTCTCTCTGCACCGGTGTTTCAGAGCTCACTCACCTGAGGGGGGGAAAGACACAGACATGGAAGTAGGAAACAGTAGGGCACCGTGGGTGCGGCAGGCCAGCTGGGGTGGAGCTGGCCACCACCTCCGCGGTGGGGGAATGGGGTGAGGACGAGAAACAGAAGGGGAGAGAGAGAGAGAAGATAGAGGAGAAGAGGAGACACACTGTCCTGTCATCGGAACAGCCGCCATATGGTCCTCCGCCAGCTCGATGGCCTGATCCAGCGACGCTGGGCGATGGCACTGGACCCACTCCGCCGCTCCTTCTGGAAGTCGGGCGATGAACTGTTCCAGCGCCACCAGATAGATGATTCCCTCAGTGTCGTGGTTGTCGGCCCTCAGCCACTGGTGTCAGGTGTCCCGGAGTTGCTGGCCAAACGCGAACGGCCGGCCCACCTCCTCCAGGCACAACGCGTGGAAGCACTGCCGTTGCTGCTCTGGGGTGTGCCCCACACATTGGAGGACAGCCCTGCAGAGGTTGGTGTAGGCCAGCCGGCTGTCGGCGGGGTGCTGTAGCGCAGCCAGCTGCGCCTCGCCCGTTAGCAGGGGGAGGAGGCGCGCTGTGCGTTGTTCCACCGGCCAACCCCACGCCTCTGCTGCCTGCTCAAACAGAGCGAGGAAGGCTTCGGGGTCATCGTGCGGACCCATCTTCGTTAAGGCCTCTGCATGCTCTTGTGACAAGGCTTTGCAGATAGCTTTTCGCAGACAGTTGTAATTTATCGTTGAGCGGGGAGTAATAGGCATGCGCGATGTTATTCACCGGCACAACGCAAGGGGGCGCGAAGTCGCTAGGAGTAGTTGGTGGGTGTGGTTAGTGGAGTGTTTATCCTCTGGTTACTTATAATGACTAGAACTTTTTTTTATAATGACTAGAACTGGAGTCATATAGATGTATGTACTTCCTCAATCAACCGCTCTTCGTGCTGCTCCATCTTCGCTCGTGTTTTTAAAAATGCCAGTCGTGAAAACAAACCAAACCGGGAAAGTAGGGAAGCGGAAGTGCATGTACAGTGGATGTAGAGTGGACCAATCAGAGCCCTCTTGTCTGCGAGGCTTCTGCGGTGGTCACAATTTTTGGGAGGTGCACGCAGAGTGTCTGTGAAGGTGGGGGGGGGCTACGCAGACACTGTCTACGATGCTATCTGCGAGGACTGGGTTGTCAGCATAAATTGGCCTTTAGGGTGAGGTGGGGAGGGTCTGCGGCGGTGGTGATGCTGGACCCCGCCGATGCGAGCAGGTGCCGGAATGCCTGGCAATCCTCCTGCTGCGCCAGCACCAGGGCTTCAAACCGTTGTTCCTGCTCCTTCCGGAGGGTGACCAACACCTGGTTCTGGCTCTGTTGGGCTGTGGCAAGGGCATGAATCAGGTCCTTGAAGGGGGAGGACTCCATGAGGCTGTTCTATTCTGTACTCGGTCCCGGGTTTCAGCACCACTGTTGCAATGGTTTAAGGTGGGTGGAGCACAGAAGCACGGCAGGCCAGATCTGAGTTCTCAAACTCTTTATTTTTGCTTTTCAGCTGTTAATTACTACTCTCCCAGTCACACAAACACAAGCGTTCTGGTTGGGGAAAGCTCTCTTCCTCTGCTCTCTCTCTCCTTTTTATAGGGCGTGGTCACTGGGGAAGACATATAAACACAGGTTAACTAACATCAGGTGTAGTGATTCTGCCACTTACCTTCCCTGACTCCGCCCTCCATTCACAGAGCGACGCTTGACCACGCCCCCACTGCCACACACACACACACACACACATATATATATATATATATATATATATATATATACACACACACGCACACACACACATTCACACATTTTATATATATATAAATAAGAGACTTGCAGCTGTAATTGCAGCAAAAGGTGGCTCTACAAAGTATTGACTTTTTTTTTTGGGGGGGGGGGGGGGGGTGATACACAGCAAAATCCCCAGTGTTGAATTAACACCCAGAGTGTTGATTTAACACCCTACTGTGTTTATATGTGTCCAATTGGACACATATAAATTGTGATTTTGCTGTGTACCTATGCACACTCCAGATTTCTGTTTTTTCATCTTAATTATTGTTTGTGTCACAATAAAAAAAAACAACTTGCACCTTTAAAACGGTAGGCATGTTGTGTAAATAGAATAGTGCTAACCCCTAAAAAATCCATTTTAATTCCAGCTTGTAATGCAACAAAACAGGACAAACACGAAGGGGGATGAATACTTTTGCAAGACACTGTGTGTGTGTGTGTGTGTGTGTGTGTGTGTGTGTCTTGCAAAAGTATTCATTCCCCTTCGTGTTTATCCTGTTTTGTCGCATTACAAGCTGGAATTAAAATGGATTTTTGGGCGGTTAACACCATTTGATTTACACAACATGCCTACCACTTTAAAGGTGAAAATTATTGTTTTATTGTGACACAAACAGTAATTGAGATGAATAAACAGAAATCTGGAGTGTGCACAGTTATTCACCCCCCCAAGTCAATACTTTTGTAGAGCCACCTTTTGCTCCAATTACAGCTGCAAGTCTCTTGGGGTATGTCTCTCTTAGCTTAGCACATCTAGCCACTGGGATTTTTGGCCATTCCTCAAGGCAAAACTCCTCCAACTCTTTCAAGTTAGATAGGTTGCGTTGGTGTACAGCAATCTTCAAGTTATGCCACAGATTCTCAGTTGGATTGAGGTCTGGGCTTTGATTAGGTCAGTCCAATATATTTAAATGTTTCCCTTTAAACCACTCCAGTGTAGCTTTAGCAGTTTGTTCAGGGTCATTGTCCTGCTGACACGTGAACCTTCATCCCAGTCTCAAACCTCTGGCCGACTCAAACAGGTTTTCCTCCAGAATTGTCCTGTATTTAGTGCCATCCATCTTTCCTTCAGCCTTGACCTGCTTTCCTGTCCCTGCAGATGAAAAACATCCCCACAGCATGATGCTGCCACCACCATACTTCATTGTAGGAATGGTGTTCTCAGGGTTTTGGGGTTGCACCACACATGGCATTTCCCATGATGGCCAAAAAGTTCAATTTTAGTCTCATCTGACCAGAGAATCTTCTTCCATGTGTTTGGGGAGTCTGCCCCATGCTGTTGGGCAAACTCCAACCATGTTTTCTTGAGCAATGACTCTTTTCTGGCCACTTTTCCATAAAGGCTTTTACACTCTGTGGAGTGTATGGCTTAAAGTGGTCTTATGGACAGACAATCCCACCTCCGCTGTGGATCTTTGTTGCTCCTTCAGTGTTATCTTTGGTGTCTTTGTTGCATCTCTGATTCATGCCCTCCTTGCCTGGGCCTGTGAGTTTTGGTGGGTGTCCTTCTCTCGTCAGGTTTGTAGTGGTGCCATATTCTTTCCATTTTGCTATAATGGACTTAATGGTGCTCTGTGGGATGTTCAAAGTTTGGGATATTTTTTATAACCCAACCCTGATTTTATACTTCTCCACAACTTTGTCTCTGACCTGTTTGGAGTGCTCCTTGGTTTTCATGTTGCTTGCTTAGTCGTGTTGCAGAGTCAGGGTCCTTCCAGAACAGGTTGATTTATACAGACATCATGTGACAGATCATGTGACACTTTAATTGCACACAGGTGGATCTTAATCAACTAATTATGTGACTGATGAAGTTCATTGGTTGGACCAGCTCTTATTTAGGGGTTTCATATGAAAGGGAGTGAATACCTCCCTTTTTTTTGTACACTCCAGATTTGTGTGTTTGTGTCACAATAAAACAACAATTTTCATCTTTAAAGTGGTTGGCGTGTGGTGTAACTTATAGAATTTCCATTCATTATAATAATTTGAAGTATTAATTTACTTAATTATACAGCATACTCGCTACTTGTTTTTTTTTAACTTATATTATGCTTTTAATGAGGAAATATGCAGTGAAAATAAGTTGATCAGATAAATATGAGAGTCAGAGGGATGTGTTCATACAGAAAATTCTTCCCATGTCACCCCTCTGCTTGCCGACTTGCAAGCAGATATTGGTGCTAGCTTACCAGGCTCTCAAGGGCCAGCATATGTCCAGAGTCTGATCCACCAGTACATGCCAGCCAGATCCCTCCGCTGCTCCTGGTCACCTGGCACCTCCTCCTCTCTGCTCCTGCCCAGCCCGTTTAAGACTACTGTTTGTCCTTGTTCCCCATTGGTGGAATGACCTTCCCATTGAGGTCAGAACTGCTGACTCCCTGACCACCTTTAAGAGCAGACTGAAGACTCACCTCTTCAGGCTGCACCTCTCCCCTTCTTCCCTGCCCACTGTGTAACTGCGTTTCGGTCTAGACCAATGCAGGCTGTGTATGGTCTAGCCTGGGGTTAGCTGTTTTGAGTTCTCTATTGAGTTATACTTTTTATGGTTAGTTTGTTACCTTGGCTGTTTGAGTATTGGTATTTCAAGAGCATAATACACTCGGTATTGCTGTCACTTGTTCAGTTGGCACTAGAACTTTCTTGTCTCAAAGTTTAGCACTTCGTGTACCTGACTTTTGCACTCACTATCAGAGGTGGAAAAACTGGATTGACAAAGTAAAAGTCCTGCTTAGGTTTTCCTTCTGCCTGTGCTCTCAACACAGGTGATTTCACCAATTAGCTCATCAACCTGGCTTAGGGGATGTGGTAATTAGGATCAGCTGGTTCATTGAATTGGCTGGAGCAAAAATGTGGCAGGGTTTTTACTTTCTGCACCCGGGTTTTTCCACCTCTGCTCACTATACATCGCTCTGGATAAGAGTGTCTGCTAAATGCCATGTAATGTAATGTAAAATGCACACAGCAGATAGGACAATGTGATTTCACATGTGTAAATATCACCACCAACAGGGTCTCAAGTGATGTGAGAGAACAGAGTTCAGTGTATGGTCAGGAGATTGTGAGCTTGAATCTCAACAATCCAACAGCCATCCATGGCTGAGAGCCAAAGGAAGTAAAATCAGCTGTACTGTCAAGGTGGGTGGGATGACATTGTTTCACATTAGCAAATTGTAGGTGATTTGACTGGACTGTATGCGGAAGAGGGTCAGATAACACTTTCCTGTAAGTGTGTTATGCTGCCATGTGCAGTTGGAAATCGGCAGGTGACAAAAATAAATAACATAACACCCATGCATAACATCCATTCTTCTTTGAGTGGAACGATTTTTTTTTTTTTTTTTTTTGTGTGTGTGTGTGTGTGTGTGTGTGTGTGTGTGTGCATGTGTACATGTCCTTGTCACAAAAAGTGTGCATGAGCATCGTCAAGCAAAAGAAAAAAAAGACCATTGACCCATTAAAAAACAAAACAAAACCCAGAACCCTACACACTCGTAATTCCATAGTGGTTACTTAGCAACATGATTTCAAATTCTAAAGAAGAACGGGAAAGAAGAAGAGTGCAGGATAAACATGATTGGGTACAGAGATGGAGCAAGGGATGAAACGTGGAGTTTCTCACCAAGTGTGTCTGTGTCCTCCTGAAGTTATGAAACACTGTCTGTATGGACTATTCTGGAGGGAGCATATTTCTGTTTGGGACATCTCCAGAAACCTCATGACAACCTGCCAAAAAATCACCACACAAGGCACATGGTGATTCATACAATGAGCTAATAAGATACTGGGGCCTGTCATAAACATGAGCTGTGAGTCATACTCTGATCAGGCTGCAAAACCTGGACTTGGACATGAACACAGGCATCCTGCTGTGTGTCAAAACTGCAAAGCTGCATCTGTGTGAAGCTGAGAAGTGACTACTGTATAATCATTTCTAATTGTGATCACTGCTAAACGTTTTATCATGGTTTGCAATTTCTGACAAATGTCAAAGTGGCAGCAGGGGTGTAGTTAAGCACCAATTTGTGAATGGAGGGTGAGGCCGAGGAAGGCGAGTGGCAAAGTGATCACACCTGTGCCTTATTAATGGTGTGTGTGTGTGTGTGTGTGTGTGTGTGTGTGTGTGTCTTACAGGGATAGCTGAGGGCTGATATGGAGGGAGGAAGGGAAAGCGTCCATGTGCGCCATGTTTGTGTGTGTGTGCACGCATGTGTGTGAAATCAAGTGCTACTTTGCAAGCTGAAAAGCTTAAATAAAGTTCCTGAAGTACCTAACCCACCTGTCCCCATGCTTCAGTATCCCACCACTCCCAACAAAGGTGGTACACTGGTGTCAAAATCCAGGCCACTGAAGCAAAGTGCTGTAGATGAAGACCTTGCTGTTTAAGGAGCTCATCCATGCTCTCACTGCTGCCCAACAGAACTAGCACCAGGCACTGGTTGCTCTGTGCAATGAGCAGGAATGGTGCTTCGAGGCGCTGCTGCAAGCTCAACAGGAGGATTGCCAGGTGTTCCAGAACCTGCCTGCATTGGCAGGTACCACAGTTGCAGTATCAGCGGGCTTCCCCCAGGTCACACTAATGAAGATGGGGCCTCACAATGGCCTGGAGGCCTTCCTTGCTCACTTTGAGCAAGCCAGGGAGGTGTGGGGGTGGCTGGTCGAGCAGCCTATTGTGCCTACTGTCTATCCTGACCCGGGAAAGTGCAGCTTGCCATGCAGCAACTACTCCTGGACAGCAGGCTGGAGTATCCAGCCCTGAAGTAAGCCATACTGCAATGGGTTAGCTGCACCCTTGAACAACATCACCAGTGCTTCCGCATGCTGACTCTGAAAGAGGTCGGCTGTAGACCCCGAAGCCGTTTGTTTTCAGGATAATGGCTGGCTGATGAAATTATTGGCTGGCTAGCTGACTCAGCCAAAACCTTAATGGCTGCTGCAGCCACCAAAATGTTTATGGCTACAAATGGCTGATACTGTTTCTTCACACCTATGGTCTACATTCAATTGATTATAAGATGCAGTGTACTGGTTACACAGATACATAGGCTATTTCCACAACACAGTTTGGTTAAAAAACTGATTGTACTACAACAAATGGTGTATTTATGATAGCATTTATTGACTATAAGTTATTTATTTATTACATTTATTTATTATTAGTACTTAGATGTATTATTATTATCTCTCTCTCTCACACACACACACACACACACACATACACACGGGTCATTTAACATGAAATCATATGAATTATGAGATATTAAAATATAGTAGGCCCTAGTAGACTTTATTCTGTGCAGTGTACGGCGACGGATTCGCTCTAAATTATCTCCGACCGCCAAGTTCACTAATGTTCTGTCTGCCTTGCCTACCAGGCAAACAGAGCGGTCAGTATATTGCTAGCTGTGGTCAGACTGCAAAGTATGAATCATGAAAGAGTGTCTCTGAGGGAGTCCGGCTTAATTAATGGACGTCACTGTGTGGCATATATCCGGGCGAACGGATCAAACAAATGGTGGGAATAAAAAGCAAATTACCACAGGTCCCCTGGTCTCTTACTTCATTGTAAATATAAATCTAGCAAGATTGTAGTTCAATGCTAATAATAAGCTAATCTGGATTGTTCGAGGAAGGCATCTAGCTATCTACTCTCACTAGCAATGACCAGTGAAGGACTGGCAGCTATCTTACTATGATGAAAGTAGAGTGGTGGAGTACTTTTTTTTATCAATCTCGAAGTATGTGAAACAAACAAACAAAAAAATACCTTTACACTTTCCCTCAGCAGCGGCAAAGAATGCAGCCATCTCGTCGATATCGGAGTCGATTGATGCTCTGGGTGGGTTCCCGGGTTCCCCAGTGTATCGTGGTAACGGTGTGAGGGGCGGGAAGCCAGACAGGTAGTCACAACGGCAAGCTTGTGGTGGCTCTCTGTGCTGTGATATCAGTTCTAAATCTCTACAGTGTATGCCTATATGTCTCTATTGTGTTACTACTAGTGTGTACAGTTGATCATGTTTGTGTCACTTTTCTTGTAGCTCATGATGTGGATAAACCCATTATTTGATGTACACAATTCTTAGTGGCTCAGCCAAATTTTATTAGATAGCGGCTCAAATTGGCTTAGAAAATTATTGGCTGGCGGCGGCTCAAATTCTAAATGGCGGTTTTAGCAGCGCCTGGCGGCGGCTTCGGGGTCTAGTCGGCTGCCTGGCCATTTGTGTTCAGCCAGCAGCTCCAGGACGCCTGCCGGTGGTAGCTGAATGCAGATGATTGTTATACCAAGGGTACCATTGATGTCGTCACACTGGAGTAATTAATTGCTCAGCTGCCAGGAGGAACAGCTAAGTGACTGCCCGGTGTCACTGGATAGAGCCATCACTCAGGCTGAGGACCATCTGGCAGCAGTTCTGGCAGCAGGTGGACAGCCTGACTCTTTTCTCTCTCTCTCTCTGTCTCTCTCTTTCTTCCTTCCTTCCTCCCATCACCTCCCTGTCCCTGCACCACTGAAGCAAGGGTTGACTCCCCTGTAGCTGGCTCAATTAGCCCGTGGTTCCCCTCTCCCCTCTTTCTCTTGTGTTTCTGTGTCTCCTCCCCTTCAGGTGAGTGATCCTCGAGCCACTTGTTCAGAGATGAGGCTTGGGCTGGTGTGCTCACAGTGTGGTGAGCCTGGGCACTTCCAGGACCAGTGCCACATGATGGAGGTCAGGGCAGTGGTCTGGATCCCTGACACACCAGAGACTGCCCCCAATTAAGCTGGAGCATACCGCATATCAGTGATTATCCAAGGGGGTGTATATCACATGTTTATGAATTCAGGCCGCAATCAGGCCTCCATCCACCAAAGTGTGGTGCAAGACGAGGCATTGGGTACAGCGTTTTTGGTGAAGGTTCTGTGTGTGCATGGGGATGTTCATACCTGCTGGTGTCTGTCCAAATTCAATTTCTGGGGAAAAACCAAAGTATGGAGGTAGTGGTTAGTCCAAGCCTCACACACCCACTAATCCTGGGAACAAATTGGCTGGGGTTTAAGTATTTGATGGAGCAAGTAGTGGTCTTGCAGTAACACGTCACAGGGGGATCTTATCATAGTGTTGGCCCAGGAGGCTGTCTCAGAGCCATCTATGTCAGCTCCGTGTCATAGCGACACGGAGAGTGGGGAGTGCTGTGGCCCTCCCCACTCTCTTGGGAGTTCCCAAGAGGATTTCCCTCATGAGCAGGGACAGGAGGGAACACTGCAACATGCTTTTGACAAAGTGAGAGTAATCAATGGTCAAACCCTCCAGCCCAATGTTGTGCTCGCCTGCCCATACTTTTCAGTAATGAAGGATAAGTTGTATCGAGTGATGTAGGACACTCAACTGGTGAAAATGAGACCCAGTTGTTGGTTCCAAAGAGCATCAGGGAACTCATTCCATGTGGCTCATTATAACCCTATGGCAGGACACCAAGGGCAGGATAAAACACTGACCCATCTCATGGCCCGTTTCTATTGGCCAGGGATTTGTGGGGATATCCACAGGTGGTGTGCGGCATGTCACAAATGCCAGCTGCTGAATCCAGTGGCCACTTCAAAACCACCATTGTGTCCTCTTCCTTTAATTGAGACACCCTTTGAATAAATTGGGATGGACCTTGTTGGGCTGTTAGATTGGTTTGCATGAGGGCATCGCTTTATTTTAGTCTGAGTGGACTATGCAACGTGATACCCGGAAGCAGTACCACTGTGTAACATTTCCATGCATAATGTCACAGAGGCACTATTTAAACTTATCTCCCATGTCTGAATTCTGAAAGAAATCCTGACTGATCAGGGCACTATGTTTATGTCACATATCCTTTGTGATCTCTACAAGTTACTGGAGGTTAGTTCAATCTGCACAAGCATTTATCACCCACAGATAGACAGATTGGTCAAGTGATTTAACCAAAATTTAGAAACTTAATTCATAAGTTTGTGAGCAAAGACACATGTAACTGGGATAAATGGCTTCATCCCCTGTTATTCGCAGCATGAGAGGTCCCACAAGCCTTCACAGGGTTTTCCCCATTTTAATTATAGTAATTACCTCTATCTTCTTAAAGTATGGAACAAGGGGGTCCCCATGACTTTGGTGATGGTAGTTCTGGAGAGGGAGGAGCTGGGACTGGAGGTAAAAACAAATGTTTCCACTCAATCCACCCTTATATTCCTTGTGTATTGTGGCAATGGGGGCATGGTCATGCATCAGCTGTGAATGGCGAGAAGGCAGGTTGAACCAGCATGTGATGAAGTGCACCTGTGTCAAATTACTGGCTGTCTATTAACCTGTGTCTCTGTGTGTCTTTCAGACAGTCAAGAATGAGAGAGAGAGAGAGAGAGAGAGAGAGAGAGAGAGAGAGCTGTGACACACTGTTGCGTGTGTGTTTAGTGTGTTAGTGTCATGAAAAGTCATTGAAAAGTGTGCCAATAAAATGAACTCACCTGTTCTGAAGCCTACTTCCTATTCCTCTGTTTCCCAAAGTTAGAAAGTTGTTACACTGGTGCCGAAACCAAGGCCTGAGGAACGAATGCTGCCATGGGATCTGAACCAGTCCAAGGACTCCCCCAAATGCTCACCGACGACCTCCAGCACCAGCAGCATGCCCTCGTCGCACTGTCCATCGACCAGGGATGGTGCTTCCGGGATCTCCATGAAGCACAGGCAGAGGATTGGCAGGTGATCCAGAGCTGGGTCCAGTCTGTGGATGCTCTAGCTGGCATTCCTGCAGCCAGCGTGCCCGTCCAGCTGGTGAAGATGGGGAGACAGGACGACCCCAATGCCTTCATTGAGCTGTTTGAGCATGTCATGGAGGTGAGCTCATGGGCAACTTCAGAGTAGGCAGCTTGACTACTGCCGCTCCTGTCGGGGGAAGCCCAGCTCGTGGCTCGACAGCTCCTAGCCACCAACATTCTGCAGTACCCCCACCTGAAGCAAGCCATTTTACAGCATGTTGGATGTGGCCCAGAAGAGCAGAGCTAGAGCTTCTACATGCTGGCTTGCAACAAAGTGGGCCAGCCGTTCCTGTTTGCCAAACAGCTCCAGGGTGCCTGCCAACATTGGCTTCTGGCCGGCAAGTGCGATTTCAAAGCCATCATCGAGCAAGTGACACTGGAACAGTTCGTTGCTCAGCTGCCAAGCGGGATATCAGTGTGGGTCCAGTGTCACTGAACGACGTTGCTGGAGGAGGTGGTCTGACTGGCTGAGGATCATCTGACAGTGTATCCAGAAACAGGCTCTGTTACAACTCCCTTTCTCGCTCAATCACTTTCGCTTTCTCCTTCTCCTCTTTCCTTGCTTGTCCCCTATCCCAGGCCTGCAGAAATGGGGGCCAACTCCACTGAAACCTGCTCCTCACACTCGTGTCTATCCTCGTGTTTCCACTCTCCCTTCTCCTTCTGTGTCTGTGCCGCCATTAAACCCCTCTCTCTCTCCACAGGTGAACTTGTCCATGCCCGTCAGAACTGTGAGCGAGCCCGGGCAGGTCTGTAGATGCGGAGGGAAGGTAGGGAATTAGTGCTTCCACAAGGAGGTGGGGCTACTGATTTGCATTCCTGATGCATCTCAAGCTTCCCCTGATCGAGCCGGGGTGTACAGGATAGCTGTGGGTATTCAAGGGGGTACACTTCAGGCTTTGGTGGATTCAGGTTGTAATCAGACATCAAAACCTGACCCAATGCGGGGCACTGGGAAGTGCATGTTTGGTGAAGGATAAAAGTGTGTGCATGGTGATATACACAAATATCCACTGATGCCCTTCACTATCCACTTCCGGGGAGGAAAACATAGCATAGAGACCGCGGTTAGTCTGAGTCTCACTCACCCTCTGATCCTGGGAACTGATTGGCCAGGGTATAAAACATTAATGAAACAAATAGTAGTGAGTGAATCCTGCAGTAGCATGTCATGGGGGGATTCCACCACAACATTGGCTGGGGAGGTGGTCTTGGGCACACCCGCATCAGCTACACGTCATGATGACACAGAGAGTGGGGAGAGCCATCCTCCCTCTCTGGGGAATCTCTTAGGGGACTTCCCATTGGAGCAGGTGCATGACGAGACTCTGAGACACACCTTTGACCAAGTGAAAGTAATTGATGGCCAAATCCTCCAACCTAATGTTGTGCTTTCCTTCCTGCACTTTTCTATTATTAAGGATAGACTATATCAAGTGATGCAAGACACTCAAACTAAAGAAAAGATAACACAGATGTTGGTCCCAAAGAGCTGCAGGGAACTTTTATTCCATGTGGCTCATCATAATCCTATGGCTGGGCATTTGGGGCAGGATAAAACAATAAATCATCTTATGGCCCATTTCTATTGGCCAGGGATTCCCACTGATGTTCACAGGTGGTGTGTGGCATGTCATGAATGCCAGCTGGTAAATCCAGTGGCCACACCAAAAGTGCCATTGCGCCCATTGCCATTGATGGAGATTCCCTTAGAAAGAATTGGCATGTATCTCATCGGGCCATTAGGTCGATCTGCAAGCGGGTGTTGCTTTGTATTAGTAATCGTGGATATGCAATGCGATACCTGGAAGCAGTGCCTATCCGCAATATCTCAGTATGCAGTGTTGTGGAGGCACTCTTCTGCATTATCTCCTGAGTTGGGATTCTGAAAGAAATCCTGACTGATCAAGGCACTATGTTTATGTCATGCACATTGTGTGAATTATATGAATTATTGGGGATTAAATTGATTCGCACTAGTGTTTATCATCCGCAAATGGACAGGCTGGTCAAACGATTTAACCAAACACTTAAGAACATTATTTGTAAGTTCATTCATGGGGATGCTAAAAATTGGGACAGGTGGCTAGACCCTCTGTTTGCAGTGGGCAAGGTCCCACAGTCCTCCACTGGGATTTTCCCTTTTGAATTGCTGTATGGGCGCAAGCCCTATGGTGTCAGACATCATTAAAGAAAATTGGGATTAGGGGCCTTCTCAAAGTCATTCATTATCTCATTATCTCTAGCCGCTTTATCCTGTTCTACAGGGTCGCAGGCAAGCTGGAGCCTATCCCAGCTGACTACGGGCGAAAGGTGGGGTACACCCTGGACAAGCCACCAGGTCATCACAGGGCTGAGACATAGTCACAGACAACCATTCACACTCACACCTATGGTCAATTTAGAGTCATCAGTTAACCTAACCTGCATGTCTTTGGACTGTGGGGGAAACCGGAGCACCCGGAGGAAACCCATGCGGACACGAGGAAGAACATGCAAACTCCACACAGAAAGGCCCTCGTCGGCCACGGGGCTCAAACCCGGACCTTCTTGCTGTGAGGTGTCAGCACTAACCACTACACCACCGTGCCACCCCTTCTCAAAGTAAAAATTAAATTTAGTACGTTCTTGACCTGAGAGCAAAACTCCATTTACTGAGTCACATAACCCAGGAAAATTTGCTACAGGCCCAAGAACATCAATCTCACTTGTACAACAGAAGGGCACAGTTAAGGGAATTTGCAGTGGGAGATAAAGTCCTCATTTTACTGCCCACCTCAAGTTCAAAATTCCTCGCCAAGTGGCAAAGGCCCTTTGAGGTCACACAGCGAATTGGGGAGGTTGACTCTGAGGTCAAATGACCAGATAGGGGTGACACATATCAAATGTACCACCTCAATCTCCTGAAACCATGGAGAGAGGAGGTTCCTGTGGCTCTGGTGACAGTAGATCTGGAGAGGGTGGAGCTGGCCCAGAAATAAGTCCAAAAAGTGCAGCCCAATTCACCCTGGTCCTCTGTGGAGACCATCTCTTACCGTCCCAAAGAGCATAAGTAATTAGGTTGCAGGAAGAATACTCCAATGTGTTCTCGCCCCTCCCTGGTCATACTAGCCTCATAGAAAACCACATTGAGACTCCTCCAGAGGTGGTGGTGTGCAGCTGCCCATATTGGCTCCCTGAACACAAGGAAAAATGTGGTTCAGGATGAACTTCAGGCTATGCTTAAAGCATATGCGCAGATCCATGGCCTCACTTTCGTTTATAAATGCCTCGAGACCTCAAGAATGGCACAGGAATAGTTTTCAGCGTTAACAATAAATCTAATATAGTAATTTTTATGATTAAAGTGATTTATATAGGTAGCGGTCTGAGTGAATGATGTCGATGTCTATAACGTCATAACAGAAAGTGCATCGGTCTCATCGCCATTTCTGCTATACTAAAACACCAAGCTGACTGCAACTCCGATCCTCCATTTTGAGCTAATTTATCACCATGCCATGTAGATGTGTTTTTGGCCGGTGCAGCAACATGACAGAAGCTGGATTTATATTGCATTCATGGCCCAAGAATGTTCAAACTGCAAAGATTTGGACGCGCTTTGTGAGAAATTCACAGGCACGTTGGGCACCTATGAAGTGGTCTCTCCTCTGCTCTGCACATTTTACTGAAGACTCATACGAAACCTCTGATCTGTTGAGGAGCATTGGCTATAAGCCCATATTGAAAGAGGGTGCAGTACCAACAATTAAAGAAAAATAAAACTACAAGAAAAGGAAAGTATTTATTTTATTTAATTATTTTTCTTTAAAAGGAAAGTAAGTTCAGTTGCACCAGTCCTCCTGGAGTGAGCTGAGGGTTGTTGGTAAAACCCAGGATGGAATGGGACAGGATATATTGCTTGGGCAGTGACCTCCCTGCAGTTGTTGCTCAAACCAGTGACATCCCGTTCTCTCCAGGGTTTTAGTAATTGCCTGAGCCCAGCAGTAATGGTGGACTACACAGTATGAAGAAAAGTGAATGAGTGGAGCAGCCGTCTTATATCTAAACTGGATATTGCTGCCATCTCGCCCTGACATGGAAGGAGTGAACAAATGGAGAACTGAATAAACAACTGAAAGTCAGATTGTTTCAAAAACAATCGGCCTTCAAGAAGCGAGAACACAGAAGGGTAAGCTCTGACTCTCATTTGGATTAAAAAAAACAACCCAACACGTTGTTTACCTGCATTTAGATTAATACATGTAACTTGTATTGTGTGTTTAAGTTACTGGTATAAGATTATTTAATTTGCTTCAGAATGTGATTATCTCAGTTCATTTGATTATTTAATTAGCCTTTTATGTTTTATTAGTGAAAATGCATGCATGTACGTGTATGTTGCATAAGTTATAACACCTATCCTGTTTTAATGAGAGTCAACCCACAATCAATGAAGTCAAATCAATCTTAGTTGAGCAAGTCAGGAATGGTATTTCTTACTGTAGCAGTTTGGTATGAGTGGGTGGAGCACAGAGGACGGCAGGACAGAGATCAGTTTATAATAAGGGTCATTCCGTGCCAACTCACCTAAGGGTCCCCACATCACCGTCTCAGATTTTGCTCAAAAAATTCTATAATCAAGAATCATATGTTTGTACCACACATGCAAAATATTAGCTCCCAATTCATTGTAGTTTTGGAACTACTGGCCTTTGAAATTTTGATGTCAAAATACCACATGACGAAATGGCTCTTTCCCCAACTTCAGAGACCCATAACTTTTTATTGCAGCTATCTAGACAGTTGTGTTTGCAGATTCTTACTGAATGATACCCACTCTTTTCAAATCTGTTGTCAGAAAGCCTCTGAAGGACATACGTTTTGCATAATGGGAAGCCAAAAATGACGTTCTGGCCAAAATCACATAAAATTCATTAAAACTCTAGGGGGCATAGTAGAAATATGAAGCTAGTTAGATTTTTTTCCTCACTACATAGTATTTGTAGGGTTGTTATCTGTTCACAGAAACATATTTTGCCATGAAATTTCAATTCCTGAATTTACAAAAAAATTTTTAACATCTTACGTCCTTTCCGAGGGGGCTAAAATAGGGCATTTTCGCCATCTTATTTGGTCATGTGGCTAGGGGTTTAGGATCTTCAAATTTTTTGTGAAGATGCTCTCATATAAGATGTAACTACTCCCTGATTTTTTTTAACAAACGCCCCTTGCTTCATATTTTAATAATTTTTTTTGTACATGGACAGTTTCATCATTTTTCACTTTTTTCCACATTCAGAACTCTGTAACTCTAAATTGGAAGATTCCTACTAGCAGCTATTTCAGATTTACATACACTGACACACAAATTTTCATATTTTAGTAGTTGTATGCCCAAGAAATTCATATTTTTCTTTCTATTGGGACCTAAAAACAGCTATTTGGCCAAAAATGACAAAAACGCTGGGCAGCTTTTAATAAACAAGGGAATAATAAAGGGGTGTTTTGCACACAAATTAAGGCTTATAAGAACCTAATCTAGGCATACACATTTCCTGAACAACTTTTTCTGTATTGTATATTATTTTTTGCAATTAGAAAATTTTAGGTATAATTGCAATTTTTGTTGAATATCCTTGGAAAATATAGAAAAATAACAACAAAATTCTGGAGTAGTATTTTTTATATACTTCAAGGTTGTGTAAGCACAAAACATTTAGCAATGAGGTTTTATTTACATATTAACACATTCAATGATCCATGATCATGATGTTGAAAAACATCACAAGATTTGTACATAATTTAAAGTCAAATATGGGCATCCGTGATAATGGGTAATTCATTCACAGGCAGTACAGTTTCATGTGATGTGCTAAGACACTCATAAACTGTCATCTAGTAGTACATAAGTTAAAACTTAAGTCTTTCACAAGTTTGAAGTCATCCTCTGTTAGTTGGTAATGGCGTCCCCCACTTTTTATGTTTGGGGCCTCTACCACACAAAGGACATGAAGCAAAGGCACCCAACATTCATCTTTCCTGCTTTGTGGTGGCCATGAGAATGTGTTGCCTCGTCCTTGTCTCATGAAATTGACATACACATCATTTTCTTCTTCATTTCTGGTGACAATATTTCCAATGTACCATTTTCTGTCATAAACACAGGCAATATATTTGCCTGGCTGGTACATATTTGGTGCAGATTGGGACATTTGGCTTGGGGCCTGTAACTGGGACTGTAAAACTGGTGTGGTTTCAGGTCCTATGTCCACTACCGATGATGGTACCACATCAGAAGAAACCCTTCTCATCTCCAGCTGAGTGGGTGCAATTGGGCAGAAGCTGTGATGAGATCTTGTTCCAGGATAGAAAAAGTCACCACATCTTTAATTTATGAGGAAAATAGCCCATTCCCTCCAGAACTTGAAAAATATCAAGTCAACATTTTTGTCATTTTTGGCCAAATAGCTGTTTTTAGGTCCCAATAGAAAGAAAAATATGAATTTCTTGGGCAGACTACTACTAAAATATGAAAATTTGTATGTCAGTGTATGTAAATCTGAAATAGCTGCTAGTAGGAATTTTCCAATGTAGAGTTACAGAGTTCTGAATGTGGAAAAAAGTGAAAAATGATGAAACTGTCCATGTACAAAAAAAATTATTAAAATATGAAGCAAGGGGCGTTTGTTAAAAAAAATCAAGGAGTAGTTACATCTTATATGAGAGCATCTTCACAAAAAACTAGAAGATCCTAAACCCCTAGCCACATTAACAAATAAGATGGCAAAAATGCCCTATTTTAGCCCCCTCGGAAAGGACGTAAGATGTTAAAAAATTTTTTAAAAATTCAGGAATATAATTTTCATCGCAAAATATGTTTCTGTGAACAGATAACAACCCTAAAATTACTATGTAATGAGGAAAAAAATCTAACTAGTTTCATATTTCTACTAGGCCCCTTTGAGTTTTAATGAATTTTAAGCGATTTTGGCCAAAATGCCATTTTTGGCTTCCTATTATGCAAAAAGTATGTCCTTCAGAGGCTTTCTGGCAACAGATTTGAAAAGAGTGGGTATCATTCAGTAAGAATCTGCACACACAACTTTCTAGATAGCTGCAATAAAAAGTTATGGGTCTCTGAAGTTGGGGAAAGAGCCAATTTCGACGTGGTGTTTTGACATCAATATTTCAAAGGCCTGTAGTTCCAAAACTACAACATAATTGGGGGCTAATATTTTGCATGTGTGGTACAAACATATGATTCTTGATTAGAGAATTTTTTGAGTAAAATCTGAGACGGTGATGTGGGGGAGTTCCTGAAATTTAGGTGAGTTGGCACGGAATGACCCATAAGGCTTTATTGCCACACTTTTCAGTCTAACAATATCGTAACCCAACAGACACACCCACGCAACCAGCATCTAGCTTGGGGATCAGCTCCTCTGCTCTCTGCTCTCCTTCTTTAAATAGGGCGCGGTCACTGGGAAGACACACACAAACACAGGCTAATTGGCGTCAGGTGTAGGGATTCTGCCACTTACCTTCCCTGACTCCACCCTCCTGTCACAGACCGGCGCTTGACCACGCCCCCGCTGCCACACTTACTTTCACCATAAATTTTTATTTATATGACTTTGGTCTATAACTGTAAAAGGCCTCGGCCTTAAAACTGGTTACTGCTGTGACATCACGCACTCAGGGCTGGCTGGCTCAGTGGAGCAGCTCGAATGCCAACTTTGCAGTCGATTTTAACTCTCAAAAATATATTTTTTAAATTCCCATTTATGCAGCATACAAGAGTCAAGGATGGAGATACTATCCACTCAGAAATTTATTTAAAAATAAAGGCTCTGCGTATCTCCTTTAAGATAGGAATAATTGAGGAGTCACACAGCGACTTGAGCAGCCCAGTGGTCTTGGTTCCCAAGACCGATGGGTCGATCCAATTCTGTGTGGACGATAGATAAGTCAATGCGGTGTCTAAATTTGATGCATATCTGATGTCCCGCATTGACGAATTGCTCGATCGGTTAGGCGTGGCTTGCTTTTACTTGACACTGGATTTGACAAAGGAATTTTGGCAGATCCCCTTGATTCCATTATCCCATGAGAAAATGGCCTTTTCCACTCCATTTGGCTTATACCAATTTGTCACCCTTCCTTTCGGGTTGTTTGGGGCTCCAGCAACATTTCAGCATCTCATGGACCGAATTCTCCATCTCCACAATGCATATGCGGTGGCCTACTTAAATGATATAATCATTTATAGTAATAACTGGGAGTTGCACCTACAACATCTGAGGGTGGTTCTGAGGTCACTGAGACATGCTGGGCTCACCGCGACCCCAAAGAAGTGTGCAATTGGATGGGTGGAAGTACAGTATCGGGGCTTCCACTTAGGTCATGGGCAGGTGCGTCCCCAAATTGATAAGACTACAGCGATTCTGGCCTGCCCGCAAGCTAAGACCAAAAAGGGGGTGAGACAGTTCCTGGGGCTGGCTGGCTATTATAGGCAGTTTGTGCCTAATTTTTCAGATGTCACCAGCCCACTGACTGACCTCACTAAAAAGGGGGCACCAGATCTGGTCCAGTGGATGGCACTGTGGGAACGGGCTTTTGCTCAGGTAAAAGTGGTTTTATGTGGGTGCCCGCTGTTTCATTCTCCTGATTTTTCTCTTCCTTTTGTTTTACAGACTGATGCATTGGACAGGAGGGCTGAGGGCTGTTTTGTCCCAGGTGGTGGAGCGTCTGGTGCTGTACATCAGCTGCAAGCTCTCCTTGTGAGAGTCAAAGTACAGCACAATAGAGAAGGAGTATCTGGCCATCAAGTGGGTGGTCCTCACACTCTGGTACTACCTGCTAGGATGCCCATTCACCCTCTGTTCTGACCATGCTCCACTCCAGTGGCTCCACCACATGAAGGATGCCAATGTGCGGATTACTCATTGGTATCTGGCCCTTCAGCCCTTAAAGTTTGAGGTGGTCCACAGGCCAGGGGCACAGATGGTGGTTGCAGATTACCTCTCCTGCCGGGGGTCAGCTGCAGTCGGGCGGTAGGGGTATGTGGCAGCGGGGGCGTGGTCGAGCATTGGCTGTGAATGGCAAGGAGGCAGGTTGAACCAGCAGGCAGCATGTGATGAGGTGCACTTGTGTCAAATTACTGGCTGTCTATTAACCTGTGTCTCTGCGTGTCTTTCAGACAGTCAGGAACAAGAGAGAGAGCTGTGACACCCGTTGCATGTGTGTTTAGTGTGTTTGGGTCATGAAAAGTCACTGAAAAGTGTGCCAATAAAACAAACTCATTTGTTCTGAAGCCTGCTTCCCATTCCTCTGTTTCCTAAAGTTAGAAATTTGTTACATGTATGTCAACAATGCTCCCGACTCCATCTGTTCCAACTCAACCATCACCCTTTTTGTGGACGACTCTAAATTGTACCATGCTATTGACCAGCCTGTTGCTGAGAGTCTTCTTCAAAGTGACCTAGATTGACTATACAAGTGGAGTCAGGACTGGTCAGTGGAGTTCAGTGGAATTAAATGTAAAGCGCTACACGTTTCCAAGAAGAAAACTCCATCTTCAAGCAGGAATTACATCCTTGAGGGTTGACAGCTTGAATGCGTATCATCCATCACTGACCTTGGAATTACAGTGTCTCATGACATGTCCTGGTCAAGGCATATAGAAGTCACTGTTGTGAAAGCCAATAGTTTAAGTTTAGTTTAGTTTAATAGAGTTCATCATAAATCCATACAAAGTTGATTGACAGGTGAAAATTACAGGACGGATAGTCCCAATTGACAATTTTCCCTTGCACAAATGTAAAAATATTGTTGCTGATAAACTATGAAAATATTGTGAAGAAAATTTAGTGAATGAACATTCCTATTCTCTGTGTTTCTGTGTGTTGAGCTCAAATGTGCACTGAGAAAAGTTGTTTTTCCCACATGGTGTAATTGCCTTTCTGTGCCCTTGGCTGGTGATAATCAGGGTGTCTGGATTCTCCCTAACCACGCATCTGCCTGCACATCCCATAGCATGCCAGGTGCACACTTTAACAAAGCTTCATAGACAGTCTCGAGCCAATCACGTGAAGATGCAAGTAGTAAGTGAATGCCTTTAGAGTATAATAGATAACAGCCACTAAGACACAACTCAGAATGCACACTCCGGGCATCACCTGAAGTGGTGTCTTCTTCTTCTTTTTCCTTTCCTGTTTTATATCTCTGTTTTATATGATCTACTATAATAAATAAATGAAAAGACAACTGCTAAGCATTCTGATGTGTTTATTAGAAGTTTCCATTATAATATATAAACAAATTATGTATACAATGCTTAAACAATGAAAAAAAAACAGTTTCTAATATCCTATTATTAATAAAATAGATAACTGACCATGGTGGCCGGTATGTACCATAGGTAGCTTTTCAAAGTATAAAGTATGAAGTCGACTCTTAAATACAGTTAAACTGGTTGCGTTCTTAATGTTTGAAGAAAGGCTATTCCATAGTTTAACAGTTCTTGAGAAATAGGATTCCTGAAAGTAGTTCTGTTTATGACTGGAAAGAGGACGGTAGTTAGCAGCATCAAAGTTCCGGGTGGAATAGCAAGATGTACCAGGAATTAGTAAGCTGGAAAAATTAGCAGTATTAGTGCCAGACTGAATCTTGTAAAACAGTATCAAGTCACAAATCTCACACCTGTGTTCCAATGATAAAAGTTTCAGAGATTTAAGTCTATGTAGCAGACATCAGAGGGAGGGTAATTTAAAATAAACTTAGCGGCACGTCTCTGAATGTTCTCTATTAAAGCTTTGTGCTTTACTGTGTATGGTGACCATAAATTACATGCATATTCAAGGTAGGGCCTCACTAAGGTACAGTAGAGGAGCTGCCTTGTTGTAGTATCACTTATGTCCCAGCAGACACACTTCACAAGCCCTAACAATTTGTTAACCTTTGCACACGTGCTCGATGTGAGTTCCCCATGACAGATCCTTGGTCACAAGTACATCTAGATCTGTTGTCTGAGTTGCATAAGACTTTTGGTCTCTGTGGCAGCGGGGGCGTGGTCAAGCGTCGGTCTGTGACGGCGGAGTCAGAGAAGGTAAGTGGCAGAATCACTGCACCTGATGTTGGTTAATCTACTTGTGTGTCTTCCCCAGTGACCACACCCTATATAAGGACATAGAGAGCAGAGGAAGGGGGCTCTGTCCCCAACCAGACGACTGGTGTGTGTGTGCAGAGCTGGAGAGTTATTTTGAGTCTGAAAAGTCCGAAATAAAAGTTTGTGTGGAACTTAATTCTGGCCTGCCGTCTTTCTGTGCTCCTCCCCTATGAACTGCCACAGTGGTGCTGAAACCGGGAACCGAGCACAGGAAAAGAACAGCCCCATGGAGTCCTCCCCATTTGCAGACCTGGTCCACGCCCTTGCCACGGCCCAGCAGAGCCAGCACCAGGCTCTAGTCACCCTCCAGAAGGAGCAGGAGCACCGGTTCGAGGCCCTAGTGTTGGCGCAGCAGGAAGACTGACAGGCGTTCCGGCACCTCCTCGCGTCGGCGGGGTCCACCACCTCCACCGCTGCAGGCCCTTCTCCCCTCACCCTAACTAAGATGGGCCCACATGACAACCTTGAGGCCTTCCTCATGCTCTTCGAGCAGGCAGCAGAGGCCTCGGGCTGGCCGGTGGAACAGCACGCGGCGCGCCACCTCCCCTGCTAACGGGCGAGGCGCAGTTGGCCACGCTACAGCTCCCCGCTGACCGCCGGCTGGCCTACGCGGACCTTCGCCAGGCCGTCCTCCAGCAGGTGGGGTGCACCCCTGAACAGCAGCGACAGTGCTTCCGCGCTCTGCATCTGGAGGAAGTCGACTGGCCGTTCGCGTTTGGCCAGCAGCTCCGGGATGCCTGCTGGCAGTGGCTGAGTGCCGACAACCGTGACACGGAGGGGATCATCGATCAGGTGGTACTGGAGCAGTTCATCATCCACCTACCAGAGGGGACCGCAGAGTGGGTCCAGTGCCACCGCCCAGCGTTGCTGGATCAGACCATCGAGTTGGCGGAGGACCATTTGGCGGCTGTCCTGACAGCAGGACAGCGGACATCCTCTTCTTCCCTCTTCTCTCTCTCTCTCTCTCTCTCTCCCCCCCTCTCTCCTCCTGTGTCTTGTCCTTGCCCAGTTCCCCCACCGTGGAGGCGGGGGCCGGCCCCACCCCAGCCGGCCCGTCTCACCCGCGGTGCCCTCCCGTTTTTCCCTTCTGTGTCTGTCTCTCCCCCCCCCCCCAGGTGAGTGATCCCCAGAGTGCCGGTGCAGAGAGGAAGCCCTGGCCGGTTTGCTGGCGCTGCGGGGAGCCGGGCCACCTCCAACAGCAGTGCTTGGCGATGGAAGTGGGTGCGGTGGTTCGGATCCCTGATGCACCAGGAGTCGCCCTCAATCGGGCCGGAGCGTATCGCATACCGGTGAGTATCCAAGGGGATACATATCAGGCTTTGGTGGACTCTGGCTGTAATCAGACCTCAATTCACCAAAGCCTGGTGCAAGACAAGGCATTGGGGGGAGCACAGGGGGTGAAGGTGTTGTGTGTGCACGGGGATGTTCACAGCTACTCTTTAGTGTCGGTCCACATTTTTTTCTGAGGGGAAAAATTTAGAGCAAAGGTGGTGGTTAATCCTCGCCTCACCCACTCGATAATTTTGGGGACTGATTGGCTGGGATTCGGGGAGTTAATGAGCCATCTAGTGAAGAGTGGGTCCTGCCATAGTTCAGCAGGGGAGGTCCCGGTGTCGCTTTGGCGGGAGCAGCTGTCACAGAGCCATCTACGTCATCTCCACGTCAGAGTGAGGAGCAGCAGGCTCCTCCTCCCTCGCTCGGGGAATCCCTTGCGGATTTCCCGTTAGAGCAGTCGCGAGATGAGTCTCTGCGGCATGCGTTTGACCAAGTGAGAGTAATCGATGGTCAACTGCTCCAGCCATACGCCACCCCATCCTTCCCCTATTTTTCTATTATGAGAGATAGGCGCAGTGACCAAGTGACGCAGGACACTCAGACTAAAGAGCAAGTCACACAGCTTTTGATTCCAAAGAGCCGCTGGGAATTGGTATTCCAGGCGGCTCACTTTAATCCCATGGCTGGACAATTAGGGCAGGATAAGACACTAGCCCGACTAATGGCCCGGTTCTATTGGCCAGGGATTCACAGCGATGTCCGTAGGTGGTGTACGGCGTGCCGCGAATGCCAGTTAGTAAATCCAGCGGCCATTCCAAAAGCACCTTTGCGCACTCTCCCATTAACCGAGACCCCGTTTGAAAGAACTGGGATGGATCTCGTCGGGCCATTAGATCGGTCAACACGAGGGTACCGCTTTATTTTAGTTCTGGTGGACTATGCAACGTGATACCCGTAAGCAGTGCCTCTTCGCAATATCTCAGCACGCAGTATTGCGGAAGCGCTCTTCCGAGTCATCTCCCGAGGTGGAATCCCGAAAGAGATTCTGACTGACCAAGGCACCTCGTTTATGTCACGTACACTGAATGAACTATATGGATTATTAGGAATTAAGCCGATCCACACCAGCATTTATCACCCACAAATGGACGGTTTAGTTGAACGATTCAATCGCACCCTCAAGAATATAATTAAAAAATTCATAAGTGAGGATGCACATAATTGGGATAAATGGGTCGGACCCTTGTTATTTGCAGCGCGAGAGGTCCCCCAAGCCTCCATGGGGTTCTCCCCATTTGAATTGTTATATGGGCATAAGCTGCGCAGCATTCTCGATGTGCTGCGAGAAAATTGGGAGGAGGGACCTTCACCCAGTAAAAATGAAATTCAATACGTTATGGACCTGCGTGCAAAACTCCACACACCCACACACCTTACCCAGGAGAATTTGCAGTATCTGGGCTTCAGTATCTGGGCTTCCACTTGGGCAACAGGCAGGTGCATCCCCATATTAACAAGACAGCAGCAATTGCGGCCTGCCCGAGGCCCAAGACCAAAAAGGGGTTGAGACAGTTCTTGGGGCTGGCTGGCTACTATCGTAGGTTTATACCTAATTATTCGGACATCACCAGCCCGCTGACTGATCTGACTAAAAAGGGGGCACCAGATCCGGTCCAGTGGATGGAGCAATGCCAGTGGGCTTTCTCTGAGGTGAAGGCTGCACTGTGCAGGGGGCCACTGTTAGACTCCCCTGACTTTTCTCTCCCCTTTACGTTGCAGATGGACGCGTCAGACAGAGGTCTGGGGGCCGTTCTGTTCCAGGAGGTGGAGGGGGAGGACCGCCCCGTGGTGTACATAAGCAGGAAGCTGTCGGTGCGTGAGGGGCGCTACAGCACCATCGAAAAGGAGTGCCTGGTGATCAAGTGGGCGGTCCTTGCCATCCGCTACTACCTCCTGGGGTGCCCTTTCACCCTCTGTTCGGACCACGTGCCCCTCCAGTGGCTCCACCGCATGAAGGATGCCAACGCGCGGATCACCTGTTGGTATCTGGCACTCCAGCCCTTTAATTTCAAGGTGGTCCTCAGGCTGGGGGCATAGATGGTCGTGGCGGACTTCCTCTCCCATCAGGGGGAGGGGGCGGAGTCGGCTGCAGGCCAGACGGCTGGCCGGCCTGAGTCAGGCGGTGTGGGTATGTGACAGCGGGGGCATGGTCAAGTGTCAGTCTGTGACTGGAGGGCAGAGTCAGGGAAGGTAAGTGGCAGAATCACTGCACCTGATGTTGGTTAATCTGTTTGTGTGTCTTCCCCAGTGACCACACCCTATATAAGGAGAGAGAGAGCAGAGGAAGGGGGCTCTCTCCCCAACCAGATGAATGGTGTGTGTGTGTGCAGAGCTGGAGAGTTATTTTGAGTCTGAAAAGTCTGAAATAAAAGAGTTTGTGTGGAACTTAATTCTGGCCTGCCGTCTTTCTGTGCTCCTCCCCTACGAACTGCCACAGTCTCCTCAAAAGGAGTCCTCAATGAGAAAGCTCCTCTACTGTGTGCTCGTCCAGCCAAAGCTTGAACATGGTTGCTGTTTTGGTTACCTTGTACTATCAAGCATGAATATTCCTTGAAGAATGTTCAGAAAAGAGCAACTAAACTTACACTGAACTATCCCCAGAACATGACTGATAACCAGAGACTGCCTAAACTTAATCTATTCCCTCTACAACATTGTAGGGAAATATCTGATTTACTACTTTTTTCAAGTCCAGAAAGGGCCTTATTTCTACTGACATTAAGAATTACTGAGATACATTTGAGCAACGTTATAGAATGTATAATTATGACCCCAACAATTACAAGTTCATTTATTAACATAAACAAGATCACTATAGGAATTCATACTTTATTAGAACTGCAGAACTATGGAACTCATTACCATCTAGTATTTAAGCAATCGATACACTTAATTTGTTTTCAGACCAGCCTAATTAATACTATGTATTGAAGCACGTACAGTTGAAGGCACATACAGTCCTCCAAAACCCTTATGGATAAAAGACCAAGGACCATGACGTCGCCTGGTATGGCACAGCCGGGGCCCCACCCTGGAGCCAGGCCCGGGGTTGGGGATTGTATGCGAGCACTTGGTGGCCGGGCCTTTGCCCACAGGGCCCAGCCGGGCTCAGCCCGAAGTGGTGACGTGGGCCCGACCTCCTGTGGGTTCACCACCCACAGAGGTAGCCGTAGGGGGCTGGTGCAGTGTGGATTGGGCGGCAGTCGAAGGCAGGGGCCTCGACGACCTGATCCCCAAACACAGCGGCTAGCTGTTGGGACATGGAAAATATATATTAATACTTAAGCAAATATAGATACCAAATTGCTAATTTTTCTCTTTCTAAGTGCAACACTGAGAACATGTAGCCTCCTACATGTTTGTCCCTTTTGACATTTTCTCAGTGTGGTAACTTACCTTAATTAGTTATGAATATTTTTGCTTCTATCATTAATCACTGCCTCATTAATGTATATATTTTCCTATCTCCTAATAGTATTTCTTATCATATTAATAAGTAGGGCTTAGGTTGCAGTTAGGACTAAAGTTCTGTTCCTTTCCACTGTCACACCTTTCTATTTATTTTTTCTTTGTTAGATATATGTGACTATTTTTGGTTTCTTAGCCTCTCAGTATTTTATTGCAAATTTGTAATGAAGCCACTAAACTAAACCCCAGTCCCCTGTGGAGACCACCTCTCACCATCCCAACTCGCAGAGGTTGCCAAGTTGCAAGTGGAATTTTCCGATGTGTTCTTGCCCCTTTCTTGGTCACACCCACCTCATAGATCACCACACTGAGAATGTCCCAAGGGGTGATGGTGCATCGGCACCTATACTGCTTACCTGAACACACACACACACACACACACACACACACACACACACACACACACAAAAAAAAAAACATGGTTTGGGACGAACTCAAGGCCATGCTTGAAATGGGAATAGTCAAGGAGTCACACAGTGACTGGAGCGGTCCGGTGGTCTTGTTCCCCGAGGCCGATGGGTCAGTTCAGTTCTGTGTGGACTACACAAAAGTCAGTGTGGTATTTGACGCATACATGACACCTCACCTTGACGAATTGCTCAATCTGTTAGGTGTGGCTTATGTTTATTCAACACTGGATTTAACAAAGGGACATTGGCAAATCCTCTTGACTCCCCTATCCCATGAGCCCCCCCACCCCAGCATTTTCCACCCTTTGTTACCTTTCCATTTGGATTATTCGGGTTCCAGTGGCTCATGGACAAAGTCCTGCACCCACACGCTGCCTATGCTGCAGCCTACCTTGGCGACGACATCATATATTAACGATTGGCCGTAAAACAGCTTAGGACTGTTCCAGAGTCATTGATGTGTGCAGGGCTCCCGGCTAACCCAAAGAAGTGTGCAATTGGGTGGGTGGAAGTATGATATCTGGGCTTCCACTTGGGTCTGATGGGCAGGTGCATCCCCAAATTGACAAGACTGCAGCCATTGCAACATGCCCAAGGCACAAGACCAAAAAGGGGATGAGACAGCTCCTGGGGCTGGCTGGCTATTACTGTAGGTTTGTGCCTCACTATTTGGATGTCACCAGCCTGCTGACTGATCTCACTAAAAGGGGGGCACTAGATCCGGTCCAGTGGACTGAGCCATGCCAACAGGCTTTCACCTAGGTAAAGGCCTCACTGTTTGGTAGGCCACTATGACACTCCCCTGACTTGTCTCCCCCTTTTATTTTGCAGACTCATACATTGTACAGAGGGCTGGGGGCTGTTTTGTACCAGATGGTGGAGGGGGAGGAGTGCCTGGTGCTGTACATTAGTCACAAACTCTTGGTGCAAGAGACTGAGGTGGTGTTTACATTAGACCGTATCCGTCTCATTTTCGTCGCGGACGCACTGTCCGTTCACATTTAAAACGCCGGGAAACGATTCCACAGGCGGAACAACTTGAATCCACCAGGGCCCACGTATTCAACCCAGTTCGTATCTGATCCAGTGCTGTGTAAACATTGAGATACGAGGAAACGCAGTGCTGAGCTCTAACTGACATCGTCATTGGACAACATCACTGTGACATCCACCTTCCTGATTCGCTGGCGTTGTTCATGCCACGTTGGTCATGTGACGTGACTGCTGAAAAACGGTGCGGACTTCACTCCCTGCTATTGTTTCCGCCTTGTATCACATTTTTGTTTTTCATTAAAGAGTATAAAAGTATGAATATAATGCTTTGCTTTGTCATTCTTAATGTTGTTCATGGTAAGATGCAAATACTGCCCATTGTGTAGTTATGATTGTCTTTAGGCTTGCCATCCTTCCACTTGCAAGTGGTGAGTGACTTGCGCATGCCCGATATGCACTGGGATCACACACACAGCGGCTCAGTCCCGAATCACTGCTCGTGAGCTTCACTCGCGCACTCTGTGAGCTGCGCAGGGCCGGAGTGCGCACCCTCCAGAGGGCACTCGCTGTTCAGGGTGGAGTGATTTGGAGCGCAGCCGCTGAGGAGGAAGCGCTGAGCCGCACCGACACATTTCAACTTACGTGCCGAATTAGTCATGTGATTAGCGTATCCGTGTATTGGCATTGCTGTGTGCACGCGAATCGTTTTAAAAACGTTAATCTGATGATCCGCTGATACGGTCTAATGTAAACACCACCTAAGTACAGCACCATTGAGAAGGAGTGTCTGGCCATGAATTGGGCAGTCCTCACCCTCCGGTACTACCTGCTGGGGCACTCTTTCACCCTCTGTTCCAACCATGCCCAGCTCCAAAGGCTCCACCACATGAAGGATGCCAATGCACAGATCACCCATTGGTATCTAGCACTGCAGCCCTTTAAATTTGAAGTTGTCCACAGGCCAGGGGTGCAGAAGGTGGTGGCAGAATACCTCTCCCACTGGGGGGTGGAGTCAGCTGCAGGCCAGATGGCTCCCTGGCCTGAGTTGGGTGGTTGGGGTATGTGGCAGTAAGTGCATAGTTGAGTGCCAGTTTGTGAATGGAGGGTGAGGCCGGGGAAGGTGAGTGGCAATGTGATCACACCTGTGTCTTATTTATGGTGTGCTTGTGTCTTGCAGTGACAACCAAAGGCTTATATGGAGGAAGGAAGCAATGAGGAAGAGAGAGCTTCCCTGCACACTGTGTGTGCGTGTGTGTGAAACAAAGTGCTGCATTGCAAGCTGAAAAGCTTAAATAATGTTATTGAAGTAACTAACTCACCTGTCCCAGTGCTTTAGTATCCCATCACTCCCAAGGAAGGTGTTATAGTCAACTATCAACTGGAGAGCACGAAGGCTAACACATGCTTCCTCCAAGACATGACGCCATTTAACATCTTTTTGAACTGCTGCTATCAACCCTCTTCAGCATATATGAGTTCAAAACACACTAATTTCCAGTGTCTCACTAATGTTTCATTTTCTAAAATGTACAAAGAACACCCACTTATTTAACTATAAACAGCTTACATTTTTTATATGAATTATATTCCACATGAACTCCATTGTATATACGGCTTTCCATTTTCTAGTTTCATCAAAGTCACCATAGAAGAAAAGGTCAGAAAGGATGCCATGGTTATGATCTTAATATTTAAGACTCTGATATTAAAAAAAAAAATTGTTAATATGTGATCTCTGAAAATAAATTAATCACTGGAAAAATCATATGCAAGATAAAAAATACAAATGTGAAAATGTGTGAAATATAATGTGAGGTGTCGAAAAATATTCACTTCTTGGTGATAAGTTGAAATTTATGAATAATGATGCACTGAGTACAAGTATATTGAGTACACATTGTAAAATGTGCCAAAATGTTCTTTGAGATCCTGTAATCTTATTGGTGGTGTGGAGCTTTCTGAAAAAAGAGGCACAATGCAGTGAAAAATTGCATCATCACACCATATAAAAGCAGACAGTTTTGAAATATTGTGGCTTGGAAATGGATTCAAAGCCTTTTGATTCTCTGAAATAGTGTTTCACACTTCTTCTTCTTCCTCCTGTTTTTCTCCCCTAACCTATGAGAGGTCTGAAAGTCTATCCTTCCCCTGTAATCACGCTGTAACCATTTGGACATGATGGACATACACTCTCACCTGATTTATAAGACACCGTGGAAAGCATAATAATGTGAGCATATTGTAAGTACCACCAGTATTTTGCATGCTGTTTGAATATTTTTCAGCTTTTGATTCCCAACATGTCAAAGCTACATCATCCATGTAGGCTACGTATTACATTTTGTGGACAGTGAGTGAGTGGGTTGCAAGATAGCATGGGCATAGATGATACCTATGATGTCTTTCATCTTGTTCTTTTGCCATTTCAAACTATCTACTTTCTAAATCACTAAATTTTCAAACCGCACACAATGCATTTAGGTAGAATCACCAGAATCACCAAAGCTGCATGGTGAAAAAAAAAAAAAATATATATATATATATATATATATATATATATATATATATATATATATATGACCTAAAACATCAACTTTTCACACAAGTCCTAAAAGTAGATAAAGAGAATCCAGTTAAACAAATGAGCCAAAAATATTATACTTGGTCATTTACTTATTGAGGAAAATAATCCAATATTACATATCTGTGAGTGGCAAAAGGATGTGAACCTCCAGGATTAGCAATTAATTTGAAGGTGAAATTAGAGTCAGGTGTTTTCAATCAATGAGATAACAATCAGGTGTGAGTGGGCACCCTGTTTTATTTAAAGAACAGGGATCTATCAAAGTCTGATCTTCACAACACGTGTTTATGGAAGTGTATCATGGCACGAATAAAGGAGATTTCTGAGGACCTCAGAAAAAGCGTTGTTGATGCTCATCAGGCTGGAAAAGGTTACAAAACCATCTCTAAAGAGTTTGGACTCCACCAATCCACAGTCAGACAGATTGTGTACAAATGGAGGAAATTCAAGACCATTGTTACCCTCCCCAGGAGTGGTCGACCAAGAAAGATCACTCCAAGAACAAGGCATGTAATAGTCAGCAAGGTTACAAAGGACCCCAGGGTAACTTCTAAGCAACTGAAGGCCTCTCTCACATTGGCTAATGTTAATGTTCATGAGTCCACCATCAGGAGAACACTGAACAACAATGGTGTGCATGACAGAGTTGCAAGGAGAAAGCCACTGCTCTCCAAAAAGAACATTGCTGCTCGTCTGCAGTTTGCTAAAGATCACATGGGCAAGCCAGAAGGCTATTGGAAAAAATGTTGTGTGAACAGGTGAGACCAAAATAGAACTTTTTGGTTTAAATGAGAAATGTTTGGAGAAAGGAAAACACTGCATTCCAGCATAAGAACCTTATCCCATCTGTAAAACTTGGTGGTGGTAGTATCATGGTTTGGGCCTGTTTTGCTGCATCTGGGCCAAGATGGCTCGCCAACATTAATGGAACAATGAATTCTGAAGTACACCAGCGAATTCTAAAGGAAAATGTCAGGACATCTGTCCATGAACTGAATCTCAAGAGAAAGTGGGTCATGCAGCAAGACAATGACACTAAGCACACAAGTTGCTCTAATGGTTAAAGAAGAATAAAGTTAATGTTTTGGAATATGTCTGTGAAGATTCTCAGTTATCCAGGTCATAGTAAACTGTGGGTGGTAAAAGAGAGCAACTGGACTTGCTTGAAGATTCTTGAAGACATTTTGCCTCTCATCCGAAAGGCTTCTTCAGTTCTGTCTGACTAATAGAGAGAATTTGCACCCTGCTTGACCTCTGCCTAACCACTACCTATTTCCAGTTTAATGAAAGGTTCTACAGACAGAAGCATGGATGCACCATGGGCTCACCTGTGTGCCCTCTTTTGGCTAATCTATACATGGAGGAAGTGGAACACAAAGCTTTGACCACTTTTTCAGGAGTTGCTCCCAGCCACTGGTTCAGATATGTGGATGACACCTGGGTTAAAATCAAAACCCATACAGCGGAAGCCTTCTCTAAGCACATCAATGCAGTGGATATCAACGTCAATTTCACTCGGGTGGATGTCAGTGGGAATAGTCTAGCTTTCTTGGATTGTGATGTACACATTTGACAAGACAGATGCCTTAGCATCGAGGTCTACCAGAAACCCACACACACAGACCCTTCAACTCAAACCACCCACTGGAACACAAATTGGGGGTCATTAGGACCTTGCAACACAGGGCTCAGAACTTTCCTACAATGGTAGAGGGAAAAAAGGAGCAGAATCACATCAAAGAAGCACTTCAAAACTGCAGGTATCCCAACTGGGCCTTCTTCAAGAGCAGAAAAAGGAACATAACAGACAAGGAGGATCACAGGAACAAACGCAAGAACATTGTCATTCCCTACATTTCTGGTCTATCTGAGAAACTCAGGAGGCTCTTCTAAAAACACAACATTCCGGTACATTTCAGCCCCAGTAACACCCTGAAGCAGAAACTGGTCCACCCTAAGGACAGAATAGCCAGACACAAACAGGACAACGTAGTGTATGCAATTCAGTGCAGTGAGGAATGCACAGACTCATATATTGGGGAGACAAAACAACCGCTTCACAGGCGCATGGCTCAACACAGGAGAGTTAGTTCCTTAGGCCAGGACTCTGCTGTCTGTCTTCATCTTAACAAAGGACACTCATTTCAGGATTGCAACATACGCATTCTAGCCAGAGAGGATCGTTGGTATGAGTGAGGAGTTAAAGAAGCCATTTTTGTCAACCAGGAATGGCCTTCACTGAACAGAGGTGGTGGTCTAAGACATCATTTATCAGGCACCTACAATGCAGTCCTTGGCACACTTCCCAGACAACTGAATGCACACCAAAACCCAGCTGTTTTCAGTGACTCACAGGAGGACAGGGAGAACCAACAATCCTTTGATTACCCCAATGACTCTCTAGGCCATTCACACCCAGCCCCCAGTGACCCACACCAACAGGATGACTTAACGACACCTTAGGATTACTTTTCATCCATGAGAGGATAAATACTTGATACTCCCTATTAGTCAGACAAAACTGAAGAAGCCTTTTGGATGAGAGGCGAAACGTCTTCAAGAATCTTCAAGCAAGTCCAGTTGCTCTCTTTTACCACCCACAATGTTTTGGAATGACCATGTCAAAGTCCTGACTTTAATCCAATCGAAATGTTGTGGAAGGACCTGAAGCAAGCAGTTCTTCATGTGAGGAAACCCACTAACATCCCAGAGTTGAAGCTATTCTGTATGGAGGAATGGGCTAAAATTCCTCCAAGCCGGTGTGCACTTCTGACAATCTGATTCTTAGACACTCTCATTTTAAATCACACACTTTTCATATTATCAATAGCTTACAGAGCTACTGAGGTCACCTGGTTGCTGTTTCCCAAGAATGAATTTCTCAAGATCTATTTTATAGATATGAACTACTTAATTCATAGAAACTATTGCATGTTAAAATTACCTAAACAAAGAAACCAGTTGAATTAGACCAGTGGTTCCCAAACTTTCTCTGCTGGGACCCCCTTTGGTAGAGGTTGCAGTTCGTAGGAGGGGGAGGAGCACAGAAAGATGGCAGGCCAGGATAAAGTTCCATAACTTTGTTTATTTTGCTCTTTTCAGATGCAAACATCACTCGCTTAGCCTATATCACCATATAAATATAAATAAAACTCATTTCATTTCCGATCACCATGCAGCCATAACTTTGTATTGAACGTGTTATTAAACTGCAACATGTACGGCTGTACTTCACCACCACACCACTATGCGCGCAAACTGAAATTTGCAGCCTGCGAAATCGAATGTGAAGTTAAGTCCGAAGAAGACTTGTCCTCTATCTCACAACGATCTTCCTTCAGTTCCACCATATTTTTCCATATGCGTTGTTAGCCATACAAAAATTACATAGGTTGCCTAAACTTTCCGTTCCGCCATGCCACCAAAAAAAAAAGACCAGTGGTGGCTGGCCTTGCGTCATTTGGCTTCACGGTGAAAAAAATAAAAAAGGACAGTGCAGACGTGACACTGGAGAACATTGACCTACCAGTAGCCTCCGCTAGTTCAACTACCACTAGCTCCACAGAAGGCAATACTACAAGAAATCAAGAAGAACATGGACAAGAACAACTTACCGGTGACGATGGACATGCCAGCGATGAAAGAAAAGACGATGACGACGTAGCAGATGAGCCTGGGTCCGAGAGGATATGGGGCCAATTAACTGGACAGCGGAGCAGTGGCGCTCATGGACAGAAAAAAAACCCTTGGCTAACTGCAGGCAAGAGTGGCCTTGGGTGCTCTGTCTGCAAGGCAGCAAAAGCCCTTTTGCTAATGGACAGAATGACTGGAGCCCACATCTCCAATGCTTGGATGAACGGCACAGTGAGTAGCCCAGTACAGAAGCAGTTAAGAAAAAAAATATACATTCACTGTGACAGTCTTGCACACAGACGTGCAGTTGAAATTGCAGAACTTAAACAAAAAGATGTTCTGCCAACAAAAGTGTTGGAACAAAACGCTGCTTCTTTTGATGTGACTGCAAGCTCATTCAGAGCGGCTTACACTGTCGCCAAAGAAAGGATGCCATATACGAAAATGACACCTATTATGAAACTAAATGAGCTCAGTGATGCGAAAGTGGGACCTGCTCACCGCTCTGACCACTCTTGCGCAGCCATAGTTGAACACATAGCAGAGGAAATGAAGAAAAAACTTGTTTCACATATTCTGATGCTTGATTCACACATCAGTATAACGTTGGATGAAAGCACGGTCCATGGGTGCTCATATATGATCATCTACCTTAGGTGTGATGTCACTGGTAATGGAGATGTGGAGAATGTGTTTTTTGATTTAGTTGAGTTGGACCGTGGTGATGCAGAATCACTTCACAGTGTGTTGCTGAACAGTCTCTACAGCGCTGGACTGAATGCAGAATTTCTGAAAAGAAACTTAATAAGTATAGCCACCGATGGAGCTGCTGTACTGACTGGGAGATAGACAGGACTGATTGAGAGACTCAAACGAGACTTTCCCCAGCTTCAATCTCTTCATTGCCTTGCTCACAGGTTAGAATTGGCTGTTGCCGATTCACTTAAGATTGTGGCAGGGTGCAATCATTTCGAATTTTTCATTTCCAAGCTGCATAGCTTATACCACCAGTCTACTAAAAATGCAAGGGAGTTAGAGAAAGCCGCTGAGGATCTCAACATGCAGATTCTAAAAATCGGAAAAATCTTCACAATAAGATGGGTTGCCAGCAGTTTCCAGACCATTAAAGCTGTACTGAAGGATTTCCCTGTGTTGGTACGCCACTTCACAATAGCCAGCGAGGATGACACCTGTAGTGGCGCGGAGAGGAACAAGTATGCGGGCTTACTCAAGCACCTCACATCCACTGGTTTCCTCTCCGATTTGACAGTAATGAAGGACGTTCTGCATGAACTGCAAGGGCTCTTCCTGAGACTACAGAGACGGGACACATCTCTGGTGGATGCCAGTCGACAAATTCACCAAACCATTGAAGTGCTCACTGCTATGAAAGAAGCTGGTGGTAAAACAGAGACCAAAATTCAAGCGGGCATAGCAGCTGGTCAACTGAAAAATGTTGTGCTCAGAGAAACGCAACCCAAGATCAGCAAAGGCCAATTTTATCAGTCAATCATTGACAGTCTCCGAAAGCGCCTTCCTGACAGCGAGCTGGTGACCATGCTGAAGCCCTTGGATGCGCATTTCTGGCCCACAGACAGGTCAGACCTAGTTCTGTTTGGTGACCGCGAGGTGGAGAGATTTGCGAAACTGATCGGGGAACCTGCCACCCAGGCCATTGGTGAATACAGGGACTGGAAACTACAGGGTTCTGCTCATGGACAAACATTGAAAAGACTTCTCATTGCCAGCAGGACTGTTCTCCCGACGTCTGCGGAGTGCGAAAGAGGGTTTTTGGCGTGCAACGACACAGACGACTCAACTAGAAACAGACTGCGTGCCCCGAGTCTAACTGCCTTGCTTTTCGTGGACTTGAATGGACCCCCTATCGAGACATTTAACCCAATGCCGTTTGTCAAATCATGGATTAAGAAAGGACATCGAACATCAGCATCCTGGGTACCTGGAAGAAGGCCTCAACCAACTGAAAGCCGCGCAATGTGGTCCATTATGTCTCCGTAATGGTAAGAGAAATTAATTACTTTCTTCCACTGTATAAAGTTGTAACACTCAGACTCAGGCAAGGCAGTACACGTTCTACCTGGCTGTAAATAATATCAAACGGAATTGCATTTTAATGCATCGTTGAAACGAGCAAGTTCAGCAAATGGCACATTTTCAATAGCAAATTAATAAAACAATTTATATATATATATATATATATATATATATATATATATATATATATATATATATGCGCAACACCGTGCGTGCGTGCGTGCGTGCGTGCGTGAATGCGCGCGCCTGTGTGTGAAAGCTGTGCACTGCAGTGCGCAAAAGTGCACTGGTCCAGGAGAGCGAGTATGCATTGTTGGTTTTTTTTTTTTTAAATAGAGACCCCCATAGGGTCAAATTTATAATTCGAACCCTGCATGCATGCACGCACACACACAAGTCATCTGGCTGGGGAGAGAGCTCACTTCCTCTGCTCTCGCTCTCTTTATATAGGGCGCAGTCACTGGGAAGACACACAAACACAGGTTAATTGACATCAGCTGTAGTGATTCTGCCACTTACCTTCCCTGACTCCGCCCTCCGGTCACAGACTGGCGCTTGACCACGCCCCCGCTGCCACAGTAGATAAGAAAATGTTTGTGCCCCCCCCAGACAAAAAGAGAAAAAAAGATAAACAGGACACACATACACATATTTTGTTTTCAGACTCCATTGCAGTTTATTAATACAAACCTCAACCTTTTTTGAACAAATAAAAGTAAATTACCATAAACTACAGGTTGCAATATAATTATTTTAAGTATAACTGTTTTCAAGCACCTTAACTGTGTAACAGGTTTCTTTTTTTAATATTCAACATTATCAATGCAGTTTTCAAACATTGCCTCTCTGCAAAAATGGGTTTTAAAACATGACCAACTCCCTGAGAAGAAAAAAACAAAAACCTAAAGATTTGTTGTGCAAAAATGACACCTTTAATCCTTGCATCTTTTCAGTGACTGGTGTGGGCCTGCTTCATGCTGCAGATCTTCTCAAATCTGGGTTGCAGTTTTGAGATTGCCACTCTTTCATTTTCAATGTCCAGCTTTGATCTGTATTTTGTCTTGATTGAGGCCACAGCAGAAAAACCTCTCTCACATAGGTAGGATGTGGCAAAAGGAAGAAGTATGGCCAGGGCTCTCTTACCTAGCAGTGGGTAATCTTTCTCCACTCCAATCCAAAATGCAGCCAGTGTCTTTGACTGAAACTGCAGCCTCATTGTTGAATCAGAGATGACATCAATGAACTGTTCCTCCTCTGATGTGCTGAAGTCGGCAGGTGGTGTTGCACTGAAGGGGTCACGGATCCAGTCATATTCTTTGGGATCCCGCATCAGGAAATATTTCTGGAAATGGTTCTGAAGGGCAGAGATGTGTGCTTTCATGCATGGGATCACTGTGTTCTGCAGTTTGTTGTCTTCAATGAATGATTTCAGGTTCTCAAATGAGTTCACATTTCTAACCTTCACTCGCTGCAGCCACATCTCAAGTTTTCTGGTGACTTATGTGATTTTATCTGCCAGATGTGGGAGGTGTGTATTTGTGCCCTGCAACTGCAAATTCACTTCATTGAGTTTCAGAAACATGTCACTGAGGTATGCAAGTTTCATGAGGAACTTGTTACAGTAAAATTTGTGGGCAAGATCATTGCCCTCTTCCTTCAAAAAGATGCGGATTTCATCTCGCAGTTCAAAGACCCTGGACAGCACCTTCCCACGTGACAGCCATCGGGACTCGCTGTGAAACAGAACAGCTGTGTGGTCGGAGCCCATTTCCTCACACAGTGCCGAAAAAAATCCGGGCTTTGACAGGTCGTGTTTTGATGTAGTTGACGGTGGCAATAACGTTGACCATTACATCATTCAGCTTGGGACTCAGGTGTTTAGATGCCAGTGCTTCGCGGTGTATCATGCAGTGCGTCCACTGCACATTGGGGGAGACACGCTTGATGAGCGCTTGCAGCCCTGCCCATTTCCCAGCCATAGCCTGTGCCCCATCAGTGCAGATCCCCACACAGTCCTCCCATTTCAGGTTGGCCTCTTTCAAGTAAGAGTCAATGATTTTAAACAGTTCTTCTGCTGTGGCTCTGCCAGTAACTTTTTTGCAGAAAAGCAATTCCTCCCTCATGTCATCATCTATGAATCTGATGCAAGTAATTCATAAACAGTCTTTGTTACTGTCAGTGGCTTCATCCATCTGAAGAGAAAAGCGGCTGTCACGCACTTTGTCATTAAGCTGCTCCTCTATGTCCTTTGACATGTCATAAATGAGCCTGCCAATGGTGTTGTTGGACAGAGGAATAGCCCTTAGTTTGCTGGCTGCAGTGTCATCAAGCATAGTTGATAATGGTATCAACTATGCTTGATGACACTGCAGCCAGCAAATAGCACAGGGAAGTACTAATTCCTCCGCTACTGTGTGTGGCTTTTTGCACTGTGCCACTCGGTAGGCAACTTTATATGAGGAGAATTGAGTATTTGCCGGCACGGATGCAGCTTTAGTAAATAGGGACTGTTGAGCAAGGCAGTTTACGAGTTTTTGTCTGAAAAACTCAACTGGCTTGTCTTTGTGCTCTGGATGTTTTGTCTCCAAGTGGCGTCTTAGCTTGTTTGGCTTCAAGCTGTCACAAGCTAGCACTTTAAGACAGACAACACACTGCGGTCTCTCCTCATTACCCACCGTTGTACAAGTGAAGCCAAACACAAGATATGTGTTGTCATATTTTCTTGTCTTTGCCTTGGAATGAACTTGCTTTGGAATCACATTTGGCAATGCTTCATCCTCTGATTTGCTTTTACGTGGGAGCCCCATGCCCTCCGCCAAAAACTTCTCCATGTTATGCTACCAGTGTAATTTATTGATTCATTCATTCATTCCATCCACGCCCCACGCCCCCCCCTGCAATGGTTCTGCGCCCCTCGCAATGGCTCTGCGCCCCCCCCCCCCCCCTTTGGGAACCACTGGTTTAATTCAACACCAGCTTTCCAGAAGTTTATCAAAGTCAGCTTCGGATGAGATATATCAAATTCCTTATGTGTGTTTTTTTCCCATTAGAAAAACAAATATGAATAAATCCAATCAAATTTAAGTTAAATAAATTAAATTAAAATGTACGAATGCTGATACCACTCCGACCTTAACCTTTGCATTGTTTGTATGATTTAACAGACCGTTATTCCACAAGCACCACTGTAAATGTATTATTCAACAGAAATATTCAGAATGGAGGCAAAACAGAAGACTAAAGCCAACATCAAAACAATTAGGTAAAATAATTATTACAACATCCATTTATATATTTATACTCATTCTTTGAAATTTCATTGACTTTACAATGACATTAAAAATCAGTAACAGTTTTCATGCAGGCCATATCTAAAATAATCTATTACCACAGTAACACTGTTATAATACTTTCATAAAGCTGTATACATTTGGTTATAATCTCGTCTCGTCTCGTCTTCTTCTGCTTTATCTGGGACCGGGTCGCGGAGGCAGCAGTCTAAGCAGGGAAGCCCAAACTTCCCTTTCCCCAGACACCTCGGCCAGCTCCTCGGGAAGAACACCGAGGCGTTCCCAGGCCAGCCGAGAGACATAGTCCCTCCAGCGTGTCCTGGGTCTTCCCCGGGGCCTCCTCCCGGGGGGACATGCCTGGAACACCTCCCCAGGGAGGCGTCCAGGAGGCATCTGAAAAAGATGCCCGAGCCACCTCAGCTGATTCCTCTCGATGTGGAGGAGCAGCGGCTCTACTCCGAGCTCCTCCCGAGTGACTGTGCTTCTCACCCTATCTCTAAGGGAGCACCCAGCCACCCTGCGAAGGAAACTCATTTCGGCCGGTTGTATCCGCGATCTTGTCCTTTCAGTCATTACCCAAAGCTCATGACCATAGGTGAGAGTCGGAACGTAGATCGACCAGTAAATTGAGAGCTTCGCCTTTTGGCTCAGCTCCTTCTTCACCACGACGGACCGGTAAAGCGACCGCATCACTGCGGAGGCTGCACCGATCTGCCTGTCGATCTCACGCTCCATCCTTCCCTCACTCGTGAACAAGATCCCGAGATACTTAAACTCCTCCACTTGAGGCAGAACTTCTCCACCAACCTGGAGAGGGCAAGCCACCCTTTTCCGGTCGAGAACCATGGCCTCGGGCTTGGAGGTGCTGATTCTCATCCCAGCCGCTTCACACTCGACTGCAAACTGCCCCAGTGCATGCTGAAGGTCCTGGTTTGAAGAAACCAACAGGACAACATCATCCGCAAAAAGCAGAGATGAAATCCTGTGGTTCCCAAACAGGATTCCTTCTGGCCCCTGGCTGCGCCTAGAAATTCTGTCCATAAAAATTATGAACAGAACCGGTGACAAAGGGCAGCCCTGCCGGAGTCCAACATGCACTGGGAACAGGTCTGACTTACTGCCGGCAATGCGAACCAGACTCCTGCTCCGTTTGTACAGGGACTGGACAGCCCTTAGCAAAGAGCCCCGAACCCCATACTCCCGAAGCACCCCCCACAGAATACTACGGGGGACACGGTCAAATGCCTTCTCCAGATCCACAAAGCACATGTGGACTGGTTGGGCAAACTCCCATGAACCCTCGAGCACCCTATGAAAGGTATAGAGCTGGTCCAGTGTTCCGCGACCAGGACGAAAACCGCATTGTTCCTCCTGGATCCGAGGTTCGACTATTGGTCGAATTCTCCTCTCCAGTACCCTGGAGTAAACCTTCCCTGGGAGGCTGAGAAGTGTGATTCCCCTATAATTGGGGCACACTCTCCGGTCCCCTTTCTTAAAAGAGGGACCACCACCCCAGTCTGCCACTCCAGAGGCACTGTCCCTGACCGCCACGCGATGTTGCAGAGGCATGTCAACCAAGACAGCCCCACAACATCCAGAGACTTGAGATACTCAGGGCGGATCTCATCCACCCCCGGTGCCTTGCCACCGAGGAGCTTGCAAACCACCTCAGTGACTTCGGCTTGGGTAATGGACGAGTCCACCTCTGAGTCATCAGCCTCAGTCTCCTCAGTGGAAGACATGACGGTGGGATTGAGGAGATCCTCAAAGTATTCCTTCCACCGCCCGACAATGTCCCCAGTCGAGGTCAACAGCTCCTCACCCGCACTGTAAACAGTGTTGGCAGAGTACTGCTTCCCTCTCCTGAGGCGCCGGATGGTTTGCCAGAATTTCTTCGAGGCCGACCAATAGTCCTTCTCCATGGCCTCCCCGAACTCCTCCCAGTTCCGAGTTTTTGCCTCCGCAACTGCCTGAGCTGCAGCACGCCTGGCCTGCCAATACCCGTCAGCTGCCTCGGGAGTCCTGGAGGTTAACATGGCCCGATAGGACTCCTTCTTCAGCTTGACGGCATCCCTTACTTCTGGTGTCCACCACCGGGTTCGGGGATTGCTGCCACGACAGGCACCGGAGACCTTGCGGCCACAGCTCCGAACAGCTGTGTCCACAATGGAGGTAGAGAACATGGTCCACTCAGACTCAATGTCCCCCGCCTCCCTCGGAAGCTGGGAAAAGCTCTCCCGGAGGTGGGAGTTAAAGACCTCCCCGACAGAGTGCTCGGCCAGACGTTCCCAGCAGACCCTCACCATACGTTTGGGCCTGCCAGGTCTGTCCAGCTTCCTCCTCTGCCAGCAGATCCAACTCACCACCAGGTGGTGATCAGTTGACAGCTCAGCCCCTCTCTTCACCCGAGTGTCCAAGACATAGGGCCGGAGATCAGATGAAACAACTACAAAGTCTATCATTGACCTCCGACCTAAGGTGTCCTGGTGCCACGTGCACTTATGGACACCCCTATGCTCGAACATGGTGTTCGTTATGGACAAACCGTGACTAGCACAGAAGTCCAATAACAAAACACCACTCGGGTTCAGATCGGGGAGGCCGTTCCTCCCAACCACGCCCCTCCAGGTGTCACTGTCATCTCCCACGTGAGCATTGAAGTCCCCCAGTAACACAATGGAGTCCCCAGTCTGAGCACTCCTCAGTACCTCTCCCAGGGACTCCAAGAAGGCCGGATACTCTATACTGCTATTTGGGCCGTAGGCACAAACAACAGCAAGAGCCCTCTCCCCAATCCGAAGGCGCAGAGAGGCGACCCTCTCGTTCACTGGGGTAAACTCCAACACGTGGCGGTTGAGCTGGGGAGCTATAAGCAAGCCCACAACAGCCCGCCGCCGCTCACCATGGGCGACTCCAGAGAAGTGGAGAGTCCAGCCCCTCTCGAGGAGCTGGGTTCCAGAGCCCAAGCTGTGCGTGGAGGTGAGCCCGACTATCTCTAGCCGGTACCTCTCAACCTCCCGCACAAGCTCAGGCTCTTTCCCCCACAGCGAAGTAACATTCCATGTCCCAACAGCCAGCCCCTGTGTCCGGGGATCAGGTCGTCGAGGCCCCTGCCTTCGACTGCCACCCAATGCACATTGCACCAGTCCCCTACTGCTACCTCTGTGGGTGGTGAACCCACAGGAGGTCGGGCCCACGTCACCTCTTCGGGCTGAGCCCGGCCGGGCCCCATGGGCAAAGGCCCGGCCACCAAGCGCTCGGTTATAATTATTTATGAAAATGCATTACATTTGATATTATTTTTCACATTAAAAATTATTAACATGAATGTTTGTAACATTATTTTATTTCCATTGTGAGAAGATAATAAAAACAGTGCTAGAATGGTGATACCTTCTTATGAATGATTATAACATGGTATGTCGATTAATGTAATAATAAATTGTTATATGTCCATCACAGAAAGTGTTACTTAAAAGTCTTTTAACACAACTCAGTCTGTGTTCGTCATGCCTTTTTTCCCACAGCTTAGCGATCTGCTGCCTAAACAGAGACTGTCCCACTCCCAGGTTTAACGTAGTGGCTCTGGAGTAGACACTAAAGATTGTCCAGAGGACATTTTAATCACATCTGTATTCATGATATGTGCAAGACAAATCAAGAAATATCCCCAAAGAGCAAAGGAGATAGAGGAATCTTTGTATGAGGTCAGTGATGGTGAGTCGAGCCTGGTTTTGGAGGAACTGAGAATGGATGATTCTACCACTCTTAGTTCTTAATGTGTTGGTACAGGTAGCACACCATTGTGCCGGTAACTGTCAGCATTGTGGTCAAACCCAGAAATACCAGTGTCATTGTCACAGCATCCAAAGTGTCCAGAAATTGATGGAGCTGTATCCTTGAGTCAGTGATGGTGTCTGAACTGGTTTCAATAGTGCTGTTGCCTTCAAATGTGTCAGACCATAGACCAATTCAGGATCAGAATTCTAGTACATAATAGACCAGGAAGTAGATTTTAGAGAAGATGATGAACAAATGCACAACGACTAATGTTCTTTTTGAGCCACATGAAAAACACGGTCCTACCCATGACAATTTGAGTACAGTAAAAGATGTAATGCCAGAGAGAGAGGGAATGCTAACACAAACCATGTAGAACAAATTCTTTCACTTTGTGATTAAGGTTCTGGCTTGCAGTAGAGATGCCCAAGCTAAGGTAAAGGATCAGACTGACCTGGAACAGACTGGTGCAGAAGATCATGAGAACCTACAGTGTTGACAGTGGTTGTCTGATGTTCATCATTTGGTCCAAAGGAAAAATGAAGCAGGAAACATAGAACAGGTTTATCACAAGACCCAATGCAGTGGAAGGCATGTTCACACCAAAACAAATAATGAAGTCCATAGGGAGAAGAGGTCCAGAACCTGCAGAGGCTGGCTGTTGAAATGAACAGATTCAGTTTGTCACTCACTTTTACTGCACAAAGGTGTTCATGGTGCCAGAAGTTCAATGGACTCTCATTGGTTTCCATACAGAATATGAAAACAGGCTTTCCCTGTAGCATTTGCATTTTCTAAACCATTGAAACATTTATTACAACTAATCATTCTTAAAAGCACATGCACAAACATTATGATCATGCTACACAAGTACTAGTGCCTTTGTGCATAATGAGAGCATAATTACTTTTCAAACAATGGCTACTAACGTACAATAGAGCAACATTCTACATTCAGATTTCAATACCGACTGTGGATATCACTTTACAAAAACAGACCTAATAATGCTAGAATGGCTGGAAAGGAGGTGGTAAATGCTACAGTGAAGGAGCATTAAACAAAAATATTCTAGCATGCATGCAAGTTATATATGACTGGAAATCAGAGGTTTAAACTGTGATACATGAAAGGTGGGGTGAACACATCGCCTGCTGAGTGGTAATGCCAGTCTAAGGGAACATAGGTTGATTACCTTCTTGATGAGGAAGGTTCAAGGAACCTGGGTGCCAGCTTGCGAGAGACAGCCCTAAGTGGTAGGTGGTGTGTGGAGAGCATAACTCGTTGACCCACTCAGTAGGTGGGTGCCTTGGAGCGATGTTTGTTGGCCTGCTTCTTGGATGTGAGTGCGTAACAAATGAGTCCTCTCCAGGCCAATGCCCACGTTCTCCTGCAGCAGTGTATAAAGGCCTGGGCTGATGGTATGGCGATCTCCTCCTCCTGGCTGGGGAACAGTGGTGGTTGGTACCCTAGTGAGCACTGGAACAGAGAGAGACCTGTGGCAGAGGAAGGGAGAGTGTTATGTGCATATTCAATCCAAGGTAGGTACTTGCTCCAAGAATTGGCATCCCTGGACGCCATGCACCTGAGTGCAACCTCCAAAGCCTGGTTAGCCTGTTCTGCCTGGCCGTTGGTCTGTGGGTGGAAGCCTGAGGAGAGACTACAGGTGGCCCTGATGAGTTTGCAGAAGGCTCTCCAGAACTGTGCAGTGAACTGAGGACCCCGGTCAGAAACAATGTCGGTAGGCAGACCATGTAGGTGGAAAATGTGGTGGATGAGTAGTTCTGCGGTATCTTTGGCTGAGGGGAACTTGGGCAGAGGAATGAAATGGACGGTCTTAGAAAAATGGTCAAGGACAGTGAGGATGCATGTATTGCCACCTGAGTTGGGGAGTCCTGTGATGAAGTCCAGGGCGATGTGAGACCAAGGTCGATGCGGAATAGGAAGGGGTCTTAGTAAGCCGGCACGGGGTCGATTGGCTGTCTTGTTCCAGGAGCATGTGTTGCAGGCTGCCATGAACTCCTGGATGTCCTTCTTGATGGATAGCCACCAAAAGCGCTGCTGGATAAGAGCCAGGGTTCGGGCAGCTCCCAGATGACAGGCCAGCTTGGAACTGTGACCCCACTGCAGCACCTGAGTTCGCACATGACAGGGAACAAATAGATGGTTACGAGGAATATTGTTGGAGTTACCTTCAGCAGGGTCCTGCTCCAAGGCCTTCTGCATGAGCATCTCAACTTCTAGAATAGCGGCTCTCACCAGGCAGCGTGGAGGAAGGATAGTCGTGGGTGGCTTGGACTCCTCTTGGTGGGAAGAGAACATCCTGGACAGGGCATTGGGTTTGCCATTCTTGGAGCTTGGGCAGTAGGAGAGTGTGAAGTTGAATCGGGAGAAGAAGAGAGACCAACGGGCTTGACGAGAGTTGAGACGTTTGGCAGACTTGAGGTACTCCAGGTTTTTATGGTCGGTCCAGACTAGGAACGTGAGGTCAGACCCCTTGAGCCAGTGCATCCACTCCTCCAAGGCTAGTTTCACGACCAGTAGTTCTTGGTCCCTGATGTCGTAGTTTCGTTCGGCTGGGGATAGCTGGCAGGAGAAGAAGGAACATGGGTGGACCTTGTTGTCATTGGCCCTCTGGCATAGGATGACTCTGACCCCTGACTTGGAGGTGTCAACCTTGATGATAAACTGCTTGGTAGAATCAGGTATGGTGAGAATGGGTGCTGTGGTAAACCTGTGCTTGAGACTGGAAAGGGCTTTCTTTACTTCCTCCCCCCACTTGAACTTGGTCTTGGTCAAGGTCAGGGCTGAGAGAGGTCCGGCCACCATGCTGAAGTTGTGGATGAAACACCTGTAAAAGTTGGCGAACCCCAGGAAGCGCTGGAGCTCTCTTCTCAAAGATGGGGTGGGCCAGTCAGTGACTGCCTCCAGCTTGAGGGGGTCCATCTGGATCTTGGCTGGTAAAATGATGAACCCCAGGAATGAGACAGAGCCTTGGTGGAACTCGCTCTTCTCTGCCTTAACGAACAGCTTATTCTCCAGCAGGTGCTGAAGAACCTGCCGGATGTGACCCCGATGTTCCTCCAGGGAGCGAGAAAAAAAATCAAGATATCATCCAGGTAAACAAAGACAAAGGTGTTAAGAAAGTCCTTCAAGACATCATTAACCAATGCCTGGAATACCGAGGGCGTGTTAGTCAGGCTGAAAGGGACTACAAGGTACTCATAGTGGCCTGTGGCGGTGTTGAAAGCCGTCTTCCATTCATCCCCTTCCCTGATCCTAACTATGTGATAGGCATTGCATAAGTCCAGTTTAGTGAACACCTTAGCTCCCTGGAGTAGTTTGAAGGCTGTAGTCATAAGCAGTAGTGGGTAGCGGTTCTTGACTGTGATGGCGTTGAGACCTCGATAGTCAATGTAGGGGCAGAGCAACTTGTCTTTCTTCTCCACAAAGAAGAATCCTGCCTCTGCTGGGGAGGAGGAGGGGCAGGTGATCCCAGCTGCTAGAGACTCAGTGATGCATTTCTCCATGGCTTGTCTCTCAGCAGGGAAAGAGAGTAGAGACATCCTTTGGGTGGTGCCGTCCCTGGCAGGAGGTCGATACTGCAGTCATAGGGCCTATGAGGGGGAAGGGACACTGCTCGGGTCTTACTGAAGACAGTCTTGAGGTCCAGATATTCCGGAGGCACATGAGAGAGGTCAGGAAACTTGCTGGCTGAGGTGGTTTGGCAGGAGGCAGAGCGGAATTCAGGCAGGAGGCCAGGCAGGAAGGACTCCAGCCTAAGATGGTGTGGTCAGTCCAGTTTAAGTGGGGGTTGTGCTGCATCAACCAGGGTAATCCAAGAATAACAGGAATGTGAGGGTTGTTCATGACGTGAAGTTGTATAGTTTCGGAGTGATTGCCTGAAATCCTTAGGGTGAACGGGGTGGTGCGGTGAGTGATGGTGGGTCAAGCCAGTGCCATTGAGTGTCAGGACGGTGAGATGGACCTCGAGGGCGAGTAACGGGATTCCGAGATCCTTGGCAGTGGCGGAGCAGATCAGGTTCCTGTCTGCCCCTGAGTCGACGAGCGCCTGAAGATGGTGATGCTGATTGTTGGGAGTGATGATGACAGGGATCAACAGTTGGCCAGCAGGGGACTGGTTCTGAGCATTACCCACCAGGGCCCCTTGATTCACTGGTGGGCTCGTCCTTTTAGCAGGCAGGCTCAGCAGATGTGTCCCTGCTGACTGCAGTAGAAACAAGCCCCCGTGCTCCATCGGCGCAGTCATTCCTCCGCTGACACCCATACCCAATCTACCTGCATGGGTTCGATGGATGAGGCGGGCTGTGGAGAGGGGTTGAAGTTGCGGTGGTTCCTCTCTCTCCTCCATTGTTGGACCTGCATGTCAATAGGATTGGCAAGGTCCATCAGGCTGAAGAGGTCCGACGGCAGTTCCCGTGAGATGAGTTCATCCTTGATGGTTTTGGATAAGCCGAGTAGGAACGTGTCGACCAGGGCACTCTCGTTCCAACCGCATTATGCTGCCGACGTCCGAAACTCGATGGCATAATCTGAGATAGATCGGGACCCCTACCACAGCTCCATGAGCTCTCTTGCTGCCTCCCAGCTGGACAGAGAGTGGTTGAATGTTCACCTAATTTCCTCAGAGAATTCCTTGAAGCTGGAACAACAGGGCGCATCAGTGTCCCAGACAGCTGTCCCCCATTCCCTGGCCTTGCCAGTAAGGAGTGTGATGGTATAGGCTACTTGGGAACATTCTGTGGGGAAAGCCAGAGGTTGAAGCTCCAAGATCAGTGAACACTGACAAAAAAGATCTGCAGGTACCTGCTTCTCCACTGTAGGGCTGAGGCGAAGGGAATCTTGGTTTGTGGAGAGCGGTGGTGGCAGGAGGTGAAGAAAGAGATGGCTGGGCAGGGGTAGGCATGGCTTGGGAGTGCTGGAGTTGTGTGGCTAGGAGGTTGAGTGAGTCGGACAGGGTGGCCAGGTTCTGAGTGATCTGCCTGAGTTCCTGTTGGTGGGTCCCGAGGAGGGCTCCTTGCTGCTGCATAGCCATTCTCAGATGGTTAAGTTCTGCTGGACCCATGTTGGCCAGAACGTACTGTTAAGGGTGGCAAGATGTGGTGAGTTAGGATCCAATAGCAGAACACAAACCAGAAAATTCAATGAATAAAAAAAGATTTATTTAAAGTCCAAAAAGAGTCAACGAACAAAAATAGCAAAAATAATCCAGCCACCAACGAGGTAGACAAAGAGCTAATATGAAAAAAAACATGAAAAATAGTTCTGACAAAAACTGGAGACAAAAAATGTAGTGCAAAAACATGAAAAACTGTCAAAACATGAGTGCAAAGAACTATGGATAAGACCAGGCAAAACAGAAAGCAAAAATCCAGGAAGCAAAAAAAAAAAATGGCACAGAGAAGACATGAGAAACAGACAAGACATTCTGGCAAAGTTCCCTTCTGAGAACAGCCCATTTATACACAGCAGAGCAGACCAGGAAGTGAATGCCGGCAAGATGGAAGTCCCGTCCCAGATCCGGATTGAGCTGAACTGGGAGATAGTAAATCTCCGGAGTGGAAGTCCGGGGCGGATCATGACTCTCTCTCTCTCTCTCGATAATCTTGCAAAAGTATTCATCCCCCTTGGTGTTTGTCCTGTTTTGTTGCATTACAAGCTGGAATTGAAATGAATTTTTGGGGGGTTAGCACTATTTTTTTTGTATATATAAAATGGTCCCTGCAGTGGGGTGGAACGCTGAAGCACTGTCACAGGTGGGTCAATTCCAAACACACATATGTGCGCGCACACACACTGGCATGCAGGACAGCTCTTCTCCTCTCTGCTTCCTCCCATCATATAAATCCTCAGCTGTCACTGCAACACACATACACACACAACGAACACAACACACACATGACAAACACAACACACACACATCATTAATAAGACACAGGTGTGATCACTTTGCCACTCACCTTCCCTGGCCTCGAAAACGGCCCGCTGCCACATATCTCCTCCGCCTGACTCAGGCTGGGGAGTTGTCCAGCCTGCAGCTGACTCCCCCCCCACCCCCGGTAGGAGAGGTACCACCATCTGTACCCCCAGCCTGTGGACCACCTCGAAATTGAAAAGCTGCAGAGCGTGATCCATGCTTTGGCATCCTTCATGCAGTGGAGCCACTGGATCGGGGGATGATCTGAACAGAGACTGAAAGAGTGCCCCAGCAGGTAGTACCAGAGGGTGAAGACCACCCACTTGATGGCCAGACACTCCTTCTCAATGGTACTGTACTTAGTGTCACACACCGAGAGTTTGTGACTAATGTACAGCACCAGGCACTCCTCCCCCTCCACCATCTGGGACAAAATGCCCCCTAGCCCTCTGTTTGACACATCAGTCTGCAAAATATAAGGGAGAGAGAAGTCAGAGGAGTGTCATAGTGGCCCACCATACAGTGCAGCCTTTACCTGGGTGAAAGCCTGTTGGCATGGCTCTGTCCACTGGACCGGATCTGATGCCCCCTTTTTAGTGAGATCAGTCAGCAGGCTGGTGATGTCTGAATAGTTAGGCACAAATCTACAATAATAGGTAGCCAGCCCCAGGAAATTTCTCATCCACTTTTTGGTCTTGAACCTCAGACAGCTCATAATGGCTGCAGTCTTGTCAATTTGGGGATGCACCTGTCTATGACCCAAATGGAAACCCAGATACTGTACTTCCACCCACCCAATTGCACATGTCTTTGGGTTAGCTATAAGTTTTGCATACCTCAATGACTCTAGAGCAGTCCTAAGATGTTTTACAGGCTACGGCCAATCATTACTATATATGATGATGTCAACAAGGTAGGCCGTGGCATAGGCAGCGTGCAGGCACAGAACGTTGTCCATGAGCCGATGGAATGTCGTTGGGGCCCCAAATCACCTGAATGGAACAGTGACAAACTGGTGTAAACTGAACAGGGTGGAAAAGGCTATTTTTTTGCTGGGTAGGGGAGTCAAAGGGATCTGCCAATATCCCTTTGTTAAATCCAGTGTTGAATAAAAATAAGCCATGCCTAACTGATTGAATAATTCGTCAATGCAAGGCATTGGGTATGCATCAAATTTAGACATCGCATTGACTTTTCTGTTGTCTACACAGAACTGGACCAACCCATTGGCCTTGGGGACCAAGACCACCGGGCTGCTCCAGGTGCTGTGCAACTCCTTGACTATTCCCATTTCGACCATGGCCTTGAGTTCGTCCTGAATTACGCTTTTTTTGTGTTCGGGTAAGCAGTATGGATGACTGTACACCACCACCACTGGGGGCATCTCAATGTGGTGTTCTACAAGGTGTGTTTGACCAGGAAGGGGCAAGAACATATCAGGAAATTCCACTTGCAACTTGGCAACCTCTGCAAGTTGGGATGGCGAGAGGTGGTCTCCACAGGGGACCAGGGTGGATTGATTGGCTACATTTGTTTTTACCTCTGGTCCAAGCTCCTCCCTCTCCACCACTACCATCACCAATGCTACAGGGACCCCCTTGTTTCATACTTTCAGCAGACAGAAGTGGTATATCTGTAGGGCCCCGCCCCTATCAATTTACTTAACCTCAGGGTCAACATCCCCAACTCACCGTGTGACCTTGAAAGGCTCTTGCCACTTGGCGAGCAATTTAGAGCTCTATGTGGGCAAGAATATGAGAACTTTATCTCCTGGTGTGAACTCCCACAATTTTTACTATTAGAAGGTCCCGCCTGACAATTTTTGCCTTTGTTGTCTAGGACTTACATGCAGCTTATGTACAATAATTAAAATGGGGAAAACCCCATGGAGGCTTGTGGGACCTCTTGTACAGCAAATCACAGGGGCTTGAGCCATTTATCCTAGTTATGAGTTTCTTCTCACACAAACTTTCAAAGTAAGTTCTTTAGGGTTTGGTTAAATCGCCTGACCAAGCTGGCTCTTTGTGGATGATGAACACTTGTATGGATTAATTTAACCCCCAATAACTCAGAGCTTCCAAAGGGTGTGTGACATAAACGTAGTGCCTTGGTCAGTCAGGACTTCTTTCCAAATCCAGATAATTTAAAACAGTGCCTCTGTGACATTGCATGTGGAAATGCTATGCAGCGGTACTGCTTCTGGGTATCGCATTGCATAATCCACTTGGACTAAAATAAAGTGATGTCCTCATGCCGACCAATCTAATGGCCTGATGAGATCCATCCCAATTCTTTCAAAGGGGTTCTCGATTAGGGGAAGAGGGCACAATGGCACTTTTGGCATGGCCACTGGATTCACCAGCTGGCATTCACGACATGGTGCACACCACCTGTGGACGTTTCCATGAATCCCTGTACAGTAGAAATGAACTGTGAGATAATGTTTTATCTTGTCATAGAAGTCCTGCCATAGGGTTATAATGAGCCACATGGAATACGAGTTCCCTCTTCGGCTCTTCAGGACCAACAACTGTGTCACTTTTCACCAGTCTGAGTATCCTGCATCACTTGATACTTGATAGTCTATCCTTAATTATTGAAAAGTATGGGCAGGCAAATGCAATTTTGCGCTGAAGGGTTTGACCATTATGTTCTCTCACTTTGTGAAAAGCATTCCACAAAGTCTCATCCCACCCCACTCTGGAGGAAAATCCTCTGGGAAATCCCTGCGAGAAGGGGGTGGTGTGGTGCTCCCCACTCTCCATGTCACTATGATGCAGAGCTGACATAGATGGCTCTGGGACAGCCTCCCCAGTCAAACACTATGCTAGAATCCCCCCTTGACACTTTACTGCAGGACCGACTCACCACTACTCACTCCATGAAATCCTTAAACTCTGGCTAATCTGTTCCCAGAATTAGTAGATGAGTGAGGCACACTATGCTCTTTCCCCTGAAATTGGATCTGGACAACCACCAGTGGGTACTTGTGAACATCTCTGTGCACACACAGAACCTTCACCAAACATGCTGTACCCAATGTCTCACCTTGCACCAAGCTTTAGCAGAATGAGGTCTGATTACAGCCCGAATCCACCAACACATGGTATGTACCCTCTTGGATACTCACCAGTATGTGGTATACTCCAGCTCGATTGGGGGTGTTCTCTGGCACATTGGGGATCTGGACCACTGCCCCACCTCCATTGTATGGCACTAGTCCTAGAAGTGCCCAGGCTCTGCACAGCACCAGCCTGGGCCTCACCTCTGCCCAAGTGGCATGGGGACCACTTGCCTACAGGGGAGCAGACACAGACACACAAGGGGAAGGGGGAGGGGCACTCACAAACTTGGTGAGCTGGCTGCGGGGGAGGGGGTCGGCCCCTGTTTCTATGGTGCAGGAACAGGGAAGGGGATGGATGAAGAGAGCAAGAGATAGAGAGAAGAGGCAGGATGCCCACCTGCCACCAGAAGTGCCCCAGGTGGACCTCTGCCAAGGCAATGGCATGATCCAGCAATGCTGGCTGGTGGCACTGGACCTACTCCACTGTTCCTCCTGGCAGATGAGCAAGGAGTTGTTCCAGCTCCACTGCATCAATGATCCCCTCATCATTGCAATCTTCTGCCCTCAGCCACCACCGGCAGGCTTCCCGGAGCTGCTGGCTGAATGCAAGGGGCTGGCCGACCTCCTCCAGAGTCAGTGCATGGAAGCACTGATGTTCCTTGAGGGTGCAGCCAACACGCTGCATTATGGCTCACTTTATGGCAGGATACTCCAGCCTGCTGTCCAGAGGTAGTTGTTGTGCGACAAGCTGTGTTTTCATGGTTGAGAGCGGCAGTAGGTGTGCTGCTCCCTGCTTGACTGGCCACCCCATGCCTCTGCAGCTTGCTCAAAGCAAGTGAGGAAAGCCTTCGGGTCAGCATGGGGCCACATCTTCATCAGCATGACCTGGGGGCAGCCCGCTGACACTGCAGCCAGGGTACCTTCTGATGCGAGCATGCTTTTGAAACACTTGGCAATCCTCTTGTTGGGCCTGTGGCAGTGCTTCAAAGTGCTGTTCCTGTTCATTGTGCAGTGCAGCCAGCAACTGGTGCTTGCTCAGTTGGGTGGCACAGAGGGCATGGATGAAGTCTTTAAATGGGGAGAACCCCCTGTCAGCGGTTCACTTCAGGTTTTGGCACCAGTGTAATGGTCCCTGCAGTGGGGCGGAACACTAGCACACTGTGACAGGTGGGTGAATTCCAAAACACTTATTTACGCTTTTCAGCTTAAATGAGCATGCATGCGCACACACAAACTGGTGTGCAGGGAAGCTCTCCTTCTCTCTGCTTCCTCCCATCATATAAACCCTCAGCTGTGACTGCAAGACACACACGCACACACACACCATTAAAACTGCTTTACAACATCTTCATTTATCTGTTATTTTTTAAACGTACTATCATGACATACACACTAGATAGATATTATTGTAGCTGAACTTGTGCTGAATGCAAAAAAAAGTCATATGACTTTGAAAATACTGCTTAAATTTGTTGAAACTGACAACAAAATCTGAGCATGCCAAAATCATTAGAGTGCCAGAAAATACCCTCAGACTCTAGAGCAGGGGTGTCAAACCTGATCCATAAAGGGCCGTGTGGCTGCAGGTTTTCATTCCAGCCATGCAGCAGCACCCTGATTTGGCTTATTCAATCAACTGACACACCCACCCTTTAATCAAGGGTGGGTGTGGCTGCAAGTATTTGACTGTGTGAAGACAGTTCAGTTGATTGAATGAGCCAAGTCAGGTGTGCTGCTGCATGGCTGGAATGAAAACCTGCAGCCACAAGGCCCTTTATGGATCAGGTTTGACACCCCTGCTCTAGAGGGTTAAAATGTGTTGGAATGTGTGAAAAAGCATTACCTTACCGATTGTGACAAACCATTTTGATCACTTGAGGTGATTCTGTTCAGTCTTAGGAATGTATAAAGCACAGAAACTTAAATCTGCCCCATTGATTTGGACAATTAACTGGCCATCAAAAAAAATTATGTCCTATTGCTTTGGGATAAAGGGTTGGCAGTGGGAGGGGTATTCAATGAAAAGGGTAAAAATTTCCATTCCATTCCATGAGAAGAGTAAAAACCCCCTCCCACTGCTAACTCTTAATCCCATCAGGTCAACTCTTCATCCCATCAGTTCAAGTCACAATGGGTAAGGAAATGTTTTTTCACACATTCGAACACTGTTCTAAAACTGCTTTTTTACAACAGCTTCATTTATCTGGTATTTGACTTTATTTTGGTATTTGACTCTATTCAGTGTGTCTTGAAATTAACTCTTGTACCATTTTACTCAGGTCAGAGCCACAGCCAACTCTGTTACTCAATTACTCTAATTTTGCACCCACTCCAAATTTTACTGTCTAAACTCTAAATGGAGCAAAATTAACTATTTTTGAGGAAAATACTTTTAACTCTGGAAAAATTGCTCAGTCATTTTTCCTGTGCATGCACTGCAGCGAACACATACAGTATCAACTGATCTACTCATAATAAATAGAAATATTTACACTTACTTGAGTTGATCTTTGGCTGGATCGGGTCGAAGTTAAAAAAAAAAGGCACTGCTCATCATCAGTGTTGCAGTTCTCAAGATTGAGTTGAATCACTGTCCTGAATAATGAATTGAACCATGAATTGACCTATGGTCATGAGCTTTGGGTAATGACAGAAAGAACAAGATCGCGGATACAAGCGGCTGAAATGAGTTTCCTTCGCAGGGTGGCTGGGCGCTCCCTTAGAGATAGGGTGAGAAGCACAGTCACTCGGGAGGAGCTCGGAGTAGAGCCGCTGCTCCTCCACATCGAGAGGAACCAGCTGAGGTGGCTCGGGCATCTTATTCAGATGCCTCCTGGACGCCTCCCTGGGGAGGTGTTCCAGGCATGTCCCCCCAGGAGGAGGCCCCAGGGAAGACCCAGGACACGCTGGAGGGACTATGTCTCTCGGCTGGCCTGGGAACGCCTCGGTGTTCTTCCCGAGGAGCTGGCCGAGGTGTCTGGGGAAAGGGAAGTTTGGGCTTCCATGCTTAGACTGCTGCCTCCGCGACCCGGTCCCGGATAAGCGGAAGAAGACGAGACGAGAGACGAGACGAGACCATGAATTGATTCACTGTCCTGAAATTCAATTGCTGTCCTGAATCATGAAATGAATCATGAATTGAATCGCTGCCCTGAATCATCCGGAGTGCATAAAATCCACGTGCCATCTTGCAACCTCCAAATAGCTTAAACTTTGTCTGACAGATTTTATCCTGTTTACAGTGGGCATTCCCACCATGAAAGAGAAACCAATTGAAACCGAAAGAGATTATCAGGCAATTACCATGTGAATAGTCTTTTATGAACATGTAAGTGGGCTCAGCGCTCTGACTCTGGTGTGACTGAGTAAGGTGACAAGTTTTATGTTTCATCTAATTTAGGTAATTTAAAAATGATAATATTATTTGGCAGTTGGTACATAGGAAAGTGCAAAGTATAAAGTTTTTGTCAATTTGTTTATCATGCTTGCATGATAAAAACTCGTGAAGATATTTATCTAAATACATGACCTACTCATTCTAAACCTGTCAAGCTTCACCAGCGAAGCTCTGGACTCCAGAGAGTTAACCTGTGTCTCCGTGTGTCTTTCAGACAATCAAGAACAAGAGAGAGCAGCATCACCCTGTGTGTGTGTGTATATATGTGTCAGTCAGGGCTTTACATTAACTTTTTCCTCACTGGCCACTGTGGCTAGTGGTTTTCCTGAGTCACTAGCCATTCAGCCTTTTCACTAGCCACAATTTTGTTGCCAGGAAATCGTAGTTTTTTCTTCACCATGATGTGTTAAAGTTCGGAAGATCTAGATTTAATTATGAATGGCAGCGTATAATGTATCTCTACAGTAGCACTCAAGTATTCAGTGCTGTTAAGGTAGCTCCCTATATGAAAACATGGAACCAATTCAGACAAAAATATAAACAGAGTATTCTGTTTATTGAACTCAAATTCAAGCCCCTTACAATATGAAATATCGTATAATATGAAAAATAACATTCAGTACAACTGAACTGATTCTAATATTAAAAGTCCAATTCAAAACATTTATCATTGAAAAACTTTTGATGTTTTGATATGCAAGTATTATGTGTATTATCAAGTATTATTATGTATATTATGCATTATCTATTAATAGTGTGTGTGTGTGTGTGTGTGAGTGAACATGTGTAGAGAGAGACATTAAATGTCCTCATTACATTCATCATTGGAAGAGTCTGAATGGTCCATGAAAAATGGTCTTCATGACCTGAGGCTTCCAGCAGGCCATAAGTTGATAGCTGGGGTGGGATCAACTTCTTTACAATTGCCTGAATGTTTCTAAACAGCAGCTCCATCCTCTCCAGCTCAGCCGAATTCATGACAGCCAGGGACTGAAAGCAATGCTGTCCTGTAGTGAACCAGCTGTCTTCACAGGTTTTGATGTTATAGTACCGATGTGTGCATTTGACTTTTCGTGGTCCTTTATAGTTTCGAGTTTAAAATTACTGGTGCCTGTCTTTGCCATACTTTCTACAGTCTTCGCAGTACATGGTATTTTCGATGTTGCTATGAACTAGCCAATCTGGGTGGCATGGTGGTGTAGTGGTTAGCGCTGTCACCTCACAGCAAGAAGGTCCGGGTTCAAGCCCCGTGGCCGGCGAGGGCCTTTCTGTGCGGAGTTTGCATATTCTCCCCGTGTCCGCGTGAGTTTCTTCCGGGTGCTCTGGTTTCCCCACAGTCCAAAGACATGCAGGTTAGGTTAACTGGTGACTCTAAATTGACAGTGAGTGTGAATGGTTGTCTGTCTCTATGTATCAGCCGTATGATGACCTGGTGACTTGTCCAGGGTGTACCCCATCTTTTGCCCGTAGTCAGCTGGGATAGGCTCCAGCTAGCCTGTGACCCTGTAGAACAGGATAAAGTGGCTAGAGATAATGAGATGAGATGAGATCTCTTGTGTGGTGTGTAATTCACCCCTCTCATTTAAATATGTCGACATTTTTTCGGTGCGCGCTTTGCGCATCATGGACCTCAGTGATTTTAAAATGCTGCTCTGGCCCTGCTCATCTCTGCCCCTTTCTTCCTGAGCAGCAGGGTTTGAAACTCCAGCTATATGCTGCCACATAGTGCACTTGTCAGTCATCAGCAACTTTGTTGCTTTGTTCATTAACCGCAGGTTACCGTATCACTGATTTTATCTGAGACTGTGGCAGTGGGGGTGTGGCCAAGCAGCAGTCTGTGAATGGAGGGCGGGGTCGGGGAAGGTAAGTGGCTAAGTCATTACACCTGGTGTCAATTAGTGTGTGTGTGTGTGTGTGTGTGTGTGTGTGTGTGTGTGTGTGTTTTTGCTTGTTTGTTGCAGGGATGGAGTATAAAGGGAGGGGGAGAGCAGAGAAGAATCATCCCCCTGACCAGAACATGTGTGTGTTGTGTGTGTGACTGAGAAAACCTGAAAAGCTAAGGAAAACAGCAAAATAAAGTGCCTGTGTGAACACTAACTTTCACCTGCCGTGCTTCTGTGCCCCACCCACATCAGGGATTACTACAGTGGTGCTGAAACCCGGGACACAGAAGATAACCACCCCATGGAGTCCTCCCCTTTTGAAGAGCTCATCCTTGCCCTCGCTACCACCAAGCAGAACCAGCATCAAGCGCTGATCACCCTCCGGAAGGAACAGCAGCAGCTCTTCGAAGCCTTGCTGCTGGCCCAGCAGGAAGATCGCCAGGTGTTCTGGCACCTGCTCATGCCAGCCGGGCCATCGGCCACCGCTGCCGCCACCCTCATGAAGATGGGACAGCAGGACTATCCGGAAGTGTTCCTCACTCTCTTTGAGCAAGCAGCCGAGGCGTGCCTCCTCCCGCTCCTGATTGGCGAGGTGCAGCTAGCAGCACAGCAGCTCCCTGCTGACAGCCGGCTGGTCTATGCGGGCCTAAAGAAAGCCATACTGCAGTGGCTCGGCCACTCCCCGGAGCGACACCATCAGCGCTTCCGGACGCTGACACTGGAGGAGGTCAGCCGGCCATTTGCATTTGGCCAGCAACTCTGGGATGCCTGCCAGCGGTGGCTGAGGGCAGAAGACCGTGACACCGAGGAGATCATCGATCTGGTGGCACTGGAGCAGTTTATCTCTCAACTTCTGGAAGGAATGGCAGAATGGGTCCAGTGTCACCGCCCGGCGTCGCTGGAATGAGCCATTGAGCTGGCAGAGGACCATCTGGAGGCGGCTCTGATGGCAGGCAGGTGAGGCATCTCCCCTCGCTTCTCTTCCCTCTCTCTCTCTCGTCCCCCTCTCCACCCCGTTCCCCTGCCACGAAGGTGGCGGCTGGCTCCTCCCCAGTCAGCCCGTCGCACCCGTGATGTCCTCCCATCTCCCTCTTCTGTGTCTGTGTTGTCTCCCCCTCAGGTGAGTGACACCCATTACACCAGTGCAGAGGGAAAGCCTGGGCCGGTGTGCTGGCGCGGCGGGGAATCGGACCATCTCCAGAGTCAGAGCTCTGCAAGGGAGGTGGGTGCTGTCATCCGGATCCCCGATGCGCCAGAAACCACCCCCGATCAGGCCGGAACATATCGCATACCAGTGAGTATTCAAGGGGATACATATCACGCTTTGGTGGATTCCGGTTGTAATCAGACCTCAATTCACCAGCGCCTGGTGCAAGGTGAGGCATTGGGGGGAGCACAAGCAGTGAAGGTGTTGTGTGTGCATGGGGATGTTCACCATTACCCGCTAGTGTCTGTCCATATTCTATTCCAGGGCTAAACGCATAGAATAAAGGCGGCGGTTAGTCCTCATCTTACCCACTCATTGATCTTGGGAACTGATTGGCCGGGATTTAAAGAATTAATGGAGTATTTAACACGTAGTGGGTCCTGCCTTAGTAGGTCATGGGAAGATCCCAGTGTGGCATTGGCTGGAGAAGCTGTCGCAGAGCCATCCACGTCAATACCGCGTCAGAGTGAGGAGCAACCTGCTCCTCCTCCCCCTCTCGGGTAGTCCCTTGGGGATTTCCCGTTAGAGCAGTCGCGGGACGAGACTCTGCGGCATGTGTTTGACCAAGTGAGAGTAATCGATGGTCAAACTCTTCAGCCGAGCACGGCATCAACCTTCCCCTATTTTGCCATTATTAGAGATAGACTGTACCGAGTGATGCAGGTTCAGACATTTGGTGCATGTGCTTGGCTGAGGAGCCACTGGTGTGAAGCTACCATCTGTGGGATTATGACTGAACGCCTCTAAGTCAGAATCCCGCCTAGACGTGATGATAAGGGAATGTGAGCTGGGGTTAGACCATCGTGAGACAGGTTAGTTTTAACCTACTGATGATGTGTTGTTGCAATAGTAATCCTACGCAGTACGAGAGGTCCCACAAGCCTCCACAGGGTTTACTCCCTTTGAATTATTATATGGGCGTAAGCCGCGTGGCATTCTGGATGTGCTGCGGGAAAATTGGGAGGAGGGACCTTCACCGAGTAAAAATGAAATCCAGTACGTTCTTGACCTGCGCACAAAACACACACACACTAATTGACACCAGGTGTAATGACTTAGCCACTTACCTTCCCCGACCCCCATTCACAGACTGCTGCTTGGCCATGCCCCTGCTGCCACAGAAACGTTAACGACCATTCTAAACAATTCTAACATATTGTCAGAATGTTTATGCAGGTGCTCATGGGAGTTGTAGGTGCATAATATTACATTGCAATGCATTTATTATATCAGATGCCTTCAGAGAAAACTACAATTAAAATATATTGTCATACCACAGAATAAACCACCCGCCAAAGTAGCTAGTGGGACTAAAATCATTACCCGCCAAAGCCGAATTTTACCTGCATTTGGCGGGTGCTAATGTAAAGCCCTGGTGTGTGTGTGTGTGTGTGTGTGTGTGTGTGCGTGCGTGCATGCATGTATTTACATGTTGTCACTGTAAAGTTAAAAATAAAAAGAACACATCTGTTCTGAAGCCTGCTTCCAGCTCCCACAAGTTAGGGAGATGTTACACTGGTGCCGAAACCCAGGACTGAGGAACAAACACTGCCATGGAGTCCGAACCAGTCAGAGAGCTCCTTCAAACACTTGCCAACCACCTCTAGTACCAGCAGCACACCCTTGTTGCACTGGCAGTAGACCAGGGCTGGTGCTTCCAGGATCTGCTCAAAGCCCAAGCAGAAGACCACCAGGTGACATGGAGCTGGATTAGTCTATGGGTGCTCCAGCAGTCATTCCTGAGGCTAAATTGCTTGTCCAGCTGGTGAAGATGGGGCCACAGGACAATCCCGATGCCTTCCTCGAGCTGTTTGAGTGTGTTGCGGAGGCGAGCTCATGGCCAACCTCACGATAGGTGGCTCATCTATTGCTGATCCTGTCAGGGGAAGCCCAGCTCACATTTCAGAAGCTCCTGGCCACCAACATGCTGGAGTACCCCCACCTGAAGCGAGCCATCCTACAGCGGGTTGGCCATGGCCCAGAAGAGCACTTCCACTCGCTGGCATATGGCAAAGTGGGCCGGCCATTTGTGCTTGCACAACTGCTCCAAGACGCCTGCCGACAGTGCTTGCTGGCCGGCAAGTGCAACATCAAGTCCATCATCGAGCGAGTGACACTGTAGCAGTTCATCACCCAGCTGCTGAGCGAGATGTCAATGAGGTGCCACTGAACGACATCACTGGGAAAGGCAGTTTGGCTGGCTGAGAATCACCTGATGGCATTTCTGGAAGCACAATTTCTCTGCCCTCTCTCTCTCTCTCTCTCTCTCACTTTCATTTTCTCCTTCTCCACCTCCCTCTCCATGCCCATCCCCTACCCCACCCCACCCCTGCAGAAATGGGGGCCAATTCCCCTGAAACCTGCTCCCCATGCTCGTGTCTGTCCTTGTGTTCCTACTTTCCCTTCTCCTTCTATGTCTTTGCCACCATTAACCCCCTCTCTCTCTCCACAGGTGAACTCATCCATGTCCACCAGAACCAAGAGCAAGCCTGGGCAGGTCTGTAGGCATGGAAGGGAAGGCAGGGAATCAGTGCTTCCACAAGGAGGCAGGGCAACCGTTTTGTTGCTCTGATTGTGAGTGTCAGTTTCAATTCAGTTAAAATTCAAAGGGTAGATGGTGTATAGTTGTCACACGCTTATCTTAAAACACTGTTCAGCTGTTGTTCATACTTTGTTCAAGATGGTGGAAGATGTTCAAGATGGAGGCAAACAGGTAAGCAGGTCGCAAGCAGGTAAGTAGCAAGCAGACAGAGGGAGAGAGGCAATGGCAAGCAAGCAAGGAGAAGGGGACAATGGCAGGCAGGCAAGCAGGTGGCACACAGTGAAGTAAATCCAAATTGTTTGTAATTCCAAATAGGCTAGGTAATCCAAATATAATGGTTCAAAATAAAGGGTTCAAAGAAGTAAAACTATAGTATTTGTTTTCCAAGTTCAATGTTTCTAAATCCCAAAAAATACAGGCTTAAAGCGGTAAAAAAACTATATCACTACAACATCTTCCTTTGTCTAACTGAGACTGACTACCAAATGGGAGGCAGCCATTTTTACCTGGTCAGGTGACCAAAGGCTATGTCAAAATAAAAGTCCATGGTCCAAGGCCAGCAAATCTTAACCAAAGTAAGAGTCTAAACTAAGGAAACTAAATTTGGCTCCAACACTGATGCACCACAGCCTTCCCCTGATCGAGCGGGGGGTGTACAGGATACAGTAGTGCTTGAAAGTTTGTGAACCTTTTAGAATTTTCTATATTTCTGCATAAATATGACCTAAAACATCAGATTTTCACACAAGTCCTAAAAGTAGTTAAAGAGAACCCAGTTAAACAAATGAGACACAAATATTATACTTGGTCATCTATTTACAGAGGAAAATGATCCAATATTACATATCTGTGAGTGGCAAAAGTATGTGAACCTTTACTTTCAGTATCTGGTGTGACCCCCTTGTGAAGCAATAACTGCAACTAAATGTTTCTGGTAACTGTTGATCAGTCCTGCACACCTACTTGGGGGAATTTTAGCCCATTCCTCCGTACAGAACAGCTTCAACTCTGGGATGTTGGTGGGTTTCCTCACATGAACTGCTCGCTTCAGGTCTTTCCACAACATCTCATCTCATTATCTCTAGCCACTTTATCCTGTTCTACAGGGTCGCAGGCAAGCCGGAGCCTATCCCAGCTGACTGCGGGTGAAAGGCGGGGTACACCCTGGACAAGTCGCCAGGTCATCACAGGGCTGACACATAGACACAGACAACCATTCACGCTCACATTCACACCTATGGTCAATTTAGAGTCACCAGTTAACCTAACCTGCATGTCCTTGGACTGTGGGGAAAACTGGAGCACCCGCAGGAAACCCACGCAGACACGGGGAGAACATGCAAACTCTGCACAGAAAGGCCCTCATTGGCCACAGGGCTCGAACCTGGACCTTCTTGCTGTGAGGTGACAGTGCTAACCACTACACCACTGTTAGGATTGCGCTGTGTGCTGTTCAGATGCGTTACAAGGAGTACTCCGAGGACAAAAAGAGAGCAAACCACATGAGTTAAATCAATCTGGTTTATTCTCAGTCGTGCCCTAACGCGCAGCTGCGTCGGGGCTTTATATATACTCTGCGTAGGGAGTATCAGCAGTGGAAAGTTACGGAATGTGCTTTGCACACTCAGTATCAAGGTCACACAAGAGTTATGCACAGTTCAACAGGATGTTTCACACAAAAACATAGACAAAATCAGGATATGAAACGGGAACAGAACATGTGGAAATGCAAAATGTACAGAGCAGCACGTACTGTATTGTAGCTGGCCTAAAGTAAACCCTAAACTGCTACACTAAACGACAGTCACCCTTGGGCCGCGCATTTACAAGAGTAGGTTTAGGAGTATTCAGGATTATATTCTTACAATCCCCTCTTTAATACTCTGACGCAAGCCCAGAGTATTATTCACACCCCAGTCTTGGCCGACACAGGGACATAACCTGTGTGCGAGATCATCATATTATATATACAATCCATGCAACAACGGAAAAGAAACGGGCTACAGGCTGAGCCATGTCATATTAACCTCAGAGTAGTTAGACGGGGCTATTCGGACCGGAAAAGGAGCGCTGCTGTCATGGGGTAACAAAGAACACACATAACAGGGTTTACTCATATTCATTGATGTTTTTACAGTGAAGTTTACATATTTCTAAAACTCGTTATCCCTTGGGTCCCGGTGTATTGCTTGTGCGGGTAACCCTGCCCCAAGCGTTGAGATCAGCACGATGATGAAGAAAGTCATACTGGTCACTGACTTTGTTCTCTAATGCTCACAGGGTGCAGACGGCGAAAAATGTCACAGGCTCCCGTGCATTTCAGACTCTTCAGCCCAGAACTTTGCAAGACTCACCAACCATCCCCTCTTTGTAGATCAGCCGAAACTGGATTGCTCCAGATGCTGGAAGGGGATCCCTGAAAAGGCCGTCAGCTATTGTCACAGCAACTTTCTGAAACACAAAAGTCTGTTAAGCATCAACAATATAGATTTCTATTACATTGGAGCCTTCTTTATTCTGCTGGCATGGATCCACTGTGGAAAAAGGTCCGTTAGCACAGCCGTGCAAGTTACAGCGAGTACATCGGTGGGCCCACTGTAGGGTGACTCCTCCATGGGAGCGTTTAGTTTACCGAATCTCTTTACTAAAACTCTGTCCCCTACCTCAAAGGGGTGAGTGTGTGCCTCTGGAATGGGAGGCTTTTTGGAATTTACTCTCGCCCAATACTCATCCAGCACCCGCATGAGACCCACCGCGTACTCGCTGAGATGTACTTCAAGATCACCCGTTCCTATAACCTGCATGCCTCTACGCCAAGGGACAGGAAAGGGGCGTCCCATGACGAGCTCGTACGGAGATAAATTGTCGAGAGCGACCTGAGCAGTCATGCGCATATCAGCGAGGACCAACGGTAAAACTTGGACCCAATTTTTCGTGCCTGCATCTTGCATAGCCTTACGCAACTTACCCTTAATTGTTCTATTCGCGCGCTCCACAATGCCAGAGGACTGTGGATGGTATGGGATATGAAAACGCCAATTGATCTTGAGGTCTTTACATAGCTCCTGCGTTACCTTAGAGGTGAACGGCGTTCCCTTATCAGAGTCAATTCCTACCGGAAGACCGTAACGTGGGATAATTTCCTGTGTAAGTTTGTTCACTGCTGTTAGGGCGTTTTCTTTGCTACACGGGAAAGCCTCAATCCACCGTGAAAATTTGTCAATCATGACCAAAAGGTATTTGAATGGGCCCTGCTTTGGCATGTGAGTGAAGTCGATCTGCCATTCTTGGAAAGGCGTGTCGGGTATGGGAAGGTGCTGATGTACCGCGCCTGGTTTAGATAGATTATTCTGGGCACACGTTAAACACTTGTCCAGAATGTTGTGTGCGTCTGTGTGCAAATTATTGATGCAGAATGTTCTGTTCATATCTTCCACTACCCCTCTTCGGCCGCGATGAGTGGGACCATGGAACTCGCGGACGAGAAAGGGAGTACAGTGACGAGGTAAACAAAGACGGCCCTGTGTGTCAAGCAAAACGCCACTCTTCTCTGTCGCGCCCTGGGCGTCCCAGAACTGCGTATCTGCCACAGAGGCCGAGGCCTGGATAGAAATGAGATCTATGTCAGGTAAGACAGCGCTAACCATGCGATCAGTAGAAACTAAAGCGCAATTAAAGCCTGGAGGCAGGACACCGGATGCGGCTGCAGCTTTAGCGAGTCGATCAGCGAATGAATTGCCCTTTACTTCAAATGAGTCCCCTCTTGTGTGCGCGCGTGTCTTAACAATGGCCAACGTGCACGGAAGGAGACAGGCGGTGATTAAATCAGTAACAAGTGAAGAATGAGAAATGGGCTTACCGTCGGCTGTCGTAAACCCCCGAGACGCCCAAATGCGGCCGAAGTCGTGCGCCACGCCGAAAGCGTAGCGTGAGTCGGTGTAAATAGTAACGTCTGTGTCTTGAGCCAAAATACACGCGCGAGTCAAAGCATAGAGCTCCGCAGCCTGAGCAGAAGAAAAAGGCAAAGAATGAGCTTCAACAATTTCATCAGGGAGGTGACAAACAGAGTAACCACACAGGAACACACCATCCGCAGGGCGGGAACAGGAACCATCTACAAAAAGAGAATCGCCTGTGGAAAGAGGGGTGGAGTGTAAGTCTGGGCGGATGCTAGTCTCAAAAACGATATTAGAAAGACAGTCATGTGAGTCAAACGCAACATCGTCATCCTGTGAGTTAAGAAGACGCTGAAGAGCGTGGGCGACAGAATCAAACGACGAGGAGGGCTTAACAGTGAGATGCTCTGTGGCCAAAAGAATAAACTCATAGCCAGAGCGACGCTGAGCAGACAAATGCTGAGTACTAAGATTCCGCAGAATGTACACGACGTCATGTGAAGTGTGTAAAATGAGCGGATGCGACAAAACAAGTTTTTCAGCGTCCGTGACCATGAGAGCACACGCAGCAACAGCCCTAAGACAGCCAGGAAGCCCTTGTGCCACAGCGTCAAGAGTTTTAGACAGAAACGCGCAAGGTCGCATGCCCCCCCCCCCGTGCTCCTGAGCCAGCACCCCAGAGGCGGTCCCCTTCTGATTGCACACATACAGGTGAAACGGCAAACGATAGTTCGGCAGCCGGAGAGCAGGGGCGGAGCACAAAGCTTGCTTCAGAGCCTTGAAGGCCGTTAACATGTCCTCAGTCCAGACCAGGGGCTGAGTCAAAGGATCTGAGTGACTTATAGCTGAACGCAAACACTTGTCATAGATTGAACAGTCAGGGATCCATTGACGACAGTAATTGATGAGGCCCAGAAATGCCATGAGAGCGTGCTTGGTTGCAGGTACCTGAGTGTCCATAATGACTTGAACGCGTTCCGGGCTAAGCCTCCTGGAACCCTGAGAGAGGTCATGTCCCAAGTAGCGAACAGTTGTGAGGCAAAACTGCAACTTCGTGCGGGAGACCTTGAAACCCTTCTGCGCCAGGAGTGTGAGGAGAGACAATGTGGCGGCAGCACAAGCGTCTTGATCCTCCGCCGTTACCAGGAGATCATCCGCGTACTGGAGCACCGTGGAGCCCCGGGGAAGACAGAGATCAGCCAGCGCGTCCCGCAATACGGCAGTGAAGACCGCCGGTGAGTCAATGAAACCCTGTGGCAACCGCGTCCACGTGTATTGTCTTCCCCTGTGTGTGAAAGCAAACAGGGGCTGAGTCTCATGGCCCACAGGAACACTGAAAAAGGCAGAGCACAAATCAATCACAGAGAAATAAGCATGGTCACACGGAATAGAAGACATAAGAGAAGGAACGTCAGGGACCACTGGAGCCACGGGAACGATGAGTTCATTTATTTTACATAGGTCTTGAGTGAGGCGCCATGTGCCATCCGGTTTTGGGACCGGGTTCACTGGGGTGTTATACGGGCTGACACAAGGAACCACGACACCTTGCTGCAAAAGAGATTTTAGAATATTGTCAATACCATTGAGCTTACTAGGAGACAGAGGGTATTGTTTAACATAAACAGGTGTAGAGTGTTTAATAACAGCTTCATACGGAGAGCAGCTCACAGAGCCCACATCGTCCTTATGATCCGCCCACAGGGTGTTAGGAAGAGCAGAGAGAACAGGAGAAGGAGCTTGGGACGTACAAGCAGCGTTCAGAATATTATGTGGCAGCACAGAACTGGATAGGGCAAAAACATCAGGCGGAGAAATACCTAGTTAACTGCTCACGCAGGAGCTGCAAAGCATTCGGTGTGTCCCTCCAAAAAAAATGTCGACACGGTGCGCTGACGCGGACGGCCACCTTCCTGAGCCGGAGCTATTTCTTCCTTTATATTCACAGCGACGTCATTTCTAGGTTGCAACACATCGACTATTTCGAGCAAACGCTCCTCATCATATAATCTGTGTCAACTGATGAGGTGTTCAAGTGTGTGAGCTGATCTGAACAGAGCTGCCAGACATACACATACAGAGGGCTTCCAAACCCATACTGCACACCGCACATTTCACTTACTTCAATAGTTAGTCCATCTGGAGTGGATGTGAGATTTACTTCTAATTTGCACATTAAATCATGTGCTAACAAATTTACTGGACATGTATATGAGATGAGGAATGAGTGGGACGTAACTATTCCTCCCTCGCTTTTACATGGGAGGTTGACTGAGAAAGTTTTGGTTTTGGAATAGCCTTTAAAACAGGTCTCGGGGTGTAAACACCCTTTGATTTATCCCATACCTTCTTCATGTCAAACCATTGCTTTCGTAAATCATACGGTGCGCTGAAGCAAGGAAACCTGGATTAAACGTCCCATCACGGGGATACGATGGAATCTGAGGATTTGCCTCCGTCCACCCAGCCAAATTGTCCAGCCACGGCGTAACGTAATAGCCTAAACCGCACTTATTCATCCATTCCGCCGGGGTGTCTGTGACCTCAGGTTTAGGATACGAGCCCCCCATCATACAGTAAAGCAAACGGATCTGAACAGAAACAAACAGCAGATATTTATCTAAATTTCTATAGCGCGCTCTTCCTGGACTCGAACCAGGGAAAACCAAGCCCTCCTTAGGGCGCTACACAAATTTCTATAGCGCGCTCTTCCTGGACTCGAACCAGGGAAAACAAAGCCCTCCTTAGGGCACTACGGAGCTACTTCCAACCAGGTAGTCAATCAAACATGTCTTACCTGATTGAGAGTATCACGTCGGGGTCACCAAATTGTTAGGATTGCGCTGTGTGCTGTTCAGATGCGTTACAAGGAGTACTCCGAGGACAAAAAGAGAGCAAACCACATGAGTTAAATCAATCTGGTTTATTCTCAGTCGTGCCCTAACGCGCAGCTGCGTCGGGGCTTTATATATACTCTGCGTAGGGAGTATCAGCAGTGGAAAGTTACGGAATGTGCTTTGCACACTCAGTATCAAGGTCACACAAGAGTTATGCACAGTTCAACAGGATGTTTCACACAAAAACATAGACAAAATCAGGATATGAAACGGGAACAGAACATGTGGAAATGCAAAATGTACAGAGCAGCACATACTGTATTGTAGCTGGCCTAAAGTAAACCCTAAACTGCTACACTAAACGACAGTCACCCTTGGGCCGCGCATTTACAAGAGTAGGTTTAGGAGTATTCAGGATTATATTCTTACAACCACCATGCCGCCCTTCTTTCCACAACATTTCAATTGGATTAAGGTCAGGATTTTGACTTAGCCATTCCAAAACATTAACTTCTTTAACCATTCTTTGGTAGAATGACTTGGGTGCTTAGGGTCGTTGTCTTGCTGCATGACCCACCTTCTCTTGAGATTCAGTTCATGGACAGATGTCCTGACATTTTCCTTTATAATTTGCTGGTATAATTCAGAATTCTTTGTTCCATCAATGATGGCAAGCCGTCCTGGCCCAGATGCAGCAAAACAGGCCCAAATCATGATACTACCACCACCATGTTTCACAGATGGGATAAGGTTCTTATGCTGGAATGCAGTGTTTTCCTTTCTTCAAACATAATGCTTCTCATTTAAACCAAAAAGTTCTATTTTGGTCTCATTTGTCCACAAAACATTTTCCAATAGCCTTCTGGCTTGTCCACGTGATTTTTAGCAAACTGCAGATGAGCAGCAATGTTCTTTTTGGAGAGCAGTGGCTTTCTCCTTGCAACTCTACCATGCACACCATTGTTGTTCAGTGTTCTCCTGATGATGGACTCATGAACATTAACATTAGCCAATGTGAGAGAGGCTTTCAGTTGCTTCGAAGTTACCCTGGGGTCCTTTGTGACCTTGCTGACTATTACACACCTTGCTCTTGGAGTGATCTTTGTTGGTTGACCACTCCTGGGGAGGGTAACAATGGTCTTGAATTTCCTCCATTTGTACACAATCTGTCTGACTGTGGATTTGTGGAGTCCAAAATCTTTAGAGATGGTTTTGTAACCTTTTCCAGCCTGATGAGTATCAACAATGCTTTTTCTGAGGTCTTCAGAAATCTCCTTTGTTTGTGCCATGATACACTTCCACAAACATGTGTTGTGAAGATCAGACTTTGATAGATCTCTGTTCTTTAAATAAAACAGGGTGCCCACTCACACCTGATTGTCATCCCATTGATTGAAAACACCTGACTCTAATTTCACCTTCAAATTAACTGCTAATCCTAGAGATTCACATACTTTTGTCACTCACAGATTTGTATTATTGGATCATTTTCCTCAATAAATAAATTACCAAGTATAATATTTTGTGGGCGGCACGGTGGTGTAGTGGTTAGCGCTGTCGCCTCACAGCAAGAAGGTCCGGGTTCGAGCCCCATGGCCGGCGAGGGCCTTTCTGTGCAGAGTTTGCATGTTCTCCCTGTGTCTGCGTGGGTTTCCTCCAGGTGCTCCGATTTCCCCACAGTCTAAAGACATGCAGGTTAGGTTAACTGGTGACCCTAAATTGACCATAGGTGTGAATGTGAGTGTGAATGGTTGTCTGTGTCTATGTGTCAGCCCTGTGATGACCTGGCAACTTGTCCAGGGTGTACCCTGCCTTTTGCCCGTAGTCAGCTGGGATAGGCTCCAGCTTGCCTGTGACCCTGTAGAACAGGATAAAGCGGCTACAGATAATGAGATGAGAATGAGAATATTTTTGTCTCATTTGTTTAACTGGTTTCTCTTTATTTACTTTTAGGACTTGTGTGAAAATCTGATGTTTTAGGCCATCTTTATGCAGAAATATAGAAAATTCTAAAGGGTTCACAAACTTTCAAGCGCCACTGTATTTGTGAGTATGCAAGGGGGTACACTTCAGGCTTTGGTGGATTCGGGTTGTAATCAGACCTCCATACATCAGAGCCTGATTCAGTGCGGGGCACTGGGAAATGCACGTTTGGTGAAGGTTAAATGTGTGCATGGTGATATACACAAATATCCACTAATACCTGTTACCATTCACTTCCAGGGAGAAAAACATAACTGGAGGTGACGGTTAGTCCGAGCGCCACCCACCCTCTGATCCTGGGAACTGATTGGCCAGGGTTTAAAACATTAATCAAACAGATAGTAGTGGGTGGATCCTGCAGTAGTACATCACAGGGGAATCCCACTGCAACCTTAGCTGGGGAGGCATTCCCAGGGCTGTCCACTTCAGGACCACATCATGATGACACACAGAGTGGGGAGAGCCTTCCTCTGTCTCTGGGGAACCCCTTAGGGGACTTCCCATTGGAGAAGGAGTGTGACAAGTAACTAAGACATGCTATTGACCAATTGAAAGTAATTGATGGCCAAATCCTCCAGCCTAATATTTTGCTGTCCTTCCCATACTTTTGTATTATTAAGGATAGGCTGTATCAAGTGATGCAGGACATTTAATCTCAAGAAAAGATGACACAGTTGTTGGTCCCGAATAGCTGTAGGGAACTTTTATTCCATGTAGCTCACTATAATCTTATGGCTGGGCATTTGGGGCAGGATAAAACACTAAATGGTCTCATGGCCCATTTCTATTGGCCAGGGATTTATGCCAATGTCTGCAGGTAGTGTGCAACATGTTGTGAATGCCAGTTGGTGAATCCAGTGGCCACACTAAAAGTGCCATTGCAACCATTGCCATTGATGGAGATCCCCTTCAAAAGAATTGGCATGGATCTCATTGGGCCATTAGATTGATCTGCACATGGGTATTGCTTTGTATTAGTCATCATGGATTATGCAACGCGATATCCAGAAGCGGTGCCTCTCCGCAATATCTCAGCATGTAGTGTTGCGGAGCACTCTTCCACGTTATCTCCCAAGTCGGGATTCCAAAAGAAATCCTGACTGATCAAGGCACTAGTTTTATGTCACACACACTGCGTGAATTGTATGAATTATTGGGGATTACATTGATTTGTACTATTGTTTATCATGTGCAAACAGATGGGCTGGTAGAATGATTTAACCAAACACTTAAGAACATGATTCATAAGTTCATTCACAGGGATGCTAAAAATTGGGACAGGTGGCTCAGCCCTCTACTGTTTGCAGTGTACGAGGTCCCACAAGCCTCCACCGGGTTTTCCCCATTTGAATTGCTGTATGGGGGCAAGCCCCATGGTGTCTTAGAAATCATTTAAGAAAATTGGGGGGGGACGGACCTTCACAAAGCAAAAATGAAATTAAGTACATTCTTAACCTGAAACTAACACTCCACACACTGAGGACACTTAACTCAGGAGAATTTGCTACAGGCCCAAGAACGTCAAGCTAGCCTGTACAACAGAGGAATTTTACTGCCCACCTCGTTTTACTGCCCCACCTCAAATTCAAAATTGCTCACCAAGTGGGACCAGAGTTAAGTCTAAAAAGGGCAGCACAATTCACTCTGGTCCCCTGTGGAGACCACCTCTCACCATCCCAGAAAGCACAGGTCGTTAGGTTGCAGGAGGAATTCTCCGATATGTTCTCACCCCTCCCTGGTCACAATAACCTCATTGGACACCACATTAAGACTCCCCCAGGGGTGGTGGTGCACAGCCACCCATATCGGTTCCACAAACACAAGAAAAATGTATTTTGGGATGAACTCCAGGCTATGCTTAAGATGGGAGTAATTGAGGAGTCGCATAGCGGCTGGAGCAGCCCAGTGGTCTTGATTCCCAAGACCGACAGGTCCATCCAGTTTTGTGTGGACTATAGAAAAGTCAACGCAGTGTCTAAATTTGATGCATATCTGATGCCTTGCATTGATGAACTGCTTGATCAGTTAGGCATGGCTCACTTTTATTTGACACTGGATTTAACAAAGGGATATTGGCAGAGCCCCTTCACTCCATTATCCCACAAGAAAATGGCCTTTTCCACTCTGTTTGGCTGACACCAATTTGTCACCCTTCCTTTCGGGTTGTTTTGGGCTCCAGTGACGTTTCAGCATCTCATGGACCAAATTTTCCATCCCCACAATGCATATGTGGCAGCCTACTTAGATGACAATCATTTATAGTAATGATTGGGAGCAGCATTTATAGCATCTTAGGATGGTTCTGAGGTCGGTGAGGCACGCTGGGCTCAAGGAAACCCGAAAAAGTGTGCAATTGGATGGGTGGAAGTACAGTATCTGGGTCATAGGCAGGTGCATCCCCAAATTGATAAGACTGCAGCGACTGCAGCCTGCCTGAGACCTAAGACCAAAAGGGGGTGAGGCAATTCCTGGGGTGATCTGGTTTTTATAGGTGCTTCGTGCCTAACTTTTCGGACATCAACAGCCCGCTGACTGACCTCACTAAAAAGGGGGCATCAGATCCAGTCCAGTGGACAGAGCCATGCGAACAGGCTTTTGTGCAGGTAAAAGCAGTTTTGTGTGGGGGTCTGCTGTTACGTTCTCCTGACTTTTCTCTCCCTTTTGTTTTACAGATTGATGTGTCGGACAGAGGACTGGGGGCTGTTTTGTCCCAGGTGGTGGAGGGGGAGGAGAGTCTGATGCTGTATATCAGCCGCAAGCTCTCCATGCAAGAGTCAAAGAACAGCATGATAGCGAAGGAGTGTTTGGCCATCAAGTGGGTGGTCCTCACTCTCTGGTACTACCTGCTAGGATGCTCATTCACCCTCTGTTCTGACCATGCCCCACTCCAGTGACTCTACCACATGAAAGATGCCAATGTATGAATGACTCGTTGGTATCTGGCCCTTCAGCCCTCTAAATTTGAGGTGGTCCACAGGCCAGGGGCACAGATGGTGGTGGCGGATAACCTCTCCTGCTGTGGGAGGAGTCAACTGTAGGCCGGACTGCTCCCTGCCCTGAGTTGGGTTGGCGGGGGTATGTGGCAGCAGGGGCATGTGGCAGCAGGGGCATGGTCAAGCATCGGCTGTGAATGATGAGGAGGCAGGGTGATCCAGCAGGTAATGTGTGATGAGGTGCACCTGTGTGAAATTACTGGCTGTCTATTAATCTGTGCGTCTTTCAGACAGCCAGCAATGAGAGAGAGTGATGTCACCCCACATGTGTGTATATGTTTATGTGTTGTCACCGAAAAGTGAAAAAAAAAACTGTTCTGAAGCCTGCTTCCAGTTCCTCTGTTCCCACAATTTAGAAAGTTGTATTTCTGATGGGGCTATTGACATGAAATTTTCACCAGATATTGGTAACAACCCAAGTAATTCACACATACAAATAAATCAAAACATACATGTCCATAAATTAAGTGTAATAAAGTGGAATGACACAGGGAATAAGTAATGAACACATGAAGAAAAGGAGGTGCAAAAAGGCATAGAAAGCCAAGAAACCAGCTGAAATCTGTCAGTATTTAGAAAGCAATCCTGCCCCCTATCAGTGCAAATTAATATAGCTGGTTTAGTCCTAACTGATGGCCTATAAAAAGGTTTCTCATTACCAAAGTGTCACACAAGAAGCATCTCATGATGGGTAAAAGCAAAGAGCTCTCTCAAGACCTTCGCAACCTTATTGTTGCACAACATGCTGATGGCATTGGTTACAGACATATTTCTAAACTTCTGAATGTTCCAGTGAGCACCGTTGGGGCCATTATCCGGAAGTGGAAAGAACATCATTTCACCATAAAACAGCCACGACCAGGTGCTCCTTGCAAATTTCTGACAGAGGAGTCAAAAGATAAATCAGAAGAGTTGTCCAAGAGCCAAGGACCACTTGCAGAGAGCTTCAGAAAGACCTGGAATTAACAGGCACAGTTGTTTCAAAGAACACAATAAGTAATGCACTCAACTGCCATGGCCTCTATGCATGCTCACTGTGCAAGACTCCATTGCTGAAGAAAAAGCATGTTGAAGCTCATTTAAAGTTTGCTGCACAACATTTGGACAAGCCTATGAAATACTGGGAGAATATAGTCTCGTCAGATGAGACCAAAATTGAACTCTTTGAATGTCATAGCACACACCATGTTTGGAAGAGAAATGGCACTGCACATCACCCCAAAAACACCATACCAACAGTGAAGTTTGGAGGTGGGAACATCATGGTGTGGGGCTGTTTTTCAGCATATGGTACTGTCAGACTTCATCCTTCAGAAGGAAGGATGAATGGAGAAATGTACCAAGACATTCTTGATAAGAATCTGCTGCCATCTACCAGGATGCTGAAGGTGAAACAAGGGTGGACATTTCAGCAAGACAATGATCCCAAACACACAGCCAAGGAAACTCTCAATTGATTTCAGAGAAAGAAAATAAAGCTGCTAGAATGGCCCAGTCAATCACCCAACTTGAATCCAATTGAAAATCTATGGAAAGAACTGAAGATCAGAGTTCATAGAAGAGGCCCCCGGAACCTTCAAGATTTGAAGACAGTTTGTGTGGAAGAATGGGCCAAAATCATACCCGAGCAATGCATGTGACTAGTTTCTCCATACAGGAGGTGTCTTGAAGCTGTCATTACCAACAAAGGCTTTTCTACTAAGTATTAAATAAATTTCAGTAAGTGTTTTCAATACTTATTCCCTGTGTCATTCCACTTTATTACACTTTATTTATAGACATACATGTTTTGATTTCTTTGTATTTTTGAATTACTTGGGTTGTTACCGACATCTGGTGAAAATTTCATGTCAATAGCCCCATCAGAAACATATTTACTGAGAAAAATGTTAACACGTTTAATACTTATTTTCTCTGGTGTGTGTGTGTGTGTATATATATATATATATATATATATATATATATATATATATATATATATAAAAACTTGATTTCTGCTATACTTGGCAGATCCTAGATTCCCATCCATACTTGGACTGTATGCCTGAAAAGCGAAATACAGTGGATATAAAAAGTGTACACATCCCATTAATTTTTTTTTAACAACAGAAAAACCTTTGAGACCATGATAAATAATCTCAAAACTTTTCCCACCTTTAATATGACTTATAACCTGTACAATTCAATTGAAAAACAAACAAATCGGTCAGGGGGAAAAACATAAAAAAAAAAACCCATACACTTTAATTACAGCATTCAGTCTTTTTGGGTAGGAGTCTATCAGCCTGCCACATCTAGACTTGGCAATATTTGCCCACTCTTCCTTGCAAAAGCGCTCCAAATCTGTTAGATGGCAAGGGCATCTCTTGTGCACAGCCCTCTTCAGTCACCCCACAGATTCTCAATTGGATATAGCCCTGGGCTCTGACTTTTTTGGGGTCACTGTCATGCTGAAAGATGAAATTCCTCTTCATCTTCAGCTTTCTAGCAGACACCTGAAGTTTTGGGGCCAAAACTGACTGGTATTTAGGACTGTTCATAATCCCCTCCACCTTGACTAAAGCCTCTGTTCCAGCTGAAGAAAAACAACCCCAAAACATGATGCTGCTGCCACCATGCTTCACTATGGGTATGGTGTTCTTTTTGCGCCAAACATACCTTTTGGAATTTTGGCCAAAATGTTCAACCTTGGTTTCATCAGACCATAACACATTGTCCCACATGCTTTTGGGAGAGTTGATGTATTTTTATTTATTTTTTTCAAAATTTAGCCGGGCTTGGATGTATTTCTTTGGCCCTACCTCATAGTCCAGACATATGGAGAACAGAGGAGATTGTTGTCACATATAGTACACAACCAGTACTTGCCAGAAATTCCTGCAGCTCCTTCAGTGTTGCTGTAGGCCTCTTGGCAGCCTCCCTGACCAGTTTTTGTCTTGTGTTTTCATCAATTTTGGAGGGATGTCCAGTTCTCAGTAATGTCACTGTTGTCCCATATTTTCTCCACTTCTTGATGACTGTCTTCACTGTGCTCCATGGTATATCTAATGCTGTGGAATTTTTTTTGTACCCTTCTCCTGACTGATACCTTTCAACAATGAGATCCCTTTGATGCTTTGTAAGCTCTCTGCAAACCATGGCTTTTGCTGAAGGATGCAACTGAGTAAATGTCCGAACTTTATATGGGGTTAATCAGAGTCATTTTAATTGAAGGCAGGTGTGTACCCAAAAAGACTGAATGCTGTAATTAAAGGAAAAGGTGCTTCAACAAAGTATTAGTTTCAGGGTGTGCACATTTATGCAACCAGCTTATTGTACATTTTTTTTAATGTTTTTCCCCCTAACATATTTGTTTGTTTTTCAATTGAATTGTACAGGTTATGGGTCACATTAAAGGTTGGAAAAGTTTTGAAATTATTTATCATGGTCTCATTTTTTTTTACATCAGAAAAACCTATCATTTTAACAGGGTGTGTACACTTTTTATATCCACTGTATTTTATATAAAATGACTTGTATTTTCTGCCTGACTTGTCAAACAGACTCTCCCTTTTCCCTGGTTCTAGAATTACATCTATTGTCCGGTCACTAATTTTATCATAATTACACCCTCCACATATGAGAAACCTGCCCATCTTTTTATGTTCATACACTGTCATGGCCCGGAGGTCACAGAAGCAGAAAGGACCCAATATACAACTACCAGAAATGAGCAGAAGCATGCCTGAGGAATGGGCTTGTGAGGAGGGCAGGCAGGTGACTGGCGCAGCAGCACAGTCAAAAACCCTCTCAGTGAAAACCAGGAAGATGGCACAAGGACAGAGTGACTGATGGTAATAATCCCAGAGAGAGAAAAAACAGTCGAAAAAAAATTAAAGCCGCAAGCGGCCTCGACGGGCCCTCGCGCCAGCGGCCAAGGGGGGCGGGGGCATGCGTCCCTGCGAAAAACCTTCCACAGCTTCTGCGGCAAGAGACATTACTCCCACAATGGCAACAAAGCACAGAATTGGACACATGGCAACAATAGGGTCTCGCACTTCGTGCGTTGTCGACCATGGCAAGCGCCTCAATAAGGGTCTTGAAAAGAGTTTGCCTGCCAAGTTTGACAAATCAGAAGCTGCAATATCATTTTTGCCATAATCAGCACCCCCAGGGGCGAAAGTGCACAAAATTTGGCGTATATGTCAGGTGAGCTATGAAGAGTTTGTGTGTGAAGTCTGATGACAATTGAGTAAATAGAAGATGAGATATAGAATTTTGAAGAATAAATTTTTTGGTTTTTCCCATGTCAGTAGGTGGCGCTATGCTGTACATGAGCAATTATGAGTTGGAAAAATAAGTGTCTACAACAGCAACGTACAATCACAAGGTAGTGGTGTGAAGGAAAAGCATTATGGAATTATTAACGAAAAACCCGTTTTGGAGCAATTGCGTGGGCCAAAAACAGCACCCCCCATGGACGAAAATTCCCAAAATGTGGTATACATGACATGGGAGGTAGTAAGAGGGTGGCCGTGAAGTTTGACCAAATTTGAGGAAAGATTGGATTTTTAGCCCATAAATAGCGCCCCCAGTGGCGAAACAGCACAGAAATTGGGTCACATGTCAGAAGCCCAATGAGTGATTTGCGTGTGAAGTATGAGCAGTGTTGAGCAAGTAGAAGATTTGTTATGAACTTTTAAGCATGTAAAATTCTGCATTGAAAATTGATTGACGTATAACTTCTGAACGGTGTACCCTATGTGAAACGTATTTAGCAACTTTTGTCAGCCATGTCTGTAGATGATGTGTATCAATTTTGGTGACGTTCCTATGAACGGTCTAGGAGGAGTTGCGCCGTCTTCGTGGCCATGCATTTCGCACAAAAGTGAAATTACCTCACTTCCTGTAGGGCGTGGCTAATGCATTGGCATTACATTTTTGTCCGGCTTGGTGAGATACATATGCGTACCAAAGGGCATGCCACTACTACAAACTACATGGCAACCAGGCACCTTAAAGCGAGAGGCAAAAATCACAACACGTTAGGGGGCGCTATAGAGGCCCTGAGGCCTGCCTGGATCTGGGCTTCTGGTTCTCAGTAGCGGTGGCAGTCTAAGAAAAAGGAGCCAAAGTTCGAGCGTTGTCGACCATGGCAAGCGCCCCAATAAGGGTCTTGTAAAGAGTTTGCTTGCCAAGGTTGACAAATCAGAAGCTGCAATATCATTTCTGCCATAACCAGCACCCCCAGGGGCGAAAGTGCACATAATTTGGCGTATATGTCAGGTGAGCTATGAAGAGTTTGCGTATGAAGTTTGATGACAATTGAGTAAATAGAAGATGAGATATAGATTTTTGAAGAACAAATTTTATGGTTTCTCCCATGTCAGTAGGTGGCGCTATGCTGTACATGAGCGATTATGAGTTGGAAAAATAAGTGTCTACAACAGCAACGTACTATCACAAGGTAGTGGTGTGAAGGAAAAGCATTATGGAATTATTTACCAAAAACCCGTTTTGGAGCAATAGCGTCGGCCAAAAACAGCGCCCCCCATGGACGAAAATTCCCAAAATGTGGTATACATGACATGGGAGGTAGGAAGAGGGTGGCCGTGAAGTTTGACCAAATTTGAGGAAAGATTGGATTTTTTGCCCAAAAATAGCGCCCCCAGTGGCGAAAGTGCACAAAATTTGGCGTATATGTGAGGTGAGCTATGAAGAGTTTGCGTATGAAGTTTGATGACAATTGAGTAAATAGAAGATGAGATATAGATTTTTGAGGAATAAATTTTTTGGTTTTTCCCATGTCAGTAGGTGGCGCTATGCTGTACATGAGCGATTATGAGTTGGAAAAATAAGTGTCTACAACAGCAACGCACTCTCACAAGGTAGTGGTGTGAAGGAAAAGCATTATGGAATTATTTACCAAATACCCGTTTTGGAGCAATTGCGTCGGCCAAAAACAGTGCCCCCCATGGACGAAAATTCCCAAAATGTGGTATACATGACATGGGAGGTAGTAAGAGGGTGGCCGTGAAGTTTGACCAAATTTGAGGAAAGATTGGATTTTTTGCCCAAAAATAGCGCCCCCAGTGGCGAAATATCACAGAAATTGGGTAACATGTCAGAAGCCCAATGAGTGACTTGCGTGTGAAGTATGAGCAGTTTTGAGCAATTAGAAGATTTGTTATGAATTTTTAAGCATGTAAAATTTTGCATTGAAAATTGATTGACGTATAACTTCTGAACGGTTTATGCTACGTGAAACGTATTTAGTAACTTTTGTCAGCCATGTCTGTAGATGATGTGTATCAATTTTGGTGACATTCCTATGAACGGTCGAGGAGGAGTTGCGCCGTCTTCGTGGCCATGCATTTCGCACAAAAGTGAAATTACCTCACTTCCTGTTGGGCGTGGCTAATGCATTGGCATTACATTTTTGTCCGGCTTAGTGAGATACATATGCGTACCAAATTGCATGCCACTACTACAAACTATATGGCAACCAGGCACCTTAATGCGGGAGGCCAAAATCACAACGACTTAGGGGGCGCTATGGAGGCCCTGAGCCCCGGCCAAGTTTGGGCTTCTGGTTCTGAGTAGCGGTGGCAATTCTCGGAACTGGTGCCAAATTTCGTGCGTTTTCGCCCATGGCAAGCGCCCCGAAAATGGCCCAACAGCGGAGAAAAATAAAGAAGAAGAAGAAGACGGAAGAAGAAGAAGAAGACGGAAGAATAATTAAAGCCGCAAGCGGCCTCGACGGGCCCTCGCGCCAGCGGCCAAGGGGGGCCGGGGCATGCGTCCCCGCGAAATACCTTCCACAGCTTCTTTGGCAAGAGACATTACTCCCACAATGGTGACAAAGCACAGAATTGGACACAGAGTACACGGTGCGCTGAGATGTTGTCATGGACAGAACATTTTATGCCATGGCTTCCCAACCAAATTAATGTATTTACCTCATCAGTCACCAAGCTATAGCTACATAGGATTGTCTTCTGTTAGACATCTATTAGTCTGTATGTAACGCTACAACACTTGCTCCCGACTGCCTACCCATTCCCCACAAATCATGTGTGTTTAAGGCAACCAAAACAACATACTCCTGGTGCCTCATGATTGTAAAGAGCTCTCCTGCAACTGCTACAGTGCAATGAGCGCCCCCAGTGGTCCACAAGTCATGTGTGTTTAAGGCAACCAAAACAACATACTCCTGGTGCCTCATGATTGTAAACACCTCTCCTGCAACTGCTACAGTGCAATGAGCGCCCCCAGTGGTCCACAAGTCATGTGTGTTTAAGGCAACCAAAACAACATACTCCTGGTGGCTCATGATTGTAAACACCTCTCCTGCAACTGCTACAGCGCAATGAGCGCCCCCAGTGGTGAAAGTTCACCAAATTTGGTATACATGTCAAGGGACCTATGAAGAGTTGTTTTGTAAAGTTTGATCAAGTTTGACCAATCAGAAGCCGAGATATAAATTGTTGCCTGAAAACAGCGCCCCCAGTGGCAAAAGTTCACAAAATTTGGGACATATGTCAGGTGACCTGTTAAGAGTGTGAGTCTCAAGGTTGATCAAGATTGAGAAAATAGAAGATGAGAAATTGATTTTTGAAGAATAAATTTTTTGGTTTCTCCCATGTCAGTAGGTGGCGCTATGCTACAACACTTGCTCCCGACTGCCTACCCATTCCCCACAAGTCATGTGTGTTTAAGGCAACCAAAACAACATACTCCTGGTGCCTCATGATTGTAAACACCTCTCCTGCAACTGCTACAGTGCAATGAGCGCCCCCAGTGGTCCACAAGTCATGTGTGTTTAAGGCAACCAAAGCAACATACTCCTGGTGCCTCATGATTGTAAACACCTCTCCTGCAACTGCTACAGCGCAATGAGCGCCCCCAGTGGTGAAAGTTCACCAAATTTGGTATACATGTCAGGGGACCTATGAAGAGTTGTTTTGTAAAGTTTGATCAAGTTTGACCAATCAGAAGCCGAGATATAAATTGTTGCCTGAAAACAGCGCCCCCAGTGGCAAAAGTTCACAAAATTTGGGACATATGTCAGGTGACCTGTTAAGAGTGTGCGTATCAAGTTTGATCAAGATTGAGAAAATAGAAGATGAGATATTGATTTTTGAAGAATAAATTTTTTGGTTTCTCCCATGTCAGTAGGTGGCGCTATGCTACAACACTTGCTCCCGACTGCCTACCCATTCCCCACAAGTTATGTGTGTTTAAGGCAACCAAAACAACATACTCCTGGTGCCTCATGATTGTAAACACCTCTCCTGCAACTGCTACAGCGCAATGAGCGCCCCCAGTGGTGAAAGTTCACCAAATTTGGTATACATGTCAAGGGACCTATGAAGAGTTGTTTTGTAAAGTTTGATCAAGTTTGACCCATCAGAAGCCGAGATATAAATTGTTGCCTGAAAACAGCGCCCCCAGGGGCAAAAGTTCACAAAATTTGGGACATATGTCAGGTGACCTGTTAAGAGTGTGTGTATCAAGTTTGATCAAGATTGAGAAAATAGAAGATGAGATATTGATTTTTGAAGAATAAATTTTTTGGTTTCTTCCATGTCAGTAGGTGGCGCTATGCTACAACACTTGCTCCCGACTGCCTACCCATTCCCCACAAGTCATGTGTGTTTAAGGCAACCAAAACAACATACTCCTGGTGCCTCATGATTGTAAACACCTCTCCTGCAACTGCTACAGCGCAATGAGCGCCCCCAGTGGTGAAAGTTCACCAAATTTGGTATACATGTCAAGGGACCTATGCAGAGTTGTTTTGTAAAGTTTGATCAAGTTTGACCAATCAGAAGCCGAGATATAACTTGTTGCCTGAAAACAGCGCCCCCAGTGGCAAAAGTTCACAAAATTTGGCACATATGTCAGGTGACCTGTTAAGAGTGTGCGTATCAAGTTTGATCAAGATTGAGAAAATAGAAGATGAGATATTGATTTTTGAAGAATAAATTTTTTGGTTTCTCCCATGTCAGTAGGTGGCGCTATGCTGCACATGAGCGATTATGAGTTGGAAAAATAAGTGTCTACAACAGCAACGCACTATCACAAGGTAGTGGTGTGAAGGAAAAGCATTATGGAATTATTTACCAAAAACCCGTTTTGGAGAAATTGCGTCGGCCAAAAACAGCGCCCCCCATGGACGAAAATTCCCAAAATGTGGTATACATGACATGGGAGGTAGGAAGAGGGTGGCCGTGAAGTTTGACCAAATTTGAGGAAAGATTGGATTTTTTGCCCAAAAATAGCGCCCCCAGTGGCGAAATATCACAGAAATTGGGTAACATGTCAGATGCCCAATGAGTGATTAGCGTGTGAAGTATGAGCAGTTTTGAGCAATTTGAAGATATGTTATGAATTTTTAAGCATGTAAAATTTTACATTGAAAATTGATTGACGTATAACTTCTGAACGGTTAATTCTACGTGAAACGTATTTAGGAACTTTTGTCAGCCATGTCTGTAGATGATGTGTATCAATTTTGGTGACATTCCTATGAACGGTCTAGGAGGAGTTGCGCCGTTTTCGTGGCCATGCATTTCGCACAAAAGTGAAATTACCTTACTTCCTGTTGGGCGTGGCTAATGCATTGGCATTAGATTTTTGTCCGGCTTAGTGAGATACATATGCGTACCAAATGGCATGCCACTACTACAAACTACATGGCAACCAGGCACCTTAATGCGGGAGGCCAAAATCACAATGAGTTAGGGGGCGCTATAGAGGCCCTGAGGCCCGCCTGGATCTGGGCTTCTGGTTCTCAGTAGCGGTGGGAGTCTAAGAAAAAGGAGCCAAATTTCGTGCAATGTCGACCATGGCAAGCGCCCCAAAAAGGGTCTTGTAAAGAGTTTGCTTGCCAAGTTTGACAAATCAGAAGCTGCAATATCATTTCTGCCATAACCCGCACCCCCAGGGGCGAAAGTGCACAAAATTTGGCATACATGTCAGGTGAGCTATGAAGAGTTTGCGTATCAAGTTTGATGACAATTGAGTAAACAGAAGATGAGATATAGATTTTTGAAGAATAAATTTTTTGGTTTTTCCCATGTCAGTAGGTGGCGCTATGCTGTACATGAGTGATTATGAGATGGAAAAATAAGTGTCCACAACAGCAACGCACTATCACAAGGTAGTGGTGTAAAGGAAAAGCATTATGGAATAATTTACCAAAAACCCGTTTTGGAGAAATTGCGTCGGCCAAAAACAGTGCCCCCCATGGACGAAAATTCCCAAAATGTGGTATACATGACATGGGAGGTAGTAAGAGGGTGGCCGTGAAGTTTGACCAAATTTGAGGAAAGATTGGATTTTTTGCCCAAAAATAGCGCCCCCAGTGGCGAAATATCACAGAAATTGGGTAACATGTCAGAAGCCCAATGAGTGATTAGCGTGTGAAGTATGAGCAGTGTTGAGCAATTAGAAGATTTGTTATGAATTTTTTAGCATGTAAAATTTTGAAGTGAAAATTGATTGACGTATAACATCTGAACGGTTTATCCTACGTGAAACGTATTTAGTAACTTTTGTCAGCCATGTCTGTAGATGATGTGTATCAATTTTGGTGACATTCCTATGAACGGTCTAGGAGGAGTTGCGCCGTCTTCGTGGCCATGCATTTCACACAAAAGTGAAATTACCTCACTTCCTGTTGGGCGTGGCTAATGCATTGGCATGACATTTTTGTCCGGCTTAGTGAGATACATATGCATACCAAATGGCATGCCACTACTACAAACTATATGGCAACCAGGCACCTTAATGCGGGAGGCCAAAATCACAACGACTTAGGGGGCGCTATAGAGGCCCTGAGCCCCGGCCAAGTGTGGGCTTTTGGTTCTGAGTAGCGGTGGCAATTCTCGGAAGTGGCGCCAAATTTCGCGCGTTTTCGCCCATGGCAAGCGCCCCGAAAATGGCCCAACAGCGGAGAAAAATAAAGAAGAAGAAGAATTAAAGCCGCAAGCGGCCTCGACGGGCCCTCGCGCCAGCGGCCAAGGGGGACAGGGGCATGCGTCCCCGCGAAATACCTTCCACAGCTTCTTTGGCAAGAGACATTACTCCCACAATGGTGACAAAGCACAGAATTGGACACAGAGTACACGGTGCGCTGAGATGTTGTCATGTACAGAACATTTCATGCCATGGCTTCCCAACCAAATTAATGTATTTACCTCATCAGTCACCAAGCTAAAGCTACATAGGATTGTCTTCAGTTAGACATCTATTAGTCTGTATGTAACGCTACAACACTTGCTCCCGACTGCCTACCCATTCCCCACAAGTCATGTGTGTTTAAGGCAACCAAAACAACATACTCCTGGTGCCTCATGATTGTAAACACCTCTCCTGCAACTGCTACAGCGCAATGAGCGCCCCCAGTGGTCCACAAGTCATGTGTGTTTAAGGCAACCAAAACAACATACTCCTGGTGCCTCATGATTGAAAACACCTCTCCTGCAACTGCTACAGCGCAATGAGCGCCCCCAGTGGTGAAAGGTCACCAAATTTGGTATACATGTCAAGGGCCCTATGAAGAGTTGTTTTGTAAAGTTTGATCAAGTTTGACCCATCAGAAGCCGAGATATAAATTGTTGCCTGAAAACAGCGCCCCCAGTGGCAAAAGTTCACAAAATTTGGCACATATGTCAGGTGACCTGTTAAGAGTGTGCGTATCAAGTTTGATCAAGATTGAGAAAATAGAAGATGAGATATTGATTTTTGAAGAATAAATTTTTTGGTTTCTCCCATGTCAGTAGGTGGCGCTATGCTGCACATGAGCGATTATGAGTTGGGAAAAAAAAGTGTCTACAACAGCAACGTACTATCAGAAGGTAGTGGTGTGAAGGAGAAGCATTATGGAATTATTTACCAAAAACCTGTTTCGGAGCAATTGCGTTGGCCAAAAACAGCGCCCCCCATGGACGGAAATTCCCAAAATGTGGTGTACATGACATGGGAGGTAGTAAGAGGGTGGCCGTGAAGTTTGACCAAATTTGAGGAAAGATTGGATTTTTTGCCCAAAAATAGCGCCCCCAGTGGCGAAATATGACAGAAATTGGGTAACATGTCAGAAGCCCAATGAGTGATTTGCGTGTGAAGTATGAGCAGTTTTGAGCAATTTGAAGATATGTTATGAATTTTTAAGCATGTAAAATTTTGCATTGAAAATTGATTGACGTATAACTTCTGAACGGTTTATTCTACGTGAAACGTATTTAGGAACTTCTGTCAGCCGTGTCTGTAGATGATGTGTATCAATTTTGGTGACATTCCTATGAACGGTCTAGGAGGAGTTGCGCCGTCTTCGTGGCCATGCATTTCGCACAAAAGTGAAATTACCTCACTTCCTGTTGGGCGTGGCTAATGCTTTGGCATTACATTTTTGTCCGGCTTAGTGAGATACATATGTGTACCAAATGGCATGCCACTACTACAAACTACATGGCAACCAGGCACCTTAATGCGGGAGGCCAAAATCACAATGAGTTAGGGGGCGCTATAGAGGCCCTGAGGCCCGCCTGGATCTGGGCTTCTGGTTCTCAGTAGCGGTGGGAGACTAAGAAAAAGGAGCCAAATTTCGTGCGATGTTGACCATGGCAAGCGCCCCAAAAAGGGTCTTGTAAAGAGTTTGCTTGCCAAGTTTGACAAATCAGAAGCTGCAATATCATTTCTGCTACAACCAGCACCCCCAGGGGCGAAAGTGCACAAAATTTGGCGTACATGTCAGGTGAGCTATGAAGAGCTCGCGTATGAAGTTTGATGACAATTGAGTAAACAGAAGATGAGATATAGATTTTTGAAGAATAAATTTTTTGGTTTTTCCCATGTCAGTAGGTGGCGCTATGCTGTATATGAGTGATTATGAGATGGAAAAATAAGTGTCCACAACAGCAACGCACTATCACAAGGTAGTGGTGTGAAGGAAAAGCATTATGGAATTATTTACCAAAAACCCGTTTTGGAGAAATTGCGTCGGCCAAAAACAGCGCCCCCCATGGACGAAAATTCCCAAAATGTGGTATACATGACATGGGAGGTAGAAAGAGGGTGGCCGTGAAGTTTGACCAAATTTGAGGAAAGATTGGATTTTTTGCCCAAAAATAGCGCCCCCAGTGGCGAAATATCACAGAAATTGGGTAACATGTCAGAAGCCCAATGAGTGATTAGCGTGTGAAGTATGAGCAGTGTTGAGCAATTAGAAGATTTGTTATGAATTTTTTAGCATGTAAAATTTTGAAGTGAAAATTGATTGACGTATAACTTCTGAACGGTTTATCCTACGTGAAACATATTTAGTAACTTTTGTCAGCCATGTCTGTAGATGATGTGTATCAATTTTGGTGACATTCCTATGAACGGTCTAGGAGGAGTTGCGCCGTCTTCGTGGCCATGCATTTCACACAAAAGTGAAATTACCTCACTTCCTGTTGGGCGTGGCTAATGCATTGGCATTACATTTTTGTCCGGCTTAGTGAGATACATATGCATACCAAATGGCATGCCACAACTACAAACTATATGGCAACCAGGCACCTTAAAGCGGGATGCCAAAATCACAACGACTTAGGGGGCGCTATAGAGGCCCTGAGCCCCGGCCAAGTGTGGGCTTTTGGTTCTGAGTAGCGGTGGCAATTCTCGGAAGTGGTGCCAAATTTCGTGCGTTTTCGCCCATGGCAAGCGCCCCGAAAATGGCCCAACAGCGGAGAAAAATAAAGAAGAAGAAGAAGACGGAAGAATAATAATAGTGAACTCTTACAAGAACAATAGGGCCTTCGCCCATAGGGCTCGGGCCCTAATTAAAGCCGCAAGCGGCCTCGACGGGCCCTCGCGCCAGCGGCCAAGGGGGGCGGGGGCATGCGTCCCCGCGAAATACCTTCCACAGCTTCTTTGGCAAGAGACATTACTCCCACAATGGTGACAAAGCACAGAATTGGACACAGAGTACACGGTGCGCTGAGATGTTGTCATGGACAGAACATTTTATGCCATGGCTTCCCAACCAAATTAATGTATTTACCTCATCAGTCACCAAGCTATAGCTACATAGGATTGTCTTCTGTTAGACATCTATTAGTCTGTATGTAACGCTACAACACTTGCTCCCGACTGCCTACCCATTCCCCACAAGTCATGTGTGTTTAAGGCAACCAAAACAACATACTCCTGGTGCCTCATGATTGTAAACACCTCTCCTGCAACTGCTACAGTGCAATGAGCGCCCCCAGTGGTCCACAAGTCATGTGTGTTTAAGGCAACCAAAACAACATACTCCTGGTGCCTCATGATTGTAAACACCTCTCCTGCAACTGCTACAGCGCAATGAGCGCCCCCAGTGGTGAAAGTTCACCAAATTTGGCATACATGTCAAGGGACCTATGAAGAGTTGTTTTGTAAAGGTTGATCAAGTTTGACCAATCAGAAGCTGAGATATAAATTGTTGCCTGAAAATAGCGCCCCCAGTGGCAAAAGTTCACAAAATTTGGCACATATGTCAGGTGAGCTGTTAAGAGTGTGTGTATCAAGTTTGATCAAGATTGAGAAAATAGAAGATGAGATATTGATTTTTGAAGAATAAATTTTTTGGTTTCTCCCATGTCAGTAGGTGGCGCTATGCTGCACATGAGCGATTATGAGTTGGAAAAATAAGTGTCTACAACAGCAACGGACTATCACAAGGTAGTGGTGTGAAGGAGAAGCATTATGGAATTATTTACCAAAAACCTGTTTCGGAGCAATTGCGTTGGCCAAAAACAGCGCCCCCCATGGACGAAAATTCCCAAAATGTGGTATACATGACATGGGAGGTAGTAAGAGGGTGGCCGTGAAGTTTGACCAAATTTGAGGAAGGATTGGATTTTTTGCCCAAAAATAGCGCCCCCAGTGGCGAAATATCACAGAAATTGGGTAACATGTCAGATGCACAATGAGTGATTTGCGTGTGAAGTATGAGCAGTTTTGAGCAATTTGAAGATATGTTATGAATTTTTAAGCATGTAAAATTTTGCATTGAAAATTGATTGACGTATAACTTCTGAACGGTTTATTCTACGTGAAATGTATTTAGGAACTTTTGTCAGCCGTGTCTGTAGATGATGTTTATCAATTTTGGTGACATTCCTATGAACGGTCTAGGAGGAGTTGCGCCGTCTTCGTGGCCACGCATTTCGCACAAAAGTGAAATTTCCCCACTTCCTGTTGGGCGTGGCTAATGCATTGGCATTACATTTTTGTCCGGCTTAGTGAGATACATATGCGTACCAAATGGCATGCCACTACTACAAACTACATGGCAACCAGGCACCTTAATGCGGGAGGCCAAAATCACAATGAGTTAGGGGGCGCTATAGAGGCCCAGAGGCCCGCCTGGATCTGGGCCTCTGGTTCTCAGTAGCGGTGGGAGTCTAAGAAAAAGGAGCCAAATTTCGTGCGATGTCGACCATGGCAAGCGCCCCAAAAAGGGTCTTGTAAAGAGTTTGCTTGCCAAGTTTGACAAATCAGAAGCTGCAATATCATTTCTGCCATAACCAGCACCCCCAGGGGCGAAAGTGCACAAAATTTGGCGTACACGTCAGGTAAGCTATGAAGAGTTTGCGTATGAAGTTTGATGACAATTGAGTAAACAGAAGATGAGAAATAGATTATTGAAGAATAAATTTTATGGTTTTTCCCATGTCAGTAGGTGGCGCTATGCTGTACATGAGTGATTATGAGATGGAAAAATAAGTGTCCACAACAGCAACGCACTATCACAAGGTAGTGGTGTGAAGGAAAAGCATTATGGAATTATTTACCAAAAACCCGTTTAGGAGAAATTGCGTCGGCCAAAAACAGCGCCCCCCATGGACGAAAATTCCCAAAATGTGGTATACATGACATGGGAGGTAGTAAGAGGGTGGGCGTGAAGTTTGACCAAGTTTGAGGAAAGATTGGATTTTTTGCCCAAAAATAGCGCCCCCAGTGGCGAAATATCACAGAAATTGGGTAACATGTCAGAAGCCCAATGAGTGATTTGCGTATGAAGTATGAGCAGTGTTGAGCAATTAGAAGATTTGTTATGAATTTTTTAGCATGTAAAATTTTGAAGTGAAAATTGATTGACGTATAACTTCTGAACGGTTTATCCTACGTGAAACGTATTTAGTAACTTTTGTCAGCCATGTCTGTAGATGATGTCTATCAATTTTGCTGACATTCCTATGAACGGCCTAGGAGGAGTTGCGCCGTCTTCGTGGCCATGCATTTCGCACAAAAGTGAAATTACCTCACTTCCTGTTGGGCGTGGGTAATGCATTGGCATTACATTTTTGTCCGGCTTAGTGAGATACATATGCGTACCAAATGGCATGCCACTACTACAAACTACATGGCAACCAGGCACCTTTATGCGGGAGGCCAAAATCACAACGACTTAGGGGGCGCTAAAGAGGCCCTGAGGCCCGCCTGGATCTGGGCTTCTGGTTCTCAGTAGCGGAGGCAGTCTAAGAAAAAGGAGCCAAATTTCGTGCGTTGTCGACCATGGCAAGCGCCCCAAAAAGGGTCTTGTAAAGAGTTTGCTTGCCAAGTGTGACAAATCAGAAGCTGCAATATCATTTTTGCCATAACCAGCACCCCCAGGGGCAAAAGTGCACAAAATTTGGCGTATATGTTAGGTGAGCTATGAAGAGTTTGCGTATGAAGTTTGATGACAATTGAGTAAATAGAAGATGAGATATAGATTTTTGAAGAATAAATTTTTTGGTTTTTCCCATGTCAGTAGGTGGCGCTACGCTGTACATGAGTGATTATGAGTTGGAAAAATAAGTGTCTACAACAGCAACGTACTATCACAAGGTAGTGGTGTGAAGGAAAAGCATTATGGAATTATTTACCAAAAACCCGTTTTGGAGAAATTGCGTCGGCCAAAAACAGCGCCCCCCATGGACGAAAATTTCCAAAATGTGGTATACATGACATGGGAGGTAGTAAGAGGGTGGCCGTGAAGTTTGACCAAATTTGAGGAAAGATTGGAATTTTTGCCCAAAAATAGCGCCCCCAGTGGCGAAATATCACAGAAATTGGGTAACATGTCAGAAGCCCAATGAGTGACTTGCGTGTGAAGTATGAGCAGTTTTGAGCAATTAGAAGATTTGTTATGAATTTTTAAGCATGTAAAATTTTGCATTGAAAATTGATTGACGTATAACTTCTGAACGGTTTATGCTACGTGAAACGTATTTAGTAACTTTTGTCAGCCATGTCTGTAGATGATGTGTATCAATTTTGGTGACATTCCTATGAACGGTCGAGGAGGAGTTGCGCCGTCTTCGTGGCCATGCATTTCGCACAAAAGTGAAATTACCTCACTTCCTGTTGGGCGTGGCTAATGCATTGGCATTACATTGTTTTCCGGCTTAGTGAGATACATATGCGTACCAAATTGCATGCCACTACTACAAACTATATGGCAACCAGGCACCTTAATGCGGGAGGCCAAAATCACAACGACTTAGGGGGCGCTATGGAGGCCCTGAGCCCCGGCCAAGTTTGGGCTTCTGGTTCTGAGTAGCGGTGGCAATTCTCGGAACTGGTGCCAAATTTCGTGCGTTTTCGCCCATGGCAAGCGCCCCGAAAATGGCCCAACAGCGGAGAAAAATAAAGAAGAAGAAGAAGACGGAAGAAGAAGAAGAAGCAGACGGAAGAATAATAATAGTGAACTCTTACAAGAACAATAGGGCCTTCGCCCTATAGGGCTCGGGCCCTAATTAAAGCCGCAAGCGGCCTCGACGGGCCCTCGCGCCAGCGGCCAAGGGGGGCGGGGGCATGCGTCCCCGCGAAATACCTTCCACAGCTTCTGCGGCAAGAGACATTACTCCCACAATGGCGACAAAGCACAGAATTGGACACATGGCAACAATAGGGTCTCGCACTGTACGGTGCTCGGGGCCTAATAATAATTAAAGCCGCAAGCGGCCTCGACGGGCCCTCGCGCCAGCGGCCGGGGGGGCGGGGGCATGCGTCCCCGCGAAATACCGTAAAGAGTTTGCTTGCCAAGTTTGACAAATCAGAAGCTGCAATATCATTTGTGCCATAACCAGCACCATCAGGGGCGAAAGTGCACAAAATTTGGCGTATATGTCAGGTGAACTATGAAGAGTTTGCGTATGAAGTTTGATGACAATTGAGTAAATAGAAGATGAGATATAGATTTTTGAAGAATAAATTTTTTGGTTTTTCCCATGTCAGTAGGTGGCGCTATGCTGTACATGAGCGATTATGAGTTGGAGAAATAAGTGTCTACAACAGCAACGCACTATCACAAGGTAGTGGTGTGAAGGAAAAGCATTATGGAATTATTTACCAAAAACCCGTTTTGGAGCAATTGCGTCGGCCAAAAACAGCGCCCCCCACGGACGAAAATTCCCAAAATGTGGTATACATGACATGGGAGGTAGTAAGAGGGTGGCCGTGAAGTTTGACCAAATTTGAGGAAAGATTGGATTTTTTGCCCAAAAATAGCGCCCCCAGTGGCGAAACATCACAGAAATTGGGTCACATGTCAGAAGCCCAATGAGTGATTTGCGTGTGAAGTATGAGCAGTGTTGAGCAATTAGAAGAGTTGTTATGAATTTTTAAGCATGTAAAATTCTGCATTGAAAAATGATTGACGTATAACTTCTGCACGGTTAACCCTACGTGAAACGTATTTAGTAACTTTTGTCAGCCATGTCAATAGATGATGTGTCTCAATTTTGGTGACATTCCTATGAACGGTCTAGGAGGAGTTGCGCCGTCTTCGTGGCCATGCATTTCGCACAAAAGTGAAATTACCTCACTTCCTGTTGGGCGGGGCTAATGCAATGGCATTAGATTTTTGGCCGGCTTAGTGAGATACATATGCATACCAAATGGCATGCCACTACTACAAACTACATGGCAACCAGGCACCTTAATGCGGGAGGCCAGAATCACAACGAGTTAGGGGGCGCTATAGAGGCCCTGAGGCCCGCCTGGATCTGGGCTTCTGGTTCTCAGTAGCGGTGGCAGTCTAAGAAAAAGGAGCCAAATCTCGTGCGTGGTCGACCATGGCAAGCGCCCCAATAAGGGTCCTGTAAAGAGTTTGCCTGGCAAGTTTGACAAATCAGAAGCTGCAATATCATTTTTGCCATAACCAGCACCCCCAGGGGCGAAAGTGCACAAAATTTGGCGTAGACGTCAGGTGAGCTATGAAGAGTTTGCGTATGAAGTTTGATGACAATTGAGTAAATAGAAGATGAGATATAGATTTTTGAAGAATAAATTTTTTGGTTTTTCCCATGTCAGGAGGTGGCGCTATGCTGTACATGAGCGATTATGAGTTGGAAAATTAAGTGTCTACAACAGCAACGTACTATCACAAGGTAGTGGTGTGAAGGAAAAGCATTATGGAATTATTTACCAAAAACCCGTTTTGGAGCAATTGCGTCGGCCAAAAACAGCGCCCCCCATGGACGAAAATTTCCAAAACGTGGTATACATGACATGGGAGGTAGTAAGAGGGTGGCCGTGAAGTTTGACCAAAATTGAGGAAAGATTGGAATTTTTGCCCAAAAATAGCGCCCCCAGTGGCGAAGTATCACAGAAATTGGGTAACATGTCAGAAGCCCAATGAGTGATTAGCGTGTGAAGTATGAGCAGTTTTGAGCAATCAGAAGATTTGTTATGAATTTTTAAGCATGTAAAATTTTGCATCGAAAATTGATTGACGTATAACTTCTGAACGGTTAATCCTACGTGAAAGGTATTTAGTAACTTTTGTCAGCCATGTCTGTAGATGATGTGTATCAATTTTGGTGACATTCCTATGAACGGTCTAGGAGGAGTTGCGCCGTCTTCGTGGCCATGCATTTCGCACAAAAGTGAAATTACCTCACTTCCTGTTGGGCGTGGCTAATGCATTGGCATTACATTGTTGTCCGGCTTAGTGAGATACATATGCCTACCAAATTGCATGCCACTACTACAAACTATATGGCAACCAGGCACCGTAATGCGGGAGGCCAAAATCACAACGACTTAGGGGGCGCTATAGAGGCCCAGAGCCCCGCCCAGATCTGGGGTTTTGGATCTGAGTAGCGTAGGGGATGCCGATAAAATGATCCAAAATATGCGCGTTTTCGTCCACAGGAAGTGCCCCAAAAAAGGCCGAACAGCGACCGCGACTAAGGAATAATAATAATAAATTAAAGCCGCAAGCGGCCTTGACGGGCCCTCGCGCCAGCGGCCAGGGGGGGCGGGGGCATGCGTCCCCGCGAAATACCGTAAAGAGTCTGCTTGCCAAGTTTGACCAATCAGAAGCTGCAATATCATTTGTGCCATAACCAGCACCCCCAGGGGTGAAAGTGCACAAAATTTGGCGGATATGTCAGGTGAGCTATGAAGAGTTTGCGTATGAAGTTTGATGACAATTGAGTAAATAGAAGATGAGAGATAGATTTTTGAAGAATAAATTTTTTGGTTTTTCCCATGTCAGAAGGTGGCGCTATGCTGTACATGAGCGATTATGAGATGGAGAAATAAGTGTCTACAACAGCAACGCACTATCACAAGGTAGTGGTGTGAAGGAAAAGCATTATGGAATTATTTACCAAAAACCCGTTTTGGAGAAATTGCGTCGGCCAAAAACAGCGCCCCCCATGGACGAAAATTCCCAAAATGTGGTATACATGACATGGGCGGTAGTAAGAGGGTGGCCGTGAAGTTTGACCAAATTTGAGGAAAGATTGGATTGTTTGCCCAAAAATAGCGCCCCCAGTGGCGAAATATCACAGAAAATGGGGAACAGGTCAGAAGCCCAATGAGGGATATGCGTGTGAAGTATGAGCAGTTTTGAGCAATTAGAAGATTTGTTATGAATTTTTAAGCATGTAAAATTTTGCATTAAAAATTGATTGACGTATAACTTCTGAGCGGTTTAAGCTACGTGAAACTTATTTAGTAACTTTTGTCAGCCATGTCTGTAGATGATGTGTATCAATTTTGGTGACATTCCTATGAACAGTCTAGGAGGAGTTGCGCCGTCTTCGTGGCCATGCATTTCGCACAAAAGTGAAATTACCTCACTTCCTGTTGGGCGTGGCTAATGCATTGGCATTACATTTTTGTCCGGCTTAGTGAGATACAAAAGCGTACCAAATGGCATGCCACTCCTACAAACTACATGGCAACCAGGCACCTTAAAGCGGGAGGCCAAAATCACAACGAGTTAGGGGGCGCTATAGAGGCCCTGAGGCCCGGCTGGATCTGGGCTTTTGGTTCTCAGTAGCGGTGGCAGTCTAAGAAAAAGGAGCCAAATTTCGTGCGTTGTCGACCATGGCAAGCGCCCCAATAAGGGTCTTGAAAAGAGTTTGCTTGCCAAGTTTGACAAATCAGAAGCTGCAATATCATTTCCGCCATAACCAGCACCCCCAGGGGTGAAAGTGCACAAAATTTGGCGGACATGTCAGGTGAGCTATGAAGAGTTTGCGTATGAAGTTTGATGACAATTGAGTAAATAGAAGATGAGATATAGATTTTTGAAGAATAAATTTTTTGGTTTTTCCCATGTCAGAAGGTGGCGCTATGCTGTACATGAGCGATTATGAGTTGGAAAAATAAGTGTCTACAACAGGAACGCACTATCACAAGGTAGTGGTGTGAAGGAAAAGCATTATGGAATTATTTACCAAAAACCCGTTTTGGAGCAATTGCGTCGGCCAAAAACAGCGCCCCCCATGGACGAAAATTCCCAAAATGCGGTACACATGACATGGGAGGTAGTAAGAGGGTGGCCGTGAAGTTTGACCAAATTTGAGGAAAGATTGGATTTTTTGCCCAAAAATAGCGCCCCCAGTGGCGAAATATCACAGAAATTGGGTAACATGTCAGAAGCCCAATGAGTGATTTGCGTGTGAAGTATGAGCAGTTTTGAGCAATTAGAAGATTTGTTATGAATTTTTGAGCATGTAAAATTTTGAAGTGAAAATTGATTGACGTATAACTTCTGAACGTTTTATCCTACGTGAAACGTATTTAGTAACTTTTGTCAGCCATGTCTGTAGATGATGTGTATCAATTTTGGTGACATTCCCATGAACGGTCTAGGAGGAGTTGCGCCGTCTTCGTGGCCATGCATTTCGCACAAAAGTGAAATTACCTCACTTCCTGTTGGGCGTGGCTAATGCATTGGCATTACATTGTTGTCCGGCTTAGTGAGATACATATGCCTACCAAATTGCATGCCACTACTACAAACTATATGGCAACCAGGCACCGTAATGCGGGAGGCCAAAATCACAACGACTTAGGGGGCGCTATAGAGGCCCAGAGCCCCGCCCAGATCTGGGGTTTTGGATCTGAGTAGCGTAGGGGATGCCGATAAAATGATCCAAAATATGCGCGTTTTCGTCCACAGGAAGTGCCCCAAAAAAGGCCGAACAGCGACCGCGACTAAGGAATAATAATAATAAATTAAAGCCGCAAGCGGCCTTGACGGGCCCTCGCGCCAGCGGCCAGGGGGGGCGGGGGCATGCGTCCCCGCGAAATACCGTAAAGAGTCTGCTTGCCAAGTTTGACCAATCAGAAGCTGCAATATCATTTGTGCCATAACCAGCACCCCCAGGGGTGAAAGTGCACAAAATTTGGCGGATATGTCAGGTGAGCTATGAAGAGTTTGCGTATGAAGTTTGATGACAATTGAGTAAATAGAAGATGAGAGATAGATTTTTGAAGAATAAATTTTTTGGTTTTTCCCATGTCAGAAGGTGGCGCTATGCTGTACATGAGCGATTATGAGATGGAGAAATAAGTGTCTACAACAGCAACGCACTATCACAAGGTAGTGGTGTGAAGGAAAAGCATTATGGAATTATTTACCAAAAACCCGTTTTGGAGAAATTGCGTCGGCCAAAAACAGCGCCCCCCATGGACGAAAATTCCCAAAATGTGGTATACATGACATGGGCGGTAGTAAGAGGGTGGCCGTGAAGTTTGACCAAATTTGAGGAAAGATTGGATTGTTTGCCCAAAAATAGCGCCCCCAGTGGCGAAATATCACAGAAAATGGGGAACAGGTCAGAAGCCCAATGAGGGATATGCGTGTGAAGTATGAGCAGTTTTGAGCAATTAGAAGATTTGTTATGAATTTTTAAGCATGTAAAATTTTGCATTAAAAATTGATTGACGTATAACTTCTGAGCGGTTTAAGCTACGTGAAACTTATTTAGTAACTTTTGTCAGCCATGTCTGTAGATGATGTGTATCAATTTTGGTGACATTCCTATGAACAGTCTAGGAGGAGTTGCGCCGTCTTCGTGGCCATGCATTTCGCACAAAAGTGAAATTACCTCACTTCCTGTTGGGCGTGGCTAATGCATTGGCATTACATTTTTGTCCGGCTTAGTGAGATACAAAAGCGTACCAAATGGCATGCCACTCCTACAAACTACATGGCAACCAGGCACCTTAAAGCGGGAGGCCAAAATCACAACGAGTTAGGGGGCGCTATAGAGGCCCTGAGGCCCGGCTGGATCTGGGCTTTTGGTTCTCAGTAGCGGTGGCAGTCTAAGAAAAAGGAGCCAAATTTCGTGCGTTGTCGACCATGGCAAGCGCCCCAATAAGGGTCTTGAAAAGAGTTTGCTTGCCAAGTTTGACAAATCAGAAGCTGCAATATCATTTCCGCCATAACCAGCACCCCCAGGGGTGAAAGTGCACAAAATTTGGCGGACATGTCAGGTGAGCTATGAAGAGTTTGCGTATGAAGTTTGATGACAATTGAGTAAATAGAAGATGAGATATAGATTTTTGAAGAATAAATTTTTTGGTTTTTCCCATGTCAGAAGGTGGCGCTATGCTGTACATGAGCGATTATGAGTTGGAAAAATAAGTGTCTACAACAGGAACGCACTATCACAAGGTAGTGGTGTGAAGGAAAAGCATTATGGAATTATTTACCAAAAACCCGTTTTGGAGCAATTGCGTCGGCCAAAAACAGCGCCCCCCATGGACGAAAATTCCCAAAATGCGGTACACATGACATGGGAGGTAGTAAGAGGGTGGCCGTGAAGTTTGACCAAATTTGAGGAAAGATTGGATTTTTTGCCCAAAAATAGCGCCCCCAGTGGCGAAATATCACAGAAATTGGGTAACATGTCAGAAGCCCAATGAGTGATTTGCGTGTGAAGTATGAGCAGTTTTGAGCAATTAGAAGATTTGTTATGAATTTTTGAGCATGTAAAATTTTGAAGTGAAAATTGATTGACGTATAACTTCTGAACGTTTTATCCTACGTGAAACGTATTTAGTAACTTTTGTCAGCCATGTCTGTAGATGATGTGTATCAATTTTGGTGACATTCCCATGAACGGTCTAGGAGGAGTTGCGCCGTCTTCGTGGCCATGCATTTCGCACAAAAGTAAAATTACCTCACTTCCTGTTGGGCGTGGCTATGCATTCATAGAACTTTTTTTGTTCGTCTCAGTAAGATACATATGTGAACCAAATTTCGTTCCTCTACGACAAACTATATGGCAACCAGGAGCCTTCGAAAAAAGGCAAAATTTTCAAGGCGTTAGGGGGCGCTATAGAGGCCCAGAGCCCCGCCCAGATCTGGGGTTTTGGATCTGAGTAGCGTAGGGGATGCCGATAAAATGATCCAAAATATGCGCGTTTTCGTCCACAGGAAGTGCCCCAAAAAAGGCCGAACAGCGACCGCGACTAAGGAATAATAATAATAATAATAATAATAATAATAATAATAAAAAACCGAACAAGATCAATAGGGCCTTCGCCCTATAGGGCTCGGGCCCTAATTAAAGCCGCAAGCGGCCTTGACGGGCCCTCGCGCCAGCGGCCAGGGGGGGCGGGGGCATGCGTCCCCGCGAAATACCGTAAAGAGTCTGCTTGCCAAGTTTGACCAATCAGAAGCTGCAATATCATTTGTGCCATAACCAGCACCCCCAGGGGTGAAAGTGCACAAAATTTGGCGGATATGTCAGGAAAGCTATGAAGAGTTTGCGTATGAAGTTTGATGACAATTGAGTAAATAGAAGATGAGAGATAGATTTTTGAAGAATAAATTTTTTGGTTTTTCCCATGTCAGAAGGTGGCGCTATGCTGTACATGAGCGATTATGAGTTGGAGAAATAAGTGTCTACAACAGCAACGCACTATCACAAGGTAGTGGTGTGAAGGAAAAGCATTATGGAGTTATTTACCAAAAACCCGTTTTGGAGAAATTGCGTCGGCCAAAAACAGCGCCCCCCATGGACGAAAATTCCCAAAATGTGGTATACATGACATGGGCGGTAGTAAGAGGGTGGCCGTGAAGTTTGACCAAATTTGAGGAAAGATTGGATTGTTTGCCCAAAAATAGCGCCCCCAGTGGCGAAATATCACAGAAAATGGGGAACATGTCAGAAGCCCAATGAGGGATTTGCGTGTGAAGTATGAGCAGTTTTGAGCAATTAGAAGATTTGTTATGAATTTTTAAGCATGTAAAATTTTGCATTAAAAATTGATTGACGTATAACTTCTGAGCGGTTTAAGCTACGTGAAACTTATTTAGTAACTTTTGTCAGCCATGTCTGTAGATGATGTGTATCAATTTTGGTGACATTCCTATGAACAGTCTAGGAGGAGTTGCGCCGTCTTCGTGGCCATGCATTTCGCACAAAAGTGAAATTCCCTCACTTCCTGTTGGGCGTGGCTAATGCATTGGCATTACATTTTTGTCCGGCTTAGTGAGATACATATGCGTACCAAATGGCATGCCACTCCTACAAACTACATGGCAACCAGGCACCTTAAAGCAGGAGGCCAAAATCACAACGAGTTAGGGGGCGCTATAGAGGCCCTGAGGCCCGGCTGGATCTGGGCTTTTGGTTCTCAGTAGCGGTGGCAGTCTAAGAAAAAGGAGCCAAATTTCGTGCGTTGTCGACCATGGCAAGCGCCCCAATAAGGGTCTTGAAAAGAGTTTGCTTGCCAAGTTTGACAAATCAGAAGCTGCAATATCATTTCCGCCATAACCAGCACCCCCAGGGGCGAAAGTGCACAAAATTTGGCGGACATGTCAGGTGAGCTATGAAGAGTTTGCGTATGAAGTTTGATGACAATTGAGTAAATAGAAGATGAGATATAGATTTTTGAAGAATAAATTTTTTGGTTTTTCCCATGTCAGAAGGTGGCGCTATGCTGTACATGAGCGATTATGAGTTGGAAAAATAAGTGTCTACAACAGGAACGCACTATCACAAGGTAGTGGTGTGAAGGAAAAGCATTATGGAATTATTTACCAAAAACCCGTTTTGGAGCAATTGCGTCGGCCAAAAACAGCGCCCCCCATGGACGAAAATTCCCAAAATGCGGTATACATGACATGGGAGGTAGTAAGAGGGTGGCCGTGAAGTTTGACCAAATTTGAGGAAAGATTGGATTTTTTGCCCAAAAATAGCGCCCCCAGTGGCGAAATATCACAGAAATTGGGTAACATGTCAGAAGCCCAATGAGTGATTTGCGTGTGAAGTATGAGCAGTTTTGAGCAATTAGAAGATTTGTTATGAATTTTTTAGCATGTAAAATTTTGAAGTGAAAATTGATTGACGTATAACTTCTGAACGTTTTATCCTACGTGAAACGTATTTAGTAACTTTTGTCAGCCATGTCTGTAGATGATGTGTATCAATTTTGGTGACATTCCCATGAACGGTCTAGGAGGAGTTGCGCCGTCTTCGTGGCCATGCATTTCGCACAAAAGTAAAATTACCTCACTTCCTGTTGGGCGTGGCTATGCATTCATAGAACTTTTTTTGTTCGTGTCAGTAAGATACATATGTGAACCAAATTTCGTTCCTCTACGACAAACTATATGGCAACCAGGAGCCTTCGAAAAAAGGCAAAATTTTCAAGGCGTTAGGGGGCGCTATAGAGGCCCAGAGCCCCGCCCAGATCTGGGGTTTTGGATCTGAGTAGCGTAGGGGATGCCGATAAAATGATCCAAAATATGCGCGTTTTCGTCCACAGGAAGTGCCCCAAAAAAGGCCGAACAGCGACCGCGACTAAGGAATAATAATAATAATTAAAGCCGCAAGCGGCCTTGACGGGCCCTCGCGCCAGCGGCCAGGGGGGGCGGGGGCATGCATCCCCGCGAAATACCGTAAAGAGTCTGCTTGCCAAGTTTGACCAATCAGAAGCTGCAATATCATTTGTGCCATAACCAGCACCCCCAGGGGTGAAAGTGCACAAAATTTGGCGGATATGTCAGGAGAGCTATGAAGAGTTTGCGTATGAAGTTTGATGACAATTGAGTAAATAGAAGATGAGAGATAGATTTTTGAAGAATAAATTTTTTGGTTTTTCCCATGTCAGAAGGTGGCGCTATGCTGTACATGAGCGATTATGAGTTGGAGAAATAAGTGTCTACAACAGTGTTGCCCCCTTGACATCACACGGACACGGCAGGCCTTCTTTTCATGGGCAACTTTATTTGCCACGGCGTTTTAGAGTTAGTCAAACAAAACAAACAACTTCACTTTGCAAAAAAAAAACCCCGATGTCAACTCTTCACTTCACTTCACCAGCTCGAGCCCCCCGACTCGTCTCCACGGCAACCACTATATCTCTCGCCCTGCTAGTGACGTCACCACATTAACCCCTTGTTAAACCCCAAAACTGAAAACATTTAGGTTACCCATTTACTGCAACTGATTACCTTACAAATAATAATAAACACATACTTAGGTCTCAACACCCTCCCCCACTAAAAAAAAATGTTGGCAGAACATTTTAACATAACATTCTGGAAGAAGGTAAGCAAAGCTATCGGACACATTCTCACACACACACACACACACACACACACACACACACACACACACACACACACACACACACACACAATTTCAAACTGCAAGGTAGTTAGGCTGTTTTAATGTCTCTGTCATTTTTCTGTTCATCTCCTGTGGCAAAAGTCAAATCTTTCATGGCAAAACACAGTCTTTCATTCTCCCAAAGTCTCTCATGGCAAAGCCAAGTCTCTTATTGCAACACACACACTAAGTGTTCATAGTTCCTTGTGTGTTATCAGGTGAGTAGTACATTGAGGTGTTGGCGGGTCCCCCGATCTTCACAATGGGACAAGGAAATTACCATCTACACCCAACTTTATGCATCTTAGACTGTATTACACTGCTGTAACTACTTCAATACTATACTGCACTAATAATGACAAGCCCTTCACTCTGTTAATTACTGAAGTAACTGTTCAGAATTCCTGTTGTGTTTGGTGATGTGTGTTAATATGTGTGAATTGTGATGTCTGTAATATACTATCAAGAATGTGCAATATCTACAAAATAAACATTGAACTGATTTAAGTGTGTCTTCTAAGTCTACTTAGAACTGAAAAGGATACATAAATGATGGTCTGGCAGGGATGTCATAGCCTCGGCTGCTCACTCTGGGCCTGGCACCTGAGCTGCTCACGCTGACGGGGATGGCATTCAACTGCCGGGTGGTTGGCTCGCCTAGCCGGTCATACGTGTAAAAACGCCTGGGCTGCCTGGTCCTCCTTGGCCTGTCCCCCCACGCCTCAGCATCACTTCGCTCACTGTCGGGTTCCGCAGCTGGGCCTTCAGTCTCCCTCTCCGTGCCATGTCTCTCCTCCATCTGCTCCACTTGGGGTTGCTCCTCGGGCATGAATGCCATGCTGGGTTCCTCTCTCAGCATTTCCCTCCTCGGCTGGAATTCTTCTGCTTCTGCATTGAGGGGTAGATTGACATGTCTGTCTGCTGTCCACAGGTGGTACTCTTCTTCACTGGAACTTTCTGTCTCTGTTCGGTAAGTGTCAGGTTTTGTTTGATGTCTTCTTGTTCTATGTCTTGGTTTGTCTTTACTGTTTTTCTGTTGCAGGTTATGTTCGCACACTTCAGGACCCTCGACAAGGTAAGGACATGGTAGGAGTAGGTTACGATGTAGCACTCGTCTTCTTCCCGTTCCTTGCAGTGGTTCGACTACATACACTGGACTCTCAGGGCCTTTTCTTTCCTTGACAACATGAACAGCATCTTCCCAGTAGCTGCGGAGTTTCCCAGGGCCCCCTCTTTGTGTGAAGTTTCTTACCAGTACATGGTCACCTGGTTGAAGGGTAGAACTCCATGTACGTTGGTTGTAATTCTCCTGACCTCTTCTTGCACTTTTCTGCATGTTCTGCATCGCAATGGCATAAGCCTCTTGCATGACCTCTCTCCACTTCTCTGCATAGCCTGTGTGTGACTGGGTCATTCCGTCTCCTCCCTGTGGGAACATCAGGTCAACAGGTAAGGTTGGTTCGCGCCCAAAGAGCAGGAAGTATGGGGAAAACCCTGTCGCATCATGCACAGTCGAGTTGTATGCATGCACCACTTTGTTCAGATGTTCCTTCCACCTTGACTTCTGGGACTCTTCAAGCGTGCGCAACATACTCAGCAGAGTTCTGTTGAAACGCTCTGCAGGGTTGGCTTGTGGGTGGTATGGGGATGTGCGAGAATGGCTAATACCACAGTAGTCTTGCAGCTTACGAAACAGTGCATTTTCGAACTCTCTTCCTTGGTCGTGATGGATCTTCGACGGGAAGCCAAATCGCATGATGAAGTCGTCGAACAGTTTTCTCGCTGCCGTCTTCCCAGACTTATCCCTTGTTGCATAGGCCTGTGCGTACTTTGTGAAGTGGTCCACTACTACGAGTATGTACTCTTCGCCTCCTTTACACTTGTCAAGGTGCAGGTAGTCAATGGAGATCATTTCAAAAGGTGCAGATGTCTCAATGCTTTGTATAGGCGTTCTCGTTATTCGGTTTGGTTTCTTCCTTTTTATACAGCGACATGCCTGTGTGACATACAGTTCCATTTCCTGTCTCATTTTAGGCCAGAAGAAGCGTTCTCTTGCAAGAGCAACCATTCGATCTGTGCCTAAGTGTCCCATGTCCTCGTGCAGGTGTTTGTAGACCATGGTCTTTAGGGAATCAGGAACAACCAGCTGTTTTCTTCTTGTTGTCTCCCTCCTGAGGATTCCATCTCCATCCACCTGCAGGCGGGGCCACTCTCTGAGAAGGTGTCTGACGGTCTCACCTTCTGCCGTCTTTTCTCTGTGTCTTAAATGGGCATGTGTTCTTTTCAGCGCCAACACTCTGCTGATGACTGGGTCTGCCTGCTGGGCCTCTCTGATGTCTTTAATTGCCAGGGGCTGGATGGACTCTGAGATATTACACACTTCTGACAGCACATCTTCATTACAGGTGACAGCCGAGATCCAGGTAACCCCCCCTGTTTCCTCTCGCTCCGCAGCTTCTCCTACACACTCGATGGCATCCTGTTGGCATTCCTCTGTACATTCTCTCATGACTTCTTCAATGGGCTTTACTCTTCTAGACAGGAAATCAGCGTCTCGATTCACTGACCCGGGCCTGTACTTGATGGTGAATCTGTAGTCTGCCAACTCTGCCACCCAGCGGTGTCCAGCTGCATTGAGTTTCGCTGACTTTGTGACATATGTCAAGGGGTTGTTGTCACTGTACACTGTGAAGTGGGGGGCATGAAACAGGTAGTCACGAAAGTGCTCAGTTATAGCCCATTTGAGTGCCAGAAACTCCAGCTTGCCAGAATGTAAGTTGTAGTTCCTCTCTGCAGTTGACAATGTTCGTGACCCATATCCTATGACTCTCAGAACACCCTCCTGACGCTGGTACAGCACTGCACCTAGGCCGTCTTCTGACGCATCGACATGCAGCACAAAGGGCTTCTCTAGATCTGGATATGCCATTATTGGTGGGTTGGTCAGCTGATCTACAAGTCTGTTCATGATCTCTCTGTGAACTGGTAACCACTGTACTGGGTGGGATGGTGACAGCTGTGCTGGCTCGCGGCTGCCCCCCTTACTCTTTGGGCCCTGCTTCTGTTCTGACTTGGGCTTAGCTAGCAGGTCATAGAGGGGTTTGGCTATGCGTGAAAAGTCTTTGATATAGGCTCTGTAGTAACTCAGAAAACCCATCAGCTTTCTCACCTCTCTCACAGTAGCTGGTGTCTCATGCTTCAGCGCCTGCACTGCCTCCACCTCTTTGGGGTTCATCTGGTATCCCTCTGCAGAGATGACTCGGCCCACATAACAGACCTCACGCTTGAAGAAGTCACATTTCTTCGGTCTCAGCTTTATGCCACATTCTCTTTGCCTCTGCAGAACTTTTTGGACATTTTGGACATGTTGTTCAAAGCTTGAGCTGAAGACCAATACATCATCCAAATATGGCACACAAACTTCATCTCTGAGGTCACCTAGGCATCCCTCCATGTAGCGTTGGAAAGCTGCTGGTGCATTGGTGAGACCGAAAGGGATTCTCAGCCATTCATAGAGCCCCCATGGTGTCACGAATGCTGTACATGGTCTGCTCTTCTCGCTCATGAAGCCCTGATGATATGCCTTCCCCTGGTCCAACACCGTGAACCAAGAATTTCCTCCCAGGTTCTCCAGGATCTCCTGTATTCTTGGGATTGGGTGCCTGTCAGGTAACGTCTTCCCGTTCAGCAACCTGTAGTCGACACACAGCCGAAGACCACCATCTTTCTTCCTGACACATACCACAGGCGAGGAGTATGAGGAACACGATTTCTGGATCCATCCCCTGGTAAGTAGGTCTTGTATGTGTGTTTTCACTTCCTGGTATAGATGTTTAGGGATTGCATTGTATGTTCTTTGCACAGGCACATTGTCTTTAAGCTGTATCTCCATTTCAAGGTCTTTTATGCATCCTGTGTCCCATTCATCTTTTGCAAACACATTACATTCCTCCCTGAGCATTTGCTTCACTTGCCGCTGTTGGTCAGCCGTCAGGTGACTCAGGTCCACTGGTGGGTCCCAGCACTCTGCTCGTGTCATCTGATTGAACTGTGGGCCAGGCGAAGAGGCACTACAGTGTGTTGGCTGAGGGGTGACATTGACAACAGACTTTGTCTGCAGTGGGTAGACGGCATCGACGCTGTGTAACCAGCCCAATGTAGTGCGACTGTGGAGCGTGATGTCATGGTTAGTTGTATTCTCAACTGTCACTGCAACTTTGCCATAATCTTCAGGAGTCAGCTGGATTAACTGATCTTTGATGGTGAGGCCTGCTGGCCATGGTTTTTCGTGGTGTGGCTCCAACACTACCTGGCGTGTGCCTGATGCACTCTGACCCAACCAGCTACAATGCACTGTGATTGCTGTGTTTTTGGGGATGGTCGCTGGATTCCTGCCTACTTTGGCTATGTGAGGCTGAATGTCTGGCTTCTGTTTCTTTAACACAGTCAACACAGCTCTGGCCGTTTTGTGGCCTACCTCTAGCGCTGAGCACAAGTTCTTAACCATGTGGGCTGGTGGAATGCTGTCTTCACGTGAGTCATTTCTCAGTGCTAGTTCTTCAATCACATTAAAGCCGATGATGGGGCGTTCAATGTCACCACTGGCAACTAGGATTGGGACACGGACAGGCTGTTCACTCATTCCAGCAACAGCGTTCTTTGACAGCGTGAATTCAGCTTCCATCCATCCTTCGTAGGGAATGCTTGTGCCATTGGCAGCTGAGAGGTGCAACGCTCCTTCCTCCAGAAGCTCTGTCACTGGTCTCACCACAGCATTGGGCAGGTGTATCTTCCTCCAGTTCGTTCCCACTATTGACACTTGAGAGCCGGTGTCCCACAGTACGGTAGTGTTCACACCCCCTAAGGACGCACGAACCAGGCATCGCTTTCCTACCAGCTTAGCTGTTTGTCTCTGCTTACCAGTGAGGGGTGCTTCAAGGCTGAACAGGTCTACCTGGCTTGGCTGAGACTGGATTTCGATCTTGCTAGTGTTCGCTGTCACATTTCTCTGACGGCAACCTGGTGCCCAGTGTTCTGTGCTGCCACACTTGAAACAGTGATTACACCGCCCATCTGGATTAGACACTTGACATTGTTGACATCGTCTACTGTTTGTATTTCTAGCCTGTGGTGGATATCTTTGACTTGGCTGTTCACTCACTCTCGCTTGCTGGGACCTGGGGGTCTGCTGAAGACTGGCAATTTGAGTGGTGAGATTCTGTATAGCTTCACATATAGCCTTATTCCCTTGGTCAACTTTTTCCATTAGTGTATCTCGTTTCACCGTTCTACATTGCTTGCTCTTACTGTGTGAGCTGTGTGCACAGCTTTCTCCGCCTATGTCATCATTCTCCTCACTTATAGCAGTAACTCTAATTGGTTTTGATTTTGACATTACTGACAGCTTATTTTTCCGTTCGCTTTCTAGGTTGAAGGTAGCAGTAATTTTCTCCAGTAGTGACTCATCTGTAACATTTGGGTCTTGTAAGTATGGTTTCATGTCGGTTCGGATGGTGTCATCATGAAGGCCAGTGAGAACTGTTTGGAGGAACTGATTTTGAATTAGTTCTGGGCTGTATTTCAAACCAGATCGGACTCTCTCGGAGGCAAAGACAGTTTGTTGTCTCAGGTCCATAGCGCGCATTAAAAACTGAATGGGTGTTTCTCTTGGCTCCTGCGCAGCGCGTGTGAGGGAGTGATATAACTCGGTGGCGTCTTTCTCAATGTAATGGGTTCGTAGGATTTGTCTTAATGCTTCTAATGTCAAATCAATTCTGCTTTCAAGATAACTTTTTAGTCGCGTTCCTGGGACAATCGCTTGAATGACGGCTTCAACAACTTCACCTTCGTCATAGCCTTTTCTCAGTGCCCTCTGAATTTGCCTTTCCAGACTGCTGTATGTTAATTTATCACTCTGGTTTGGTTCTCCTATCTGTCCGATTATTTTTAAGTCCCTCCGGTACATGGGATGGGCGAATGAGACACTTTGAGCGGGTATTTCAGTGGCTTTCGGTACAACTGCGCTCAAATGAGTGTTGTTATTCTTAGCAGTTCTGACGTTAGCATCGCCTGCCGCTTGTGTTTCCCGCTGAACAGCTACTTGTTCATTCGCGTGACTATTTATTCCTGTGAGATCGCCAATTTTGTCATTTAAGTCCAATAACACAGACATGCCTTCATCTTCTCGAGAAACAACATCATCTCCTTCTAAATACTGGAGAATAAATCTCCTCAGTTTACGAGGTAGCTCCTTGTCATTCTCATCCACTGTCAAACCGAGTGCTGTGCAGATGTCATTCAAATCCGATGCTGACAGTGTTAACAACTTTTCTTCAATATCCCTAACAACCTTCTCCCACTCGGGTGACATTCGTTGTGCTTTGGACATGATAGAAAACGTTTACCTTCACTGTCGCATTCACTTCGGGCACTGCAGTGGGTTACCGCTGGATAGTCGGTGACAGTTGGTTCGTAGGTTAGAATTCTACCGTTGCTTGCTTGCTTCACAAACTCCAAACCGGGCGGGAACACCAGTTTTATGTTGCCCCCTTGACATCACACGGACACGGCAGGCCTTCTTTTCATGGGCAACTTTATTTGCCACGGCGTTTTAGAGTTAGTCAAACAAAACAAACAACTTCACTTTGCAAAAAAAACCCCGATGTCAACTCTTCACTTCACTTCACCAGCTCGAGCCCCCCGACTCGTCTCCACGGCAACCACTATATCTCTCGCCCTGCTAGTGACGTCACCACATTAACCCCTTGTTAAACCCCAAAACTGAAAACATTTAGGTTACCCATTTACTGCAACTGATTACCTTACAAATAATAATAAACACATACTTAGGTCTCAACAACAGCAACGCACTATCACAAGGTAGTGGTGTGAAGGAAAAGCGTTATGGAATTATTTACCAAAAACCCGTTTTGGAGAAATTGCGTCGGCCAAAAACAGCGCCCCCCATGGACGAAAATTCCCAAAATGTGGTATACATGACATGGGCGGTAGTAAGAGGGTGGCCGTGAAGTTTGACCAAATTTGAGGAAAGATTGGATTGTTTGCCCAAAAATAGCGCCCCCAGTGGCGAAATATCACAGAAAATGGGGAACATGTCAGAAGCCCAATGAGGGATTTGCGTGTGAAGTATGAGCAGTTTTGAGCAATTAGAAGATTTGTTATGAATTTTTAAGCATGTAAAATTTTGCATTAAAAATTGATTGACGTATAACTTCTGAGCGGTTTAAGCTACGTGAAACTTATTTAGTAACTTTTGTCAGCCATGTCTGTAGATGATGTGTATCAATTTTGGTGACATTCCTATGAACAGTCTAGGAGGAGTTGCGCCGTCTTCGTGGCCATGCATTTCGCACAAAAGTGAAATTACCTCACTTCCTGTTGGGCGTGGCTAATGCATTGGCATTACATTTTTGTCCGGCTTAGTGAGATACATATGCGTACCAAATGGCATGCCACTCCTACAAACTACATGGCAACCAGGCACCTTAAAGCGGGAGGCCAAAATCACAACGAGTTAGGGGGCGCTATAGAGGCCCTGAGGCCCGGCTGGATCTGGGCTTTTGGTTCTCAGTAGCGGTGGCAGTCTAAGAAAAAGGAGCCAAATTTCGTGCGTTGTCGACCATGGCAAGCGCCCCAATAAGGGTCTTGAAAAGAGTTTGCTTGCCAAGTTTGACAAATCAGAAGCTGCAATATCATTTCCGCCATAACCAGCACCCCCAGGGGCGAAAGTGCACAAAATTTGGCGGACATGTCAGGTGAGCTATGAAGAGTTTGCGTATGAAGTTTGATGACAATTGAGTAAATAGAAGATGAGATATAGATTTTTGAAGAATAAATTTTTTGGTTTTTCCCATGTCAGAAGGTGGCGCTATGCTGTACATGAGCGATTATGAGTTGGAAAAATAAGTGTCTACAACAGGAACGCACTATCACAAGGTAGTGGTGTGAAGGAAAAGCATTATGGAATTATTTACCAAAAACCCGTTTTGGAGCAATTGCGTCGGCCAAAAACAGCGCCCCCCATGGACGAAAATTCCCAAAATGCGGTATACATGACATGGGAGGTAGTAAGAGGGTGGCCGTGAAGTTTGACCAAATTTGAGGAAAGATTGGATTTTTTGCCCAAAAATAGCGCCCCCAGTGGCGAAATATCACAGAAATTGGGTAACATGTCAGAAGCCCAATGAGTGATTTGCGTGTGAAGTATGAGCAGTTTTGAGCAATTAGAAGATTTGTTATGAATTTTTTAGCATGTAAAATTTTGAAGTGAAAATTGATTGACGTATAACTTCTGAACGTTTTATCCTACGTGAAACGTATTTAGTAACTTTTGTCAGCCATGTCTGTAGATGATGTGTATCAATTTTGGTGACATTCCCATGAACGGTCTAGGAGGAGTTGCGCCGTCTTCGTGGCCATGCGTTTCGCACAAAAGTAAAATTACCTCACTTCCTGTTGGGCGTGGCTATGCATTCATAGAACTTTTTTTGTTCGTCTCAGTAAGATACATATGTGAACCAAATTTCGTTCCTCTACGACAAACTATATGGCAACCAGGAGCCTTCGAAAAAAGGCAAAATTTTCAAGGCGTTAGGGGGCGCTATAGAGGCCCAGAGCCCCGCCCAGATCTGGGGTTTTGGATCTGAGTAGCGTAGGGGATGCCGATAAAATGATCCAAAATATGCGCGTTTTCGTCCACAGGAAGTGCCCCAAAAAAGGCCGAACAGCGACCGCGACTAAGGAATAATAATAATAATAATAAGAATAAGAATAATAATAAAAAACCGAACAAGATCAATAGGGCCTTCGCCCTATAGGGCTCGGGCCCTAATAATAAGAATAATAATAATAAAAAACCGAACAAGATCAATAGGGCCTTCGCCCTATAGGGCTCGGGCCCTAATAATGCCATGACTGCCTGACGGATGAGAGACAGACAGACAAACACTAAAGTGTGTGTGTGTGTGTGTGTGTGTGTGTGTGTGTTTCTCTGGTGTGAAAATGTACATTTATATATGTACAAAACTATACATGTGTCTCCTCCTTATCTCCATCTCACGCTGTAATCTTAAGTCATCTTAGCTTCCCTGTGTCTGCAGTGTGTGTGTGTGTGTGTGTTGCCAGGACAACTATCATGATTCATGTCATTTTTGTACTGATCTAAGGGTTCTGAGTAAGGTTCTGGCCATAAGTTCTGAAGAGTTTTGTTTCAATTAGGGGGCACTATGAAGTCCCTGGGCCACGCCCGGGCCAAACGTCTGTGGCTGAGAAGCGGTTACAATGACTGATGAGTGTATCAAATTTCATGAGTTTTCGTGCATGGGGAAATGCCTCAAATAAGGTCAAATGCGACAGAAAAATAATAATAATAACCCCCAGGCGCGAAAGTGCACAAAATTTGGCGTACATGTCAGGTGAGCTATGAAGAGTTTGCGTATGAAGTTTGATGACAATTGATTAATAGAAGATGAGATATAAATTTATGAAGAATAAATTTTTTGGTTTTTCCCATGTCAGTAGGTGGCGCTATGCTGTACATGAGCGATTATGAGTTGGAGAAATAAGTGTCTACAACAGCAACGCACTATCACAAGGTAGTGGTGTGAAGGAAAAGCGTTATGGAATTATTTACCAAAAACCCGTTTTGGAGCAATTGCGTCGGCCAAAAACAGCGCCCCCCATGGACGAAAATTTCCAAAACATGGTATACATGACATGGGAGGTAGAAAGAGGGTGGCCGTGAAGTTTGACCAAATTTGAGGAAAGATTGGAATTTTTGCCCAAAAATAGCGCCCCCAGTGGCGAAATATCACAGAAATTGGGTAACATGTCAGAAGCCCAATGCGTGATTTGCGTGTGAAGTATGAGCAGTTTTGAGCAATCAGAAGATTTGTTATGAATTTTTAAGCATGTAAAATTTTGCATCGAAAATTGATTGACGTACAACTTCTGAACGGTTTATCCTACGTGAAACGTATTTAGTAACTTTTGTCAGCCATGTCTGTAGATGATGTGTATCAATTTTGGTGACATTCCTATGAACGGTCTAGGAGGAGTTGCGCCGTCCTCGTGGCCATGCATTTCGCACAAAAGTGAAATTACCTCACTTCCTGTTGGGCGTGGCTAATGCATTGGCATTACATTTTTGTCCGGGTTAGAGAGCTACATATGCGTACCAAATGGCATGCCACTACTACAAACTACATGGCAACCAGGCACCTTAATGCGGGAGGCCAAAATCACAACGAGTTAGGGGGCGCTAAAGAGGCCCAGAGGCCCGCCTGGATCTGGGCTTCTGGTTCTCAGTAGCGGTGGCAGTCTAAGAAAAAGGAGCCAAATTTCGTGCGTTGTCGACCATGGCAAGCGCCCCAATAAGGGTCTTGTAAAGAGTTTGCTTGCCAAGTTTGACAAATCAGAAGCTGCAATATCATTTCTGCCATAACCAGCACCCCCAGGGGCGAAAGTGCACAAAATTTGGCGTACATGTCAGGTGAGCTATGAAGAGTTTGCGTATGAAGTCTGATGACAATTGAGTAAATAGAAGATGAGATATAGATTTTTGAAGAATAAATTTTTTGGTTTTTCCCATGTCAGTAGGTGGCGCTATGCTGTACATGAGCGATTATGAGTTGGAAAAATAAGTGTCTACAACAGCAACGCACTCTCACAAGGTAGTGGTGTGAAGGAAAAGCATTATGGAATTATTGACCAAAAACCCGTTTTGGAGAAATTGCGTCGGCCAAAAACAGCGCCCCCCATGGACGAAAATTCCCAAAATGTGGTATACATGACATGGGAGGTAGTAAGAGGGTGGCCGTGAAGTTTGACCAAATTTGAGGAAAGATTGGATTTTTTGCCCAAAAATAGCGCCCCCAGTGGCGAAATATCACAGAAATTGGGTAACATGTCAGAAGCCCAATGAGTGATTTGCGTGTGAAGTATGAGCAGTTTTGAGCAATCAGAAGATTTGTTATGAATTTTTAAGCATGTAAAATTTTGAAGTGAAAATTGATTGACGTATAACTTCTGAACGGTTGATCCTACGTGAAACGTATTTAGTAACTTTTGTCAGCCATGTCTGTAGATGATGTGTATCAATTTTGGTGACATTCCTATGAACGGTCTAGGAGGAGTTGCGCCCTCTTCGTGGCCATGCATTTCACACAAAAGTGAAATTACCTCACTTCCTGTTGGGCGTGGCTAATGCATTGGCATTACATTTTTGTCCGGCTTAGTGAGATACATATGCGTACCAAATGGCATGCCACTACTACAAACTATATGGCAACCAGGCACCTTAATGCGGGAGACCAAAATCACAATGACTTAGGGGGCGCTATAGAGGCCCTGAGCCCCGGCCAAGTTTGGGCTTTTGGTTCTGAGTAGCGGTGGCAATTCTCGGAACTGTTGCCAAATTTCGTGCGTTTTCGCCCATGGCAAGCGCCCCGAAAATGGCCCAACAGCGGAGAAAAATAAAGAAGAAGAAGAAGACGGAAGAAGAATAATAATAATAGTGAACTCTTACAAGAACAATAGGGCCTTCGCCCATAGGGCTCGGGCCCTAATTAAAGCCGCAAGCGGCCTCGACGGGCCCTCGCGCCAGCGGCCAAGGGGGGCGGGGGCATGCGTCCCCGCGAAATACCTTCCACAGCTTCTTCGGCAAGAGACATTACTCCCGCAATGGCGGCAAAGCACAGAATTGGACACATGGCAACGATAGGGCCTCGCACTGAACGGTGCTCGGGCCCTAATAATAATAGCGCCCCAATAAGGGTCTTGGAAAGAGTTTGCTTGCCAAGTTTGACAAATCAGAAGCTGCAATATCATTTCTGCCATAACCAGCACCCCCAGGGGCGAAAGTGCAAAAAATTTGGCGTACATGTCAGGTGAGCTATGAAGAGTTTGCGTATGAAGTTTGATGACAATTGAGTAAATAGAAGATGAGATATAGATTTTTGAAGAATAAAATTTTTGGTTTTTCCCATGTCAGTAGGTGGTGCTATGCTGTACATGAGCGATTATGAGTTGGAGAAATAAGTGTCTACAACAGCAACGCACTAGCACAAGGTAGTGGTGTGAAGGAAAAGCATTATGGAATTATTTACCAAAAGCCCGTTTTGGAGCAATTGCGTCGGCCAAAAACAGCGCCCCCCATGGACGAAAATTCCCAAAAGGTGGTATACATGACATGGGAGGTAGTAAGAGGGTGGCCATGAAGTTTGACCAAATTTGAGGAAAGATTGGAAATTTTGCCCAAAAATAGCGCCCCCAGTGGCGAAATATCACAGAAAGTGGGTAACATGTCAGAAGCCCAATGAGTGATCTGCGTGTGAAGTATGAGCAGTTTTGAGCAAGTAGAAGATTTGTTATGAATTTTTAAGCATGTAAAATGTTGCATTGAAAATTGATTGACGTATAACTTCTGAACGGTTCATGCTATGTGAAACCTATTTAGTAACTTTTGTCAGCCATGTCTGTAGATGATGTGTATCAATTTTGGTGACATTACTATGAACGGTCTAGGAGGAGTTGCGCCGTCTTCGTGGCCATGCACTTCGCACAGAAGTGAAATTACCTCACTTCCTGTTGGGCGTGGCTAATGCATTGGCAATACATTTTTGTCCAGCTTAGTGAGATACATATGCGTACCAAATGGCATGCCAGTACTACAAACTACATGGCAACCAGGCACCTTAATGCGGGAGGCCAAAATCACAACGAGTTAGGGGGCGCTATAGAGGCCCTGAGGCCCGCCTGGATCTGGGCTTCTGGTTCTCAGTAGCGGTGACAGTCTAAGAAAAAGGAGCCAAATTTCGTGCGTTGTCGACCATGGCAAGCGCCCCAATAAGGGTCTTGTAAAGAGTTTGCTTGGCAAGTTTGACAAATCAGAAGCTGCAATATCATTTTTGCCATAAACAGCACCCCCAGGGGCGAAAGTGCACAAAATTTGGCGTAGACGTCAGGTGAGCTATGAAGAGTTTGCGTATGAAGTTTGATGGCAATTGAGTAAATAGAAGATGAGATATAGATTTTTGAAGAATAAATTTTTTGGTTTTTCCCATGTCAGTCGGTGGCGCTATGCTGTACATGAGCGATTATGAGTTGGAAAAATAAGTGTCTACAACAGCAATGTACTATCACAAGGTAGTGGTGTGAAGGAAAAGCATTATGGAATTATTTACCAAAAACCCGTTTTGGAGCAATAGCGTCGGCCAAAAACAGCGCCCCCCATGGACGAAAATTTCCAAAACATGGTATACATGACATGGGAGGTAGAAAGAGGGTGGCCGTGAAGTTTGACCAAATTTGAGGAAAGATTGGAATTTTTGCCCAAAAATAGCGCCCCCAGTGGCGAAATATCACAGAAATTGGGTAACATGTCAGAAGCCCAATGCGTGATTTGCGTGTGAAGTATGAGCAGTTTTGAGCAATCAGAAGATTTGTTATGAATTTTTAAGCATGTAAAATTTTGCATCGAAAATTGATTGACGTACAACTTCTGAACGGTTTATCCTACGTGAAACGTATTTAGTAACTTTTGTCAGCCATGTCTGTAGATGATGTGTATCAATTTTGGTGACATTCCTATGAACGGTCTAGGAGGAGTTGCGCCGTCCTCGTGGCCATGCATTTCGCACAAAAGTGAAATTACCTCACTTCCTGTTGGGCGTGGCTAATGCATTGGCATTACATTTTTGTCCGGCTTAGTGAGATACATATGTGTACCAAATGGCATGCCAGTACTACAAACTATATGGCAACCAGGCACCGTAATGCGGGAGGCCAAAATCACAACGACTTAGGGGGCGCTATAGAGGCCCTGAGCCCCGGCCAAGTTTGGGCTTTTGGTTCTGAGTAGCGGTGGCAATTCTCGGAACTGGTGCCAAATTTCGTGCGTTTTCGCCCATGGCAAGCGCCCCGAAAATGGCCCAACAGCGGAGAAAAATAAAGAAGAAGAAGAAGACGGAAGAAGAAGAAGAAGACGGAAGAATAATAATAGTGAACTCTTACAAGAACAATAGGGCCTTCGCCCATAGGGCTCGGGCCCTAATTAAAGCCGCAAGCGGCCTCGACGGGCCCTCGCGCCAGCGGCCAGGGGGGGCGGGGGCATGCGTCCCCGCGAAATACCGTAAAGAGTTTGCTTGCCAAGTTTGACAAATCAGAAGCTGCAATATCATTTGTGCCATAACCAGCACCCCCAGGGGCGAAAGTGCACAAAATTTGGCGTATATGTCAGGTGTTCTATGAAGAGTTTGCGTATGAAGTTTGATGACAATTGAGTAAATAGAAGATGAGATATAGATTTTTGAAGAATAAATTTTTTGGTTTTTCCCATGTCAGTAGGTGGCGCTATGCTGTACATGAGCGATTATGAGTTGGAGAAATAAGTGTCTACAACAGCAACGCACTATCACAAGGTAGTGGTCTGAAGGAAAAGCATTATGGAATTATTTACCAAAAACCCGTTTTGGAGCAATTGCGTCGGCCAAAAACAGCGCCCCCCATGGACGAAAATTCCCAAAATGTGGTATACATGACATGGGAGGTAGTAAGAGGGTGGCCGTGAAGTTTGACCAAATTTGCGGAAAGATTGGATTTTTTGCCCAAAAATAGCGCCCCCAGTGGCGAAATATCACAGAAATTGGGTAACATGTCAGAAGCCCAATGAGGGATTTGCGTGCGAAGTATGAGCAGTTTTGAGCAATTAGAAGATTTGTTATGAATTTTTAAGCATGAAAAATTTTGCATTGAAAATTTATTGACGTACAACTTCTGAACGGTTAACGCTACGTGAAACTTATTTGGTAACTTTTGTCAGCCATGTCTGTAGATGATGTCTATCAATTTTGGTGACATTCCTATGAACGGTCTAGGAGGAGTTGCGCCGTCTTCGTGGCCATGCATTTCGCACAAAAGTGAAATTACCTCACTTCCTGTTGGGCGTGGCTAATGCATTGGCATTACGTTTTTGTCCGGCTTAGTGAGATACATACGCGTACCAAATGGCATGCCACTACTACAAACTACTTGGCAACCAGGCACCTTAAAGCGGGAGGCCAAAATCACAACGAGTTAGGGGGCGCTATAGAGGCCCTGAGGCCCGCCTGGATCTGGGCTTTTGGTTCTCAGTAGCGGTGGCTGTCGAAGAAAAAGGAGCCAAATTTCGTGCGTTGTCGACCATGGCAAGCGCCCCAATAAGGGTCTTGAAAAGAGTTTGCTTGCCAAGTTTGACAAATCAGAAGCTGCAATATCATTTCCGCCATAACCAGCACCCCCAGGGGCGAAAGTGCACAAAATTTGGCGTACATGTAAGGTGAGCTATGAAGAGTTTGCGTATGAAGTTTGATGACAATTGAGTAAATAGAAGATGAGATATAGATTTTTGAAGAATAAATTTTCTGGTTTTTCCCATGTCAGAAGGTGGCGCTATGCTGTACATGAGCGATTATGAGTTGGAAAAATAAGTGTCTACAACAGCAACGCACTATCACAAGGTAGTGGTGTGAAGGAAAAGCATTATGGAATTATTTACCAAAAACCCGTTTTGGAGCAATTGCGTCGGCCAAAAACAGCGCCCCCCATGGACGAAAATTCCCAAAATGCGGTATACATGACATGGGAGGTAGTAAGAGGGTGGCCGTGAAGTTTGACCAAATTTGAGGAAAGATTGGATTTTTTGCCCAAAAATAGCGCCCCCAGTGGCGAAATATCACAGAAATTGGGTAACATGTCAGAAGCCCAATGAGTGATTAGCATGTGAAGTATGAGCAGTATTGAACAAGTAGAAGATTTGTTATGAATTTTTTAGCATGTAAAATTTTGAAGTGAAAATTGATTGACGTATAACTTCTGAACGGTTTATCCTACGTGAAACGTATTTAGTAACTTTTGTCATCCATGTCTGTAGATGATGTGTATCAATTTTGGTGACATTCCCATGAACGGTCTAGGAGGAGTTGCGCCATGTTCGTGGCCATGCATTTCGCACAAAAGTGAAATTACCTCACTTCCTGTTGGGCGTGGCTAATGCATTGGCATTACATTTTTGTCCGGCTTAGTGAGATACATATGCATACCAAATGGCATGCCACTACTACAAACTATATGGCAACCAGGCACCTTAATGCGGGAGGCCAAAATCACAACGACTTAGGGGGCGCTATAGAGGCCCTGAGCCCTGGCCAAGTTTGGGCTTTTGGTTCTGAGTAGCGGTGGCAATTCTCGGAACTGGTGCCAAATTTCGTGCGTTTTCGCCCATGGCAAGCGCCCCGAAAATGGCCCAACAGCGGAGAAAAATAAAGAAGAAGAAGAAGAAGAAGAAGACGGAAGAATAATAATAGTGAACTCTTACAAGAACAATAGGGCCTTCGCCCTATAGGGCTCGGGCCCTAATAATAGTGAACTCTTACAAGAACAATAGGGCCTTCGCCCTATAGGGCTCGGGCCCTAATAATAGTGAACTCTTACAAGAACAATAGGGCCTTCGCCCATAGGGCTCGGGCCCTAATAATAGTGAACTCTTACAAGAACAATAGGGCCTTCGCCCATAGGGCTCGGGCCCTAATAAAGTCCCCAATCAGAGTCACAGCAACTAGTCCCAAAAATGGTAGGCAAAATTGTAATCCAAAACATAAACAAAGTCCCTAGACAGATTCGCAGCAACAAGTCCCAAAAAATGTCAGGAAAAATCATAATCCAAAAAATGTAAACAAAGTCGAGGAACAGAGCGTGAGCATGAACGTGAACTAGACAAAACCTATGGCAAATATTTATCCATGTTGAGTGAATCTCCTCGGTGTGTTTATATAGAGTGGCTGATAACAACACAGCACACAGGAGTGCTAACACAGCACAGGGTCAACAGGGAAAAATGTGGAGTGGAGCGCAAGGCACAGATCAGGATCTGGAAGGTCCGGGCTGGATCGTGACAATACACAGCTTTGCAAAGATGTACTGTAGGTATGTCACAGAAATGTAGTGAGAAATACATGGAGGGAAGTTGGATGATGAGTTGACTTGAACATCATGTGACATACGTATTGTTCTGCAATGGAAAACATCCTGAGAACAAGACCTTCGACAACTTCCACTATTGCCATTCTTAGGCCACAGTAATAAATCAAATCAGTATTTGGTGTGACAAAACAACTGCATTACATCTCTTAGACATGCTGCCAGGCAGTTTTATAAGGACCTCAGATTTTGGATTGGTTCAAGAATACTTGAACAGTTTGGTTGTCATAAGAAGACATTTTTAATGTGTATTCTGGTCTAAAAAGCATATTAAAGCCCTTGAAAATGCCAAAGGTGTTGTTTATTTACAGAAAAGAAATGACTAAGATCGTTAGGCTTCTCAGGATTGATGCTGAGGGATGCAGAAGAAACAGGTTCCTCAATGGTTTCTCATACACTATGCTGTCCATCATATTCTTTTCATGTAGCTATCTTGATGAGGGAACACAATTGACTCAGTTGATGCAATAAGTCAACTTAGCTTCAAATTGCAGGGGGAAAACCCCCAAAACCATGACCTAGGCCCATACCAAAAGTTGTGGAATTAATACAACCCTGCGCTCTTACAAAGCCATCTGAAGCAAACAAAATCATCTGAATAAACATCTTTTGTTTGCAGATGTCTTTGTTGTTGGGAGTGTTATTTACTCAGAGACCATTAAATAGAGGTCATTTCAAAGCAACTAGCTACTGGAGATCTAGTACAAAGACTTGAAACATGTCATCATACATGTTTATACCTTTTGGCACACAGTGGTCTAGAATCTTGGTAGGAGAAAATGAACACATTTAGTGTCACCTTTCAGGCTGGCAGCAAGCCAGAATATCCACTTTATCCACTTTAATCTACTCATCCCGCTCCATTCCTCCTCCACCTCCTCTGCTTATCTTTTTTGCCAACCTCCTCTTCTCTAGTCTGCCAGTTACAATGTCTGATCCCTCTAACTGCTTTTTAACATTTATCTGAGTGTGGATTTGGAGTCTAAATGAAATTAACTGGCATTTGTTCTGATTCTGTATTCATGGAGTTGTTTTTGTGAAGAAGTACACAGGTCAGAGGGTCACATTGATCCTATGGCGCTATTTGTTTATAGTTTAGAGATGGATTCACTGCACTGTGATGGTATATTATAATATATCAGAATATTATCAGTAGTTTCCAAAAAAATAGCAAAGCAGTATTTTTGCAGCATGGGGATGAATACTACTACTACTACTACTACTACGATTCCAAAAAAGTTGGGACAAAGTACAAATTGTAAATAAAAATGGAATGCAATGATGTGGAAGTTTCAAAATTCCATATTTTATTCAGAATAGAACATAGATGACATATCAAACGTTTAAACTGAGAAAATGGATCATTTAAAGAGAAAAATTAGGTGATTTTAAATTTCATGACAACAACACATCTCAAAAAAGTTGGGACAAGGCCATGTTTACCACTGTGAGACATCCCCTTTTCTCTTTACAACAGTCTGTAAACGTCTGGGGACTGAGGAGACAAGTTGCTCAAGTTTAGGGATAGGAATGTTAACCCATTCTTGTCTAATGTAGGATTCTAGTTGCTCAACTGTCTTGGGTCTTTTTTGTCGTATCTTCCGTTTTATGATGAGCCAAATGTTTTCTATGGGTGAAAGATCTGGACTGCAGGCTGGCCAGTTCAGTACCCGGACCCTTCTTCTATGCAGCCATGATGCTGTAATTGATGCAGTATGTGGTTTGGCATTGTCATGTTAGAAAATGCAAGGTCTTCCCTGAAAGAGACGTCGTCTGGATGGGAGCATATGTTGCTCTAGAACCTGGATATACCTTTCAGCATTGATGGTGTCTTTCCAGATGTGTAAGCTGCCCATGCCACACGCACTAATGCAACCCCATACCATCAGAGATGCGGGCTTCTGAACTGAGTGCTGAGAACAACTTGGGCCGTCCTTCTCCTCTTTAGTCCGAATGACACGGCGTCTCTGATTTCCATAAAGAACTTCAAATTTTGATTCGTCTGACCACAGAACAGTTTTCCACTTTGCCACAGTCCATTTTAAATGAGCCTTGGCCCAGAGAAGATGTCTGTGCTTCTGGATCATGTTTAGATACGGCTTCTTCTTTGAACTATAGAGTTTTAGCTGGCAATGGCAGATGGCACAGTGAATTGTGTTCACAGATAATGTTCTCTGGAAATATTCCTGAGCCCATTTTGTGATTTCCAATACAGAAGCATGCCTGTATGTGATGCAGTGCCATCTAAGGGCCTGAAGATCACTGACACCCAGTATGGTTTTCCGGCCTTGACCCTTATGCACAGAGATTCTTCCAGATTCTCTGAATCTTTTGATGATATTATGCACTGTAGATGATGATATGTTCAAACTCTTTGCAATTTTACACTATCGAACTCCTTTCTGATATTGCTCCACTATTTGTCGGCGCAGAATTAGGGGGATTGGTGGTCCTCTTCCCATCTTTACTTCTGAGAGCCACTGCCACTCCAAGATGCTCTTTTTATACCCAGTCATGTTAATGACCTATTGCCAATTGACCTAATAAGTTGCAATTTGGTCCTCCAGCTGTTCCTTTTTTGTACCTTTAACTTTTCCAGCCTCTTATTGCCCCATCCCAACTTTTTTGAGACGTGTTGCTGTCATGAAATTTCAAATGAGACAATATTTGGCATGAAATTTCAAAATGTCTCACTTTCAACATTTGATATGTTGTCTATGTTCTATTGTGAATACAATATCAGTTTTTGAGATTTGTAAATTATTGCATTCCGTTTTTATTTACAATTTGTACTTTGTCCCAACTTTTTTGGAATCGGGGTTGTACTACTACTACTACTACTACTAATAATAATAATAATAATAAAGTTCACAAGCCTATGGTGTTTATTAGTTCAATATTTCTATTGCATGGTACAAACAAAAGAGAGAGAGAGACATGTACATGAGTCTGATGGCCTCTGGAAAGAAAATGTCATTATGTTTCATTGTTTGTAGCACCTCAGTTGAAAATGGAGTGAACAGGGATGTGAGGGTTGGGTGACAAACTTGTATCTTGGTTATTCATACTTGAAATGGTTACAAAATAAAGTAGTATCAGAATAAAATGCTTTGCCAAGCTTGTAAAAAAAAAAAAAAATATATATATATATATATATATATATATATATATATATATATTCAAAATCAAAATATTGGTCTCTCTCTCTCTCACACACACACAGACATATATGATGGACTCTCCTGTCGATTTCCACATATGAGGATCTGACAACTAATAATCTTGCTTTTATTGTTTTTTCAGTTAGCATGTTTATGTATGTGGCACTTCAGTCCCACGAGAGTCTTACAAATGAACCCACAGATTGCGCAGGTATGAGGATTGCATGAACGTGGAGCAGGAACATTGGCTGCAGCTTTGTTGTGTTGCTTTGTTTCACGCAGTCGAACAATGTTGCTGTCATCATGCTGTTTTATTCCGGCTTTGCACTGTGAACGCCACTCAATTCGCACTTTGGCCACTTCTTCAAAGCTGTTGGGTGGTATTTGCACAGAGGAGAGGTTGCTCTTGAGCTTGTCTTTATATCTCAGCCAAGGCCTCCCAACACTCCTATGTCCACTGTCAAGCTGGCTGTACATGAAGACTTTTGGTATTCTTTCATCACTTATTCATGCAACATGGTCAGCCCAACACAGCTGTGATTGCATGAGGAAGCCTTCTATCCCACCAATTTTACACATCTCGAAAAGATCAGTATTGGTCACTGTGGCGGCGGGGGCATGGCCAAGCAGCAGTCTGTGAATGGAGGGCGGGGTCGGGGAAGGTAAGTGGCTAAGTCATTCCACCTGCTGTCAATTTGTGTGTGTGTGTGTGTGTGTGTGTGTGTGTGTGTGTGTGTGTGTTACAGGGATGGAGCATAAAAGGAGAGAGCAGAGAAAGGGAGCGCTCTCCCCAACCACAATGCATAAATGATTGAGTGAGTGATGGATGATAGAAAGCAAGCTGAAAAGCCCGAATAAAAGTATTTTGTATTAACATCAACTCTCGCCTGCCGTGCTTCTGTGCTCCACCCACATCAGGAAGTGTTACAGTGGTGCCAAAACCTGGGAGCACAGAAGAGGACCACCCCATAGAGTCCCCGCCATTCGAAGAACTCGTCCTTGCCCTCGCTACCACCCAGCAGAACCAGCATCAAGCACTGATTGCCCTCCAAAAGAAGCTGGAGCAACACTTTGAAGCCTTGATGCTGGCCCAGCAGGAAGTTCGCCAGGTGTTCCAGCACCGGCTCGCGTCAGCCGGGGCATCGACCACTGCTGCCGCCACCCTCACAAAGATGGGACCGCAGGATGATTCAGAAGCGTTCCTCACTATTTTCGAGCAAGCAGCTGAGGCGTGGGGGTGGCTGCTGGAGCAGCGCGCAGCGTGCCTTCTCCCTCTCCTGACTGGCGAGGCACAGCTGGCAGCTTGCAGGTCCCTGCTGACAGCCAGCTGGTCTATGCGGACCTAACAAAAGCCATCCTGCAGCGGCTCGGCCGCTCCCCAGAGCAACATTGCCAGCGCTTCCGGATGCTGGCATTGGAGGAGGTCGGCTGGCCATTTACATTTGGCCAGCAACTCCGGGACACCTGCTCGTGGTGGCTGAGGGCAGAAAACTGTGAAGCCAACGAGATCATTGATCTGGTGGCACTGGAGTAGTTTGTCTTTTGACTTCCGGAAGGAACGGTGGAATGGGTCCAGTGTCATCACCCGGCGTCGCTGGAGCGAGCCATTGAGCTGGCAGAGGACTATCTGGAGGCGGCTCCAACAGCAGGCAGATGAGGTGTCTCCCCTCGCTTCTCTTCTCTCTCTCTCTCTTTTCTTCCCCTGTCTCTCGCCCCCTCCTGACCCCATTCCCTGCCATGGAGGCGGTGGCTGGCTCCTCCCCAGCCGGCCTGTCACACCTGTGGTGTCCTCCCCTTTCCCTCTCCTGTGTCTGTGTTGTCTCCCCCTCAGATGAGTGACACCTATAACACCAGTGCAGAGGGAAAGCCTGGACCGGTGTGCTGGCGCGGCGGGGAATCGGAGCATCTCCATGGTCAGAGCTCTGCAAGGGAGGTGGGTGCTGTAATCCGGATCCCCAACGCTCCAGAAACCGCCTCCAATCAGGCCAGAATGTATTGCATACAGGTGAGTATTCAAGGGGTTACATATCACGCTTTGGTGGATTCCAGTTGTAATCAGACCTCAATTCACCAACGCCTGGTGCAAGGTGAGGCATTGGGGGGAGCACAAGTGGTGAAAGTGTTGTGTGTGCACGGGGATATTCACCATTACCCTCTAGTGTCTGTCCAAATTCTATTCCGGGGCCAAATGCATAGAATAAAGGCGGCGGTTAGTCCCCATCTCACCCACTCGTTGATTTTGGGTACTGATCGGTCCCCGGATTTAAAAACCTAATGGAATATTTAACACGCAGTGGGTCCTGCACTAGTAGGTCATGGGAAGATCCCGGTGTGGCATTGACTGGAGAAGCTGTCTCAGAGCCGTCTACGTCAACACTGCGTCAGAGTGAGGAGCAGCCTGCTCCTCCTCCCTCTATTGGGGATTCCCTTGGGGATTTCCCATTAGAGCAGTCGTGAGATGAGACTCTGTGGCATGCGTTTGACCAAGTGAAAGTAATCGATGGTCAAATTCTTCAGCCAGGTGCAGCACCAACCTTCCCCTATTTTGCCATTATTAAAGATAGATTGTACCGAGTGACGCAGGACACTCAAACCAAGGAACAAATAACCCAGTTGTTAATCCCAAAGAGCCATAGGGAACTCATGTTCCCTATGGCTCACTTTAATCTCATTGCTGGACACTTGGGACAAGATAAAACACTAGCCCGAATAATGGCTTGGTTCCATTGGCCAGGGATTCGTGGGTTAGGATTCAGAAAGAAATCCTGACAGATCAAGGCACTTCGTTTATGTCACAGACACTGCGCGAGCTGTATGGGTTAGTGGGGATTAAGTCTATCTGCACCAGTGTCTATCACCCACAAACGGATGGCTTAGTAGAGCGATTTAACCAGACACTCAAAAACATAATCCGTAAATTCATAAGTGAAGATGCGCATAATTGGGATAAGTGGCTCAAGCCCCTGTTGTTCGCAGTACGAGAGGTCCCGCAAGCCTCCACAGGGTTTTCTCCCTTCGAATTATTATATGGGTGTAAGCCGTGTGGCCTTCTGGACGTGCTATGGGAAAATTGGGAGGAGGGACCTTCACTGAGTAAAAATGAAATCCAGTACGTTCTTGACCTGCGTGCAAAACTCCACACCCTCACACACCTAACCCAAGAGAATTTACGGCAGGCACAAGAACGTCAAAGCAAGAACGCTTCTTAGAGAGTTCATGCTGGGAGACAAAGTGCTTGTATTATTGCCCACGTCGAGTTCTAAATTAGCTGCCAAGTGGCAAGGGCCCTTTGAGGTCACACGGCAAGTCAGGGACGTCGACTATGAGGTGAAGCGAATGGATAGGGGTGGGGCACTGCAAATCTACCACCTCAACCTTTTAAAACGCTGGAATGAGGGGGTCCCCGTGGCACTGGTAGTCCCGGAGAAGGCGGAGCTGCGGCCGGAGGTACAACCCGGATTCCAAAAAAGTTGGGACAAAGTACAAATTGTAAATAAAAATGGAATGCAATGATGTGGAAGTTTCAAAATTCCATATTTTATTCAGAATAGAACATAGATGACATATCAAACGTTTAAACTGAGAAAATGGATCATTTAAAGAGAAAAATTAGGTGATTTTAAATTTCATGACAACAACACATCTCAAAAAAGTTGGGACAAGGCCATGTTTACCACTGTGAGACATCCCCTTTTCTCTTTACAACAGTCTGTAAACGTCTGGGGACTGAGGAGACAAGTTGCTCAAGTTTAGGGATAGGAATGTTAACCCATTCTTGTCTAATGTAGGATTCTAGTTGCTCAACTGTCTTGGGTCTTTTTTGTCGTATCTTCCGTTTTATGATGAGCCAAATGTTTTCTGTGGGTGAAAGATCTGGACTGCAGGCTGGCCAGTTCAGTACCCGGACCCTTCTTCTATGCAGCCATGATGCTGTAATTGATGCAGTATGTGGTTTGGCATTGTCATGTTAGAAAATGCAAGGTCTTCCCTGAAAGAGACGTCGTCTGGATGGGAGCATATGTTGCTCTAGAACCTGGATATACCTTTCAGCATTGATGGTGTCTTTCCAGATGTGTAAGCTGCCCATGCCACACGCACTAATGCAACCCCATACCATCAGAGATGCGGGCTTCTGAACTGAGTGCTGAGAACAACTTGGGCCGTCCTTCTCCTCTTTAGTCCGAATGACACGGCGTCTCTGATTTCCATAAAGAACTTCAAATTTTGATTCGTCTGACCACAGAACAGTTTTCCACTTTGCCACAGTCCATTTTAAATGAGCCTTGGCCCAGAGAAGATGTCTGTGCTTCTGGATCATGTTTAGATACGGCTTCTTCTTTGAACTATAGAGTTTTAGCTGGCAATGGCAGATGGTACAGTGAATTGTGTTCACAGATAATGTTCTCTGGAAATATTCCTGAGCCCATTTTGTGATTTCCAATACAGAAGCATGCCTGTATGTGATGCAGTGCCATCTAAGGGCCTGAAGATCACTGACACCCAGTATGGTTTTCCGGCCTTGACCCTTATGCACAGAGATTCTTCCAGATTCTCTGAATCTTTTGATGATATTATGCACTGTAGATGATGATATGTTCAAACTCTTTGCAATTTTACACTGTCGAACTCCTTTCTGATATTGCTCCACTATTTGTCGGCGCAGAATTAGGGGGATTGGTGGTCCTCTTCCCATCTTTACTTCTGAGAGCCACTGCCACTCCAAGATGCTCTTTTTATACCCAGTCATGTTAATGACCTATTGCCAATTGACCTAATGAGTTGCAATTTGGTCCTCCAGCTGTTCCTTTTTTGTACCTTTAACTTTTCCAGCCTCTTATTAGCCCTGTCCCAACTTTTTTGAGATGTGTTGCTGTCATGAAATTTCAAATGAGTCAATATTTGGCATGAAATTTCAAAATGTCTCACTTTCGACATTTGATATGTTGTCTATGTTCTATTGTGAATACAATATCAGTTTTTGAGATTTGTAAATTATTGCATTCCATTTTTATTTACAATTTGTTCTTTGTCCCAACTTTTTTGGAATCGGGGTTGTAAAAAAGATAACATCTCGGACTACTCCGGTCCCTTGTGGAGACCACCTCTCACCAGCCCAACTCACGGAGGTAGCCAAGTTGCAGAAGGAATTTTCCAAAGTGTTCTCACCCCTTCCTGGTCGTACCCACCTCATAGAACACCACATCGAAACAACCCCGGGGGTGGTAGTGCATAGCCGCCCTTACTGATTGCCCGAACACAAGACAAAGGTGGTTCGGGACAAACTCAAGGCCATGCTCAACATGGGCATAGTCAAGGAGTCCCACAGTGACTGGAGCAGCCCAGTGGTCCTGGTTCCCAAGACTGACGGGTCGGTCCGGTTCTGTGTGGACTATAGAAAGGTCAACATGGTGTATAAATTTGACGCATACCCAAGGCCTCGCATTGATGAGTTGCTTGATCGGTTAGGCACTGCTCGCTTGTATTCGACACTGGATCTAACAAAGGGATATTGAGATTCCCTTGACTCCTCTATCCTGAGAGAAAACGGCCTTTTCCACACTGTTTGGATTACACCAATTTGTCACGCTCCCTTTTGGGTTGTTTGGGTATGTTTGGGTTGTTTGGGTATTCCAGCGGCTTATGGACAGGGTCCTCTGCCCTCATGCTGCCTACGCAGCTGCCTATCTAGACGACATCGTAATCTACAGTAATGATTGGCCGTGGCACTTGGAACACCTGAGGGCTGTTCTAAAGTCACTGAGGCGAGCGGGCCTCACAGCTAACCCCAAAAAAAAGTGTGCGATTGGGCAGGTGGAAGTACGGTATATGGGGTTCTACTTGGGTCATGGGCAGGTGTGTCCCCAAATTAACAAGACCACAGCAATTGTGGCCTGCCCAAGGCCCGAGACCAAAAAGGAGGTGAGACGGTTCTTGGGGCTGGCTGGCTATTATCGTAGGTTTCTACCTAATTATTCAGATGTCACCAGCTCGCTAACCGATCTCACTAAAAAGGGGGCTCCAGATCCGGTCCAGTGGATGGAGCAGTGCCAACAGGCCTTCTCTGAGGTAAAAGCTGCACTGTGTGGGGGGCCACTTTTACACTCCCCTGACTTCTCTCTCCCCTTTATTTTGCAGACTGATGCATTGGACAGAGGGCTGGGGGCCGTTTTGTCCCAAGAGGTGGAGGGTGAGGAGCACCCTGTGCTGTACATCAGCCGGAAACTCTCGATGCATGAAAGCAGGTACAGCACAATCGAGAAGGAGTATCTCGGCATCAAGTGGGTGGTCCTCGCCCTCTGATACTACCTGCTGGGGTGCTCTTTCACTCTCTCTTCAGACCACGCACCCCTCCAGTGGCTCCACCGCATGAAGGATGCCAATGGGCAGATCACCCATTGGTATCTCGCCCTCCAGCCATTTAAGTTCGAGGTGATCCACAGGCCGGGGGCGCAGATGGTGGTGGCGGACTTCCTGTCCTGCCGGGGGGGTGAGTCAGCTTCAGGCCAGACGGCTCCCCGGCCTGAGTCGGGCGGTGGGGGTATGTGGCAGTGTGGGCGTGGCCAAGCAGCAGTCTGTGAATGGAGGGCGGGGTCGGGGAAGGTAAGTGGCTAAGTCATTCCACCTGCTGTCAATTTGTGTGTGTGTGTGTGTGTGTGTGTGTGTGTGTGTGTGTGTGTGTGTGTGTGTGTGTGTTTTACAGGGATGGAGCATAAAAGGAGAGAGAGAGCAGAGTAAGGGAGCTCTCTCCCCAACCACAATGCATGAGTGAGTGAGTGAGTGAGTGATGGATGATAGAAAGCAAGCTGAAAAGCCCGAATAAAAGTATTTTGTATTAACATCAACTCTCACCTGCCATGCTTCTGTGCTCCACCCACATCAGGAAGTGTTACAGCCACCTTGTTGTGTAGGGTGAAACCACAGATTGCCCGAAGACGACCTTTGTGGAAAACGTCCAGCTGAGTGATATGCCAACTATAAGGTGTACATGATTCTGAATCATACAGGAGTGTGGTGAGAACAACCACTTTGTAGACCTGAACCTTGGTGTCCAACTGAATACCTCTATCATCCCATAGGCGGTGACATAGTTTCCCGAATGCTGTGCTGGCTTTAGCAATATGGTAAACACTTTCATCATCAAGAGATCCACTTGACTTGACAATACTACCCAGGTATTTGAATGACTTAACATACTTCAAATTCTTTCCATCAACTTGGATGGAAGTGTCTGGGAATTGGTGAACAGATGGATTCTGTTTTACACCCCTGATCTGCTTGGGAGTGGGAACAGGTTGGTGGATCACCTCAGTCTTCTTGATGCTTATAGTTAGCCCAAAGGCTTTGCAGGCGAGAGAGAATCAGTCTACAAGGGACTGGGCTTCCTCAAGAGAAGGCGCCACAAGAGCGGCATCGTCTGCAAACAAAAGATCTCTTATAATGCTTGTTTGCAGTTTGGTCTTCGCTTTGAAGCATTGGTGATTGAATAAACTACCACTGGTCCTAAACTAGAACTTGACACCACTCTCTGTGTCACCAAAAACATGCTTTAGCATCACTGAGAAGAAGAGAGCGAACAGCACTGGAGCCATGACACAACCTTGTTTTGTGCCATTTGTGACATCGAATGAAGCAGAAGATTTACCATCTGATACTACTGTGGCTTTCATGCCTTCATGAAAAGATATTATGACATTCAACATGTTGTCAGGTATGCCGAGTTCCTTCAATACCTTCCAGAGAGCTTCCCTGTTGACAGTCTTGAAGGCCTTAGTAAGGTCCACGAACACCATGTACAGCTCCTGATTCTTTTCATGTGCCTTCTCAGCAACCTGACAAAGAGAGAATATCATGTCAATCGTACCACGGCCAGAGTGGAAACCACACTGAGACTCAGGATAGATGCCATTGACTATGTGCTTAATGATCCTATTAAGAATCAGTTTAGCTAGGATTTTACCTGCAATAGCCAAGAGTGAAATTCCTCGATGGTTGTCACATACACTCTTGTGAGCTTTGCTCTTATGGATGCATCTTTGAAGTCTGGGGGGGGCGCAGCCTATTCTCCAAATCTGAATAAAGAGGTCATGCAACTTCTTCACCAGTTTCTCACCTCCGCATTTGAAGACTTCTCGTGGTAAGGAATCATTGTCAGGTGACTTCCCAGACGAGATTTGTTTGATGGAGTCCAGAACCTCCTGGCGGGTCAGCTCCAATGACAATTCTCGTAGTTCTGGTAGTTGGGCAATGGATTCAATAACATCATTGTCAATGACAGAAGTTGTATTTAGTACGGTCTCAAAGTGTTCCTTCTAGTGCTTGAGAATCTCAGCTTTTTCAGTGAGAAGAGTCTCCCCATGGGATGAGAGGACAGGAGTTACACTGTTCTCTTGGGGGCCGTACATGGTTTTGAGACCATCATAAAATGCCTTTCAGTCCTTTCTATCCACTGCTTCCTGAAGCTTGGTTGCTTTGGCAGACCACCAAGCCTCCTTCATTTGGTGGAGAACCTTCTGTACTTGGCCTTTACATTTTTTGTATGCAATCTTCTTTGTGGATGAGTTTTTGTCCTCGATCCAGGCTTTGTGCGAGCTGTGCATATGTTGTATAAGTAGCTGGACGTCTACATTGTTGTCATCAAACCAATCCTGGTGCTTGCATATTGGGAGCCCTAGGACCTCCAAAGATGCGCTATAAGTTGCATCGCACAAGGCCTTCCAGGAGGACTCTATATCATCAGTTATCTCAACCGTGTTGAGAACTGTGTCCAGCTTATTTGCAATCTCATTCTGTTTTTTGGCAGTCTTCAAGGGCCAGATGTTAATGCGTTTCGGTACAAAGGATTTTTGCACTCGTCTATGGCTGAGGCGGAACGAGGCTTTACTGTGAAGAAGGACGTGATCAGAGAGATAGCAGGTATTGTGGAAGGAACGTGTGATATTGAAGTCCCTCCAATCCAGGGCCTTAGTAATGACATAATAATTTTTTTTTCCATTTCTGGTTGAGAGTACGTCGTGTGCATTCTGGCTGCCACTTCTCACTGGAGCTTATTTTATTTTATTTTATTTTCTCTCCTTTTTTATTTTTACTTTTTTTCCTGTGTGTTTGTGTAGTTTGATGTTTATTTGAGTGTTTTAGCCTGCCGGTTGTGGTGTAGCTCTGGACCCAGTTTTGGGCATCGGTCCCTTCCAGGCCTTGGTTCGCCGTGGGTGATGCCTGCACTCCTAGCTATGGACTGCAGTGAGCTCGTTGCTCATTTTAACATCATGGTTGTCCAGTGCTCTGTGCTTTAATGCTTGGCGTGATGTTCCGAGCGATGTTGCTCAGTGGCGTCGTGGTGGCTGTGCAGGCGGTTTGGGACACACCAGCGCTCTGTGTGGCAGTGCTTCTGTGCTCGCTTTGTAGATCCATAGCGTGGTGTTCGAGCGATGTTGCTTGCGGCGTCATGGTGGCTATGCTGGCGGTGTGGGACTTGTTTTCGTGCACCTATTGGTGGGACTGTGGCTGCGACATCACTGGAATTACATCCTGACCCCTATTTGGTGGACTTTTTAAATGTTTTTAAATTTTTTTCCTGTCTATTATTGTAAAGCGTCCTTGAGTTTTGAGAAAGGCGCTATATAAACTGAACCTATTATTATAATCAATGAGATTTCAATCTTTGGACCGGGGATGCATCCAAGTCAGCAATTGGGCTGTTGGTAGAAGGTATTTGTGATACAAAGATCAAACTCTCTACATAAGGAGAGAAGGTGTAGGCCACCCTCGTTCATTTTTCCCACACCGTGATGACCCAGTACTCCTTCCCATGAATTATTGTCAGAGCCAACACAAGCATTAAAGTCCCCCATGAGGATAAGCTTATCCCTATGTTGGACAGAGGAGATGATGTCATGCAACTGCTGATAGAAGCTGTCCTTGTCCTGCTCAGAGCTGTCCAAGGTTGGAGCATAGCATCTGATTAGCGTGGCGGAAGTGTTGTGATCTAAAGCAATGTTAAGAGTCATTATATGGTCCGAGATGGCTTTAGGCAGAGATGGAAGTGACCTAGCAATTTCTGTCTGAATAGCAAAACGAACACCAGATTAGCGTGGCTCATTTTCACTTTTTCGAGACCAAAAGAACACATAGCCACCTTTAACATCTTCTAGTTGGAAAATGCCTGCAAGACGGGTCTCACTGAAAGCCGCAAAGTCGATGTTGTATTTCTTTAGTTCTATAGACACCAGGGCTGTTTTATGTTCTGGTGCAGCGTCGATGTCCTGGAGAGTTTGTACATTCCAAGATCAGAGATCTGTTTTGTTTCTTAGTATTTCGACTGCATACTGGGTAACCAGACAGCTGCAGTGGGCTGTCAGGTTTTTTGCAAGCAAGCAATGTTTAGGGCTCCTTCTGTAGCCCCCTCAACAAGCAAAAGCAATGCTGCATCTAAAAAGACCTGCTTTGTCACCCACTGGAGGACACAGACAGCACAATTGCTCACGAGTTTGTGCACGAACAGCTATCACCCAGCGGGCCGCCACTGTGTAGGATCCAGCTAGAGGCGACCAGTAATACCCTTTACCTGCCCCCGTCACCTTCACTCTATCGCCAGTGGACTTTTTTCAATCGCCAGTGGACTTTTTTTCAATTGGACTACGTGGAACTGAAGATGTTGATAGATGTAGATTGATGTTAATGATGTTGTCAGAAAACCCATGCATTTGATTTGTTTTAAGTGGTGAAGGCTTGTGTAGCACCAGCCACACTTTTTGGAATCTGTTGCAACACAAAATCGGTGCAAAATTGCCACAGAGTTTACAAACAACAGTCCTCATGTTTTATTGTCACGGAGTTTGACCTCTCCGGTTTTGCTGCTGTTTCCCAACACAGTACAATGCCTTTCAACAGACCATACCCAAAAACAGCAGGGCTTTTGATGTTGTGAGTGTGCCATCTCACATCTATTGAAGGTTGGTGGTGGCTTGGGAGCACCTGCGATGAACTTTGCTCAGGTCAGTGAAGACCCCCACACCATAAAAAAAAAAATCTCCTTCTCACCCCCGGCGGGGGGGTGGTATCCATGTCATCCTCAAGCTCAGGTCCTCTACCAGAGGCCTGGGAGTTTGAGGGTTCTGCACAGTATCTTCAATGTTCCTAGGACTGCGCTCTTCTGGACTGAGGCTTCAGATGTTTTTCCTGGGATTTGCTGGAGCCACTCTCCCAGTTTGGGGGTTACTGCCCCAAGTGCCCCCACTACCATGGGGACCACGCAACCCTTGACCTTCCACATCCGTTCCAGCTGCTCTTTCAACCCTTGATACTTCTCAAGTTTCTCATGTTCCTTCTTCCTGATGTTGGCGTCAGCTGGGATTGCCACATCTATCACCACCACCCTCTTCTGCTCTTTGTCCACCACCACTATGTCCGGTTGGTTAGCCAGGATCTGTTTGTCAGTCTGGAAGCTGAAGTCCCACAGAACCTTGGCCCTGTTGTTCTCAGCCACCTTCTGTGGTATGGCCCATTGGGACTTGGGTACTTCTATTCCATACTGGTTGCAGATGTTCCTGTATACTATCCCAGCCACTTGGTTGTGCCTCTCCATGTACGCTGATCCAGCTAGCATCTTACACCCTGCTACTATGTGCTGGACTGTTTCAGGGGCTTCTTTGCACAGTCTGTATCTTGGGTCTGATCTACTCTGGTAGATCCTGGCCTCTATGGCTCTTGTGCTTATGGCCTGTTCTTGTGCTGCCATGATTAGTGCCTCTGTGCTGTCTGTCAGTCCTGCATTATCCAGCCACTGGTAGGATTTCTTGATATCAGCCACTTCCTCTATCTGATGGTGGTACATGCCATGTAGGGGTTTGTCCCTCCAGGTTGTCTGTTCCTCCTCCTCCTCTGCACTCTCATCAGGGTTCTGCTGCCTGAGACATTCACTTAGCAGTTCATCCTTTGGGGCCATCTTTCTGATGTATTCTCGGATTTTCGATATTTCATCCTGGACCGTGGTCTTGATGCTCACTAGCCCTCGGCCTCCCTCTTTCCGCTTAGTGTATAGTCTCAGGGTGCTGGACTTGGGGTGGAACCCTCCATGCATGGTGAGGAGCTTTCTAGTCTTGATATCTGTGGCTTCTATCTCCTCCTTTGGCCAGTTTATGATACCAGCGGGGTATCTGATGACTGGTAGTGCATACATGTTGATGGCTCAGACCTTGTTCTTACCATTCAGCTGACTTTTCAGGACCTGCCTTACTCTCTGGAGGTATTTGGCTGTGGTTGACTTCCTTGTGGCCTCTTCATGGTTTCCATTAGCCTGTGGGATGCCAAGGTACTTGTAGCTGTCTTGGATATCACCTATGTTGCCCTCTGGTAGGTCAATCCCCTCAGTCCGGATCATCTTGCCTCTCTTTGAGACCATCCGGCCACACTTGTCCAATCCGAATGACATCCCTATGTCATCGCTGTAGATCCGGGTGGTGTGGATCAGCGAGTCTATTTCTCACTCGTTCCTGGCATACAGCTTGATGTCATCCATGTAGAGCAGATGGCTGATTGTTGCCCCACTATGGAATCAGTACCCGTAGCCGCTCTTCGTGATGATCCGACTGAGGGGGTTCAGGCCTATGCAGAACAGCAGTGGTGATAGCACATCTCCTTGGTATATGCCGCACTTGATGTTGACTTGGGCAATGGGTTTTGAGTTGGCCTCTAGGGTTGTCTTCCACATTTCCATTGAGTTCTGGATGAAGGTCCTTAGGTTCCTGTTGATCTTATACAGTTCCAGACATTCCAGTATCCATGTGTGTGGCATTGAGTCGTAGGCTTTCTTGTAGTCAATCCAGGCAGTGCACAGGTTGGTCTGTCTCTTTTTACAGTCTCGGGCGACTGTTCTATCAACCAGTAGCTGGTGCTTGGCTCCTCTGGTGTTACTGCCAATTCCTTTCTGTGCCTCGCTCATGTATTGAGCCACATGCTTACTCATTTTTGCCGCAATGATGCCTGACAGGGCCTTCCATGTTGTGCAGAGACAGGTAATTGGCCAGTAGTTGGATGGGATGGGTCCCTTCTGGGGGTCCTTCATGATTAGGACTGTCCTGCCTTGGGTTAGCCATTCTGGGTGGGTCCCATCCCTCAGCAGCTGGTTCATCTGTGCTGCTAGGCATTCATGGAGTGCAGTTAGCTTCTTCAGCCAGTACGTATGGAGTACGTATCATATCGGGGCCTGGTGCTGTCCAGCTCTTCATCTTTGACACTCTTTCTTGGACGTCTGCCATTGAGATGGTTACTAGTTCTTGTTCTGGGAGGTTGCTGTGGTCAGCTCTTAGGTCCACTAACCATTGGGCATCGGTGTTGTGTGATGCCTTTCTCCCCCATATGTCTTTCCAGTATTTTTCCACCTCAGCTCTTGGTGGGTCTGACCGGTTGTTGTTCCTCTGCCACTGAGAGTACACCTTGGTTCAGTGGAGAACAGCTTGTTTATTCTCCTGGCCTCTCCCTCCTTGGTGTATCTCTTCAACCGGGTGGCCAGAGCTGTTAGTCGCTGTTTGGCAGTTTTGAGTGCCTCTGGTATGGAGAGTGAGTTGTACTTCCTGGGTGCCCCTTTATTCACCATGTTCCCTTTCTGTAGTTCAGCTAGCTGGCTAACTCCGTGCTGCCTTTATCTTGGCCTCTAATCGTCTCTTCCATGGTGGATACTGTTTGTTATGTCCCGAGCCCACCTTGTGTCCAAGCATCTCCATGATTACTGTTGCTGTACTGTGTATCAGCTTGTTAGTCTCAGTGATGGTTCTTGTGGAGATTGTCTTCAGAGCAGCATTCACATCTACTAGTAGATCTTCTGAAGGTACTTGGCAACTCAGCTTCGGTATTCGTCGGGGGCTCCAGGTTTCCAGTTGGGTCATGATCTTCCTTCTCAGGTCAGCAGCTCTTGTGTTGAGGCTGTTAGCTGTTGGGGCTTGCCGTAGCATCATTGTTGTATTTCATTAATCTCTAGTTGTGATAGTAGATTTCGCTTACAGATGTTGGAACACTGGGCTAATAGCTGTTTCTTTGTTAGCCTTGATTGTGGGTTTTGAAGTATCCAATGGTCCCACATTCGCTGCATGTATCCCCTCTCTCTGGGATAGTAGCATTCCAGCAAATCCGTATTTTCTGTCCTCGTCCATCGATGTCTTGTTCCAGTAGCCCATTTCTCATCAGTTTGCCATGGTTCCCTAGCAACTGACGCAGACCTTGTTGACCCGGGCGACATCTGAGCCGGTATGACTCTATCAGTTATGTCTTCACTCATTCCTGCGGTAGGCTGATATATCATGAGGGGTCTTGCCTAAGGACCCTTACTGGATGATGTTTTGCCCCGACCGGGATTCAAACCCCGATCTCCCCATGTCGTAGTCAGTGAGCATTACTGCTGTACTATCCAGCTGATATATATATATATATATTCTTTCTGCCCTGTGACGACCTGGTGACTTGTCCAGGGTGTACCCCGCCTTTCGCCCTTTGTCAGCTGGGATAGGCTCCAGCTTGCCTGCGACCCTGTAGAATAGGATAAAGCGGTTAGAGATAATGAGATGAGATATATTCTTTCTATATAAGTAAATTCCATTTTCTGTCACCGTCCAGTTATAAAAGGCATTTTACTGCATGTTGTAGAGTGTGTGTGTGTGTGTGTGTGTGTGTGTGTGTGTGTGTGTGTGTGTGTGTGTGAGACCAATATTTTGATTTGATATGATGTAAAAATACATTCACCTGTACAGTATGTAATTTACTATAATTCAGTTGGTCAAAGTATAGGATCTCTCATTAAGTACTTATTGTTTCCTAATAAATCTGACAAGCAGTAAAAGAGCTTCTTTGTGTGTGTGTGTGGGGGGGGATTATGGAAAGATTGGTGTAATTATGTTTTTAAGGGGAGGAGGGATACAATATCGGTATTAGAAGTGACCAGCATCTGTCTGCATTACAAACACTTTAATAAAGCATTGAGATCTGTTAATCTGACAAGAGATTATAGAAGGAGAATCAGCCACTAAATCCAATGACTCGTCTTATAATCCTACTCAAAACAAGACCCATGCACATGTCCAATACACACAATATGCACTAATTTAGAGCCACGTGTAAAGAAGAGTTGAAGCACTGTGAGCAAAATGCAGACTGTGAGTGAGTTGCTGTCTTTACTGAAAACCTTGATTGATGTTAACATAACTTAATCTAGAGGTGACTGTAATTCAAATAAGCATGTATATATCAAGTTAATGCACAGCTTAGAGAAAGAGAAAAAGTATTGTGTGGCTGTCTGTGCTACTGTGAGTATGTATTACCAAGGTACATTATCAAGAGCACCATGGAACATTGTGATCATTTCCATTTTCACTCAGCTGTCCACAACTTTTAACTTTGCATGATATAGAAAGTAAAAACACACTCTCTCTTACTGACCTGGGCTAACCTGTCCTAAATGTGTCCTCACTGGATCATGTCCCCAGTTGTCATGGTTGAGAGTCAGAGGTCATGTTTATATTAAGGAGGTGAATCTAAGGTCACATTTAGGATGAAGGGGATTTGAGGGATGAGATATGACTGTAAGACAGGTGAAAATTAATATACTGTATGTATAGGAGGGGTGTGAGTGATTAGTTTTGCACTTTAGTGTTCAAAATGGGAGACAAATTTGAAAAAAAAATGTCTATAAACTTCATAAAAATAAAATCTTGGAACACTATCAGCTACCAGAACAGCTTTGTCTATTATGTCATCAGTAATCATCCACATTTGGGCAGCACAGTCATGTAGTGGTTAGCACTGTTGCCTCACAGCAAAAAGGTTCTGGGTTTGAGCTCAGTGGCTGATGGGGACCTTTCTGTGTGGAGTTTGTATGTTCTCCCTGTATCTGTGTTGGTTTCCTCCAGGTGCTCCGGTCTCCCCCAGAGTACAAAGACATGCAGTTAGGCTAACTGGCTACACTAAACTGTCCATTGATCAAGCTTGGAGAGGGATGGGCTCTGCCAAGTTTAAATGCTCTCGACACACCAATGAGGGACTGTTAAAATGTCACTAGTGGTGCCACTGCTGGCTATGCGATGAAGAAGAAGAATCATCCACATTTGTTATACTTCTTTGTTCATTTATGCAGCCTTTTTTTCTCTTTGTCATAAATCTGCCTATAAAATGATGCTCTTATACATTGTCTGTACCACAAAGTTCCATTGTTACCTCTGCCAACTTTGCTGGAGGAGGTTATGTTTTCATCTGTTTGTTTGTTTGTTCCCAACATAACTCAAAAAGTACTGAACGGATTTTGATGAAATTTGAAAGAACCATGGGCCATGAGCCAAAGAAGAATTGATTAGATTTTGATATAAATCCAGCTATGTATGTGGATCCAGGGTTTTTTGGTCTTTTCCCAACATAACTCAAAAAGTAGTGAACTGACTTTGATGAAATTTTGAGGAAAGGTGGGCCATGGGCCAAGAAAAAATTGATTAGATTTTGATGCAAATTCGGATATGTACATAAACATCATAAACATCTGAATATTCTAATACATGTCTTGGCAGAGGTATACACCCTCCCAAGTGCCCTACTAGTTTTACTGTTGAAATTGTCTCATGCATTTTTCAATGACCAAAAACATCTGGCATTCATAAACACAACCAAGACCAACTAACTGAGAATTCAAGAAGCAAAAAATTTACAATGTCATTAATTAATTAATTAATTAATTAATTAATTAATTAATTAATTCAAGAAGCAAAAAATTTACAATGTCATTGGTATTAATTAATTAATTAATTAATTAATTAATTAATTAATTAATTAATATCAATGACATTGTAAATTTTTTGCTTCTTGAATTCTCAGTTAGTTGGTCTTGGTTGTGTTTATGAATGCCAGATGTTTTTGGTCATTGAAAAATGCATGAGACAATTTCAACAGTAAAACTAGTAGGGCACTTGGGAGGGTGTATACCTCTGCCTCAATTAATCAATCAATCAATCTTCAGAAGCTGCTTTATCCAGTGTCATGGTGGATCCGGAACCAGTCCCAGGAACACTGTGCACAAGGTTGGATAATGTTTTAACACTGTGTTGGTTTCAGTTTTTCCTCTAGAACATTCTCTGTTTGGTTGGTTAAGGCTCTGGGTTACTGATCAGAAGGTCAGTGGTTTAAGTCCAAGCATGGCCAAGCAGCCACTGTTGGGTCCTTGGTTAAGGGCCCTTAACCCTCTCTGCTCTGGCTGACCCTGTGCTCTGACTTCAGGTTCCTAACTCACTGGGATATGTGAAGAAATGAATTTCACTGTGCTGTAATGTATACACTCATGGCCACTTTATTAGGAACACCCATAAACCTGCTGATTTATGCAGTTTTCTAATCAGCCAATCCCTTGACAGTAGCACAATGCATAAAATAACACAGATACAAATCAAGAGCTTCAGTTAATGTTCACTTCAAACGTCAGAATGGGAAAAATTGTGATCTCTGTGACTTTCACTGTGGCATGGGTGTTGGTGCCAGATGGACTGGTTTGAGTATTTCAGAAACTGTTGATCTCCTGGGGGTTTTCACACACAACAGTCTCTAGAATTTACACAGAATTATGTGGAAAACAAAAAAACATTAAGTGAGCGACAGTTCTGTGGATGTAAATGACTTGTTGATAAGAGAGGTCAGAGGAAAATGGCCAGATTGGTTCGAGCTGCCAGGAAGGCCATAGCAACTCATAGCAACTCTTAGCATGCAACAGCAGAAGACCACATGGGCTTCCACTCCTGTCAGCCAAGAACGGGAATCTTAGAATCAAGAACAAGTTCTTATTAAAGTTGCCGTTGAGTATATGTGACAAATAAAAACTGCTTCTGCTGAATGAATGTCTATAAAGATGTATATGTGTGTAAGGGATTGCCCCTGACTCTTTAGAACTGCATTTATATCCTAAGTCAGATTTAGTCACATTATATTAACACACTGATTCCTTAACAAGTCATTATTAGGATCCTCAGATTAGTTGGCTTAGCCCTGGACGGTCATTAAAAAGTGCTCAGTCGGCACTTTGTGCAGCAGTAAAAGATCCATAATTACACAGCCATTCTCTCTCTCTCTCTCTCTCTCTCTCTCTCTCTCTCTCTCTCTCTCTCAACTGTGAATGTCTGAACTGGAGACAACTAGACAAGGGGTTCTGAGATTACACCAGGGCCATCCATGGATGGGAGCTCAAGAGAGCAAAATTGGCCATGCTTTCAGGGAAGGGGGAGTGGCAAACTGTCTCCCCCCCCATCAATCACAGTGACAGTAACTAATCATGGGTGTCTGTGACCTCATGCATATGGAGGATGGTGTTGTCTTTTGAGCATGCTATGCTGCCCCTGATGTTGCCTGAGCAGCAGTTTGAAAAATATGCGGTCAGCTGGCTTTATGTTCCTCAGAGGAAGCACGCGATAGCCTTCACCCTCTCTGGTCGATAGCTGTTGTGTGATATTGGAGGACTGTTTGGTGGGTGGGAATTGGGCATGACTAATTTAGGAATAAAAATGGTGTTCTTGTTCTAGTGTTAGCGTTGGCAATTTTTGTAGTATAAAAGGAATAAAACACTTCAGATGTGCTCTTGTTGGTGTGGCAACCCAAGTCTTCGGTGACGGCGAAGTGTGAATGTAAGTGTGAATTTTACTAGATAATTAGGGAATGGCAAGTGTAAGGAGGGTGAATGGTGAATTTGCTGCAGGCTGTACAGGAGGCAGAGAGGTTGCAGGCGGGGGCTGGCTACGCCACAGTCTTTCAGTGATCCGGAGGCTTGGAGAGTGGGGTTGTTCGCCTCCATTATTAAGGCACCGATTATGCTGCTCCAGGTGTGTGTGATTAGCAGGCCCTGCCCCGTGGCCATGCTGTTTCTGGCTGTCCAAAACAATGGTGCTGAAGTACCACTATTTCTTCAGCACCACAGGAGCAGTTGTGTGAGGAGCGGTGCACTGCTTGGGTGGCGGTTTCCTGTGGATGCTGTCACATTGGTTGGTAACAGTAATTCTTCGTGATTTATGTTCCTGCTTCTGAGTCATGTTTTATTCCTTACTTCCAGGATGTTTTTGTGTATTAGATTACGAAGATAATTGATTTTACAGAACATGCAACATCACTGTACTAGTTTGCTTCCTAAACCTGTCAGGTTCACTAAATATGTCACGTGCGCGCGCACACACACACACACACACACACACACACACACACACACACAAACACACACACACGTGTAAAGAAGCCACAAGGTGGCAGCAACCACACAAGCACCTGTCTGTACGCTTAACTATCATCTCCCCATCTGACTGTCTGTCATCCCACATATGAACATTTCAGGACCATAACCACTGCAGTCAAAGTTCCATCTATTTATGTGTGCTTACACACTGTTGCCATGACAACCCACCATGGAAGGCGGGCACTAGCCAGGTTCTAAGAGTGGAGTAATGGAATATGGAATGTGTGTGTTTATTTACAGGGACACACACACACACACACAATTGTCTGTGTCCACTTTGACTAACTTAAATGTTTAAATTGCAAATGAAATGATGTGATGTGCTTTTCCACAATGATTCATTTTCCACAAAGATTATTGAACAAATATAATTAAAAGATGAAAAGTACTGAGAGAGAGGGAGAGCATGAACATGGCAACAATTGAACAAATATATGGCTTTGGGAGGAATAAAAGAATTGGGGAGCATGACAGAGAGAGAGAGAGAGAGAGAGAGAGAGAGAGAGAGAGAGAGGTGGGGCTAGGGGGAGAGGGATTTACATCTGAGAGGAGGGGGCAATGATACAGTCAGTTACAAAGTGGCACACGCATGCTCACCCACCCCCTCACTCCCCCTTCCGTCACCCCCTCCCACACAGACAGACAGACAGACAGACAGACACACACACGAGACATCAGTCAGAGACACTCAGGAGGCATCAGTCAGTCCGTCAGACACTAATGAGGAATGAAACAAATCAAATGGATCCCTGTTTGCCTCTCTGTATATGACCCACGGTAAGAACAACAACAAACTTGTTCAATTAAAAACTCTATACTTTTCTGTCATGTTCTATCTTCCTCCATGCCTCTGTGAACTCCTGAACTCCTCTTGGGATCAACTTTTTTTTTGTCATTTCTCTCAATAATTTAGGTCTCTTTTCCATTTCCTTGAGCCTTCAGATCCGTTCTGTGGGCCTGTGATGTTTTATCCTCTGACCCACTTCATTTTTAGGCAACAAAAGGCAATTGATTTTATGAGCTCGATCTAGAATGGTCTAGAATGATGAATTCAAAAACATGTCAGGAAGGCTTTGAGAAGGTTTACAATATTCTGCTGGAATGAAATGAAATTGACTTATTTAATATCAGAATGTATAATACCTTACCTTAGATATATACAGTACACACAATAGGCTATTTCTTATAGTTTTGTTATCCAAATAGGAAAAAAGGTCACTCCAGGAAAAAGTAAAGCGTTGTTAGGTCACTGAAGAATCTTTTCAGTCAGACATTGCTAGGCCTTCTTAGATTTGGAAGTATCCAATAAATCTTCATAAACTGTATGACATGTTCTATGCGGGTTTTATTTTTTTGTTTTTGTTTTTTTTTGCAATGATATTGAATGATGCGATTCAGTATTATTTCTTTATATTTTTTCCCATCAGATAATCAGGAATAATGACTCTTACATTATCTAACCATTGTTTTCTGAAACACAATTAATAATGATAATAATAATAATAATAATAATAATAATAATAATAATAATAGACTAATAGAATGCTAAAACAATAATCTGTCCCATTACAGGCACAAGGATAGAATAACTCTAATAAAGCTTCATCCAGGAGTAACACCATAAAGATAGCATTTGCTACCATTTAGCTACGGTAGACATCATACAATCGAGACCGCTGTGACAATTACAGAAGTGTTGCATGCCAAAGTAAAGATCAGAATTAGACTTTAGATGTATAAACTTCATCAACATCATGGAAATTAAAGCAATGTCCAGAAATGCATTACTATTTATTCTAATTTATGTTTAGATAAAGTTCAGAGGTCTTTTTTTTTGTCTTAATTCAGTCAACCTCATACTAGGGATTAGATTTAAACCTTTCTTCCCAGTAATCTGAAGATTTATTCCTTCTGACATGGATTGGATTGGAATACTCATCAGTTATTCATTCTGATTGGCTTCTGGCATGTTCAGATTTATACATTATCAGCCGCCTCTGATATCAGAAACATGTGGATGCAGTTCACTATACAACACGAGACAGATAGACGTGTTGCTATATATAGTATTTTCTGTGTACAAAGGTTTTGAAATTAATGGACAGACTTACTGTACAAGCATATGATGCTTACAACATGCAGGACTTATGAGTAATTTATAGACTCATATTTATAATAAGTGGCCAAACTTATTTAACACACCAGTGAAAGGTTCATATCGATTACCAGCAAATCCTTACCCCATAAAGATACAGGATGCTGATATTGTATTATAATGTTTATGTTCAATGAACTTTAGCTATTAGCATATTCCAAATAAATTCTGCATTAAGGCCAGAGCTTTGTTACCACATACAATGCCTATCAGTCTGGCATAAATGAGGCACTAGCATGAATAGAGAACCATGCACAGTGCATCTATAGTGGATGGGCCATTACTGTCATGCTGCTTTTGACCTCTTGACCCCAGGCTTAGAGATGTTATCGTTACTTCAGTTCCTGCTGCCATATTATGACAAAAACTTCTAGAGAAAATTTTGCCAGATTTGATACAACCCTGATTCCAAAAAAGTTGGGACAAAGTACAAATTGGAAATAAAAATGGAATGCAATGATGTGGAAGTTTCAAAATTCCATATTTTATTCAGAATAGAACATAGATGACATATCAAATGTTTAAACTGAGAAAATATATCATTTAAAGAGAAAAATTAGGTGATTTTAAATTTCATGACAACAACACATCTCAAAAAAAAGTTGGGACAAGGCCATGTTTACCACTGTGAGACATCCCCTTTTCTCTTTACAACAGTCTGTAAACGTCTGGGGACTGAGGAGACAAGTTGCTCAAGTTTAGGGATAGGAATGTTAACCCATTCTTGTCTAATGTAGGATTCTAGTTGCTCAACTGTCTTAGGTCTTTTTTTGTCGTATCTTCTGTTTTATGATGCACCAAATGTTTTCTATGGGTGAAAGATCTGGACTGCAGGCTGGCCAGTTCAGTACCCAGACCCTTCTTCTATGCAGCCATGATGCTGTAATTGATGCAGTATGTGGTTTGGCATTGTCATGTTGGAAAATGCAAGGTCTTCCCTGAAAGAGACGTCATCTGGATGGGAGCATATGTTGCTCTAGAACCTGGATAGACCTTTCAGCATTGATGGTGTCTTTCCAGATGTGCAAGCTGCCCATGCGACACGCACTAATGCAACCCCATACCATCAGAGATGCAGGCTTCTGAACTGAGTGTTGATAACAACTTGGGTCATCCTTCTCCTCTTTAGTCCGAATGACACGGCGTCCCTGATTTCCATAAAGAACTTCAAATTTTGATTCGTCTGACCACAGAACAGTTTTCTACTTTGCCACAGTTCATTTAAATGAGCCTTGGCCCAGAGAAGATGTCTGCGCTTCTGGATCATGTTTAGATATGGCTTCTTCTTTGAACTATAGAGTTTTAGCTGGCGACGGCAGATGGCACAGTGAATTGTGTTCACAGATAATGTTCTCTGGAAATATTTCTGAGCCCATTTTGTGATTTCCAATACAGAAGCATGCCTGTATGTGATGCAGTGCCGTCTAAGGGCCCGAAGATCACGGGCACCCAGTATGGTTTTCCGGCCTTGACCCTTACGCACAGAGATTCTTCCAGATTCTCTGAGTCTTTTGATGATATTATGCACTGTAGATGATGATATGTTCAAACTCTTTGCAATTTTATACTGTCGAACTCCTTTCTGATATTGCTCCACTATTTGTCGGCGCAGAATTAGGGAGATTGGTGATCCTCTTCCCATCTTTACTTCTGAGAGCCGCTGCCACTCCAAGATGCTCTTTTTATACCCAGTCATGTTAATGACCTATTGCCAATTGACCTAATGAGTTGCAATTTGGTCCTCCAGCTGTTCCTTTTTTGTACCTTTAACTTTTCTAGCCTCTTATTGCCCCTGTCCCAACTTTTTTTAGATGTGTTGCTGTCATGAAATTTCAAATGAGGCAATATTTGGCATGAAATTTCAAAATATCTCACTTTCGACATTTGATATGTTGTCTATGTTCTATTGTGAATACAATATCAGTTTTTGAGATTTGTAAATTATTGCATTCTGTTTTTATTTACAATTTGCACTTTGTCCCAACTTTTTTGGAATCGGGGTTGTACAACAGCTGGAGGGTGTATACTGCTGAAAAGAAACTAAGCAGAACTATCCTAACTTTAACATGGGGAAGCCATGGCTTAATTGTTATTGAAGCAGCTTTAGGACCAAAAGGTTGCCGGTTTGATTCCATGGACCAGCAGGAATGGCTTGATCATGGCACCTAACCCCCAACTGCTCCCCAGGCTGCTCTGGGTATATTGTACATTGCTCTGGATAAGAGCATCTGCTAAATACCATTAATGTAACCAGATTCAGCAACCAGATTCCTTCATATTTCCACACAGGAAATATGAAGGACTAAAGCCTCGATTAGTTTATTACCATGGTCATGCCTGGATGCTTAGTGTTCACAGGTATCCTTAAAGCTGACAAATATAAATATTTAGTGGTGTGGCAATAAAAGTTGAATGTTTTTATTTTATTTTGGTGCAATGTGTTCATTCGAATTTTGGTCAAATTTTACATAATGCTTCTTCAGTACCATTATATAATCACCAGTGAAACAATCCTACACTTTCAGAATAGAAAGAAAGAAAGAAGTTTACCCTCAAAGACCAAAACAATTGTTTAGGGTTCTAGAATTAACAGGGTTTTTTTTTAAGTGTATATGTTTTTTTTAATTGCTTTGTGTTTCCCTTAGTGAAGTTCATGTTCTCCCAATGTTTGCATAGGTTTCCTCTGAGTTCTCCAGTTTCCTCCCACAGTCCAAAACTATGCAGGTAGACAGACTGGCTACACTAAATTGCCCGTAGGTGTGAATGTACTGTATGTGTGCATGGTACCCTCCCATGGATTGGAGTCCCATCTTGGGAGAATTCCTCCAGCTTATGCCCAGTGTTCTCAGGACAGTCTCTGGATCTACCATATCATGACCTTCATCAAGATAATACAATTACAGAAGAATAACTGGATGATGATATCTGGTCCAATATTGTCTCATCTCATCTCATTATCTCTAGCTGCTTTATCCTTCTACAGGGTCGCAGGCAAGCTGGAGCCTATCCCAGCTGACTACGGGCGAAAGGCGGGGTACACCCTGGACAAGTCACCAGGTCATCACAGGGCTGACACATAGACACAGACAACCATTCACACTCACATTCACACCTATGGTCAATTTAGGCCAAGTTTACATTAGACCGTATCTGTCTCGTTTTCTTCGCGGATGCACTGTCCATTTACATTAAAACGCCTGGAAACACCAGGAAACGGGAATCCGCCAGGGTCCACGTATTCAATCCAGATCGTGTCTGGTCCGGTGCTGTGTAAACATTGAGAATACGCGGATACGCGAATATGCTGTGCTGAGCTCTAGCTGGCGTCGTCATTGGACAACATCACTGTGACATCCACCTTCCTGATTCGCTGGCGTTGGTCATGTGACGCGACTGCTGAAAAACGGCACGGACTTCCGCCTTGTATCACCTTTCATTAAAGAGTATAAAAGTATGAAAATACTGCAAATACTGATGCAAATACTGCCCATTGTGTAGTTATGATTGTCTTTAGGCTTGCCATCCTTCCACTTGCAAGTGGTAAGTGATGCGCATGCCCGATATGCACTGGGATCACACACACAGCGGCTCAGTCCCGAATCACTGCTCGTGCTCGTGCGCTCTGTGAGCTGCGCAGGGCCGGAGTGCACACCCTCCAGAGGGCACTCACTGTTCAGGGCGGAGTGATTTGGAGTGCAGGATGCCTGCGGAGCCCGAGCGTATCCGTGTATTGGCGTTGCTGTGTGCACGCGAATCGTGTATTGGCGTTGCTGTGTGCACGCTAATCGTTTTAAAAACGTTAATCTGATGATCCACTGATACGGTCTAATGTAAACCCCACTTTAGAGTCACCAGTTAACCTAACCTGCATGTCCTTGGACTATGGGGGAAACCGGAGCACCCGGAGGAAACCCACGCGGACACGGGGAGAACATGCAAACTCTGCACAGAAAGGCCCTCGCCGGCCACGGGGCTCAAACCCAGACCTTCTTGCTGTGAGGCGACAGCGCTAACCACTACACCACCGTGCCGGCCATCCAATATTGTATGGTTCTGTATTAGTTTCATATGGTTGCACAAGTGAAGCAACCATATATGATCTACACAATGTTAACACTCATTCAATATGGTGCCATACTTAGATAATAGCACTGACTATAACAAATAGTATGTAAATAATATCACTTTGTCACTTTGTGTTGTTGTAGTTTTGGAAACAATACCATGCTGACTATTTCTATGTCCATTTCTAACAGGATGAAGAGGTGACACTGAAGGTCTTCTGTACAAGGAGGCACTAAAGCCTCAATGCAAGACTCATTAAAGCATACTCCACCTGGTTTTGTCCAATCAGGGCTCTAAATAAGAAGAATCACTGGTGAGCCCAACCAGGTCATTGGACCACTAACTGAATCTCACTCCGAGAGTGAAAGGAGCGACACTCAATACACCTTAGGAAACTTGTTACACCACAAACTCTCAGGTTGGCTATGTCATCACCTTCTATCCCTCTTCCCCCATTGCCCCCCAGCCCCCTGGCCATGGAGTACCTAAATGACTTTGATCTGCTCAAATTTGAGGCAAAGGCTGACTCTCCTCCCCCTCCTCCACCATGCTCATATCCAAAAGATGTCCAACAACAGCAGGACTCCTCATCATCCCCCTATGTGGTTCAACCTCCTCCAGATTCCAGCCTCAGTTCTAGCCCCTACACTTCTCTACCTCCCTCGCCAACTCTCAGTGATGCTCATCCGCTTCCATCTGTCTCTTCTTCCTCCTCCTCTTCGATATCCATCCCTCTCTCTATCTCTGCCAGCTATGTCTCTGGATTAAGTTCCACCTCACAAGGGAATCTGGATTGCAGCCCTGCACCTGGTGTCCCAGGCCAGTGTCCAAACCCCACGTCTTTGGAAGATCTGTTCTGGCTGGCAGCAATCCAGCAGCAATTTGGAGGGGATGCTTCTCTCCTAGAGGCCTTAGGAGGAACAACAGAGAGAGGTGACAGAGACAGGGGGATCGTTGGGGGATTTCTAGGATGTGAAGATGCAGTGGAGGTGCTACTCAACTCGGCTGCCGCTGCTGTGAGCTCACAGGTGCAGTCTGTGTATTTGTGTGTTAGTAGGTGTTCTCTGGTAGGTGGTAGGTGTGTGGGGGTGGATGGCCAATGGCTTGCATGTATTTTTCTGAGGGCTGAGAGAGAGAGAGAGAGAGAGAAGTGCTGAGTGTGAGATGAACTAGAGAGTTATGCATTTGTATAACTTGGTGTTTGAAATTTAAAATTGGTGGCACACCAAAATCTCGACTGATATCTCTTACTCCTTTTGCTCCACCCATCATTCCTTCTCTCATTCCCTTTCTCAGTTCCCAGTTCTGTCTCAGAGCTCTGGGAGCAGTAATCTGGGAGACTCAAGCAGTGAGAGTGGAGGTGATGTCAAAGCTTCGGAACTGTGTCACCGTCCTCTCGTTTTTGTTTCCTCTGGCCCTCCATCTCTCCACAATGGCAATCCAGCCCAAGGCACGTACCAACAGCCTTTAAGTCCTTCATCCCGCCTTCATCATCCGCAGCATCATCATCCTCATCATCACCATCACCCGCATCATCTCATTAACAATCATCACACTCACCATCATCATCAGCTCCAAGCTAGCCAGGTAAAGATGAAGATGGGCAAAGCTTATGCCAATGTGCAGAACTGTTTTATTGCCTGGTTGTATCTAGAGAGAAAAAAGAGGCCCCTAGTTTACTGTTGCCATGAATTCAGGTAATGAAAGCTTCTGGATTCACCCCTTGTGAGAACCAAGTTAATTTCTGTTTGAAATGTGAACTCTATCCACTTGTATGAATAATTTCCACATTTCTAAAGATTATATTGCTTGTGCTTGTGTTAAACTTTTGAGAAAATGTGTACTTGCCATGATTAAAAACAAAACAAAACAAAACAAAACATGAATTGGTGTCAGTGTAAAGATACTGGAATTTAATAGTCATGTGTTGCAAGACTTAACCAAGCAAGAAAATCAGAATCTGCACCACAAGTGATGCTCCAAGGACTTTTCAGTGAGGTGGCCAGACAAGGTGACTGGAAACTGATATCAACAAGCAAGCTAGCTACAGTGGTGCTTGAAAGTTTGTGAACCCTTTAGAATTTTCTAGATTTCTGCATAAATATGACCTAAAACATCATCAGATTTTCACACAAGTCCTAAAAGTAGATAAAAAGAACCCAGTTAAACAAATGAGACAAAAATATTATACTTGGTCATTTATTTATTGAGGAAAATGATCCAATATTACATATCTATGAGTGGCAAAAGTATGTGAACCTTTGCTTTCAGTATCTGGTGTGATCCCCTTGTGCAGCAATAACTGCAACTAAATGTTTCCGGTAACTGTTGATCAGTCCTGCACACCGGCTTGGAGGAATTTTAGCCCATTCCTCCATACAGGACAGCTTCAACTCTGGGATGTTGGTGGGTTTCCTCACATGCACTGCTTGCTTCAGGTCCTTCCACAACATTTCCATTGGATTAAGGTCAGGATTTTGACTTGGCCATTCCAAAACATTAACTTTATTCTTCTTTAACCATTCTTTGGTAGAATGACTTGTGTGCTTTGGGTCGTTGTCTTGCTGCATGACCCACCTTTTCTTGAGATTCAGTTCATGGGCAGATGTCCTGACATTTTCCTTTAGAATTCGCTGATATAATTCAGAATTCATTGTTCCATTCATGATGGCAAGCCGTCCTGGCCCAGATGCAGCAAAACAGGCCCAAACCACGATACTACCACCACCATGTTTCACAGATGGGATAAGGTTCTTATGCTGGAATGCAGTGTTTTCCTTTCTCCAAACATAACGCTTCTCATTTAAACCAAAATGTTCTATTTTGGTCTCATCTGTCCACAAAACATTTTTTCCAATAGCCTTCTGGCTTGTCCACGTGATCTTTAGCAAACTGCAGATGAGCAGCAGTGTTCTTTTTGGAAAGCAGTGGCTTTCTCCTTGCAACCCTGCCATGCATACCATTGTTGTTCAGTCTTCTCCTGATGGTTGGACTCATGAACATTAACATTAGCCAATGTGAGCGAGGCCTTCAGTTGCTTAGGAGTTACCCTGGGGTCCTTTGTGACTTCGCTGACTATTACACGCCTTGCTCTTGGAGTGATCTTTTTTGGTTGACCACTCCTGGGGAGGGTAACAATGATCTTGAATTTCCTCCATTTGGACACAATCTGTCTGACTATGGATTGGTGGAGTCCAAACTCTTTAGAGATGGTTTTGTAACCTTTCCCAGCCTGATGAGCATCAAAAACGCTTTTTCTGAGGTCCTCAGAAATCTCCTTTGTTCGTGCCATGATACACTTCCATAAACATGTATTGTGAAGATCAGACTTTGATAGATCCCTGTTCTTTAAATAAAACAGGGTGCCCACTTACACCTGATTGTCATCCCATTGACTGAAAACACCTGACTCTAATTTCACCTTCAAATTAACTGCTAATCCTAGAGGTTCACATACTTTTGTCACTCACAGATATGTAATATTGGATCATTTTCCTCAATAAATAAATGACCAAATATAATATTTTTGTCTCATTTGTTTAACTGGGTTCTCTTTATCTATCTTTAGGACTTGTGGGAAAATCTGATGATGTTTTAGGTCATATTTATGCAGAAATATAGAAAATTCTAAAGGGTTCACAAACTTTCAAGTACCACTGTATCTAGCTATATGACCAAGTTATATACTGTATGCATACTGTTGCAGTTTACATCAAAGTTGGCCAAATTTAATTAATGTTCTCCATATCCATTTACTGGGAACAGTTTAAGAACTGTGGTAGTCCCTTGATGCTGGTATTGGTAAGAGTTAGCTGCATATTATTTGATGGGGGGGGGGGGGTAATTTTTTTTTTAGGTTTCATTATGTTCAGCTGTATTTACAATATGGTCTGTTCAGAGATGTGTAAGGATGAATGTGGAACAGGTCTCTGAGATTAGCATAATATCTGCTATTATTGTTTTGTAATCCTGATCACTGTCACTTGCACTCAGTCAGACAGATTATAGATTATGCACACACACACGCCTGTTTGCATGCTTGTGACATGGCTCACGACATAATGAATGTATGCGCGAGAAGCATACACATACACGCCTCATGGCATCATGTCACATTACACTATATAAACATTACCTCTGGTACTAATTATTATTATTTTTAATCTTACACACCTTATCACCAGACATGTCATGACACTATTTATACAGTTTATACAATGTTTGACTTGTGTGCATGGCTCTACATAACATGTCATTTAACACTGGTGAAGGTTTCTATAAGGATTATTTAATATTTATAGAAAGAGTCTCCAGTTTCAGCTTTGTAACAGGCAGAAAATTTTCCAACATGAGTATGTCTTAAGGGCAGAGGATGGTGTGTGTTGCAGTTTCTCTGTAACCTGACAAGCCACAGGGTTTTTATTTGTCTTATTAACTTTGAGAGAAAAATGTGAGGTCTGGTGAGATGCGCTTTTAATGTCTATAACATATATAACTGATGAAAGGAAATTTGTCTTGGGTTAAAAGAATTGACACATCAATAATTAAATAGTTAAACAATTTGTAAGTCTAAAATGATTGTTGTATTAGAAAAATAAACCCCTTTGGACTGTATTGTTATGGGAAACCTATCAACTTCCATCTCATGTCAGGCCACATCACACCAACACCATGTTGATTATTTTACCAGCATTTCCATGTTGTGTCTTATTTCTAACTTACTGCATTATCCTCTTTCTTATTTCCTTTAGTCTGGATTGGATGAGCGTTTTTCAGATGAGCAGCTCGTTAGTCTGTCTGTGCGTGAGTTGAACAGGCACTTGCGTGGTGTGAGTAAAGATGAGGTGGTGCGTCTGAAGCAAAAACGTCGCACGCTGAAGAACCGAGGCTATGCTCAGTCCTGCCGTTACAAACGACTGCAGCACAGGCATGCACTTGAGTCTGAGAAACACATCCTCACACAGCAGGTACACACACACAAAATATATTATGTTCCAAGGCATTTACAAAAGCCATACAAGCACAATGTTTACATTTTACTATGCATATTGAAAATAAGCACGGACATTTGTGATGACACTAAACTGTTTGAGTACATGCTGGAAGAGCACTCTAACTAGAGGCCATTTGTAACCTATTCACTATCCAGTTCATATTTCAAAATCTACATACAGTAAATGTGCCTCTAATAGTCTGCAGCTGCCAGCTGAATGTAATCGTGAATGCCAAGAGTTTTCCTCTTACATAAGTGTTTTTCAAATGAACTCTCTGCATCCGTCTCTTTGTCCCCCTCCCTCACTTGCTCCATTTTCATCTTTGGACATCTCTTTTTGTATCTCTCCCTAATACATTCTCCCTTATCCGTATCTCTTTCCCTGCCTCCACTGTTCTCACTCGCTCTCTCCCTCCCCATCCTTTTTTCTCACTATGCTCCTTCCTGTCCTTGTCTCACTCTTTCTATTCTTCTATCTCAATATCTTCATTTCTCTCTTTTGAACCTACTTCCTCCATGCTTTCCATTCCTTTATTTATCTTTCTGGCCTTTTTTACTCCCTTGCATTTAAGGTTAAGGTTTTTTTTTTTATTTGTCATTTCAACCATATACAGTTGGTACAGTACACAGTCAAAACGAAACAACATTTCTCCAGGACCATGGTCCTACATTAAACAATCAGCATTTGCTGATTTTGCATCTCTTTTTTCTCTTTCTATCTTCAATTATCATTTCTTTCCCTTTGTCTTGGTCTCTCTCTCTCTCTCTCTCTCTCTCTCTCTCTCTCTCTCTCTCTCTCATCAGTTTCTTCTCCAAAATCTTGTAAATCTCTTGTTGCCTTCTTGCATCTTTCTTTCCTTCTCTTCTTCTCCCTCTCTTCCTTCCTTGCTTGCTTGCTCATAAATTGTTTCTCTCAATATCCTCTTTGTCATTCCCTCATCTTTCTTTCTTGTTTTTTAACTCTCTCTCTCTCTCTCTCTCTCTCTCTCTCTCTCTCTCTCTCTCTCTCTCTCTCTCCAATTCTTCCTCCATCTTTCTCCACTCCTACTCTCACCATTACCCCTCTCTAGCTGGAGCAGCTGCAGTGCGAGCTGTCCCGTGTGTTGAGAGAGCGAGACGCCTACAAAGCTCGTTACGAGAAGCTTGTTAACTCCAACGAGGCCCCGCCCACTCAAACCAACAACCCACCTTCTCCTTCCACAGACTATTTCCTCTGAAAGGAAAGCAAGACACCAAACTGACAAACTGAAAGAAGAGAAACGAGCTACTTCACCGGGCCATCTAAGCTATCAGAAAATATTGCAAGAAGCCAGGGGAGACTCAAGAAAGTGCTCAACTGTGGCATAAGCTATTTAACCAAAGCCAGCTGAATTTGAGTGATAAAATCAGGGTTTTGCATGATAAAGCCCAGGAGAATCACTTTGTAAGGAATTCACTTGCTGCTGGACAGTGGTTTTGGTTTGATCACTGTGAAGTTCACATGAATAGTAAAGGCTTTACAGTTTTTCGTTTGCTTTCTCAAATCTTTCCTGCTTAAGTGTAAATTTGGGGAAAGCAAAAAGCAAGAGATCTTTATTGTAATTATAGATATCAGATATCCTCCTCAGATACAGAGCTGAGTGTCTGACTTCATGAGTTTTTCCATGTGTCAGAGCTCTGAACTGACTGAATAAGGTCATTTTCATACTTATAATTGTAACTTAGGTTTCAAAATTATAATTGCTGCTATATAACCAGTCACTCCTTCACTCATTATTTTTTCCCCATGGTTTACTGTGTGGACTGTTTTTATATAGAGCAGTACGTGGAGAAACAGTAAAGACTTACAAATTGCCTAACAAACTGAACCAACAACAACAGCAAAAGGATTAAAATCAATTTTCTGTATTAAATACATAATTTAAAGCACTACGTGTTGAGTTAACCTTTTTTCTTTTAACCACACCAGTATCCATACATATAGCAAGTAAAATTTGAGCTCATACCTCTTTGCATTGTGGTTCTTTTTGTGGAAATAGTGTGTACACTGGATTTACAGTGCACTACGGGTACTAATATACTGTATACAGTGAACAGGGGAAACTATAGTTACTCATTACCTCCGCCAACATTGTTGAAGGAGGTTATGTTTTCACTACTGTTTGTTTGTTTGTTTGTTTGTTTGTTTGTTTGCCTGTTCCCAACATAACTCAAAAAATAGTGAACAGATTTTGATGGAATTGTGAGGAAAGATGAACCATGGGCCAAGGAACAATTGATCACATTTTGATGAAAAATCTGGATATGTATGTGGATCTAGGATCCAGATATGTATGCAGATCCAGGATTTTTTTTTATTGTTCCTAGCATAACTCAAAAAGTAGAGAATGGATTTTGATGAAATTTTGAGGAAAGATGGGCATTGGGCCAAGGAACAACATATTAGATTTTGATGCAGCTGCAGATATGTATGTGGATCCAGGATATTTATTTATTTATTTATTTATTTATTTATTTATTTTGCCTGTTCCCAATGTAACTCAAAAAGCAGTGAACAGAGTTTGATGAAATTTGGAGGAAAGGTGGATGATGGGTCAAGGAACAATTGATTAGATTTTAATGCAAATCTGCTCATGTAGCTTGGTGTAGGTATGCACTCTACTGACTGCTATTCAAGTTTCATCTGTTTAAATTATATGTATAAATGACAGACTGGATGAGACTTTGGAAAATTAATTGAAAAAAAAACAGTGGTAGTCACTGTTACACAGGAGGAAATTTTATTTCATTTTTTCCCTTGCATTGTTTGTTTCCACTTGTCCACTTAGAGAGATGGGTCACTGCAAATCAATGCAAAGTTCTTCTGACCTTTGTTCTGTGATGAAGCATGTCTACAGTATCTTGATGGGAGTGGACTATTCCTGGATGATTGAGGATGAAATTACATGAGGCACATTATATGTGATGGTCTTAATCATCATCAGATCTCAACCCAAGTAAGCACCTATAAGGTGTTAGACAGCACTCTATATCACCATCATCAAAACAAATATCTTTTGGAAGAAAGTTGTTCACCAATACAGTGTCCATTGCAAAATTGAAACAAAAAATGTTTCAATATTTCTGACAGGAGTGAAACTTCATCTGCCTTAAGGTTTGGTGCTATATATTCTGACATGCTTTTGTACTCACCATGATTGTAAAAAGTGGTTATTTTAGTTACTGTAGACTCAGTCTGGACATTCTCCTTGGATCTTTCTTATTAACAAGGCATTTCTGCCCCACAGAACTGATGCTCACTGCAGTTGGGGTTGCAGGAATGTTCTTTAGAGACTGTCATACAACCAGCAATTTCTCATCAATTGTTTCTGAAATACTTATACCAACCCCTCAACCCACAACCATACCACAGTCAACCACTGAGATCACATTTTCTCCAATGCTTGCGCTTATGATTAGCAGATCATATAAATAATTATATTAAACATGAATTATGTATCTCATCTCCAGTTTTCACATTTGAACAGCTTCCCTGAAATTTAGACCAAAAATTGTTAGCTTGCTTCTTCAGTTTTTCGACCAAAGCTGCAGCAACCAATTCTTGGATACTGGACTATATTTGGTGTGTGTGTGTGTGTGTGTGTGTGTGTGTATATATATATATATATATATATATATATATATATATATATATATATATATATATATATATATATATATATTTTTTTTTTTTTTTTTTGCAGAAGTATTCCATGCAGTGTTACAATCTGATTGACAACAAAGGCTCATTTATAGAAAAATAAATGGGGAAAAAAAAAACATATGTTCAATGTTCAACACTATATTTATCACAAAATATTCAGGTGAAAACATGTTACCATGTTGGAGAAATAGACATAATGTAATCAAGAAATAATTTCCAACTGCTTTTATTATGAGAATTTGTCTATGCTTACTGTAGGAAATGGATCATGGGGTTTTGAGTGATTGTCAGTGAATAAAAAAAATACCATGTTTAACAATCCTGAACTGATTTCAAAGAAACTTAAACGTCAGAAATCACAGACCTGGACGCCCCCCCCCTTTTAACAACTAAGGCTTGGTACAGTGGTACATGAGCACAATTCTTTATACATAACAAATCATCTGAGGAACTTTACTTTAGACTTTTCTTTTTGGATCAATAATTAAAAAATATTGATTCTGCTAATTCATTAATTTACAGTCTTTATTATTATTATTATTATTATTATTATTATTATTATTATTATTATTATTATTATTATTATCATCTGATCATCATTTTCATTTGCTGGTTTCTCTTTTTATTGTGTGCTTTATTTATTTCATAGGTGAAGTACTACAATGTTGGTTTATGCTGTAGTGGTGATATAAAGAGTATTTGAACATTGCTCTATGACTGAAATAAATTCTGAGTGCAGAACACATTTCTGTTTGAACACTTAAAAATATGACATATTAAATGTGTTTTAAATAAAACAATTTTAAGTACATTTAGCTTCCTGCAGATTTAATCATTCTCATTACTGTTCTTAAAAGTTTTCCATCACCCCAACTGCAATCTCTCTCTCTCTCTCTCTCTCTCTCTCTCTCTCTCTCTCTCTCTAAAACTAAGGCCAGAGCAGGATGACCTCACTCTCAGCCCTCCCTCCTTGTTCTCTCTCGCGCTCTTTCTCTCTCTACATTGGCGTGGGGATTAGGAGGATAATAGACCTCGGTCAGCTCACTGCCGGAGCGCTTTGGAAAAGGCAGGGGGCCTTTGTGGTGAGGACATATGCAGTGTTACAGGAACACACACACATACAGCTAGAAGCCAGAACAAATTCCAAATGCACAATTGGCATACAGATAGGTATAATGGAGGGAATGGATATAATGAGTAAAAATGAGGGCAAAATGGAGAGAGAGAGAGAGAGAGAGAGAGGGACAGAATGTCTGAAATGTTTAGAGTAGTAATGTGTCATTCTTGAACAAACCAGATTTTTCTATGAGCCATTTTTTTTGCATTATTATTGCAGTAGGTGAGGTGTGTGTCTGACTCTCAGCTGTGTTTATGAGGCAGCAAGACATGGAGGATCTACTGTACTGTTTATTGTTGAGCTGTGTAGTCAGGTGCAATCAGTTTTATAGGATGGATACAAATGAATCTTCCTAATGAAACACAAACAGAGCAGGCACAATAACAATAACAAATAACGGCTTCCAGTAATTATTACTGTATAATTAATTATTACTGTTTATGTCAATACACATTTTCTTGCACAGTGGTTTAGTGAATTTATGATGATATAAACACTAATTCATTAATTCATCTTCAGTAACCCGATTCATCCTGTCGGGGTCATGGTGGATCCATGGTGTGATTCAGGAATTTATGCTGCATGCACCAATTAATCCAACACATTCATATAGGGGCAACAAATACATCATGCATTTGTTAGAGCCGTTTCAGCCATAGTTAGGAAAATAAAACGGCTTGTGTGTCAAAATAGCACAAACTTTATCTCATTTTGCAAAATAAATGGCATGACAATGAGCCATTCGGGAGCCAATAGCTGGATTTTATCGGGGATATTATTGAGTCAAAATTAATGATCCGACTCACTGAAAAGAGCCAGAATTATCTCTGTGTGGCAAATCAACCCGATTCTGAAAACCTGGGGATGTACTGGGTCAGTATCAAAATCATCTCGTATCAGACTCCAGTGGAAACGTGGGCTTTTCGACTGGAAACGTTGCTTTCTGCTGCCCCCTACTGAATCCAGGCTGTAAAAACTCAACTAAAGACTGTAACTTAGAAAATTGCAGAAAATGTCTCGAATGTATGAATGAAAAAATATTAAGACTGATGTGTAATTATAAGACAAGCATATGGTCTCCTGCACAATATTAAAAAAATAATATTTTTTAAAATCTGCTTATGATTTGTTAATCTTTAAAGATTAGATTGTAGATTGAATAAATCTTTGATAATGAAATACCTATTGATTCTTCTTCTCTCTCTCTCTCTCTCTCTCTCTCTCACACACACACACACACACACACACAGAGAGAGAGAGAGAGAGAGAGAGAGAGAGAGAGAGATGGGTGCGCCGGAGTCGTGAGCGCGGATCAGGTGGATTCCAGAGTATGGAGTGGGCGTGTGTGCGCCTGCGGGAGCGCGCATCATTATAGGGAGGGGAGCGCGCTCGACCCGCTCCAAACTGAAGTACAAGACGGTGAGAGACGCGCAGAGCGAGAACATCTCTGATGGGTATTTTGGAGGTCCTCGGTCGAGGTAGGCGAATTTTAAATACATCATTCATTCAATTATTTATTTATTACAAAGACAATAGTGGACATTTGATATATGAATTGTGGTGAAGTTACTGTTTACAAGGAGAAGAGGAGGTTCATAGAGGTGAAGTTTGAGGAGGAGAGCGATTAGCTATTAGCTATTATTGTTCATTTGAGACAATCTCTCTCTCTCTCTCTCTCTCTCTCTCTCTCTCAGCTAGGTAACAGGTAAAAGCCTGGTTGTTTCCAGTTATATTTCTGTGAGCTCACATCTTCACAGTCCTCTAATTCAGAATGAATTGATCTGCACGGTATGATGGAGGACATTTATTGCTAATAAATCTTCCTTTTCTGACTAGAGTGCTGTTCTCTCTCCTTCCTTATCTGTCCTACCCATCAAAAGTAAAAACTCAGATATTTCACTTTTAGAAGAAGAACTTTATTCATCACATGCTTGTAAAATTCCTCTGAATCAGTGAACACACACATGAGCAATGAGCACACACAGTGGGCAGCCATGCTAACTGCCCAGGGAGCAGTTAGGAGTTCGGTGCCTCGCTCAAGGTCACCTCAGCCTAAGGCCGTCCCATATTAACCTAACCGCATGTTTTTGAACTGGGGGGGAAACCAGAGCACCCGGAGGAAACCCACACAGACACAGGGAGAACATGCAAACTCCACACAGAAAAGCCCCTGCCGGCCACTGGGCTCGAACCCAGAACCTTCTTGCTGTAAGGCAACCATGCTACTTACACCACCATGCCGCCCTTTAGTTTTTGTTTGTTTTTGAACAGTATCGCCAATATGATCTAGCAACTTTACAGAATTCCAGGCGTAGGTTTAGAGCGCTGCCAAACGAGCAAGCCAGCCAGGAGTGAGGAAGTGGCAAGGAAAAACTCCCTGAGAGGACATGAAATCAAAGAAGAATTCAAAATGAAACTTCAGGAATCCGCTGCTGGGTGACACTGAATAGTGCGATTATAAATCATTAAGTCTTCTGGAAAACAGTAGTGCGTTGAAATGATGGATGTTCAGAATATTTGTTTGTGTTTGTCTTTGAACAGTATCACCAATATGATCTAGCAGCTTTACAGAAATCCAGATGTACACTGCAAAAAAAAGACATCTTATCAAATATATTGAATATAGTTGAAACAATCTAGCATTTCCTATTAGAAGAATACAAGACACCAACTCTGAGATTATTAAACCTCATTCTAGATTGTGACCAACTTATTCCAAGATGTCTTGTCAAGTAAAATTAACTGTCCATGCAGCAAGATAATTTCACTCGTTTTTAGCAGTCCTCTCAATAACTGCCGGCAACCGGCGATTTTGCCGCCTACAAACGCTCCATTGCCAGCTACTCACAGTGGTTTTTCAAAGAATTGAAATTCATAAGTTTTTACTTCATAATTTATACTTCATAAAAATAAAATTTTGCATTCGGGATCACTCAGAATTCACCATTTAACATCTATATTTTCAAAATTTTCCGGGGGAGGACCCACGGACTCCCCTCTTTTTTATACATCGCGGCGGTGGCTAATGCAGCCTCCACTCAGCTTACGCTTAACATGGATCCCAGACGTTTGCTATTTAGCGGAATTCCACTATTTTTCTCGCCAAAGTGTTGTTTTTTTTTAAATCTCTTGTATATCTGTTAAAAATATTTGTTTAAGTAAAATGACCAGCAGAATACGTTCTGATTTGGTTTGCTTGTTTAGCGATGTTGTCGTCGGCTTCGTTTGTTCTTGTTGACATTCGGGAACACTCGGAAGTTAAATTGATGTAAATACCGCAAGACTGTACGCGATAGAACGAGAAAACAATATGGCTGCACCCATTTGCTAGAAAACGTGTTTTAATTCCGTTCGTGCTTTTGTTTCTAATGCGTTGAACTTAATTCAATATGTCGTGGAAAGCGTAGTTGTGCTTAGCCAGAGAGGAAGTTGAATCCAAGAAGAGATTAATGAATGTGGTGAATACAGAACTTGAAACAAAAGCTCATGTGAACAGAGTAGCCAAGAAACTATCCAAAAGAGCACTGCAGGAACATCAGAAAAAGCAGAAGGAAAGATCAGAAAAACAAAAGCAGAGAAAACTGGAGGAAGGATCACAGAATGCACCCCAGAAAAGAGCATTAAATTCCTCTGTAGTGAAACCTTTCAAAAAGAGAGGTTTAAATCAAATATCTCCAATATTTGCTGTGCATATGTATATATCTAATATTACTGAATCATTGATTTCTGCTCATATTCATGATTTTTGAAAAATGAATGTGGCTTATATTAGACTAGTATTGACATTAACTTGAAACAAAAAAATAAACAAATGAGATGAACTATGGATACTATTGTTATATTATAACAAAATCAGTGGAATATTTAGGCAAGTATATTCTTCAAAGCTACATTTTCATCTAATTTTTATAAATAACAATTTTTTTTTGCCACTTATCAGACCCTCCAGGATTTTGCGATGTTGCGATTTGCAACTTCAACGCAAATTCAACCAATCCCCGCAAATTCAGGACGGTGTTGCAATTATATCCAATCACCGCAACTTTCCCGCAAATTTGACCAATCGTTGGCGTCATCTTGAGGTGACGTCGACAAACTACCTTCCGCCTGCCTTCCAGTGTTGCCAGATTGGGCGGTTTCCCGCCCAGATTGGGCAGTTTCAAGTGCATTTTGGTGGGTTTTGAACATATTTTGGGCTGGAAAGCGTCAGCAGGATCTGGCAACACTGCTTACTTCCGTGTATACATTCAAGAGAAGCAGCATGTGTGAGTCAATGTTTATATAGGCTTAAATTCTGTTACTGAAAGTGTGTTATGTTTACAGTGAAGGACTGTGTGCACTTTATTTTTTTACTTAATACAAGAAGTTAATGGATGCCAACTGTTGTGAAGTGAGTTTTCAGATATCACTACTCCCCAGAGCCAGTAGGGGGCGTTGGTAATGTTGACCCTGGGTGTTGTATCTGACTGCCGGGAAATGAAGCTGCTCTCTGCCGTGACTGGCTGTATGTACCGGTGCTAATAATAAAAGTGGTTCCAGAAAAGAAACCAGCTCCTTTACCGTATTTGCTGATATTTTGAAGATATCACATATGGCGACGAGGATAAAAGCACCGAGAAGTTTAACGCCGGTCTGCTTAGCAAGTAAGCAAAGTTGTTGATGGTCCTGTAGTGTTTGCTAGCTAAGAAGAGCTAGTGAGGAACAATGGTGGCTGCAATGGTGGGCGTGGTGGCACCATTTGACAGCAATTCGCAGACGTGGGAAGAGTACTGTGAAGTTTTGGACCACTTTTTTGTCGCAAATAACATAACGGAGGCAGAACGGAAAAGAGCTGTGCTACTGAGCGGCATGGGAGCACAGACCTATGCCTTGATGAGGAACCTGCTAAGCCTGGATAAGCCAGGAGACCGCTCCTATGAGGATCTGGTAAAGTTGTTAGAACATCATTTTCACCCCAAGACCAGCGAGATAATGCAGAGGTGGAAATTTAATACAAGGAACAGGAAGCCAGATGAGAGTGTTAGTGACTATGTAGCAGAGCTGAGAAAGCTCGCGCAGGACTGTAACTTCGGTGATACGCTGATGGTGATGTTGAGGGACCGGCTCGTTTGCGGCATAAATGATGACGGCATACAGCAGAGGCTGCTGTCAGAGGACAAGTTAACCTTTGACAAGGCATTGAAGTTTGCGCAGGCAATGGAGGCGGCAAACAGAGACATTGTGGATTTGCAGGGAGCCAGAGAGCATGCAAACTGGAACTGAGCGTCAGGGTCGGTGCGCCAGGTGAATGATGTCCGCGCCAGGACGCAGCAGGACGTGAGGACATGCTACAGATGCACGGGAGACAACCACTTGGCAAGGGACTGCAGGTTTGCCAAAGAAGTGTGTCATAACTGCGGGAAAGTGGGACACATAAAAAGGGCCTGCAAAATGAAGGACATGGGAAAAGGAAAGACTAAGCATGTACAAGGGGAGTCAGGAAAATTTAACAAAAGAGCTAATTTCATGCAGGAGGAAGGGGAGGAGAGTGATAAGGAGGAAGTTTTCACTATGTACCACATAAAAGGTAATAATATTACCATACACAACATGCAGGAAGAAATAGTCATTCCCAGAGAAGAACCAATAAGACAAGTGTTGAAAGTAAATGGACAGGATGTAACCTATGAAGTAAACACAGGCTGTGGCTATACAGTAATGTCAGAGAAGGCATTTTACAGGTTATTCCGTAGTGTTAAAAAACCCAGGTTGCTCCAGTGCAAGATAAAACTGAAAACATATGGTGGTCATGTAGTACCAGTGTTCGGAGCAGCAAAAGTCAAAGTGGAACATGAAAGCAGTGCTAAGATGTTAGCAGTAGTGGTCGTCAAAGGTTCAGGGACCAGTTTACTGGGGCGAGGGTGGATGAAAGCTCTCCAGATAGATTGGAAAACTGTACATAAGATAGAAGGCCAAGAAGAACCACTGCAAGAAGTACTTTTGAGACATGGTACAGTATTTAAGGATGAGCTAGGGACGTTAAAAGGCTTTGCAGCAAAGATACATGTAGAGAATGATGCAAAGCCCTGCTTCTACAAGTCAAGGTCAGTTCCCTTTGCAATGAAAAAGAAAGTAGAACAAGAACTAGAGAGGCTTTTAGAGGAGAAAAATCATTGAACCAGTGAAATTTTCAGACTGGGCAGCGCCTATAGTACCAGTTCTAAAACCAGACTCCAGAGTCAGGATTTGTGGGGACTATAAGCTAACATTAAACAATGTGTCACCAATTGAGCAGTATCCCATTCCTAGAATGGAGGATACCGTATGATAGCTTGTCTTACTGGGGGTGAGAAATACACCAAGTTAGATATGAGCCATGCTTATCAACAGATAGTATTAGATGAAGATTCAAGAAAATACATCACCGTGAATACACACAAGGGACTTTTCACATACACAAGACTACCCTTTGGTGTGAGCTCCAGCCCAGCTATATTCCAGCACACGATGGAGGGTGTGCTACAAGGAATCGAGAATGTAGCAGTATACCTTGATGACATCATTCTGACCGGAAAGAATGACAAGGATCATCTGCAGACATTGGATCAAGTGCTGCAACGACTGCAAGATGCTGGACTATGCTTAAAAAGGAGCAAGTGTCAGTTCATGGAGACTGAAGTGACATTTTTGGGACACAAAGTGGATGAGACAGGGTTGCACCCACTGCCAGCCAAGGTAAAAGCAGTGCAGGAGGTTCCCGCACCTACATCAGTGACTGAGCTTAAAGCTTATTTGGGACTGTTGAACTTTTATAATAAGTTTCTGCCTAACTTGTCTACTGTACCTATGCACAAGTTACTCAGAAAAGATGAAACATGGGTATGGGGGCAAGAACAAGAAAAAGCTTTCAAAGAGTCAAAAGAGCTCTTACAATCAAGTAGTGTGTTAGTGCATTATGAGGAGAAGAAAGAACCGATACTTTCCTGTGATGCCTCTCCATATGGAGTCGGAACAGTACTAGCTCACCGTATTGCAGCTGGTGAGGAGAAACCTATAGGGTTTGCATCACACACACTCACCGCTGCTGAAAAAAACTATTCCCAACTTGATAAAGAGGGATTAGCTGTCATTTTTGGAGTGCAGTATTTTCATAAGTATCTGTATGGTAGAAAGTTTGTGATTTGTACAGATCATAAGCCATTGATAAGTTTATTCAATGAGATGAAAGCGGTCCCACAGATGGCATCTCAAAGAATAATGAGATGGGCTGTGCTGTTGAGAGCATATGAGTATGTTATATGTTACCGGGCCGGTAAAAAAACATGGTAATGCTGATGCTCTCAGTTGACTTCCTCTGCCAGAGAAACCCAAGGAGACAGAACCAGAGGAACATGTACTGATGCTGGACCGAGAACAGAGCCCTCTGACAACATCACAACAGCTGGAGCAATGGACAACTAAGGATCCTATACTCTCAGGAGTCCATGAGTATGTTCTCAGAGGATGGCCTGATAATGTGGACAGTAACTATAGGCCTTACAAACAGAGACAACATGAGCTCAGTGTACAGGATGGCTGTGTGCTATGGGGAGCTCGCATTGTGATCCCAGAGAAGGGACAAGCTCCTCTGATGGAACAACTACATCAGTCACACTCAGGCATGAGCCGCATGAAAGGACTAGCCAGAGGATATATGTGGTGGCCCAATATGGACATCGACATTGAGCAAAAGGTAAAGGCATGCCACACGTCAGGAACACAGAAAGGCACCTGCCTGTGCACCACTCCACCCCTGGGAGTGGCCTGAAAAGCCATGGAGAAGGCTACACATAGACTATGCAGGACCTTTCATGGAGAAAATGTTCTTAGTAATTGTGGATGCTCATTCGAAATGGTTAGATGTCTACCCAGTAACATCATCTACTTCAGCAACCACAATAAACTGTCTTAGGAACAGTTTTAGCACACATGGTATTCCAGAGATGATTGTCTCAGGCCCTGTCCACACGGCAATGGATTCAAGTGAATCTGATAAAATTGTTTATTGTTTTGGCCTGGCGTCCACACGGCACCGGTGTTTTGGGTGCCCCAAAACGAAATCTTTTGAGAACGGGTTCCAGAGTGAAAAAATCTGGCAACGGCGCCGTTGCGAAGTCGTCTGGATGAGTAGAACGGATTTGTTTACGATGATGTCACAACCACATGACTGTCAGTGCTTCACGCCAGGTAGAAGTGTAACGGACTCAATGCGAGTTGTCAACAGATCCTATAACTTGGTTCATGAAACGTGCTTACAAAATATTTTCACTGTGAATATTTATTGTGTAATGGTGCAAAGTGAGACAGAGAGAGAGAGAGAGAGAGAGAGAGTGAGAGAATAGTCCTTAGGGCAGAGTCTTTAGTACAAACACTGCGGAAGCAGTACCAAACCGCGCACCGCCCGTGCGCTTTCCAAAAACAAAAACAATCCCGCCAGCAAAAATAGGAAAAAAAAAAAAAGGAGCGATCTCACCTCTTCAGATGTTGGTTTAAGTCCGACAATACATTCCTCAAAAAGGGCGTAGAAGAAAAAAGTAATCCATCAACGTGTAGCATTCAATTTATTCCGGACCATTAAAGAATTCTGGAGGATCTCAGAATGTTGGCGTACCGGCTTCCATCTACCCCCATTCATTCCTCTTTCCGCGTCTTTCGTTTTACACTACCGATTAATAATCAAAACTTTATGTGGCTAATGGTACAGAAGAAGGGGTTTATGCGCATGTGTCTACTTCTTCTATTGTTCTGGTGTCTCCGATGGGACCGTCTTACAGTGCACGTAGTGGTGTGGCATGTGTATTGCATCGTTTTCAGCAAGTGTTGCATTGCCATATGAACCTGACATTTTACTGATCCGTTGCCCATGTGGACGCGATATTTAAAAAAAAAAAATCTCGTTGCCGTTGTCGTGTGGATGTAGCCTCAGACAACGCACAGTGTTTTGTCAGTGAACAAACCAGAGAGTTCATGACATGAAATGGAATAACACATGTCACATCAGCACCGTATCACGCATCATCTAACGCAGTGGTTCCCAAACTTTTTTTCAGGGGACCCCCTTTTTGACCTATGACTATTTTCATGACCCCCCCCCCCCCCCAAACCACCACCACAGCTTGGGTATTAATGTTGCTATGTATAGTAATAAACTTCAGACATTATTATTATTATTATTATTATTATTATTATTATTGTAATAATAATATCAATCTTCATAGACATGTAAATGTAGCCTTGTAGCTGAAGTTTTGTTTTTTGATAAATTCAAACAAACATTGCAGAGAGTATGCAAGGCTACAAGCCTTGTGGCTGAAGTTTTTTCGTTTGATAAATTCAAAAACATTGCTGAGTAAACAGTACTGCATATCCCAAAAGCAGAACATCAAACATTCAACTTGTAAGAATACTAAAATTCCCCACCCCAAAAAACTTTTTCAGTGACTTGGGTGTGCTTGCTTTTCAGCACAGAGTTTTTCAAATCTTGGTGACAACTGTGAGATTGCCACCCTCAGTTCGCTTTCAATGTCCAACCTTGCCCTGTATTTGTTCTTGATGGAGGCCACTGCAGAAAAGCCCGCCTCACAAAGGTAAGAAGTGGCAAAAGGGAGGAGTATGGACACCGCCTTTCCACCCAGCAGTGGGTAGTCTTTCTCCACCCCAATCCAAAAGGCAGGCAGTGACTTGGCCCTAAACTGCTGTTTTAATCCTATGTCTGAGGTCACATCAATGAACTGCTCCTGCTCAGCGACAATGAGGTGAGCAGGTGTCCTTCCACTGAAGGGGTCTGTGAGCCATTCATAGTGTGCCACCGCATCTGTCGCTGGAAAGTACTTATGAAAATGTCGTTGGAGGGCAGAAATGTGTGACTGAATGCATGGCAAGATTGTGTTCTGACAGCCGGTATTTTCGAGAAAGGAATGCAAGTTCTGAAATGAATCTGTGTGTCCCTCCTCAATTCTCTGCCCCCACAGTTCCAATTTCTTTGTGAATGACTGCATTTTCGCTGCAAGTTGAGGGAGGTGGGTGCTGCGTCCTTGCATTTGCAGATTTAGCTCGTTCAATTTCTGGAAAATGTCACTGAGGTACGCAAGCGCCAACAGAAACTGCTCATCGTTGTAGCGGAGTGCAAGGGCATGGCCCTCCTCAATAAAAATCCGTATCTCCTCTTGCAGCTCAAAAACTCTGCTTAGCACCTTCCCACGTGACAGCCATCGCGCATCGCTGTGAAACAGTACTGCCGTGTGCTTGGATCCCATTTCCTCACACAGCACGGAGAAAAGCCTGGCTTTAACAGGGCGCGTTTTGATGTAATTGACAGTTGCAATTACGTCTGTCATCACCCCATTTAGTTCGGGACTCAACTGTTTTGATGCTAGCGCTTCGCGGTGAATCATACAGTGAGTCCACTGTACAGTGGTGCTTGAAAGTTTGTGAACCCTGTAGAATTTTCTATATTTCTGCATAAATATGACTGAAAACATCATCAGATTTTCACACAAGTCCTAAAAGTAGATAAAGAGAACCCAGTTAAACAAATGAGACAAAAATATTATATTTGGTCATTTATTTATTGAGGAAAATGATCCAATATTACATATCTGTAAGTGGCAAAAGTATGTGAACCTTTGCTTTCAGTATCTGGTGTGACCCCCTTGTGCAGCAATAACTGCAACTAAACGTTTGTGGTAACTGTGGATCAGTCCTGCACACCGGCTTGGAGGAATTTTAGCCCATTCCTCTGTACAGAACAGCTTCAACTTGGGGATGTTGGTGGGTTTGCTCACATGAACTGCTCACTTCAGGTCCTTCCACAACATTTCGATTGGATTAAGGTCAGGACTTTGACTTGGCCATTCCAAAACATTAACTTTATTCTTCTTTAACCATTCTTTGGTAGAACGATTTGTGTGCTTAGGGTCATTGTTTTGCTGCATGACCCACCTTCTCTTGAGATTCAGTTCATGGACAGATGTCCTGACATTTTCCTTTAGAATTCACTGGTATAATTCAGAATTCATTGTTCCGTCAATGATGACAAGCCATCCTGGCCCAGATGCAGCAAAACAGGCCCAAACCATGATAGTACCACCACCATGTTTCACAGATGGGATAAGGTTCTTATGCTGGAATGCAGTGTTTTCCTTTCTCCAAACATAACGCTTCTCATTTAAACCAAAAAGTTCTATTTTGGTCTCATCCGTCCACAAAACAGTTTTCCAATAGCCTTCTGGCTTGTCCACTTGATCTTTAGCAAACTGCAGACGAGCAGCAATGTTCTTTTTGGAGAGCAGTGGCTTTCTCCTTGCAACTCTGCCATGCACACCATTGTTGTTCAGTGTTCTCCTGATGGTGGACTCATGAACATTAGCCAATGTGAGAGAGGCCTTCACTTGCTTAGAAGTTACCCTGGGGTCCTTTGTGACCTCGCCGACTATTACACGCCTTGCTCTTGGAGCGATCTTTGTTGGTCGACCACTCCTGGGGAGGGTAACAATGGTCTTGAATTTCCTCCATTTGTACACAATCTGTCTGACTGTGGATTGGTGGAGTCCAAACTCTTTAGAGATGGTTTTGTAACCTTTTCTAGCCTGATGAGCATCAACAACACTTTTTCTGAGGTCCTCAGAAATCTCCTTTGTTCGTGTCATGATACACTTCCACAAACATGCATTGTGAAGATCAGACTTTGATAGATCCCTGTTCTTTAAATAAAACAGGGTGCCCACTCACACCTGATTGTCATCCCATTGATTGAAAACACCTGACTCTAATTTCACCTTCAAATTAACTGCTAATCCTAGAGGTTCACATACTTTTGCCACTCACAGATATGTCATCATCATCTCTAGCTGCTTTATCCTTCTACAGGGTCACAGGCAAGCTGGAGCCTATCCCAGCTGACTACGGGCGAAAGGCGGGGTACACCCTGGACAAGTCGCCAGGTCATCACAGGGCTGACACATAGACACAGACAACCATTCACACTCACACCTACGGTCAATTTAGAGTCACCAGTTAACCTAACCTGCATGTCTTTGGACTGTGGGGGAAACCGGAGCACCCGGAGGAAACCCACGCGGACATGGGGAGAACATGCAAACTCCACACAGAAAGGCCCTTGCCAGCCCCGGGGCTCGAACCCAGGACCTTCTTGCTGTGAGGCGACAGCGCTAACCACTACACCACCATGCCGCCCTCACAGATATGTAAGATTGGATAATTTTCCTCAATAAATAAATGACCAAGTATAATATTTTTGTCTCATTTGTTTAACTGGGTTCTCTTTATCTACTTTTAGGACTTGTGTGAAAATCTGATGATGTTTTAGGTCATATTTATGCAGAAATATAAAAAATTCTACAGGGTTCACAAACTTTCAAGCACCACTGTACATTGGGGGACACACGCTTTATCAGCGCTTGCAGTCCACTGCGCTTCCCAGCCATAGCCTGAGCCCCATCTGTGCACACTCCAACACAGCACTCCCATTTCAAATTTGCCTCTCTTAAGTAAGCGTCAATCACTCTGAAAAGTTCATCAGCTGTGCCTCGCGTTTTCAGTTGTTTGCAGAATAGAAGATCCTCTCTCATGTCATTGTCCTCTGCATCAATGAAACGGATGTATGTGATTAATAAACAGTCCCGGTTGCTGTCAGTAGCTTCATCGACCTGCAGAGCAAACCGTGTGCTTGCACATACTCGGTCAGTTAGCTGTTCCTCAATGTCATCTGCCATATCATGTATGCGTCTTCCAACAGTGTTATTGGAGAGGGGAATAGTCTTTAATTTGTTTACAATTGCCTCATCACCCATGGCCCTTACCATTTCTATGGCACCGGGCAGGATCACCTCTTCAGCATCTGTGTGTGGCTTCTTGGTCTGTGCAAGGAGGTAGCTAATTTTATATGAGGCGAGCTGAGCATTGGCAGTGACAGAAGCAAATTTTGTGAAGGTAGTGCGTTGTGCACGAAATTTTAAAAGCTTTTGTCGAAAGAATTCAACTGGCTTATCCTTACAATCGGGGTGTGTTGTGTCCAAGTGACGTTTAAGCTTGTTTGGCTTTAAACTTTCTGCCGCTAGCACCTTCATACAGAGAACACACTGTGGTCTTTCCTCACCACCCACCAGTGTGCTTGTGAAGCCCATTCCGATGTACGCATCATCATACTTCCTTGTTTTTGCTACTTCAGGAACAGAAGTGCAGGGTAACTCGTCCTGTTCAGCAGCCCTGCGTTTGACGTGTAAAACTTGTCCATCATCAAATCGTCATCGGCATATCCATGCTATGCTAGCACGCTTCATTTTCACAGTATTCAAGGGCGGGGCGATTATGAGATTGAGATTTGAGGGCGGGACAAATATGGAGTGAAAGGGGGTGATGGGGTTCTATTCACAGGCTGATTGCTCTCTGCAAACTAAGTAGTTATGGTACAGTATAAACATTCCGACGGCTGTATTTTTTTTGGCAGTTTTATGCAAACTTTTTGTCTCTCCACGCCCCCCCCCCCCCCCCCCCCCCTACAGTTCCTCCGCGCCCCCCCTGGGGGTCGCGCCCCCCAGTTTGGGAACCGAGGATCTAACGGGTTAGCTGAACGAGCGGTGCAAACTTTCAAAGAGCTCATGAAAAAGAGTAGTGGTGATACAGTAGAGACAAAGTTAAATAGGGCACTGTTTAACTATCGTATCACTCCACAGTCAACAACTGGACTGTCACCTGTTGAAATGTTAATGGGTAGAAAATTGAGATGTACACTTGATCTCATACACCCAGATCTTAAAAAGAAGGTGGAAGCAAAACAAACAAGTCAGAAAGCATATCATGACAAACATGCTAGAGAACGCAACTTTGTGGCAGGAGATTCCATCTACACAAAGAACTATGGATATGGACCAAAATGGGTACCAGGACTGATACATGAAACTACAGGACCAGTTTCTTTCACAGTGTTGCTAGGAGATGGAAAGCAGGTCAGACGACACGTCGATCGGCTGTTCAGCAGACAGGAGTCAGAGCTGTCAGTTTTGAGTCCAGATCCGGTGCCAGTGGAGGAGTTTGGGACACCCACACTACTGCCAAAAATGCTAGGACAAGATACAGGTCCTGGGCAAGAAGGAGACAGAGTTTTGCCTATAACAGAGCAATAGCAAGTGAGCAGTGCACCGGCTGGTGCGCCAACAACAAAATTGTTCCATTCTCACAGGATCAGGAAACCACCAGCATACATGAAGGACTTTGTTCAGTGAGTGAATGTGGTTGAACACGCACCAATTATTAAAAAAAAAAAAACACAAGAGGAACTTTGTTTGATTATAGGGCTGTGAACATGATTTTTGTTGGTTAACATGTTAGAACCAAAAAGGGGGAAAAGATTGACAGTGGTGTATTCTGTTGAAAAATGATATGCATGTTTATACATGAATGTTCAGGGTTGTGTCAGGGTAACTGAAAATTTCACAACTGTTGTTTTGTTTGGACCAGATTTTTGTGGTTCTTATTGTGAATGTGAACTAAGGAATAGTTTCAATTTAAGAAGGGAGGGATGTTGTGAAGTGAGTTTTCACTTCTCCCCAGAGCCAGTAGGTGGCGTTGGTAATGTTGACTCTGGGTGTTGTATCTGACTGCCGGGAAATGAAACTGCTCTCTGCCATTACTGGCTGTATGTACCGGTGCTAATAATAAAAGTGGTTCCAGAAAAGAAACCAGCTCCTTTATTTGCTGATATTTTGAAGATATCACACCAACATTTTTGCCAAAATGGTATTTTATTTTCCATTGTTTAGGCAGCTTCAGCATCATACTGTGAGATTCTGTTCAAATAGTTTTTTTCTTCTATGAAGCCTGAGCCATTTATTTTATTAGTTTATAATTATTGTTTAATTTAGTCTTCAGGAGAGATGGCCTGCACACAATACTAGTATTAATAGTTTTTTTTTTCTTACATGAAAGCTGAGGCATTTATATTATATTTTAAGGTAACTTCATGTTGTGCTGTGAGGTTCTATGCACTTTAACTTTTGAATCAACATTTGGATAAGTAAAGCCTATTTTTCTGCATTTTTGTAGTCCTGGTAATCTTTTATATTGGTAAAGATGTTTATAGGACCATTTCTCAGTGTCTTTGTTTTTTTAATCAATAGTTTTTCAGTAATAACTTAATATTTAACATATCACTCAATTTTAATCACAAAAAGAGAAAATCGCAACAATTTCTCGCAACTTTCAGTTCCACCCACAATGTAATCGCAACAAAAACCTAAAAAACACCGCAACTTTCATCGCAATTTTTTGGAAAACCCCCGCAACATCAGACATTTTAGCCCGCAACAATCACAAAAAAGGCCCGCGAAATCCTGGGGGGACTGACTTATGTCATAGATTACAAAATATGGCATCAAATAGATACACATTATTCTGTTGCTTTTCTATGTTAAATCTATGAAAAAAATGTGTTCTATAGCATCTTTAAATGTTAAAATCTCAACAGCTTCAGGGGGCTTCGCCCCCTGTACCCTCAGCAGGGGCGCTGCCCCTGCACCCCACAAAGGGCTTGCAGCCCCCTTGACCCATGCTGATAGTTTCTTACATTCCTCTATTTTTTTCAATTACTGCTGGGATCCCTGGCTTAACCTCTGTCTACTTCTCTTTCTTACTTGCCCCTTTCTCAGAAATATATTGAGAGGGCTGTTTAAGTAATCTTCTCCTCCAATTCAGTTTTTAGTTTTTGCAGTGTAGATTTGTATCCCCGCCTCATGAACAAGCCAACCAGGAGTGAGGAAGTGGCAAGAAAAAATTCCTTGAGAGGGCATGAAATTAAAGAAGAAATCAAAGTGGAACCCCAGGAATCCTCTTCTAGATGACACCAGATAGTGTGATTATAAATCATTAGTCTTCTTGCAAACAGTAGTATGTTGAAAGGATGGATGTTCAGTATGCACAGATTGAGAATGAGTCTTGGGATGAGTACGAGACAGTATTTATGATTACAGCAGTTCTTAGGTACACAATCTACAGTATGTTTGTACAGGTGAGATTATGCAACTGAAGCAAAAGGGTTTTTGAAATTGATTTTGAAAACTGCAATCTTTCAGGTATCCATTTGGGACCACCCACAACAACAGAAAGTGAGTCATGTGTATCAGGATGAATTAGAAGAATAGAACCATGTCAGGATCATGTCAGGCAGCAGGAGTCCATGTACTGAGATGAGTGAGAAAATGACCACACTCTTAAACAGAATCATGACTGATTCCATGCCACTATGATCTCCTGTGTGGGAGCTGCTTTATTTGGGGTGTAATCTTACATTTCTTCTCAACATTAAATATAATACATCTGGCAGGTCAATTTTGGTTTTGCACTTTATCACTAAAATTATGTTATTATTTTGGTTTAAATGGCAGTGCTAACATGCAGTGGTTTACATTACAGGGTATTATATATGGTGTAATAGCACTTCCATATCCAGATCAGAACATTTAAGTCAATTAGGTTAGTAAGTGCTGCGCAATATGGACAAAAACTCTTTACAATTTGAGATGTACCAATCCATTTTTTTTTCAATATGTTCCTGGTACTTGATACTGATCAAATACTGATATCCTCAAAGTGACTGAGGTGACTCTGTGCAAGGATTTGTTTGCAAGCTATATGAAACATCACAGATGTGATGGCAACCTGTTACCATTAAGTATCTCTGTTGTGTCAGTCAACATCATATGCATACAGTGGATAGGCTGAGAAAATCATCTATTATAGCACACTGTGGGGAGAGCTACGTACTGCATGTCACCTGATCTGTAGACATTTTCTGATATTTAAAGGTGCAGTAGTCAAATTTTTATTCCTTACTTGTACAAATAACCCGGAAGATATACGTGTGTGTGTGTATATACAGTGCCTTGAAAAAGTATTCATACCCCTTGAACTTTTTTCACATTTTTCCCCCTTACAACCACGAACTTAAAAGTTTTTTTTTTTTTTTTATTGAGATTGTATGTGATAGACCAACACAGAGTAGTACATAATTGTGACGTGAAACAAAAATGATAAATGGTCTTAAAAATTTTAAACAAATAAAAATCTGAAAAATGTGGTGTGTATTAGTATTCAGCCCCCTGTACTCTGATGCCTCTAAATACAATCCAGTGCAATCAATTGCCTTCAGAAGTCATCTAATTAGTTAATAGAGTCCTAATGTGTGTAATTTACTCTCAGCATAAATACACTTATTCTGTGAAGGCCTCAGTGGTTTGTTAGAGAGCACTGAAGAACAAACAGCATCATGAAGACCAAAGAACTCACCAGACAGGTCACGGATAAAGTTCTGGAGAAGTTTAAAGCAGGGTTAGGTTATAAAAAAATATCCCAAGCTCTGAACATCTCAAGAAGCACTATTCAAGCCATCATTCAAAAATGGAAAAAGTATGGCACAACTGCAAACCTACCAAGACATGGCCGTCCACCTAAACTGACAGAGCGAGCAAGGAGAGCACTGGTCAGAGAAGCAGCCAAGAGGTTCATGATCACTCTGGAGGAGCTGCAGAAATCCACAGCTCAGGTGGGAGAATCTGTGCACAGGACAACTATAAGTCATACACTCCACAAATCTGGCCTTTTTGGAAGAGTGGCAAGAAGAAAGCCATTGTTGAAAGACAGGCATAAGAAGTCCCGTTTGCAGTTTGCCAGAAGCCATGTAGGGGACACAGCAAACATGTGGAAGAAGGTGCTTTGGTCACATGAGACCAAAGTTGAACTTTTTGGCCTAAATGCAAAGCGCTATGTGTGGCAGAAAACTAACACTGCTCATCACCCTGCACACACCATCCCCACTGTGAAACATGGTGGTGGTAGCATCATGCTATGGGGATGCTTTTTCTTCAGCAGGGACAGGGAAGTTGGTCAGAGTTGATGGGAAGATGGATGGAGCTAAATACAGGGCAATCCTGGAAGAAAACCTGTTGGAGGCTGCAAAAGACTTGAGACTGGGAAGGAGATTCACCTTCCAGCAAGACAATGACCCTAAACATACAGCCAGAGCTACAATGGAATGGTTTAGATCAAAGAATATTCACGTGTTAGAATGGCCCAGTCAAAGTCCAGACCTAAATCCCATTGAGCATCTGTGGCAAGACTTGAAAATTGCTGTTCACAGATGCTCTCCATCCAATCTGGCTGAGCTTGAGGTATTTTGCAAAGAAGAATGGGCAAAAATTTCAGTGTCTAGATGTGCAAAGCTGGTAAAGACATACCACAAAAGACTTGCAGCTGTAATTGCAGCAAAAGGTGGCTCTACAAAGTATTGATGCAGGGGGGCTGAATACTAATGCACACCGCATTTTTCAGATTTTTTTTTTTGTTTAAAATTTAAGACCATTTATCATTTTCATTTCACTTCACAATTATGTGCTACTCTGTGTTGGTCTATCACATAAAATCTCAATAAAAAACTTAAGTTCGTGGTTGTAAGGTGGAAAAATGTGAAAGTTCAAGGGGTGTGAATACTTTTTCAAGGCACTATATCTATCTATCTATCTATCTATCTATCTATCTATCTATCTATCTATCTATCTATAGTATTGTGTGTGTGTGTGTGTGTGTGTGTGTGTGTGTGTGTGTGTGTGTGTGTGTGTGTAGAACATGATAAAAAATTAAGACATGCTCTTTTGCAAACCTGCATTAAGTTGCTGAGAAGACCTGTTTGGAAAACTAATTTCCATTCCGGAATACTTGTTTGTGTTTGGATGCTTATCCTGTCAGTCATTTTACAGACAGTTGACTCTACAGACCAGTGTAGATCCTGGGGCAGCACTTCATGAACCTGGGTGGGAATCATTAAAATGTCAAACCCACCTAACTGTTAGAAACCTGCGCTGTGTGTCAATTCACATCTTTCCTTTAGTACACTGTGTACACTCTGTACTTACTTGAGTAGTGCAGGAATTTCGACAGTGTAGCATTGTCTTAAATTGAACGCAGCAAGTTACTGGAAGTTGCACTCACTGGAAATGATGAGTGTAAAATTTGACCGAAATGGTCACATCACCTGCTAAAAAATATCTGCCAGCCTTTTTTGCTCCCCTTGTGTTTTTAACTTTTGCATAGGTATTTAATGTAACATGGAAATTACATCAACATTGGCATTAACGATGTGCCCACCTCCAACTGGCTGAAAATGGGTGGTACCTCCCCTTATGCTACGTAGCCAAGATGGCGACCGTAGATGGTGTGAAGCGTCCGCTCAACTTTCTGACCATTTTGAGTACACCATCCAGGAACTTCATGGTGCACTGCAGGTTGCCATGCTTTTCAGTGTGAATGCAACTATGCACTCAAAATAGGAAGTATAAGCGCAGAAGTATGTGAATTGAGACATGCCTAACCTTGAAATAAAAGACTAATCTTATCTAATGCACTTTTAAATCTCTGCTGACCTTTGCTCTAATACTGGCTGTGAGAGCGCTTCCTAAATTTCTTAGACAAATACTTCAGTAATAATTACATTGTCCCGCCTCTCAAACAGTCCAAATTAGTCAACATTATGTCTCTAGCTGTTAAGTAGGTAGAGTTCAACAAGATTTGAATGATTTTTTTCTTCCTTGGGCCAGTCCCTCATTTCCCATGTACACAAAGCTCTGCCCCCAAGATCTCCAACGCCCCATAGATTTCTGCTAATGGTCACATGTTAACCAGAGATGGCATTAGTCAGGACTGTTATGACATCACTTTCAAGTGTGCCACATTAGTGAAGATAAAATCACCTCACATGTAAATAAATACATAGCTAACATCCTGATCCTTCGACAAGCATCTGAGAATCTTGTATCTCCTGTGCATATGTGCAGTTCAGAAGAAACATCCTCAAATTCCATGTCCAGCTTCATCTCCTTCACAAGTAATAAATTACTACATATTGGAAAAGTGCTGCCAATGTTTATTCTAGTATTACTGTGATTCTTGCCATTTAGATTTTTTTTGAAAGCATAGCCATACTGAGCTCTTTCTGGCCTGTTTTTTTTTTTTTCTTTCCAAACAGACTGAGATGGCTGTGGAGGGAAGGGGTGTTGGGGCCGTGTCTATAAAAAGAGGCTCATACGAACACAAACAAGCAGGCTGTTGCAACCTACAGATTTCCAAATCCAAGACTTCTCAGCCACATTATACCCTTGTGCTGACTTAATCCTTTTTTTTTTGTTTATTAAGTTCTACACAGTGTAATGGTAGTACTATTAAGTGCAGATGATGTCATACCACTTTATTTTTTCTGATAGGAATTAAGAAATCATAAATATCAACCAATACTGATACCCATCCAATATTGTTTTCTTTAATAACTATATAAATATGATTCCCCCCCCCCCCCCCCCCCCCCCCCCAGTGTCCAATCCACCATTTTGCTTATATTGGTCTGATACTTTTACTGGCTATCAAATCAGTGCTTTCTCTACTCGTAAGGAAAAAAATAAGTAAATAAAAACACTATTTAAGTGATTGAAGACATGGGATCTTGAATCACATGTTCAGAGGGTTTTTTCTTTTCTTTCAATTTGCATAGCATGACTCTGTCCAGTGCCCCACCACTTCGCAGAGGAAGCACTCCTGTTCCATTCAAATATCAGCTCCGAAGGGAAGAAGCAATCAATGATGACTGTGATTGGACGCCAGGAATTGGAGTAACTGAAGGAGTATCTCCTCCTCCAGTTAACTTTGTCCCAGCACAGGATGAAGCTGTGGGTGCTGATATGGAAGAGAGACAGGGAGGACCATTCAGGATTGCCCTGCTTGGCCAGAACGGAGTGGGGAAAACGTCGCTTGCTATCGCCCTCACAGGGGAAATGGACAGAACTGCATCTGTGGATTCAGATGGTACATTAACTCACTATTCTAGGGCTGAACGATATCTCATATAACAATATACCATATAATCATGTAAAGTTACGGGTTGAGACCAAGTTATGCATGTTATGCTTAACCATTTTTACCTGATTGTAAAGACAGTAACAAGGAGACAATTTTATCACAAATTTTAATGGTTCAGTTTTGTTTTTATGTATCACCCGCAGTCATGTTTTCTTCTCGATATTTCAATTTGTAGTCACACAGTAGGTCCAAATTCCAAATGGCTTCCTATTATCTATATACTGTAAGCCTCCTGAGTCATATATAACATGGTGGCATTATGTCATTGACCCAGTACATTACAGACAGTCAGCGATGGGAATAACGGCGTTAGAAATAAACGGCGTTACTAACGGCATTACTTTTTTTTTAGTAACGAGTAATCTAACTAATTACTTTTTACATCGTTATAACGCCGTTCCCGTTACTTACAATAAAATACTATGCGTTACTTTATTAAAGCTGTTTTCATCTGGCACGCTGCTCGTTCAGCCTTTCTTTACTCTGCTTTAGTGTGGGGCGGGGAGACGCGAGACAACGGCACAGTAAGCCAATCAGAGTAGATTTGGACAACATACGTAGGTAGGCCACGCCTACTGCACTACTGTGCACTCTTTCAATCAGAAGACACAGCGATGGCGAGCGATCAGCCCAAGACTGCGCTTTCAAATTGGAAATACAGCCATTGCTTTTCATTACTTGAAATAAAAGGTAAAAATGTGTACGTGCAATGCACATTATGTCGAGGAACAAAGCGTTTGTCCTCGTCAGTGGCCAGTAATTAGTAACAATTTTAATAACTACAAAAATATATTAAATTTGATAGATGTCTTCTCACATTGTCCCACAAAAATATTAATATAGTGTAGATAATGTTACTGATTGGTTCTGTTAACTGTCCATTTCAGTCATTAAACACATTTAACATTCACTTTTATTATGATTACACTAATTTAATTAATTAATTAAATTTTTTTTTTTTTGGGGGGGGGGTAACAAAATGTAACGGAATAATTACTTTCCCTGGTAATTAGTTACTTTAATGACAAAGTAACTCCATTACTAACTCAGTTACTTTTTGGGAAAAGTAACTATAACTAATTACTTTTTGAAAGTAACGTGCCCAACACTGCAGACAGTACAACTCCATTGGAGACTCATCTGCATCAGCAGTGTGATGGTAACAAGCAACTGTCAGAAATGAAGTACTTTGAAGTGACACTAATGGTATGCATTTATTATAACTTTGAGACACTCAGGACTTCTGGCTTAATCCTGGGTACCTTACTTCACCATTTGAAATATTTTTTTTCAAAATAATTATACTTATGATATTGCAATGTGACTTTTCCCAGTAATGTTTAGTCCTAAAAGATACCTATAGTGATGATGACATTTTCAATGGAACAATTGACGCCAGACATGAAAATGATCATGATGGTCTATATTGATCAAAGAGGCCATCCTCTATCAGATAGCAGTACAATGTTTATCTCCAGAAGTCTTCTTTTTTTTTAACAGATGTTTTTTGTATGGCCTCCTCAACCGCTTGGTAAATAGAGACCAGAATGAAGCATTGTCTTGATTGTTAATTTGACATAGCAGAGAATAGTTGATTTTTTTTTTTTTTAAATTAATTAATATTTGGTGGGGTCATATTGCAGTTACATAAGCACCTAAAGAGAGAAGAGAACAACATCAGTCTCTCAGGAGCTGTTCTTTCTCAGGTCATGGTGATTTCTGTGTTTGTGTGTATCTCACAGGTGAGGGCTACGTTCGCACCGTTACCATAGACAATGAGGAGAGCACCATCTTTATCTTTGATAACTGGAGACAGGTGAGATTTTGACTCAGGTTGCTTTCTATGCACTGTGAGTGTGAAAACCAAAGGTTTTCTGTTCTTTTTCATAAATTTTCATAAACCATGAGGCTCAAATAGATATACAGTACCATGTTCTTGAAATTACAATCAATATTTTTCTGACATATTACTGGTTTACTACCAGTCACTTGGTTATAAATTTTGACAGATTTGTCATAACAGAGAGTAGGAGTAGTTACCAATGAGTGTCTCAACATTTTAGATTGTTGTTAAATGATATATTCAGAAATGTAGAGATACTTTAATTGTAAGAGGGTGGCGCTTGGGGAAAAAGCAGAAGAAGAACCAGAAAAAAAAATTATTTCTGAGCTAGCTTTACTCAGATTGAGCCTTTTGTGCTACATGGATTGTTTCCACAGTTAGTGAATTGTTCACTCACAGGGCTATGCCGAGACACTAATAAATCATACATGTCAACCTATACGGAATGTCTGTATTTTATACGGATTTGATTCAATAAACGTAGTATACGGGCATATAAATAAAGTTATATGGATTCTTTAAAAAAAACTTCAATATTTATTTAGAGCTATAATCAATTCCCACGATGATAAAAGAGCACATAACATTTACAAACGTACTGTACACCACAGACAACCAGTAAAGATTCTTATGAAATCGCGCGTTATCTTGTGGTAGCGAGACTTCGTTCCACTTTTGATCATGCGCACACCGCATTGCGAGAATCCCGCCAACCGTGAAGTCATAGACATATAAACATAGACGCCGCCTTCTGTATAGAATCATACGTCATCCTCGCCGCCATATTGGATGTGGCAAAGTGGAGATTCTTCAACCGTCTCTGGTATAGCGTCTAGACAGTAGCCGAGAATAAAGATGCCTCATTCATGTGCTGCGTTTAACTGTACCAACAGGTTTACCGTCCAAACGAGATCACATGGGATTACCTTTCACAGGTGAGACTGGAAAAATACTTTTCATTGTATTTGGTCATTATAACGTAATTTTACGAACAGATTTTCCTGACTTTGTGGCTAATATGAAGTCTCATGCATACTGTAATAGCCTTTCGGTGAAACCTGTCTCCAAACAACGAAGTATTTCCTTCGTAACTACGCTGATAACACTTTGTGTTTTTGTCAAACATTGGAGCTTTGTATTCATTCTGAAGGTTTATTGTTATTAGCTTGCCTGCGACCCTGTAGAACAGGATAAAGCGGCTACAGATGATGAGATGAATATTGAATAAAAAGTAACTGGGATGTATCATTGTTAATTATCATTCAAATTTTAGGTAAATTATTTTAATTTGCATCTTATACGGATTTTATAAGGGAAATACGAATTTTGGAGGTTGGTTATACAGGTTTGATTGACCAAAGGTTGACATGTATGATAAATAGACAAGGAAAAAGGTAAAATGGTCACTCTGTTGGCCTGTAATGGCATTTTTCTCTGCAGGAAGTTGAAAGCATTGAAGAAACAGGCTTAAATGTAAAAGGTCAGTAGCAAATATGTGTGCAACAGTGATATATAAAAGGAAAACATGCTGTGATCGGGCATTAGATAAAGCTATATAGATGTAGCACTCCTGAACATTCATAATGACATTCACAAAAAGTTATACTTTGTGACTATATAGGGGACAGTTATAGAAGCGAGTTATTTATAATCATGCTATCTGTTATCACCCAAATGAGCATGGGTTCCCTTTTGAGTCTGGTTCCTCTCAAGGTCTCTTCATGTCGTCTGAGGGAATTTTTCCTTGCCACCGTTGCTACAGGCTTGCTCATTGGGGATAAATGGATAAATTAGGGATAAAATTAGTTCATGTTTAAAGTCTCTAATTTTCTGGAAAGCTGCTTTGTGACAATGTCTATTGTTAAAAGTGCTATACAAATAAACTTGACTTGACAATGACAAACCTACCTGTATATGTACCATATGTGAACAGTATATCGGAGTTTCATTTCTTGTAAGCATTTAGTTGGACATCTTGCCTTCGGAACATTTCCTGCTTTCTTCTGTAGATGTCGCATATAGAATCTGATGTTAGAATCTGATGCTCAATTACAGGTTATGTAGCAACTAGGCATGTAATGATTCACCCAGTTCATGATTTGATTTGGTTCACAATATTGTTTGCAATTTGATTTTCCTACAATATTTTTGGAAAAAAAAAAGAAAATCTATTACCAAAAAATGCAACATTTATTTTCCTATTCTTTATCAACTTTAATATAACTTATTTTAAATTAAAAAAACAACTTTTGTTTCTTTTTTTTAATAACCGACAATAATTTTAGCCACTTTTATAAAGGTTGGAGTAAAATATAATAGCCTATTAACTAAAATATTCTTTATTAAAAATGAAAAATATTAATAACAAATATTCATTTTCTGAATAAGACATTTATGAACGTTTGTACTACCTCGATTTGCTTCTTTTTTCTTTAGCTTTCAGCAGTCTGTAAAAAAGAGAGCTCTGATTTCCTGTTAAATCTATTTGTACAGTCAATTGCTCAACAGCTCTTTCCCATTTTAGATCTGATTTTCATGTGGTTTTGCAGCATTAGAGCTGTGTTACTTCCACCTAAGGTGAAGTCATGTGCATTCCTGCTATTTTACATTATTGTGCTCTCTGCTGTCCAAACTAGCAGCTAGGAAAATCTAAGACATTATGCAGCCTGATAGTAATCTAAATTCATTTTTTATGTCATTGATTCAAATGGCCATAAATTTATAGCATGATTTATCATTGTACGATATACTGTTATATGCCTACTAGCAACATATTACAATCAGAATTGCAAGTCACATGGAAATATGGGTATTTTCAAAAAATTTCAAGTTTTTAGGTGGCAGTGGTCGAAATACTTTTTTCCAGTGTTCTGCAATATTGCAGAATGTCAATTTTGTTCTGCAATTTGGAAATGTTTTCTGCAAATACACAAGCCTCCATACTACACCCTTTTCAACCTAATAATGCCTATATTTACATCATATCTAGCTTTACAACTCATAGCATTACTGTAATTCTTTATTCTCTCACTCTATTTTTAATTTCAGTCTTCACAGATCCTTCTCTGCAGCAAAGTTATCATTCCATGATACCTCCACAGGTCTTTCATCCCCCTCGCCCTGACACTACGGGCTACTACAACTTGAAGTATACCAACTAATTCATAAATGTACTAGTTATGACACCCACACATTATCCTTCCACACAACATACTAATAAAGGTATCACCACAATAAAAAATGGAACACAACTGTTCTTCAAGAAACAAAACATTCATTTTCATGTTACATTTTGTCAAGATTAAAGTTTCTAGCTTGAACAATAGATTGTTACCCAAAATGTACTTCATTCACAGTGTTTTCATCTGCAACCTGTAGTTTTAAATTGAAAGCAAGGTTTCAATTCTACACTCTGTTACATCTTACGATGATGCAAAGAATTTATGCCATTAAGGAATAAAACCCAACTGGCAAATGGAAAGACGTTTGGATTCATTGTGTTTGCCTGGCTTCTAAAGTGCAAGGTCATGAACTGAACTGAGAACTACTGCAGGGGCTTCACTGCTCTAAACTAACAACAAAGAACTGGGTACAAACTAATCATGGCAGAACTGAGAGCTACAGAACTGAACCTATGAGTTCAGGGTTGCCTTACAGGGCAACTGTTTTACTTTGTGCTAGTCTGCACCACAGGCAAGACAGCACTAGTAAAAAAAATAGACTTTTGTTTCTTTTTTTTAATAACCGACAATAATTTTAGCCACTTTTATAAAGGTTGGAGTAAAATATAATAGCCTATTAACTAAAATATTAGCATGTACACATGTACACAAAACATGTATTAGTCTAGCTTGGTATGGGAAAACAAAATATTCAAAAGTATCTATGAATAAAGGTAAAATACTGTTGCTGTCTTCAAAAGGGATATAATATCAGTATAATTTTGCATGATTCAAAATTACAATATATACAAACCTATACAATTTACCAATATATATGTATGCAACTATAACAGCGACCGTCTTCATTTTTGTCACCCTCGCGGAAGTGCGATCTGTCGCTGTTGTTGTTGGAGTCACGCTGGCTGCCAGTTTTGCCGAGATACGATAAAATCGTCCTTGTTTTCTTGGCGTTTTTGTCGGACTCTTGCCCCGAAGAAATAATCCTCTTCTTGGGAGCCATGTTTGTTGTGCCACATTGAAATCTGGGAGATTCATGGCGGAAACTGCCGAACACTGCCGAGGTAGTTGTCGGGTCCTCTCGGCGGGTATTAAAAGTGACGAAATCTTACATCGGAAAATGGCAACTGCCCTTATTTGGTTGTCATCGCCTTTCTTCGGTATTACATAAATATTGCTCAACTTTGACCTGGAAAACGCCGTCAGGTTCGCGTGGCGGAGGTTTCCGTTTATTTACAGTGCCGCTAGTTTGCTTAATTGAGAACCATTGTATCCCGAGCCTGATTTTTTCATTCTGCAAAATTGCAGGTTGTTTAATTTTTCTTCTGCAATCTTAAATCATTCTGCAAAATGTAGACTGCAGACAGGTATTTTGAACGCTACTTTAGACTTCTGAGAATATAGAGACTTTCTGTTTTCAAAATACCTATGTTACCGTGTGGTGTGACATGTTACATGCAAGCCTGGTGTGTTTGCTGAGAAGAGATATTTCATGGGCAATACAGAGTATGTTTAAAAAAAAAAAACAACTTGAAATCATTTATTACATATTGATTTCATTCGAATAGCATAGTAATATAGTGATATACACTGCCCTGCCAAAAAAAGTTGCGCACTCTAATATTTGGTTGGACTGTCTTTAGCTTTGATTACAGCATGCGTTCACAGTGGCATTGTTTCGATAAACTTATGCAATGTCACAGCATTTATTTCAGTCCAGAGTTGTATTAATTTTTCACTGAATTTTTTTATTTTTATTTTTTTGGTGGGGGGGGGATGCTAATACCCAGGAGGCCGACAGGGCAGCCTGTGTTCTACTGCTCGCTCCAGAGGCTGACAGGGGGGCCTCCACTCCAGATTTCAAGGAGGAAGAGCTCTTTGCTCCTCCACCTGGCTTTGGAGATGTTGTCACTCTGCCACCTGGCTTCAGCGAGGACAAGCTTTGAAGATGTCGTTGTTCCACCTCTGGGCTTCATTGGGGATGAAGTTGTTGCTCTGCCACCGGACTTCAGTGGGGATGAGCTTGTCGCTCCATTGCCTGGGTTCAGCAGGGATGAGCTCTTTGCTCTGCCGCATGGCTTCAACGAGGATGTCCTTACTCAACCAAGCCCATGCCAAGGTCCAAGACCATGTTCAAGGCCATGCCCATGATAATACCAGTGCCCATGCCAAGATCTAAATCCATGTCCATGCCAAGGTACATGCCCAAGTCCACATCCAGGCCCAAGTCCATGCCAGGGTCAGAGTCTAAGCCAGAGTACATGCTAGAGTCCATGTTCATGCCCATGTTTGAATTCATGCCTGTACCAATGCAGGGTCCATGTCCATACTCAAGCCCAGATTCATGCCTGAATCCATGCCCATGTTTGAATCCATTACCGTGCTGACACCAGAGTTCATGCCCATGCTCAAGCCCAGATTCATGCCTTAGTCCATGCCCAGGCTGATACTTGAGCCCATGCCCATTTTTGAATCCATACCCATGCTGACACCAGGGTCCATGCCCATGCTCATTCCCAGGTCCATGTATGAATCCATGTCTAGTCTGGAGCCCAAGTCCATGTCTAGACCAGAGCCCATGTCCAAGTCCTTGTCTAGTTCCAAGCCCAGGTCCAATTCTGAATCCATGTCTAGTCTGGAGCCTGTGTCCAAGTCTGAATCCATGTCTAGTGCAGAGCCCTTGTCCATGGCTAGTCAAGAGCCCTCCTCTGGGCCTATGTCTGAACTCATGTCTATGCTTGAGTATGTGCCAAATTCCATGTCTGTGCCTGAGCCCACGTCTGGGCCAATGCCCAAGCCCATAATCTTGCCTGATTCTATGCCTATGCTGATATCTGAGGCCATGCCCAAACCCATGTCTGAGCCCCCAACCATCTTCATACCCCTGTTTAAGGCTCGACCGGAATCCAAGCATCCACCTCAGCCCAGGTTCTGGTGTCACATCCATCCAGAGCCAGAGTGGTGCTCTGAGAGGATGTCTTCCCACGCCAGGTCCTTAACCCCAGGGCAGCCTAAGGAGGATTTTAGCTCCCAGAGGGAGCTCCTTCGGGGGGTTCTGTCATGACTTCCTGTGCTCAAGCCTGACACAGCTCAAGTGGCTGCTCTCATTCATGCACACGGAGAAAGTTGTGTGCGCTGTTAGGGCCAATTATCATTGGTTTCATCTGTTGCTGTTCCTGGACTTTGCAAACACCCAAAGCTTTGCAAAGAGTACTGTTTTGTTTTCCATGTTTCCTAGCCTTGTTTATGCTACTCTGGTTTAATGACTCTGCTTTCTGTTTCATTTGTTTTTGTGACTCTGACTTAGGGCTGTGCGATATGGGAAAAAATGAATATCCCGATACATTTTCTCCATTTCATGATATACGATATATATCTCGATATATTTAAATCTCCTCTAAAGGACCCCATGAAATCTAACTTTTACTCTTTACTGTTTTCACTACAATCCCTGCAGATTAAATAACATTTTTGGTTAACTTTACAGGTGGTTTTCAACAACACATTTTAAATTTTCATGTTCGTGATTAATCACAATTGAATTGAAATAAGACTATTTTTATTCAACAAAGATGTGGCACAAACTGAAAAAAACAATCTTGAAAATTGCAACAAAGGGACAATACAATACAGAGCTGCTCAGAGCTCAAATCAATAAAGTGCAAGCTCAACACTGTGAGAGACATTTAGCCTAAATAAGAAAAGTGCTCATTCATTAAATTATTTTAAAAATAGATCTCCAAGCTATTAACCTGACTACTGAGAACCACTGGAACATTCACAATAGAGAGAGAGATTGAGGGAGCGAAGAGAGAGATCTGCAAAACATAATTTTTCTCTTTGCACACTTTTGAACTGAATGTTTTCTGGCTCTGCCTCTCAGATGTGTATAATTCCGGTATTGCCTTCTCTGTAAAATGTCTGCGACCAGGCAACTCATATTTGGGATTGAGTGTGTTTTTTAGTAATTTTTGGAAGCCTGGTTTTTCCACTATACTAACTGGGATCATGTCTTCGGCAATGACGTTAGTGATTGCATCCGTTATAGCTCTCCATCTCCGACTCGTTTTCTCATATGGGGTGGCTTTGGAGAATGAGGCTGCTATGGTCATTTGTTTAGCTTGTGGGGGGGGGGTTTAGCTCGTGGGCAAGTAGTTCGGAGTTTAAGAGATTCTTCATACTGTACCGGGTGAGTTTTCAGGTGTTGGAACATATTTGTAGTGCTGCTGCCTTTCGTGATGACAGGTTTTTTTGCACACTTTACAAACTGGCATTTGCTGTTCCACGTCCTCCTCGCGATATCCAAAAAAAATGCCAGATGACTGACCCCTTACTAGTTCTTTTAGGAACCAATTCGTCCACTTCCATTTTTAATTTGTCGCTGAAATTGACAGAGCTTACACGGTAGCCTATGCAACACCAGCGATTGCACGAACTAAGTCAGCGCTGTAAACCGGAACTAGAAAATCTTCCCGCCGGCAGTGTTGCCAGATACTGCTGATGTTTTCCAGCCCAAAATATGTTCAAAACCCGCTAAAACGCACTTGAAACCGCCCAATCTGGCAACACAACCGAAACTAGAAAATCTTCCCGGAAGTTCCTTTCAGCACCGAGATGTCGCCTGGGATTGGTTGGCGAGTGCATGACGTTATTGTTTTCTTTACCCTTAGGCATCCTCTCATGTTACTGCCTGAGGGACAGGGAGAAAACCACTGGAAAAGGTTTTAAACAAACACGAAACAAACGCAAGTCGGAAGATGACCATAAAATACTCGATAGTTACGATATAATAATTTTATGTATCGCACACAGAATTTTCAGCGATATATCGAGTATATTCGATATATCGCACAGCCCTACTCTGACTTTGTATCACATTTTTTGTACTATAATAGCATGCCTATAAATAAACACCTTCCTGCGTTGACCTCTGTCTGCAATCCTCTTCTCTGACAGGCAATATTCATCATTTTGATGTATGTTGCCTGATGTAGGCAAAAAGATACTGAGGAAGAAAACGAAAAGGCCGTGAGTGAGATGAGCATCCATGCGGCTTCAGTCGTATTTGTGAAGTTTTTAAAGAAACATGCATTGAAATTCTCTCAAAGTGGTGTGTTTTTGTGATAACTCTTTTGAGGCAGTGGGGGCATGGTCGAACGCTAGTTTGTGAATGGAGGGCGAGGCCGGGGAAGATGAGTGGCAAAACAATCACACCTGTATCAAATTAATGCTGTGTGTGCGTATGTGTCTTGCAGTGACAGCTGGGGGTTTATATAGCAGGAGGAAGCAATTTGAATTATTTTACAGGTGTAAGCGACATAACATCCTAGACGTCATATGTGAAAATTGGGAGGAGGGACATTCTAATAGTAAAAATGAAATTTAATGTTCTTAACTTGCATGCAAAACTCCACACACACAGTCACCTAACCCAGGAGAATTTGGGGCAGGCACAGAAACATCAGTCCTGGCTGTACAACAGCAGTGCATGCCTGCAGGAGTTCACACCGGGAGATAAAGTACTCATGTTATTACCCACATCGAGCTCTAAATTGCTTGCCAAGTGGCAAGGGCCCTTTGAGGTTACATGGCAAATTGGGGACATCGACTGCGTGGTGAAGCAAATGGATAGGGGTGGGGTACTGCAGATAAACCACCTCAATCTGCTTAAACTATGGAATGAGGGGGTCCCTGTCAAGTCAAGTTTATTTATATAGCGCTTTTAACAATAAACATTGTCGCAAAGCAGCTTTACAGAATTTGAACGACTTAAAACATGAGCTAATTTTGTCCCTAATCTATCCCCAATGAGCAAGCCTGTGGCAACGGTGGCAAGGAAAAACTCCCTCAGACGACATGAGGAAGAAACCTCGAGAGGAACCAGACTCAAAAGGGAACCCATCCTCATTTGGGCAACAACAGACAGCATGACTATAACATTAACAATTTTAACATGAAGACAGTTTCATTGATGTTGTAACTCTTCACTGATGGAAACTTGAGTGCAAAACTGTTCATGACAACTGCAGTCCTAAAGTTAGCAAGTCAACTGTAGTCCTCAGCCATAAAAGCATTACTGTAAGAGTCCAGAGCATCCTCACGGTATAAACCTCAACTGTCCTCATGGGGCCGTCCTTCACAGGAGTGATGCGATAAAACTCCGACCAGACACAGGGCACCAGGATGGATCAAGCAGGTCCGAGGGGCAGAAGAGGCCAGCATCTCAATCCCAGGACCAACATGTAACTCAGAGGGACAGATGGGGGGGACACAGGTTGTTAGGTATGCCCTAAAAATGACAAGTATTAAATCCGTGTGGTAGGCTCGCAGAGACTTCAGGCATAATACACAACAATGGCATGTTAATATGGTTAAAAAATATCATGACCTGCTCTGGCTGGATGCTTGATTGGGTGATGGGAGCACACTCCTCAGCAATAATGAGATGCAGATGGGACCCTTAGGGCTGGCCAAGACAATTCAGTTACATTTCACTGGGTCTGGGACATGCGACAGAATGTCTGACGGCCGATTCCCTGCAGGCTATGATAGCCAGTCGAGGTCTCCACCCTCTCCACCAAAAGATTTCCTGTTGACTCCATGTAACTCAGAGGGACAGATTTTGGGGGTGGGGGAGAGAAAGAAAACGCAGGTTGTTAGGTATGCCCAATGTCACCTGAATAAGTAGGAACAGTATACATATTGCACTGAGTACAAGCAGGGACTCCGGCAACTAACTATGACAGCATAACTAAAAGGGGAGAGCCAGAAGGTAACACAGGCATGAGGGAGCCCCGGGACATAAAGCAGCCAGCCACTACACCATCAACAAACTCGAGTGAGTAACCGAGTGGGGACTGACAGCATCCATACATCCCAGTTTACCAAAACACTCCATGTCTGAGGACCCTCTAGATCTACACCTTTACCTCAAACACCATTAACAAAAGGCTTGACTAAACAGATATGTTTTCAGCCTAGACTTAAATGCTGAGACTGTGTCTGATTCCCGAACATTACTTGGAAGGCTGTTCCATAACTGTGGAGCTTTGTAAGAAAAGGCTCTGCCCCCTGATGTAGCCTTCACTATACGAGGTACCAGCAGATAGCCTGCACCTTTTGATCTAAGTAGGTGTGGCGGGTCATAGAGGAGCAGAAGTTCACTCAGGTACTGTGGTGCGAGACCATTTAGTGCTTTAAAGGTCAATAGTAGTATTTTATAATCAATACAAAATTTGATTGGGAGCCAATGCAGTGTGGATAAGACAGGCGTGATGTGGTCATATTTTCTAGTTCTAGTAAGGACTCTTGCTGCTGCATTTTGAACTAACTGGAGCTTGTTTATGCACTTATTGGAACATCCAGACAGTAAGGCATTACAATAATCCAACCTGGAGGTAACGAAAGCATGAACTAGTTTTTCCGCATCATGTAGTGACATTAAATTTCTTATCTTAGCAATATTTCTGAGATGAAAGAAAGCTATCCGGGTAATGTTATCAGTGTGAGTTTCGAATGAAAGACTGGGGTCAATAATCACTCCGAGGTCTTTTACTGCTGCACGTGAAGAAACAGAAAGGCCATCCAGAGTTACTGTGTAATCAGAAAACTTACTTCTAGCTGCATGTGGTCCTAGTACAAGTACTTCAGTCTTGTCAGAGTTAAGCAGAAGGAAATTAATCAGCATCCAGTGTCTAATGTCCTTAACACATTCCTCAATTCTATAAAGCTGGTATCTCTCATCAGGTTTTGCAGAGACATACAACTGTGTGTCATCAGCATAACAGTGGAAACTAATACAATGTTTACGAATAATATCATCCAGAGGTAACATATATAGAGAAAAAAGTAGTGGACTCAAGACAGAACCTTGTGGCACACCAAACTTTACCTCAGTACGTCTAGAAATATCACCATTTATATCAACATACTGATAACGATCAGTTAAATAAGACCTGAGCCAGGAGAGGGCCATTCCCTTAACTCCCACAACATTTTCTAGTCTATCCAGAAGAATAGAATGATCAATGGTATCAAATGCTGCACTAAGGTCAAGCAACACAAGTAGCGAGATACAGCCCTGATCAGACGCCAACAGTAGGTCGTTTACTACTTTAACCAGTGCTGTCTCTGTGCTATGATGAGGTCTAAATCCTGACTGATACATTTCATGGATGTTATTCCTATGTAAATATGAGCATAACTGTTGTGCCACAGCTTTTTCAAGGATCTTGGAGATAAAGGGGAGGTTTGAACAACCTGTTTTTCAGGTTTTCTGTTGTCTGTGTGGACAACAGAAAAATCAATGCAGTGTCTAAATTCAACGCGTACCCAATGCCTTGCATTGACAACTTTCTTGAGTTAGGCACAGCTCATTTATATTCAACACTGGATTTACAAAAAGGGATATTGGCAGATCCCCTTGACTCCCCTGTCTCACAAAAAATGGCCTTTTCCACCCCGTTTGGTTCCCTGTGGCATTACCTGTGGGAGTTCTGGAGAGGGAGGATCTGGGGCCGGAGGTAAAAATAAATGTAGCAGCTCAACCCACCTCAGTCCCCTGTGGAGACCAGCTCTCACCATCCCAACTTACAGAGGTTTCCAAGTTGCAAGCAGAGTTTTCTGACATGTTCTTTCCCCTTTCTGGTCATGCCCACCTTATATCACACCACATTGAGATGCCCCCAGTGGTGGTGATGCGTAGCCACCCATACCGCTTACCCAAACACCAGAAAACTGGAGTTTTGGAGGAACTCCAGACCATGCTCGAAATGGGAATAGTTGAGGAGTCGCAGCCTGGTGGTCTTGTCCCTAAGACCGATGGGTTGGTCCAGTTCTGTGTGGACAACAGAAAAATCAATGCAGTGTCTAAATTCAACGTGTACCCAATGCCTTGCATCGACAAGTTTCTTGAGTTAGGCACAGCTCATTTATATTCAACACTGGATTTAAGAAAAGGGATATTGGCAGATCCCCTTGACTCCCCTGTCTCGCAAAAAATGGCCTTTTCCACCCCGTTCGGTTTCCACCAGTTTGTCACCCTTCCATTTGGGTTATTCAGGGCCCCAGCAATGTTCCAATGTCTCATGGACAAAGTCCTTCACCCATTCTCTCCTTATGCTGTGGCCGACCTTGACAACATCATTGTATATTGTAACGATTGGCCACAGCATGTAAAACATATTGGAGCTGTTCTGGAGTTGTTGAGGTGCGCCGGGCTCATGGCTAATCCAAAGAAGTGTGCAATTTGGCAGGTGGATGTACGGTTTCTGAGCTTCCACTTGGGTCATAGGCAGTTGCGTCCCCAAATTGACAAGATTGCAGCCATTGTGACCTCTCCAAGGCCCAAGACCAAAAAGGGGGTGAAACACTTCCTGGGGCTGGCTGGCTATTATCATAGGTTTGTGCCTAACTATTCAGATGTCACCAGCCTGCTGACCATTCTCACTAAAAAGGGTGCACCAGATCTGGTCCAGTGGACGGAGCTGTGCCAACGGGCTTTCACCCAGGAAAAAGCTGCACTGTGAGGTGGGCCACTATTACACTCCCCTAACTTCTCTCTCCCCTTTATTTTGCAGACTGAGGTGTTGGCTGGGGGCTGTTTTGTTAGGTGTTTGTCAGGTGGAGGGAGAAGTGCGCTCAGTGCTGTACATTAGCCACAAACTCTGTGAGAGACTAAGTATATTAAATAACAGGCATTTAGCAGACACTCTTAAGATTTTCCTGTTGGTCCAGGGGATCAAACAGACAACCCTTTGGGCCCAAGGCTGTTTCTCTAGCCTTTAGCCTATGGCTGCCCCACAGTACAGCACCAATGAAAAGGAGTGTCTGGCCATCAAGTGGGTGGTCCTCACTTGAGACCCAACTCTATTCGGATCCCAACAGGATCTTGTTTGGAAATCATAGACATCTGCTTGTTTACATAGACACAATATAGTGCAGGTAGCGCTCTCCTCCAAGCATGTTTAGTTGCCTTATTTTTGTGTAAGTGCCAGTTCAAAAACAATATAGTGCTTTACATGTCTCAATGAAAACCTGTGTGAGCCTTTAGGCTCCTTAATAGATGTCTTTCATGCTTTAGAGAGAGGATGCAATAAGAATAACAATGACTAAACTGGGAGAAGACAAAATGAAAATAATAATACAATATATTAACACACCACTGCTACCATCATGACCTGGATAAACTACATCAGCCATTTCCACCATTACTAGATTAATCTTATAGTTACAATATAACCTATTACTTCTCTGTGTCTGACAGGATCTTTCCATGCTGGTGTGTGAAGTATGTGTGCTGGTGTTTTCGGTGACAGACCGACGCAGCTTTCATCGCACAGCTCAGCTCCGCCTCCTCCTCAGGGAAAACCAACCTCAAACTCCCATCATCCTTGTGGGCAACAAGAGCGACTTGGTCCGTTCACGAGAGGTCAGCACGGAGGGTATGTCCTTTAAACCGAACCCTCTCACTGCTGAATTTGAAAGATAAGAGTGCCAAGCATTTGGCTTATTCTATGCTCTGTATGGATGACGATTTGGATATTTTACATTTATTAAAAAAAAAAAGTTTTTTGCATTTTGCCTCATCAAGAGACACTTAAGAAAGCACAGAAGAGACTTAATTATCAATTGCTGAAAACAAATCAAAATCAAATATTGGTTAAGTTTAAAGGGCAGACAAATATAATATAGATGAAATTCACTTGTCAGAAAAGCGCTGCTTAATCCATGCCAATCAAATCTGGACAGATGTCTTTTTTTTTAAGTAGGCACATAATGATAGAAATTTATGATGATTCAAATCGAAAGAAAAAATGAATCTTGACTTATCAGGCAGCATAATATCCTTATTTTTTCTTAGCTGTAATTGTGTTGATTGAATTGATGTACAATAGCAGGAATACACATGACTTCACCCTCGGTGGAAGTAAACTAGCTCTAATGTCACACAAACAACAAAAAAAAAGATCTAAAATGGGAAAGCTGTTGAGTGATTGAGTGTACAAATAGACAACAACAAGAAACCGGAGCTCTCTTTTTACAGATTGCTGAAAGCTGAAGAAAACAAAGGTAGTACAAATGTTCATAAAAGTTTATTACGAAAAGGTTGCTTTTTTTTTTTGGTAATAAACTTTTCTTCATTTAATATTTTTTTCCAAAATATCGCTGGAAAATTGAATCACGAACCCGATAGTGTGAATCAAATTAATTCATGAATTTGGCAAATTGTCACATGCCTACTTTTAAGTAATGTAGCTGGATGACATGCCTCTAAAGTGTACGTATAGCTGTGCTAAGAACTAAATACCTTCCTTAAAATCCCCCAGAAGCTTCAAATTTCAAACAAGTCAATTTAAATGCTGTCTCTATTTTTATTGTCTACATTTTGAACTTCATTATGGTTCAGGTTTGGTGCTTGCTAGTGTCCGTAGATTAAAATCATAAAACAAGCAAATTTAAAAAAAACAAATTCCACAGAATACAAAATCCTGATTGACGTTGATTTGAATCAGTTCAACTTTCCTCCTTGATCAGCACATAAATACATCTAAACATTTCAATTCAGTTAATTTCACATGACAAATGAGTCAAGTTTATTTGTATAGCACTTTTAACAACAGACATTGTCACAAAGCAGCTTTCCAGAAAATTAGAGACTTTAAACATGAGCTAATTTTATCCCTAATTTATCCCCAATGAGCAAGCCTGTAGCAATGGTGGCAAGGGAAAACTCCTTCAGACAACATGAAGAAACCTCAAGAGGAACCAGACTCAAAAGGGAACCCAGCCTCATTTGGGTGATAACAGAGAGTGATTATACAGGGGGCTGCAAAAGTAGGTATACACTAAGGATTATTCCAGTATTACCAGTATTATAATAGTGGTGCTAGGTTTCATTTAATACTAACATTTTGTGTGAACGGTTTGTTTTTCATTACTGTATACCTACTTTTGCAGCCCCCATAAATAACTCGCTTCGATCACTGTCCTATATAGTCACAAAGTATAACTGTGTAACCAGAAAAATCATTAGAGTTTTAACATGAAGTTGGTTTTGTTGAAGTTATAAACTGCTTATTGATGGAAACTTGAGTGCAAAACTGTTCATGACAACTACAGTCCTAAAGTTAGCAAGTTGACTGTAGTCCTCAGCCATAAATGTATTACTGTAAGTGTCCAGAGCCATGCTCCAAGTGTGACTTTCAACTGTCCATATGGGGCCATCCTTCAAAGGAGCAATGTGATGAGATTCCAGCCAGACATAGGGCATCAGGATGGATCAGGCAAGTCCAAGGAGCAGATGAGGTCAGCACCACTGGTGTCTCAGGATCGACATGTAACTCAACAGAGAGGGACAGACAGAGGGAAGAGACGGGGGGGGGGGGGGCACATGTTGTTAGGTATGCCCAATGTCACCTAAAGAGTACAAACAGTATACATTTTGCACTGAGTGCAAGCAGGGACTTTGGCAAGACTAACTATGACAGTGTAACTACAAGGAGAGAGCAAGAAGGTAACAAAGACATGAGGGAGTCCTGGGACATAAAGCAGCCAGCCACTATATCAACCAACCCAAGTGAGCGAATGAGAGTGTGGGGGGGTCAACAGCATCCATACATCCCAGTTTACTGAAATGCTCTATGCCTGAGGACCCTCCAGATCTACTCCTTTACCTCTTACACAACTGTAAAAGTCCTAAGGAAGGGTGGAGCACAGAGGATGGCAGGACAGAGATCAGGTTCAACAAAACTCTTTTATTTTCCACTTTTCAGTGTATCTACTTTCCATTCTCCCAGCCACGCACACACGCGCGCACACACACAAGGCGTCTGGTTGGGGAGAGACGATCTGCTCTCTGCTCTCCCTCCTTATATAGGGCGCGGTCACTGGGAAGACACACACACACACAAACACAGGTTAATTGACATCAGGTGTAGTGATTCTGCCACTTACCTTCCCTGACTCCGCCCTCCTGTCACAGACCGGCGCTTGACCACGCCCCCGCTGCCACATACCCCCACCGCCCGACTCAGGCCGGGCGGCCGTCCGGCCTGCAGCCGCCTCCCCCCCGCCCCCTTGACGGGAGAGGATGTCCACCACGACCCTCTGCGCCCCTGGCCTGTGGACCACCTTGAAATTAAAGGGTTGGAGTGCCAGATACCAACGGGTGATCTGCGCGTTGGCATCCTTCATGCGGTGGAGCCACTTATCCCAATTACGTGCGTCCTCACTTACTAATTTTTTAAATGATATTCTTGAGGGTGGGTGCGATTGAACCGTTCCACCAAACCATCCATTTGTGGGTGATACACGCTGGTGCGGATCGGCTTAATCCCCAATAACCCATACAGTTCGCGTAGTGTCCGTGACATAAATGTGGTGCCTTGATCAGTCAGAATCTCTTTCGGGATTCCAACTCGGGAGATAACGCGGAAGAGCGCCTCCGCAATACTGCGTGCTGAGATATTGCGCAGAGGCACTGCTTCCGGGTATCGCGTTGCATAGTCCACCAGAACTAATATAAAGCGGTACCCTCGTGCTGACCGATCTAATGGCCCGACGAGATCCATCCCAATCCTTTAGAACGGGGTCTCGATTAATGGTAGAGGGCGCAAAGGCGCCTTTGGAATGGCCGCTGGATTTACTAACTGGCATTCGCGGCACGCTGTACACCACCTACGGACATTGCCACGAATCCCCGGCCAATAGAATCGGGCCATTATTCGGGCTAGTGTCTTATCCTGCCCTAAGTGTCCAGCCGTGGGATTAAAGTGAGCCGCCTGGAATACTAATTCCCGGCAGCTCTTTGGAATTAAAAGTTGCGTGACTCGCTCTTTAGTTTGAGTGTCCTGCGTCACTCGGTATAACCTATCCTTCATAATTGCAAAGTAGGGGAAGGACGGGGTGGTGTTCAGCTGGAGCGTTTGACCATCGATTACTCTCACTTGGTCAAACGCATGCCGCAGAGTCTCATCTCGCGACTGCTCTAATGGGAAATCTGCGAGGGATTCCCCAACAGAGAGAGGAGGGGCCGGCGGCTCCTCACTCTGACGCGGAGATGATGTAGACGGCTCTGTGACAGCTGCTCCCACCAAAGCGACACCGGGACCTCCCCCTGTTAAACGGCAGGACCCACTCTTTACTAAGTGTGTCATTAAATCCCGAAATCCCGGCCAATCAGTCCCCAAAATTAAAGAGTGGGTAAGGCGAGGATTAACCGCCGCCTTCACTATAACTTTTTCCCCTCTGAAAAAAATGTGGACCGACACCAAAGGGTAGCTGTGAACGTCCCCGTGCACACACAACACCTTCACCCCCTGTGCTCCCCCCAATGCCTCGTTTTGCACCAGGCTTTGGTGAATTGAAGTCTGATTATAACCAGAATCCACCAACGCCTGATATGTATCCCCTTGGATACTCCCCGGTATGCGATATGCTCCGGCCCGATCGAGGGCGGCTTCTGGCTTGTCAGGGATCCGAACCACCGTGCCCACCTCCATTGCCATGCACTGCTGTTGGAGGTGGCCCGGTTCCCCGCAGCGCCAGCAAACCGGCCCGGGCTTCCTCTCTGCACTGGTGTTCGGGGGCTCACTCACCTGAGGGGGGGGGAGAGACGGACACAGAAGGGAGAAACGGGAGGGCACCGCAGGTGCGGCGGGCCGGCTGGGGTGGTGCCGGCCCCCGCCTCCGCAGTGGGGGAATGGGGCGAGGATGGGACACAGGAGGAGGGGGAGAGAGAGAGAGAGAGAGAAGAGGAGAGAAGAGAAGAGGCTGTCTGCTGTCCTGCCGCCGGAACAGCCACCAAATGGTCCTCCGCCAGCTCGATGGCCTGATCCAGCGACGCCGGGCGGTGGCACTGGACCCACTCCGTGGTTCCTGTGGGCAATCGCATGACAAACTGCTCCAGCACCACCTGATTGACGATCTCCTCGGTGTCGCGGTTGTTGGCCCTCAGCCACCGCCAGCAGGCGTCCCAGAGTTGCTGGCCAATCGCGAACAGCCAGCCGACTTCCTCCAAGCGCGGAAGCGCTGGCGCTGCTGTTCAGGGGTGCGCCCCACACGCTGGAGGATGGCCCGGCGAAGGTCCGCGTAGGCCAGCTGGCGGTCAGCGGGGAGCTGTAGAGCGGCCAGCTGCGCCTCTCCCGTCAGCAGGGGGAGGAGGCGCGCTGCGCGCTGATCCATTGGCCACCCCGAGGTCTCCGCGACTTGCTCAAAGAGCGTGATGAAAGCCTCGGGGTCATCCTGCGGGCCCATCTTTGTCAGGGTGAGGGGGGACAGGCCCGCGGTGGAAGCGTCGGTTGTCCCTGCCGACGCGAGGAGGTGCCGGAACGCCCGTTGGTCCTCTTGCTGGGCCAACACCAGGGCCTCAAAGCGCTGCTCCTGCTCCTTACGGAGCGTGACTAGTGCCTGGTGCTGGCTTTGCTGGGCCGTGGCGAGGGCGTGGACCAGGTCGGCGAACGGGGAAGACTCCATGGGGCGGTTCGTCGTTGGTGTTCCAGTCCTGGGTTTCAGCACCACTGTAAAAGTCCTAAGGAAGGGTGGAGCACAGAGGACAGCAGGACAGAGATCAGGTTCAACAAAACTTTTATTTTCCACTTTTCAGTGTATCTACTTTCCACTCTCCCAGCCACGCACACACGCGCACACACACAAGGCGTCTGGTTGGGGAGAGACTCTCTGCTCTCCCTCCTTATATAGGGCACGGTCACTGAGAAGACACACACACAAACATAGGTTAATTGACGTCAGGTGTAGTGATTCTGCCACTTACCTTCCCTGACTCCGCCCTCCTGTCACAGACCGGCGTTTGACCACGCCCCTGCTGCCACAACAACCATTAACAAAAGGCTTGACTAAAATGTTATGTTTTCAGCTTAGACTTAAACACTGAGACTGTGTCTGAGTCCTGAACACTACTTGGAAGGCTGTTCCATAACTGTGGGGCTTTGTAAGAAAAGGCTCTGTCCCCTGATGTAGCCTTCACTATACAAGGTACCAGCAGATAGTCTGCACCTTTTGATCTAAGTAGGCATGGCGGGTCATAAAGGACCAGAAGTTCGCTCTGGTACTGTGGCGCAAGACCATTCAGTGCTTTAAAGGTCAATAGTCGTATTTTATAATCAATATGAAATTTGATTGGTAGCCAGTGCAGTGTGGATAAGATAGGGGTGATGTGGTCATATCTTCTAGTTCTAGTAAGGACTCTTGCTGCTTAGAGACACAGAGACATCACCAAGTATACTGTTCAAGTTCTCAATCAAAGCTTAAGTAATCACCAACAATCACATCCAGATCACCTGTAAATGAAACACCAGGGTTAATTTTGGTCCAAGGGATTGGGAATGGTCGGCCCATAATTACTTCAAAAGGAGACAGTTTGGATCTCAAATTGGGAATCAATCTAATTTCACAAAGGATGTACAGTAGAAGGTTAAATCAGCCTCAGTAGCTTGAGTCTGTAGAAAACCTATGTCTAGTCTGTCATGAAACAAAGAAAAATGAGAAAACATTGAATAAATGAGTAATGCAGAAAAATTTGGGCAAGGTTTGCCCTCTTTGGCTGCCCAGACAGCAACTTGCTCTGTTAAGTGGTTCCCACTGGCCTCAGTCGAGTCACCAGAATCATGACCTTTGATTTTGATGATGGACAATTATTTGTGGTAGGAAGAATGCTTCTAAAAGATCTGTGACAAGAGAGGTATGTGATATAGGCTTACCATCAGTGGCCTTAAAGCCATGTGAATGCCAAATTTTCTAAAAAATCATGAGCTACCCCAAAGGCAAAACAGGAATCTGTATCAATAGAATATCCACACAAAAAAAACCTAAATCATTAGGTAGTGAAAGTTCATTATGTCTACCTATTGAAACTATTCTTTAAATTCGTTTCTTAAGACAAGGATTTTTTAAGATGTTACCTTGACAGTTTCGGCGATAAACTTCCGCCTAAGTTTATCGTTTAGGTGGAAGTTTATCGCCGAAACTGTCAAGGTAACATCTTAAAAAATCCTTGTCTTAAGAAACGAATTTAAAGAATAAATCATTAGGTTTTGAACAAGAGCTGTCAACAAACACGTGCACACCATGCTCAGTGACGAGGTGGAGGTAATTCCATCTATACAGTCATGTTCCAACCATGCTGGATCTGGGCTGTACCTGCAGGATGACAACATGCCATGTAACAAAAGAGCTGGGGTATTAGCTGACATGACAGGCTTGATAAACAAGTTCTGGATGGCACACAAAATAGACTCATAACCAGATCACTGCTGAGCATGTTGTGTCTGAATAGTTTAAAATTGAGCGTACCTGATGTAATGCATGTAAAACCAGAAGGTGAGAATGGCAGACTGGAGTCAGGCAGACCCAGTGCTGGAGCTGATGTGACAGCCGATGATAATTCAGATAACAGAATGAGTACATCATTTCAGAAGTCCATACAATGTCATTTGGCTGCTCTTTGAGGCAGGACTTTCTCAGGATCTTGTCATGATGAGAACAGTCTGGAATGTACTGATGACAATTGTTAATGAGTCCAAGATAGTACAGCATGGCAGTCTTATTCAAGGGAGGAGCCACCTTGAGTATCACAGAGAGTCAATCAGATGAGAGACTATGCTCACCTCGAGAGATTTCAAAACCGAGGTATCACAAGGGCTGACAGAACTGCAGCTTGGACCGTGAGGCTTTAAATCCACACCTTGCCAGGTACATGAGAAGAGCCAGAGAGCCTTGTTCACATTTGGGCTCGTCTTCAGCTGAGACCAGAATGTCGTCTGCATATTGGAGCAATGTGCAGCCATCAGGGAGAGTCAGAGAGTTCCGTGAGTCTCAAACAACAACAGAGAAGACTACGGAGTAGTCGATGAACCCTTGAGGTAGGTGGGTCAATGTACATTGTTGCTACTTAAAAGTAAAGGTAAATATGGGTTGAGTCTCAATACTCATGAGGATACTGAAAAATGCACTGCAAAGATCAGCAACAGTAAAATGGGTATGTTGACTAGGAATAGATAAAAAAATTGGAAACTATGTCTGGTACAGGAGAGCTGACATATATAACCAATTGACCAATGCATACACAGGAACAGATATTTTCAAACTGGCAGTGTATGGGGGGTTCCTGTACATGTCTGACCTCATTGGGGTGCGATGCCCAGAGAGTTTGAGGCAACTAATTCAAATCTGAGGAACAGAGACTTCAGCACATTTGTTGTCCTTCAGGTCATACCCAGAGAAAAAAGCAAAAGGGAGGTTATCAGGTGTGTACAGAACAGTACGGCCTTGTTCAAAAGAAATAGAGCTTAGTCAAAACATCACAACCTAATAGATTAAAAGGGGAGCTAGGAATAATAACAAAGTGATGAGCACATAACATAAGTTTACTGAAGTGATGTCTAAATTATAATGAATATGCTTTTGTAGAGTTCACTGTTTTATTCCTTTTTTTATATATATATGTAGTAATCCCCGATGTGGGTGGAGCACAGAAGCACGGCAGGCGAGAGTTTGTGTTTACACACACGCACTTTATTCAGCTTTCTTTCTTTCTTTCTTTCTTTCTTTCTTTCTTTCTTTCTTTCTTTCTTTCTTTCTTTCTTTCACTCGTTCATTCATTCACTCACTCACTCACGCACGCACGCACGCACATGTGTTATGGTCGGGGAGCGAATTCCTCTTCTCTCCTCTCCCCCTCCCTTTATACTCCATCCCTGCAACAAACACACACACACACACACACACACAAATTGACATCAGGTGTAATGACCTAGCCACTTACCTTCCCTGACCCCGCCCTCCATTCACAGACTGCTGCTTGGCCACGCCCCCACTGCCACATACCCCCACTGCCCGACTCAGGCCGGGGAGCCGTCCAGCCTGAAGCTGACTCCCCCCCTGACGGGACAGGAAGTCCGCCACCACCATCTGTGCCCCTGGCCTGTGGATCACCTCAAACTTAAATGGCTGGAGAGCGAGATACCAATGGGTGATCCGTGCATTGGCATCCTTCATGCGGTGGAGCCACTGGAGGGGTGCGTGGTCCGAACAGAGAGTGAAAGGGTGTCCCAGCAGGTAGTATCAGAGGGCGAGGACCGCCCACTTGATGGCGAGACACTCCTTTTCAATTGTGCTGTACTTGCTTTCACGCACCGACAGCTTTCGGCTGATGTACAGCACCGGGCGCTCCTCACCCTCCACCTCCTGGGACAGAACGGCCCCCAGCCCCCTATCCGATGCATCAGTCTGCGAAATAAAGGGGAGAGAGAAGTCAGGGGAGTGTAAAAGTGGCCCCCCACACAGTGCAGCTTTTACCTCAGAGAAGGCCTGTTGGCATTGCTCCATCCACTGGACCGGATCTGGAGCCCCCTTTTTAGTGAGGTCGGTTAGCGGGCTGGTGACGTCCGAATAGTTAGGTATAAACCTACGATAATAGCCAGCCAGCCCCAAGAACCGCCTCACCTCCTTTTTGGTCTTGGGCCTCGGGCAGGCCGCAATCGCTGCAGTCTTGTTAATTTGGGGACGCACCTGCCCATGACCTAAGTGGAACCCCAGATACCGTACTTCCACCCGCCCAATTGCACACTTTTTCGGGTTAGCTGTGAGGCCCGCTCACCTCAGCGACTTTAGAACAGCCCTCAGGTGTTCCAAGTGCCACGGCCAATCATGACTGTAGATTATTATGTCATCTAGATAGGCGGCCGCGTAGGCAGCATGAAGGTGGAAGACCCTGTCCATAAGCCGCTGGAATGTAGCGGGTGCCCCAAATAACCCAAAGGGGAGCGTGACAAATTGGTGTAAACCAAACGGTGTGGAAAAGGCCGTTTTCTCTCGGGATAGAGGAGTCAAGGGGATCTGCCAATATCCCTTGGTTAGATCCAGTGTCGAATAAAAGCGAGCAGCACCTAACCGATCAAGCAACTCATCAATGCGAGGCATTGGGTATGCATCAAATTTAGACACCGCATTGACCTTTCTATAGTCCACACAGAACCGGACTGACCCATCAGTCTTGGGAACCAGGACCACTGGGCTGCTCCAGTCACTGTGGGACTCCTCGATTATGCCCATTTCGAACATGGCCTTGAGTTCATCCTGAACCACCTTTTTCTTGTGTTTGGGCAAGCAGTAAGGGCGGCTACACACTACCACCCCCGGGGGCGTTTCGAGGTGGTGTTCTATGAGGTGGGTACGACCCGGAAGGGGCGAGAACACGTCGGAAAATTCCTTCTGCAACTTGGCTACCTCTATGAGTTGGGTCGGCGAGAGGTGGTCTCCATAAGGGACCGGAGTGGCCTGAGATGTTATCTTTTTTACCTCCAGCCCCAGCTCTGCCTTCTCTGGGACTACCGACGCCAATGCTACGGGGACCCCCTCATTCCAGCGTTTTAAAAGGTTAAGGTGGTAGACTTGCAGTGCCCTGCCCCTATCCATTCGCTTTACCTCATAGTCGACGTCCCCGACTCACTGTGTGACCTCGAAGGGCCCTTGCCACTTGGCAACTAATTTAGAACTCGACGTGGGCAATAATATGAGTACTTTTTCTCCCAGCATGAATTCTCTAAGGCGTGTGCCCCTGTCATACAGCCAGCTTTGACATTCTTGTGCCTGCCGTAAATTCTCCTGGGTTAATTGCGTGAGGGTGTGGAGTTTTGCGCGCAGGTCAAGAACGTACTGGATTTAATTTTTACTCGGTGAAAGTCCCTCCTCCCAATTTTCCCGCAGCACATCCAGAATGCCACGCGGCTTACGCCCATATAATAATTCGAAGGGAGAAAACCCTGTGGAGGCTTGCGGGACCTCTCGTACTGCGAACAACAGGGGTTCGAGCCACTTATCCCAATTATGCGCATCTTCACTAACGAATTTCCGGATTATGTTTTTGAGTGTCTGGTTGAATCGCTCGACTTATCCATCCGTTTGTGGGTGATAGACACTGGTGCGGATAGACTTTATCACCAGTAACCCATACAGCTCGCACAGTGTGCATGACATAAATGAGGTGCCTTGGTCTGTCAGGATTTCTTTCGGAATCCCGACCCAGGAGATAATGCGGAAGAGTGCTTCCACAATACTGTGTGCTGAGATATTGTGGAGAGGCACTGCCTCCAGATATCGCGTTGCATAGTCCACTAGAACTAAAATAAAGCGATATCCCCATGCTGACCGATCTAATGGCCCGACGAGATCCATCCCAATTCGCTCAAATGGGGTCTCGATTAGAGGAAGAGGGCGCAATGGTGCTTTTGGAGTGGCCACGGGATTTACTAATTGGCATTCACGGCACGTCGCACACCACCGACGGACATCCCCGCGAATCCCTGGCCAATAGAACTGGGCCATTATTCAGGCTAGTGTTTTGTCTTGCCCCAAGTGTCCGGCCATGGGATTAAAGTGAGCCACATGGAATACGAGTTCCCTACGGCTCTTTGGGATTAACAACTGGGTTACTCGTTCCTTAGTTTGAGTGTCCTGCGTCACTCGGTACAATCTATCTTTAATAATGGCAAAATAGGGGAAGGTTGGTGCCGCGCTTGGCTGAAGAGTTTGACCATCAATTACTCTCACTTGGTCAAACGCATGCCGCAGAGTCTCGTCTCGTGACTGCTCTAACTGGAAATCCCCAAGGGACTCCCCGAGAGAGGGAGGAGGAGTGGGGTGCTCCTCACTCTGATGCGGTGTTGACGCAGACAGCTCTGTGACAGCTTCTCCAGCCAATGCCACACCAGGATCTTCCTATGACCTACTAGGGCAGGACCCATTACATGTTAAATACTCCATTAATTCTTTAAATCCCAGCCAATCAGTACCCAAGATCAACGAGTGGGTAAGGCGAGGATTAACCACCGCCTTCATTTTATGCGTTTGACCCCGGAATAGAATCTGGACCGACACTAGAGGGTAATGGTGAACATCCCCGTGCACACACAACACTTTCACAGTTTCACATTGCTCCCCCCAATGCCTCACCTTGCACCAGGCGTTGGTGAATTGAGGTCTGATTGCAACCGGAATCCACCAAAGCGTGATATGTATCCTCTTGAATACTCACCGGTACATGATACATTCCGGCCCGATCGGGGGCGGTTTCTGGCGCGTCGGGGATCCGGATGACAGCCCCCACCTCCCTTGCGGGGCTCTGACTCGGGAGACGCTCCAATTCCCCGCCGCGCCAGCACACCGGCCCAGGCTTTCCCTCTGCACTGGTGTTATGGGTGTCACTCACCTGAGGGGGAGACAACACAGACACAGAAGAGGGAGATGGGAGGACACCATGGGTGCAACGGGCTGGCTGGGGAGGAGCCAGCCACTGTCTCCGTGGCAGGGGAACAGGGTGGGGAGGGGGACAAGAGACAGGGGGGAAGAGAGAGAAGAGACTCGAGGGGAGACGCCTCGTCTGCCTGCCATCGGAGCCGCCTCCAGATGGTCCTCCGCCAGCTTGATGGCTCGTTCCAGCGACGCCGGGCAGTGACACTGGACCCATTCCGCCGTTCCTTCCGGAAGTTGAGAGATGAACTGCTCTAGTGCCACCAGATCGATGATCTCCTCTGCGTCACGGTCTTCCGCCCTCAGCCACCGCCGGCAGGCGTCCTGGAGTTGCTGGCCGAATGCAAACGACCAGCCGACCTCCTCCAGTGTCAGCATCCGGAAGCGCTGATGGTGTTGCTCCGGGGAGCGGACGAGCCACTGCAGGATGGCTTTCCTCAGGTCCATATAGACCAGCCGGCTGTCAGCAGGGAGCTGCTGCGCTGCGAGCTGCGCCTCGCCAGTCAGGAGCAGGAGGAGGCGCGCCGCGCGCTGCTCCAGCGGCCACCCCCACACCTCGGCTGCTTGCTCAAAGAAAGCGAGGAACGCTTCCGGATCGTCCTGCGGTCCCATCTTCGTGAGGATGGTGGCAGCAGTGGCCGGCGGCCCTGCTGACGTGAGCCGGTGCCGGAACACCTGGCGATCTTCCTGCTGGGCCAGCATCAAGGCTTCGAAGCGCTGCTGCTGCTCCTTCTGGAGGGTGATCAGCTCTTGATGCTGGTTCTGCTGGGCGGTAGCGAGGGCAAGGATGAGCTCTTTGAACAGGGAGGACTCCATGGGGTGGTTCCCTTCTGTGCGTCCCGGGTTTTGGCACCACTGTAGTAATCCCCGATGTGGGTGGAGCACAGAAGCACGGCAGGCGAGAGTTTGTGTTTACACAAACGCACTTTATTTGGCTTTTCAGCTTTCTTTCTTTCTTTCTTTCTTTCTTTCTTTCTTTCTTTCTTTCACTCACTCACTCACTCACTCACTCACTCACTCACGCATGCACGCACACATGTGTTATGGTCGGGGAGCGAATTCCTCTTCTCTCCTCTCCCCCTCCCTTTATACTCCATCCATGCAACAAACACACACACACACACACACACACAAATTGACATCAGGTGTAATGACCTAGCCACTTACCTTCCCTGACCCCGCCCTCCATTCACAGACTGCTGCTTGGCCACGCCCCCTCTGCCACAATATATTTCTTCTTTTTCTGAATATCAAGTACAATAACTGTTAATGCAGTGTTCTAGAGAGAAATCTAGTCGTTACTAGAATTTTTCATCTTCATATTAGAAACTCTTCGAAAACAAGATTGTATTTTAATTTTAGGAGAAAAACTGCTCAATATAACAATTTGAGCTCATGATATCCAGTGATGTAATACAAGATTACAACTTCAAATTCCATACCAAGTGTTGAGTCTTGCAGCTTATGCCATTGAGGGCACCTGCAGTGGAAATTCTCAAAACATGAGCATTTTCAGGAAGCAAGTTATTCAAAAAGATTATGAAAAGCATAGTGAAATGCTTACCATCTGAAGCATGCTCATTCCATGCAGTTTTGAAGTTGTTTAACACCTGTTACATGAGCGAGATCAGAAGCAGATTGAAATTTATTATTAACTGTTCAAACATTGCAGCTCGCTTAAAGTGGACAGTGTTTACTCCCCCCAGCAGGCAGAGTCAGCTCAGAGCCAGGACTGATAGTGCTGTGCTGAATAAAACTCAGAGATTTTTAACACGGGCGGCACGGTGGTGTAGTGGTTAGCGCTGTCGCCTCACAGCAAGAAGGTCCTGGGTTCGAGTCCCGGGGCCGGCGAGGGCCTTTCTGTGTGGAGTTTGCATGTTCTCCCCGTGTCCGCGTGGGTTTCCTCCGGGTGCTCCGGTTTCCCCCACAGTCCAAAGACATGCAGGTTAGGTTAACTGGTGACTCTAAATTGACCGTAGGTGTGAATGTGAGTGTGAATGGTTGTCTGTGTCTATGTGTCAGCCCTGTGATGACCTGGCGACTTGTCCAGGGTGTACCCCGCCTTTCGCCCGTAGTCAGCTGGGATAGGCTCCAGCTTGCCTGCGACCCTGTAGAAGGATAAAGCGGCTAGAGATAATGAGATGAGATTTTTAACACAGTGTGGCTGAAGGAGGCAGTGAAAGTCTGCACAAATGCATTTACAGATTTAGTCAACTTTACATTTTTTTAGTTACTCTTTTCTTTGTCAGTGTTATCAACCTTTTTCTTATGAGCACTGCCACAGTTGAATAAATATTACGTTCATTATGTCTTCTTCTTCAATCAAAATAATTAGTTTTCTTTTGTTTCAGACATGTAAAAGCTTTTTACCTTTACCTTTAATTGACAGATCACCTCAACTCTATAGACGACATCGGCTACATAAAATTCATGCACGAAGAGGAAACAGAAAAATCAATAGCGTTTTTGGACGTTAAAAAAAAAATTCATCATACAGACGACGGAGACATCAAAATAACAATCTACAGAAAACCGACACACACTGATCAATATCTGCTCTGGACGTCCGAACACCCCATCGCGCACACACTGTCAGTTGTCAGAACACTCTACGAACGTGCATCAATCATAACCGACCCCACAGAACGCTCAACAGAAGAACAACACATACGGCAAGCTCTGATCACATGTCAATATCCACCATGGGCCATACACAAAGGCGCACAACAAATGAAAACAAAAGAAAAGACACAGGAAAAAGGAAGAAAACAGACAACCCAAAAACAGGAAAGTAAAGCAGTAGTGACTCTACCGTATGTCAGAGGAGTTACAGAACAAATCCAAAGAGCCATGAAAAAACACAACATACAAACACCCGTGAAACCACACACCAAACTACGACAGCTACTAGTTCACCCTAAGGACAAAATCGACCAACACAGTAAATGTAATATCATATATGAAATACCATGCCTGTCATGCAATAAAACCTACATTGCGGAGACAGGAAGGAGTTTTAGTACACGAAAAAAGGAACATAAAAAGGAATGTGAAAAAGAAAACAGAACAGAGACAAACAAGAGCAATAAAAGAAAAAGCTATGCAAGAGAACCTGAAATCAGCAATAACGGACCACTGCAGAAGGGAAAATCATATAATGGATTGGGACAATGCTCAGATCATACAGCAAGAGAACAACAGATACCACCGTTGGATTAAGGAGTCAATAGAAATCAGAAAGCGTAGCCCAAGAACAATAAACAGGGATGAGGGGGCATACGTGCTCTCCCACACCTGGAGCGCCGTCCTGAGGGGGCAACACTGACAACAGGAGGTGTGACTGACCTGTCAATATTGACAGGGAGGTCACACCTCCATAACATCAGCTGATTATAAAGGCACGTCACACACCAACATCCGGGTGACCCTCTGATGAAGACGGAAGTTACACCGTCGAAACATGTCAGGTAAAGGTAAAAAGCTTTTACATGTCTGAAACAAAAGAAAACTAATTATTTTGACTGCCACAGTTGCTTATTATTTATCATTAAACTAAGGCTTAACAAATAGTTCTCAACAAAAGTTTACCCAGGTTAAGTTGACCGTCTGTCCATCCGACCAAATTATCAATGAATGGTTCCACAAAATAACCTTATCCATGAATTAATTGGAATCCTATATTTGTTCTTAGACTGACCACTTCCACCCATTTTGACACACACAAAATACAACACAGACAAAAGACAAAGCACAAAGGAGGATAATTTCCAAGGCAAAGTGAGGTAAAATTTCAAGAAATTATAAAATTGGGAAATAATTCTCAGTGGCGGCACGGTGGTGTAGTGGTTAGCACTGTCGCCTCACAGCAAGAAGGTCCGGGTTCGAGTCCCGTGGCTGGCGAGGGCCTTTCTGTGTGGAGTTTGCATGTTCTCCCTGTGTCCACGTGGGTTTCCTCCGGGTGCTCCGGTTTCCCCTACAGTCCAAAGACATGCAGGTTAGGTTAACTGGTGACTCTAAATTGACCGTAGGTGTGAATGGTTGTCTGTGTCTATGTGTCAGCCCTGTGATAACCTGGCGACTTGTCCAGGGTGTACCCCGCCTTTCGCCCGTAGTCAGCTGGGATAGGCTCCAGCTTGCCTGCGACCCTGTAGAACAGGATAAAGCGGCTAGAGATAATGAGATGAGATAATTCTCAGCTTAGAGTGTATAGACCTATCAACCTGTCTCTGGGAACACCACTGAGACCATATCCACACACTATATGGCAGCTTTAGAATATACGTGGCTGAGTAAGACACAACGACCTTCTTATTCCCTGAAACACTCAGAGGTAAGGATGACTTGGACAAATCAGAAAATCAGAGGAATCAAGATCAGACAGATCAAATCACAGTCTCTTCCAGTCAGCCCTAGGAAGCACCATAGGATTATTTATATGATACACGCACATGTGCGACTGGGATAACCAAAACCTACCATCCAATCGGCCCTACGAATGGGATAACCAAAAACTTACCATCCAATCGGCCCTGCAGCTGGGATAACCAAAAACTACCATCCAGTTGGCCCTGCAGCTGGGATAACCAAAAACTACCATCCAGTCTGCCCTAGGAAATGCCATAGAACTATTTACTAGTGCATCTCAAAAAATTAGAATACCATGAAAAAGTTCCTTTTTTTCATAATTTAATTCAAAAAGGTAAACTTTCATATATTCTATATTCATTACATGTAAAGTGAAATATATTTAAAGCCTTTTTTGTTTTAATTTTGATGATTATGGCTTATAGCTCATGAAAATCAGAAATCCAGTATCTCAAATCATTAGAATATTCCCTAAGATCAATAAAAAAAAAGGATTTACAATACAGAAATGTCCAACTTCTGAAAAGTATATTCATTTATACACTCAATATAAATGAATATTGGGGCTCCTTTACCATGAATTACTGTATCAATGTGGTGTGGCATGGAGGTGATCAGTCTGTGGCACGGCTGAGGTGTTATTGAAGCCCAGGTTGCTTTGATGTTGGCCTTCAGCATATCTGTATTTTTGGGTCGGGTGTTTCTCATCTTCCTCTTGACAATACCCCATAGATTCTCCATGGGGTTCAGGTCAGGCAAGTTGGCTGGCCAATCAAACACAGTAATATCATGGTCAGCAAACCATTTGGTAGTAGTTTTGGCACTGTGGGTAGGTGCCAAGTCCTGCTGGAAAAGGAAATCAGCATCTCCAAAAAAGCTCATCAGCAGATGGAAGCATGAAGTGCTCTAAAATCTCCTGGTAGATGGCTGTGTTGACTTTGGACTTGATAAAATACAGTGGACCAACACCAGCAGATGACACGGCACCCCAAATCATCACAGACTGTGGAAACTTCACACTGGGCTTCAAACACCTTGGATTCTGTGCCTCTCCACTCTTCCTCCAGACTCTAGAACCATGATTTCCAAATTAAATGCAAAATGTACTTTCATCTGAAAAGAGGACTTTGGACCACTGAGCAACAGTCCATTTCCTTCTCTCCTTAGCCCAGATAAGACACTTCTGACATTGTCTCTGGCTCATGAGTAGCTTGATATTAGGAATGCAAAAGTTGTATCCCCTTTCTTGAAGATGTCTGTTCGTGATGGGTCTTGATACACTGACACCAGCCTAAGTCCACTCCTTGTGAAGCTCTCCCAAGTTCTTGAATCAACTTTTCTTGACAATCCTCTCAAGACTGCGGCCATCCCTGTTGCTTGTGCACCTTTTCCAGCCACCCTTTTCAGCAGTGACCTTTTGTGGCTTACCCTCCTTGTGGAGGGCATCAATGATCATCTTCTCGACAACAGTCAAGTCAGCAGTCTTCGCCATGATTGTGGTTGTGTGTACTGAACTAGACTGAGAGATACACTGTGTTCATACTGTTTTACTCAAACTTGAAATGAAGTATTCTAATATTTTGAGGGTTTTTTAAAATGTTTTTGTACTGTATGCCATACTGATTAAAATTAAAATAGAAACATTTTAGTTTACGGTATGTGTAATGAGTCTATAATATATAACATTTTCACTTTCTTAAATAACTGATGGAAAATATTGAACTTTTTCACAATATTCTAATTTTTTGAGATGCACTAGTATCAACGTATGTATGTGACTGGGATAACCAAATTTCACATCTCCAGATGGAATAAGAGAACCCACTGTACTTGATGAAAAAAAACAATCTCTTTCCCTTCCATGTGAAAAGCCCAGATGAGCCCTCAGAAAACTATTAGGTTTTGATCTGTCTCTACCAAAGGAGGTTGAATTGACACAGTATGATCTAGGAATGTAGACCTCTGCTGCCTAAGAGTTTCTGCCTCACAGATATCCGGGAACAAACAGTCACTGACACAGACACAGCTGCTCAGAGATGTTTTTCAGTTCATTGTAGGACAAGCATGAGTATACATTCACATTTAAGAGTGTGTTGTAGCGATGTGATTGGATGATGTGACTGAAGCTAAGCTATCTACAGTGGAGATAGTGTACACACCCCATTAAAATATTTTTTTTACTTCAGACAAACCTGAGGCCACGATAAATTATTTAAAAACTTTTCCCACCTTTAATGTGACCTATAATCTGTACAATTCAATTGAAAAACAAACAAATCTGTTGGGGGGGGGGAACAAAAAATGTTCAATAAGCTGGTTACATACGTCTGCAAACCCTTAAACTAATACTTTGTTGAAGTACCTTTTGATTTAATTGCAGCATTCAGTCTTTTTGGGTAGGAGTCGATCAGCCTGCCACATCTAGACTTGGCAATATTTGCCCACTCTTCCTTGCAAAAGCGCTCCAAATCTGTCAGATTGTGAGAGCATCTCCTGTGCACAGCCCTCTTCAGGTCACCCCACAGATTTTCAATTGGATTTAGGTCTGGGCTCTGGCTGAGCCATTCTTTTGTTGATTTCGATGTATGCTTGGAGTCATTATCATGCTGAAAGATGAAATTCATCTTCAGCTTTCTAGCAGACACCTGAAGGCTTTGGGCCAAAATTGACTGGTATTTAGAACTTTTCATAATTCCCTCCACCTTGACTAAAGCCCCTGTTCCAGCTGAAGAAAAACAACCCAAAGCATGATGCTGCCACCATCATGCTTCACTGTGGGTATGGTGCTCTTTTGGTGATGTGCTGTGTTTTTGTGCCAAACATACCTTTTGGAATTGTGGCCAAAAAGTTCAACATTGGTTTTATCAGACCAGAACACGTTTTCCCACGTGTTTGGGAGAGTTGATGTATTTTTTTTTTTTGCAAAATTTAGCTGGGGGGCGGCATGGTGTAGTGGTTAGCGCTGTCGCCTCACAGCAAGAAGGTCCGGGTTCGAGCCCCGTGGCCGGCGAGGGCCTTTCCGTGCGGAGTTTGCATGTTCTCCCCGTGTCCGCGTGGGTTTCCTCCGGGTGCTCCGGTTTCCCCCACAGTCCAAAGACATGCAGGTTAGGTTAACTGGTGACTCTAAATTGACCGTAGGTGTGAATGTGAGTGTGAATGGTTGTCTGTGTCTATGTGTCAGCCCTGTGATGACCTGGCGACTTGTCCAGGGTGTACCCCGCCTTTCGCCCGTAGTCAGCTGGGATAGGCTCCAGCTCGCCTGCGACCCTGTAGAACAGGATAAAGCGGCTAGAGATAATGAGATGAGATGAACAGGAAATTTAGCTGGGCCTGGATGTTTTTCTGTGACCCTACCTCATAGTCCAGATACATGGAGAATACGGGAGATTGTTGTCACATGTAGTACACAACCAGTATTTGCCAGAAATTCCTGCAGCTCCTTCAGTGTTGCTGTAGGCCTCTTGGCAGCCTCCCTGACCAGTTTTCATCTTGTCTTTTCATCAATTTTGGAGGGATGTCCAGTTCTCGGTAATGTCACTGTTGTCCCTTATTTTCTCCACTTCTTGATGACTGTGTTCCATGGTATATCTAATGCCATGGAATTTTTTTTGTACCCTTTTCCTGACTGATACCTTTCAACAATGAGATCCCTTTAATGCTTTGTAAGCTCTCTGTGAACCATGGCTTTTGCTGGAGGATGCAATTGAGTAAATGTCTCAACTTTATTTGGGATTAATCAGAGTCATTTTAGTTGATGGCAGGTGTGTACCCAAAAAGACTGAATGCTGTAATTAAATCAAAAGGTGCTTCAACAAAGTATTAATTTAAGGGTGTGCACACTTATGCAACCAGCTTATTGTACATTTTTTATTTTTTGTTTTTCCCCCTAACAGATTTGTTTTTCAACTGAATTGTGCAGGTTACAGGCCACATTAAAGGTGGGAAAAGTTTTGAAATTATTTATCGTAGTCTCTTCTTAGGTTTTTCTGCTGTAAAAAAAAAATAATTTTAACAGGTTGTGTACACTTTTTACATCCACTGTATGTATAACGTAAATGGGTGATGAAGATTACATCACTGGTTTAGACTACACTACTTTATGAAAAAAGAGAGACGACATGTACCATTCCATCACGCATCAGGATCATAGTCTTAGTCTGAAAAAAAGAAATACATTACTGCTCAACATAACCTTCATGAAGCAAAGTGCAGAATGTGTGAGTGAAGATAAATCTCAAGGATGTAACCAACCAAAACAAGTAGCAATCAGAACAGTCTGCACCAGTTTCAAGCATACCAAACAAATATCTATCACTACTCTGTGTGGGAGGATTTAATATGCTACACACACTGCTCTCTTTACCTGTGTTTTTATCCTTTTTTTTTCGACAGAGGAAAACACAACAAAATGAAGAACAGACCTCCCTTCTCTCTCTATCTCACTCACACACACACACACACACACACACACACACACACACACTTGGGATTGTGCCTGTTATGCAGTCTTAAATCTGGATATGTGTATCATGAGGGGAGAGGGGCAGAGAGTGTCTGAATCCTCAGTATTATCATAGAACTATGCCTGCAGCTTGTTGCATGACATTTGGGGTTAATTGCATTTGGAGGTGTTGGAGGAAACGAGAATGTTCTCATGAGCTGTCTAGTCCTTTCCCCTGAGATCACTGACTTTGCCTAGCTCCCTGTGTATTTCCTTCTCAACTAAGTACAAATTGTAAATAAAAACGGAATGCAATGATGTGGAAGTTTCAAAATTCCATATTTTATTCAGAATAATTTGTTTTTCCCCCTAACAGATTTGTTTGTTTTTAAACGGAATTGTACAGGTTATAGGTCACATTAAAGGTGGGAAAAGCTTTGAATATCAGAAAAACCTATTATTTTTATGGGGTGTGTACACATTTTATATCCTGTGTGTGTGTGTGTGTGTGTGTGTGTGTGTGTGTGTGTGTGTGTGTGTGTGTGTGTGCGCGTGTGTGTAAATGATGTCACTTCCCCCTGGCGAAGACTCTGAATAGAGTTGAAAGCTTGGGTAAGCAAGTGTGTACAGTAAGTATCTGGTGTGACCTCCTTGTGCAGCAATAACTAAAATTAAATGTTTCCGGTAACTGTTGATCAGTCCTGCACACTGGCTTGGAGGAATTTTAGCCCATCCCTCTGTACAGAACAGCTTCAACTCTGGGATGTTGGTGGGTTTCCTCACATGAACTGCTCACTTCAGGTCCTTCCACAACATTTTGATTGGATTGCGGTCAGGACTTTGACTTGGCCATTCCAAAACATGAACTTTATTCTTCTTTAACCATTCTTTGGTAGAACGACTTGTGTGTTTAGGGTCGTTGTCTTGCTGCATGACCCACCTTCTCTTGAGATTCAGTTCATGGACAGATGTCCTGACATTTTCCTTTAGAATTTGCTGGTATAATTCAGAATTCATTGTTCCATCAATGATGGCAAGCCATCCTGGCCCAGATGCAGCAAAACAGGCCCAAAGCATGATACTACCACCACGTTTCACAGATGAGATAAGGTTCTTGTGCTGGAATGCAGTGTTTTTCTTTCTCCAAATATAATGCTTCTCATTTAAACCAAAAAGTTCTATTTTGGTCTCATCTGTCCACAAAACATTTTTCCAATAGCCTTCTGGCTTGTCCACATGATCTTTAGCAAACTGCAGATGAGCAGCAATGTTCTTTTTGGAGACCAATGGCTTTCTCCTTGCAACGCTGTCATGCACACTATTGTTGTTCAGTGTTCTCCTGATGGTGGACTCATGAGCATTAATATTAGCCAATGTGAGAGAGGCCTTCAGTTGCTTCAAAGTTACCCTGGAGTCCTTTGTGACCTCGCCAACTGTGGGTGCAATCAGTTAATTATTGAAATTAAGTGATCAATCTCATTAAATCAGTCTCATTAAATTTGAAGGTTAGTAATTAAAATGAATCAATCCCATTGAATCGTTTACTTTGACTCATTTGAATTGAATCATACCATAGAATCACTCATTTGAAGTGAATCATTCAGTGAATCATTCAGTGAATCATTTAGTGAATCGTTCAATGAATCATACCAATGAATCATTTAGTGAATCGTTCAATGAATCATTTAGTGAATCATACCAATGAATCATTTAGTGAATCATTTAGTGAATCATACCATTAATCCTGGTGCTTAATAATAAATTACCAAACAGCTAAATTATGGTATATTTCCAAATTATTACGATCACTTACCATATTACATAACTTATATGCACCTTTTTGAATTCTTTGAGAGATTGGGGACTTCATATATCGTTCACATAAATAAACACAGTTTGTTTAATAAATGAATTTATTATAACAAAGATAAAAATAATAAATCAATATATACAAGCAGTGAGGTGTGTATATACATGTGTGGTGTGGTGTGTGTGTGGCCTAGCTTGTTGCTAGCTAAAACCAAGGAATGTTATCTAAATAGAACAAAGGATTAGCTCTGTTGCTAATGTGTGCTTTTGTGTGTGTGTGTGAAGGACTTGACCATGTGTTTAGCCTCGTGTAGCTAACTACACGTGGTGGAGGCCTAGATTAGCCTTGTGTTGCTAGTGTGTTTGTGAAAGGCCCTATGGCCTAGCTAAAGTGTGTTTGTTAGGCCTGGTGAGGCCTACTGAGCACGTGTCGCTAAAGACAAAGGGAAGCTATCTAAAGTGTATCAGGCCTGGTCAGGCCTGTTGAGCACGTGTTTTCTCAGTAACAAAAAGATTCCACACTCATAACATTACCAAACTCACTGAAGCCTTGATAAGGTCAAAATGTATGATAAGGAAATTAAAATGTTAGTAAGCAAAGAAAAGCATGCGCAGCCTATGTATTAAACAATTGAGAGAACATAGAACCAAAATAAATAAACACGCTGCGTGTCTAACAGTGTAACAGATAAACCTGGGTTTAAATTCACACCATTTCAAATAAAAGCAAATTCCTAAGACTATCTTAATTATGCCCAAATGCCAAAATCTTACTTAATCCTGCCTTTAGCAAGATATGAAGAACTATTTGCCGGTGTAGTTTCGGGCCTCGCCGTGGGAGCACGTGAGCCGCTCGTGATGGAGGCGTAGAAAACTTTCGGGTCCAGCGGAGCACTTGGGTGGTTCCCGTGGAAAGCAGAGGATTCTTGGTCCGAACCTCAGTGTTTGTGAGGAAAAGTCTCTGATCAGAATAAGATGCACAACGCTTTTGAGTTAAAAAGGATTCAATCGCTTCTTAACTTTTAACTGCCTGGGCTGCAGTCGTGACGTCACTTCTAATACGGATAAACCGGTTGTAACTCAGGTTGAGTTTAAAGATCGCGCTATTCTGGACTTTTACCTTGGCCAGTGGTTAGGCACAGAACGCGCTGGATGGTGAATCTCGCAAGAAAGAAGTGTCTTCGGGTTTGAGAGCATCTCTTTATGCGTCTAGACTCATCGGAATCCGGACGCGAGAGACAAAATGGCGGAGCTTCCGCTTGGACTTATGCGCGCATGGCGGACTGATGTAGATGATCCCGCCCACGCGTGATGTAGGTCACGCGGAAGTTGCCTGGTAATTGTAGTTCTGACACAAGATGGCGGCATGATACCTACACCAACTATTACACGCCTTGCTCTTGGAGTGATCTTTGTTGGTTGACCACTCCTGGGGAGGGTAACAATGGTCTTGAATTTCCTCCATTTGTACACAATCTGTCTGACTGTGGATTGGTGGAGTCCAAACTCTTTAGAGATGGTTTTGTAACATTTTCCAGACTGATGAGCATTAATAATGCTTTTTCTGAGGTCCTCAGAAATCTCCTTTGTTTGTGCCATGATACACTTCCACAAATGTGTTGTGAAGATCAGACTTTGATAGATCCCTGTTCTTTAAATAAAACAGGGTGTCCACTCACACTTGATTGTCATCCCTTTGATTGAAAACACCTGACTCTAATTTCACCTTCAAATTAACGGCTAATCCTAGAGGTTCACATCCTTTTGCCACTCACAGATATGTAATATTGGATCATTTTCCTCAATAAATAAATGACCAAGTATAATATGTTTGTCTCATTTGTTTAACTGGGTTCTCTTGATCTACTTTTAGGACTTGTGTGAAAATCTGATGATGTTTTAGGTCATATTTATGCAGAAATGTAGAAAATTCTTGTGTATACACACACATACATACATACATACATACATTTTATTCATATATATATATATATATATATATATATAAAATAGGGGGGGCGGCACGGTGGTGTAGTGGTTAGCGCTGTCGCCTCACAGCAAGAAGGTCCTGGGTTCGAGCCCCGTGGCCGGCGAGGGCCCTTCTGTGCGGAGTTTGCATGTTCTCCCCGTGTCCGCGTGGGTTTCCTCCGGGTGCTTCGGTTTCCCCCACAGTCCAAAGACATGCAGGTTAGGTTAACTGGTGACTCTAAATTGACCGTAGGTGTGATTGTGAGTGTGAATGGTTGTCTGTGTCTATGTGTCAGCCCTGTGATGACCTGGCGACTTGTCCAGGGTGTACCCCGCCTTTCGCCCGTAGTCAGCTGAGATAGGCTCCAGCTTGCCTGCGACCCTGTAGAACAGGATAAAGCGGCTAGAGATAATGAGATGAGAGATATAAAATAGGTGGGTGGTTGGTGAGGTACAGATGAGGTTTTTCACCTGGAAAGCCACAGAATCTGTTCTGCTCCTCTCAGCATGTAGTGTTTACAGGGAAAAGTTCGGCTGAGTTACAAAGAGAAATGGAACATGGGATTTAGAGGAATTGTAACACTTTTTTAAAACTAGTTTTAATTTCACATCACAATTAGCTCTCAGGGGCGGCACGGTGGTGTGGTGGTTAGTGCTGTCGCCTCACAGCAAGAAGGTCCGGGTTCGAGCCCTGTGGCCGGCGAGGGCCTTTCTGTGCGTAGTTTACATGTTCTCCCCGTGTGCGCGTGGGTTTCCTCCGGGTGCTCCAGTTTCCCCCACAGTCCAAAGACATGCAGGTTAGGTTAACTGGTGACTCTAAATTGACCGTAGGTGTGAATGTGAGTGTGAATGGTTGTCTGTGTCTATGTGTCAGCCCTGTGATGACCTGGCGACTTGTCCAGGGTGTACCCTGCCTTTCACCCGTAGTCAGCTGGGATTGGCTCCAGCTTGTCTGCGACCCTGTAGAACAGGATAAAGCGGCTAGAGATAATGAGATGAGATGAGAATTAGCTCTCATCTCATTTACTGTATGCTTACCCAATTTCCAAGCTACAGTAGTATCTTATTCTTGTCATAAAATAACCCAAAACATTTAAAGACAGTGGTTTTCAGAAAATAAATAAATAAACAAACAAAAAATAAGTCTGCTAGACAGACAAAGATAAATTTATCTTGGGGTATGGGAGTCTCTCTTTGGGATGCAGTGGCTTTATTTTTATCATGGCATTTTTATCATGGCCAATGTACACTTTAGTATAGCCTACTCACAACATATCCTTGCTTTATCAGGCCACATTCTTTTCAATACAGCTTTATTCACCTATGCTGTCTTTTCACAAACACATCCAGAAAATCAAGATTTATGGCCCATGCCCTTCTTGACTCTACACTTAACACCCCCAAATTGCTCACTCATTGTATTTCTCAAGACAAATTTGATCAACTTTAGCACAGAAAAACTGTGCTCACATGATGCAGTGCTCACAGGTCATGCAAGTGCAATTTTGCACAAATTAATCATCTCATGGAACATTTCCCTCTATGGCTCAATGCCTGTTGCTGTGTGCCCTTAACATGGTCTGCCTCTGTTCTCTCATCCTCTCTTGCTGCCTTCGCAGGTTCCCCTGCAGAATCCTCTTCACTATCCCTTTGCTAGTGCTCCCCTGTCAGCTGTCTCCTCTGTATTAACTTTCTTCTTAACTCCTTCAGACATAATGTTATTGTATATTTATAATTGTATGCATAAATTTCCATAGCATTTTTCCTTGTGTCCGAAGGGGTTAAAGTAAGAAATATCTGTGGACTTTCTCTTCATTGTCTGCAAATTTGCATTGCATAGCAGCACAGTGACTAATCATGGCTTGTAAGCTAAGACTATATCACCCTACCAGCTAATGTTAGTTAGCTATCCCTCAGCTAGTTCATTAGCTGGGTAACTTAATTCGACACTGTCAAAAACACTGCGGCCAGTCAAGCCAGCCACCAGAGTTTTCTGAAAACATGCACCCCTTTTTACATATTGTATGACTTAATTACCCATTAGCAGTCTAGTGGCTCTCAACTCTGCAGTGACCAGAGACTTGGGCTGAGTTCAGCTGCTGCTCCTGCTGTCCATGAGTGTCAGTGAGTGAGTGCACCTGCAGCAGCAGGCCAGGGGGAGGGAAGGTCAGAGCGTGAGTGACTGATGGTCAAACATGGCTCTGCATTTGAACACATGATTGAAGCTTGCCCTCTCCTCTCTTCAAAGACTAAAAGGAGGTATAGTCACTTATATACAGCAGATCAGGAAGCAACTGTCTGGCTCAAGGACTTCACTAAAGAAATAAATATTATGCATATGCAACTGGTATGGCCAGGGGGAGCAAACTTATAGAAGTGACCGTGCCCCCCAGTGATGCCATTGCATATTTTAGATTCTTCAAAGTATCCACCATTTAACTTTACACTTTTTACACTATTGGCATTATCTTAACTAGTTCATGAGGTAGTCACCTGGAATGCTTTTCAATTACCGGATGTGCCTTGTCAAAAGTTAATTAGTGGACTCGTTTATTGCCTTCTTAATGCACTTGAGGTCATCAAACAGTAAATATTAAATAATGGTGGTGGACTGAGTCGTCGCAGATGACCAATCTCATTCTCCTGGTCATTTAGTGACTATGCCTGCAATGGCTGAGGAGTCCAATGCGCGAAGCACCCACGCATTGGCAGTCATCGCAGATGAAGTGATGGTGTGGGGGTGATGGGTTGAGGGCAGGGGCAGCAGCAGCATGATGCCTTCGCAGGCGTTTATCAGCCTGGTAGTCCTCTTTTCTTCAAAGGTTTTGCAGCCATCTTGGCAGATCTTGTGCCACTGGGCATGGTCTTGGGCCTTCCTTTCCCAAGATGAAGGATCGATGTTGTAGGCCTTCAGGGTGGCTTTCAGGATATCTTTGTAGTGCTTGCATTGTCCTCCTTGGGATCAGCTGCCTGATGCCAGTTCCCCAAGCATAAGGGCCTTTGGAATTCGCTCCTCTCCCATGCGCATGATGTGTCCTGACCATCACAGTTGAGCTCGGGTGATGAAGGCCTCCACGCTTGTGATGTTACAATGCTCTAAAACGGTGGTGTTCAGGACCTCGTCCTTCCATGTCAAGTTGAAGATCTTGCAAAGGTAGCACTGGTGAAATTGCTCCAACCTCTTTATGTGGCATCGGTATTGTGTCCACATTTCGCAGCTGTATAGTAATGTGCTTAGAACCACTGTCCTGTACACTTGAATTTATGTGCTCAGTCATATGCTGCGATCTGGCCAAAGGTGGTACTGGAGACGACCATAAGAAGAGCTAGGTTTGCTGATGCATGCGGTGATCTCGTCATCTATCTTTGCATTCTGTGCTAGGATTCCTCCAAGGTAGCAAAATTTCTCCACGGACTTCAGTGGTTCTCCATTCACAGTGATGGTTTGAGTAGGAGGTGATCCAGGTCCTAGTTGGTGCAGCACTTCGGTCTTGTTGATGCTGACCGTGAGTCCAAATCTGGTACATGTTCTTGAGAAGGCGTCAACGATGTGCTGAGTATCTTCGAAGGAATTAGCAATCAGAGCACAATCATCCACATACAGTAATTCACGGAATTCACGGCATGGAAGAGGTTCTGGTTTTTGCCTTCAGTCTCCTTAAGTTGAAGATGCTTCCATTGCTCCTGAAGCGAATCATTACTCCTGTGTCACACTTGCTGAAAGCAACATGCAGCATGGCAGAGAAGACAATGCTGAACAGCAAGGGAGCTATGACTCATCCTTGTTTGGTGCCATTGCTGACTTCAAAGGGAGCCGAGACCGAGCCATCATCAATTACACGACCAACCATGCCTTCGTGGAAGGATCAAATGATATTGGTGATTCGTGCTGGACATCCAGTTTTAGTGAGAACTTTCCAGAGGCCTTCTCAGTGGACAGAGTCAAAGGCTTTTGTCAGGTCTACAAAAACCATGAACAGTTCTCTGTTTTGTTCTACACACTTTTCTTGCACTTGTCTGGCTGAGAAGAGCATGTCTGTTGTGCCTTGCGAGGTGCGAAACCCACATTGGCTCGCTGGGATGACTTCATTGGCAATGGAGTTGGTGAGGCGATTGATGATGATTTTCTCAAGTATCTTGCCAGCTATGGAGAGGAGTGATATGCCTCTGTGGTTGTCACAGCTGTGTCAAGCTTCCGTTATTCTTGTAGAGGTGCATGATAAGTGCATCCTTGAAGTCTTGTGGAACAGACTCTTCCTCCCAGATTGAACCGAACAGGTCACACAGCTTAGTTGCTAAGAGGTCTCCTCCACTCTTGTAGATTTACACTTGTATCCCATCAGCGCCAACCGCTTTTCCTTTAGAGAGCTGTTCAATGGCCTTGATGGTTTCGGCTACTGTGGGAGGGTTGTTGAGTTCTTGATGCATGGGTCTCTGGGGAAGTTGTGAGATGGCATCGTCTGAGATGGTTGACACACGATTCAAGACTCCGTTGAAGTGTTCAGCCCATCGAGAAAGTATGCCAGCTTGGTCTTTGAGGGTTTGTCCATCAGCTGTGTATAGTGGTGTGCTAATTCGGGAGGTAGGTCCATACACAGCTTTCAGTCTGTCGTAAAAGGCCTTAATGTCTTTCCTGTCAGAGGCTGCTTGTAGATCAGCAGTTTGGTCTTGCCACCAATGATCTTTCATCTTTCTCAGTACAGTTTGTGCTTCTCTTTTCAGTCTGAGGTACATGTCTGTTTGTGATGTCCTCTCTGTGATATAGCTGATGTGAGCTTGGTGAAGATGATCCAGGAGGTTGTGGACGGTGGTGTCATTTTCATCAAACCAGTCATGGTGTGAGCATTTCGCAAAACCCAGTACTTCCTCTGCAGACTGATAAATAGCATCTCTTAGTGTCCTCCAATGTTCCTCCACTGATAGTCCTTCAGTGCTGATGTTGAGTGTGTTTTCAGTCTTCTCATGCAGTTGGAGGGACACTGATGGGGAGGAGAGTTTGCGAACGTCCAGCTTCTTGGTTGGTGCTGAGCGGACCCTGCATCATGGTGGCTTGAAGGAGAAGGCTACACAGGTGCGAAGGAGGCGATAGTCAGAGACGCAGGTCGAGCCCATTGCTCTGGTGAGGTGAACTTCTCTGACATCCCTCTGGCGGACTATGGCGATGTCGATTTGGTGCCAATGGCCTGAGCAAGGGTGCATCCAGGTAGTCTTTTTCGCAGTGCGCTGTTGGAATAGTGGGTTGGTGATAGTCAATTGGCATCGTGAGCAAATGGTTAGGAGGAGTGTGCCATTGGAGTTTTCTTTGCTGGTGCCATGGTGACCAATGACTTTGTCCCAGGCTATGTGGTCTCTGCCGACACAGGCATTGAAATCTCCAAGTAGGACAAGCTTGTCAGAGTGAGGGGTGGCTTGGATGAGATTGTCTAGTTCCTCGTAGAACTGCTCCTTTGTCTCATCGGTGTGAGCCATGGTGGGTGTATAGAGGCTGATTATGGTAACAACCACTATCAAGGTTTAGGCGAAGTGTCATCAGCTGCTCATTCACTCCATGTGGTACTGAGTCCAAGAGCTTGAGATTCTTGATGGCGAAGCCAATGCCAGCTTGCCTTGGTTCATTTTCAGGTCTTCCAGAGCAAAAGAAGGTGTATCCAGCTCTGTGTTCAGTGAGTTGTGAGCTTCCTGGTAGACAAGTTTCACTCAAAGCAGCAATGGCTATGTTGTAGCACAGAAGTTCTTGTGCCACGATGGCCGTTCTTCGTTCCATGCTGTTTGCATTGTCTTGCAGCATGTGGACATTCCACGCTGCCAGATTGATTGATTGATTGATTGATTGATTGATTGATTGATTGATGTGCTTCTGTTTCTACCACAGGAATGGATGACCAGACCACTATGGTCAACGGCCAAGTCGAGGTGGAACAAGCTTTGTTTGGGTGCTCTTTTATACCCCCCTTTCCGGTGGGAGAAGGCAGTGCTATTCCTAAATAGGGCTGCCTTGTCATCCTGGCAAGATACGAGCAGGGACGTTGTTCCGGGTCGTTCCCTGAATGACCATCACACCAGGACTGCCATACATGTGGATTCGTGACTAGAGGCTCCCAGGAGCATCCTCTCCCTGCCTCCGTTGCCACTTGTCCCTCACCATAGGACTTGAAAATGAAGGATGAGGATGAAGGATGAGGATGAAGATAAAATGGCAGGGAGAATTGCCGGCACAGTGATGGAGTAAAGTGGCAGTGGAGTGTGCAATCCCAGCATCACCCTCTCTTCCAGACACTCAGTAGTGGATACAGGTATGGGAGCCAAAACGTGCATCCACTGGGTGGTGGTGCAGCAGCTGGCCAGAATCTTCCTTCTGAGGACTGCCCTCAGAGTAGCTTGCAGTTACTGGGACTTGACTTTGGAGCTTCCTCCTCCTAGGATGGTTGCTAGACTGAGCTGAAGAGTCCATCCTATCCTTATTTGTCATTCGGGGTTTACTCCCCTAGCCTTTGCATAAGGATGCACAACCTACAAGGCAGCAGGTGGGTTTGATTTAGGAGTGTCCTTCTCCTAGCCTTTGACTCTAATGGCATATTCTACAAGGCAGCAGGGGGCTGACTGGTGAGTGTCAGGGTGTGTCCACACGCCGGTGGGCCTGCACAATGCATCTCTGGGGCTCAGACCTGCTCTGAGATCCCTCACAGTTCTGCGCTACCCATGGTGCACCACGAGGAGGCATTGTAAGAGTCTTGGTATGGCAGCCATAAAAAAAACATCAGGAGAGGGCTTACACATTCAGCCCCTCTTTTCGCTCGTGAAGTTAGATGGTGACTGCAGCTGGAAGCTGAATGACAAGCGCACACAGTTACAACACTACAGTGAGCAGACATCCTGTGCATAAGCACCACACCACATGTATATTCAATAATAAAAATATAGTAAATAGCCCTATTCCACAAATCTTGCATAGTTCTGGCAGGCCACAAAGTCAAGCTCAGCCCTCAATCCCAGCTACATCAGCTGACTACAGCTGATCTCAAGCCAGCCCACATCAGCTGTCAGCTCAGCATTCTATTAGCAAATCTCATATAGAGTGCCTTATGTAAGCTACTTTAACCTGCCTACCTTTGCTGCTTCCTCTGCAAGCCATTTTGCAACCCACCTCCACCCCAACTCCTCCCCTTTCATGCTGTCTGACTTTAATCAAAGTCATTTCTGTATCACTGATGCCTGCTCACAACCCAGTCCAGGCCACCTTCTTCCATTGCTCCATGGTCCAGTTCTGATGCTCACATGCCTATTGTATGCACTTTCCTTGGTGGACAGGAGTCAGCATAAGCGCCCTGACCAGTCTGCAGTTTGTCAGCCATACAAAGCAAGCTGTGATGCATTATGCATTCTAATATCTATTATAGCCAGCATTAACTTTCCAGCAATTGTGCAGGTGCTCTTCTGTGGTTCACTGATTTGTCCTTCCTTGGACCACTATCTAATAGATGATAATCACTGCATACCAGGAACACCCCCATGAGCTACAGTTTGAGATGTGTTGACCCAGTCACCTAATCATTGCATTTAGCCCTTGTCAAAGAGGCTAAGATCCCTAATCCATAGATTTTTGTTGCTGCCACCACCACCCCGCTTTAGCTGTTCCTTGCAGGCACATGGAAGGGCAGGGAGGTCCCCTAATCCATGCCATTTCTGCTGTTGCCACTATCCTTGCCTAGCCGTTCCATGTACACACATCGAAAGGCAGGGAGGTGCTTGCCCTGCCTCAAGGCTTTCCATGTAGGCATGTGGAAGGGCAGGGAGACCTCTTAGTCCATGCCATTTCCATTGATGCTGCCCTCCCTTCTTTAACCATTCCACGCAAGCACGTGGAAGGAAAGGGAGGTGCTCTCCCTGCCTCAAGGCTTTCCACATTGTTACATGGAAGGGCAGGGAGGTCCCAGAACAGAGCCTCCCATCAAATACGGTTTCAATGCAAAAAAATTGAAAACTGAATTTGAGGAGAAAATTACTTGATACTAGTGAAATTATCTTGCTGCATGGACAGATGTTTTTACTTGATAAGACATCTTAGAATAAGTTAGTTACAATCTGGAACTAGGTTTAATAATCTCAGAATTGGTGTCTTGTATTCTTCTAACAGGAAATGCTAGATCGTTTCAGCAATTTTCAAGATATTTTCACTTGCTAAGATCTCATTTTTTGCAGTGTTGTTGCGCATATATATAAATTAGAATATTGTGAAGTTCAATATTTTCCATCAGTTATTTAAGAAAGTGAAAATGTTATATATTATAGACTCATTACACATAAACTAAAATGTTTCAAGCATTTTCTATTTTAATTTTAATCAGTATGGCATACAGTACAAAAGCATAAAAAAATCTCGAAATATTAGAATATTTCATTTCGAGTTTGAGTAAAACAGTATGAACACAGTGTATCTCTCAGTCTAGTTCAGTACACACAACCACAATCATGGCGAAGACTGCTGACTTGACTGTTATCGAGAAGATGATCACTGATGCCCTCCTCAAGGAGGGTAAGCCACAAAAGGTCATTGCTGAAAAGGGTGGCTGGAAAAGATGCACAAGCAACAGGGATGGCCGCAGTCTTGAGAGGATTGTCAAGAAAAGTTGATTCAAGAACTTGGGAGAGCTTCACAAGGAGAGGACTGAGGCTGGTGTCAGTGTATCAAGACCCATCACGAACAGACATCTTCAAGAAAGGGGATACAACTTTTGCATTCCTAATATCAAGCTACTCCTGAGCCAAAGACAATGTCAGAATGTCTTATCTGGGCTAAGAAGAGAAAGAAATGGACTGTTGCTCAGTGGTCCAAAGTCCTCTTTTCAGATGAAAGTACATTTTGCATTTAATTTGGAAATCACGGTTCTAGAGTCCGGAGGAAGAGTGGAGAGGCACAGAATCCAAGGTGTTTGAAGCCCAGTGTGAAGTTTCCACAGTCTGTGATGATTTGGGGTGCCGTGTCATCTGCTGGTGTTGGTCCACTGTATTTTATCAAGTCCAAAGTCAACACAGCCATCTACCAGGAGATTTTAGAGCACTTCATGTTTCCATCTGCTGACGAGCTTTTTGGAGATGCTGATTTCCTTTTCCAGCAGGACTTAGCACCTACCCACAGTGCCAAAACTACTACCAAATGGTTTGCTGACCATGATATTACTGTGTTTGATTGGCCAGCCAACTTGCCTGACCTGAACCCCATAGAGAATCTATGGGGTATTGTCAAGAGGAAGATGAGAAACACCCGACCCAAAAATACAGATCCACTGAAGGCCACTATCAAAGCAACCTGGGCTTCAATAACACCTCAGCAGTGCCACAGACTGATCACTTCCATGCCACACACCGCATTGATACAGTAATTCATGGTAAAGGAGCCCCAACCAAGTATTGAGTGTATAAATGAATATACTTTTCAGAAGTTGGACATTTCTGTATTGTAAATCCTTTTTTGATTGATCTTAGGATCTTTGAATAATTCTAATAATTTGAGATACTGGATTTCTGATTTTCATGAGCTATAAGCCATAATCAAAATTAAAACAAAAAAGGCTTTAAATATTTCACTTTACATGTAATGAATATAAAATATATAAAAGTTTACCTTTTTGAATTAAATTATGAAAAAAGGAACTTTTTCATGGTATTCTAATTTTTTGAGATGCACTAGTGTGTGCGTGTGTATATATATATATATATATATATATATATATATATATATATATATATATAATAATGTGTGTGTGTGTGTGTGTGTGTTCGTTGACAAAAGTGGTTCTGACAGAACTGTAGTGATCCATATTATGTCAAGAACTGCTCAACTAAGTAAAGAAGAATGACAGTCCATCATTACTTTAAGACATGAAGTGTCTTTTAATCAATAATAATAAACAGAATCCATTGAATTAGGTGTGTCCAAACTTTTGATTGGTACTGTATACAGTACATTTCAGCACAGTGTCTTGTCTTTGTATTTCTCAGCTTGTTAAGAAGCCATGATAAGGAGCTTCTGGAGGAGAGGGTTAAGGGCCTTGCTCAAGGACTGAACAGTATGGTGGTGCTGTGACTTGAACCCCAAACTTCCAACATTTGTAATATATTATGCTCTGAGAGTAATTAATAATTATACAAATTTGAGAACACAGATTTAAACATTTCCTTGGTCTAATGAGCTTGTCATTAAGATATAGATAATACGGTTTTATTCTTCAATTTCCAATCACACAAAACTACTTTGCACCAGACAATGAACACATGCAAGTGCATTGTGATGTCAGTCAGTGAATGGACTCCTGGGGATTTGGGATTGGACAATAATCAGTCCAAGGTTCAAAAGTAATTTGTGAAGACACAACAGCTGTAAAATGTCTGTGCAAATGTGTTTATTAAAGTGTGATCTTTGGGGGGGAAAGGCAATCAAGGAAATCAAGGCAAAACCCCAATGCTTGGGTTTTCTTGCTTGGGTGCTTGAGTCAACATACTACCAGACAAAAATAGGCCAGAACTGAACAAGTAAATTGTGGCTGGGTATAATGTTTAGTATGGAAACAAGTCCATGATTTTTTTTTTTTTTGGCAAGTTCTAATACTGAAACCTTGAGTATCATTTGATACTGATCTAAAAATAATATCTTAGCAAGTCAAAGTATCTTGAATATACTGTCGGTGAATGTATCTAACATTACAGTACTGCAGTTCACAGATCATTTTGCTTATTCATGAACAAAATTGTTTTGAATCAGGCTTAATGATTTTGCATTTGTTCCTAAATAAACCACAGAGTTTTAACCCAAGCACTTTTAACTGAATTATTTGATCCGAAATGAACATGCTCAAACTACTCAAACATTCTGCGATGCTGTATGAAGAAACACAAAACTATCAACATGACTTGCAGTGTGAAGTATCTCATCAGCAGCTTGTATGCATGCTTTGTTAAATAGTGAGATGCTCACTATTGTGATGGTTACTTACCGTAGTTAGCTGCTGTTACTTATTGTTATCATCTTTAATTTATGTTGCTTTGATTTATGTTGCATACAAATAATTCTGCAATTATTACATATTCGGATCAGCTTCACACAGGGACTGCAAACAATTCCGTTTCCGGTTGAGAGTACGCTGTACGCATTCTGGCTGCCGCTTCTCACCGGAGCTTTTTATTTTTATTTATTTTCCCTTTTGTTTTTCTTTTTTGTGTTTGTTTGTTTGACTGTTTTGTCAGCTGGTTGTGGTGTAGCTCTGGACCCAGTTTTGGGCGTCGGTTCCCTCCAGGCTTTGGTGCACCGTGGGTGATCCCTGTGCTCCTTTCTATGGACTGTAGTGAGCTCGTTGCTCTTTTAACATTGTGGTCGTCCAGCGCTCTGTGCAGCAGTACAGTAGTTGGTGTGGGGTTCCGAGTGATGCTGCTCAGAGGTGTTGTTGCGGCTGTGCAGGTGGTTTGGGACATACCAGCGCTCTGTGTGGCGGTGCTTCTGTGCTCACTTTGTGGATCCATGGTGCGGTGTTCTGAGTGATTTGTATTTGTTACAATACAATCCACCGGCATCACCAGAGGTGGACAAAGTACCCAACTTCATTACTTAAGTCAAAGTACAGATCCCACTGGTCAAATGTAACTCTGATACAAGTGAATGTTGTACAGTCAAATTTTTACTTAAGTTAAAGTACTGAAGTATTTGCTTTTAAAAATACTTAAAGCAGATACGCAGATCCTTTATTTTTAAATAAATTTCTGAGTGGATAGTATCTCCATCCTTGACTCTTGTATGCTGCATAAATGGGAATTAAAAAGAAATATATATTTTTGAGAGTTAAAATCAACCCCAAAGTTGCCATTTGAGCTGCCCCGCTGAGCCAGCAAGCCCTGAGTGCGTGACATCACAGCAGTAACTGGCTTTAAGGCCAAGGCCTTTGACAGCTATAGACCAAAGTCATATCAATACCAATTTATGGTGAAAGTAAGAAATACCGTCACCGACTTGCTCAACTAAGACTGATTTGACTTCATTTATTGTGGGTTGACTCTAATTAAAACAGGATAGGTGTTATAACTTATGCAACATACATGTACATGCATGCATTTTCACTGATAAAACATAAAAGGCTAATTAAATAATCAGATGAACTGAGACAAACACATTCTGAAGCAAATTAAATAATATTATACTGGTAACTTAAACACACAATAAAAGTTACATGTATTAATCTAAATGCAGGTAAACAATGTATGTCGTTTTTGTTGTTTTGTATCCAAATAAGAGTCGGAGCTTACCCGTCTGTGTTCTCGCTTCTTGAAGGCCGATCTTGTGACTGATTTGTTTTGAAACAATCTGACTTTCAGTTGTTCATTCAGTTCTCCATTCAGTCGCTTCTTCCACATAAGGGCAAGATGGCAGCAATATCCAGCACAGAAATAAGATGGCTGCTCCACTCATTCTCCATTTTCTCCATTACTGAGTACTCCACCATTATTGCTCAGCTCAGGCAATTACTAAAACCCGGGATGGAACGGGATGTCACCGGTTTTAGCAACAACCGCGAGGAGGTCACTGCCCAAGCAATATGTTCCGTCCCGGGTTTTACCAACAACCCTCAGCTCACTCCGGGAGAATTGGTGCAACTGAACTCACTTTCCTTTAAATAAAATAAAATAAATACTTGTTTTCTTTTTCTTTAATTGTTGGTACTGCACCCCCTTTCAATACAGGCTTATAGCCAACGCTCCTCAACAGATCAGAGTTCTCGTATGAGTCTTCAGTAAAATGTGAAGAGCAGAGGAGAGACCACTTCGTAGCCGCCCAATGTGTCCGTGAACAACTCGCAAAACACGTCCAAATCTTTGCAGTTTGAACATTCTTGGGCCATGAATGCAACATAAATCCACCTTCTGTCATGTTGCTACACCGGTCAGCAACACATCTATGGGGCATGGTGATAAATTAGCTCAAAATGGAGGATCGGAGTTACAGTCAGCTCTGTGTTTTAGTATAGCGGAAATGGCGATGAGACCAATAGACTTCCTGCTGTGACGTTACAGACATTAAGGTCATTAACTCAGACCGCTACCTGTATGAATCACTTTAATCGTAAAAATTATTATATTAGATTTATTGTTAACGCTTAAAACTATTCCTATGCCATTCTTGAGGTCTTAAATTCAAAGGATTCTGGTGATAAAAGGGTGAAATATTTTTTAACCTCATTTTTAACCTCTTCGAGACTCTTGATATCTCTTCTCTTATATATTGGAAATATTGAACTTAACCCGGGACCTGATTTTAATGTTTTCCTGCTGACTCTATTGCATCTCTGGGGACTGTATGCTCATCATGTAAACTGTTGCAGACTCGGTTTATTTAATACAATGTTACAAACGCAAAGTTTGCCCCCTGTTGCAAATGACCTCCTTAATTTACCTCTAAACCTTATAACTCCGATTTCTCTACCCTTAACCTCTGATCCACATTCTGACACTGTCATTGTTAAAGCACGTAGAACATTGCGTCCTAGAAAAGTACCAACAACATGTCAGCTTGGAAGGGTCCGAGGTCTTAAAATCTGTCATTTAAACACACGAAGTCTAGCCCCTAAATTAGACGAAATTAAAATCTTGCTTGAGCAGTCTAAAGCTCATGTAATGGCAATTTCTGAAACATGGTTAACATCCAATATCCCTGACTCATTTCTTTCGATAGATAATTACACTTTGTACCGTAGAGACCGCACTGATAAAACTGGTGGCGGAGTCGCTATTTATATACATCAGAAATATGCGCACTCTATCTTACCGTTCAAAATGGAATCAGAGTCATTACAATTAGTTCTAAAATTAACTTCGCAACACGCGATTACAATTATTGTTACTTATAAACCCCCAAATGTCAATGCAACTGTCTACACAACGCAGCTTATGAGCATAATTAAATCAGTCACTACGAAAGAGCTCATTATAGTGGGTGATATTAATATGGATTGGCAGGATGGTTCCTCAAAACCGTTAAAAGCTGCAGCACTGAAGCTTGGTCTTCATCAATTAATTAAAGACCCCACCAGATATAGTAAAAGCCGTAGTTCAGTTTTGGATTTAATTTTGACAAATCAGCCTTCTAAATATGGAATATCTGGAGTAATAGACGCTGCGATTTCTGATCACTCACTCATTTTTGCTATAAGGAAAAATATTAAGCCCCCAAAAAGTCACACTCCTCAATTCTTAACAAAAATACCAAACTCTAAACTGCCCCAGTTTAATGATGAAATTAGTAACATCAACTGGGATTATGAGTTATCCTTGGATAACCCTGATCAAATTCTATCCCAATTTCACACCAAAATTGACACAGTACGTGAAAAGTTCACCACTGTTGTTAAATTGCATGTTCGACAGAGGAAACTACCATGGGTTAATTTAGAACTAGTACAGCTTCTTAAGCAAAAAGCTGCTTCTTTAAAAACTTATAGATTAAACAAAACAGCTGAAAGTAAAAATGATTTCATACTGATAAGAAATAAGTGTTCCGCTGAATTGCGTAAGGCAAAGGTGGCCTACTTTAAAGATCAAATAACTCAAGCTGCCTCTAATCCTAAAGCACTATGGCGGACACTTAAAACTATTACAGGAGACAATGTAAAGAATAAGAATACACATTTTCAGATTTCTTTTAATGGTACACTTATCTCTGATTCAGAAAAGATTGCAAGAGCTTTTAATGATTATTTTGTTACATCTGTGAAAGAACTTGCATCTAATTTTGCAACTCCCTCTCATCATATTGGTGTTTCTTCTTTAACACCTGATCAGTTCTCATTTGTTGAGATCACACAGGATGAACTGCTTAAAGTAATGAATTCCTTGAAAAACTCTCATTTTTGTGATATATGTGGTTTAAATACTAGCTTTCTGTTTACTCATGTTAGCACTTTCATACCTATGTTCCATCATCTTATAAATCTCTGTATTAGGTTCTCTATTTTTCCTTCTTATTGGAAAACTGCCCAAATCACTCCAATCTTTAAATCTGATGATCCCACTAGTATATCAAATTATAGACCCATATCAATCCTTCCAGTAATGTCCAAATTACTTGAAAAAATCCTCTGTAATCAACTAAGTTTTTACCTTGAAAATGGAAACTGGCTCAATGACTCCCAGCATGGTTTTCGTGCCAAGCGATCAACTATGACGGCACTATTATTATTTACAGAACACATTAGACACTCTTTAAACAAAGGCCATATAACTGGTGCTATTTTTATTGATTTCCGTAAAGCTTTTGATACTGTAAACCATCAGATTCTGTTGGACAAACTTATCTCATTTCAGTTATCTTCTTCTGTGATCTCAATGCTGTCTTCATATCTCACTAATAGGTCACAAGTTGTTAAGATTGGTCATGAAAGATCTGACTCTTTAGAGCAGGGGTGTCAAACCTGATCCATAAAGGGCCTTGTGGCTGCAGGTTTTCATTCCAGCCATGCAGCAGCACACCTGACTTGGCTCATTCAATCAACTGAACTGTCTTCACACAGTCAAATACTTGCAGCCACACCCACCCTTGATTAAAGGGTGGGTGTGTCAGTTGATTGAATAAGCCAAATCAGGGTGCTGCTGCATGGCTGGAATGAAAACCTGCAGCCACACGGCCCTTTATGGATCAGGTTTGACACCCCTGCTTTAGAGTGTAATATGGGTGTCCCCCAAGGTAGTATACTTGGTCCGTTACTTTTCCTGCTGTATATAAATGATCTTCCTTGCATTTGTAAATTCTCAAACTGTTTGTTGTATGCCGATGACACTGTTATTTTTCTTTCTGATTCTGACCCTAACATTATTAATTTAAAACTATTATCTGACCTTCAGCATCTTCATGATTGGCTGGAAACAAATCATTTAACCATCAACGTCAAGAAGACTGAATGTATGTATTTTTATTCCCAAAGGAAAAGCCTGTCCATCTCTGTCCCTATTACCCTTTCAAATCAAAACCTTGTGACCACAAAAACCTATAAATATCTTGGTGTGATCTTGGATTCACATCTTACTTACAGAGAACATACAATTAAGTTAGCAAGTAAAGTTAATCAGAAGCTATATGTTTATAGTAAGATCAGACCATATTTGTCACCCTCAGTATCACACACATATTTACACGCAATTATTCTTTCAACATTATCTTATTGTCTTCCTATTTGGTCTCTCACTACAAAAGAAATCACAGAACCAATTGCTAGATTATACAACAGAGCATTTAAGATCCACCATCAACTTCCTAGTTGGACACATCACTGTACTGCACTCACCCACTCAAATGCTCTCACTTTTCAGAACTACATTAACACCCATGCTATGACATTTTACTTTCAGCTACAATCAAACTGTCCCATAGCTAGTCTTGCTGTGTTCCTTCCAACAACTAACATGCAACAGGGGCGGACAACAAGATCAGTAACTAGGGCACTTCTTACAGTGCCAGCCTTTAGAAACACCTATGGCCAGTGATCATTTTTTCACACTTACACTAAAACATGGAATAATATTCCACACCACATCAGAATAATACCATCTATTACTCATTTTAAAAAGGCTTATATATTTCTTTTGCTGAATAGTTATACTTGTAACCACTAACACATCATATATACTTACATACACTGACATTATTCAAAACCTTAACTGATTTATGTCTGTGTAATATTGTTTTCTTTTGTTTACTTTTATCCTTGTCCCACGTTTTTGTTGCTGTTATTGTACTGTATTGTGGTGTTTATACTTGTCAGTCTGGTGTTGGTGTCTTGTACTCCTGTTGTTTTATGTGCTGCAGAACAGGAACCTGCTGAAAACCAGCTGAAGCTGAGCCAGGCCCTTTAAACTGTAACTGTCTGTTACTTTAAAAAATTCCTGTATAATAAATGAAATGAAATGAAAGGCATTTATAAATGAAAGTGAGGCCATGGCTCTGCGTATATGCTTTAAGTATTAAAAGTACATTTTCTGTCAATGCATCATTGTATTATTGCCACACCGCTTATAATACCTAATGCTGTTACCAAAGACAGAAATGTGAATTCACAAAATGAACACATGCTGTGCCATCATGGTGGTTTACCATTAACTAGCAAACTCTTTTCAAACTCAAAATCATATTGGGTAGCTAATGCTACTAGAAAAGAAAGATTTCTACATTCTGTTTATTTGGCAAGATTATGCTAAGCATAAGTTAATGTTATTCATATTAGCCTAACTCTGTTTTTACATGCTAACTAATGCCGCTTTTCCACTACAAACGCGGCTGAGCCGTGCCGTGCCGAGTCGAGCTGAGTCGAGCTGAGCGGGGCTGTTGGAGTTGCATTTCGACTACAACCGCGCTGAACCGTGCTGGCTGGAAGTGGGTGGACACATTGGGTGGAGTTAGCGAAAGTGGGTGGACGTCATGTGATGCCGTTAAGCAGCGCAAACAGTGACATCAGTGACAGTGGCGGAACAAGTCAGAGCCGGGCCGGGGGCGGGGCAAATGACCGGGCCCTTTATTAAAGCTTATCATAACATCATTTTAGGCTACAAAATGTCCGCAACTGCGGTGTTTACCAATTTCAACACTACCGGGTGCAACTATGTTATTTAGTACATCAAGTCCTTCAAACGAACATGTAACTCAGAAACAAAAAACATTAGGATACTGTACATGGCTCATAATAAAACATCAATAGCCTATACTGCGCACATTATTTGAAGGGCATACGAATGAGCGCTCAGAGGTTGCAACGCTGACAGGAAGAGTCAGAAATAAAAGGAGGGCGGTGCAAACCTCACTGAATGCACTGTGTTTACCAATTTCAACACTACGGGGTGCAACTATGTTAGTTTGTACATTAAATCCTTCAAACGAACATGTAACTCAGAAACAAAAAAAAACATTAGGCGACATACTGTACATGGCTCATAATAAAACATCAATAGCCTACTGCGCGCATTATTTGAAGGGCATACGACGAGCCTTGCGCTCCGCGAACTCGTCCACGATGCTCCGTGTCACTGATTCAGTGATCTTTTCAGCGGTAGTCTCACGACCCGAATAGTAAACAATAAACATGGAGGACATGGAGTCGTTAGTGTTGCTGGTCTCGGTGCTGTGGCTTGTTGTCACCGACAACGCGGACAGATACTGGCAAGAGCGTATAGATGAGGCGAGGCGCATAAGGCTTCAGAAATTCTCGTAATTCATAATTATTCTTCTTCCGGGTTTGCGGTGTTTACAGATCCCAGCGCGCTCGCGGGGCGTGTGTGGGCATGTGAGGACACTCCTCCTCACCAATCAGCGCACAGGGGAGTGTCTGCTCACGCCCCCAACCTCAGTCGGCACGGTTTGGCTCGCTTCAGCCCCACTCCAAAACGGTGCGAGTTTTAGGGGCTAAGCAGGGCTGAAGCGAGCTGAGTCGTGCTGGTTTTTGGTAGTCGAAACGCGAGCCGTGTCGGGCTGAAGTGAGCTGAAGCGAGCTGAAGTGAGCTGAAAAAGGGTAGTGGAAAAGGGCCATAACAGTGTCCAAGTTAACTAGCTATGTGTTAATGTTAGCCATGGACAAGGTTATGGCATCTTGGTGGGAAAATCCATAGAAAGTCATTTGACTAACCAGACTGCATGGCTATTGCAATGTTATCGCTAGCTCTAAAAGCACAGACAACTTCATTACAAGCGTTCTCTTGGAATACACATTTATATACCTCAATATGCTTCCGCAGGTCAGACGGCAAGTTTTTGTAGGCTGTGATGTGGTTTGTTTTCGGCAAACAAAGCAAACATTTAAAACTAAATGAATCTTTAATCCTTTCAGAAAGCTGAAACATGGGTTCTAGCTATAGCCACATGTGTGTGCATTCCCCAGAAGAACTGCCTCCTTCCATTCTGCCATCAACTGATCATGTTAAATAAAGCTGCTGAGAAATCACTGATCTTGATTTTATACAGTCTATCGACATGACCCTAGTGATTACTGATGGGCTGTCTCAGTGTCGCCTGCGAAAAAACCAATCACATTTTTGAAAAGAAAAGGAAAAAAAATCCACTTTCAAAGCTGCTTCATAGTAACGAGGACCTTGATAGAAATGTAGTGGAATAAAAAGTATGATGTACTGAAGTTAAAGTCATAAGTTTCCAAAGAAAATAATACTCAAGTAAAGTACAGATACTCAAAGTGTACTTAAGTACAGTACTCAAGTAAATGTACTTCGTTACTGTCCACCTCTGGGCATCGCAGTGGCTGTGCAGGTGGTGTGGGACTTATTTTCGTGTGCCTTTTGGTGGGACTGTGGTAGCTACACCACTGGAATGACATCCTGACCTTCTTTTGGTGGACTTTTCCCCTTAAGTGTAAAGTGACCTTGGGTATGAGACGTGCTATATAAATTCAACTGATAATTAGTTATACTTATTAATAATAAACTATCGAGACAACACAGAAGAAAAAAGGAAGCATAAACCAAATAAGGAAAATGGAAAGCCAAAGGGACAACAGAACAGGATTTGACAGGGACACAATCCTCTGTTTATGCACAGGTCATGACATTTCGAACCACCAAAAGACACAGAGGTGGATTTGAGTCTGGTTTTTGTATTTGCAGTTGCATAGACAGGAACTGAAGCAGCCATGTTTTCAAAGCAGGTACATTACTGAGTACACTGTAGTCAGTGCTTTTAGTGACTTTGACCGGGGCTGTTTTGTAAAGGTCAGTGGATGTTAATGGATTTGGACAGGAGCTCTTGATATCCTTGATCAGGCTCTCAGGAGCCTTGCGTTTGGGTTACATGAGTGCTCAGAACAATATCTGAGCTTACCCACCACTAGCAGTCTCAGATACACAAGAGTGAGGATTGTGCTTTCTAATAGAGATACATAACCTCCAGGAGTGGGCACCTTAGAAGAATGTGGTTGCTCACAGACTCTATTAACTGCAACATACATGTGTCACACTCTTTTACTTTATACTGTATTAGCTGTTTGTAACTATTTCAGACACTACTGTGGAGGTCGGGTATCAAACATAATTACAACTGTATCTTTGTGATTTTAGTCCTGTCCACATCTGTCAATTTTTGTGATTTCCCCCCACCCCCCTCTGGAAAGGTTACGCCATTTTGTTTACCTCCAAGAAAATGAGCTGTAGACATGACTCTAGGTAATATGTCCAATGGAAAATAACATAATACAATAGTTAAGAGCTAGCCTTGAAGTAATTAGCAAACACATTTCACATGTTTCTATTCCATCAAGTGGGTTATAATAATGTGCAAAGCACAATTTTATTAAGAAAGATATTGTGGTTATGAGACAAGAACCTAATTATTTTCCTCACCAGCACACACTGATTAATGACTCCAAAGAAAGATGCCCAAGTAAAAACAAAAGCTGCAAGCTTGTAGTTATTTTTGTGTAAATAATCAAAACAAATCTTAATATCAAACAAATATTAACCTGATTAATATTTAAAGCAAACAATAGTCTGATCACATCCATAGACAAAAGAATTATACATAATATATGGAGTAAAAGGAAAAAAGATATCCATAAAGGTTGCTGTATATTTCACAGTGCTCCATTTGTCTGTTTTACAGAGGCTCAGGCCAACGCTGCTCTCTATGAGTCCCCTTATGTGGAGCTGTCTGCGTCTCTGGACCATGGCACAGCAGAGCTTCTGGAGCTGGCTGTTCGGGCAGCACGAGGAGAAAGAATAGGGTCCTTTGGGGTTGTCGGGGCCGAGGGAGCAACGGGAGGTCGCTATGAGAGCCTGAGTACACGGGCTAAGCGATTCCTGTCCAACCTTGTACCACGCTATCCCCGAGAAAAAGAGCGTGATGTCGGAAAGTTCTTCAGGCAGAAATCTCGCTCTTGTCACGATCTTGGAGCTTTGTGAGTCATAGGTAGAGTGAGAGGGTGAAAAACAGAGACAAGGTAAGAGCAGGAGAAGAGTAATTGAAGAACCAAAGCCTACATAAGGGATTTCAATATATGAAGTAGTCTTGAAATAAGAAATACAGAAAGAAAATAAAAACCTTAATAGTTAAGGCCAGGTATAGCATTTGATACAGATAAAACTGTAGGCTTTTGACTGACAGAACTAATGTAGTTTGCATGCTTCACGATAAAAAATGTTTTGACTCAAATAGTATTGGCACTCCAGTTACTGTGAGTATTTGTGGTATCCTGCTATATTTGTGTATCTTTAACTAAATTGTTACAAGCTGCAGAAATTCAGCTCCAAATCCAGTACCCTGGGGAAATCAATTTTCTGTTCAAATGGTAGAATTAAACTTTTTTTCACAGGTTTTACAATCACATTACTGAATGTGCTACTGAACTTGTATGTATGAGAACTTGATAAATCCCCAAAAGTCTATTCTCCATTACTGAGAGGTGTATTAAATATGTATTAAATTAAATTTCAAAATCTTAAGATGGCTTTCTGTGCCATTATTTCAATATCAGCATCATGAAGCTTGATCAACAATCAGCACATTGACCATTTTTATGATGGGGTAAATGAGGAACTGGGAGGCAGGATTCACAATACAGGTGTGTTCTTTTATTCTTGTGCTATTTTCACTTTTCAGTGATTTTTACTTATAGTGCGTAGGAACACTAATATGTGTATACACACACTCTCACTCACACACACACACACACACACACACACACACACACACACACACACACACACACGTGGGGTGACACTGCTCTCTCTGGTTACTGGCCATCTGAAAGGCACACAGAGGCATACAAATAAACAGCCAGTAACTTGACACAGGGATAACGCATCATATGCTACCTGCTGATTCAACCTGACTCCCCACAGGAGTCAGTAGAGGAGAAGTAATCTGCCACCACCATCTGCACCCCCGGCCTGTGGACCACCTTGAACTTGAAGGGCTGAAGAGATAGATATCAATGAGCGATCTGCACATTGGCATCCTTCATGCAGTGGAGCCACTGGAGGGGGGCATGGTCAGAACAGAGGGTAAAAGGGTAGTACCGGAGAGTGAGGGCCGCCTACTTGATGGCCAGACACTCTCTCAATGGTGCTATACTTAGACTCTTGCATTGTGAGCTTGCAGCTGATGTACAGTACAGGACACTCCTCCCAATCCACCACCTAGGACAAAACAGCCCCTACCCCTCTGTCTGACAGGTCAGTCTGCAAAAGAAAAGGGAGAGAAAAGTCAGGAGGATGCAATAGCGGGCCCCCCCACAGAACCACTTTAACCTGTGCAAAAGCCCACTCACATGTCTCCGTCCCCTGGACTGGATCTGGTGCACCCTTTTTAGTGAAGTCAGTCAGTGGGCAGATGATGTTCAAAAAATTAGGCACAAACTGCCGATAATAACCAGCCAGCCTCAGGAACTGCCTCACCCCCTTTTTGGTCTTAATTCTTGGGCAGGACACAATCGCTGCAATCTTATCAATTTGGAGACATGCCTGCCCATGACCCAAGTAGAAGCCCAGATACCGTACTTCCACTTGCTTAATCACACACTTCATTGGGTTTGCTGTGAGTCCCACATGCCTCAGTGACCTTAGGACAGCCTTTAGATGTTGTAAATGCTGCTGCCAGTCATTACTATAAATAATAAGTCAGCATACGCCCTGTGGGGACAGAGGATTCTGTCCATGAGATGCTGAAACATCGCTGGGGCCCCAAACAATCCAAATGGAAGAGTGACAAATTGGTGTAAACCAAACAGAGTGGAAAAGGCTAACTTTTTTCACAGGATAATGGAGTCAAAAGGATCTGCAAATATCCCTTTGTTAGATCCAGTGTCAAATAAAAGTGAGCCGTGCCAAACCGATTGAGCAGTTCATTAATGCGAGGCAAATAAAATAAATAAAAATAAAAAAAATAAATTAAAATCTAGACACCACATTGATTTTTCTATTGTCTACACAGAATTGGACCATCCTTTTGGTCTTGGGAACTAAGACCACCAGGCTGCTCCAGTTGCTGTGCATCTCCTCAATTACCCCCATGTTAAGCATTGCATGGAGTTCATCCCAAGCCACATTTTTCTTGTGTTCGGGGAGCCAATATGGGCAGCTGCACACTACCACCCCTGCGGCAGTCTTTATGTCGTGCTCTGAGTTTCACACTACCAGGAAGGGGTGAAAACACATCACAGAATTCTTCCTGCAATCTTATAACCTGCATTATCTGGGACAGTGAGAGGTGGTGGTCTCCACAGGGGAGACTTTTGGAATTGCATCCGGTCCCAGCTCTGCTGTCTCAGGAACTACCATTGCCAGAGCCACAGGAACCCCCTCTCTTCACAGTTTCAGGAGATTGAGGTGATAAATTTAACACGCATCGCCCCTATCTGTGTGCCTGACTTCATAGTTAACTTTCCTAATTTGCTGTGTGCCCTCAAAAGGCCCTTGCCACTTGGTGAGTAATTTTGAGCTCAACATGGGCAGTGAACTGAGCACTGTATCTCCCAGTACAAATTCTCTTTGCTGTGTCCCTTTGTTGTACAGGTGGTATCAGCGTTCTTGTGCCTGTAGCAAATTCTCCTCTGTTATGTGACTCAGTGCGGGGAGTCTTGCTCTCAGGTCATGAATGGATGGAATTTCTTTTCTTTTTTTTTCAGAAGTTCCTTTCTCCCAATTTTCGTTAATGACATTCAAGACGCCATGGGGCTTATCTAATGTTCTGCTTTTGGATCCTATCTCACCACACCTCCACCACCCCTAACAACATCAGCTGAAACCCCTGGCCAATAGAAGTGGGCTATGAGACATTTTAGTGTTTTGTCCTGACTGAAATGCCTAGCCATGTGATTATGACAAGCCACATGGAATAAAAGTTCCATAAGGCTCTTTGGAACCAACAATTGTGTCATTTCTTCTTTAGTTTGAGTGTCCTGTGTCACTCAGTATAAGCCATCCTTAATAATAGAAAAATATGAGTAGGAAAGGGCAATGTCAGGCTGGAGGTTTTGGCCATCGATTGCTCTCACTTCGTCAAAAGGATGTTTCAAAGTCTCGTCTTGTGTATGCTCAAGAAGGGAAATCCACTAGGGATTTCCTGAGAGAGGGTGAGGGACGGGGCCTTCCCTACTCTCCATGTCATCATGACGTAGAGATGAGGCGGACGGCCCTGGGACCACCTCCCCAGCAAATCTGCCGTGGGATTTTCCCCATGACATGTTACAGCAGGACCAATCCACAACTAACTGCTCTATTAATGTTCTCAACCCCGGTCAATCTGTCCTCAGGATAAGTGGATGGGTGAGTCCTGGGCTAACAGTCACCTCCACACTATGCTTTTCACCAAGGAAATAAACAGTGGTGGGTATTCGTGGATATTTTTGAACATCCCCGTGTACACACACCACCTTCACTAATCATGCATTTCCTAGTGCCCTGCATTGAACCAGGCTTTGATGCATGGAGGTCTGATTATAACCAGAATGCATCAAAGCCTGATGAGTACCCCTTTGAATACTCACAGAGACATGCTGTGTTCTTGCTTGATTGGGTGAAGCACATCAAGAATGTAAATCAGAATCCCCACCTTTTTGTGGAAATACTGATTCCAGGAACTCCCAGATTTCCTGTTGTGTCAACAGACCTGCCCAGGCTTGCTCCCAGGTTTGGTGGGCATAGATGGGTCCACCTGTGGAGAGAGAGGAGGGTAGTGGCAGCACAGACACAGAAGGGTCGCCATTTTGTAGTGCTGTCTGAATATATAGTGAGAATTATTATGACAGAGGAGCACCCAGTGCATAAAGGAGAGAATATTTACAGTGCCCTGAAAAAGTATTCATACCCCTTGAACTTTTTCACATTTTTCCACCTTACAACCACAAACTTAAAAGTTTTTTATTGAGATTTTATGTGATAGACCAACACAGAGTAGCACATAATTGTGACGTGAAACAAAAATGATAAATGGTCTTCAAAATTTTAAACAAATAAAAATCTGAAAAATGTGGTGTGCATTAGTATTCAGCCCCCGTACTCTGATACCTCTAAATACAATCCAGTGCAATCAGTTGCCTTCAGAAGTCATCTAATTAGTTAATAGAGTCCTACTGTGTGTAATTTACTCTCAGCATAAATACACTTGTTCTGTGAAGGCCTCAGTGTTTTTTTAGAGAACACTGAAGAACAAACAGCATCATGAAAACCAAAGAACTCACCAGACAGGTCAGGGACAAAGTTCTGGAGAAGTTTAAAGCAGGGTTAGGTTATAAAAAAATATCCCAAGCTCTGAACATCTCAAGAAGCACTGTTCAAGCCATCATTCAAAAATGGAAAAAGTATGGCACAACTGCAAACCTACCAAGACATGGCCGTCCACCTAAACCGACAGAGCGAGCAAGGAGAGCACTGGTCAGAGAAGCAGCCAAGAGGCCCATGATCACTCTGGAGGAGCTGCAGAAATCCACAGCTCAGGTGGGAGAATCTGTGCACAGGACAACTATAAGTCATACACTCCACAAATCTGGCCTTTTTGGAAGAGTGGCAAGAAGAAAGCCATTGTTGAAAGATAGGCATAAGAAGTCCCATTTGCAGTTTGCCAGAAGCCATGTAGGGGATACAGCAAACATGTGGAAGAAGGTGCTTTGGTCACATGAGACCAAAGTTGAACTTTTTGGCCTAAATGCAAAGCGCTATGTGTGGTGGAAAACTAACACTGCTCATCACCCTGCACACACCATCCCCCACTGTGAAACATGGTGGTGGCAGCATCATGCTGTGGGGATGCTTTTCTTCAGCAGGGACAGGGAAGCTGGTCAGAGTTGATGGGAAGATGGATGGAGCTAAATACAGGGCAATCCTGGAAGAAAACCTGTTGGAGACTGCAAAAGACTTGAGACTGGGAAGGAGATTCACCTTCCAGCAAGACAATGACCCTAAACATACAGCCAGAGCTACAATGGAATGGTTTAGATCAAAGAATATTCATGTGTTAGAATGGCCCAGTCAAAGTCCAGACCTAAATCCCATTGAGCATCTGTGGCAAGACTTGAAAATTGCTGTTCACAGATGCTCTCCATCCAATCTGGCTGAGCTTGAGCTATTTTGCAAAGAAGAATGGGCAAAAATTTCAGTGTCTAGATATGCAAAGCTGGTAGAGACATACCACAAAAGACTTGCAGCTGTAATTGCAGCAAAAGGTAGCTCTACAAAGTATTGACATAGGGGGGCTGAATACTAATGCACACCACAATTTTCAGATTTTTATTTGTTTAAAATTTTGAAGACCATTTATCATTTCTGTTTCACTTCACAATTATGTGCTACTCTGTGTTGGTCTATCACATAAAATCTTAAAAAAAAACTTTTAAGTTTGTGGTTGTAAGGTGGAAAAATGTGAAAAAGTTCAAGGGGTATGAATACTTTTTCAAGGCACCATATGCATTATATCACACTTGTACAGAAAAAGACAGAAATATTGCCGGAAACACCCGAGCTGCTTTCTGAATGGTTTCTGTAAGGTGTGACATCACTTCCAGTACACGGCCATATTCAACAAAATGGAAGATAGCACCAGCGACATTTTTTCACTGATTTCCTCGAGTATTTCAGACAATGACACGAATAGCAATGATTATAATGATACACAAGTATTACCAAATCAATTCAAGCCACGTGCAATTCCTACAGCAGAAGGCCTTGAAGCACCGTGAGTGATGCCTGTGCTCCTCGCTATGGACTGCAGTGAGCTCGTTGCTGTTTTAACATCTGGGTTGTCCAGCGCTCTGTGCAGCGGTGCTTTTGTGCTTGGCATGGTGTTCCGACCGATTTCAGTGTGGAAAAATGGTGGAAAAATGTGAAAAAGTTCAAGGGGTATGAATACTTTTGCAAGGCACTGTAATTAAAAATAGTAAGAGAATCGAAAATAAGCTAAAATACAATAAGGCAGGTAAAATGCAAGAATTAAAGTTACACTGCAGAATGAGGAATTAATCAAAAGCCTCAAATTTGATCTAATAAAAGGCAGCAGCAAAGAAGAAAGTATTCAGGCTTGATTTAAAAGAACTGAAAGAAGCAGCAGACACAAAGTACTTTGTATTTATTAATGTGGGAATACTTGTGATAAATACATACATGGATTTATTATTTTGAAAACCTACCAGTCGACTGACCTGGCTCGTTTTAATTGTGCGACAGTAATGACATAAATAACGGCACAGTGGAGTAGTGTCCAAAAGTGGGGTTTTTTTTCATTTTACCAATGAGCTCACTATATAGTCCTCTATGTAGAATTCCCTAGATAGTGAGTAGGGAGGAGTGAATGAGTGAGTGATTTTGGACACAGCTCATAGTTCACAGCTCATGTTCTGTCATGAATACAACCCCGATTCCAAAAAAAGTTGGGACAAAGTACAAATTGTAAATAAAAACGGAATGCAGTGATGTGGAAGTTTCAAAATTCCATATTTTATTCAGAATAGAACATAGATGACATATCAAATGTTTTGATGAATTGAGCGCTGATAACAACTTGGGTCATCCTTCTCCTCCTTAGTCCGAATGACACGGTGTCCCTGATTTCCATAAAGAACTTCAAATTTTGATTCGTCTGACCACAGAACAGTTTTCCACTTTGCCACAGTCCATTTTAAATGAGCCTTGGCCCAGAGAAGACGTCTGCGCTTCTGGATCATGTTTAGATACGGCTTCTTCTTTGAACTATAGAGTTTTAGCTAGCAACGGTGGATGGCACGGTGAATTGTGTTCACAGATAATGTTCTCTGGAAATATTCCTGAGCCCATTTTGTGATTTCCAATACAGAAGCATGCCTGTATGTGATGCAGTGCCGTCTAAGGGCCTGAAGATCACGGGCACCCAGTATGGCTTTCCGGCCTTGACCCTTACACACAGAGATTCTTCCAGATCCTCTGAATCTTTTGATGATATTATGCACTGTAGATGATATGTTCAAACTCTTTGCAATTTTACACTGTCGAACTCCTTTCTGATATTGCTCCACTATTTGTCGGCGCAGAATTAGGGGGATTGGTGATCCTCTTCCCATCTTTACTTCTGAGAGCCGCTGCCACTCCAAGATGCTCTTTTTATACCCAGTCATGTTAATGACCTATTGCCAATTGACCTAATGAATTGCAATTTGGTCCTCCAGCTGTTCCTTTTTTGTACCTTTAACTTTTCCAGCCTCTTTTTGCCCCTGTCCCAACTTTTTTGAGATGTGTTGCTGTCATGAAATTTCCAATGAGCCAATATTTGGCATGAAATTTCAAAATGTCTCACTTTCGACATTTGATATGTTGTCTATGTTCTATTGTGAATACAATATCAGTTTGAGATTTGTAAATTATTGCATTCCGTTTTTATTTACAATTTGTACTTTGTCCCAACTTTTTTGGAATTGGGGTTGTATATTCTGTCAGTGTGCCTTCCAGGCAGGTGTTCACCGATCTACATAGTTTCTGGTTTAGGCCATTCTTGGTGGCAGGGAAGGGAATTCCAGGCACTGGTTCATGATGAAGTTTAATTTTTTTTTATTTTCTTGAGTTTTTATCTCCACACCTTGCGATTATATTGAAAATTGAAAGTTTGTGTTAAAATCTATAAAATGACACCGAGGAGACCTGTTTGTGTCAATATCACTTAATTCTTGCTTTCTCTATTTTGCATATTCTTTAATGAATCCCAATCATATAAAATGATTCAAATATAAAATTCTCAATGGTACTCTTATTCTCGGACCCAGTGAACTAGCATGAGGATGTTCAAGACTCCAATTCAAGATGCACCTTCTAATTCAGTGGTTTTCCTTTAATTTTATTCAATAAAAGTCACTTCATGTCTGAAAGTAATGATAGACTCTCATTTCTCTTTACTTAGTTGAGCAGTTCTTGACATAATATAGATTACCACAGCTGTGGAATAGGGCTATTTACTGTTGTTGTTGTTGTTGTTGTTTTTACTGTTGGCAAGAAACTTAGTCCACTGATTAACTTTTAACAAGACACACCAATTAATTGAAAAGCATTCCAAATGACTCTCTCATGAAGCTGGTTAAGATAATGCCAGTAGTGTGCATCAAGGTAAATGGTGGCTACTTTGAAGAATCTAAAATTTGAAACACTTCTTTTTTTCATTTTATTTTTTATTCATCACATAATTTCATTATGTTCCATGTTATTTCATGATTTTAATGTTTTCAGTATTGTTCTACAATGAATAAAATAGTCAAAATACAGAAAAACCTATGAATGAGTAGGTGTGTCCAGACTTTTGACTGGTACTGTATATTCATGTATGTTATATATTTAGCTGAGAACAACAGATCTGACCAGAGATAGAACTAGAAATGGAAGAATTTCACAGATCTTAATAGATTTTTATTTACACTCTCTTTACACTCTCTGGTATAATTAGTGAAGTGATATGGCTTCTACAAATCGGGCATTAAAATGTGCATTAAACCTCACCACTTCTCACCTAAAATCTAATATTTATGTCATCGGAGTCTGTAGTCAAAAGTAAAAGGTGAAGTGTCAGTGCAAAATGAAACAAACACTTCAGACTTTCAGAAGTGCAATAATGATAATTAAATAATATTGGCTGGATTTGAGTGGTATATCAGATATATTCCATTCAGCTAGCATGATTTTGAATGAGTCAAAGATGAGTTGAATGGAATATCTGAATGTTATATATCTGATGTACCATGAAAAAAGACAGCTATTATTATTATTATTATTATTATGGCGGCACGGTGGCGTAGTGGTTAGCGCTGTCGCCTCACAGCAAGAAGGTCTGGGTTCGAGCCCCGTGGCCAGCGAGGGCCTTTCTGTGCAGAGTTTGCATGTTCTCCCCGTGTCCGCGTGGGTTTCCTCCGGGTGCTCCGGTTTCCCCCACAGTCCAAAGACATGCAGGTTAGGTTAACTGGTGACTCTAAATTAACCGTAGGTGTGAATGTGAGTGTGAATGGTTGTCTGTGTCTAGGTGTCAGCCCTGTGATGACCTGGCGACTTGTCCAGGGTGTTACCCTGCCTTTTGCCCATAGTCAGCTGGGATAGGCTCCAGCTTGCCTGCGACCCTGTAGAAGGATAAAGCGGCTAGAGATAATGAGATGTGATGAGATATACACACTCTGTTCATATCAGTATTCTTGAAGGCCAGCGCTAGCTTACCTGCAAGTTGGTGCTGTTAGTGCGGTAGTGAAGTCACCTACAGCTGCTGTAGCATTCGTCAGTGCGGCAATGAAGTGACCTACAGCCGCTGTAGTGTTCATTAGCGTAGCAGTGAAGTGACCTACAGCCACTGTAGCGTTTGTCAGCGCAGCAGTGAAGTCGCCTACAGCCGGTGTAGGGTTCATTAGTGCGGCAGTGAAGCCACCTACAGCCGGTGCAGGGTTTATTAACGCGGCAGTGAAGTCACCTACAGACAGTGTAGTGTTCATTAGCACGGCAGTGAAGTCACCTACAGCCAATATAGGGTTCATCAGGGCGGCAATGAAGTAACCTACACCCGCTGTAGCATTTGGCAACGTGGCAATGAAGTCACCTACAGCCAGTGTAGGGTTTATTAGCGCGGCAGTGAAGTCACCTACAGCCAATCTAGGGTTCATCAGCGCGGCAATGAAGTGACCTACAGCTGCTGTAGTCTTCATTAGCATGGCAGTGATGTGACCTACAGCTGCTGTAGCATTCTTTAGCAGCACAGGCTAACAACCAAGAAACTAAGATTTCTGTCCCAAACTCTTCTTCCATGCACACTCACCACAGCAATTTTCACTCAGACTTAAGTATCTATTTCCCAATATAATTTACTTAGTTACTTTTAAAATCAACATGGACAACTACTCACAACGGAGCAACCTGGCAGCCAAAATTCTCTCAAAATCTTCTGCTTTTAACAAAGCAAACCTAGCGGCCATGTTTGTTTACAAATTGTCAGTCACTCGCTAACGCGGTTTTACATCTCCGACGTGTCTCTTCCAGTTTTTCGATGTCCGCTGGTATGTTTTTCTCATGTAGATATGCATGAATATATAATGAAGTTTTGGTAGCCTTTCAGGTGTTCAGTGCATCTTTAGTTTCAGTTTTCAGTTTATTTACTTAGTTTAAACCTAGCACTGGATTAGCCTCATCTTGTCTCTTTCCTGTCCAACAAAGAAATTATTCTGAGCATGTGCAGCAGAAAAGTTTTGTCATTGGATCTTTGCATGAGCTCCAGTGTGTGACATTGTGATGACTTGACAACATGCAATATTATAACAATATTGTACACTCATTCTCCACTAGGGAGAGTGGAGTAATACATGGAGGATAAGTGATATGATAACAATATTGCATGTCTTCAATAAACCCAATAGAAGGGAATAGAATACATGTTTTTATTCCATGGATAAAGTGGCCTGTATGTATAATAATATATCATATAAAATGATAATGTAAAAAATCTCATCTCATCTCATTATCTCTAGCCGCTTTATCCTGTTCTACAGGGTCGCAGGCAAGCTGGAGCCTATCCCAGCTGACTACGGGCGAAAGGCGGGGTACACCCTGGACAAGTCGCCAGGTCATCACAGGGCTGACACATAGACACAGACAACCATTCACACTCACATTCACACCTACGGTCAATTTAGAGTCACCAGTTAACCTAACCTGCATGTCTTTGGACTGTGGGGGAAACCGGAGCACCCGGAGGAAACCCACGCGGACACGGGGAGAACATGCAAACTCCGCACAGAAAGGCCCTCGCTGGCCACGGGGCTCGAACCCGGACCTTCTTGCTGTGAGGCGACAGCGCTAACCACTACACCACCGTGCCGCCCAATGTAAAAAATGTGTTCTATAATACTACGGGTATGTATGAAATGCACCTGCAAAACAGAGGGTTTTTTTTTCATATATTGTCACACATAGTGTTGAAATACTGTATCTCTTACATCTTGAAAGTAGAGTGTTCATTTAAGTTTGTCTGGACACAAACTGTGTAAAACCTAGTTAAACACTGAGCAGTTTGAATAATTCATTTTGTATTCTTAAAATGTGTCTTTTTAAATAATATTGATATTGAAATAGCCGACCTAATGTGACAAGTGTGAGCCAGATGTGACCTAGAAACACACTGTCTCCATTTATGTTCTTTAAATCAAAGGAGGTGGTGTACTGTCTGATTGTTGCTTGGCGACAGTAGTCATAGAAACTGGGAATTGTTGTCACATGGAAAATCTTCCTCCTTTTCCAAGCATCTCAGAACATGTAGATGTAGGAGTCTGAAAAATGTGCCACCTGTGAAGAGACCAAGGTTTAGTGTTACAAAATAGAAGAAAGATCCTTCATCTTAATTTAAAGTATCATTTTATTAGCATAACAATGAAACAGTGAACACAGGAGCATGTTCCAGTGCATTCCTGATGTAGCCTTTTGTTCAAGCATCACAAAAATCATGCATGTCAATTTTACCACTGTATTTTGCTCCCTCATCAGAGGGATGTGAGATATGATAAGTGTAGAATAAACCTCTAGGTGGTGACATAACACACATGGCTCTGAGTCACTGTGTTTTTATGTTTTTTGTTTTTTTTTAACGCAGTGACTCAGAGCCATGATTCTGGGCAATTACAAATATTACAGAGAAAATGGTCTGAGAAACACTGAGCCTTTTTTAATTTTTATAATTATTTTTTAAATTTATTTATTTTTTTATTTGTATTTATTTTTTTTAAACAGTGACTGAGTCATGAGTCTGGGCAATCACACGTTACTGAGAAAATGGTCCAAGAAAGAAATTGACTGCCCTCTTGTGGAATTCATAATGTGTGAGTGCAACAGGACACACAAACACCTGCTAATATTTTATGGATTTTCAGTTCTTTCAACAGAAATTTTGCTTTTATGGCAGGAGGAACGCACCAGTAAAGGATTTGGCTATAATCACTGATCTGTATTGAGGTTACAGGCATTACAGAGTAGAGTATTTGAAATGTTATGCAATTTACATTTTCTCAGCTTGATGTAACTTAAAAGGGAACGGAATTTTGAATTGAAATGACGCAGAGCTCCAATCATAGTCTAGGCAGAAACTGCCCTGCCTGGTGTCAGATTGAAGAAAAAAAATACTCCTCAGATTTCCTCATGGTCTTCAAAAACTCATTCACTGTAGCAGTCTCTGCTGGGAATCTTGACATCATACTCATACACTGGAAACTGTCCTATTATTGAAGTTATAATTGGTATTCTAGAAAGAAAGAAAGAAAGAAAGAAAGAAAGAAAGAAAGAAAGAAAGAACAACTTTATTCATCACACACTTGTGAAATTCCTCTCTGCATTTAACCCATCTGAAGCAGTGAACACACATGTGAGCACTGAGCACACACACATACCCAGAGCAACGGGCAGCCTGAGGAGCAGTTGGGAGTTAGATGCCTCGCACCTCAGCCCAAGGCCGTCCCATATTAACCTAACAGCATGTCTTTGGACTGTGGGGGAAACTGAAGCACCTGGAGGAAACCCACGCAGACACAGGGAGAACATGCAAACTCCACACAGAAAGGCCCCTGCCAGCCGTTGGGCTTGAACCCAGATCCTTCTTGCTGTGAGGCGACCGTGCTAACCACGCAAGATTATAAAGAGTATGATGATACTGGTATTGATAATGATATAATGATGATAATGATTCAGACCTTATAACTCCTCTTATTTTTAAGTACTTTTTTGGATTAATTATTTGCAGTAAAATGTATACCAGGTTTATGTGAATAATTTAATGATTTGCATAGATTGCACTATTTTAAGAACTTTTAAGGACTGTTGTTGATGGGTGGGCATATTTCTCCCAACTCTGGGCCCAACAAACAAAAAGCTGTAACAGCAATGACCAATTAATAATTAGCTCCAAGCCCAAGTCTCAGAGCTGCGAAAAGACAATTCAATGTAATCAAAAGAAAGTTGTCTGCAGTGTTTGCTTTGCAACTTTTCATGGAAAATACGTCAAAGAGATAAACGTTAGTAGCGACTCATCCTGCTCTGGCTGCTTGATGTCACATCTACCTTTTGACAGGTGCTCAATGGATGAGATAACAGCTGAAGATGATCAGTTGCTCTCGCAGAACTTCCAGAACCTGCAAGACCAGCCCAGATTTCAAGAGCCTTCCAATATTTCACTCATGGTTCAAAATAAACCTGCACATTTAAAGATAATGCACCTAAATATGAAGTAAATGATCTCGACCTTCAGCAAATTCTTACTAACTGTCAATAGTTATCCCCTGGACATTATTTCCCTCGGCAAAACATGGCTTAAGGACAATCCGTTATTAATGGAATACCTTTCCAGGTTACACTACAGAGTTTCATAATCATGAGGCTATTAAAGGAGGAGGCTGTAGCACATATATCAAAGAGAACATCAAGTATAAATGATGACATGATATTGAGAATCTCTTCCCGGAACTTGAGCATCTTTGGCTTGAGGTGCCTGGAAGGAATAAATACAGCAAGGCTTTTGTTGGCGTGATCTACAGATCTAACCTTATGCTAAATGCCACAAGCTGGCTGGAAAGTCTTGAAGCCATTCTTGGGCACCTTACAGTCATGTGGGATGGTATGTTGATCCTGACTGGAGATAAAAATATCGATATGCTTAAGCCAAACGACAGCCTTACGAAGCAATATCAAAGTATCTTGGATGTATTTGGTCTCCAGCAGCTTGTAACAAAACCAACACGTGTAACTAGATTCTCTAAGACACTGATTGACCACCTGATCACTAACTACCCACAGAGAGTAACAGATATTGGTTTAATACCCTGCTTGATCATCAGCAACCACGATAGTTACTACGCATTTGTGAACATTCATGTGCCTCGATTCCAGGCTCGATACAAGTACGTCAGAGATACTAGGCATCTTGACGAAACATCATTTATTGAAGATTTTTCTTCCCTACTACTGTCAGTCATTGGCTATTCTGATGATCCCGATGAACAGGTGACATGTTGAACAAGATGTTTACTGAGTGCCTAGAAAGATGCAGACCTCTATGTGGTACTTGGATTTCGCATCCTCCATCACCATGGATGAAGACACCACTGATACGAAACCTGCAGAAGGAGAGAAATGTGCTAAGGGCTGGAGCACATAAACCCAATGCTGATGATTCTTTGTGGACTGCCTTTTGCTTAGGAAGAAAAAAGCTAAAATATGCCATACAATCTGCATGAAAGACTTTCATCGAAAAGGCACTTTCCTCCAATAAATCACGCGAAGTCTGGCGTGTAATTCACAGAATCCTAAAGCCTATCCCCAGGCCTCTTCACATGGATCCTGATAAACTGAACACATACTTTACCACCACTGCAGAGAGGACACTTGGATCTTCGACTATGCCCTTGGATGATCTCACGTGTATTATCAACAATCTGCCTTACATAAACCCACCTGATGCCAGTTCTTTCAGCCTGAGACTGGTTGCCCATGGGGAGGTCCTCAAGTGTATGAAGTCTTTTTGCTCGGATTGCTCCACAGGCGCCGATAACATACCAGCTAGGTTTGTTAAACTAGTTGCTGAGCACTTCGCTGGTCATCTCATGGGCATTATCGACAACTGCATCAGGAACTCATATTTTCCGAGATTGTGAAAAACTGCAAGCGTATCGCTGATCCCTAAATTGGACACCCCAGTCTCAAGTGACCAGTTTTATCCTAGATCAATACTTCCTGTGTTATCAAACGTCTTCAAAAAGCTTTTGGCTGCTCAGATGTCAGACTTTGTTAAAAAAGCATCCTTACTTCATGACCATGTCTCCAGTTTTCGCAAAGGACACTCAACCATCACCGCTCTGTTGGGTATAAGAGATGCTATTCAACAAGCAATGAAGAAAGGGGACGTTAGTCTCATGGTGCTTGCAGATTTCAGCAAAGTCTTTGACACCATGTGCTTTAAAACAACAATTCACAAATTCCATAAGCTAGGTTTTTCTAAAACCTTTCTAAAGTGGATACTGAGCTACTTATCTGATCGAAGTCAATTTGTGCAAATAGAAGACAAGTCATCCTCCTACATGTCTACCAAGTTTGGTATCCCATAGGACTCCATACTGGGACCTTTGATTTTTAACTTGTATGTCGCTGACCTAATCAACATCATTCCATCAACAACCAAGTGTGCCCAGTATGCAACCTTGTACAGCCACTGCGCAGTTCAGGATTTGGCTTCCAATGAAACAGAGATGGTGGTGGTGTAGTGGTTAGCGCTGTCGCCTCACAGCAAGAAGGTCTGGGTTTGAGCCCCGTGGCCGGTGAGGGCCTTTCTGTGTGGAGTTTGCATGCCCTCCCTGTGTCCACGTGGGTTTCTTCTGGGTGCTCCAGTTTTCCCCACAGTCCAAAGACATGCAGGTTAGGTTAACTGGTGACTCTAAATTGACTGTAGGTGTGAATGGTTGTCTGTGTCTATGTGTCAGCCCTGTGATGACCTGGCGACTTGTCCAGGGTGTACCCTGCCTTTCGCCTGTAGTCAGCTGGGATAGGCTCCAGCTTGCCTGCGACCCTGTAGAACAGGATAAAGCGACTAGAGATAATGAGATGAGATGAAACAGAGATGAACAAGACTTTCTGTGAGCTCTGCAACTGGTCAGAAGAATTCAACTTGGCTTTAAATCTGACCAAAACCAAGTGTATGCTCTTTTCCACCAGCCAGATGTTCTCCTACCACTTCCTCTCATTGTGTACCTTGCAGTTGTCTGCAGAAGGCAAAGACTTGGAATGTATGAAGTCCACCAAGCTCCTTGGCATTTACCTAAATGAGAACTTGAGATGGGATGATCATGTCAAGCATCTAGGCATCCTCCTGTTACGGGACATTAGCTTGTCTGAGGAAGATCAAGAACTTTACACCTTGCAGACTGAGAAAACAGCTCAGCCAAGAGTCTCATTCTCTCTCGTCTGGACTTCAGTGACATAATCTTCTATCCACTGATGGAGTGCCTTCTAAAGCAATTACACGAATACAGTTCTCTGCAGCTAGTTTTGTAACTGGTCAATATATAGATGTGGCAGCGGGGGCGTGGTCAAGCGCCGGTCTGTGACAGGAGGGCGGAGTCAGGGAAGGTAAGTGGCAGAATCACGACACCTGAGAACAATTAACCTGTGTTTGTGTGTGTCTTCCCAGTGACCGCACCCTATTTAAGGAGGGAGAGTGAGAGCAGAGGAGCTCATCTCCGGACTAGACACTGGCTGTGTGCATGTGTGTGTCTAGCCAATATAACATTGTTCACTGAAAAGTGTGGCAATAAAGCCTTTTGCAAACCTGATCTCTGTCCTGCCGTCCTCAGTGCTCCACCCACACGTAGGGAGTCTTACAGTGGTGCTGAAACCCGGGAGTGGAGCACCAAACCAGCAGCCCCATGGAATCCTCCCCGTTCGCCGATCTGGTCCACGCCCTCGCCACGGCTCAGCAAAGCCAGCACCAGGCACTCGTCACGCTCCGAAAGGAGCAGGAGCAGCGCTTCGAAGCCCTGGTGCTGGCCCAGCAGGAAGATCGCGAGGCGTTCCGGCATCTCCTCGCGTCGGCGGGGTCCACCTGCGCTCCGGCCGCGGGCCCGTCTCCCCTCATTGTCACCCAGATGGGCCCGCAGGATGACCCCGAGGCGTTCATCACGTTGTTCAAACAGGTCGCCGAAGCCTCGGGGTGGCCGATGTAGCAGCGCGCGGCGCGCCTCCTCCCCCTGCTCACGGGAGAGGCACAGCTGGCCGCGCTACAGCTCCCCGCCGACCGCCGGCTGGCCTACACGGACCTCCGCCGGGCCGTCCTCCAGCGCGTGGGGTGCACACCGGAGCAACAGCGCCAGCGCTTCCGCGCGCTGCGACTGGAGGAAGTCGGCCGGCCGTTCGCGTTCGGCCAGCAGCTCCGGGACGCCTGCTGGCGGTGGCTGAGGGCCAACAATCGCGACGCCGAGGGAATCGTCGACCAGGTGGTACTGGAACAGTTCGTCACCCGCTTACCAGACGGAACCGCGGAGTGGGTCCAGTGCCACCGCCCGGCGTCGCTGGATCAGGCAGTCGAGCTGGCGGAGGATCATCTGGCGGCTGTCCCGGCGGCAGGACAGCAGATGGCATCGTCTCTTCTCTCCTCTTCTCTCTCTCTCTCCTCCTGTGTCCTGTCCTCGCCCCATTCCCCCACCGCGGAGGCGGGGGCCGGCTCCACCCCAGCCGGCCCGCCGCACCCGCGGTGCCCTCCCGTTTCTCCCTTCTGTGTCTGTCTCTCCCCCCCCCTCAGGTGAGTGAGCCCCAGATCACCGGTGCAGAGGGAAAGCCCGGGCCGGTTTGCTGGCGCTGCGGGGAGCCGGGCCACCTTCATCAGCAGTGCACAGCAATGGAAGTGGGCGCGGTGGTTTGGATCCCCGACGCGCCAGAGGCCGCCCTCGATCGGGCCGGAGCGTATCGCATACCGGTGAGTATCCAAGGGGCTACATATCAGGCGTTGGTGGACTCTGGTTGTAATCAGACCTCAATTCGCCAAAGCCTGGTTCAAAACGAGGCATTGGGGGGAGCACAAGGGGTGAAGGTGTTGTGTGTGCACGGGGATGTTCACAGCTACCCTTTGGTGTCGGTCCACATTATTTTCAGAGGGGAAAAATTTATAGTGAAGGCGGCGGTTAATCCTCGCCTTACCCACTCGTTAATTTTGGGGACTGATTGGCTGGGATTTCGGGGTTTAATGACACGCCTAGTAGAGAGTGGGTCCTGCTATTTGACAGGGGGAGGTCCCGGTGTCGCTTTGGCGGGAGCAGCTGTCACAGAGCCGTCTACGTCATCTCCGCATCAGAGTGAGGAGCCGGCGGCTCCTCCTCTCTCTATTGGGGAATCCCTCGCGGATTTCCCATTAGAGCAGTCGTGAGACGAGACTCTGCAGCATGCGTTTGACCAAGTGAGAGTAATCGATGGTCAAACGCTCCAGCCGAACGCCACCCCGTCCTTCCCCTACTTCACGATTATGAAGGATAGATTATACCGAGTGACGCAGGACACTCAAACTAAAGAGCGAGTCACACAGCTTTTAATTCCAAAAAGCCGCCGGGAATTGGTATTCCAGGCGGCTCACTTTAATCCCATGGCTGGACACTTGGGGCAGGATAAAACACTAGCCCGAATAATGGCCCGATTCTATTGGCCGGGGATTCGCGGCGATGTCCGTAGGTGGTGTACGGCATGCCGCGAATGCCAGTTAGTAAACCCAGCGGCCATTCCAAAAGCGCCTTTGCGCCCTCTACCGTTAATCGAGACCCCGTTTGAGAGAATTGGGATGGATCTCGTCGGGCCATTAGATCGGTCAGCACAAGGGTACCGCTTTATATTAGTTCTGGTGGACTATGCAACGCGATACCCGGAAGCCGTGCCTCTGCGCAATATCTCAGCACGCAGTATTGCAGAGGCACTCTTCCACGTCATCTCCCGAGTTGGAATCCCGAAAGAGATTCTGACTGATCAAGGCACTACGTTTATGTCACGAACACTGCGCGAACTGTATGGGTTATTGGGGATTAAGCCGATCCGCACCAGCGTGTATCACCCACAAACGGACGGTTTGGTAGAACGATTCAACCGCACCCTCAAAAAAATTATTAAAAAATTCGTAAGTGAGGACGCACGTAATTGGGATAAGTGGCTCGAACCCTTGCTGTTCTCAGTGCGAGAGGTCCCCCAAGCCTCCACGGGGTTCTCCCCGTTCGAATTATTATATTGGCGTAAGCCGCGCGGCATCCTGGACGTGCTGCGGGAAAATTGGGAGGAGGGACCTTCACAAAGTAAGAATGAAATTCAGTACGTTATGGACCTGCGCGCAAAACTCCACACGCTCACCCACCTAACTCAGGAGAATTTGCGGCAGGCCCAGGAACGGCAAGCCCGCCTGTACAACAAGGGTACGCGCCTTAGAGAGTTCACTCCGGGAGATAAGGTACTCGTACTGTTGCCCACATCGAGCTCCAAATTGATCGCCAAGTGGCAAGGACCCTTTGAGGTCACACGGCGAGTCGGGGATGTCGACTATGAGGTGAGGCGAACGGACAGGGGTGGGGCGCTACAGATTTACCACCTCAATCTGCTTAAACTCTGGAATGAGGAGGTCCCCGTGGCGTTGGTGTCGGTAGTTCCGGAGAAGGCGGAGCTGGGGCCGGAGGTTCAAAAAGGAACATTGGCATCACGTACCTCTCCGGTCCCCTGTGGAGACCACCTCTCCCCGACCCAACTCACGGAGGTCGTCCAGTTGCAGACCGAGTTTTCGGATGTGTTCTCGCCCCTGCCCGGTCACACTAACCTCATAGAGCACCACATAGAGACACCCCCGGGGGTGGTAGTGCGTAGCCGCCCTTACAGGCTACCCGAACACAAAAAAAAGGTGGTTCGGGAAGAACTTCAGACCATGCTTGAAATGGGCATCGTTGAGGAGTCCCACAGTGACTGGAGCAGCCCGGTGGTCTTGGTACCCAAGGCCGACGGGTCGGTCCGGTTCTGTGTGGACTATAGAAAAGTCAACGCGGTGTCTAAATTTGACGTGTACCCAATGCCTCGTATTGATGAGCTGCTCGATCGACTCGGCACTGCTCGATTTTATTCGACACTGGATTTGACGAAGGGATATTGGCAGATCCCCTTGACTCCACTATCCTGAGAAAAAACGGCCTTTTCCACACCGTTTGGTTTACACCAATTTGTCACCCTTCCGTTTGGGCTGTTTGGGGCGCCCGCGACGTTTCAGCGGCTGATGGACAGAGTCCTCCGCCCTCACGCCACGTATGCGGCAGCATATTTAGATGACATCATCATCTATAGCAATGATTGGCAGCGGCACCTCGAACATCTCAGGGCCGTCCTTAGGTCGCTGAGGCGAGCGGGGCTCACAGCCAACCCAAAGAAGTGTGCGATTGGGTGGGTGGAAGTACGGTACCTGGGCTTCCACTTGGGCAACGGGCAGGTGCGTCCCCAAATTAATAAGACGGCAGCAATTGCGGCCTGCCCGAGGCCCAAGACCAAAAAGGGGGTGAGACAGTTCCTGGGGCTGGCTGGCTATTATCGTAGGTTTATACCTAATTATTCGGACGTCACCAGCCCGCTGACTGATCTCACTAAAAAGGGGGCACCAGATCCGGTCCAGTGGATGGAGCAGTGCCAGCGGGCTTTCTCAGAGGTAAAGGCTGCACTGTGTGGGGGGCCACTTCTACACTCCCCTGACTTTTCTCTCCCCTTTATGTTGCAGACCGATGCGTCGGACAGAGGGCTGGGGGCGGTTTTGTCCCAGGAGGTGGAGGGGGAGGACCGCCCTGTCCTGTATATCAGCAGGAAGCTGTCGGTGCGTGAGGGGCGCTACAGCACCATCGAGAAAGAGTGTCTGGCCATCAAGTGGGCGGTTCTCGCCCTCCGGTACTACCTACTGGGACGCCCTTTCACCCTCTGTTCGGACCACGCGCCCCTCCAGTGGCTCCACCGCATGAAAGATGCCAACGCGCGGATCACCCATTGGTATCTGGTGCTCCAACCCTTTAATTTCAAGGTGGTCCACAGGCCGGGGGCGCAGATGGTCGTGGCGGACTTCCTCTCCCGTCAAGGGGGGGGGAGTCGGCTGCAGGCCGGACGGCCGCCCAGCCTGAGTCGGGCGGTGGGGGTATGTGGCAGCGGGGGCGTGGTCAAGCGCCGGTCTGTGACAGGAGGGCGGAGTCAGGGAAGGTAAGTGGCAGAATCACGACACCTGAGAACAATTAACCTGTGTTTGTGTGTGTCTTCCCAGTGACCACGCCCTATTTAAGGAGGGAGAGTGAGAGCAGAGGAGCTCATCTCCGGACTAGACGCTGGCTGTGTGCGTGTGTGTGTCTAGCCAATATAACATTGTTCACTGAAAAGTGTGGCAATAAAGCCTTTTGCAAACCTGATCTCTGTCCTGCCATCCTCAGTGCTCCACCCACACGTAGGGAGTCTTACAATAGAGAACACAGACTCTATTGTCAAATGAGGCTGGCTGCCCATGCAGTAGTACAGAAACTGGCATCTGCTGAAGACTGCACTTAAAGCCCTTTACAATAGCACTTGGCCACAGTCACTACAGTTAGAATGTGTCCAACACTCAAGAACTCTGTGCACAGTTAATTTAGTCATCCCATTAGTATCTATCCTTAAATGGGGAGGACTCCATGTGGTGGTTCCCTTCCGTACTCCTGGCTTTCGGCACCATTGTAATATATCCCTGATGTGGGTGGAGTACAGAAGCATGGCAGGCGGGAGCTAATGTTCACACACACTTTATTTTTACTATTTTCATTGCTTTTCAGCTTCATTCACTCACTGCTCACACACAGACACACACGAGTTCTGGTCAGGACAGCTTCCCTCTCTTCACTCTCTCCCTCCTTTTCTAACCTCCACCGTCACTACAACAAACACACGCACAACATTAATTGACAACAGGTGCATTGACTTTGCCACTCACCTTCCCCAGCCCCGCCCTCCATTCACAAACTGATGCTAGGCCATGCCCCCGCTGCTATACTCAATAATTATAATTGGTGGTCGTTTTAAAACCACTGTCTATGTGGGCCAGTTTGTTGAGACAATAATGTACTTTACTTACTCACTGCTGAATAATATGTTTGGGCACAAGCAAATTATTTTCCACACACAGTTCTCCTGTATTAGCCAGAGATTAAAAGGCATACATTTCATTATACATTATGTAAAAGTTTTACCTGTGGTGTTGTGCACTAACTCCCACTAATCTGTAAATTAAAAGATTAAAAAAAACCCTCATGTTCACTCGAATTAGTTAATTAATTAGTGTGCAAGTATGTAGTTATGCCAGAGGTCTGAATACCATTGTGCTCAACTGAACTCAGAAATAGCCTATTATCTCAGTCAAACTCGTCCGGTGAGATTTCTAGCATCATGAAACCAATGAATTACTCTGATCTCACACAGGTAATTATGTGTCTTAAATATTCATTCAATTACTCATTCTTTTTTCACATAGATATCTTTTGTCATTTAAAAAGTGCCTCAGAATCCTGTCAAGTTTTGTAAATTTTCTGTTTTCCCCTTCAGTAAAGATTTCAGGCAGGCACAGAGGCTAAAAGGGAGAGAAAGAGAGATTTTAATAAAGAAGCTTCATGTATGTACACCAGTGTTGTCCAAGACAATCTCTCTGCCTGAGATGCTCTCTCTGAATCCCCCCCCCCAAAAAAAAACACCTCTCACTCACACTCTGGTTTCTCACAACAAAAAGCTATTTCTCAAAACATTTACTCCAGAACGCAGATAAGGATGTTACTGGGGACATACACACACGCGTGCCATTTTCTCCATCAGGCAGATGATTACACATTTTCTGAAATAATAAGAATTTTAAGAAGCCTTTAACCATTCTTCATTCCCCCCTTTTTGATTAATTAAGTAATTAAAATAATTAAAATATAGTTAGTATATATTAGTATAGTTAGTGTATATATAGGGTGGTCTTTTTTCCCCTAAAGCTCAGGTCCTCTACCAGAGGCATGGGAGTTTGAGGGTCCTGCGCAGTAGCTTAGCTGTTCCTAGGACTGTGCTTTTCTGGACAGAGATCTCGGATGTTGTTCCTTGGATCTGTTGGAGCCACTCTCCCAGTTTGGGGGTCACTGCACCAAGGGCTCCTATCACCATGGGGACCACTGGCCCCTGGCCTGGATGGAATCCCTATAGACTTTTATAAGTCTTTTTGGTTTGAGGTGGGGGAGGATTTGCTTGCAGTGCTCAATGACAGTCTTGCTGGAGGACTCCTGCCAGTGAGCTGTCGTAGGGCAGTCCTCACGCTTCTACCTAAAAAAGGTGATCTCACTGATATAAAGTGCTAGAGACCCATGTTGCTTCTGTGTAGTGACTATAAATTATTATCCAAAGCACTGGCCAACAGACTGTGTAGGGTGATAGACCAGGTCATCCATCCAGACCAAACATACTGTATTCCCAGTAGATCCATTTTTGATAATGTCTCTTTAGTCCGTGATGTTATAGGCATGGCAAAAATGTTGGGGCTTGATGTAGGGTTGGTCTCATTAGACCAAGAGAAAGCTTTTGATAGGGTGGAGCATAATTATCTGTGGGACACCTTATATGCCTTTGGATTTAGTGAAGGCTTTGTTCAGAAGGTCAGAGTTCTGTACAGTGATGTGGAGAGTATTCTCAAAATCAATGGTGGTTTAAGTGCTCCCTTTAAGGTTGGCAGAGGTGTGAGGCAAGGCTGCCCCCTGTCTGGTATGTTATACTCTTTAGCAATAGAGCCTATTTTGCAGAGATTAAGAATAACTTTAAGGGGTGTGTCTGTGCCAGGGTGTGTGGTACCTCTTCGTGTGTCAGCCTAGGCCAGACCTGGGCATTTTACGGCCCGCGGGCCACATCCGGCCCTTTGGTTCATTCTGACCGCCCCACGTAAGGTTAATTAGAAATTACAAAATAAATGTTTTTTCTAATTTTACCTCATGCATGGACTGAATGTGCATTGCTTTTATTTTGAAGTTGTGTTCAACAAAAACGCAATGCGCACAACATGAACATGACATGAAATCCCACGAAACCTAATCCCGTGATAACTACTTCCGTAATTTGTCCAGACCAACCACAAACTTGTACGTCATCCTTCAAACGGTCCAGCCAATCACATAGTGTGACGTCACCAGCAGGCGCCGGAGCCCGAGCCGATCTGTAGATCTGATACCTACACCGAGGAGACATGCTCAGAAGATGTTCATTCTCTTCGGCTCTACCTACATATGTGAACAAACATTTTCAGTGATGAAGTTTAACAAATCCAGGTATACACTGTAGATCCTCTCACCGATGATCATCTGTCAGCTGTGCTTCGCATCTCCACCTCAGACATTCAACCTGACTTTGATGCACTCGTTAAAGACCAACAGAGACTAGATTTCTCTCACTGAACAAATAAAAAACTGAAAAACACCAAATGAGGTGATTAGACTACAAATGTGGGCATCATTATTATAATATGATGTATCTTGCTTGATATGTGGAGTAGAAAGACAATATTGTGATGTCTTTATTGTGTTTTGGGGTGAATGTGACTGAAAACAAAAGTACAAATGTTCACATTTTGTTAACCATTGTTTTGGGAAATTTGATTGAATAAATGACATTTTTTTGTAAGGCAACCTCGTTTTTTTTCCATACTCTTACCAGTCTTAGCAGCTTGTAAAAACAATGTTATTTACTGCTTTATATAAAGAAATACAATTAATATTATGCAGAATTTAGTTCAGCCTTTTGGTCCGGCCCTCCACAAAATTTTCTGTTTTTCATGTGGCCCCACAGAAAAAATAATTGCCCACCCCTGGCCTAGGCTGATGATATAGTTTTACTGATTAGTGGGAGAAGGGATATAGAGATGGTGGTGGACATCCTTAAGGAGTTTGGGTTACTCTCATCAGCCAAGGTAAATTGGTCAAAAAGCGAGGCTCTATTGCTGGGTCAATGGGTGGAGGGGGTGCCAAGTCTCCCAGATAATTTAAGTTGGAGGAAAGATGGGTTCAAGTATTTGGGCATTTTTCTGGGGAGTGATGAAGTTATGGGGAAAAATTGGGAGGGGGTGGTTGAAAGTGTTAAGGGAAGGCTTGAAAAGTGGAAGTGGCTTTTGTCAAAAATGTCTTATAGGGGTACTCATTATTAACAATCTAGTAGTTTCATCCTTCTGGCATAGATTAGCCTGTGTAGACCCTCCACCTGACCTGCTACAAAAGACTCAGTCTATTATTGGAAATTTCTTTTGGGATGGGCTGCATTGGGTACCTCAGTCTGTGTTGTTTTTGCCGAAAGATGGGGGGGCAGGGCCTCATACACTTACAAAATAGGATTGCAGCTTTTAGACTGCAGTTTGTAAAAAGGCTCTTGATGGGGCCTACAGATGTTGCATGGAGGGGTTTGAGCTGTGCAATATTGAAAATGGGTGGGAGTTTGGGGTTAGACAAATCTTTGTTTTTGATGAAAACAGATGAAATGTTGTTTTCAAAGTTGCCACTGTTTTATCACAGTTGTTTGAAAGTCTGGGCCTTGTTTAATGTCAGAAGGCTTGGCCCTGCAACCTCCTTACATTGGCTCTTGCAAGAGCCTGTGGTTGGAGGTGCTTGTCTGAATGTCTCCTCGGCCAATTTTCTGTCGCTACAGAAGACGCTGTGCGGTGCCAAGATCGTCACTTTGAAAGATGTAGTGGACTTGACGGGGCCATATTTTGGGAATAGAAGAGGGCTTGCTGATTCCTTGGGGCTGAGGTCGCTTCGGGTGGCATCGCAGCTCCTGGAAAAATGGCGTGCTGCCTGCACCACAGATGAGATTGAACTGCTTGTGGACTATTGTGCAGGGGTGTGTCGTCCTAATGAGCAGGACCTTTTTCCTGGGCTGGTGGTCTGGCCCAATTTGGACGGGTGTACAGGCCCACTTCTATCTAGGAACCCAAACACTATGCTGCTAAATATGGCTACGGGGAAACAGCTGTATCATGCTTGTGTCAAAGCTTTTAGGGTCATTCCATGCCAAATCAACAAGAGGTTATGCTCGACCATCTCAGATTTCAATGAAATTTGGAGGGCTCAGAGATACTATTAAAAGAAGTTAATCCCCAAAACTTGAGCTTCCTATCACCAATAGTTTCAGAGATACAAGCATTTGAATTTTTCGATTTTTTTGTTTTTTGCTCAAAACATACATATTTCAAAGCGCAATATAATTATTATGCAAGATAGAAACCTAAAATTTTGTACAGAGAGACTCAATGTCTTGAACTACAAGCTTCAACTTAGAATTTCAATGGTCATTGTATATTAGATGGTAATTTTAACAAGGAAATTAAAAAGACAAATTTGCATTTTTTGCATTTTTAACTCATTCTGGAAGCTTGACTGTGGCAGTAATGCTTAAACTAAGAATGTTATTCAAATCTACACAGAAATATCTACCAATTTCAGTTTTACCAAGTCTCCACTATTCCTAGTTTGTCTGTAATAGGGTTTTGAAATTTGCCGATTTCTAAAACATGCCATTTTCAGTAGCAAGAAATCCAATGTGGGATAGCAGTTAGGAACTTATAAATTTTTTTCAGTAATCCCCAAGACCCATGTTTTATATTTCCAAATTTTTTGTTCTGTGTCTCTCAAGTATTTTTAAACTACAGGGGTTTAAAAAATCCATTTTCACCAAATTCGAATTTTTGATATATTTTCATATAACTGATATTTGAGGGTTAATAAATGCTTCAATAAGGCTCAAGTAGGTTAGGAGACATGTTTCTTCCTCAATTTTAAATAAAATTTCAATTAATGCTCAGTATTAATTATTTGTAAATTGATTTTAATCTAAGACTGTGTAACATTAGCAATCAATGACCAGCTATTGTGTACCAGTCAACAGCCAGCCTTATCAATATCAACACAGCACAATAGGTGACCTTTGATACCAGAACAGGTGGCTCATATCTTATAGTTTTAGAGTCTGTAAACTGCATACTTGTTCAGATAACATTATATTGCTTGGATTATATTAAATACATTGTAATACAGAGCACTGAGAAAAATTACCAATGTTATTAACTGAATGTGTTTCTTTGCAAGGATTGGATATTTTGAATAGTTGACTAGGGAATTTAATTGTAGTTGCTTTCAATTTGAGATCAGTATAAATGAGTTTGTTCTTAGACATCTAGAAATGGCTGAACTTCCTCCCTGTTCTATAGGAATTGGACTAAAGAAAGATTCTGACTGCCATAAACTAACATACAACAGAAATTGTAAGTTAAATACACTCTCTTGAGATGAATGCTTCCACCCACCTGGAAAACTTGTACATCACAACTAGAACTTTAGGCTGCTGGGCCATAGAAGGTTCACGCTGCACGCTGCATGCTGCACGCTACACGCTACACGTTCACGTGAAGAACCGGACCCTGGGCCATTAAACTTCATGCTTGGATGTTCACGTGTTGCGTCTGTTCTACTTTGACCGAGTAACCAACAATATGGACTCTTCGGATGACGACGATTGCCTCATTCTGCCTTTACTGAGACAGAGGAAGAGAAAAAGGAACAGAATTTGGAGCCGAGAACACTTCCTTCTGAGAGAAACCCGTGGTGAATTTCACCGAACATTCTATAATCTGCTTGACAATCCCGATGAAGAACTATTTTTCAATTATACCATTCAATTATATTTTTTCTGAAGTTTTCCCCTGAAAGCATAGAGTTATCTCCCTAGACCCGTTCTGATTGGCTGGCGCGGCGGTGACCGCATGCATTGACTGGAATTTCCATCTTAACGCCTAGAAAAAAGTGTGCATGTTCATTTCACGCTTCACGCGTGAAGTGTGCAGCGTGCAGCGTGCAACGTGAACGCCGTTCTATGGCCCAGAGCAAGTCATGCTACGTTTGTCCACTTTTCTTTACACGCGTGTAGTGTGCAGCATGCAGCGTGCAGCGTGAACCTTCTATGGCCCAGCTGCCTTAGAGCACGCATCCATTACTTTCCAGAGTGCTTTCCTCATTCCTGAATGATACAGGTACTGGATCTGCTGCCATAACATTAGTCAAAAAACTTCTCCATACGGAAAGAATGGACATTCAACTGGGAAAAGAAACAGAATTTGGACAAAGCTGATTGTTGGTGAGAGTAAAGGAGCCATTCCCAAGATTGCTGGTGCTTTGTAAGTACAGCTTTCCTGCTAACATGCTAATAGAAGCATAATGATGCTAATGGAGCTGTAAAGGAGTTTAGCCCAAGGAACTCGTGTTTATGCTGCCTAAATTGGATGTGTTGAAGTTCATTCAAGTTTGGTTAATTGATGAAGATACTGAGAAAGACTACTGAAAGTACTTTTGAAGTTTATTGAGTTGCAGAAGTTACTTATGAGTGTTTGATTGATTGATTGATTGATTGATTGATTACTTTATTCTGAACAATAAAGAAGAAAGATATAAAAATAAAAATTTAAATAAAAAATGCAATAATCAAAACATCGTCATAAACAAACAGAATAGCGTAGCCACAAGGCAATAACATAACAATGTTCAGAAAGGATTAGGAAGAAGTAATAACTTATCCAATCCTAACCCTCTATACCACCGCTAATCAAATGTCACTTTCCACCATAATAAACTATATATACAAAAGAAAACAAAAGCAATAAACAAAAAAGAAAACATACCAACATACCAAAACATACCGACATGGTATAATATCGACCAAATCAAATCATATATACAGATACTTATGTTATGCATATAGACACACATACAATACATATATACAGTACATACATATACACATACCTATAGCTATACACTAAATACAAGAAGACCAGTCACAGACTTACTCTCAATTTCATCATCACCTATATAGTCTGCCTGTCCTCATTCTCATATATATTTTTATTAATATGTTTTTATATAATTTTTAAAACAGTTTTATGTTGGGGGCGGCATGGTGGTGTAGTGGTTAGCGCTGTCGCCTCACAGCAAGAAGGTCCTGGGTTCGAGCCCCGGGGCCGGCGAGGGCCTTTCTGTGTGGAGTTTGCATGTTCTCCCCGTGTCCGCGTGGGTTTCCTCCGGGTGCTCCGGTTTCCCCCACAGTCCAAAGACATGCAGGTTAGGTTAACTGGTGACTCTAAATTGACCGTAGGTGTGAATGTGAGTGTGAATGGTTGTCTGTGTCTATATGTCAGCCCTGTGATGACCTGGCGACTTGTCCAGGGTGTACCCCGCCTTTCGCCCGTAGTCAGCTGGGATAGGCTCCAGCTTGCCTGCGACCCTGTAGAAGGATAAAGCGGCTAGAGATAATGAGATGAGAGATGAGTTTTATGTTGGTGCTATTTTTGAGTTCATTTTCCAGACCATTCCACAATTTCACCCCACAGACTGTTATGCACATACTTTTCATAGTTGTTCTAACATTTACTCTCTTAAAATTCATTTCCCCTCTCAGGTTATACCCACCCTGCCTTTCCATAAACATATTTTGTACCTCACCCGGAAGAAGGTTATGTCTTGCTTTATACATAATTTGTGCAGTCTTGTGTTTAACCAGATCAGTGAATTTCAGAGTGTGTGCTTTTACGAATAATGCGTTTGTATGCTCAAGATATCCCGTATTATTGACAATTCTTATTGCTCTTTTTTGTAATGTGCATAACGGCTGCAGGTTAGATTTGTAGGTATTACCCCATATCTCCACACAGTAGCTCAGATATGGAAGTATGAGTGTATTATACAGAGTATGTAGTGATTTATAGTCCAGAATGTGTCTTGATTTCCCCAAAATTGCAGTAATCTTTGCTATTTTTGCTTTAACATGATTAATATGCGGCTTCCAGCAGACTTTATGATCAACAATCATACCCAGAAATTTTATTTCATACACTCTTTCTATGGTTATGTTGTCAATTTTCAATTCAACTTGAGGGTTCGACTTATATTTTCCAAATAACATAATCTTTGTTTTACTCAAATTCAATGACAATTTGTTTACGTTAAACCACCTTTTTAATTTATTCATTTCGGTTGTGATTGTTTCCATAAGCTGCTGTGCATTGTCCCCGGCGCAAAAGATGTTTGTATCATCAGCAAATAATATGCATTTCATTATACTTGATACATTACATAAATCATTAATGTACAATATAAACAGTTTAGGACCTAAGACAGACCCTTGCGGTACTCCACATGTTATGGGCAAATACTCAGATGTGTGATCTCCAATTTTTACAAATTGTTGCCTGTTACTTAAGTAGCTCCTCACCCAGTCCAAACCAACCCCTCTGATACCATACCTCTCTAATTTTTTGAATAGAATGTTGTGATTTATTGTATCAAATGCTTTCTTTAGATCTATGAAAATTCCCATAACATGTTTTTTATTGTCTATACCATTTGTGATTTTCTCGATAAGTTCCATTAATGCCAGGGTTGTTGATCTGTCTTTCCGGAATCCGTATTGACTGTCAGCTAAAAGTTTATATTTTTCAATGAAGTTGTCTAGTTTTGCTGTGAACAGTTTTTCGAGGATCTTGGAGAACTGAGAGAGTAAAGAAACTGGCCTGTAATTTGTGTAATGGTGTCTATCCCCACATTTATATAAAATGAAAGTTCATTTGGAATTACTGCTTAGTCATTGCTTAAAGTTTCCAAGATGGCGGATGAACAGTTGCTTAATGCCGCAGGTGGTACACCACTTGTAATTGACCACAAGAGGGAGCCCAAGTACACACAAAAGGCACTTGAAGAGAAGCTTCATAGGCTTATTGGCCAAAGGAAAACGAAAATGGCTCAGATTACAGCAAAGATGAAAGAAATAGATAACATGAAAAATAATGGGGAGCATGTTGATAAAGTGGAATCAGAAATACTGCTAGGTTTTACCAAGCTGTATGAAGAATTAATCATGCTTAATAACAGCGTCATGCAGATGTTATCATCTGATGAAGTGAGCACAGATCAGTGTAACTGGTATGAGCCAAAGGCAACTGTCATTAAAGGGTTTGTGCTGGGGACAGAAAAGTGGATTAAAGAACAAAGGATTATAGAGGAAGAGGTTGATTCACATGATAGTGTCTCAGTGGTAGCTCAACGCAGTCAAAAAGACAAGAGTAAAGCTGGTTCCAGTACTGGGAGTTCTTCAGTTGTGTCGTGTACTAGCTCTATGGCGTGCATGAAAGAGGAAGCAAAAAGAGCAGCTCTTTTAGCGCATCCAGAATCACTAAAAAAGAAGAAAGTGATGCAGTTGCAAGAAGCAAACTTAAGAGCAGAGATGGAGCAGTTAGAGTTAGAAACTGCAATAGCAGCCTCTACTGCTAAGCTGAAGGTGTTTGAGAATCACGAAAGCCCTCATGATGCTATGAATGAATGTGTGACATCCAGGTTGCCAAGTACAGATGTACGCAGACATACACAACGGGCAATTGGTTCTCAAGATGGATCCCATACCAATGTTCCTAGAGCTCAGCTTGTACGTGAAGTTCACATCCCGGCAACAAGCGATGAGGAGGAGGATCAAGATCATATTCCTGACACTACTGCTAGAAACATGGAACGTGCACCTTGTGTTCATCTTCGTCATCAGGTGCCTACAGGCAGAGCTTCACCCGACGAGCCTCAGGAACCCATGCCTACAGGTGGCAGGATTTATGAAGTGATGCAACATCAGAACATGACAACTGAGAAGTTAGTTAAGCAGCAAGATCTGTCTTTACTACCCAAAAGGGACATTCCTGTCTTCTCTGGTGAGCCGCTCACATATAGATCTCCCCTTGCTTCTCTTCTCTCTCTCTCTCTCTCTCTCTCTCTCTCTCTCTCTGTCTCTCTCTCATCTCCCCCGTCTCTTGCCCCCCTCCCCACCCTGTTCCCCTGCCACGGAGGTGGCAGCTGGCTCCTCCCCAGCCAGCCCATCGCACCCGTGGTGTCCTCCCCTCTCCCTCTCCTGTGTCTGTGTTGTCTCCCCCTCAGGTGAGTGACACCCATAGCACCAGTGCAGAGGGAAAGCCTGGGCCAGTGTGCTGGCGCAGCGGGGAATCGGAGCATCTCCAATGTCAGAGCTCCACAAGGGAGGTGGGTGCTGTAATCCGGATCCCCGATGTGCCAGAAACTGCCCCCAATCTGGCCGGAACATATCGCATACTGGTGAGTATTCAAGGGGCTACATATCACGCTTTGGTAGATTCCAGTTACAATCAGACCTCAATTCACCAACATCTGGTGCAAGATGAGGCATTGGGGGGAGCACAAGCAGTGAAAGTGTTGTGTGTGCATGGGGATGTTCACCATTACCCTCTAGTGTCGGTCCAAATTCTATTCCAGGGCCAAATGCATAGAATAAAGGCGGCGGTTAGTCCCCGTCTCACCCACTCGTTGATTTTGGGTACTGATTGGCCGGGATTTAAAAACCTAATGGAATATTTAACACACAGTGGGTCCTGCACTAGTAGGTCATGGGAAGATCCCGGTGTGGCGTTGACTGGAGAAGCTGTCGCAGAGCCGTCTACATCAACACTGCAACAGAGTGAGGAGCAGCCCGCTCCTCCTCCTTCTCTCGGGGATTCTCTTGGGGATTTCCCGTTAGAGCAGTCGCAAGACGAGACTCTGTGGCATGCGTTTAACCGAGTGAGAGTAATTGATGGTCAAACTCTTTAGCCAAGCGCAGCTAGGGTTGCCACCTGTGCCTGACAAAAATCCTGGACATTTCGACCATCCAATCGACCTTTTTGCTTGTAAGCAATGGCGCCCTTCGCACATCTAACCCAAGACAAAAATCGCCCTTCTATGCTGAAATTGTATTGCTCTAATTAGTAAAAATGACGCTTTTGCTAGTTATTTGTTTAGTTAATTGCTTTACATAATATAGCAGGTCTTCATTATTTTGGTTTATTTCCAACAGTTTTTGGTTGTGGACACCTGGGGGCAGTAGTGGGCACAGGTAAAAGGGGAATACATAATTAAGTTCTGTTTGTTTGCTTATGTGGAATAAAAATAAATAATCTAATTTTTCATTGTATCTAAGAATACCTGAATGTAACAATGTAAGGTGTAGTGTCAAACAGCTTACCTGATTGCTTAGAGTGTGGTGTGTGCTTTGCTTGTGCTTGCCTGTGCCTCTGCTGCTCTTGGCTAAACAAGTACATAGGAGGACATGTAACTGATATAACTGGGCACATACAGTACATACAGGAGTATGTACTACACTACACTATTTCATTTAATTCACCAAAACCTTACCTAATCTTCCATTTATATTTGGTGTTTTTCTTTGCTGCTGCTATGAGTCCTGCCTGATTTTCAATGAATGTCTTGAACTCAGTACAGGACAACTGAAAGTTTAGCCTGACTTGAAGCTCAGCCTTCACCATTGTAACAGAGAGTCTGTTTCTTTTATCAGTCCAAGCATCCTCCATTAGCCCCTTTTCCACCAAAGCAGTTCCAGGGCTGGTTCGGGGCCAGTGCTTAGTTTGGAACCAGGTTTTCTGTTTCCACTGACAAAGAACTGGCTCTGGGGCCAGAAAAACTGGTTCCAGGCTAGCACCAACTCTCTGCTGGGCCAGAGGAAAGAACCGCTTACGTCAGCGGGGGGGCGGAGTTGTTAAGACCAACAACAATAACAAGACCGCGAAAGATCGCCATTTTTAAGCGACGAGAAGCAGCAGCTGTACAAACGCGAAGTCATCCATTATTATTATTATTATTATTATTATTATTATTATTGTTGTTGTTGTTGTTGCTGCTGCTTCTTCCGTGTTGTTTTTGCTTTGATATTCGCGCCAAGGTTTATGTAAACGTAGCGCCATAACTGACGTATACAGCGACGTAAGTGACGTATTCAGCGACGTAATGACGTATTCAGCGACGTAATGACGTGGCTCTGCTTAGCACGGCGAGCTATGGAAAAACAAACTGGTTCTCAGCTGGCTTCATGGGCACCACCAGGGGGGGAAAGGTTAGAACAATTCTAGGGGCCCAGCACTGCCATGGGGCCCTTTAAGGGGCTGATAATATGATTTTAATAAGACTTTTGAAATAACAACAACGCAATATTCCATCTGGTAAAATGAGCTAATTGAACAAGGTTGTCTATTTCTTGAGTTCTTCAACATATTGTCATTTAACCCTCCCCCTTTTGCGAAATGGTACGGTCCAGTTCTGGTAGAAGCGCGATGCGTTAAATCTGTGTGCTGATCAGTGCTACTTGCTGCTGTGTCGTGGTGCAGCAGCCAGCCAGCCAGCAGTGGAGTGCGTACAGTCTATGATCGCTAAATATGAAGAGTGGCTGTCAAAAACGTAAAGAAAGGCAGCTGAAAACTGAGAGGGACCGGAGAGGCAGGCAACTGGTCACTCAGTTTTTCCCCAAAGAAAGGTAGCTATCGCTCACATGTGTGTTCAAAATATTAGCGAATGGTAAATGAACAGTATGAACGTGGTTGGATTAGCCTATCAAGAGAACACTTTTACAGTTTGTACAGTGACATTTTTTCCATTTTAATAACTGAACTGACTTGTGTGATAAGATGAAATATTACGTTATGCTGGTGCTAATAACTAGTGCTAATAACCAGTTTCATAACTAATGGGGTGCCCTAAATATGCACAGATTCAGCCTCAGGGGGACCTCCGCCCTATCAAACCACTGAACCCCCCCCCCCTTTGGAGAAGGAGGTAAGCAGCAATACAACCCATAAATGCTTTAGGATTGAAGTTTTTAATGAGCGAGCGCCATATACAGTTTGCTAGATTAAAGTGTTGCTAATGTAACAGACATTGCATTGTGTTGTTCACCAGTCTTTTTATTCTGAAGAAATGAGACACAAATACACTGCTGAGGATGGGCTGCAAACGTCCAGTGGCATTGGCGCTTACATTTCCAAAACGAACTGAAAGAGGCCAGCGCCTCATTCCCGTAACTACCTGCGCTCTTAAAGGGCCAGCGCAGAATTTCCCCACCACTACACACAATGGCAAGTGGAAAAAAATAAACCCGTTACACTAATAACGGACACCAGTCAAGTGTTTGACATGGTTACGTGTGTGGAATGTTCACACGTTCTAAACCATTGGTTTCAACCATTGGTTAATACATAAAATGTAATAACAAAGTCACAAACTCAAGGTCCATGGGCTATCAAAAGTCAAATAATGACAATAGTGCAATTGTGATGAGGGTGGGCAAAGTTGGGGGGCCCAAAATTCTAATCTTTCATGGGGCCCAAAATTTCTGGTGGCGCCCCTGGCTGGCTCGCAAGTTGAAATATACATTTTGCCCATCATGTACAAAAAACCGGGACATTCAGTGTCCCGGATTTTTTTTTTTTTTTCCAGGACAGACCATGAAAATCCGGGACAATCAGGAAAAACCGGGACAGGTGGCAACACTAAGTGCAGCACCGACCTTCCCCTATTTTGCCATTATTAAAGATAAATTGTACCCAGTGATGCAGGACACTCAAACCAAGGAACAAATAACCCAGTTGTTAATCCCAAAGAGTTCCATGTGGCTCACTTTAATCCCATGGCTGGACACTTGGGGCAAGATAAAACACTAGCCCGAATAATGGCCTGATTCTATTGGCCAGGGATTCGTGGGGATGTCCGTCGGTGGTGTGCAGCATGCCATGAATGCCAATTAGTAAATCCCGTGGCCACTCCAAAAGTGCCTTTGCGCCCTCTTCCTCTAATTGAGACCCCGTTTGAGCGAATTGGGATGGATCTCGTCGGGCCATTAGATCGGTCAGCAAGGGGATATCGCTTTATTTTAGTTCTAGTGGACTATGCAACGTGATATCCGGAAGCAGTGCCTCTCTGCAATATCTCAGCATGCAGTATTGCGGAAGCGCTCTTCCACTTTATCTCCTGGGTCGGGATTCTGAAAGAAATCCTGACAGACCAAGGCACTTCATTTATGTCACACACACTGTGCGAGCTGTATGGGTTACTGGGGATTAAGTCTATCCGCACCAGTGTTTATCACTCACAAATGGATGGCTTAGTAGAGAGATTTAACCAGACACTCAAAAGCATAATACGTAAATTCGTAAGTGAAGATGCGCGTAATTGGGATAAGTGGCTCGAGCCCTTGTTGTTCGCAGTACGAGAGGTCCCGCAAGCCTCCACAGGGTTTTCTCCCTTCAAATTATTATATAGGCGTAAGCCTTCATTGTGCTCATTGTGGACAGTTCTGCCCCAAGGAATGCCTGGTTGACTGGAAGAATCTGGCAGACTTACCCAAACTCAAGAGGAGCCGTCTGACAGGTTCAAATTCAAACCAAGTCTAGCCTATTAGATAGGCCAACTAACAAACTTTGTCTTTTGCAGGAAGCAGAATGAGTCAAGAAAGAACTGTTGATGGACTCATAATCTGAAGTTTGATTGAAGGGAGAAAACCCCGTGGAGGCTTGCGGGACCTCTCGTACTGCGAACAACAGGGGCTCGAGCCACTTATCCCAATTACGCACATCTTCACTTACGAATTTACGGATTATTTAAGTTAATATGTACAGTAGATGTTGATATGGCTCTATTTGTAAGTTTGTAATTGTTATGCATCCTGCCTATACAATTAGGGGCTGGAGTGTTAGAGTCATAGATAAGATTTCATATTTGTTTTATTTGTGTATGAATATATTTGAAATTTCTGTATTATTTCATGAAAGTAACAATCGTGTCAGTTTAAGTTAATAGTATTATTATACTATTAACTTAAACTGACACGATTGTTACTTTCATGAAATAATACAGAAATTACAAATATATTCATACACACATAAAACAAATATGAAATAATATTTGAAAATTGGGACTCTTAATTTGATAGCATGTGTAAAGACGCATTTTGGGCTTGAAGAACGGTAGATTAGAGATGAGGATTTAAGGAGCACGGATGCACACAGTTTTTTGACCATGCTTGCCAAGTTTAGGAATTATTTTGAAGGAAGCTGTAATAAGAGGAAACTTTTTATTTATTGCTTATGGAAACTGTATTTGCATTTTTCTAGATAAAGATTTTTTGTTGAACACATGGTTTTTGCACACGTCCATTACTTTCCAGAGTGCTTTCCTCATTACTGAATGACACAGATACTGGATCTGCTGCCATAACAGAGTGTATCTGTGTGTGTCAGTAATGTGATAAAGAGCACCACTTCCAGTCAGACTACAAACATGGCCGAGCTGAACTACAACACCCAAGAACCACTGCACTTTCTATCACCTGTCTATTAATTATATCTGTCACTCATTTCCTGGTTAATCAGCCCATGCTATATAAACACCTCTCCCACACTCACTCGATGTGAAGTATCGTTCAGTGTCTTACCTGTCATACCAAGCCTTGTTATTCTGCCTGCCTTATCATGTTCTCGACCCTCATTATTGTCTTGTTCTCATTACTCTTTAGTCTAGCCCTTCTTACTCTATCTGCCGATCGATTGACCCTTGCCTGTCCCTCGACTTTGATTTCATCTAGCGTTTTGGATTTGTTTGCCAGTCTGCATTCCCCGCTCTCCCCTGCACATACATCCATAAGTGCCTGCATCCTGACAGGATACTTCGTTGCATACGGATGCAGCAGAGGCGGCATGGCAAGCTGCTTTCATCGGTCCAGGGCGCCTCTTAGGAGAACGTCAATAGATGCTTGCCGATCTCAACACCAAGTCAAGTCAAGTCAACTTTATTGTCAAATATGCTATACATGCTCGACATACAGCACAGATGAAATATCAGTCCTCTCTGACCCACGGTGCAAACAGGCAATGCAATAAATAAAAATAGAATAATTGAAAAAAACAAACAATATAAACAGTATAAACACTCTAGATAGGAACTAGACATAGACTAAACACTCAAACAATATAAACAGTATAAATAAACAGTATAAACACTAGATAAGAACAAGACATAGACTAAACACTCAGACAATATAAACAGTGTAAACACTAGATAAGAACTACACACAGACTAAACACTCAGACAATATAAACAGTATAAACACTCTAGATATGAACTAGACCTAGACTAAACACTCATATATATACATACACACACACACACACATAAATTGGTTCAAATAACCAAACAGTTACAAAACTTGAGGTATAGCAGGTAAACATGAAACATGAAATAAGCAGTATAAACAAACTAGCAGCTGTTAAGATGAGGTAGTGTGGAATAGTGCAAATGAGCGAGGTAAAGTGAGATGTGCGGTCCCTGAGTTCAGTGTGTTAATGAACGATGAGATGTATGTGTGTGTGTGTGTGTGTGTGTGTGTCGGGGGGGAAGCTGTGAGGATGACATGTCAGATGCTGAAGGGGGTGTGCAAGCAGAATCTGTGGCAGGGGGCAGAGGGGGAGGAGGGGCAGAACAGGGAGGGAGTTGAGCCTCCTGACTGCCTGGTGAAAGAAACTGTTCTTGAGCCTGCTGGTTTTGGCCCGGAGACTCCGCAGTCTCCTCCCCGATGGCAGCAGGCTGAAGAGGCTGTGAGATGGGTGGGTGGGGTCACCTGCAATCCTGATGGCTTTGCGGGTGAGGCGGGAGTTATAAATATCCATTAGAGAAGGGAGAGAGACACCAATGATCCTCTCAGCTGCTCTCACGATGCGCTGCAGAGACTTGCAGCAGGACACGGTGCAGGCGCCGTACCACACGGTGATGCAGCTGGTCAGGATGTTCTCGATGGTGCCTCTGTAGAAAGTGTGTATGATGGGGGCCGGGGCTCTTGCTCTCCTCAGTTTGCGGAGGAAGTACAGATGCTGTTGGGCTTTTTTGGCCAGTGATGCGGTGTTGTTGCTCCAGGACAGGTCTTCAGAGATGTGCACACCCAGAAACTTGGTGCTGCTCACCCTCTCCACTGCAGCACCGTCGATAGATAGTGGAGCATGCTGGGTGTGCTCTCTCCTGAAGTCCACAACAATCTCCTTCGTCTTCTCCATGTTCAGATGGAGATTGTTGTCCTTGCACCACATGGCCAAGCGGCTCACCTCACTCCTGTAGATTGTCTCATCGCCATTGTTGATGAGACCCACCACAGTCGTGTCATCCACAAACTTAATGAAGAGATTTGAGCTGGATGTTGGTGTGCAGTCGTGGGTCAGCAGAGTGAAGAGGAGGGGGCTTAGCACACATCCTTGGGGGGCCCCCGTGTTCAGTGTGATGGTGCTGGAGGAGTTGCTGCTGACCCGTACAGTCTGTGGTCTCCCAGTCAGGAAGTCCAGCAGCCAGTTGCACAGGGAGGTGTTGAGTCCCAGCTGGTCCAGTTTGTGAATGAGCTGCTGAGGAATGATTGTGTTGAATGCTGAGCTAAAGTCTATGAACAGCATTCTGACATATGAGTCTTTTGTCTCCAGGTGGGTGAGGGCTGAGTGGAGGGCAGTGGAGATGGTGTCATCGGTCAAACGGTTGGACTGATATGCAAACTGGAAAGGATCCAGGGTGGGGTGGAGGGCAGACTTGATATACCTCATGACTAGCCGCTCGAAGCACTTCATGAGGATGGGAGTGAGTGCAACAGGGCGGTAGTCATTGAAGCAGGAGGGAGACGGCTTCTTTGGGACCGGGATGATGGTGGTGGTTTTGAGGCACGTGGGGACAACAGCCTGGCTCAACGAGATGTTGAAGATGTCTGTAAAGACATCTGTGAGCTCCTCAGCACAGTCTCTCAGGACACGACCAGGAATGCTATCAGGACCCCAATAGTTGGCTTTTCGTGCATTTGTCGTCCTGAGAGCTCTCCTCACGCTGTCTGGGGACAGCGTCAGCACCTGGTCGCCGGGAGGTGGTGGGGTCTTCTGGATGACTCAGCTCGCAGGTCTTCAAGATGACTCAGCTCACTGCTGTGATGCCACAGGCCCTTTTAACATACCCCAAAGCTCCTCCAAGTCCCACGATCTCACTTCCACGACCCGAGAATTATGCCAGGGATGCGCTCAGCTGCAAGAGGTTTCTGCTTCAACTGGGTCCTGGGAGAGTGGTTGCATTGCAAACTAGCAGCCAAATCCAAAACATGAAACAGGAAGCAGAATTGGATCCAGGCAAAGGGTTATTCAATGAGTGAACAGAGTGTCAGAGGCAAACAATAGAGTCAGTGTGTAAACAAAAGCAGGGACAAAGTCACAGAAGTCAGCATGGGAAACAAAACGGCTTTATGTGATCAGGCACAGAGATGCAAAACAATACTTCGCACTGAGGGTGTGTGGTTGTGGTCCTTAAGTAGTTTCACTGTCACTGTTAGGATTCCATGCCACATAACCATATACGATTTTTTTGACAGGTTTCCAAGTTTATGGTATATGTAAACTTTAATTCATATTGGATTTATATAAACCATTGCCTCAATACATCTAAGTGAAAATATCTTGACTATAGTAAAATGTAGTCTCTAATATTTGTTAAGATTAAAATAAACCAATTAAAATAAACCAATTCCAAGACTATTAATCTCAAATTTCAAGACTTTTTTTTTCTCATTTCAAGCTTGAAAGGAATGTCCTTCGATTGGCTGATAATTTTGCCAATTTTAAGCATTTATGTCTTGAAAGAAGCAACCAATTGGTTCAGCAAAATTTACTCTTATTGAAATTAGTAAAAATGTCTAGAAATACAGTGGTGCTTGAAAGTTTGTGAACCTTTAGAATTTTCTATATTTCTGCATAAAGATGACCTAAAACAACATCAGATTTTCACACAAGTCCTAAAAATAGATAAAGAGAACCCAGTTAAACAAATGAGACAAAAATATTATGCTTGGTCATTTATTTATTGAGGAAAATGATCCAATATTACATATCTGTGAGTAGCAAAAGTATGTGAAACTCTAGGATTAGCAGTTCATTTGACGGTGAAATTAGAGTCAGGTGTTTTCAATCAGTGGGATGACAATCAGGTGTGAGTGGGCACCCTGTTTTATATAAAGAACAGAGATCCATCAAAGTCTGATCTTCACAACACATGTTTGTGGAAGTGTATCATGGCACGAGCAAAGGAGATTTCTGAGGACCTCAGAAAAAGCGTTGTTGATGCTCATCAGGCTGGAAAAGGTTACAAAACCATCTCTAAAGAGTTTGGACTCCACCAATCCACAGTCAGACAGATTGTGTACAAATGGAGAAAAATTCAAGACCACTGTTACCCTCCCCAGGAGTGGTCGACCAAGAAAGATCACTCCAAAAGCAAGGCATGTAATAGTTGGCGAGGTCACAAAGGACCCCAGGGTAACTTCTAAGCAACTGAAGGCCTCTCTCACATTAACTAATGTTAATGTTCATGAGTCTACCATCAGGAGAACACTGAACAACAATGGTGTGCATGGCAGGGTTGCAAGGAGAAAACCACTGCTGTCCAAAAAGAACATTGCTGCTCATCTGCAGTTTGCTAAAGATCATGTGGACAAGCCAGAAGGCTATTGGATAAATGTTTTGTGGACAGATGAGACCAAAATAGAACTTTTTGGTTTAAATGAGAAGCGTTATGTTTGGAGAAAGGAAAACACTGCATTCCAGCATAAGAACCTTATCCTATCTGTGAAACATGGTGGTGGTAGTATCATGGTTTGGGCCTGTTTTACTGCATCTGGCCCAGAACAGCTTGCCATCATTGATGGAACAATAAATTCTGAATTATACCAGCAAATTCTAAAGGAAAATGTCAGGACATCTGTCCATGAACTGAATCTCAAGAGAAGGTGGGTCATGCAGCAAGACAACGACCCTAAGCACACAAGTCATTCTACCAAAGAATGGTTAAAGAAGAATAAAGTTAATGTTTTGGAATGGCCAAGTCAAAGTCCTGACCTTAATCCAATCAAAATGTTGTAGAAGGACCTGAAGCGAGCAGTTCATGTGAGGAAACCCACCAACATCCCAGAGTTGAAACTGTTCTGTATGGAGGAATGGGCTAAAATTCCTCCAAGCCGGTGTGCAGGACTGATCAACAGTTACCGGAAACGTTTAGTTACAGTTATTGCTGCACAAGGGGGTCACACCAGATACTGAAAGCAAAGGTTCACATACTTTTGCCACTCACAGATATGTAATATTGGATCATTTTCCTCAATAAATAAATGACCAAGTATTATATTTTTGTCTCATTTGTTTAACTGGGTTCTCTCTATCTACTTTTAGGACTTGTGTGAAAATCTGATGATGTTTTAGGTCATATTTATGCAGAAATATAGACAATTCTAAAGGGTTCACAAACTTTCAAGCACCACTGTCAAGGAATTTTAATCCTTGTATATTTGGTTGATCCTAAGCTTATAAATAGATAGATTTGACTATATTCAAGATATTTTAACATTTCGTTTTCATTCTTTCTTTTTTTGCCAGCTTAGAAGAACGTGCTTTGTCATTCCTGTCATAATTATGTATTATTTATGCACTGATGAATTTGTTTTTTATCGCAGCAGAAATTATCAAACAGTCATGTGGTCACTGTGAGAATATTTAGTATTGTTCATGGGATGGGAATTTAAAAAGCATTGTAGTGTAAGCAATGTCAAATGTAAGAGCTGGCTATAAACTGTTACTGCTTTTCTTTGAAGCCATGTCAACAGCTTCACCAATTTTCCAGTACAGGACATGAATAGTGAGTTGAAGAAATGTTTGGACTCTTGAGCCAGATCCAAAGTTTACATTTACTCTAGATGTACGTAACCCATTTTCATTTCTGAAAATGTCTGCCAGCTCTGGTGCTTGAAACGAAATATTTGATAATTATGTAGCTTGGCCTTTGTGTTGGTTGCGTTTATTTATTGTACTTCAAAAAGCCTGGAGGTCTGTTGGTGCTGCTACTCTTTACTGATAGCTGTCTTTCGATTTCTGCCCATCATTATACCTCTCTCACTTTGCTTATGGTTCTCAGACTCTTTAAAGCGATCTCTCTCTCTCTCTCTCTCTCTCTCTCTCTCTCTCTCTCTCTTATCTTTGGCTTGGTGTGTTTGTCTGTATATATTGGTGTGTGCATGTTCATTTTTTCAGTGTGTGTGTGTGTGTGTGTGTCCCATTTATCCAGCTGGAGGATTTGGATGTTGGCAGATTTGTAAAAGCAGTAAATGCATGCTGACAGAGAACAGCAGTATCACAGCAGTATCTACTCCGTGCAGGAGGATTTAATCTGATGCTTTTTCACACACATATGCACATACACGTATTGCTCTCTTCACCTGTGTATTTATCCATTTTTCATCTTCAGAGCAAAACACAACAAAGTGAAGAACAGACCTGTAAACACACACATACGCGCACACACAGACACACACGCACACACACTTGGGATTGTGCTTGTTATGCAGTCTTAAATCTGGATATATGTATCATTAGGGCAGAGGGACAGAGAGAAATGCATTCTCAGTATTATCATACAACTCTGCCTGCAGCTTGTTGCATGGCATTTGGGGTTAATTGCATTTGGAGGTGTTGGAGGAAACCAGAATGTTCTCACAAGCTGTCTAGTCTTTTCCCCAGAGATCACTGGCTTTGCCTAGCTCCCTGTACATTCTCTCTATTGCATTTTTCCTTATGACAGGATTTAAGAATATTTCATGTGTTTGTGCATGTGGCGAGGGAGAGGTAAGGTTTTATAATGAGGTTTATAACCTGGAAAGCTACAGATCTATTACCCTGCTCTCAGTGTGTAGTGCTTACAAAGGAAAGGTGAGAATGACTCACAGACAGGACATGGGATTTTTTTTTTTAAATTCATTTTATTTTCTTTTATCATGTGCAATCATATTTTACCATCACATAAAACAAAGATACAGTACAGGTCAAAATAAGTGTATTAGACCATGGGTTTTATCGCAATGTCCATTATACCATTCATTTTAAATGTGGAAAAAAGAAAAGGGGGGAATATAGAGAAATAAAAAATGGAATAAAATACATAGGCAGCCCTCTCAATATATTTCTGAGAAAGGGGCAAGAAAGAGTAGTAGGCAGAGGTTAAGCCAGGGATCCCAGCAGTAATTGAAAAAAAAAAAATAGAGGAATGTAAGAAACTATCAGCATGGGTCAAGGGCAGGGCTTTGAACCGGAATTTTTTTCCTATTGGTTCGTTCCGAACAGAAACGGAATTTTAACGTTTCCGGCTTTGGGTTCCACCATTAAATAGACGTTCCCGAACCGGTTAGAACAAAAAAATTTCATTCCCGGAACGGTTAATTACGTTCCCTGTCAGCTGTTTAACAAATGGCTATAAAATTATGTCTCTGTCTCATCCAGCTTAAGCCAAATGTAGGCTAATTCTATTACAACCTTCATTAAATAAGACAAGAAGTAATTCAAAACAATTATTATTTCAAATGTTGGTGATTTGGATTCTCAGTATGTCTTCCCATCTACACAAACAGAAAAAGTGCCAAAAATGAAAGATAATTCGTTTAGTGTGTTACCAAAGGCTAGTCAGGCCCTATAGAGGGCTACCGCATGACGTCACCGCGCCGCGAGAGTTTGTTAGGCGCCATATTGGAAGACCAAGTACACATCTATGCAAGTACATACATACATACATACATACATAAAACAAACTACACCTGAAATGTAGCCAGGGCCGGTTCTGCCCTAATCTGGACCCGGGTGCAACATCGCGCAACCCCCCCCCAAAAAAAAAAAAACACCAGTCTAAATCAGGACAACCATCACATAACTATAACTATAAACATTTTATATCAACTATTTTAACTAAATGGGCTATAATAAATAAGCCTGCAGGCAGCCACGGTGGGCTGCCTCAGAAAAGTAACCATTTGTCCTACCTTAAAACTCGTTTTGCATTTTCTGCCTCCTTTTTTGTATTTTCGACCCTCCGTTTATTTTCTTTCCTTTTCTGAAAACCCGATTTGTGTCCAGACATTTTGTTCTGCTACCAACGAACTAACTCGTCAGGTCTCGTCTCTCGAGCCCGCGATGATTCCCGTGGGAAGGGCAACAATTGATACATTTTTACAAACAGCCAATAAACAGCCAATAGGGAGGTTGCATCGTTCAGGCTCTTCTTTGCTCAGACACTCAGTAAAGGCCCGGTCCCACTGCACTTACGGATGCAAAGAGGATGTAAAACGTAAAAAAATCTTTGCCATCCGTTGGAAAACGCTACGCATCCGTTGTGTACTCATTGCATACGTGCTTCATACGCTCTATCCACTGTGTCCACTGTGATTTCATCCGCGCAAAAAGTTTTGAGCTGCACAAAACTTTTAGAACGGATGAACTTTCCGCCGTGTACGATGTAAATCCGCGACATATACGAGCAACAAACGTTCTATGTCCGTTATCATCCGTTAAACGTCTGCTGTATCCTCTCTGCATCCTCTGGGCATCCTCGCAACTCACATCCGCTGCACCTGAAAACGGAAAGAGGGAGGAAAGATAAGGTACATGAAACGTCTATTCATCGTTAGTAGCACGGAAATAGAAAGGATGTAAGCGTATGCATCTCGTGTATAAAGTATTCAAAACGGACAAAGCGTTTATATCTGGGATGTATCTCGTATATTTAGGATGTCTGGAGTATGTCTACAGTATGTAGAAGGACACCTAGCGGACAATCGATATTTTGTATAAAAAGGGGGAGAAAATCATCTAGTAGTAGAGATGTATTGATGTAGCCGCCAGCATGTCTTTCCGCTTTATGCTGACGGCGTGCGTGCTGCATCCCTTTATATCCGCGGAGCAGACGCAATTCATACCCCCCGCATGCGCAGTGAACGGTCTGCATCCGATATACATCCGCGCAACATCCCATTTGTTTCCGTTAGGCGTACGTGATGCATCCTCTTCATCCGCTATGCATCCGCTCTTTCTGCTATGCGTCCGCTTCTCAGTTATCACCGGTAACCCCTTCGGAGCTGTCATCCACTTCCATCCGCTTTCATCCGCTAGGCTTCCTATGAACATGCGTTTAACATCCCCGCTATATACTACCCACGTCTGTTCTTTTCCGTTCTGTTTTCGCAAATTTTCGCCATTTTTGTCCATTTCTGGAGCGGATGAAAACGTATAGAGCCACCCCCGAAATTTTGCTCGTCCGCTGTGTCCTTTTTGCATACGTTTTGTGTCCATCGGCCAGTGGGACCGAGCCTTAATGGAGACGTGATAGTAGTCCACCTTCCCGCTCTCTCCATTCAGTCAGCGAACGTCACACAGGAAGTGAACCCCAGCGGGTCATAGAAACTTGCGCAGGAGAAGAATGACTATTTGTAGGCTACGGAAACTTTGAGGAACGAAATAAAAACCGGTATTAACCGGTTACCATTATTTTTAATAAACGTTTCTGTTCCGGAACATAAAAAATAATAAAGTTTCTGGTTTCATTTCTGTTCCATGTGAAATAGAAAAAGTTCCCGGTTTTCGTTTTCGTTCCTTGAACCGGTTCAAAGCCCTGGTCAAGGGGGCTGCAAGCCCTTTGCGGGGTGCAGGGGCAGTGCCCCTGCTGGGGGTACAGGGGGCAAAGCCCGCTGAAGCTGTTGAGATTTTAACATTTAAAGATGCTATAGAACACATTTTTTTTTTTTTACATAGATTTAACATAGAAAAGCAACAGAATTTAACAATAATGTGTATCTATTTGATGCCATATTTTGTAATCTATGGCATAAGTGGCAAATTTTTTTTTTTATAAAAATTAGATGAAAATGTAGCTTTGAAGAATATACTTGTCTAAATATTCCACTGATTTTGTTATAACAATAGTATCCATAGTTCATCTCATTTGTTTATTTTTTTGTTTCGAGTTAATGTCAATACTAGTCTAATATAAGCCACATTCATTTTTCAAAAATCATGAATATGAGCAGAAATCAATGATTCAGTAATATTAGATATATACATATGTACAGCAAATATTGGAGATATTTGATTTAAACCTTTCTCTTTTTGAAAGGTTTCACTGCAGAGGAATTTAATGCTCTTTTCTGGGGTGCATTCTATGATCTTTCCTCCAGTTTTCTCTGCTTTTGTTTCTCTGATCTTTCCTTCTGCTTTTTCTGATGTTCCTGCAGTGCTCTTTTGGATAGTTTCTTGGCTACTCTGTTTGCATGAGCTTTTGTTTCAAGTTCTGTATTCACCACATTCATTAATCTCTTCTTGGATTCAACTTCCTCTCTGGCTAAGCACAACTACGCTTTCCAAAACACATTGAATTAAGTTCATCGCATTAGAAACAAAAGCACGAACGGAGTTAAAACATGTTTTCTAGCAAATGAGCGCAGCCATATTGTTTTCTCGTTCTATCACGTACAGTTTCGTGGTATTTACATCAATTTAACTTCCGAGTGTTCCCGAATGTCAACGAGAACAAACGAAGCCAACGAAAACATCGCTAAACAAGCAAACCAAATCAGAACATATTCTGCTGGTCATTTTACTTAAAAAATATATTTTTAACAGATATACAAGAAATTAAAAAAAACAACACTTTGGCTCGAAAAATAGCGGAATTCCGCTAAATAGCAGATGTCTGGGATCCATGTTAAGCGTAAGCTGAGCGGAGGCTGCGTTAGCCACCGCCGCAATGTATAAAAAAGAGGGGGGTTCGGGGGTCCTCCCCTGGAAAATTTTGAAAATGTAGATGTTAAATGGTGAATTCTGAGTGATCCTGAATGCAAAATTTTATTTTTATGAAGTTTTAATTATGAAGTAAAAACTTATGAATTTCAATTCTTTGAAAAACCACTGTGAGTAGCTGGCAATGGAGTGTTTGTAGGCGGCAAAATCGCCAGTTGCCGGCAGTTATTGAGAGGACTGTACTTGTACTAGGACCACATGCAGCGAGAAGTAAGTTTTCTGATTACATGGTAATTCTGGATGGCCTTTCTGTTTCTTCACACACAGCAGTAAAAGACCTCAGGGTGATCACTGACTTCAGTCTTTCATTTGAAACTCATCAATAACATTACCAAGAGAGCTTTCTTTCATCTCAGAAATATTGCTAAGATAAGAAATATAACGTCACTACATGACGCAGAAAAATTGCTTTTGTTACCTCTAGCTTGGATTATTGTAATGCCTTACTGTCTGGATGTTCCAATAAGTGCATAAACAAGCTCCAGTTAGTTCAAAATGCAGCAGCAAGAGTCCTTACTAGAGCTAAAAGATATGACCACATCACCCCGTCTTATCCACACTGCATTGGCTCCCAATCAAATTTCGTATTGATTATAAAATACTACTATTGACCTTTAAAGCAAAGAATGGTCTTGCACCACAGTACCTGAGTGAACTGGTCCTTTATGATCCACCACGCCTACTTAGATCAAAAGGCGCAGGCTATCTGCTGGTACCTCGTATAGTGAAGGCTCCATCAGGGGGTAGAGCCTTTTCTTACAAAGTCCCACAGTTATGGAACAGCCTTCCAAGTAGTGTTCGGGACTCAGACACAGTCTCAGTCTTTAAGTCTAGGCTGAAAACTTATCTGTTTAGTCAAGCCTTTTGTTTATAGTTTTATTAGGTAAAAGAGTAGATCGAGAGGGTCCTCAGGCATAGAGTGTTTTGGTGAACTGGGATGTATGGATGCTGTCAGCCCCCCACTTACTTGCTCACTCGGGTTTGTTGACAGTGTAGTGGCTGGCTGCTTTATGTCCCAGGGCACCCTCATGCCTGTGTTACCTCCTTTTTTAGTTATGCTGTTATAGTTAGTTTTGCCAGAGTCCCTGCTTGCACTCAGCACAAAATGTATACTGTTCTTACTCATTAGGTGACATTGGTCATACTTAACCCTCATCCTACCATGCTATTTTACACCTTAATCTTACCATGTGGGGTCCGTTTGGACCCCAGTACTTTTCTTTAAAATTAAAGCTTATAAAGACAAAATCACCAGATAAGTTTTGTTCAGAACATCTTGTATTAATAACAGCAATACACTAAAGGGCCCAAGGCATAAAGAACACACTTAACCTTCATCCTACCAGCCAATTTTACATACACAAACTACCAGGCGGGGTCCGTATGGACTCCAGGAGGGAATACCTTGAAATCAATGCAGTAAGAACCAATTCAATGCAGCAAACAGACATAACTTTATTGAAGAACAAAATCCACTATGGCTGAATATCAATGATGTATTATAAATGCAATAACATTGCAATAATATTGCAATAACTAGCATACATGTAGCAAATTATAGCGCCACAAAAAAAAATTGGCATTATATACATGATTTTTGCAGCTCATGCAGCTGTAAAACATTCTGGATTACAACTTAGGTCTTTTCTTACAGAATTTAAAACAAAAAAGTAATTGTAAAATAATTTAGGGCTTTTGTTTTGCAGCCTGTGCTTATTGCAGCAGTGGGGTCCACACGGACCCCAAGAAGGAATGCCTTGGTAGTTTCATTATGGAATATAAAAGAAATAAAAGAAGTTAACTTTCAGTGTGCTATTCAATTATAAAATGAAAGACAGATAAACTTTACTCTGGGGTCCGGTTGGACCCCAGTAACAAATTAATTATACCTTCACAATGCAAAAAGCTGATCTTCCGGTGCTTTAGTGTTTTAATTAAGACATAAATTCCGACAAATTCATAAAACGGTGAGGCAGTATGTCACATATTTTTAAAATGGCATACATATGGTGTATGCCATTTTAAACATACAACAAACAAACATATAGGTGCGGGGTCCAGATGGACCCCACTTGGTAGGATGAAGGTTAACAATCTGTCCCTCTGAGTTACATGTCGATCCTGAGATTGAGATGCTGACCTCTTCTGCTCCTCAGACCTGCCTGATCCATCCTGATGCCCTACATCTGGCTGGAGTCTCATCACATTGCTCCTGTGGAGGACGGCCCCATATGGACAGTTGAAAGTCACACTTGGAAGATGGCTCTTGACACTTACAGTAATGCTTTTATGGCTGCGAACTACAGTTAACTTGCTAACTTTAGGACTACAGTTGTCATGAACAGTTTTGTACTCAAGTTTCTATCAATGAACAGTTTATAACTTCAGCAAAACTGACTTCACGTTAAAACTATAATGAATTTCCTGGTTTCACACTTATACTTTGTGACTATGTAGGACACTGTTAGAGAAGCAAGTTATTTATAATCACGTTGTGTGTTATCACCCAAATGAGGATGCATTCCCTTTTGAGTCTGGTTCCTCTCAAGGTTTCTTCCTCATGTCATCTGAGGGAGTTTTTCCTTGCCACTGTTGCCACAGGCTTGCTCATTGGGGATAGATTAGGAATAACAGGATATTTCTGGATCCAGAAATATCAGCTCATGTTTAAAGTCTGTAAATTTCTGTAAAACTGCTTTGCGGCAATGTCTATTGTTAAAAGCGCTGTAAAAATAAATTTCACTTGACTTGACTTGACATTTATGTCTTGAAAGAAGCAACCAATCAGTTCGGCAAAACTGACTAATCTTGAAATTAGTAAAAATTAGTAAAAAGTTATTTTAACTTTTTTTTTGTCATGCTATAAACATAGCCAGCTTATGAAGAACATGCTTTGTGTCATTCCTGTTATAATTATGTATTAATTATGCACTGCTGAGTTTGTTTTTTGTCACAGGAGAAATAATCAAAAGGTCATGTGGTCACTGTGAAAATATTAATATTGTTCATAGGATGGGAATCTAAAAAATACTAAAGTGAAAGCACTGTCAAATATAAAAGCTGGATATAAACTGTTACTGCTTTTCTTTGAACCTGTGTCAACAGCTTAACCGATTTTCTAGTAAAGGATAAGTCGAATAGTGAGTTGAAGAGATGTTTGGACTCTTGAGCCAGAGCCAAGGTGTTCACATGTACGGTAGATGTACGTAACCCATTTCCATTTCTAAAAATGTCTGCCAGCTCTGATGCTTGAATCTAAATATTTGATATTTGTGAAGCTTGGCCTTTGTGTAGGTTATATTTATTTACTGTACTTCCAAAAGCCTGGAGGTCTGTTCAATAACTCTTTTCTTCAATTTTCTGCCCATCATTGTATCTCTCTCACTTTGCTTATGGTTCTCAACCTCTTCAGAGTTCTCTCTCTATCTCTCTCTGTCTTGCCTTTGGCTTGGTGTGTGTTTGTGTGTATATATCAGTATATGTGCATATTCATTTTTTCAGTGTGTGTGTGTGTGTGTGTGTCCCATTTATCCAGCTGGAGGATTTGGATGTTGACAGATTTGTGAAAACAAGAGGTGCATGCTGGCGGAGGACAGTATTAAATCCTCCTACTCTGTGTGGGAGGATTTAATACGATGATTTTTCACACACGTATGCAAGTACACATATTGCTCTCTTCAGCTGTGTATTTATACTTTTTTTAATCTACAGAGCAAAACACAACAAAGTGAAAAACAGACCTGTACAAACACACACACACACACACACACACACACACACACACACACACACACACATTTGGGATTGTGTTATGCAGTCTTAACTCTGGATATGTGCATCATTATAGGGGAGAGGGACAGAGAGTGTCTGTATTCTCAGTTTTATCATAGAACTCCACCTGCAGCTTGTTGCATGACATTTGGGGTTAACTGCATTTGGAGGTGTTGGAGGAAACCAGTATGTTCTCAAGAGCTGTCTAGAACCCCCCGTGATCCCTGGATTTTTCTCGCTCCCTGTATATTCTCTCTGTTGCTTTCCTCCTTATGACAAGATAGATATAATCTATTACTCTGCTCTCGGTGTGTAGTGTTTACATGGTCAAGGTCAAGGCTTTTTTATTGTCATTTCAACCATATACAGTTGGTACAATGCACAGTTAAAACAAAACAATGTTTTGCCAGGACCATGGTGCTACATTAAACATCCATCATTAAACATTTGTAGACGAAAAATGTACAAATAACAGCATGAAGTTTAAGAGTGCAGTGAGTGCAAACATTGCAGACAAGAAACTACACATAACATAAAATTCAGACATTGACAGTATAAAGTACAGAAAACAAGGGCAGTGCAAAAACGACAGCTAGCACAAACAGACAGTACATTGCCAACCAGTACCTGTTACTGTGAATGTGTGGAAAGTTGAGTGTGCATTTTGAGGTAGTATATGTAAAAAAAAATTAATAGATGTAAACATTGTGTGTGTGAGAAACATTGTAAACATTGTAAAAGTGGTAGTGCATTATTGTTCACTGTGCAAAGTCTGCAGTGTGAGTGGTGTGATCAACAGTCCGTGTGTATCAGTCCAGTCCTTTAGAGATGAAGAGTCTGATGGCATGTGGAAAGAAACTGTTACAAAGTCTGGCTGTGAAGGCCTGAATGCTTCAGTATCTTTTTCCAGATGACAGGAGGGTGAAGAGATTGTGTGAGGGGTGTGTGGGGTTGGCCAAAATGCTGATAGCTTTCTGGATGCAGCGTGATGTGTATATGTCCTTGATGGAGGAAAGAGAGACTCCAATGATCTTCTCAGATGTCCCAACTATCCACTGTAGGGTCTTGCGAGCCAAGATGGTGCAATTCCCAAACCAAACCATGATGCAGCTGCTTAGAATGCTCTCAATAATCTCTCTGTAGAATATTGTGAGGATGGATGATGGGAGATGGGTTGTCCTCAGCCTTCATATGGTAGGAAAGGGAAAGGTAAGGATGACTCACAAAGAGAGATGGAACATGGGATTTAGAACAACTGTCATGCTTGTAAACTAGTTATACTTTCACATCACATTTATCTCTCATCTCATTTATACTTACCTAATTTCCAAGCTACAGTAGTATCTTATTCTGGTAATAAAAGCACCCAAAACAATTAGATAGTGGTTTTCAGTCAATAAATAATTAAAATGTTTGCCATCCATCCTCCATAACTGCTTATCTTGTGCAGGGTTGCAGGCGAGCTGGAGCCTATCCCAGCTGACTATGGACAAGAGGCAGGGTACACCCTGGACAAGTCACAAGATCATCACAGAGCTGACACATGGAGACAAACAACCATTCACATCTACAGTCAATTTAGAGCCACCAATTAACCTAACTTGCATGTCTTTGGACTGTAATGGAAACCAGAGGAAACCCACACAGACACAGGGAGAACATGCAAATTCCACACAGAAAGGCCCCCGTCAAGCACTGGGCTTGAACCCAGAACCTTCTTGCTGTAAGGCAACAGTGCTAACCACTACACCACCATAGCACCCTTTCTGCTAAACAGACAAGGAAAATTTATCTTGGGTTATGAGTGCATCCTTTTGGGATGCAGTGGCTTTATTTTTCACAAGCATGCCAACAAAGAAGAAGCTTTTATTTGCTAGGCATACAGTACTATTAAAAAGTGTGGATACCTACTCATTCATAGGTTTTTCTGTATTTTGACTATCTTCTACATTGTAGAACAATAATGAAGACATCAAAACTATAAAATAACACATGGAACATACAGTGGGGCAAAAAAGTATTTAGTCAGTCACCAATTGTGCAAGTTCTCCCACTTAAAAAGATGAGAGAGGCCTGTAATTTTCATCATAGGTACACTTCAACTATGAGAGACAGAATGAGAAAAAAAATCCAGAAAATCACATTGTCTGATTTTTAAAGAATTTATTTGCAAATTATGGTGGAAAATAAGTATTTGGTCAATAACAAAAGTTCATCTCAATACTTTGTTATATCCCCTTTGTTGGCAATGACAGAGGTCAAACGTTTTCTGTAAGTCTTCACAAGGTTTTCACACACTGTTGCTGGTATTTTGGCCCATTCCTCCATGCAGATCTCCTCTAGAGCAGTGATGTTTTGGGGCTGTCGCTGGGCAACACGGACTTTCAACTCCCTCCAAAGATTTTCTATGGGGTTGAGATCTGGAGACTGGCTAGGCCACTCCAGGACCTTGAAATGCTTCTTACGAAGCCACTCCTTCGTTGCCCGGGTGGTGTGTTTGGGATCATTGTCATGCTGAAAGACTCAGCCACGTTTCATCTTCAATGCCCTTGCTGATGGAAGGAGGTTTTCACTCAAAATCTCACAATACATGGCCCCATTCATTCTTTTCTTTACACAGATCAGTCATCCTGGTCCCTTTGCAGAAAAACAGCCCCAAAGCATGATGTTTCCACCCCCATGCTTCACAGTAGGTATGGTGTTCTTTAGATGCAACTCAGCATTCTTTCTCCTCCAAACACGACAAGTTGAGTTTTTACCAAAAAGTTCTATTTTGGTTTCATCTGACCATATGACATTCTCCCAATCCTCTTCTGGATCATCCAAATGCTCTCTAGCAAACTTCAGACGGGCCTGGACATGTACTGGCTTAAGCAGGGGGACACGTCTGGCACTGCAGGATTTGAGTCCCTGGCGGCGTAGTGTGTTACTGATGGTAGCCTTTGTTACTTTGGTCCCAGCTCTCTGCAGGTCATTCACTAGGTCCCCCCGTGTGGTTCTGGGATTTTTGCTCACCGTTCTTGTGATCATTTTGACCCCACAGGGTGAGATCTTGCGTGGAGCCCCAGATCGAGGGAGATTATCAGTGGTCTTGTATGTCTTCCATTTTCTAATAATTGCTCCCACAGTTGATTTCTTCACACCAAGCTGCTTACCTATTGCAGATTCAGTCTTCCCAGCCTGGCGCAGGTCTACAATTTTGTTTCTGGTGTCCTTTGACAGCTCTTTGGTCTTGGCCATAGTGGAGTTTGGAGTGTGACTGTTTGAGGTTGTGGACAGGTGTCTTTTATACTGATAACGAGTTCAAACATCTCATCTCATCTCATTATCTCTAGCCGCTTTATCCTTCTACAGGGTCGCAGGCAAGCTGGAGCCTATCCCAGCTGACTACGGGCGAAAGGTGGGGTACACCCTGGACAAGTCGCCAGGTCATCACAGGGCTGACACATAGACACAGACAACCATTCACACTCACATTCACACCTACGGTCAATTTTTGAGTCACCAGTTAACCTAACCTGCATGTCTTTGGACTGTGGGGGAAACCAGAGCACCCGGAGGAAACCCACGCGGACACGGGGAGAACATGCAAACTCCACACAGAAAGGCCCTCGCCGGCCCCGGGGCTCGAACCCAGGACCTTCTTGCTGTGAGGCAACAGCGCTAACCACTACACCACCGTGCCGCCCCGAGTTCAAACAGGTGCCATTAATACAGGTAACGAGTGGAGGACAGAGGAGCCTCTTAAAGAAGTTGTTACAGGTCTGTGAGAGCCAGAAATCTTGCTTGTTTGTAGGTGACCAAATACTTATTTTACCGAGGAATTTACCAATTAATTCATTAAAAATCCTACAATGTGATTTCCTGGATTCTTTCCCCCCATTCTGTCTCTCATAGTTGAAGTGTACCTATGATGAAAATTACAGGCCTCTCTCATCTTTTTAAGTGGGAGAACTTGCACAATTGGTGGCTGACTAAATACTTTTTTGCCCCACTGTATATGGAATTATGTGGTAAACAAAAAAGCGTTAAGAAAACCCTAAAATCATTCATATTTTAGATTCTTCAAAGTAGCCAGCATTTACCTTGATGATGCTTTGCACACTATTGGCATTATCTTAACCAGCTTCATGAGGTAGTCACCTGGAATGCTTTTCAATTAACAGGAGTGCCTCATCAAAAGTTCATTAGTGGACTAATTAGTTCTTGCCTTAGTTGATTAGTCTTGATTAGTTCTTGCCTTCTTAATGTGTCTGAGATCAAACAGTAAAGAGTAAATAATAAAAATACAGTAAATAGCTCTATTCCACAACTGTAGTAATGCATATTATGTCAAGAACCGCTCAACTAAGTAAAGAGAAACAATAGTCCATCATTACTTTAAGACATGAAGTGACTTATAATCTCATCTCATTATCTCTAGCCGCTTTATCCTTCTACAGGGTTGCAGGCAAGCTGGAGCCTATCCCAGCTGACTATGGGCGAAAGGCGGGGTACACCCTGGACAAGTCGCCAGGTCATCACAGGGCTGACACATAGACACAGACAACCATTCACACTCACACCTACGGTCAATTTAGAGTCACCGGTTAACCTAACCTGCATGTCTTTGGACTGTGGGGGAAACCGGAGCACCCGGAGGAAACCCACATGGACACGGGGAGAACATGCAAACTCCACACAGAAAGGCCCTCGCCGGCCCCGGGGCTCGAACCCAGGACCTTCTTGCTGTGAGGCGACAGCGCTAACCACTACACCACCGTGCCACCCTTGACTTATAATTAATAAAAATAAAGAAAATCCATTGAATTAGAAGGTGTGTCTGAACTTTTGATTGGTACTGTATACAGTACTTTAAGGGCCTTGCTCAAGGACCTAACAGTGGCAGCTTGGTGGTGCTGTGACTTGAACCCCAATCTTCCAGCATTTGAAACATATAGTTCTCTGAGAGTAATTAATAATAACACTGAAGAAACAAAAAAAAATTCCAGAACTTTAAGATACTTCATAAGATCCAGTGTCATATCTTAATAGTCATAAGAGCCATGAATACCTAGATCTGAGAACACAGATTCAAACATTTGCTTGGTCAAATGATCTTGTCATTAAGATATAGATAATAATTTATTCTTCAATTTCATTCACACAAGACTAGTTTGTACCGGACTATGAACACATGCAAGTGCATTGTGATGTTGATGTCAGTAACCAAATGGACTCCTGGGGATTTGGGGATTGGACAAGACACCAATCAGACATAACATTATGAGCACTGACAGGTGAAGTGAATAACATTTGATTATCTCATTACAATGGTACCTGAGAAGTGGTGGGATATAAAGTGGTGCTTGAAAGTTTGTGAATCCTTTAGAATTTTCTATATTTCTGCATAAATATGACCTAAAACATCATCAGATTTTCACACAAGTCCTAAAAGTAGATGAAGAAAACCCAGTTAAACAAATGAGACAAAGATATTACACTTGGTCATTTATTTATTGAGGGAAATGATCCAATATCACATATCTGTGAGTGGCAAAATTATGTGAACCTTTGCTTTCAGTATTTGGTGTGATCACCTTGTGCAGCAATAACTGCAACTAAACATTTCTGGTAACTGTTGATCAGTCCTGCACACTGGCTTGGAGGAATTTTAGCCCATTCCTCTATACAGAACAGCTTCGACTCTGGGATGTTGGTGGGTTTCCTCACATGAACTGCTCGGTTCAGGTCCTTCCACAACATTTTGATTGGATTAAGGTCAGGACTTTGACTTGGCCATTCCAAAACATTAACTTTATTCTTCTTTAACCATTCTTTGGTAGAATGACTTGTGTGCTTAGGGTTGCTGTCTTGCTGCATGACCCATCTTCCCTTGAGATTCAGTTCATGGACAGATGTCCTGACATTTTCCTTTAGAATTCACAGGTATAATTCAGAATTCATTGTTCCATCAATGATGGCAAGCTGTCCTGGCCCAGATGCAGCAAAACAGGCCCAAACCATGATACCATCACCATGTTTCACAGATGGGATAAGGTTCTTATGCTGGAATGCAGTGTTTTCCTTTCTCCAAACATAATGCTTCTCATTTAAACCAAAAAATTCTATTTTGGTCTCATCCGTCCACAAAACATTTTTCTAATAGCCTTCTGGCTTGTCCACATGATTTTTAGCAAACTGCAGATGAGCAGCAATGTTCTTTTTGGAGAGCAGTGGCTTTCTCCTTGCAACTCTGCCATGCACACCATTGTTGTTCAGTGTTCTCCTCATGGTGGACTCATGAACATTAACATTAGCCAATGTGAGAGAGGCCTTCAGTTGCTTAGAAGTTACCCTGGGGTCCTTTGTGACCTCACTGACTTTTCCACGCCTTGCTCTTGGAGTGATCTTTGTTGGTTGACCACTCCTGGGGAGGGTAACAGTGGTCTTGAATTTCCTCCATTTGTACACAATCTGTCTGACTGTGGATTGGTGGAGTCCAAACTCTTTAGAGATGGTTTTGTAACCTTTTCCAGCCTGATAAGCATCAATAACGTTTTTTCTTTGGTCCTCAGAAATCTCCTTTGTTCATGCCATGATACACTTCCGTAAACATGTGTTGTGAAGATCAGACTTTGATAGATCCCTGTTCTTTAAATAAAACAGGGTGCCCACTCACACCTGATTGTCATCCCATTGATTGAAAACACCTGTCACGCTCCCGGGGTCACCCAACACTCAGGACTCCACTTCCCACAGTCCCCCTCATTCACCAGTCACTACCACGTGTACTCCATCAGTCATCCCCCCAAATTCTAATCACCATCACCTGTACCTTTTTGTTTCCGTTTGTATTTCTACCCCTTTGTTTTATTCATTGCACAGTATTGCTTCTACATTTCGTGAGCCTACTGAGCGTTATCGGTCTGATTGTAGTCCTGTGTATGACCCTTTTTGCTTTCCAGTTTTTTCCCGTTTTGCCTAGCCCTTGTTTGTTTGTTCATTTTTCTTGCTTCCCGGTTTTTCGATCCTCGCCTGTTTTCTGACCACGTTTTGTCTAGCCCTCGTTATTGTTTTGGATCTCTCGGTATTGACTTGGCCTGGCTTTTGTACATTGTCTTTTTCTATTGTGCTCATTAAAACCTTGAGTTCATTCATAATCCGTGAGCGTCTGGTTTGTTACAGCCGCGTTACAACACCTGACTCTAATTTCACCTTCAAATGAACTGCTAATCCTAGAGGTTCACATACTTTCGCCACTCAGAGATGTAATATTGGATCATTTTCCTCAATAAATAAATATTTTTGCCTCATTTGTTTAACTGGGTTCTCTTTATCTACTTTTAGGACTTGTGTGAAAATCTGATGATGTTTGAGGTCTATGCAGAAATATAGAAAATTCTAAAGGGTTCACAAACTTTCAAGCACCATTGTATTAAACAGCAATTCCCCAGAAGAGCAGTTGTAGCACAAACTGCTGAAAAAGTTAATGCTAGCTGAAACAAAAAAGGTGTCAGCATTAACTTTTTCAGCACTTTGTGCTGTGGGATTGGACCATATGGGCTAGCCTTTGTGTCCCATGTGAATTAATGAGCCTTCAACACCCATGACCCTGTCACTAGTTCACTGTAATGAGAAATTCAATGTTATTCACTTCACCTGTCAGTTGTCATAATGTTATGACTGATCGGTGTAATTGGTCCAAGGTTCAGAAATAATTTCTGAAGACACAACTGCTGTAAAATGTCTGTGCAAATGTGTTTATTAAAGTGTGTTATTATTATTATTATTATTTTTTTTTTTTTGGGGGGGGGGATCAAGGTGAAACCCCAATGCTTGGGTTTTTTTTGTTTTTTTGCTTGGGGCAATGCTTGGGTCAACATACTATCAGACAAAAATATGGCAGAACTGAACAAGGAAATTGTGGCTTGGTAGAATATGTAGTACAGAAACAAGTCCATCCCCCCTTCTGATACTGAAACCTTGAGTATCTGCTGATACTGATCTACAAACATCTGAACAAGTCAAAGTGTCTTGAATATACTGGAAGTGAACGTATCTAATCTTCATGAACAAAATTGTTTTGAATCATGTTGAATGATTTTGTATTTGTTCCTAATTAAACCACAAAGCTTTAACAAGAGCAATTTTTTCATTGGATTATTTGATCTGAAATGAACATGCTCAAATTGCTCAAGCATTCTGCGACCCAGTACAAAGAAACACAAAACTATCATGACTTGCAGTATGAAGTATCATATTAGCAGCTTGTATGCATGCTTTGTTAAATAGCGAGCTTCTCAGTATTGTTATGATAACTTAGTTGGCTGCTGTTCATTATTATCAGCTTTAATTTGTGTCACTTTAATTTATGTTGTGTACAAACAAGTCCAAAATTATTTGGAGCAGCTTCAGACAGGGATAGCAAACAAGAAGTGTCTCTCATTAACAATCAAGACAACATGGAAGAAGAACAGGAAGCCTACACCATATAAGGAAAAGGGAAAGCCAAAGGGACAATGGAGCAGGATTTGTCAGGGACACATTTCATTTATGCACAGGTTGTGACATTTCAAACCATCAAAAGACACAGAGGTAAGTCCGAGTCTGGTTTTGGGATAGACAGTAACCAAAGCAGCCATATTTTCAGAACAGGCACATTACTGAGTTCACTGTAGTCAATGCTTTCAGTGACCTTGACCGGGGCTGTTTTGTAAATGCCAAGGCATGTTAGTGGACATGGGCAGAGCAGAGCTCTTGCTGTCCTTGACCAGGCTCTCAGTAGTCTTGCATTTGGGTTACAGGAGTGCTCAGGACAATAGCTGAGCTTACCCATGACTAGCAGTCTCAGGCTACATCCACACGACAACGGCAACGAGATTTTTTTTTTTTAAATATCGCGTCCACATGGGCAACGGATCAGTAAAATTTCAGGTTCGTATAGCAACGCAACGCTTGCTGAAAACGATGCAATACACATGCCACACCACTACGTGCACTGTAAGACGGTCCCATTGGAGACACCAGAACAATAGAAGAAGTAGACGCATGCGCATAAACCCCTTCTTCTGTACCATTAGCCACAAAGTTTTGATTATTAATCAGTAGCGTAAAACGAAAGACGCGGAAAGAGGAATGAATGGGGGTAGATGGAAGCCGGTACGCCAACATTCTGATATCCTCCAGAATTCTTTAATGGTCCGGAATAAATTGAATGCTACACGTTGATGGATTACTTTGTTCTTCTATGCCCTTTTTGAGGAATGTATTGTCGGACTTAAACCAACATCTGAAGAGGTGAGATCGCTCCTTTTTTTACTATGTTTGCTGGCGGGATTGTTTTTGTTTTTGGAAAGCGCACGGGGGGTGCGCAGTTTGGTACTGCTTCCGCAGTGTTTGGACTAAAGACTCTGCCCTAAGGGCTATTCTCTCACTCTCTCTCTCTCTCACTTTGCACTATTACACAATAAATATTCACAGTGAAAATATTTTGTAAGCACGTTTCATGAACCAAGTTATAGGATTTGTTGACAACTCGCATTGAGTTCATTACACTTCTACCCAGCGTGAAGCATGTGGTTGTGACGTCATTGTAAACAAATCCGTTCTACTCATCCAAACGACTTCGCAACGGGGTCGTTGCCAGATTTTTTCACTCTGGAACCCGTTCTCAAAAGATTTCATTTTGGGGCACCCAAAATGCCGGTGCCGTGTGGACGCCAGGCCGAAACGATAAACAATTTTATCAGATTCGCCTGAATCCGTTGCCGTGTGGACAGGGCCTCAGATACAAGAGTGAGGATTGTGCTTTCTAGTGGAGATACATAGCCCCCAGAAATGGGCACTTTAGAAGAATGTGGTTATATTAGCTGTCTATAACTATTTCAGACACTACTGTGGAGGTCAGATTTCAAACAGAATTACAACTGTATCTCTGATTTTAGTTCTGGCCAAATCAGTCAATTTTTGTTAATTTTTTTTCCTTTTTCTGGAAAGGTTATGGTATCTTTTACATCATAGAAAATGAGCTGTAGACATGACTCTAGGTAATACGTCCAGTGGAATTTGACATAATACAGCAGTAAGAGCTAGCCTTGAAGTAATTAACGTGAGAAGTAATTAGCATATAACACAACATGTGAGTCATAATAACATGCAAAGCACTAATTTTATTAACAAAAATTGTAGATATGAGACAAGACATGAATGAGTTTCCTCACTAATACACACACTGGTTCATGATTCCAAAGAAAGATGCCCAGACAAAAGCAAAAGCTGCAAGCTTGTAGTTATTTCTGTGTATGTAATCAAAACAAATCTTAATATCGAAGACATCTTAACTTAATTAAATATTTAAAGCAAAGAATAGCCTAATCACATCCATAGACACAAAAGAGAATTGTTTGTTATATATGGAATAAAAGAATGAAAAGAATGAAATATCCATAAAAGTTGCTGTATAGTTCACAGTGCTCCGTTTGCCTGTTTCACAGAGGCTCAGGCCAACACTGCTCTCTATGAACCTCCTTATGTGGAGCTGTCTGCGTCTCTGGACCATGGCACTGCAGAGCTTCTGGAGCTGGCTGTTTGGGCAGCACAAGGAGAAAGTCTGGGGTCCTTGGGGGTCAGCAGGGTCGAGGGAGCTCGGGGGGGGGGGGGGGGGGGGGTCGCTAGGAGAGCCTGAGCATATGGGCTAAGCGATTCCTATCCAACCTTGTGCCACATGATCCCCGGGAAGAAAAAAGGGGAAAAATGTGATGTCGGAAAGTTCTTCAGGCAGAAATCTTGCTCCATTCATGATCTTGGAGCTTTGTGAGTCATAGAGTGAGAGGGTGAAAAGCTGAGACAAGGTAAGAGGAGAGAGAAGAGTAATTGAAGAACCAGAACTTACAGAGAGCTATATGGGATCTCAATATGTGAAGCTGTCTTGAAGTAAGAAATACCAAAAGAAAATGACAAGTATAAAGTAAACTTAAAAGTTAAGACCAGGTATAGCTTTTGATGCAGAAAAAACTGTAGACCTTTGACTGACTGAACTCATATAGCCTGCATGTTCCACTATATTAAGAAAAAAATAGTTTGATTCAAATAGTACAGGCAATTCCATTACTGTGAATATTTGTGGTATCCTGCTATATCTCTGTATCTTGAACAAAACTGTTACAAGTTGTAGAAATTCAACTCTAACTCCAGTACCCTGGAGAAATTAGTTTTCTTTTCAAATGGCAGAATGAAACCTTTTTTCAACAGATTACAATCACGTGACTGACTGTGCCACTGAATTTGTATGCATGAGAACTTGATAAAGCCCCAAAAGTCTATTCTCCATTACTGAGAGGTGTATTAAATGCATTTCAAAGTCTCAAGATGGCTTTCTGTGGCATTATTTCAATGTCAACTTCACTAAGCTCGATCAACAATCAGCACATTGACAATTTTTAATATTAGTGTGACAATTTTTATGCTGTGGTAAATGAGGAACTGAGAGGCATGCATCACAATACAGGTGCATTCTTTTATTCTTGTGCTATTTTAACTTTTCAGTGCTTGTACCATGTCACAACACTACACACATGGGGTGACATAGCTCTCTCTCTGGTTACCAGCCATCTGAAAGACACACAGAGATATTAATTAAGGTGGTCAATCAATGAAAATATTTAATCGCAATTAATTGCATTATTGTCCATAGTTAACTTATTTACACAAATTCATCACATTTTTTTTCTCCATTTTAAAATGTACCTTAAAGGGATATTTTTCAAGTTTTTGGGGAGTGGACAATTATTGGTACTTTTGCTTTATGCAAATGTATGTGTCCAGGTCAGGAAGGATAAGGCTGGACACAGCAAAAATTATTTTGTGGGTATTTTATTCCCCCATTGCATTTAAAAAAAAAATAAAAGCAGCGTTAACTTTAATTTTGAGGGTTTAGCACAATTCAGTGTGAACAAAACAATATAGTATTTTCCTCTAGTTCTGTACTGAACTTCCAGCCTCAACCTATGCAATAAAATAAACTAAAACTCTGATGTGGACTCTGGACAACAGTAGTGGCTATCTTTAAATAAAGAAAATAAAAATGCAAAACCCAAATAAACACATTTGTTAAGCTACACAACTCAAAGATGTTGTCCAGTAAAATGCAATAACTCATTGGTTAATATTCACTCCTTTCACATATCCCACAACCCACTGCACGTTTGGGAACTTCCGGTGGCCAGGCCCAGGCTGCTGATAACAGTACAAAAATCAATATTGGGCTATATAATCAGTTTTGATGTTCAAATATTATTACAGGTTTACATGGTCTCACAGATTTTTGTCAAGATTAATACTGCTCAAAATGATTGTACATGTACAATTTGTCATCAATGTAAATGTACACAAAGCTAGACAGCCTTTTGATTTCATAAAATCATTGAAATTTAGTTCCCTCTGAAATTTGGTCATTGTGATATACATCTTTATTTCTGTAATATCTCAAAAAAGGCCATTCTGTGGGTGGGAAGTTATTTATTTTGAGAGGATTCCCTAGTAAATAACATGCCTAAAATCGATCGCTTCGCACAATCAAACAGATAGAGGAAGTCTGTGTGCACATGTGCAGGCTTACCTTTTCTCTTTTTCTTCTTTTTCTTTTCTTTTGGGTTTTATGGCAGCTGTCGTCCACAGTGTTGCATTACTGCTATCTACAGGTTTGTTTTGACCATGCACTGACAGTTACATCATTCTGTCACTAAACCAACAGCTGATCACACCGAGGTGCTCACTGACCGCCAATATTTATTAGTTTGGTCCTGTGTTTCCTTTCCTTTGCAACATAACATCTTTCTTCTTGCTTTCTGTTACTGTAGTCAGTCTTTCATGTTTCATTCATGTCCTCCATTTTCTCTCCTGTTTCAAATTTGTATCCCACATTGCCTTGTGGGAACAGGGAAAGCCTACCACGTGATGCATGACATAGCATCTTGTATTGGGTCATGGTGAAGCAGGGAAAAAAATAGCGGAGAATTTAGTGCCATGTGGCCCTAAATTGATGAATTGTTCCATTTAAAAAAAAACTAATAAATTTGGAAGTCTGTGATTCAATTCAGTAGTTTTCGGTCCACTTAACAAAAATAATCGGGTGTCAGGGAAAATTCTTTTTATGACCTACACTTGAAAAATCTGAAAGGCAGTCTACCTTTAATGTGGTTGGCCAGAGTTATAGTGCTGAGTAGTTGGAACATGCATCTCATATAAACAAAGCAGAGAGTGAAAGTGAAAGGGATGTATGGACGATACTATAAGAATGACTGATTATAAGCTTCTGTGCTGACAAAAAAAAATACCATGAGACCAGTAACTAGACATATTTCAGCTTACAGCTGATATTTGAACATCAAAACTGATGACAAATTTATATTGATGACAAATTGTAAATGTGCAATCATTTCGAGCAATATTAATCTTGAAAAATAAATCTGTGAGACCATTTACACCTGCAATAATATTTGAACATCGAAACTGATTATATAGCCCAATATTGTTTTTTGTATCGTTATCAGCAGCCTGGGTCTGGCCACCAGAAGTTCCCAGCCACGCAGAGGATTGTGGGATATGTGAAAGTGACGAATACAGAATATTCATGAGCAAAAACTGCATTTATAAACACTTTTACATAACTCAGATTTCTCAGAATAAAACAAACTCTCTCATTCCAGTGTGCAGCCTGCGCGCTTACCGGTACACACATGTGCACGCACCTGAATCTTAACACATCTTTTTCCCTGGCTGTTTGTGATGCCATCTATTGATCTGAACTTACAAAAAGAAATGAAAGAGAAGTCCAAACTAGTGCCCACTTATTACATTGTCCAAAGCTACATACAACAACACTTTGCAGACAAGACAGTGGTATTTACAGATGGTTCAAAAAACCCTGAATCTGGACGCACTGGTGCTGCAGTATATATCCCACAGTATTGGCACAGCTATAAAAAGGAGAACAACAGATCATCTTTCAGTATACACAGTAGAGCTTGTGGCCATAATGCTAGGCTTACTATGGGTAGAGGAAAACAACCAAAACAATACACTAATAGCAACAGATAGTTTATCAGCACTCATGAGTATCAGGCCAGGGAAATCATGCAGGCAAAATATCATAAATGAAACATATCATACTAGCATACTAGCATTCGACAGCGCGCAGAAGGTGTTAGTACGCCTGTCGTTATAGTGCAGACTTTCCATAGCATAGAAAATCGCTACGTTTCAATTTGTGTAACTGAACTTGTTTCATGTCACTGGTCATATAAACCTATGTAAACAGGAAAAACGCGGAAGAGTTTGGTCGCATCTAACTACAGCCCCAAAAAATACCATTGGCCATGCTGAGCCTACCTACATTGCTAACAGGAGTGACAGCGCGTCTGACTGACTGGGAGGTCTCGCAAAGCTCGGAGAGGTACGGAGCAGCTCGTCTCAATTCAGATAAGAGCATATTTCATTATGGAAGTATGGTGGACTGTTCCTTTAACTTCACGCTAGAGAACATCTTAAGCAAGGCATTAGGACACATATAAGGCCAACTAATAACATTTATAAAAGAAACAGGTGTAATAGAGAAAATTTAGGATTTTTTTTCCCTTTTTTTCCCCTGCCAATCTTCTGGCCTACACTCCAATCCAGTAGGTGGCAATAATGCCACCTGGAATGCCAACCACCAGTAAGAAGAAGAAGAAATTAGTGGCGTTAAAAGGAATTTGCGTTAACGTGTTAACTTCGACAGCGCCAATATTAGTATGACAGCCAGTAACTTGGCACAGGTGTAACTCATCACATGTTACAGTACTTGCTGGTTCAACCCACCGAGCTCTATATAAAATCTGGAGAGCTCATAGCCTATTCCCCGCTGGAGAGATGAGCCATCTGGCTGCCATCTTATCACTCACATCGCCTGTATTTGGCTTGTGAGTTAAACCGTCATAACCAATCAAATTTGCTCCATGGAAACTATCTCCTGAGTCCCCCCCCCCCATTATCTCCTCTTATTTTCTCAACTTTACCCACATTCCTTACATATCTTTATAGTGTCTATTGTTTTTTTTTTCCTTTTCCAGTTCAGTCCCTGATAATTTTTTTTGAATGACTCTTTTATGACTAATTATTTTTACAGAGATTATTTCAGTTTTTATTTGTACAGGAAATCATATATCGTAAGCCATCCAGAAAATAAGTTGTTGACCAGGAAATATGACCAACCCTGATTTAAGAGTACTTATCAATATACTTACACTCAATTTAAACATAACTGATCTCTCACTCCGGGAGCGTGATCAGCTCTCAAGCTGATTGGATCTTCTCTAATCGCTGGCTTGTACGTACATCTGCTACGCACGTCTGCTATGCATGTAATGAGCATGATAAGATGAACATTTTTTGGTGCAGAATGTTCTAAGTCGTTAGTCCTTGAAGAGGCAACACTCAGTGAAAAGGGAAATTACTAAACAGTATGACACTAAAATTTACTCTACACAACATATATAACACTATTAAACCAAGTTACAGTCTTATTTACTCATTGCAGGTAGTTTTGCATATTTCAAGCATTTATTTCTAGAAAGAAGCAAAGATGATCTACCAATAGAATAAGAGAGTTTTAAGCTTTAAAGGGCACATCTTGAGTAAATTCAGGAGCAAGATCAACGTAATTCTCCTATTTTATATTAAACTTTGGTCAAATATCTGTCACATTTTGTATTTTGTGCAATTTTTTTAAGCCATTTGAGGCGAATTGGTCCGCCTCTGAAAAACTTGTCATTTGAATTTCCCGGCAAACATTGATTTTCGTGACGTCACGTGCGGGACGCCTCCTTCTGAATCCTACGCTGGTTTGTTTATGAGGAAACGACCTGTGGTTTTCTGCAAATTTCTTCAACATTATCACGTAATTATTAAAATGGTTAACAGATGTATCGTAGGAGGGTGTAGCAATAACAATCATGATGGGATTTGTCCTCAGCGTTTTCCAAAAGACCGGACAATGAGAGAGAAATGGGAGCGCTTGGTCTATACAGGCTGTGCACTGAGACTGCACAAAGCTCGCACAGCCTGCTCGCTCTTCCTCTGCACAGGCTGTGCACTGAGACTGCGCAAAGCTCGCACAGCCTGCGCCTGCTCACCCAGCCTGCTGGCGGGCAGGTAACGTCATGAATCTGGCTCCAGACTCCCTTGGGATTTTTCCAGACGCGTTTTGTTATTTTATTTTTTTCTGCTGCAGACAGATGACCTTGTGCAAAATTACCCTTCTGGATGAGTGTGTAAAGGGACATACTTTCATATAAAAAAAAAAAAAATTGGTCCAGGATATGCACTTTAATGCCTCGAAATAGGCATTAAAATAAATATATTTTATTATATTAATAAATAGGTTTATATTTGTGATATAATGATTCATTATGAAACATATTAGTGTTTTATTGATTCAAGATATCTTCATTCACTAAGAAATCATTTTTGCAGTGCAGTGAATAGTGAGGGCGGCACGGTGGTGAAGTGGTTAGCGCTGTCGCCTCACAGCAAGAAGGTCAGGGTTCGAGCCCCGTGGCCGGCGAGGGCCTTTCTGTGTGGAGTTTGTATGTTCTCCCCGTGTCAGCGTGGGTTTCCTCCGGGTGCTCCGGTTTCCCCCCACAGTTCAAAGACATGCAGGTTAGGTTAACTGGTGACTCAAAAATTGACCGTAGGTGTGAATGTGAGTGTGAATGGTTGTCTGTGTCTATGTGTAAGCCCTGTGATGACCTGGCGACTTGTCCAGGGTGTACCCTGCCTTTCGCCCGTAGTCAGCTGGGATAGGCTCCAGCTTGCCTGCGACCCTGTAGAACAGGATAAAGCGGCTAGAGATAATGAGATGAGATGAGATGAGATGAGACATCACTCAGTGTCAATCTGGAGCAAGGACACAGTTGCAGAAAGGAAGCTTCTGGCATCCCCTTGTGGGGAAAATGGTTCTGTCTGCAGAGATCACACAGTATTTCCAGATTTTTTAATTCAAATCGCTGAGTTTGCCTGTGAGCTGCATGAGCATGAGGGTGGAGAACATTTAACTCGTCAGGTGACTTATTTTTATTTTTCAGATAAACATTCTATTTTATCACATACCAGGCTTTAGTTTGTAACACAGGACAGTGTCTTCTATTCATGGTCATGAATCAATGTGCCAACATCTGCAAAATGCTGAGGCAGGTCTGTGCTAAAAAGCATGACATCTGCCCCTAAATTTTGGCCAAATATTGTCGATTTGGTTCAAAATGTACTTTTTGTTTAATACAAAATGTAAGACTGAGATTGACATGTACTCCATTCACTCTCAGGAAAGTTGTCTGAGATGAAACATAATGTATGCGGTCCATGATCTTCACCTTATTCTAAGTTTGATGTAATTTGATTTCAAATCATATTTAACCCATTGCACTTCTGAATTCTGATTGTTGAATTCTGAAATCTGATTGGTCAGAAGGTCTTGATTAATTTTCGATAACAGCAGATCTGACATTCCTGCTGACTACAGGACAAATCACAGGTTTATATTAATGCGCTGGTTCAAATATGTTATCATATCTATGAATATTCACAAGGACTTGGATGACGGATGCTCCACATAATCTAAGACAAAGAATGAATGATTAAAAAAAGTTACTTGACAAAGAAAAAAGTACAATCACTGATATGGTAAAATTTTCTGGGTTATACTTTAACTTCAGTTCAAAATGTCTTCCCATGCCAGGACCTGATTTTACAGGCAGGCTTCTGTCCCAGTACAAACCAGGCCCTCCATGTGCATTGGGTGGTGCCAATGTCAGTTTCAGTAGCCCTCGGCCTCTCGCCTATTGCATAGGTGGATTTCCAGTGGTGGGCCAGTCCTCTGGTAACCACAAGAGTTTGACTCCCTACTCGCATCTATCTTGCGGCATGCCTCAGCAGATGGCAGTAGGTATCATTTTGATAATGGTCCTTGGTATGACCCGACCTTGAGCAGAACTCGCAACCTGCCAGTCAAGAGGTGGACACGCTAAACACTAGGCCACCTTGCGGTACACTTTAAATTACAGCCCACTAATTACAAGGTGAGTACCTGTACAATAAAGCATCAGTAAAAATAAATAAAGTGGAAGTCAAGGATAAGAGGACGGGCACGTTAGTGCAGTGGTTAGCACTGTTGCCTCACGGCAAAAGGTTCTGGGCTGGAGCCCAGTGGCTGGTGGCGGCTTTTCTGTGTGGAGCTTGCATGTTCTCCCTGTGTCTGTGTGGGTTTCCTCCGGGTGCTCTGGTTTCCCCCACAGTCCAAAGACATCCAGTTAGGTTAACTGGCTCCTCTAAATTGTCCGAGTGTGTGTGTGTGTGTGTGTGTGTGTGTGTGTGTGTGTGTGTGTGTGTGTGTGAGAGAGAGAGAGAGAGAGAGAGAGAGAATGGTTGAGAGGAGAAAACCTTGATAATAATCCAGTAGAAGGCAATGGGAACCCACTACTGTAATTCTTCCCTAGAAACTTTGATGACTGGAGCTGTGAGAGCGGCCAAGTCACTGCAGTGATATGCAAAATAGAGAGAGATCTTACGCAGTGACAAAGCAATCTGGACTGTCATTTGTCTTTACTTAGTTGAGTGGTTCTTGACATAATATAGATTACTACAGTTGTGGAATCGGGCAATTAACTGTATTTTTATTATTTACAATTTAATGCCAGTAGTGTGCAAAGTGTCATCAAGGTCAACCCTGGATACTTTGAATAATCTAAAATATGAAACATATTTTGTTTTTTTTAACACTTTATTACATAAATCCATACATGGTTTTATGTATAATAAACTATGTTATTTCATGGTTTTGATGTCTTCAGTATTGTTCTACTGTACAATGTAGAAAAGAGCCAAAATACGGAAAAACCTATGAATGAGTAGGGGTATCCAGACTTTTGACTGGTACTGTATACCGGTATGTGCATATATTTATTTATATAGCTGAAAACAACATATCAGACCAAAGATAGAGCTAGAAATGGAAGAATTTCTCAGATTTTTATAGTTTTTTATTTACACTCTCTGGTCAAATTAGTGAAGTGGTATGATGCACAAATTGGGCATTAAAATGTGCATTCAACCTCACCACTTCCAGCTAAAATCCAACATATTTCATCTGTAACACAATCTGTAACCCAACATATATGGGGAAGCCATGGCCTCATGGTTAGAGAAGTAGCTTTGGGACCAAAAGGTTGCTGGTTTGATTCCCTGGCTCATCAAGAATGCTGAAGTGTGCTTGAGCAAAGTGCCTGTAGGGACAGCCGCCATGCCCGTAACCATCGTAACCCTTTCACAACCAGTTTGAACACACCAATCTCTGTACTCGACGCCATGTTCTATCTCCGCCCCTTCTTCTGACTCCCTGTAATGGTATTGGACAGAGACGATACTGGATACCAGGTACAGTGACGTCACGACTGCTTTAAACAAGCTGCAGGCCCGGAACTCGTTCTCTCTGGCTGTGGATCCCACGCGTGAAAGAGAGGCCGATGCATTTGGCACTACAAAAGGACAGAGAACAAAGAACCAGCTATTGATACTGGACTTTAGCCAAAGTTCAATGTATTTGACCTTCGCAGAGTTGTATTAATAACTGAACCGGTTAGTTACTGCAGCCTACGCAGTGTTTCAAAGAGAAAAGGCGACCGGATCCCTTTTTCAACGTCGATGAATTATAAACAAGATTCCTTCTAGATCATCGGACGACCGAGGATCTTCAGTGATGAGCTGTAAGTAAAACCGTCTTCTTCCTGGATCTGCGTCCCGCGCTATCTCAGTTCAGAAGGCATTTTCAATCGCTCATAAGAGCGATCACCCATGTAAGGAACAAAACCGTCTTCTTCCTGTACCTGCACTCCATGCTATCTTCGGAGAAGGCACACTTCCAATCGCTAACAAGAGCAAACCCCAAGCAAGGCTAGCATCTGGGCAATCGTTAGTTTTACTTGTAGCTAGTTCATATGAAGAGTGTTGATTTGAATTCATTTAGGGTTTAAATGTACGCATTTTAATTCACATGAAAGTCGGTCTTGGACCGCACGTTGTTGATTTACTATCTGTATTTGGTTAGATTGTGCATGCGCGTGCTCTCTCTTTTTAACTCCCTCCGTCATACTCCACTCCTCAACATTGGGATTTGAGTAGAATTTGGGTTTAAGGCTTAGCCGAGACTAGTTTGAACGACACATTCCTTTGTTCATTTTATGTGCTGACCATCCCCCTTTTTGGGCATGGCTGCATTCCATTCACTTTATACACACACACACACACACACACACACACACACACACACACACACACACACACACACACACACACACAAGGTTTCCCTATCACATTTTAACATCCACTCGCCCCTACACTGTAAACTTGTATATAGCTTATTACTTCTGATCACTATTAGCACCCTAGTTATCATCATATACACTACTGATTCTTATTTGTACATATTGTATCAACATTTATATTGAATTATTCCTTGGCTGCTATTGTTATATCTGATCAGTATTAGTTGGCTAATTCATGTCAGCTATTTCAATAAATGTTATCTTTGGAATGAACTGTGTCCTGTTTATTGTGTGGGTGCAATCAGTTAATTATTGAAATTAAGTGATCAATCTCATTAAATCAGTCTCATTAAATTTTGAAGGTCAATAATTAAAATGAATCAATCCCATTGAATCGTTTACTTTGACTCATTTGAATTGAATCATACGATAGAATCAGTCTCATTTGAAGTGAATCATTCAGTGAATCATTTAGTGAATCGTTCAGTGAATCATACAATGAATCATTTAGTGAATCATTTAGTGAATCGTTCAATGAATCATTTAGTGAATCATACCATTAATCCTGGATAAATTACCAAACAGCTAGATTATGGTACATTTCCAAATTATTACGTTCACTTACCATATTACATAACTTATATGCACCTTTTTGAATTCTTTGACAAGATTGGGGACTTCATATATCGTTCACACAAATAAACACAGTTTGTTTAATAAATGAATTTATTATAACAAAGATAAAAATAATAAATCAATATATACAAGCAGTGAGGTGTGTATATACATGTGTGGTGTGTGTGTATGGCCTAGCTTGTTGCTAGCTAAAACAAAAGAATGTTATCTAAATAGAACAAAGGATTAGCTCTGTTGCTAACGTGTGCTTGTGTGTGTGTGTGTGTGTGTGTGTGTGAAGGACTTGACCATGTGTTTAGCCTTGTGTTGCTAATGTGTTTGTGAAAGGCCCTATGGCCTAGCTAAAGTGTGTTTGTGAGGCCTGGTGAGGCCTACTGAGCACGAGGTAGCTAAAGACAAAGGGAAGCTATCTAAAGTGTATCAGGCCTGGTCAGGCCTGTTGAGCACGTGTTTTCTCAGTAACAAAAAGATTCCACACTCATAACATTACCAAACTCACTGAAACTTTGATAAGGTCAAAATGTATGATAAGGAAATTAGTGTTAGTCAGAATAAGAGAGAGAGAAGGAGCATGCGCAGCCTATCTATTAAACAATTGAGAGAACATAGAACCAAAATAAAGTCAACACGCTGCGTGTCTAACAGTGTAACAGATAAACCTGGGTTTAAATTCACACTATTTCAGTAAAAGCAAATTCCTAAGACTATCTTAATTATGCCCAAATGCCAAAATCTTACTTAATCCTGCCTTTAGCAAGATATGAAGAACTATTCGCCGGTGTAGTTTCGGGCCTCGCCATGGGAGCACGTGAGCCGCTCGTGATGGAGGCGTAGAAAACTTTCGGGTCCAGCGGAGCACTTGGGTGGTTCCCGTGGAAAGCAGAGGATTCTTGGTCCGAACCTCAGCGTTCGTGAGGAAAAGTCTCTGATCAGAATAAGATGCACAGCGCTTTTGAGTTAAAAAGGATTCAATCGCTTCTTAACTTTTAACTGCCTGGGCTGCAGTCCTGACGTCACTTCTAATACAAGTAAACCGGTTGTAACTCAGGTTGAGTTTAAAGATCGCGCCACTCTAGAGTTTACCTTTGCCAAGGGTAAGAAAGAAAATCGCGCTGAGTGATGGATCTTGCAAGAAAGAAGTGTTCGGGTTTGAGAGCATCCCTTTATGCGTCTAGACTCATCGGAATCCGGACGCGAGAGACAAAGATGGAAGCGTTGTCCCATTGTTTTATGTGCGCATGGCGGACTGACGTAGATGATCCCACCCACGTGTGACATAGGTCACACGGAAGTTGCCTGGGAATTGTAGTTCTGACACAAGATGGCGGCATGATACCTACAGTCCCCCTTTTGGTCTCAGGGGTATAACGGAGTCGTAGCACTGAGAGCACCGTATCGTATCATCGCCGTGTCCATAGTCCTTGAGGTAGCCTTGCTCTGCACAGTCCATGGTGTCCTGTGAAGACTGTGTAAACTTGTGAGTTCCAGTAAGACAGTTGGAGACAGAGGCATTTGGGGCATACAATCACTATGGGCATTTTGGGCATATAATCACTAACTAACTAGATCAAAACCACATCAAAAAAATTAAACATTGAACATGAAACATGTAGTGTTCAATTTCTTATGCATAAAAAAACAAGAAAAGAGAAGAAATGAAGGAAGAAAAGAAGTGTTAGTGTTTGGGTTGGCAATGGGTGGTCTGGCCAGAGAGCATGCGCTACTGCGGCTAAAGCTGTCGGAGACGCAGACCATCTTATCTAGCTTGGCGTAGTGTCATGTATGGGTTGCCTGGGCAGACCCAGTGGATGTCTTTAGTGGAGGTGCACATCTCTAAGTCTTGTGGATTCACAAAAATGAGGATAACACTGCCAAGACTATATGCCAGGTGTATTTGCGATGAATACACACTAGTAATAACTGATTTTAGTATTTTATCTACCATGTTATACTGAAGGGTTATTACTTCATTGGGTTGGTGAAGTCTGACCGAGAATGTTAGTGTACGCTTATGGTTGAGTGATGCGTACAAGCTAGGTGGACATGATGGGCCTAGCTGTCGTCCACCCCCTTTTGGAGTGAGGACTGTTCAAAAGGTTTGATTCGATTATCATGGAAATCGATATGAAAATGTTTGATTAGGCCTAGATGTCCTAATGTGATACATGACGGGGAACGATTTTCCCACGATCGAAAGGTCTCGACCAGGGTGGTAGGAACTTCTCTGAGATTCGGGCGTAGTAGGCTTTGTGTCCTTCTACTCTCGAATCGAGATTCTTTTGGGCACCTGTAAAGGTTGACTGTAGGTGGCGTCGTAGGTCGGCGACATGTTGATGTGTGTTGTATGCAATCGCGACACTCATGGCCTCTGGTTTGTATAGGAGATGCGGGGGAAGAACCGACTCTCGCCCAGTCATCATCCCAAAGGGTATGACTTCAGTGGCGCAATGAGGGGTGGACTGAATGGCCCTTAGCACCAAGGGAAGTTTCACATCCCAAATTTTACCATGGTTTGTGATATACTTTCGCAGCATGCTCACAATGGTTTGAATGGCTCGTTCAGCCTGACCAGAGAATTGAGGGTGGTACGCGATATGGAATTTCGCCTCGACGCCTAACATGTTCCACAGCGCAGCCATTACACCAGCAGTGAAATGGGTGTCTGTGTCTGAGTCGATGGATAGAGGGAGGTTTTTCAAAGAATTGTGGCCACTAGGGGGAATCGCGATGTCGGGTGTTTCGACACCGGACTCGGTGTGCAAAGACGTGAACTGAAGTTCATCAGAAATTTGATCTCGTGTGGCGCTCGGTTGATCAGTGTTCACACTAATCTCGTCGCAACGGGTTTGTGCATATTTTGTGGGATCCAACGACTGTGGGGTTTTGTTTTGTGTGAAGCTGACTACGTTTATGTTGCAGGGCTTGGTTGGGATTGGGTCGCCTTGTGAGAGCCGTGTGTCTGAGAGATGGTGGTGAAGACTTTAGCGCACATGAGAGGTGCGTTTGTGTGTTTGCCTTTGCCACCAGGGGGGGCCCTACATCCTGACCCTCGCCTGCTGTTTCAGAGGGATCTCCTCCCCCTTTCACGAGATATACCCATGGTTCCTGGCCTAGTCATGCCAGCGAATGGCTTTTTGTCATTTTTCTTGGGCTCTTTTGTTTTATCTGTTGAGGGGTCTGACATCTCCTGTAACAGTTCTTTAATCTCAGCCAACTGGGCTTTTAAAGAGTCCAGCTCTGAATGGAACTCACCAGGTTGGTCTGAGTCACTGTGTTGGTCATCTCTACCCTTACGTTTAGAGCTACGGTCGGAACGCTTCTGCCGTTTCTGGTCAGAGCGGGGATGATGGTTTTGCTGCCAACCATTTTGTTCCCTACGACCCTTTTCATGTGATGGGCGATTGCCATAGTCACTGTGGACTCGCCCTCGGTCCCTCCTGGCCTTACCTTGTCGATTTTTCCACTCACCCTTGTGATGGCTCGGCAAGGATCGGGCTGGACCGGAATTTTTCCAGGTGGGTCCCCCTTTTGGAGCTTCGCCTCCTTCTAAGGTTAGCGGGGGCCCATTTGCATCCTGGAGCCTAAGGACTCTGGGGTCATCATCGTTTCCGTTTGCGGTTTTGACAATGGTCTCCCAGGTCATTTGGGCTAGTCGCCTAATTTCCCTCATCGAATAGCGACCTCGTCGACACGTCAGTGTGACATGGGTCCGCACGCTTGGGTGGAGGTTATGTAAGAAGAGAGATATGAAACCTCTATCTTCTTCCAACCCTGGTGCGCTACTACCTTGGAAATAGGCAGTACGCAGCCGTCTGTAATATTCACGAGGCGCCTCAGACCGTTTTTGTTTGATTTGTAATGCACACAATATCGCGGAGGTTTCGTCCGTGTATGGCGCATATTCTTCCCTCATGTAATTGTGAAGTTTCGAATAACTATCGCGAATGTTTGGGGGTAGTGTCTCTAAAAAGGCACGAACGCTACGACTAGAGGTCTTCCAGATTAGTCTAAGTTTTTCACGTGTTGTGGCGTTCGGCAGGTCCATCAGGCATCGATCAATTTCTCGTAAATAGTTATTTACATTAGTTCTTTGATTGTCGGGATCGAATTGTTCGACATCTTTGGCAAGTAGGTCAATTTGCCGTAAGTGAAGGGTTTGGTGCACGTCCTTGTGCGACCTTCTTGGCTCTTCTGAGCACTCACTGTCTGAGCTACTCTGGAATCGCTCCCGCTTCGCACGAGATGCGTGGTCTGATTCATCTGAAGATGGATCAGGGAAACTGAAGCGCACTGACCTAGATGTGCTATGGGCCTGGGCTCGGGATGAGTGCAGGGCGGCTCCATCCTGGCTAGACGACGACGGAGTCGTGTAGCGAGTTGATGGAGTTTGGCAGGATGTCTGGTTCTCGACCAGATCATTTACGGTGTCCGGTTCGGACGCCTCTTCCCGCTCTGAGCTTTGGCGCATTGTTGGGGGTCTTTCATGCCCCTCGCGCTGCTCTTGGAGGGCCTGCTCCTGGGCAGCCCTCTTAGCAACCATTTCGGCTTTCTCTAGCCGTTCGGTGCAATCATCAAGGAAGGTCTTCAAGAGCTCACGCTCCCTATGTAAATCATTATTATCGGCTGTCAGCTTGGCGTTGCTGGTGGTCAGCCTTTCAACCTCTCCGCGAAGGCGTCTGATTTCTGAATCAGCATCTTGGAAGTATGATAGGAATAGCTTACCTAGTGCCGCTTGGACACTAAAAGTTGTTCTTTTTGGATCTCTCTCATGTTTGTTTGAATTATCTAAGTTGTTTTGGCATTCACTCTCACTCGTGTACTTAATGTTTGCCTTTTCGGAGGCAGAGCAGTGAATGAGGTCTGCGATGACCTCAAGGAGAGACACGTCTTGAGCGTTGTCTTCCATGTTTGAGACACGAGGGGATGCCATTTTACTTAGGCTGGATACTAGATAATTAATCACTGAGTTAATTATCAATTTAATCATTATTAATTAACTATGTAATAAATTAATAAGGTTTATTTGGAAATGCTCTCTTATCCTAAGTTAAATAGGTTATGAGTATTTGTGATATGGTTATCACACTACTGTTAACCGTTTTAACACACCTGGGGATATACCTTAGCAGTTGCTGAATCAACTGATAGTTTATTTGTTGTTGAACAATATTCCAGAAGTCAACAAACCAATCTGCCTCACACGGGGCACCAATTTAACTGTGGGTGCAATCAGTTAATTATTGAAATTAAGTGATCAATCTCATTAAATCAGTCTCATTAAATTTTGAAGGTCAATAATTAAAATGAATCAATCCCATTGAATCGTTTACTTTGACTCATTTGAATTGAATCATACCATAGAATCAGTCTCATTTGAAGTGAATCATTCAGTGAATCATTTAGTGAATCGTTCAGTGAATCATACAATGAATCATTTAGTGAATCGTTCAATGAATCATTTAGTAAATCATTTAGTGAATCGTTCAATGAATCATTTAGTGAATCATACCATTAATCCTGGATAAATTACCAAAAGCTAGATTATGGTACATTTCCAAATTATTACGATCACTTACCATATTACATAACTTATATGCACCTTTTTGAATTCTTTGAGAAGATTGGGGACTTCATATATCGTTCACACAAATAAACACAGTTTGTTTAATAAATGAATTTATTATAACAAAGATAAAAATAATAAATCAATATATACAAGCAGTGAGGTGTGTATATACATGTGTGGTGTGTGTGTATGGCCTAGCTTGTTGCTAGCTAAAACAAAAGAATGTTATCTAAACAGAACAAAGGATTAGCTCTGTTGCTAACGTGTGCTTGTGTGTGTGTGTGTGTGTGTGTGTGTGTGTGTGTGTGTGTGTGTGTGTGTGTGTGAGAAGGACTTGACCATGTGTTTAGCCTCGTGTAGCTAACTACATGTGGTGGAGGCCTAGATTAGCCTTGTGTTGCTAGTGTGTTTGTGAAAGGCCCTATGGCCTAGCTAAAGTGTGTTTGTTAGGCCTGGTGAGCACAAGGTAGCTAAAGACAAAGGGAAGCTATCTAAAGTGTATCAGGCCTGGTCAGGCCTGTTGAGCACGTGTTTTCTCAGTAACAAAAAGATTCCACACTCATAACATTACCAAACTCACTGAAACCTTGATAAGGTCAAAATGTATGATAAGGAAATTAGTGTTAGTCAGAATAAGAGAGAGAGAAGGAGCATGCGCAGCCTATCTATTAAACAATTGAGAGAACATAGAACCAAAATAAAATCAACACGCTGCGTGTCTAACAGTGTAACAGATAAACCTGGGTTTAAATTCACACTATTTCAGTAAAAGCAAATTCCTAAGACTATCTTAATTATGCCCAAATGCCAAAATCTTACTTAATCCTGCCTTTAGCAAGATATGAAGAACTATTCGCCGGTGTAGTTTCGGGCCTCGCCATGGGAGCACGTGAGCCGCTCGTGATGGGGGCGTAGAAAACTTTCGGGTCCAGCGGAGCACTTGGGTGGTTCCCGTGGAAAGCAGAGGATTCTTGGTCCGAACCTCAGCGTTCGTGAGGAAAAGTCTCTGATCAGAATAAGATGCACAGCGCTTTTGAGTTAAAAAGGATTCAATCGCTTCTTAACTTTTAACTGCCTGGGCTGCAGTCCTGACGTCACTTCTAATACAAGTAAACCGGTTGTAACTCAGGTTGAGTTTAAAGATCGCGCAACTCTAGAGTTTACCTTTGCCAAGGGTAAGAAAGAAAATCGCGCTGAGTGATGGATCTTGCAAGAAAGAAGTGTTCGGGTTTGAGAGCATCCCTTTATGCGTCTAGACTCATCGGAATCCGGACGCGAGAGACAAAGATGGAAGCGTTGTCCCATTGTTTTATGTGCGCATGGCGGACTGACGTAGATGATCCCACCCACGTGTGACATAGGTCACACGGAAGTTGCCTGGGAATTGTAGTTCTGACACAAGATGGCGGCATGATACCTACAATTGTTACAATATTCACTGAAGTGCCAACCTCTGCCAAGAAAAGCATTCTAATTGCCTTCACCCATTTGGTTGTTTATATGAATGTTATAGATCTAGAGCAGGGGTTTTCAAAGTGTGGGAGAGTCAGCCCCCCCTCAGAGAGCAAATAAACAACAGCGCCCCCCTTACAATTTTTGTTGTTGCTATACTTAATGTTCCATTCGTATTTTAAAAAATGGTTGTTGTACACATTTTTATTTTTTTCTTTTACACATTTTAAACATCTGTGCTTTTTAAAACATCTTGTTTTACACATTTTAAACATCTCATAGCATCGTTAGCTAGCACCTCTTGGCAGACAACACACTGTGGCAATGGAGCATCTTCAGATCCAGTCCATGAAAATCCAAACTTTAAATAATCGTGGTCATACTTCCTTCTTTTTTCAGTCCCCCCAGGATTCCGCGGGCCTTTTTTATGATTGTTGCGGGCTAAAATGTCTGATGTTGCGGGAGGTTTTCCAAAAAATTGCGATGAAAGTTGCGGTGTTTTTTAGGTTTTTGTTGCGATTACATTGCGGGAGGAAGTGAAAGTTGCAAGAAATACAGTGGTGCTTGAAAGTTTGTGAACCCTTTAGAATTTTCTATATTTCTGCATAAATATGATCTAAAACATCATCAGATTTTCACACAAGTCCTAAAAGTAGATAAAGAGAACCCAGTTAAACAAATGAGACAAAAATATTATACTTGGTCATTTATTTATTGAGGAAAATCATCCAATATTACATATCTGTGAGTGGCAAAAGTATGTGAACCTTTGCTTTCAGTATCTGGTGTGACCCCCTTGTGCAGCAATAACTGCAACTAAACGTTTGCGGTAACTGTGGATCAGTCCTGCACACCGGCTTGGAGGAATTTTAGCCCGTTCCTCCGTACAGAACAGCTTCAACTCTGGGATGTTGGTAGGTTTCCTCACATGAACTGCTCGCTTCAGGTCCTTCCACAACATTTCCATTGGATTAAGGTCAGGACTTTGACTTGGCCATTCCAAAACATTAACTTTATTCTTCTTTAACCATTCTTTGGTAGAATGACTTGTGTGCTTAGGGTCGTTGTCTTGCTGCATGACCCACCTTCTCTTGATATTCAGTTCATGGACAGATGTCCTGACATTTTCCTTTAGAATTCATAGGTATAATTCAGAATTCATTGTTCCATCAATGATGGCAAGCTGTCCTGGCCCAGATGCAGCAAAACAGGCCCAAACCATGATACTACCACCACCATGTTTCACAGATGGGATAAGGTTCTTATGCTGGAATGCAGTGTTTTCCTTTCTCCAAACATAACACTTCTCATTTAAACCAAAAAGTTCTGTTTTGGTCTCATCCATCCACAAAACATTTTTCCAACAGCCTTCTGGCTTGTCCACGTGATCTTTAGCAAACTGCAGATGAGCAGCAATGTTCTTTTTGGAGAGCAGTGGCTTTCTCCTTGCAATCCTGCCATGCACACCATTGTTGTTCAGTGTTCTCCTGATGGTGGACTCATGAACATTAACATTAGCCAATGTGAGAGAGGCCTTCAGTTGCTTAGAAGTTACCCTGGGGTCCTTTGTGACCTCGCTGACTATTACACACCTTGCTCTTGGAGTGATCTTTGTTGGTCGACCACTCCTAGGGAGGGTAACAATGGTCTTGAATTTCCTCCATTTGTACACAATCTGTCTGACTGTGGATTGGTGGAGTCCAAACTCTTTAGAGATGGTTTTGTAACCTTTTCCAGCCTGATGAGCATCAACAACGCTTTTTCTGAGGTCCTCAGAAATCTCCTTTGTTCGTGCCATGATACACTTCCACAAACGTGTGTTGTGAAGATCAGACTTTGATAGATCCCTGTTCTTTAAATAAAACAGGGTGCCCACTCACACCTGATTGTCATCCCATTGATTGAAAACACCTGACTCTAATTTCACCTTCAAATTAACTGCTAATCCTAGAGGTTCACATACTTTTGCCACTCACAGATATGTAATATTGGATCATTTTCTTCAATAAATAAATGACCAAGTATAATATTTTTGTCTCATTTGTTTAACTGGGTTCTCTTTATCTACTTTTAGGACTTCTGTGAAAATCTGATGATGTTTTCAGTGATATTTATGCAGAAATATCGAAAATTCTAAAGGGTTCACAAACTTTCAAGCACCACTGTAGTTGCGATTTTCTCTTTTTGTGATTAAAATTGAGTATGTTAAATATTAAGTTATTACTGAAAACCTATTGATTAAAAAAACAAAAGACAATGAGAAATGGTCCTATAAACATCTTTACCAATATAAAAGATTACCAGGACTACAAAAATGCTGAAAAATAGGCTTCACTTATCCAAAGGCACCTGTTGGTTCAAAAGTTAAAGTGCATAGAACCTCACAGTACAACATGAAGTTACCTTAAAATATAATATAAATGCCTCAGCTTTCATGTAAGAAAAAAAACTATTAATCCTAGTACTGTGTGCAGGCAGTCTCTCCTGAAGACTAAATAAAACAATAATTATAAACTAATAAAATAAATGGCTCAGGCTTCATAGAAGAAAAAAATTTGAACAGAATCTCACAGTATGATGCTGAAGCTGCCTAAACAATGGAAAATAAAATACCATTTTGGCAAAAATGTTGGCATCCATTAATTTCTTGTATTAAGTAAAAAAATAAAGTGCACACAGTCCTTCACTGTAAACATAACACACTTTCAGTAACAGAATTTAAGCCTACATAAACACTGACTCGCACATGCAGTGTTGCCAGATACTGCTGACGTTTTCCAGTTCAAAACCCGCCAAAATGCACTTGAAACCGCCCAATCTGGCAACACTGCGCGCATGCTGCTTCTCTTGAACGTATACACGGAAGTAAGGTGGAAGGTACTTTGTTGACGTCACCCCAAGACGACGCCAACGATTGGTCAAATTTGCGGGAAAGTTGCCGTGATTGGATATAATTGCAACACCACCCTGAATTCGCAGGGATTGGTTGAATTTGCGTTGAAGTTGCAAATCGCAACATCGCGAAATCCTGGAGGGTCTGGTTTTTTTGCTTGGCCCAGACTCTGTCTCCTCACTCATTGTAGCTTTAGGTACTCATGGTAGCCGCGGGGTCTTAAAAGCCTGAAAAAAGTCTTAAATTTAATATTCCAAAATTAAGGCCTTAAAAAGTCTTAAATTGCTTTGCCCAAGTCTTAATTTTTTAAACAAAGGTCTTAAATTTACTCATACTATTCTACAATGTGAAAACGTGTGTTTTGCGTAACATCAGTGAATTTATTGGAGTATGCGCAAAGAAAGGAACAATATTGATACATTTTCGCGCCGGCGCAATCGTCGGAGTCCGTGGTGGAGAGGAGACTCCGCGAATTGCAGCATGGGGAAGTGTTGTTTTAATCAGCAGTGGCTTTCAGATGAAAGATATCGTGATTGGGTGAGGGAGGTTCCTGGAAGTGACATTGAAGCAAGATGCTGTGTTTGTCAAAAGACCTTCAAGTTGTCCACTATAGGTCATTTCACTTTAGAGTCTCACATGAAGAGCTCAAAGCACATTGCATCTGCCCTCCACCACCACCAGCCCATCACTCAGTTCTGCACGGTTCAATCTCCGAATGCACCTGGAGTTGGCACCAAGGTGGGCAAACTACGGCCCGCGGGCCACATCCGGCCCGTTGGCGTTTTTAATCCGGCCCGCGGAAGACAATCATATAAACGCAATTGAGCAGATCTATAAACTATAAGCGTCAGTGTTATCACGTAGACAGGTGTTCTAGAGATCCGTCTTTCCAGTCAGTCGTATTCACGCGAGATTACATTTGCAGAGTGGTGCAGCGCGTGCCATGGAAGTCATTCTGGCGCCCGTGCCACTGATGATCTCGAGAACACAGGATAAAACTTTACAATGAGTGGTCCTAAAAAAAGAAAAGTGGACAGTGAGTGCAGGGTGTTCAATAAAGAATGGACAACTAAATATTTTTTTGCTGAAGTCCAATCAAAGGCTGTATGCCTTATTTGCAAAGAAACCATTGCAGTTTTAAAGGAATATAACATCAAACGGCACTTTTCCTCCCAGCATGCTAATTATGCTAACAACCAGTCAGCGCAAGCACGGACGAATACAGCTCAGCGGTTGCTGAGTGAATGTGAGTATTAACACTTTCTCTTTTTAAAACTATGTTGGAGCTGTAATAAGATGGTAGTCACATGTTTACAGACATAATAATATAAAAAGTATAACTCTTAGTAATTTTGGTTGTCGTGGGTGGCTGCTGTAGTGCTGGTGTTTGTTTTTAAGTACCGTGTGCTTTTGGGTGTCTGCTCCACCCCTCATTTATGTCCCTGTCTGTTATAATAGGTGTATTATGAGCAGCTGACCTTGCTTCTGCTTATATCTGTTCCTGGACTTTTGCCTGTGGAGGTTATTCTGATCTATAAGTGGCCTTTTGGAATATGAAAACCTGTTTGGAACCTGTGTTTTGATTTTTTGAGGACTGGAAATATTTCAGTGAGTGACTTTGAACCTGAAAACCAGTTTGGAGTTTTTTGCTTTCTTGAGCTGTTTTGTTTGATTTTGTGGGCTGGATGGATCCAGTGCCAAACCATTGAACTGCAAACATGTTGGCATGGTGTGGTACCCAAACTGTTGAACTGCAAACATTTTGGAATGGTGTGGTACCCAAACTGTTGAACTGCAAACATTTTGGAATGGTGTGGTACCTCTCCTACTAATGGTGTTTGGTTGTACTGGCAGGCTGGAAGTGGATGGTTAAAAAAAAAACACTCAGGTGTAAATCTACGAGTTCAGTGAAATGTACAAAAATGATATGTACTGCACGGGCGACTGCTCTAAGACAATGAGGGAGGCTCAGCCTCCTCTAAAAATGACGAACATCATGTAGGATGAATTGCAAGCTTATGTTATAGCCGACCTTATAACATTGCTATTTCAGATCCAGAATCATAAAAATATATGTGCTCAACCCACTACAGTGCGAAACCATTCCGTTATAACTTTCCCCAGTTCGCCTAATGTGTGCGTGAGTTTTTCCCCCTCGTGACAGCGTGATGCAGCCCAGCCTCAGTGGATTGGGAGCTATGTGCTTGTCAATCTCAAAATGCAAGACGATTATTGGACAAATACTGCGAAAACGCCCGCCCACGGAGTCTCACGGACTCCCAACCTCAATGGACTTCAATGGCATTTGGGAGCTATGCGCTTTTCAATCTCAAAATGCAAGACGGTTATTGGACAAATACTGCGAAAATGCCCGCCCACGGACTCCGAGCCTCACATGGGAGGGACATGGCAGTTTCCGCGAGGAGACTGGTGATTGGTGAAAGCGGCCGGATATTTTCATTGATTGACATCTCGTTTCAACTATAGACAGGCAGCGGTACAGTGTTGCCAGATTGGGCGGTTAAGTGCATTTTGGCAGGTTTTGAACATATTTTGGGCTGGATAACGTCAGCAGTATCTGGCAACATCAGTTCAGTCCCATGCGGATTCGCAAGTGCTGTGGTTGTAAGAGATCAGCTTACATTTCGATTTCATTCATTACATACGGTTTCTACCAGCTTTTTTAGTTTGTATATATTTTCATTGTAAATAAAGTGTAAATATAGTGTTGTCAAGTTTGCTATCTTAGTTCCAGAAATTTCGTTTATTTGAGTGACTGAACTTGAGGGGGCTAGTCAGCTAGCAAGAAAGCTGCGCACGGATGCCAAGCATTGCTGATTTAATTTTGGCGAAGCCATTTGCCAGTCTTCCTTTCGAGGAAAAAATTAAAATTAAAGAGCAGGGTAGACCAACGCCTCAAATTGAGTTGGTGAAAAAGGTAGGGAATAATACCAGTTCCTTTCAGCTCTCCTGGTACAAGAAAGTGAATTGGCTAACAGCAAGTGACCCACATCAACAACAGTAAATAGGCTACTTTAGTAATATGTCATGGATGGACCAAAAATCTCATTATCTCTAGCCGCTTTATCCTTCTACAGGGTCGCAGGCAAGCTGGAGCCTATCCCAGCTGACTACGGGCGAAAGGCTGGGTACACCCTGAACAAGTCGCCAGGTCATCACAGGGCTGACACATAGACACAGACAACCATTCACACTCACATCTACGGTCAATTTAGAGTCACCAGTTAACCTAACCTGCATATCTTTGGACTGTGGGGGAAACCGGAGCACCCAGAGGAAACCCACGCAGACAACATGCAAACTCCACACAGAAAGGCCCTCGCCGGCCCCAGGGCTCGAACCCAGGACCTTCTTGCTGTGAGGCGACAGCGCTAACCACTACACCACCGTGCCGCCCCTGGACTAAAAATATAGAATCTATTTAAAATGTTTATGCTGAGTATATTATATTGGAATATATATTTATCTGGATATGAATTAAACACAGCTACAATTTGGAAAACATTTTTAAACAAAAACACAGCCGAGAACATTTCACACTACAGACCTGGATTAAAAGTGAAGGGTTATCAAAATTGTCAATAAAAAATTTCTCAGTCAAAATAAGTAAAATATAGGGAAAGTGTCACTGAATGAAATGTGTGGCACCCAGCTCTACTGCTGAGGTTCCTGACAAAGAGCTGCTTTCAATAATGATCAATTTTTAAACAACATGCCACAATTTTAAAATATAAAATGTTAAAATATACCCCCCCCAACACCACCATCATGTATATTGGACAGTAGGCTAATGGGCCAAAAGAACCTGTTATTTCAGTTTGTGACCCTGCCAACAATCAGCCAGATCAGAGGCAAGAGTATGGGCAAAATTGATGTGTTTTTTCTTTTAAAATCTGGAAATATCGTAATCGACCAGCCTCCCCTGTTTGAAAGACTACCAGCCGCCACTGATGTACTGATATGTAATTTAGTTCAATTTAATGATATGCAATTTAGTTGTATGTAAAAAATGATACAAATATACAAATACACTGGCATCCTACTCATCCTGGCAGCTCAAAGATGTAATTTAAGAATTAAGTGTGCTACTTTTCTTACTGTCACCTGTCTGTGTGTGTATTGCTTTTCTGGATGGATCCAGTGCCAATCTATTGAACTGCAAAAATTTTTCTGCTCTGCCTTTGTTGACTGAGAACTAAAATAAATGTCAATCTGATCTGCGTTTGGGTCTTTGTCAGTGAAGGCCTTATAATAACACTAAAGCTTTTCTGGTTTATGTTCGATATGTATGAATTTGGTGCTGGCCCGGCCCGCCTAGCAAATTTCAAAAGTCAATGTGGCCCAGTGACTAGCACCACTGTCGAACATCAGCAGCATCAGCCAAGCCAGACATCATCGGCAAGGCTAGCAACAACACAAGGGCCGAGCAGTGGCATGATGGGTGTCGGTGGAACCCCGACACTTCGGGCAGAGGTGCTCTGGATTTTAAAAACAATTACGGAACACCACTCATACAGCTTGAATGAGGGCATAAGCGAACTCTTTAAGGCTGTGTTCCCAGACTCGGAAGTCACTACAACATTCTCCTGTGGAAAAAACAAAACGTCTTACAGAACAAAATTCGGTCTTGCTCCTTATATAACGAAGGAGTTGGTCAAAGACGTTAACGAGGCAAGTGGTGGATTTCTCTCATTGCGTCTTATCTATTCACCTCCACATCTATGTCTTCCCTCCCTCCCTTGTTTACTTGGAGTATTTACATTTCTTTTTATTCTTCAAAATATAAAATGGTTGAAGCAAGTTGAATGCTGGGAAACTAAGACAAAGAGTTTGTCTGTTTATCATCTCTGGGTGCATGGTCATAATTAGTTTAGAGACCATTCTTTAGGCCTTGAGTTGGACCATCGGTTTGGCTTTTTGGCTGGTGAGTGCACACCATTGTACCAATGTATTGGTACGCCAATTGCATTTTTGTGCACCTTTAAGAGACTTTCGGCTTACCTCTTTTCTATCGATCTATCTATCTATCTCTATCTCTCTTCCCATCTATCCCCCTCATCTCTTATCTATCTATGCCCCTCTGTATCTCTCTTCCTCCCTCATTTACAAGGGTTCAAAATGTAAAATGGTTGAAGCAAGTGCTGGGAAACTAAGACAAAGAGTTTGTCTGTTTAGAGTGTTGTGAATGTTTTGATATTTTATTTTTTTTTTTAAAAATTCACCCACATCACTTTTATTTTAAGTATCATCTCTGGGTGCATGGTCATAATCAGTGATGGGAATAACGGCGTTAGAAATAACGGCGTTACTAACGGCGTTACTTTTTTTAGTAACGAGTAATCTAACTAATTACTTTTTACATCGTTATAACGCCGTTCCCGTTACTTACAATAAAATACTATGCGTTACTTTATTAAAGCTGTTTTCATCTGGCACGCTGCTCGTTCAGCCTTTCTTTACTCTGCTTTCGTGTGGGGCGGGGAGACACGAGACAACGGCACAGTAAGCCAATCAGAGTAGATTTGGACAACATACGTAGGTAGGCCACGCCTACTGCACTACTGCGCGCTCTTTCAATCGGAAGACACAGCGATGGTGAGCGGTCAGCCCAGCACTGCGCTTTCACATTGGAAATACAGCCATTACTTTTCATTACTTGAAATAAAAGGCAAGAGTGTTTACATGCAATGCACATTATGTCGAGGAACAAAGCATTTGTCCTCGTCAGTGGCCAGTAATTAGTAACATAATTTTAATAACTACAAAAATATATTACATTTGATAGATGTCTTATCTCACATTGTCCCACAAAAATATGAATATAGTGTAGATAACATTACTAATTGGTTCTGTTAAGTGTCCATTTCAGTCATTAAACACATTTAACATTCATTTTTATTATGATTACACTAATTGAATTTGATTTTTTTTGAGGGGGAACAAAATGTAACGGAATAATTACTTTCCCTGGTAATTAGTTACTTTCATGACAAAGTAACTCCGTTACTAACTCAGTTACTTTTTGGGAAAAGTAACTAGTAACTATAACTAATTACTTTTTGAAAGTAACGTGCCCAACACTGGTCATAATTAGCTCAGAGACAGTTCTTTAGGCCTCAAGTGAGGTTCTCAGTTTGGCTTTTTGACTGGTGAGTGCACACCTGTGGCATTAATGTGTTGGTATGCCTATTGCATTTTTGTGTACCTTTAAGGCCATGACGTGGACCCTACGTTGTGCTCTTTTCTTCCAGGTTTAGACTTGTTTTTTTGTCTTGAATGTGAAGATTCGACAAGCAATGCACATAATGACTTAAGTATATAACTGTAACCCCTTTTTAGCGGGTGCTAGAGCACTCAGTAAGAGCTAAAATGAATTACACTAAATATTAATAAACAATGGCGCAACAGGATTCCTAAATTCTCAGCGGTGGAATGGTGAGCTGGCTGAAACTCCTGATACCACAAGTATAATTAATAATTATTATTTTTATAACTGTGTAGTTGAAGGTGAAGAATATAAATGTGAATAAAGTAATAACAATTGCAAATTTAGTAGCGCGGTGCCTCCACTGGGGAAATACTACACTTACTTTGAAGCTAGTGCAGGACGTATCTCCTCAGAATGTTCATACAAATAAATGTGTAAAAGTGAGTGTAACGCTAACCAAACTAACTAAACACCAGTCAGTTGTGAGAAGGTAAATGATCTGCCAAGACCCAACATGTGAATTGAAATACAGTAGTACAAAATTTATTGAATAATAAAACAACTCAACTAAGAAAGGAAAAAAAAATAAAGGGAGAGAGAGAGAGAGAGAGAGCAAGCTAGAAAAAGTGACACAAAGTTTATAATTTACGTGGGCTACGTTTACAACTTAGAGAACCGTAGTTGTGATAAACATTTACTATAAAAACAAATGATCACTCGTATAAACCCTTCCGATCAACCCCAAACATCAGAAAACAGACACAAAACAAAACAGCGCGCAGTTGGGGCCCTTACGATGGTGCACTTGATGGCAGCTCCCTGAGCCGCAGGCAACACAGCAACCGCTGCGCTGCCCAGCAAGAACCACAGGTCCAAACCAGAGCCAAACGTTAACGCGCACGGGCGCGCATGTGTGTGTATGTCAGTGTAAGTGTAATCACGAACCAGCATCAGCAGTTGCTCGCCGAACAGCCACTCGGTCCCGCACCGAGTCCTCCACAGCAAGCGGGTGGCGAGGAGAGGGGGGGGTTTCCCCGATGGGGCCCAGCAGCAGATGGCCACATGAGAAGGGGGGTGGATTGGCTAAGAGCTAGCTCCGACGAACAACAGTCCACGTTGCGAGCCGACCACCAACCACACCGCGCACACTCCGACGCAATGTCCCTTCTGTCCCGTTTGTTCTCGATGTCCGTTATAAACAGTCCCTCCATGACTCAATAAAAAACAAAAAAACACAGACCACAAAACGCGCCAGTCTCTCTCCACTGTCCAAAACGGCTCAGCTCGCCTCTCTCTCTCGAGGTGATCGAATGTTCCTGCCCTGGAATGTTCGAGTACCGCCTAGTTCGCGGGAAAATAGATATTTATCGCTCTACCATTGGGTATCACGGAATTTCAAAAAAAACATACATCAACAATACATGGGATTGGACAATACAGATCAGAACATTTAAACATTGAAAACTGATGACGCCACAAGGCATCACGGTAAATGGAGTCAACCAGGCACTACAATGCAATACAAAAAAAAAATGGCTGATATCCCAATGAACAGTATCAATGACCTTATTTTAGAGGTCCTTACATTCTCCCCCCACCAAGAAAACAGCATGCCCCCATGCTGGGTCACACGCATCAGAAAGTGAACAGGAAAGTAGAGATAAAGAAAAAACAATAAAGAAATTACCAAGACAAAACAAACACACCAAAACAAACAGAGACTAGTGCTTAAAACTAGCAATGGGTGCATTGGCAGTTGTGCATGGGACTAGAAACGGCATGTGTGTGCATGTGCTACAAAGAGCCTGTGGAGAACACCACCAGGCATGAGAAAACCGGTGTGGTGTAGCTATGCGTTTGCTCTGCACACCCAGCTGGCCATAAGTCAAGCGATTAGTAGGCTTCCTATCCCTATGTGACCTACGTACGGCGAGGGGTACTGAGTCTGAGGCAGCTACCAAGGGAACATTAGGAGAGCTACCCTCCCGGCCTGCAGCTACCAAGTCTTCAGCTACTTCAGAGGGCCTATATGGAGGGACAGGGAGTGCAGTGTTGGGTGGAGCTAACGTTACATCACTCGGTGCGTGTACTAACCTGGGGCTTCTAACAGCGGTGGAGACACATGGCGCAGCAGAATCTGGTACCCATCTAGCAGGCAGAGGAGCGTGTTGCACAGCATCCTCAGCATAACAACCATATTCTGAATCAGAATCTGACCCACTAAACTGTGCACAGACCACAGGGGGCAACACCTCAGAGACACCAGTTCTAGTCTTCTCCTTTGCTGATCTACGCTTCACAGCCCTTGGGCCACGGGCTGGAGCGGCGGCGACCACAGGACCTAGTCTTACCTCCTGTCCCAAAGGCAAGATATGGTTACGGTGCATCACCTTGACTGGGCCGTTACCATCAACAGGCTTGAGTCTGTACACTGGAAGATCAGACAATTGACTGTCTACCACGTAAAGGCAGGAATTCCACCTGTCAGCCAACTTCTGCTTCCCTTTTAGACCCAGGTTTCTAATCAAAACCCGATCCCCCAAACTCAGGTTATGATAGCGCACTTTCTGGTCATACCTTGTCTTATTGCCCTCATTCATCCTACTCGCGGAGGCACGGGCTAACTGATAAGCAGCCTGCAACTCCTCCTTCAGCTGTGTCACATATTTCAAATGTGAGGAGAACGAAGAGTTATCTGCCGACACTCCAAAGCACAGGTCAACAGGAAGACGAGCCTCACGACCAAACATCAGGAAGTAGGGTGAGTATCCCGTTGCCTCATTTGGAGTGCAATTGTAGGCATGCACCAAATGCGAAATATGCTCACTCCATTTGGACTTTTGGTGGGACTCAAGAGTGCCGAGCATATCCAACAGCGTCCTGTTGAATCGCTCTGGCTGAGGATCACCTTGTGGGTGGTAAGGAGACGTTCTTGACTTCCTAACCTCCAAAATGGCCAACATCTCTGAAATCAAGTGACTCTCAAAGTCCCTTCCCTGGTCAGAGTGTATTCGGGTGGGCAAACCGTAATGAATGAAATACTTTTCCCACAGTGTCCTTGCCACCGTAACTGCGGTCTGGTCCCTAGTGGGAAAAGCTTGGGCGTAGCGTGTGAAATGGTCAGTGATAACCAACACATTGCAAACATTTCGAGAGTCAGGCTCAATCGAAAGAAAATCTATACACACCAGGTCCATGGGCCCTGAACTCTGAATGTGGGAAAGAGGGGCAGCTCGTTGAGGTAATGTCTTCCTCTTGATACAGTGCTCACAAGTCTTACAGTATTTCTCTACGTCAAGCTTCATTCTGGGCCAATAAAACCTGTCGCGGACTAAACTGTACGACCTGTCGAACCCCAAATGGCCACTGTCATCATGTAGCAACTTACACACGAGACCCCGTAGTTCCTTAGGCAACACCAGCTGTCTAACATGCCTGTCACTCAGCTTAATTGTCCTGTATAGTAGACCCTTATCAACAGAGAACTTTGCCCACTCCTTTTTCAGGACCTTAATGTTGGGATGGCTGTTCAGGATGCTACTAGCAGGCTTCTTCAGGCTCACAGCATGCCAAACTTCTCCCAGAACTGGATCACTCTTCTGAGCCTCTTGAAGCTCACCAGGACTGAAAGTAGGCAGTCCGTCAGGTGCTACCGCTGCAACATAACAGAAAGCAGTCGGAACAGCAGACTCGTGGCTACAAATCTGATCAGCCACACAAGAAAAAGAAGAACCTGTTCTCTGCGTGGCCACTACCTGACAGATAGCTCGAACACCGGGAGCCGGAATCTCTTGCCACTCATCATCAGGAGACAGACTGATGTGAGGGCGTCGTGAGAGCGCGTCAGCATCCACGTTTCTCCGACCAGGCCTGTACTTCAAGCTGAAGTCGTAAGTGGACAAAGCGGACAACCAACGATGACCAGTGGCATCTAGCTTTGCAGACTTGGTGATGTAGGTCAGCGGGTTGTTGTCAGTCCTGACCTCAAAAGTGGTGCCATAAAGGTAGTCATGCAGCCTGTCAACAATTGCCCACTTCAAAGCAAGAAATTCCAACTTGTGAGCAGGATAATTCCTCTCAGAAGGAGACAGACTAATGAAAGCTACCGGGCGCAGACTCCCATCAGTCTCCTGATACAGAACACCACCAAGACCATCCAGACTGGCATCCACATGCAATACATATGACTTCTGGGGATCTGCAAAAGTGAGAACAGGCGCTTGAGTCAACCTCTGCTTCAGCTCCAGAAAAGCAGACTCGCACTGATCACTCCATCGAGGACCAAAGGGCTCAGAGGGCCGAAAGAACGGTTTCGGGTCAGCGGCTTGTGAACTCAAAGTCTTCTTCCTGTGAGACTGACAACCCTGAAGCAGATCATTCAGAGGACGACACAAAGTTGAAAAACCCTTCACAAACCTACGATAATAGCCGCAGAAACCCAAAAATGACCGGAGCTCCGTAACGGTCTGAGGTCGAGGCCAAGACACAACAGCTTCTATCTTAGAGGGGTCAGTGGCTATACCGTCCTGTGAAACTATGTGCCCAACATAGTTCACAGACGTTCTCCCAAACTGACACTTGTCCAAAGACAGCTTGAGGCCTTCAGCTTTCAGCCTGTCAAGAACCTTCAAGAGCCGCTCCTCATGCTCCTCCAGTGTACGCCCAAAAACGATCAGGTCATCCAAGTACACGAGAACTTCAAGAAAATTCATGTCTCCGACTGTCCGCTCCATGACTCTCTGGAAGGTGGCAGGGGCACCACAGATTCCCTGAGGCATGCGCTCAAACTGATAGAACCCCAATGGACAGATAAAAGCAGTCTTCTCTTTGTCAGCCTCACTCATAGGAATCTGGTAGTAGCCACTTCTCAAGTCCAGCACAGAGAACCACTTACTACCAGAGAGACAATGGAGGGCGTCCTCGATCCTGGGAACTGTGTACTGGTCTGGGATTGTGTGCTGGTTAAGCGTCCTATAATCAACACACATCCTGACCTTACCAGACTTCTTACGCACTACAACAATGGGAGAAGCATAAGGACTTCGAGATTCTGAAATGATGTCATGCTTCTGGAGCTCTAGCAAATGCTGACGCACGTCCTCCAAATCAGCTGGAGCCAAACGCCGTGAACGCTCTCGAAAAGGTCGTGAATCATTCAACCTTATGTCATGCTGTGTGCTTTTCGAGCAACCAACATCCCACTCACTGCAAGAGAACACTTCCTTCCTCAGCAACATTTTCTCACAGAGACGCTGTCTTGCCTCCTCTGGCATAGAAGAAGTGCCAAAATCAAAAGAGGCAGAAGAAAATGAACTGGTGTCTGCAGAACTACAAGTGGATGGAATCTGTGGCACCACGTCAACTGGAAAAATGTGAGCAAGGGGACTGCCTCTCTTCACAAGGACATCGCGAGAAGACACATTCCTCACATTAACAGTAATTCGACGGCATGATACAGCAGAGACAGGATGAACTTCAGGCCGAACCTCGAGCTCAGGAACAGACGCGTCATCAGCACTAACAGGCTGGTCAATAAGCACCACGGAGTCATTGAGCTCGCCTGGGAACTTAGGTAGCCCTGAAAGCTGCAGCTCCTGCCCAGGCTTTAAAAGAATAGGTTTAGCTCTGGTGAACCACACGGTGCCATGCTTATCCACATCCTCAGGCAACACACTGGTGTGCTTAATGGACTCAAAAGCCTCTTTGATAACAGGATGTATGGTCAGTGCATTCAAGAATCCATCACCAGCCTGTTCGCGACAGGAGTGGAACAATCTCCTCACTAAATGAGTGTTCGTGCCGACCAAAATGGCTATACCTTCGTTTGCCTGCGGGTCAGGACACACAAGGGCTAAAGCGTCCACTACCTGAGGTACACCTGTGACAGCCTCCGTGAACTCCAATCTGAGCAGTAAGTAGCCATCATATGGGTATTTGTGAGAGCTCAAACCCCATATTTCAAGATTCGTCACCGGCTGCAGTGGCAAGTGTTTCAGATATGCATTGTAAAAACTTCGATACAAGATGGTGACTTGAGAACCACTATCAAGTAGAGCTTTGGCATAAACACCCTCTATCTGCACGGGTACCTCAGCCGAGGGCCCCACCAACCCAGATGGCAGTTGTGATTGGCTGACACTGATTGGAGGTGAACAATGAGCAGAACGGGTTTTGCGTGACGGGGCTCGGTGCCGTTCCATCACTGAGCTCCGGGAGAGTTTCCCTGCTGCTTGACCCTCTTCAGCAGCTTCTGATTCACTAACCGCAAGTTCTCATGACGCGTGCACTCATGAGTGGTGTGGCCATCTTCACCACACTTATAGCAGAAAATGCCAGGAACAGGAGTGGGTGCTGTAGATTTCGGCAAGCTTGAAGGAACAGTTCTTGTGGAAAAAGCTGGGGCAGTGGTCTCCGTGCTCTGGCTTGCGCTACATGGTCTGACTGGAGTAGCAGGGGCTACAGTGACAGCAGTCAAAAGTTTCGACACCAAAGATGACAGCTCCTTGACCTCTTTCCTCAGACTATCCACCTCCGATGCCACTGGGCTCACTGGCACATGGGGAAGAGCAACAGCAGCTGTCACGGGCACTGGAGGAAAAACAGTGGTTACGGGTGCCCGTGGAGTAACAGCAGAGGAAACAGAAACTTTCGCACTCTCTCTCGCACTAACCCAGTGTTCTTCCTCCCTCACACTTCGCATCAACTCTGAAAAAGAAGGCGGAGCTTGCAGAGTGTGCAGAAGTCGCACACATAAAGCCACAATGTCAGTGGTGAGAGCACCTTTGAACAGCTGCTCAAGACGAGCACGATTTAGGCCGGCAGCGTCAATCCCCCCTCTCAGAAGAGCGCGGTGAAGAAGCTTATCTAAACGGTACAGGAAAGCTGAAAGCTTCTCTCCGTCGTCCTGAAAGGTATGGCGAAACAAGGCCATAAGATCAGCTCCACACTCCGTAGAACCATAAGTAGTGTCAAGAGCAGCGAGATAATCAGTAGCGGTAGCTGACGGACTACTGACTTTTAAGAATCTTACTATGTCTGCAGCAGGCCCACGCAAACTCTCGACGATGTGCTGTCGCTTCGCTGAGTCACTGCACTGCCACTCAGTGACCATCTGTGTAGCCTGCTCCATCCAAACCTCATACTCTTCCTCACCAGCAGGAACAGGACGAAGGCCAGAGAACAGCCTCAGCTTTCTATACCCAGGCGCATCAACAGATGCCTGGCTACAGCGATCAACAAGCTGACCGATGGCATGCACAAGCTCAAAACTGACATCAGGTTTAGGAGGCTGTGGGCCCAGCACAGCCGCCTTAACATCACCCATGGACTTACCCTCTTGCTGCAGAAATGCTGACAGCTTGGCTTCAAAATCATCGCCTGCAGGAACAGAACTAGCAGTTATTAAGCTACTCACAACATGAACAGCCCAAGGACCTGCATCACCTACCACTCCCACTTCAGGAGGGACACAGCTCTGATCCAACTCAGCGGAAGTCTCCACTAAAATGTACAAGTGCCTACCAGTGCTGTCACTACGGCGACCACGTATCCGAGTCCGACCGAAGACTTTCACTGTACTGAGCACGCGGCTAACAACATCATTCGTAGCCTCCAGTGGCACTCTGCTAAGAAGAATGGCATGAGACAAGTCAACATTCTCTTCACGGCTCCACTCAACAGCCTGGTTAAGCTCCATGTTAAAAGCTGCACAGCAAATGGCAATAACTAGAGAAAAAAAACACTAAGCAAACACAGCTACCTACTTGTTTTGGTAAACAGGACTATCCCAGCGGTGCCTCCAAAATGTAACCCCTTTTTAGCGGGTGCTAGAGCACTCAGTAAGAGCTAAAATGAATTACACTAAATATTAATAAACAATGGCGCAACAGGATTCCTAAATTCTCAGCGGTGGAATGGTGAGCTGGCTGAAACTCCTGATACCACAAGTATAATTAATAATTATTATTTTTATAACTGTGTAGTTGAAGGTGAAGAATATAAATGTGAATAAAGTAATAACAATTGCAAATTTAGTAGCGCGGTGCCTCCACTGGGGAAATACTACACTTACTTTGAAGCTAGTGCAGGACGTATCTCCTCAGAATGTTCATACAAATAAATGTGTAAAAGTGAGTGTAACGCTAACCAAACTAACTAAACACCAGTCAGTTGTGAGAAGGTAAATGATCTGCCAAGACCCAACATGTGAATTGAAATACAGTAGTACAAAATTTATTGAATAATAAAACAACTCAACTAAGAAAGGAAAAAAAAAATAAAGGGAGAGAGAGAGAGAGAGAGAGCAAGCTAGAAAAAGTGACACAAAGTTTATAATTTACGTGGGCTACGTTTACAACTTAGAGAACCGTAGTTGTGATAAACATTTACTATAAAAACAAATGATCACTCGTATAAACCCTTCCGATCAACCCCAAACATCAGAAAACAGACACAAAACAAAACAGCGCACAGTTGGGGCCCTTACGATGGTGCACTTGATGGCAGCTCCCTGAGCCGCAGGCAACACAGCAACCGCTGCGCTGCCCAGCAAGAACCACAGGTCCAAACCAGAGCCAAACGTTAACGCGCACGGGCGCGCATGTGTGTGTATGTCAGTGTAAGTGTAATCACGAACCAGCATCAGCAGTTGCTCGCCGAACAGCCACTCGGTCCCGCACCGAGTCCTCCACAGCAAGCGGGTGGCGAGGAGAGGGGGGGGTTTCCCCGATGGGGCCCAGCAGCAGATGGCCACACGAGAAGGGGGGTGGATTGGCTAAGAGCTAGCTCCGACGAACAACAGTCCACGTTGCGAGCCGACCACCAACCACACCGCGCACACTCCGACGCAATGTCCCTTCTGTCCCGTTTGTTCTCGATGTCCGTTATAAACAGTCCCTCCACGACTCAATAAAAAACAAAAAAACAGACCACAAAACGCGCCAGTCTCTCTCCACTGTCCAAAACGGCTCAGCTCGCCTCTCTCTCTCGAGGTGATCGAATGTTCCCGCCCTGGAATGTTCGAGTACCGCCTAGTTCGCGGGAAAACAGATATTTATCGCTCTACCATTGGGTATCACGGAATTTCAAAAAAAACATACATCAACAATACATGGGATTGGACAATACAGATCAGAACATTTAAACATTGAAAACTGATGACGCCACAAGGCATCACGGTAAATGGAGTCAACCAGGCACTACAATGCAATACAAAAAAAAAATGGCTGATATCCCAATGAACAGTATCAATGACCTTGTTTTAGAGGTCCTTACATAACTTTTATAATAAAAGTATTTTTACTTGAAACATTTGTCATTATTAGGAATTTGATCTGGTGTTCTACGACCGCATAATGGATGCGATGTAGGTCTTAATTCTCATTTAAGTGGTCTTAAAAAGGTCTTAAAAAAGTCTTAAATTTATGGTGGTCAAACCTGGGGAAACCCTGGTACTAAATTCGATCCATTTTGTCTCTGGCAAAGGCTAGCTCTAGCTGAAGTTCGCTAAATGTCCACAATAGTAACTTATTCTGGTTTATTTTTCCTCACGTTGCGCCCCCCCCCCACCCCCCGAAGAACTCTGGCGCCCCCTAGGGGAGGCGCACCCCACACTTTGAAAAGCCTTGACTAGAGTAAATGTATTACATCAGAGCTACAATACTCACCAGCGGCGTGCACAGACATTTTGGGGGGGCAAGTGCTCTGGGGGGATAAAAGGGCACTTTTTTGCGCATGTGGAACACCTTATTATAAAAGTCTGAGATTTAATCCTCCGCTTGTGTTCATAATTATATCAAAGTTTTGGGTATTTTTCTGTAGTTCCATCTTTAAAAAGTCTGATAAAGTCTGAAAGTCTGATCTTCCAGTCACTGACTTGAGTCTCAAGACTGTATTTATTCACAGATTTCCGTGAGATTGTCTTAAAATTTGTAACGAAATATACACACTCAATGGGCTCAACGGAGCTCTCCTTTATTTGCATAATGGCGTGCATACTAGCATAATGTGATATTCTTAATCTCATCTCATCTCATTATCTCTAGCCGCTTTATCCTTCTACAGGGTCGCAGGCAAGCTGGAGCCTATCCCAGCTGACTACGGGCGAAAGGCGGGGTACACCCTGGACAAGTCGCCAGGTCATCACAAGGCTGACACATAGACACAGACAACCATTCACACTCACATTCACACCTACGGTCAATTTAGAGTCACCAGTTAACCTAACCTGCATGTCTTTGGACTGTGGGGGAAACCGGAGCACCCGGAGGAAACCCACGCGGACACGGGGAGAACATGCAAACTCCACACAGAAAGGCCCTCGCCGGCCCCGGGGCTCGAACCCAGGACCTTCTTGCTGTGAGGCGACAGCGCTAACCACTACACCACCGTGCCGCCCGATATTCTTAATCATGTTATAAAAACAGGTCGGAATTGATGGAGAGTGGGGTTGCCTCAATGGTTTAGGCTACATTTAAAATGTTGTTCAGTTTGTTTCTCCATATGGAAAGGGAGCAAATAAGCTGGCAAAGGCTGCCATGTGCAGTTGTTTCTGTATGCGACAGGCTACTTCACGACAAAATAATTACAGCTTGGGCTTAGAGGGCAAACAATACATTTTCACTCGATTCATGTGTTACCTGGCTGGTGGGGCAGGAGAAGAGCTGACTGACTGCCCGATGTGTTGTCTGCGCTACGACAAGGCCGTGGCTTCCAGGACGCTATGCTGCTGCAACCTCACATTGAATGCACTGCACGCTTGTTCACGTGACAGAGCAAGAGAGACAGAGGTCCGGTGTGTGTGCGGAGGGGGCACACATCAGGACATTATTTTCACACACGCTTTTAATGCCGTGGCTTTTCTAAAAGATCATGTCGACATTGGCCTCAGTAAACTGTAAAAAAAAAATTCAAAAGGGCACTTTTTTGGACAGAGGGCAGAGGGGCAGGTGCTTGAGCACCACCTCGTGTCTGTGCACGCCACTGATACTCACTAAACCAGGGGTGGGCAAACTTTTTGGCTCAGGGGCCACATTGACTTTTGAAATTTGCCAGGCGGGCCGGGCCAACACCAAATTCATACATATCGAACATAAACCGGAAAAGCTTTAGTGTTATTGTAAGGCCTTCACTGACAGAGACCCAAATGCAGATCAGATTGACATTTATTTTAGTTCTCAGTCAACAAAGGCAGAGCAGAAAAAATGCTTGCAGTTCAATAGATTGGCACTGGATCCATCCAGAAAAGTAATACACACACACACACACACACACACACACGTGTAAGAAAAGTAGCACACTTAATTCTTAAATTACATCTTTGAGCTGCCAGGATGAGTAGGATGCCAGTGTATTTGTATATTTGTATCATTTTGTACATACAACTAAATTGCATATCATTAAATTGAACTAAATTACATATCAGTACATATCATTTTTGTACATTTCACTGAACTCATAGATTTACACCTGAGTGTTTTTTTTTTTTTAACCATCCACTTCCAGCCTGCCAGTACAACCAACCACCATTAGTAGGAAAGGTACCACACCATTCCAAAATGTTTGCAGTTCAACAGTTTGGGTACCACACCATGCCAACATGTTTGCAGTTCAGTGGTTTGGCACTGGATCCATTAACGGCTCAAGAAAGCAAAAAACTCCAAACTGGTTTTCAGGTTCAAAGTCACTCACTGAAATATTTCCAGTCCTCAAAAAATCAAAACACAGGTTCCAAACAGGTTTTCATATTCCAAAAGGCCACTCATAGATCAGAATAACCTCCACAGGCAAAAGTCCAGGAACAGATATAAGCAGAAGCAAGGTCAGCTGCTCATAATACACCTATTATAGCAGACAGGGACATAAATGAGGGGCGGAGCAGACACCCAAAAGCACACGGTACTTAAAAACAAACACCAGCACTACAGCAGCCACCCACGACAACCAAAATTACTAAGAGTTATACTTTTTATATTATTATGTCTGTAAACATGTGACTACCATCTTATTACAGCTCCAACATAGTTTTAAAAAGAGAAAGTGTTAATACTCACATTCACTCAGCAACCGCTGAGCTGTATTCGTCCGTGCTTGCGCTGACTGGTTGTTAGCATAATTAGCATGCTTATAGGAAAAGTGCCGTTTGATGTTATATTCCTTTAAAACTGCAACGGTTTCTTTGCAAATAAGGCATACAGCCTTTGATCGGACTTCAGCAAAAAAATATTTAGTTGTCCATTCTTTATTGAACACCCTGCACTCACTGTCCACTTTTCTTTTTTTAGGACCACTCATTGTAAAGTTTTATCCTGTGTTCTTGAGATCATCAGTGGCACGGGCGCCAGAATGACTTCCATGGCACGCGCTGCACCACTCTGCAAATGTAATCTCGTGTGAATACGACTGACTGGAAAGACGGATCTCTAGAACACCTGTCTACGTGATAACACTGACGCTTATAGTTTATAGATCTGCTCAATCGTGTTTATATGATTGTCTTCCGCGGGCCGGATTAAAAATGCCAACGGGCCGGATGTGGCCCGCGGGCCGTAGTTTGCCCACCTCTGCACTAAACTATAGCAACATCACCAAGTTCTCATCTCATCTCATTATCTCTAGCCACTTTATCCTGTTCTACAGGGTCGCAGGCAAGCTGGAGCCTAGCCCAGCTGACTACGGGCGAAAGGCGGGGTACACCCTGGACAAGTCGCCAGGTCATCACAGGGCTGACACAGACACAGACAACCATTCACACTCACATTCACACCTATGGTCAATTTAGTCACCAGTTAACCTAACCTGCATGTCTTTGGTCTGTGGGGGAAACCGGAGCACCCGGAGGAAACCCACGTGGACACGGGGAGAACATGCAAACTCCGCACAGAAGGGCCCTCGCCGGCCACTGGGCTCGAACCCGGACCTTCTTGCTGTGAGGCGACAGCGCTAACCACTACACCACCATGCCACCCCTTCACCAAGTTATTCCAGTAATTTTAATAGTTTAGCTATAAACTATTAGACACTTGAACTAATGATTAATAAATTTATGAGACTGATTCCTTTTTATATGAGACTGAATTGATAAGCCCATTGCACCTACACACCTCACCCCCAACTGCTCCCCAGGCTGCTCTGGGTATGTTGCTCTGGATAGGAGTGTCTGCTAAATACCAGCATTCTAATGTAACGTGAGCCTGTAGTCAAACGTAGAAAAGTGAAGCACCAATCGAAATTGAAACAAATACTTCAATATATTCTTTCTTGCAAAGTGTGGGTTTTCCTTTTTTTTCCAGAAAAAAGGAATTGTATTTACTGACCCCAAATACTACAATTTATATATCAGACTTATGTATGTTTCTGCTCAAAATAAAAGTGCTAGTCTTTCTCATCAGTTGTATGGGTGTGGATATAATTCAGAAACTGGTAATGCTGTCATTTTGCAGGTGCTGGCCCATTGATTCATGCCCATGAATAGAAACAAAGCATGGAATGTGATGAAATGGAATGTTTATCTGATAAAAAAAAAAAGCCTGATCCATCCTGATGCCCTCCGTCAAGTCACGTCAGGTTTGTTTTTATTGTGCTTTTAACAATAGACATTGTCGCAAAGCAGCTTTACAGAAACTTAAGGACTTTAAACATGGACAAATTTTTATCCCTAATCTATCCCCAATGAGCAAGCCTGTGGCAATGGTGGCAAGGAAAAACTCCCTCAGACGACCCGAGGAAGAAACCTCGAGAGGAACCAGACTCAAAAGGGAACACATCCTCATTTGGGTGATGATAATGTGGAAAAAGTATAACTGTGAAACCAGGAAATTCATTATAGTTTTAAAATGAAGTCTGTTTTGTTGAAGTTATAAACTGTTCATTGATGGAAACTTGAGTGAAAAACTGTTCATGACAACTGCAGTCCTAGAGTTTGCAAGTTAACTGTAGTCCTCAGCCATAAAAGAATTACTGTAAGTGTCCCGAGCCATCTTCCAAGTGCGACTATCATTGTCCATATGCAGGGGTGTAGTGGTAAAAAAAGAGGTGGGTAAACTATAAATTTTGGGATCGGGGGACCACAACGTTGTAAGGGCCAATTCATAGTCGACGCAAGCATGACGCAAGGATGCTACGATGCGTATTGTATGAAACAACTTTTCTGACACATAGGAGTGTGTGTGTGTGTGTGTGTGTGTGTGTGTGTGTGTGTGTGTGCATGACAGTGCATGTGTGTGTGTGTGTGTGTGTGTGTGTGTATATGACAGAGTGTTTGTGAATGTGCATGTGTGTGTACTTGTGTGTGAGTGCATGTATGTATGTGTGTGTGTGAGACAAGGGTTCCCTGAGGTCTCTACTCTATATCATTCATAAAACAAGATACACAATAAGTATGTTTGAGGTTTATTAAATCTTAATAAAGAGAAAAATAATGTCAGTGTGAAAGAATGGCAAATTACACATACCAACAGTAGGCCATATGAAATCCATAAGCTGACAGATATATCACAGCAGTAGACCTTGCACTAGAAGAATGTTAACTTTTGTATGTGTGTGTATGAAAGTGTTTGTGTGGTGTGTGAGTGTGAATGTGCATGTGTGTTTACTTGTGTGCACGTGAGTGAGTCCAAGCATTTGTGTGTGTGTGTGTGTGTGTGTGTGTGTGTGTGTGTGTGTGTGTGTGTGTGTGTGTGTGTGAGAGACACCAAGTAGAGTGGTGTTTATGAAATCTAAATAATCAATAAAGAGAGAAAAATAAAGACTGTGTGTAAGAATGGCAAATTACACATACTTACAGTAGGCCATATGAAATCCATAAGCTGACAGATATATCACATCACTAGATCTTGCACTAGAATAATCTTTTGTGACTATGTCCAGGTAGCACAACACAAAGCTGCAGGAGCAGTTAAACAAAATAAAGAACCATATCAAGTAATCATTACAGCACTGAACCTAACTTTGTAGCTACCCATTAGTAATAATGTCACTCACAACAGTGCCCACAGAGCCTCTTTGTCTATTGGGTAAGAATGGCCAAATTGTAAACTGAACCAACTGTAGGCCATATGAAATCCATAAGCTGACACATACATCACATCATTAGATCTTGCACTAGAAGAATCTTAACCTTTGTGTGTGTACGAGAGTGTGTGTGTGTGTGTGTGTGTGTGTGTGTGTGTGTGTGTATGTGTGAATGTGGGCATGCATGTGTGTGTGGCACCATGTAGGGTGGAATTTATGAAATCTTAATAATCAGTAAAGAGAGAAAAATAAAGACTATGTGACTGTGACTATGTCCAGGTACACAACACAAAGCTGCAGGAGCAGTCCAAACAAAACAAAGAACAATATCAAGTAATCATTACAGCACTGAACCTAACTTTGTAGCTACCCATTAGTAATAATGTCACTCACAACAGTGCCCACAGAGCCTCTTTGTCTGTTGGATATTTTAGTGTGCAGGGACGTGCACGTGGATCTGTAGCTGCCCTGTGCTTCACCAGCCAAGATTTCACATAGTCTTTTGGGTTCCACTTTATCAATGGGGGACCATTCAGGTTAACAAACATCAGTGATGACACAGACTGGATCAACACCCTACACCTAAGCGGAGACACAATAATGTTCATTAAACTGAATCCTCGTTCACATTCGGCATTGCTCACAGGTATCAGGTTGAGAATATTGGTGAGTGAGGACAAGTTTTCAGGTATCTCACTGGAGTTCTCTTTATAATCCCTGAAGCCTTCAAGCGCTTTCCTTGGGTCAAGTCTGAACCGATGTGCAAGTTGCTTTATGCAAGCTTCTCCATACTGCTCTTGTAAGGGCACAGGCCAGTTTTCTGGAATCAGGACATTAAAGTGCTCAAGTAAGTCTGTATATTGAGCAGTGTTCTCAGCTGATACACCAGGGTGTCTGCTTGAGCCAGTGCTGAACAACCTTTCCTCTAGGTTCTCAGTAAGGGACTGAAGGAACAGTGCTGAGTCTATCCGTCTCAGCCTAGGACTGGCTGTTAAGGGAATGCCATGAAACTCCTCTCTCTCTGCAGCTGCAAGAGCATCCTTCCTTTTATCGCCTGGAGAGGTTATCATTGATGCAATTATTCGAATGGTCCTTTTCATTAGTTTGTCTGCTCTGGTGAGTGTCATTCCTCTCTCTTATAAGGTCAAGGACAGGTGTGAAATTTCCTCTAATGTGTCATACATTAAACCTAAATCACAGAGGAATTCTTGGGTCTCCATTTTTGTCATCAGGCCCCTGTACATAGCCTTTTCATTCTCATCTCTTGTGCAATCCACAGAAGCAGCACTGAAGTGATGGTGTAAAGCTCTGTAGGAATTCCAGACAGCTTTAACTGTTCTGAAGCTGCTAGCAGCCCACCGAACATCAAGAACCCTCCCAATCTTCTGCACATGTATTTCAAGTTCTTCCGCATGCTGAGCCAGTTCGCGGGTGTTCTTTGGTGATCTATGGTAGACTGTATATACTTTGTCCAAAAAGGATGTGAAATGGTTGACATTGTTGACTTTTTTCACAGTATCACCCACGGCCAACTCAAGTCTGTGATTGAGGCAATGCCATACGATTAACTCTGGATACATCTGTTGCAGACGTGTGGCTACACCAGATTTCCTCCCAAGCATGGCACTAGCACCATCACAAGCAAATGCAACAAAGTTTGCCCTGATAAAATTTTCATTTAGTCCACAAGTTGTTAGACACTGTAGTAAGGTATTGGTGATATTCTCAGCTGACTGACTTTCTAGCTCGATCAAGTCAAGAAATATTGCAGTGGGCACATTATTTACTGTGGATGTTAAATATACCACCAATGCTGACTTCTTGCTTAGTGTTGTAGACTCGTCAATTAGTACGCTAAACCTCTTATCTTCAGTTAGTATGTGATTCAATATTTTATTTCTCATTTCTTGCGCTGTGTGGTCGATTATGTTTTTAGCAGTGTATCTTGAATGGAGCGTGATGCCCATGTCAAGGCCATTTGCTTGCTGGAGTACCACCAGGTCCTGATAGTCTGTGTAAGGCCTGTTTTTCTTTGCCATATGGTAAGCTGTTCGAAAAAGTGAGGCTGTCTTGTCCACTTCCCCTTCTAGTTGTTTTTGAATGGACACATCGATTGTACTTTTTTTCTTTGACAACTCTTCTGCTGCCTTATGGCTTTTTGACATTGCATGTTTGTAAATTTTGCTTCTCAAGCATGATAGCTGATACTGCCGATTGCCATTGTGGCTGTATGTCACTTTTGTTTGAGACCATTCATTTGAAAGAGACATTCCTGTTTCTTTAAACACTCCAAGGGACTTGACATGATTACATGTTTCACAGCCAAGATATTCACCACGGACAACAAGCCAAGTATTGTCTTCTTTAAATTGTTTATGTTGTTTTTCAGTCCAGATGTGTGGATGGCATCTGATGCTTTCTGACACTGTCTCAGTTTCCTCTGCCTCCATTTCGTCTGTCTCTGCATCTTCTCTGTCTGATTCTCCTCCCTCATTTTCTCTTCCTTCTGTTCCGTCTATTTCTGTTTTTCTTCCTTCATTTTCTCCTCTCTCTGTTTCTTCTGTTTCTCCCTCAGTTTCCTCTATCAAAGTTTCTCTTAAAGGCCTATCTGATTCTCCATCCATTTGCCTTCTCTTTTCCTCCCTTTTCTCCTCTTGTAGTTGATCCTGTTTCATCCTCTCTTTGCCCTATTTTCCTCCTCTCACTCTCTCCTCCTTCTGTCTCTCCTCCTGCTGTTTCTCCTGGCCCCGCAACACTGTCTGTCTCTCCACCACTATCTGTAAAATTAAATTAAAACGGCTAAGTACACCAATCATGTGGACAAGTATTTCTGCCCAATCTGAATGCTATAGCCTTCTTTAAAAAATAAACACACACACCCACACACCGAGAAGGGCGGGGAGGAGTGACTTGCCTAACGTTACTTTAGGCTAAGTTCTCTATATTATGTCCGTGACATGAAGCTAGCATGCTGTCATCATGACTTCGAGATTAACATGAAATGACAACTATTTGTCTTACAATGCGCTACAAATACTGAATTTATGTTGATATAATAATTACCAAAAACTTTAGACTGCACTAACAACGTCATTTGTCTGCCAGAAAGGTAGGCTAATTTGTTGGCACAAGTTAACAACCTAACGTTAGTTAGTGGCATGGTTCACAAACCAAAACGATGGGGAGTTTATCCTAAAAACGTGAAGTTTAGGATTCTTTTTGGACTCACTGTGTCGAGACGTTTTGCTGGTATCAGCTGGAAGGGTGATGCTCCGACGCTTCAGAAATCGCCTAATATCCATTTCTTCACCATTTCTTCACACACGTAATCAGTGACTAATGAATCTCGCAGTCTGCTGGCTCCCGCAAGAGGGCGAGCGGTAGACAGACAATTACTACGCGTAGGCTACGCAGTGTTGATAAAACCCACAAGAACTTGTGCAGGATCTACTAGGTGTAGGCAATTGAAAAATAACGGAAAAGCTGTTTTAATATCTGTATAAAACAAGAGACATACGTGCGTAAACTGTATTTAGAGGTGGGTAAACTATGCTTGGACGTGCGTAAACTATATTTAGAGGTTCATAAACGCTATTTCCTAAAATCTGGAGGTGGGTAAACGGCGTTTATGTGTGTTTACGCACCACTACATCCCAGTCCATATGGGGCCGTCCTCCACAGGAGCAATGTGATGAGAGAAAACACAGGTTGTTAAGTATGCCCAAGGTCACCTGATGAGAAAGAACAATACGGAAACAGCCATTTAATTTTTCTCGTAAATTCCCGTTCCAACCACACGCCATGCGACTGCCATGCGACTGCCGTGCAGTTCCCAGCTGAAAGCCAGCGGGCTGCAAGCCAGGGCTCATACCCCCTCCCTCTCCTATTTTAAATCTAAACACGCCTATTCATTCAATTCCACGGTGTCGCCATTAGATGGCGCTTCTCTCATAAAAAAAAACATTACTTGAAATGTTGTGTGAAGCTGTTGTACTGCACTTTATTCTGTTTTTTTTCATGATCTTATGGATTAAAAACATTGAGATGATGAACCATCTGAAAGTCTTTTTTTGGGGGGTACATCTTACCTTCTCCGAATAAGTAATGGTTACTAAGCGATATTAATTGCCTTTGATTAGTAATTACGGTATCAGGTATTACCTACTAGCAAACAAGAGATAATTTTACCCAATTTTAGTGAGAAAGTAGCTGTTGAATAGATACATAAATGTGAGGTAAATTTTACCCAATTTATTTAAGCATTTCATAGCTTTTTATTTCAGTTATTTTATACTCAATATATGGAATGAAATCTACCTCAAACAAGTCAATGCAAATTGTTACCTCAGATTTATTGGGTAAATTCTATAGGTTACTTTTTTCAGTGCACTGTAAGAAGTGATTTTGGAGAGTGGTAAATATAATCTAAGCAAACCAGATAAAATTTACTCGATTATTGCAGTCAGCCAAGGAATATTTAGGAATTATTGCAGTCAGCCAGGGAACTCTCGGACTGCCATCTTCCTCTCTCCGGCTGTTATGGTAGTTTAGTGAGCTACGGTATACCGTAAAACAGGTTCATTACTTGAAATGTTGTGTGAAGCTGTTGTACTGCACTTTATTTTGTGTTTTTTGATCATTTGGTGCATCATTGCTGCATATAAACAAGGCGGTTCAGTTATTTGTTGTATAGATGCAACTGGACTGCAGATTTGGTCAGTCCAGAAACAACATTTGAAGCTGTTAGTTAGTGAGTTATAAAACAGGTTCATTACTTGAAATGTTGTGTGAAGCTGTTGTACTGCACTTTATTCTGTGTTTTTTTTTTTTGATGATTTTATGGATTAAAAACATTGAGATGATGGACCATCTGAAAGTCTTTTTTGGGGGGGTACATCTTACCTTCTGCGAATAAGTAATGGTTACTACTGTAAGTGATATTAATTACCTTTGAATAGTAATTATCAGGTATTACCTACTAGCAAACAAGAGATAATTTTGCCCAATTTCAATGATAAAGTAGCTGTTGAATAGATAGGTAAATTTTACCCAATTTAAGTATTTCATAGCTTTTTATTTCAGTTATTTTATACTTAATATATGGAATTAAATCTACCCCAAACAAGTCAATGCAAATTGTTACCTCAGATTTACTGGGTAAATTCTATATGGTAGGTTACTTTTTTCAGTGCAGGAGCAGGTAAAACTGTGGGTCTTGGTAGTCTGGTGGTTACTGCACATGTCTTGTACCGGTAACTCCTGAAACATGGTTCGATTCTTGCCTTGGGTTTTTCACTATCTCTCCGCCAACCTCTATACCAGCTACTGTTAAACAAAGGCAAACTCTCTCAAAAATAAATATTTAAAAAAGTGACTCTTGCAATGAAGCACTGTGCACTTTTTAGTGTTACATGTAGGTCCTGCTTTCAAATAGGCTAGACAATATTAAATAGTGGCAATGTTGGGATGACTGAAAATGGACTTTTTTTTGCTTATAAGACTTTACTAACTACTGAAATCTATTACAAGTTGAATGTAGCCACTGATTACTGTTTCATGAAGTAGGCCTTATAGGGCACGCTAAACAACATGCTTGTGATGAAAGTACCGTATAGCTTAATTGTTTGAATCAGTGTATCATTCGTTCTTTCTATTTTCAAATGGCAATCAAAAATCAAAAAATGAAAAAGTGACTGGTTATTTGTTTTTATTTTAACACAAAAAATGAAAAAATGACTGTTTTTTCATATTTATTTTTATATGAGTCTAAAATTGAAATTAAAAACAAGTCATTTTTTTCATTTTGTGATTGCCAATTAAAAATGGAAAGAATGAATGATGCACAATCCATGTGTATCCATTGCATTTTTTTTTCAGTAATATGCAATGACTCGGCCAGGCCCTTTCTTTAGTGTAATAAGAGACAGTAGAGAGGTTCATGCCATTTGTCTATTTTTATTAAAATGTGCACACATACTGTAATCACAAAACAGTATTGTATTTGAACCGACAAGAGACAGTTACCGTATCATTTCCCACTATGACCTCCTTTGTTCCTAATAACCAGATTTATCACGTTTAATTATTAACAATTATAATAATAATACATCAATATAAAACCCCGACATCTACAGAAGATTTTCAACAAATGGGGGCAGGGAAGCTCGTATACTCCAGCAGCGAGTGATCTGTGATGAGATTATTTTGAGAAGCAAAAAAAAAAAAACGCTCAACACCAGCAAATGTGGATTAAAGCAGAAAATTTCGTTAGGTAGAATCATTTTAGAAATCATTACATTCTTGTTTTTTCAATAAAAATAATATATTTTTTTAACTTTATAATGCTTAGTTACGTGCCGGGGCTCTGTCAGTCATTGATAGCCCAACTAATCACAGCGCTGTGGTTCTTTTCCTGATCCTTGGCATTGTTTTTTTTTCTTTGTTGATAATGTGTTACCATATGTGATGAACACGGTTCATTAAAAAGGCCCAGAGATTTTCACTTCTGCTGCATGCCCCCTCCTCTCTGCAAAAATTGTGTATTCCTCTCAAGGTGCTAACTGTCTCCATTGTATTGTGAACAGCCACTCCACCCCCCACTGAGGTTGCTATTCATGAATGGTAATTTGGTTTTAGGTTACACCCTAATTTCAATGACTATTTACTCTGCCAAGCTCACAATGTCAGAGGGCAGAGGACTGGAATTAGTGCCCCAAAAAACACAATTTCAGCTTGGAAAAACTACAGACGGTATAACTTCAGGAAGAAAATAAACATTTATTTCACACTAAGAAAAGCAGGCTCACTACACATGGAGGCTATACAAAGCACAGAAATGTAGCATACAGTTGTCCCATCTAGCAGTTTCCACATTCCCATGGTGAATCTTTCCTATGGTACATTTGCCACAGGTGTATTTGTGGCAGCGTACACAAAGTTCAGTGCTTCTGTTATTATTGCAGAGTATGCGCTCCTGGCACTGTGTCTTTTTCTTCTGAGAAACTTTCATCTCACGCTGCTGTTTGTGTTCTTCCCCTTGTGCCTTTTCCTGCAAAAGCCTGATTTGAAGTTCCTCTGCAAGCTCCAGCATGAACAATTGGTGACTTTCTTTGGATCCTGTACATGCTGTGTACAAGACGTGCATTTGTGACAGCCATGTCAAGCAGGTTGTAAAACGCAGCCATGGGCCATCTCCGTGTTCCTGCATGCACCGAGTAGTTGGGTAATTTCTGGTCCATAATATCAACGCTGCATTTGAAATGGTTGTAATCAACAACAGTGTTTGGTTTTTGCTTTTGGGTGTCCACAATTTCCACTTTCTGATGCATGGTGCTCAGAAGACAAACAGATTTCTTTTTTTTGTTGCAAACACCATCAGCAAGGCACTTCCAGATGTGAACACCTGTGTGGAGTACAACTGGCACCCCGAGGTTTCCTTTGCAGTTGCTGGTAGCTCCTGATGATTTTTGTTGATGGTGCCAAGCAGAGTTGTTTTTTGTTGAAAAAGCCAGTTAGCCAAAGACAGAGAGGTGAAGAAATTGTCCATAGTTACAGTCCTTCCCTGGTCCATACGGTAAATGGTTCCATCAATTTCAAAACAACATTCTCTGATAGCCTCTCTCCCATTGGACGAGTGGGATCTTTTCCCAAGTAAGGGATGGCATTACACATGTATTTTGTGTCCGAATCTATTGGCCCACATGAGTCGCATGGCACCAATGTAGCCCTTGGCAGCCCTTCGAAAAAGGATTGCGAGGAACACCATCAGCTCGAAAACACTCATCTGCCAGCTGGGATTTGTTCTACGGCCCTCCTGGACTGTGCAGTCTCTGATGGCCAACAACATGCTGATATCCAACAAATACAGGAAGCTTTGAAGGCGACTCATGATTTTGCGTGTTGCAAACTCTGTTGGCCCTCCAGATCCATTGAATGCTGTCTGTGGAGTTTCATGAGCAGAAAAGTCCCCAACTTTGTGGTGGAACCACAGTGCCATCTTTCGCCTTCTCTGTGGATCCAGGTGTTATGCCCACATCTGCAACTTTTTGTTTTTTATTAAGGGGGGTTGATGTGCGTTGTGTCTTCCTCCTCATCTGATGTGGCCTCTGTGTCTGAACTGTCCTGCTCAATCACATACTTGGGTTAGGGTTAGGGTTTCCAGAAAGATCCACATCCTGGCCGAGGCCAAGGCCGTGTTGTGCACTGTCCTTCCCAAGCCCCATCCTCAATGCTCTACAAGTGCCTGGTCAGTACCCCCATCTTATATTTGGGTTATTATTCCATTATTATTTGAGGCTAGGTTTTGGGCTAGGGGCTAAGGCTAGGGGTTGGGTTAGGAGTGAGCTCAGGTTGGGGTTAGATCCAGGATTTGGGGTTAGGGTCAGAACTGATCCTTCTTGGTTGCCTTGGTTGTGACATTGTGAAGTCTGGTTAGGGTTAGAAACAAAGAGGCTATTTCTCAGGTAACACAATAATTAGGCTTCTTTACACAACAATGGGAGGCAGGTAATGGTACGTTAGACTTATTCACAAATTTGGGGGGGGATTTCATTGCAGACTAAGGCCCTGTCCACACGGCAACGGATTCAGGTGACTCCGATACAATTGCTTATCATTTAGGCCTGGCGTCCACACGGCACCAGCGTTTTGGGTGCCCAAAACGCAATCTTTTTGAGAACGGGTTCCAGAGTGGAAAGATCTGGCAACGTTGCCGTTGTGAAGTCGTCTGGATGAGTAGAACGGATTTGTTTACGATGACGTCACAACCACATGACTGTGAGTGCTTCACGCCGGGTAGAAGTGTAACGAATATCACCAGGATATCACCAGGAAAAAGCCTTACAGAGCACTAGTGAGAGTGAAACACAAGCTTGGATATTATTATTATTATTATTATTATGTTCAGTGTTAGTTCACAGTAGTAATGCAAGAAGCAGAATAGTGACAGTAATAGTGAAGCAAAAACATGCAATTGTACAAACACTGCAGCTCTACAGCAAAATATTCATTTATGAAATGGTCTGATTCTTAACACCAGTAGTGCCAATGATCTTCTCATTGCGATGCGATGCGAGTTGTCAACAAATCCTATAACTTGGTTCATGAAACGCGCTTACAAAATATTTTCACTGTGAATATTTATTGTGTAATGGTGCAAAGTGAGAGAGAGAGAGAGAGAGAGAGAGAGAGACTCTGCCCTTAGGGCAGAGTCAATCCCGCCAGCAAAAATAGGGGAAAAAAAGGAACGATCTCACCTCTTCAGATGTTGGTTTTAGTCCTACAATACATTCCTCAAAAAGGGCGTAGAGGAGCAAATTAATCCATCAACATGTAGCATTCAATTTATTCCAGACCATTAAAGATGCCGCCTTCCACGTAGAATCATACGTCATCCTCGCCGCCATATTGGATAGGTCAAAGCGGAGAATAAAGATTCATGCGCTGCCTTTAACTGTACCAACAGGTTTACCGTCCAAACGAGATCACATGGGATTACCTTTCACAGGTGAGAAACAACAAATTAATCCATCAACGTGTAGTATTCAATTTATTCCGGACCATTAAAGACGCCGCCTTCCGCGTAGAATCATACGTCATCCTCGCCGCCATATTGGATAGGTCAAAGCGGAGAATAAAGATTAGCTGCGTTTAACTGTACCAACAGGTTTGCCGTCCAAACGAGATCACATGGGATTACCTTTCACAGGTGAGACTGGAAAAAATACTTTTCATTGTATTTGGTCATTATAATGTAATTTTACAAACAGATTTTCCTGACTTTGTGGCTAATATGAAGTCTTGCGCATAATAGTTTATGCGCATGCGTCCTTACTTCTTCTATTGTTCTGGTGTCTCCGAAGGGACCATCTTACAGTGCCCCTAGAGGTGTGGCATGTGTATTGCATCGTTTTCAGCAAGCGTTGCGTCGCCATATGGACCTGATATTTTACTGATCGTTGTCCATTTGGACGGGATATATTTTTAAATAACATCTCGTTGCCGTTGTCGTGTGGATGTAGCCTGAGACTGCTAGTCATGGGTAAGCTTGGGTAAGTAGTCTTGCATTTGGGTTACAGGAGTGCTCAGGACAATAGCTGAGCACGACCATGACTAGCAGTCTCAGGCTACATCCACACGACAACGGCAACGAGATGTTATTTAAAAATATATTGCGTCCAAATGGGCAACAATCAGTAAAATATCAGGTCCATATGGCAACGCAACGCTTGCTGAAAACGATGCAATACACATGCCACATCTCTAGGGGCGCTGTAAGATGGTCCTTTCGGAGACATCAGAACAATAGAAGTAGTAAGGATGCATGCACATAAACTATTATGCACGAGACTTCATATTAGCCACAAAGTCAGGAAAATCTGTTCGTAAAATTACATTATAATGACCAAATACAATGAAAAGTATTTTTCCAGTCTCACCTGTGAAAGGTAATCCCATGTGATCTCGTTTGGACGGCAAACCTGTTGGTACAGTTAAATGCAGCTAATCTTTATTCTCCGCTTTGACCTATCCAATATGGCGGCGAGGATGACGTATGATTGTACGCGGAAGGCGACGTCTTTAATGGTCCGGAATAAATTGAACGCTACACGTTGATGGATTAATTTGTTGTTTCTCACCTGTGAAAAGTAAACCCATGTGATCTCGTTTGGATGGTAAACCTGTTGGTACAGTTAAACGCAGCACATGAATCTTTATTCTCCGCTTTGACCTATCCAATTTGGCGGCGAGGATGACGTATGATTCTACACGGAAGGCGGTGTCTTTAATGGTCTGGAATACATTGAATGCTACACGTTGATGGATTAATTTGCTCTTCTACGCGAGGAATGTATTGTAGGCAGTGATGGGAATAACGGCGTTAGAAATAACGGCGTTACTAACGGCGTTACTTTTTTTAGTAACGAGTAATCTAACTAATTACTTTTTACATCGTTATAACGCCGTTCCCGTTACTTACAATAAAATACTATGCGTTACTTTATTAAAGCTGTTTTCATCTGGCACGCTGCTCGTTCAGCCTTTCTTTACTCTGCTTTCGTGTGGGGCGGGGAGACACGAGACAACGGCACAGTAAGCCAGTCAGAGTAGATTTGGACAACATACGTAGGTAGGCCACGCCTACTGCACTACTGCGCGCTCTTTCAATCGGAAGACCCAGCGATGGTGAGCGGTCAGCCCAGCACTGCGCTTTCACATTGGAAATACAGCCATTACTTTTCATTACTTGAAATAAAAGGCAAGAGTGTTTACATGCAATGCACATTATGTCGAGGAACAAAGCATTTGTCCTCGTCAGTGGCCAGTAATTAGTAACATAATTTTAATAACTACAAAAATATATTACATTTGATAGATGTCTTATCTCACATTGTCCCACAAAAATATGAATATAGTGTAGATAACATTACTAATTGGTTCTGTTAAGTGTCCATTTCAGTCATTAAACACATTTAACATTCATTTTTATTATGATTACACTAATTGAATTTGATTTTTTTTGAGGGGGAACAAAATGTAACGGAATAATTACTTTCCCTGGTAATTAGTTACTTTCATGACAAAGTAACTCCGTTACTAACTCAGTTACTTTTTGGGAAAAGTAACTAGTAACTATAACTAATTACTTTTTGAAAGTAACGTGCCCAACACTGATTGTAGGACTAAAACCAACATCTGAAGAGGTGAGATCGCTCCTTTTTTTCCCTATTTTTGCTGGCGGGATTGACTCTGCCCTAAGGGCAGTGTCTCTCTCTCTCTCACTTTGCACCATTACACAATAAATAATCACAGTGAAAATATTTTGTAAGCGCATTTCATGAACCAAGTTATAGGATTTGTTGACAACTCGCATTGAGTTCGTTACACTTCTACCCGGCGTGAAGCACTCACAGTCATGTGGTTGTGATGTCATCGTAAACAAATCCGTTCTACTCATCCAGACGACTTCACAATGGCAACGTTGCCAGATCTTTCCACTCTGGAACCCGTTCTCAAAAAGATTGCGTTTTGGGCACCCAAAACGCCGGTGCCGTGTGGACGCCAGGCCTAAACGATAAGCAATTGTATCGGAGTCACCTGAATCCTTTGCCGTGTGGACAGGGCCTAAAGTCTGCACTTTGGGCCTTCTAGTGTCAAAAATATGTTGTTAACTCAAAACACTTCTTATTCATTGCAAAACGTTTATTTCAGTGCTGAATACAGGTATTGAGCACACAATGTGACTGCTTTTATGCAGTAGCCTAAGGTGGGGTTTACATTAGACCATATCAGCGGATCATCAGATTAACGTTTTTAAAAACTATTAGCGTGCACACAGCAACGCCAATACACGATTCGCGTGCACACAGCAACGCCAATACACGGATATGCTAATCACATGACTAATTCGGCACGTAAGTTGAAATGTGTCAGTGCGGCTCATCGCTTCCTCCTCAGCGGCTGCGCTCCAAATCATTCCGCCCTGAACAGCAAGTGCCCTCTGGAGGGTGCACACTCCAGCCCTGCACAGCTCACAGAGCTCGCGAGTGAAGCGCATGAGCAGTGATTCGGGACTGAGCTGCTGTGCGCAAGTCACTCACCACTTGCAAGTGGAAGGATGGCAAGCCTAAAGACAATCATAACTACACAATGGGCAGTATTTGCATCAGTATTTGCAGTATTTTCATACTTTTATACTCTTTAATGAAAGGTGATACAAGGCGGAAGTCCGCGCCATTTTTCAGCAGTCGCGTCACATGACCAATGCCAGCGAATCAGGAAGGTGGATGTCACAGTGACGTTGTCCAATGACGACGCCAGCTAGAGCTCAGCACAGCGTATCCGCGTATTCTCAATGTTTACACAGCACCGGACCAGACATGATCTGGATTGAATACGTGGACCCTGGCGGATTCCCGTTTCCCAGCGTTTCCAGGCGTTTTAATGTAAACGGACAGTGCATCTGCGAAGAAAACGAGACAGATACGGTCTAATGTAAACTTGGCCGAATAATAATAGAACAACCCGAAAATTGTGATAGCACTACTGTTTGTACCTTCAATAAAAATGCACAAATGGCAAACATCTTTCTACTGTCTTTCTTGTTACATTAATAATAGTTCGATTCCGACCCGTGACCTACAGCCTACCATACTGTAGGTTATTCCCCTCTCAGGCAAGAAGACCATGTGTAATTTTTTATTTCATTTATTTTTTAAAGATGGGTAAATGCCATTTCAGGTCGAGGCACACTTTTCTGACCACACTGCATACTGTTGCCCACTCAAGCATCTTCGACACTGTGTTTAAAAAAAAAACTCCCATAAGAAACGCAGTGCAACACACAATATCTGATGTGAGAGCATGACTACGATATTGTTGCAAATGTGAGGACATTTAGATTGTGTATTATGAACTGTGATGTGAAACAGTACTGCTCAAAAAGATAACTGTCTGGAAATGATGGAACATCTATGCGCCGTCTGATAATCATCTCCCGGAGAATTAATTCTCTGTGCTTACTGCTGCACCTTCATCAATGGGATCGTGATCAAAAGGACATGCCATGTTCATGAAAAAGTTACTGTAGTGCGAATAACGTGTGGGTGGAGCACAGAGGACGGCAGGACAACGTTTAGATGCAGAGAAGGCATCTAAAAGTTGGCATTTTGCCAACTTTTCAGTCTGAGCAAAGTAAGCCTAAATACACACACACACACTCTCGGCATCTGCTCCCGGGTTGCGCTCCCTCTGCTCTCTCTCTGCCTCCTTAAATAGGGAGCGGTTACTGGGAAAACACACACAAAACACAGGTTAACTATCGTCAGGTGTAGCGATTCTGCCACTCACCTTCCCTGGCTCCGCCCTCCTGTCACAGACCGGCGCTTGACCACGCCCCTGCTGCCACATACCCCCACCGCCCGACTCAGGCCGGGCGCCCGTCCGGCCCGCAGCCGACTCCCCCCCCCCCCCCACTTGACGGGAGAGGAAGTCCGCCACAACCATCTGCGCCCCCGGCCTGTGGACCACCTTGAAGTTGAAGGATTGGAGTGCCAGATACCAACGGGTGATCCGCGCGTTGGCATCCTTCATGCGGTGGAGCCACTGGAGGGGCGCGTGGTCCGAACAGAGGGTGAAAGGGCGCCCCAGCAGGTAGTAACGGAGGGCGAGGACCGCCCACTTGATCGCCAGGCACTCTTTCTCAATCGTGCTGTAGCGCCCCTCACGCACTGACAGCTTCCGGCTGATGTATAGGACCGGGCGGTCCTCCCCTTCCACCTGCTGGGACAAAACGGCCCCCAGCCCTCTGTCCGACGCATCTGTCTGCAACATAAAAGGGAGAGAGAAGTCAGGGGAGTGTAAAAGTGGCCCCCCACACAGTGCAGCCTTTACCTCAGAGAAAGCCCGCTGGCACTGCTCCGTCCACTGGACCGGATCTGGTTCCCCCTTTTTAGTGAGGTCAGTCAGCGGGCTGGTGATGTCCGAATAATTAGGTATAAACCTACGATAGTAGCCAGCCAGCCCCAGGAACTGTCTCACCCCCTTTTTGGTCTTGGGCCTCGGGCAGGCCGCAATCGCTGCTGTCTTATTAAATTGGGGACGCACCTGCCCGTTGCCCAAGTGGAAGCCCAGATACCGTACTTCCTCCCGCCCAATCGCACACTTCTTTGGGTTGGCAGTGAGTCCCGCCCGCCTCAGCGACCTAAGGACGGCCCTCAGGTGTTGCAGGTGCCGCTGCCAGTCATTACTATAAATAATAATGTCGTCTAGGTAGGCGGCCGCATAGGTGGCATGGGGCTGGAGGACCCGGTCCATCAGCAGCTGAAACGTAGCGGGCGCCCCAAACAGCCCAAACGGAAGTGTGACGAACTGGTGTAAGCCGAACGGTGTGGAAAAGGCCGTTTTTTCCCGGGATAATGGAGTCAAGGGGATCTGCCAATATCCCTTCGTCAAATCCAGTGTCGAGTAAAAACGAGCCGTGCCTAGTCGATCGAGCAGCTCATCAATACGAGGCATTGGGTATGCGTCGAATTTAGACACCACGTTGACTTTTCTATAGTCCACACAGAACCGGACCGACCCGTCGGCCTTGGGAACCAAGACCAGCGGGCTGCTTCAGTCACTGTGGGACTCCTCAACGATGCCCATTTCAAGCATGGCCTGAAGTTCTTCCCGAACCACCTTTTTTTTGTGTTCGGGTAATCTATAAGGACGGCTGCGTACTACCACCCCCGGGGGCGTCTCTATGTGGTGTTCTAAGAGGTTAGTGCGACCGGGCAGGGGCGAGAACACATCCGAAAACTCGGCCTGCAACTGGGCGACCTCCGTGAGTTGGGTCAGGGAGAGGTGGTCTCCACAGGGGACCGGAGAGGTACGTGATGCCAATGTCCCTTTTTGAACCTCCGGCCCCAGCTCTGCCCTCTCCAGAACTACCGACACCAACGCCACGGGGACCTCCTCGTTTTAGAGTTTCAGCAGATTGAGGTGGTAGATCTGTAGGGCCCCCTCCCTGTCCGTTCGCCTAACCTCATAGTCGACGTCCCCGACTCGCTGTGTGACCTCAAAGGGTCCTTGCCACTTGGCGATTAATTTGGAGCTCGACGTGGGCAACAGGACGAGTACCTTATCTCCCGGAGTGAACTCTCTAAGGCGCGTGCCCTTGTTGTACAGGCGGGCTTGCCGTTCCTGGGCCTGCCACAAATTCTCCTGAGTTAGGTGGGTGAGCATGTGGAGTTTTGCGCACAGATCCATAACGTACTGAATTTCGTTTTTGCTCTGTGAAGGTCCCTCCTCCCAGTTTTCCCGCAGTACATCTAAGATGCCGCGCGGCTTCCGCCCATATAATAATTCAAACGGGGAGAACCCCGTGGAGGCTTGGGGGACCTCTCGCACTGCAAACAGCAAGGGTTCGAGCCATTTATCCCAGTTACGTGCGTCCTCACTTACGAATTTTTTGATAATATTCTTGAGGGTGCGATTGAACCATTCGACTAAACCGTCCGTCTGTGGGTGATAAATGCTGGTGTGGATCGGCTTAATACCCAGTAGCCCATACAGTTCGCTCAGTGTTCGTGACATAAACGAGGTGCCTTGGTCAGTCAGGATCTCTTTCGGGATCCCAACCCGGGAGATGACGTGGAAGAGAGCCTCTGCAATACTGCGTGCTGAGATATTGCGAAGAGGCACCGCTTCCGGGTATCGCGTTGCATAGTCCACCAGAACCAATATAAAGCGGTACCCTTGTGTTGACCGATCTAATGGCCCGACGAGATCCATCCCAATTCTTTTGAACGGGGTCTCCATTAATGGTAGGGGGCGCAAGGGCGCTTTTGGAATGGCCGCTGGGTTTACTAACTGGCATTCGCGGCACGCCGTACACCACTTACGGACGTCGCCGCGAATCCCCGGCCAATAGAATCGGGCCATTATTCGGGCTAGTGTCTTATCCTGCCTGAGGTGTCCAGCCATGGGATTAAAGTGAGCCGCCTGGAATACCAATTCCCGGCGGCTCTTTGGAATTAACAACTGGGTGACTCGCTCTTTCGTCTGAGTGTCCTGCGTCACTCGGTATAACCTATCCTTCAAAATGGAAAAATAGGGGAAGGACGGGGTGGCGTTCGGCTGGAGCGTTTGACCATCGATTACTCTCACTTGGTCAAACGCGTGTCACAGAGTCTCGTCTCGCGATTGTTCCAGTGGGAAATCCGCGAGGGATTCCCCAATAGAAAGAGGAGGGGCCGGCGGCTCCTCACTCTGTTGCGAAGATGACGTAGACGGCTCTGCGACCGCAGCTCCAGCCAAAGCGACACCGGGACCCTTCCCTGTTAACCGGCAGGACCCACTCTTTACTAGGCGTGCCATTAAACCCCGAAATCCCGGCCAATCAGTCCCCAAGATCAAAGAGTGGGTAAGGCGAGGATTAGCCGCCGCCTTCACTATAGATTTTTCCCCTCTGAAATATATGTGGACTGACACCAACGAGTAGCTGTGAACATCCCCGTGCACACACAACACCTTCACCCCCTGTGCTCCCCCCAATGCCTCGTCTTGCACCAGGCTTTGGCGGATCGAGGTCTGATTGCAACCCGAATCCACCAACGCCTGATATTATCTAACTGATCGTTATCAGTATGTTGATATAAATGGTGATATTTCTAGACGTACCGAGGTAAAGTTTGGTGTTCCACAAGGTTCTGTCTTGGGTCCACTGCTTTTTTCTCTATATATGTTACCTCTGGGCGATATTATTCGTAAACATTGTATTAGTTTCCACTGTTATGCTGATGACACACAGTTGTATGTCTCTGCAAAACCTGATGAGAGACACCAGCTTAATAAAATTGAGGAATGTGTTAAGGACATTAGACACTGGATGCTTATAAATTTCCTTCTGCTTAACTCTGACAAGACTGAAGTACTTGTGCTAGGACCACATACAGCTAGAAGTAAGTTTTCTGATTACACAGTAACTCTGGATGGCCTTTCTGTTTCTTCACGTGCAGCAGTAAAAGACCTCGGAGTGATTATTGACCCCAGTCTTTCATTCGAAACTCACATTGATAACATCACCCGGATAGCTTTCTTTCATCTCAGAAATATTGCTAAGATAAGAAATTTAATGTCATTGCATGATGCAGAAAAACTACTCCATGCTTTCGTTACCTCCAGGTTGGATTATTGTAATGCCTTACTGTCTGGATGTTCCAATAAGTGCATAAACAAGCTCCAGTTAGTTCAAAATGCAGCAGCAAGAGTCCTTACTAGAACTAGAAAATATGACCACATCACGCCTGTCTTATCCACACTGCATTGGCTCCCAATCAAATTTCGTATTGATTATAAAATACTACTATTGACCTTTAAAGCACTAAATGGTCTCGCACCACAGTACCTGAGTGAACTTCTGCTCCTCTATGACCCGCCACGCCTACTTAGATCAAAAGGTGCAGGCTATCTGCTGGTACCTCGTATAGTGAAGGCTACATCAGGGGGCAGAGCCTTTTCTTACAAAGCCCCACTGTTATGGAACAGCCTTCCAAGTAATGTTCGGGAATCAGACACAGTCTCAGCATTTAAGTCTAGGCTGAAAACATATCTGTTTAGTCAAGCCTTTTGTTAATGGTGTTTATGAGGTAAAGGAGTAGATCTGGAGGGTCCTCAGACATAGAGTGTTTTGGTAAACTGGGATGTATGGATGCTGTCAGTCCCCACTTGCTTGCTCACTCGAGTTTGTTGACGGTGCAGTGGCTGGCTGCTTTATGTCCCGGGGCTCCCTCATGCCTGTGTTACCTTCTGGCTCTCTCCTTTTAGTTATGCTGTCATAGTTAGTTGCCGGAGTCCCTGCTTGTACTCGGTGCAATATGTATACTGTTCCTACTTATTCTTCCCCCCCCCCATCTGTCCCTCTGAGTTACATGTTGATCCTGGGATTGAGATGCTGGCCTCTTCTGCCCCTCAGACCTGCTTGATCCATCCTGGTGCCCTGTGTCTGGTCGGAGTTTTATCGCCCCACTCCTGTGAAGGACGGCCCCATGAGGACAGTTGAGGGTTATACCTGTTAAAACTGTTAATATTATAGTCAGGCTGTCTGTTGTTGCCCAAATGAGGATGGGTTCCCTTTTGAGTCTGGTTCCTCTCGAGGTTTCTTCCTCATGTCGTCTGAGGGAGTTTTTCCTTGCCACCGTCGCCACAGGCTTGCTCATTGGGGATAGATTAGGGATAAAATTAGCTCATGTTTTAAGTCATTCAAATTCTGTAAAGCTGCTTTGCGACAATGTTTATTGTTAAAAGCGCTGTACAAATAAACTTGATTTGATTTGATTTGATGTAGCCCCTTGTACACTTACCGGTATGCGATACGCTCCGGCCCGATTGAGGGCAGCTTCTGGCGCGTCGGGGATCCGCACCACCACCCCCACCTCCATCGCTGCACACTGCTGCTGCAGGTGGCCCGGTTCCCCGCAGCGCCAGCAAACCGTCCCGGGCCTTCCCTCTGCAGCTGTGTTCTGGGGCTCACTCACCTGAGGGGGGGGGGGGGGGGAGACAGACACAGAAGGGAGAAACGGGAGGGCACCACGGGTGCGGCAGGCCGGCTGGGGTGGAGCCGGCCCCTGCCTCCGTGGTGGGGGAATGGGGCGAGGACGGGACACGGAAGGGGGGGGAGAAAGAGAGAGAGAAGAGGAGAGAGAAGAGGACATCGTCGGCCATCCTGCCGCTGGTACAGCCGCCAAATGATCCTCCGCCAGTCCTATGGCCTGATCCAGCGACGCCGGGCAGTGGCACTGGACCCACTCCGCGGTTCCGGCTGGTAAGCGGGCGATGAACTGCTCCAGCGCCACCTGATCGATGATTCCCTCGGCGTTGCGATCTTCGGCCCTCAGCCACCGCCAGCAGGCGTCCCGGAGCTGCTGGCCGAACGCAAACGGGCTGCCGACTTCCTCCATCCGCAGTGCGCGGAACCGCTGGTGCTGCTCGGGCGTGCGCCCCACGCGCTGGAGGACGGCCCAGCGAAGGTCAGCGTAGGCCAGCCGGCGGTTGGCGGGGAGCTGTAGTGCGGCCAGCTGCGCCTCTCCCGTCAGGAGGGGGAGGAGGCGCGCCGCGCGCTGCTCCATCAGCCACCCCAAGGCTTCGGCGACCTGCTCGAACAAAGTGATGAAGGCCTCGGGGTCGTCCTGCGGGCCCATCTTAGTCAAGGTAAGGGGAGACGGGCCCGCGGCCGGGGTGCTGGTGGACCCCGCCGATGCGAGGAGACGCCGGAACGCCTCTCGATCTTCCTGCTTGGCCAGCACCAGGGCTTCGAAGCGCCGCTCCTGCTCCTTTCGGAGCGTGACGAGTGCCTGGTGCTGGCTCTGCTGAGCCGTGGCGAGGGCGTGGACCAAGTCCGCGAACGGGGAGGATTCCATGGGGCTGCAAAGCTGGTGCTCCACCTTTGTCCCGGGTTTCAGCACCACTGTAGCGTGAATAACGTGTGGGTGGAGCACAGAGGACGGCAGGACAACGTTTAGATGCAGAGAAGGCTTCTTTATTTTGCCAACTTTTCAGTCTGAGCAGAGTAAGCCTAAATACACACACACACACACACTCTTGGCATCTGCTCCCGGGTTGCGCTCCCTCTGCTCTCTCTCTGCCTCCTTAAATAGGGAGCGGTTACTGGGAAAACACACACAAAACACAGGTTAACTATCGTCAGGTGTAGCGATTCTGCCACTCACCTTCCCTGGCTCTGCCCTCCTGTCACAGACAGACGCTTGACCACGCCCCCGCTGCCACAGTTACCTAATGGACTTCCAATGCCTACTAACTACTGATTTTATTTTAATGATTTTATTTGAATGACAGATGGCAGAACTATGCTAAAACTCTTTCTGCTGATTGAATGAATGAAGAGATCAAGCGGTGTGTGTGTCTGTGAAAGAGGGCAGAGACAGAGAAAAACCCACGGTTCATTGATCATTTCAGGGTTTACAGACTCAGAGTTTTCACTAAACCTGCTTTGTGAAACAGACCTCAGGTTTTTATCAATGAATCAATGCTCTCACATCCCACCAGATATTGTGTGTTGCACCACGTTTCTTATGGGAGGTTTTTTTTTAATACAATATCAGATATGTTTGAGTAGGCAACAGTATGCAGGCCGATCAGAAAAGTGTGCCTCGATCTGAAACGGCTTTTACCCATTTAAAAAAAAAAAGTTTCATACATAGTCTTCTAGTCTGAGAAGGGAGTAAATTGCAATAGGCTGTAGGTCCCGAGTCAGAATCGAACTACGTACCACACTATCATGAGGCATGCAGTGTAACCCCTGGGCTACCAAAGCGCATATAGTCCCTACCGTTTTCCCTTCACATACCGTACATAAATCACCTGTCAGATCTGTTGAATTAATTTTTAATTATATTGACATTGTGCTGTAACCGATGAGTAATTTCATTTCTAGGATCTCTCAGTGTGGTTGGCAGCTGCAGCAGTGTTGCGCTTCTTTCAGAAAACATATTCAAACTCGCTGTATGAGCGCACTAAAATCTTATGGCTTTTTAACTCACGGTGAAAGTCCTCCGGGTTGAATTAACTAACTGAAATCAGCTGTTCTCAGCGTTTGATAAACCTGCTTTGTGAAACGGACAATCACTGCTCTTCCCCGTGGAAAAATGAGGGATAGCAGCTGGTTTTCACACAAGCTGCTTAGGGGCGTCACCAGTCAGGACTGCATTGACTACATCATTGTGTCTGCCAATCGGCAGACAGTCAAGAACCAGTCAAGAACCAGTCAGGGGATGGCCAAGGGCCTGCAGAGGGCCAGTCATGGAAACGTCGAAAAGACCAATGAAAAATTCAATGGCTGTTATGGTATACATTTTGCGCTGAGTGCAAGCAGGGACTTCGGCAAAACTAACTATGACAGCATATCTAAAAGGGGAGAGCCAGAAGGTAACACAGACGTGAGGGTGTGGTGGGACATACAGCAGCCAGCCACTACACTGTCAACAAACCTGAGTGAGTGGGGGGCTGACAACATCCATCCATCCCAGTTTACCAAGCACCTGAGGACCCTCCAGATCTACTTCTTTACCTAATAAAACTATTAACAAAAGGCTTGACTAAACAGATATGTTTTCAGCCTAGCCTTAAAAACTGGGACTGTGTCTGAGTCCCAAACACTACTTGGAAGGCTGTTCCATCACTGTGGGGCTTTGTAAGAAAAGGCTCTGCCCCTTGATGTAGCCTTCACTATATGAGGTACCAGCAGATAGCCTGCATCTTTTGATCTAAGTAGGCGTGGTGGGTCATAAAGGACCAGAAGTTTGCTCAGGTACTGTGGCGCGAGACCATTCAGTGCTTTAAAGGTCAATAGTAGTATTTTATAATCAATACGAAATTTGATTGGGAGCCAATGTAGCATGGATAAGACAGGGGTGATGTGGTTATATCTTCTAGTTCTAGTAAGGACTCTTGCTGCTGCATTCTGAACTAACTGGAGCTTGTTTATGCACTTATTGGAACATCCAGACAGTAAGGCATTACAATAATCCAACCTAGAGGAAACAAAAGCATGAATTAATTTTTCTGCATCTGGCTGGGTCTCATCACATCGCTCCTGTGGAGGACAGCCCCATATGGACAGTCGAAAGTTGCACTTGGAAGATGGCTCTGGACACTTACGGTAATGTTTTTATGGCTGAGGACTACAGTTAACTTGCTAACTTTAGGATTGCAGTTGTCATGAACAGTTTTGCACTCAAGTTTCCATCAATGAACAGTTTACAAGTCCAACAAAAAAGACTTCATGTTAAAACTATAATGAATTTCCTGGTTTCATACTTTGTGACTATATAGGACACTGTTATAGAAGTAAGTTATTTACAATCATGGGTGGCACAGTGGTGTAAGTGGTTAGCACTGTCACTTCACAGCAAAAAGGTTCTGGGTTTGAGTCCAGTGGCTGACAGGGGCCTTTCTGTGTAGAGTTTGCATGTTCTGCGTGGGTTCCTCTGGTTTTCCCCACAGTTCAAAAATAAGCAGTTAGGTTAACATGGGATGGCCTTGGGCTGAAGTGCCCAAGAGTAGTGGCAAACACGTATGCAGTGGCTTTGCTCTCCAATGATGAACTAAAGTTTGTTATACATTTGTGCAGTGACAATAAAAGCATTCTTTCTATCTATTTCCTGGTTTCACAGTTATACTTTGTGACTATATAGGACACTGTTATAGAAGCAAGTTATTTATGATCACATTGTCTCTTATCACCCAAATTAGGGTGGGTCCCCTTTTGAGTCTGGTTCCCCTCCAGGTTTCATCCTCATGTCATCTGAGGGAGTTGTTGCTTGCCACCATCGCCACAGGCTTGCTCATTGGTTATAGAGGTAAAATGAGCTCATGATTAAAATCTTTAACCTTTTGTAAATCTGCTTTGCGAACAATGTCTATTGTTAAAAGTGCTGGAAAAATAACCTCCACTTGATTTGACATGACTTAAAATCAGTCACCTGACCAGTTAAATGTACTCCACCCTCACTCAGAATTACTTTAGTTCAGAATTGCTCATAATACTCACACTCTCACACCCATCTGATGAAATGAGCCAGTCTAAGTATATTTACGTGTTTCTTTTGTCCCGGAGCTTAATGTCTTTTCTGTTTTTTTATGCACAGACAAACAAAGGATGGACATGGAAGATATGTCAGTCACAAGACTCAGTCGTCTAACCCAGAAATTGGACCACAGCTGAATTCTGAGGAGCACGGTAGATGTGAGGCGAAGAACCATACAAGCCCAATGCCTCTGAAGCTGAAGATCAGACAGGATGCAAGAAAGAAGCTTGTTCATGACATGTGCAGCAATAACGACGTGGCCAATACCATGGACATCGGTCGCAAATGGCAGACGTTTGACCAAATTCCCCAGTCAGAGTTGAACAACCTGCTTGTCGATGACCAGCATGGAATAATCTATTGCTATGTTCCAAAAGTTGGCTGCACGACATGGAAACGGATCATGATCGTTCTGAGCGAGAGCCTGAAGGTGCATGGTGTACCTTAAAGGGACCCTGCAGACATCCCCATCGAACAAGTTCATGGATCCTCTGTACAGCACCTTAACGCATACCCAAAGGCAGTGATGAAACAAAAACTTGAGACATACAAAAAGTTCATGTTTGTCAGAGATCCATTTGTGAGGCTGATTTCAGCCTACAGAGATAAGATGCAAACAACAAATAATACATATTATATAAGAATTCGTCTGGGCATAGTAAAGAAATTTGGAAATTTCTCTATTCCACCAGCATCATTTGAGAAAGCACACGCTGATGACATTGTTCCTTCTTTCTACCACTTCATCCAATATATATTAAGCCTCGCAGAAAGCAATTACACAAAGTTTGACGAACACTGGCGACAAGTATTTCACTTGTGTCATCCCTGCCTGATTGATTATGACTTTATCGGGAAGATGGGAACTATTGATGAAGATGCTGCTCAACTGCTACGAATACTCCATGTTGATAACATTGTTGGCCTTTGACCACTGAAGAGCACAAAAACAGAGCAAAGTTGGACAAAGACCTGGTTTGCCAACATCCCCATGGAGTGGAGGAGGAAACTCTACAAAGTTTATGAGGCAGACTTCAGACTCTTTGGATATAAATATGAAGATCTAGACAATTTTGTTCCTGAAAACGTCATCTGAATTGTTTGTTGTGTTCTGTAGTATGATTATCTTTGTTCAATTGGAGTGGAATCTCGTATTAGGACTTGACATTTGTAGTTTAGTCCCCTTTATTGATTTGAATGGTGTGGGTGTTTTGGTGACAGAAAATATTATTCCTTGTTCTTACATGAAAATTGTCCTGTTTGAGCTCAGTGCCGCTTTTGCACGTTGTAACAATCAAATATCTCCTAGTTCCAGGATACAAATGAAGATTTTTAATTTGTAAATGGCACTGGCTGCTGCATTACAGGACTTGTATAACCTTCATCATAATCAAACACGTGGAAAATTATTATTGTTGGGTTTGGTTCAGTGAAGTCCAGAAATCCTGGCATGGACAATTTCCTGGTATTCTTAACTTTTGTAACTGATACTATTTTGTCAAGCTGGGTTGTATGACTAATTTTTCTGTGGATTGTATTTATGCCTGACCAAAATATTCATTAGGAGAACAACTTTAATATTCACTGACCTCGGGCGGGAAAATTCAGAAAGGCAGTGAGGCGAACAGCTGGCTGTGCTCACAGCTGATGGCGAAAGCCAGCAACTTTCTCCCTGGCTATATGGGCCCAAAGAAGATCCCCACTGCTGAGGAAGTCGATGACATAAAAAAGTCACTCGACTTCATAACGGAAGAAGTTTCTGCTGTCAGGCTGCAGCAGAAGAGCATACTGGACTTGGTGGAGGAAGTGAAAACGCTGCGGATCCAGAATGCGGAGAAAGACAAGCAGATTGCCGACCTGGAAAGCCGAGTGGCCGACCTGGAGCAATACTCCAGAATGAACGACGTTGTCGTCACCGGGCTCCAGGTAAAACCTCGGTCATACACTCGGGTGGTGACCAGTATCAGCGGGGAGGAGCCCGGGGAGCTGGATGTGAGCTCAACGGAGCAGCAGGTAGCTGCTTTCCTGCAGTCCAAGGGAATTCACCTGGGCTGCGATAACATCGAGGCTTGCCACCCGCTACCAAGGAGGAACACCAGAGACAAACAGACCATCATCATGAGATTCATCAGCCGGAAACATAAAGCTACACTGCTGAAACAAGGAAGGAAACTGAAAGGGACAAACGTCTACATTAACGAGCACCTGACAAAACGCAATGCTGACATCGCCAGAAAAGCACGACATCTGAAGAAAGAAAACAAAATTCAATCTACATGGATCACCAACTGCAAAGTATTCATCAAGCTGAACGGAGGAGGCGAGAGTTCTGGTCATACGGAACATCGAGGACTTGGACAAATACCAGTGATGCTATTGGGACTGGACGGTAATCAATGCCCACGTGACACTACACCAAACCCAGCCATGACACACACCGAAACTCCTTCATCCATTACCCGGAACACTACTTGGCTCACGCAAATGCTTGTTGATTATGAAAACCTGGAACTGAAACCACATGAATTCACAGATCATAAACTATTGGATACAGAAAATGACATAGACCCGGACAATCACTTTTTCTCAACCATTAATGACAATTGCCACTATTACACAGAGGAACAGTACAATCAGTCCACTAAGGCTGTGGGAAAATTATCAATAATACACTTCAACAGCAAAAGCATGTACAAATGTTCACTTCATGCAATAACTATACTTCAAAAAAGAGCTATAAGAATAATTCATAGTGCTGGATACCGAGATCATACTAATTCACTATTCTTAAATTCAAAATGTTTAAAATTCAGGGATATTATAGAATATAAAACTGCTTTAATAATGTACAAAGTAAGGAATTATAAAGTACCAAGGAATATCCAAACAATGTTCTTGGATAGAGAGGGGGGCTATAATTTTAGGGGGAAATTGAAATTTAAAATTCGCAGTGCTAGGAGAACATTAAAAATGTTGAGTATTTCTATTTGTGGAGTAAAGCTATGGAACAGTTTGAATGTGGAGCTCATGAAAGGTACAACTATAAACCAGTTCAAAAAAAGGTATAAGGAACAGATTTTTATGAGGTATAGGGAGGAGGAATTACAATAACATGCTATTGATGATATAAGTGTATATATGTGGGTATGGGTACATACGGATATCTCATCTCATCTCATTATCTCTAGCCGCTTTATCCTGTTCTACAGGGTCGCAGGCAAGCTGGAGCCTATCCCAGCTGACTATGGGCAAAAGGCAGGGTACACCCTGGACAAGTCGCCAGGTCATCACAGGGCTGACACATAGACACAGACAACCATTCATACTCACACCTACGGTCAATTTAGAGTCACCAGTTAACCTAACCTGCATGTCTTTGGACTGTGGGGGAAACCGGAGCACCCGGAGGAAACAGGGAGAACATGCAAACTCCACACAGAAAGGCCCTCGCCGGTCCCAGGGCTCGAACCCAGGACCTTCTTGCTGTGAGGCAACAGCACTAACCACTACGCCGCCCCCGCTATATATATATATATATATATGTGTGTGTGTACTGTGTGTGTGTATATATGCATAAGTATCTGTATATATGATTTGATTTGGTCGATATTATACTATGTTGGTATGTTTTCTTTTGTATATATAGTTTATTATGGTGGAAAGTGACGTTTGATTAACGGTGGTATAGAGGGTTAGAATTTGATAAGTTATTTACTTCTTCCTAATCCTTTCCGAGCATTATTATGTTATTGCCTTGTGGCTACGCTATTCTGTTTGTTTATGAAGATGTTTTGATGATTGCATTTTTTACTTTTAATTATTTATTTTTTGTTTGTTTGTTTGTATATCTTCTTTACTGTTCGGAATAAACCTCTAAATAAGTAAATAAAACCTCTTTCTTTTTCATATTCCTTTGTGAAAAGATCTTGCAATTTGCAGATGTGTTTTTATTCCAAACTTATAAAATGCATCACTTTTCTAATGGTGTACTCAGTTGTTCATGGATAAATAGTCAGTAAGTAAATACTACTCCTTATCAATAGACACAGTATATTAAAATATCACACTATATTGAAAATCACAGCGGTAGCAGTGTCTTCACAAATTACTCATGATTGTCTCACAACACACACTGTCATGGTCCTACCTGTGGGCTTCTCTCTTCAGGTAACATCTCCACTCAGCATTACCGGCCACGCCCACACTCACTTCCTCTTATTATCTTTCAGTGACTGTCATTGGCTGTTGCCAATCACCTGCTTTCCCCCTGTGTGTATTTAAGCTGCAGTTCTCCCAAGCTTCTGTGTCAGATCATCTGCAACTCTCAGCCTGATAACCTGCTCTGTGGTCCTACTACTCTGACTCCTGAAAATATCCTGTTCTGTCTGACTCTGTCTGCTCTCCAGCCCTGGTAACCTGATCTGCCCTCCGTTCTGTCAACTCTGCCTCTCCTGTACCTTCGCCTGATCTCCAGCTCGCTCAGCCCTGCTGCTCGCCTGCCTCTCCATCTGCCTGGTGTGAGTAGCCCTGCCTAGAGCCCTACTCTTCAGCCCTGGTAACCTGACCCTGCATTTCTGTCCCCTATCTTGCTACCTGATTTGTGACTGTGTTCCAGCCTGCTCTCTAACTCCTGCCTGCTGAGGGTCTGCTTGCTGGGAGACTGCCTGAAACCCTAGTACTATCAGCCTACAGCCACACCTCTCTAACAATGCCTGATCCTGTCAGATCTCAGAAGCTAAGTAGGGTTGGACCTGGCCAGTACTTGGATGGGAGACCGCAGACGTCACCACCAGCCATCCCTGCCTCTCAGTCCCCCTGCCATGGGACTTCACCCACACACATTCTCCCAACTCCCTTTTCCCCTGTTATTAATAAACTGTGATTTGAGCGCATTTGATCTCCTCTCCTGTTTGGTCCCTGACACACACACACACACAAATATATGCTTCCAAGACACACCTGATATTCATTCAAACTCACCATTTTATACTTTATAATAAGTGCCTGTTGGATTGTTTTTTGGCTGCACAAGTGACTTTCATCTCTCAAGGCACCTAAGGTGGTGGTGTGCTAGCATGGTGGGGTGAAGGACATGAGTTCACGCTCATCGCTCATGGTTGCAAGGTGGCTCCATACTACGATATCCGGCTGAAGGCTGAACATTACTGGTGACTGGCTCTGATTGATCTGAAACATAATTAAAAGGAGGAAATAAAGAAATTCCACAACCATGTTATTTTTGGTGGAGAGTTTGAGATCTGACCATTTTTGCAACATAAGCTATTATTGCATGTTGTATATAGGCTATCATGGATGTATAAATAAATATTCAAACATCAGCTGGATTTTGAAGGTCAGTGGCAAAGCTGTTGTCTACAGCAATGATTTCTTTACACGATGCACAAGGCAGAGAAGTTTCTCTTTTTGGCTGTGTTATGTCTCTCCATGTCATAAAGTCTTGGGGTGTGGCCTCTTAACTGAGAAAATATTTCGTGATGTTAGATTTAAATGACAATGATTCTCAGCTGCCACATTTTTCAACACCTGATCGTTCTTATGTTGATTGGCAAGATTTGAACGTTTCATGGATCATACATGATCCCTGTCATGCAATGATTTCTACACTCAAATCTGTGCCATTTTTGATGCTAGATTGATAAATGAGGGCCAATGTCCCTACTCAGAAACATTACACTAAAAGCGAGTCTGACAGGATATCTGAGAGGATTTTTAATCTCTATCAATAGTCTCAGACTGTACATCTTATCTGCTCACATTGTCATTATCTGTCAGGCCAACACAATTTGACAGGATTCTGAGTTGATTTCTAAGTATAAAAAATGGTATACATGTATAAAAAAAGGAGTCATTGAATGACTATTTAAGACACAGAATTAGATGAGAGTAGCAGTGTGGTGAGATCATTGTAATTAGGTGGCATCATATCATTGTTATATTTTTGCTTCTTGACAAATTTGCATGAAATCTCACCAGAAAGATGAACTGATCTAATGGAAATCCCCAACCTGCACATCACATTTCACTGTCATTCATAACACTCTTCAGTCTTCTTTTACTTTCCAGATGAGGTTAAATTTCTTTGATGTTTTATGTAAACTCGAAGTAGTGTTTCCAAAACACGAGTTGGATGTGTGTGTGTTTGTGTTTATACAGTTAGGTTCATAAATATTTGGACAGAGGCAACATTTTTCTAATTTTGGTTCTGTACATTACCACAATGAATTGTAAACAAAATAATTCAGATGCAGTTGAAGTTCAGACTTTCAGCTTTAATTCAGTGGGTTGAACAAAATCTAATCTCATCATCTCTAGCTGCTTTATCCTGTTCTACAGGGTCGCAGGCAAGCTGGAGCCTATCCCAGCTGACTAAGGGCAAAAGGCAGGGTACACCCTGGACAAGTCACCACAGGGCTGACACATAAACACAGACAACCATTCACACCTACAGTCAATTTAAAGTCACCAGTTAACCTAACCTGCATGTCTTTGGACGAAACCGGAGCACCCGGAGGAAACCCACACAGACAACATGCAAACTCCGCACAGAAAGGCCCTCGCCAGCCACGGGGCTCAAACCTGGACCTTCTTGCTGTGAGGTGACAGCGCTAACCACTACACCACCGTGCCACCGGTTGAACAAAATGATTGCATAAAAATGTGAGGAACTAAAGCATTTTTTAAACACAATCCCTTCATTTCAGGGGCTCAAAAGTAATTGGACAAATTAAATAATTGTAAAAAAATGTTCATTTCTAATACTTGGTTGAAAACCCTTTGTTGGCAATGACTGCCTGGAGTCTTGAACTCATGGACATCACCAGACGCTGTGTTTCCAACTTTTTAATGCTCTGCCAGGCCTTTACTGCAGCAGTTTTCAGTTGCTGTTTGTTTGTGGGCCTTTCTGTCTGAAGTTTAGTCTTTAACAAGTGAAATGTATGCTCAATTGGGTTGAGATCAGGTGACTGACTTGGCCATTCAAGAATATTCCACTTCTTTGCTTTAATAAACTCCTGGGTTGCTTTGGCTTTATGTTTTGGGTCATTGTCCATCTGTATTATGAAACGCCAACCAATCAGTTTGGCTGGATTTGAGCACACAGTATGTCTCTGAATACCTCAGAATTCATCCGGCTGCTTCTGTCCTGTGTCACATCATCAATAAACACTAGTGACCCAGTGCCACTGGCAGCCATGCATGCCCAAGCCATCACACTGCCTCCGCTGTGTTTTACAGATGATGTGGTATGCACTGGATCATGAGCTGTACCACGCCTTCACCATACTTTTTTCTTTCCATCATTCTGGTAGAGGTTGATCTTGGTTTCATCTGTCCAAAGAATGTTCTTCCAGAACTGTGCTGGCTTTTTTAGATGTTTTTTAGCAAAGTCCAATCTAGCCTTTTTATGCTTGAGGCTTATGAGTGGCTTGCAACGTGCAGTGAACCTCTGTATTTACTTTCATGCAGTCTTCTCTTTATGGTAGATTTGGATATTGATACGCCTACCTCCTGGAGAGTGTTGTTCACTTGGTTGGCTGTTGTGAAGGGGTTTCTCTTCACCATGGAAATTATTCTGCGATCATCCACTACTGTTGTCTTCTGTGGGCGTCCAGGTCTTTTTGCATTGATGAGTTCACCAGTGCTTTCTTTCTTTCTTTCTCAGGATGTACCAAACTGTAGATTTTGCCACTCCTAATATTGCAGCAATTTCTCGGATGGGTTTTTTCTGTTTTCGCAGCTTAAGGATGGCTTGTTTCACCTGCATGGAGAGCTCCTTTGACCGCATGTTTTCTTCACAGCAAAATCTTCCAAATGCAAACACCACACCTCAAATCAACTCCAGGCCTTTTATCTGCTCAATTGAGAATGACATAATGAAGGAATTTCCCACACCTGCCCATGAAATAGCCTTTCAGTCAATTGTCCAATTACTTTTGGTCCCTTTAAAAACAGGGTGGCACATGTTAAGGAGCTGAAACTCCTAAACCCTTCATCCAATTTTAATGTGGATACCCTCAAATGAAAGCTGAAAGTCTGGACTTTATGTCCATGTCCTTTATATAATTATAACTTGAATATGTTTCAGTAAACAGGTAAAAAAACAAAATTTGTGTCAGTGTCCAAATATATATGGACCTAACTGTATATCCTGGCCTTCATGTGGATGTTACTTTGACATGCACCACCTTCTGACAGATTGTTGCAAAGTACGCCCCTTCATGAAAACAGTTTTCCCTAATGGCATTTGTCTCTTTAAAGGCCCACTAAGGTGAGAATGTCGATTTTTTTTACGATACATCTGAAATAGTGTATTAATGAGATGCAACTCTGACTTAGGGACAAACCCGAACTCTTTACCTTTAAAACAAGGCTGAAACTATGCGTTATATCACACTTGTACGGAAAAAGGCGAAAATATTGCCAGAAACACCTGAGCTGCTTTCTGAATGGTTTCCGTAAGCTGTGACGTCACTTCCAGACTGGCCATATTCAACAAAATGGAAAAATAGAAAAGAATAGAATGCCTTTATTGTCACTATACACATGTACAATGAGAATAAAAGCAACTCCAATCACAGTGCAAACAGTATAAAAATATGCAATACAAAAAAAAGGGTGCTATGTACAGTGTTGTGTTCCACATTATGGAGTGGGGTATTGCACATTATTGCACAGAGAGAGTCCAGGTATAGCACATTATAAGTATTATAAGTATTGCAAAGAGAGGGTCCGGGTATTGCGCATTATAAGTATTGCACAGGGAGAGTCCGGGGGCTGGGGGGGTTAGACTATAAAGTCAGTGCATATTCGAGTTCAGGATGGTTATGGCTTTTGGAAAGAATCTGTTTTTGAATCTATTTGTTTTTGTTTTGATGCACCTGGAGCGCCTCCCTGAGGGCAACAGGTCAAACAGATCAAAGCCAGGGTGGGAGCTGTCCTTGGTAATGTTCTTAGCTCTGCTGAGGCAGCGGGAGGTGTAAATGTCCATCAGGGAGGGGAGAGAGCAGCCGATGATCTTCTGTGCTGCCTTTACTACTCTCTGAAGCTCTGGAGCCGGTGAGGGCCACAGGACTGTAATCATTCAGGCTGGTGACAGGAAACTTCTTCGTCATGGGGATTATTGTTCCTGATTTTAGGCAGGGTGGGATGACTGCCTGAGCCAGGGAGAGGTTGAAGATCCTGATGAAGGTGAGGGTGAGCTGATGGGCGCACACTCTGAGCACCTTGCCAGGTATTCCGTCTGGGTCGGTAGCTTTGTTGGGGTTCACTGCCAGGAGCATCCGTCTGACATCGTGTGCCTGTACAGTGACTACGTTTACATGCACATCCAAATCGAGCTGCTTTCGGTTATCGAGCTGAAGGTCCCAGCAGGGTGCCAGAGAAATCCAATCGTACATGCACACAATGAAATCAAGCTATTGTGTGAGGTGCATTGTGCACCCGAGCCACAGGTGGCGCTACATGCCCCATCGTGTTGGTACACTTCCGGTTGTCATCATGAAGACGAGCTATTCAAGAGTATAAACAAAGTTATCAGCAGTGTTGCCAGATACTGCTGACGTTTTCCAGCCCAAAACATGTTCAAATCTGCCAAAATGCACTTAAAACTGCCCAATCTGGCAACACTTGCAGTTCTGTGTTCACAAGTTCCGTGCTCAAGCTGTTAGGCTTGCTCTAACAGACTGTATGGCTACAAACTGTCCTGCGCAGACCACTGTTTTGTAAGACAACTTATTTTGCACAATTGTATATTTTTCTAAAGTCCATTTTTTGCTTACAAAAAATTTTTTTTTTTGCTTACAAAAAATATTTTTCTAAAGTCCATTTTTTGCTTACAATTTTACTTATGTCTTAATAAACACACAAAAAGTTCAATTGTTTTGTTTTTATTGACATTCTTCAGATGTTGGACATCTATATATCTACACACACACACACACACACACACACAAATACAGTGACTTGTTTATGTACACAATTCACAGCTATGCAACAGCTGTACAGATGTATTTGGTGATACAGTAAGTGAGCTAAATTTTAACAGTGCAAACAATGCCACAAAAAGAAAAGATTCATGCTGCTGTCATGCCGACCGAGGCTGTTGTGTTTCCCGCTTGTGGTCTCGTCACTCGTCACTTCCGGAAGGGGCAATGCTGAAGTAAGTAGCTTGAATACGTAGCTCAATAGGGTATACATGCACTAAGTAGCTCGGCAGAAATCGCATAATCTAGGTCGTGTAGCTCGATTCCGAGAAATCAAGTTCGGTTCAATTTCAGCCGAATTAAGGTGTATACATGGCATTTTGAACTTCGATTTCAGTCGAGCAACGGCAGAAATTCGATTTTCTCTATGTGCATGTAAACGCACTGAGTGAATGGAGTGGTGCAGGAACCGGGTGGGGGTGGGGCAGGGCTGGAGCAGATGAGTGCTGCTGGGATGTTTCAAAGCGAGCAAAGAAGCAATTTAGCTCCTCTGCCAGCAGCGCACTCAGGTCTCCTGTTGATGCATCACAGCCTCTAAAGTTTGTGATGTCTTTTATACCCCGCCACACCTCCCGTGTGTTGTTGCTGGACAGGTGGGACTCTATACTTATCCTATGGTCCGCCTTGGCTTTTTTAATTCCTCTTTTCAGGTCAGCTGTCCTGGTGTTCAAATAAGTCCCAGTCTCTCTGATTGAAGCAGTCTTGTAGTTTGGAGAGTGCATTGTCAGGCCATGTTGTAACATTCCTAATGGTGGGCCTGGCTCTGCGTCTGAGGGGGGTGTAGGCTGGGGAGAGCAGGAGGGAAAGATGGTCTGATTGCCCGATGTGGGGGAGGGGTATGGGTCTGTACGCGTGCCTGATGTTGGAGTAAACATGAGCCAGAGTGTTCTCCCCTCTAGTAGAACACTTGACATGTTGATAGAACTTTGGCAGTACAGTCTTCAAGTTGACCTTATTAAAGTCTCCCGCAATTCTGTGAACACTGTCAGGGTGGGCTCGCTGCTGTTCGTTTATGGTGTTCAGCAGGAGAGAAAGCGCTGTGTTTACACTGGCATCAGGTAGAATATACACAGCCGTGACAATCACTACAGTTAACTCTCTCAGTAGAAAAAAAGGCCGGCATCTTACAGACATGTACTTGAGGTCTGGGGAACAGTGTTTGTCTATAATTGTTCTGTTGTTACACCAGTTATCATGCATGTAAATACAGAGCCCCCCTCCTCTGCTCTTACCGGAGTCCTCAGTCCTGTCCCAGCAGAGCAGAGTGCGACCTGCTAGCTGCAAGCTAGTATCGGGAATTCCCCGGTGAAGCCAGGTTTCGGTGATAATCAAGATACAACAGTCATGAACATAGTGATTTCCAGCGAGTTGTAATTCCAAGTCGTCCGTTTTATGCACCAGGGATCTGGCATTAGAGAGATACAGGCTTGGTAGAGGTGACTTGTGTGATTGTTTTCTTAGCCTTAGCATAATACCGGACCTGTGGCCCCGCTTCTGCTTGCTCTCCCTCCTCCGTCTGCGCCGCCTCCTAGACCCAATAACAATCCACGGAGAGCCCGGCGGTCTCGCTATGTCGTCTGGGACGTTATGCGTGTAGTGAAAATCGCTTGAAACAGATATCTGGTATTGATCACCGATGTCCAAAAGTGTCTGGCGGGTGTAGTGGATGTTCGCAGAACCGATGGTGCACAAACAAGCAAGAAAAAAATACAATAACAACAAAAAAGAGCACTGAAAAAGAGAGCCATAAGCCAATGCAACCATGTGCGCCGCCATCATGCTGCCATGTGCCAGTGACATTTCTTCACTGATTTTCTTGAGTATTTCGGACAATGCCATGAATAGCAATGATGATCATGATACACAAGCATTACCAATTCAAGCCACGTGCAATTCCTACAGAAGAAGGCCTTGATAGTGCTCCTCACTATGGACTGCAGTGAGCTCGTTGCTCTTTTAACATCTGGTTTGTCCAGCACTCCATGCAGTAGCGCTTTTGTGCTTGGTATGGTGTTCCGAGCTATGTTGCTTGGTGGTGTTGTGGTGGCTGTGCAGGTGGTTTAGGATATACCAGTGCTCTGCATGGCACTGCTTCTGTGCTTACTTTGTGGATCCATGGTGCGGTGTTCTGAGCAATGTTGCCTGGCGGCGTCACAGGTGGTGTGGGACTTATTTTTGTGCACCTTTTGGTGGGACCATGTTTGCTACAGCATTGGAATTACATCACTTCTTTTGGTGGACTTTTTTTCTCTCTTTTTTCTCCTTCTCTAATTGTAAAGCGACCTTGGGTATGAGAAAGGCGCGATACAAATTCATCTCATCTCATTATCTCTAGCCGCTTTATCCTGTTCTACAGGGTCGCAGGCAAGCTGGAGCCTATCCCAGCTGACTACAGGCGAAAGGCAGGGTACACCCTGGGCAAGTCGCCAGGTCATCACAGGGCTGACACATAGACACAGACAACCATTCACACTCACATTCACACCTACGGTCAATTTAGAGTCACCAGTTAACCTAACCTGCATGTCTTTGGACTGTGGGGGAAACCGGAGCAAACCCACACGGACACGGGGAGAACATGCAAACTACGCACAGAAAGGCCCTCGCTGGCCACGGGGCTCAAACCCGGACCTTCTTGCTGTGAGGCGACAGCACTAACCACTACACCACCGTGCCACCCGCGATACAAATTCAACTGATTATTATTATTATTATTATTATTATTAAGAAAGGTACACAGAAAAGTCCTCTGGGAATAACAGGTCGGAATCACAGCAGCAGCGACTGGGTCAAAATGACTGGTAAGAGTTTTTCGTAATATATTCTCAATAAAATTGCTCATTAATCGTATGAGCTGTTGTTAGTATATACCCAATAATTAGTAGATAGCATTTGCTGTTCTTCTTTTACGTCCTGTCGGACGGTCTGTTCAGCGCCGATGGTCACTACAGTGGGCAACTAGCCCAGCTCGGCTGTTACAGAGCTTGCCGCAGGTTTCACAGACGAATTCCGTTGTTTGACAAGGTTCATGTCTCTTCCGTCTTCTGTCAGACTCCTTTGACACCAGATCATTTTCAAGTTTTTTGGCACCTTGGTGGAGCTTGTGCCACCAAGAAATATGATCTTGGGCGAGGTTCTCCCAATCAGCTCCGATGTTGAATAATTTCAGGTCGCACTTGCAAACGTCGACGAAGGGAAGCTTTTGCCATCTGCAAGCTGACCGTACAAAATTTGGTGGGGAAGATGAAAGTTGGCCATGCGGGACACGTGGCCCAACCAACACAGCCTAAATTGTTTCAGGATTGGATACAGGCTTGTGGTGCCACATCTTTTGTAGATCTCCAAGTTTGAAACTTTATCCATCCATGTAACCCCACAGATCTTTCTGAGGCATCAAAGGTGGAAGCTGTTAAGTTTCCTTTCAACATGAGCATGAGAAGTCCATGTCTCACTACCGTAGAGCAAAGCGGTCAGTACGCAAGTTTGGTATATGCGCACTTTGGTATGGATTGTAAGATACTTCTTGTCCCAAGCACAACTTTATAATTTCCCGAACAGATAGGCAGCCTGGCCAATGCGTGAGTGAACTTCATGGTTTAGATTTCCAGAAGACAAGACCATGGAACCTAGGTAACGGAATTCTTTGACCGTGTCGAGAGCATTGATGGTGATGGGGGAGGGGGTGCATTAGTTGAGAAGGCAACCGTCTTCTTCACACTAATCTTTTGACCAAATTTGTCACAGGTATTTCCTAAATGCGTCACACATGCCTTGTAGCTCGGCTTCACTATGAGAGCAAAACGCGGCGTCATCAGCAAACATTAGTTCGCGTATCAGGACTGTGCTGGTTTTCGACTTTGCCCTGTGGCGAGCAAGGTTGAAAAGTTTGCCATCACTCCTGGTGCTGAGGGTGATGCCTTCAGGGTTTGGAAAAGCGATATGTAGCAGAGTGGATAAGAAGATGCCAAACAGAGTTGGCACCATCACGCATCCCTGTTTAACTCCGCAATTCACTGTGAAGGCTTCTGATAGGTCACCATCAAAATCTACGCAAGCAGACATTCCGTCATGAAATGCCTTGATGATAGCTAGGAGTTTAGGTGGACAGCCTAACTTGTGTAATACCAGATACAGGCCTTCACGGCTGACCGATTCGAAGGCTTTGGTTAAGTCTACGAAAACAGCCAGCAAAGGTTTATTTTGCTCAATGCATTTCTCTTGAAGCAGACGGAGAGTGAAGACCATATCGATGGTAGATGCCTTTGGAAGCCACACTGAGATTCAGAATAAATTCTGTCTGCAAGAACCTGTAATCTCTTCAGAATTACACAGGCAAAGAGTTTACTGACCAGACTGAGCAAAGCAATGGCTCTATAGTTGTCACAGACTTGTCTAGACCCCTTGTTCTTAAAGAGGGTCACCAGCTTTGCGTCTTTGAGATCCTGTGGGACGCGGCCTTCACGCCAGCATGATAACAACAGGTCGAGCAGGTGTTCGTTCAAGGTAGGGACGTCAAGTTTAAGAAGATCTGGAGGTATACCATCACTCCCAGGCACCTTGCCTCTTTTCATGTCCTTTAGGGCACTCTCAATTTCTTGCAAGGTGGGATCATCATCAAGGTATGTCAGTTCCGGGAGCTGTTCTATGCAATCCAGCATGGATTCATCAAACGGTACGGGGTTGCTGGAGAGAGAGCTAACGTGATCAACCCAGCATTTGAGTTGGTTGGGTTTCTCCAACAAGATGTTACCATTGGAGTCTTTCAAAGGCGCAGTCAGTCGAGGTCATGGTCCTAGAACAAACTTCAGGGCTGCGTGGATACCTGCGATGTCACCATCCAGGCCCTCCATTTGCATTGGGTGGTGCCAATGTCAGTTTCAGTAGCCCTCGGCCTCTCGCCTATTAAATAGGTGGAGTTCCAGTGGTGGGCCAGTCCTCTGGTAACCACAAGAGTTTGACTCCCTACTCACATCTATCTTGCAGCATGCCTCAGCAGGTGGCAGTAGGTATCATTTTGATAATGGTCCTTGGTATGGCCCGACCTTGAGCAGAACTCGCAACCTGCCAGTCAAGAGGCGGACACGCTAAACACTAGGCCAGCTTGCGGTACACTTTAAATTACAGCCCACTAATTACAAGGTGAGTACCTTGTGCCAGCGGGGGCATGGCCGAGCGTCAGTCTGTGAATGGAGGGCGCAGTCAGGGAAGGTGAGTGGTCATGTCACTACACCTGTTATCAATTAACGTGTGCTTGTGTGTTTCCTTCAGGGACTGCGCCTGATAAAAGGAGGGTGAGAAGGGGAGGACGGCACTGAAGGCTTGCTATGAGCCTGTGTGTGTATGTGTGTGTGTGTCTGTGAGAGAGTGTGTCTAAGTTGTGTGCTGTAAAGCAGCAATAAAGTAGAAAACAAATTGCAAACAACTGCCTGCCATGCTTCTGTGCTCCACCCACACCAGAGTCTTCCTACATACCTGTACAATAAAGTATCAGTAAAAATAAATAAAGCGGAAGTCATGGATAGGAGGACAGGCACGTTAGTGCAGTGGTTAGCACTGTCGCCTCACAGGAAAAGGTTCTGGGCTGGAGCACAGTGGCTGGTGGGGGCCTTTCTGTGTGGAGCTTGCATGTTCTCCCTCTGTCTGTGTGGGTTTCCCCCGGGTGCTCTGGTTTCCCCCACGGTCCAAAGACATGCAGTTAGGTTAACTGGCTCCTCTAAATTGTCCGAGAGTGTGTGTGTGTGTGTGTGTGTGTGTGTGTGTGTGTGTGTGTGTGTGTGAGAGAGAGAGAGAGAAAGGTTGAGAGGAGAAAACCTCTATAATAATCCAGTAGAAGGCAATGGGAACCCACTACTGTACAACCCCAATTCCAAAAAAGTTGGGACAAAGGACAAATTTTAAATAATAATGGAATGCAATAATTTACAAATCTCAAAACCTGATATTGTATTCACAATAGAACATAGACAACATATCAAATGTCGAAAGTGAGACATTTCATGCCAAATATTGGCTCATTTGAAATTTCATGAAAGCAACATATCTCAAAAAAGTTGCGACAGGGGCAATAAGAGGCTGGAAAAGTTAAAGGTACAAAAAAGGAACAGCTGGAGGACCAAATTGCAACTTATTAGGTCAATTGGCAATAGGTCATTAACATGACTGGGTATAAAAAGAGCATCTTAGAGTGGCAGCGGCTCTCAGAAGTAAAGATGGGAAGAGGATCACCAAACCCCTAATTCTGCGCCGACAAATAGGGTCAAGGCCGGAAAACCATACTGGGTACCCGTGATCTTCGGGCCCTTAGACGGCACTGAATCACATACAGGCATGCTTCTGTATTGGAAATCACAAAATGGGCTCAGGAATATTTCTAGAGAACATTATCTGTGAACACAATTCACCGTGCCATCCGCCGTTGCCAGATAAAACTCTATAGTTCAAAGAAGAAACCATATCTAAACATGATCCAGAAGCGCAGACGTCTTCTCTGGGCCAAGGCTCATTTAAAATGGACTGTGGCAAAGTGGAAAACTGTTCTGTGGTCAGACTAATCAAAATTTGAAGTTCTTTATGGAAATCAGGGAAGCCGTGTCATTCAGACTAAAGAGGAGAAGGACGACCCAAGTTGTTATCAGCGCTCAGTTCAGAAGCCTGCATCTCTGATGGTATGGGGTTGCATTAGTGCGCGTGGCATGGGCAGCTTATACATCTGGAAAGACACCATCAATGCTGAAAGGTATCCAGGTTCTAGAGCAACATATGCTCCCATCCAGATGACGTCTCTTTCAGGGAAGACCTTGCATTTTCCAACATGACAATGCCAAACCACATACTGCATCAATTACAGCATCAATGGCTGTGTTGAAGAAGGGTCCGGGTACTGAACTGGCCAGCCTGCAGTCCAGATCTTTCACCCATAGAAAACATTTGGGGCATCATAAAACGGAAGATATGACAAAAAAGACCTAAGACAGTTGAGCAACTAGAATCCTACATTAGACAAGAATGGGTTAACATTCCTATCCCTAAACTTGAGCAACTTTTCTCCTCAGTCCCCAGACGTTTACAGACTGTTGTAAAGAGAAAAGGGGATGTCTCACAGTGGTAAACATGGCCTTGTCCCAACTTTTTTGAGATGTGTTGTTGTCATGAAATTTAAAATCACCTAATTTTTCTCTTTAAATGATACATTTTCTCAGTTTAAACATTTGATATGTCGTCTATGTTCTATTCTGAATAAAATATGGAATTTTGAAACATTCAGCAGGAATGTCAGATCTGCTGTTATCGAAAATTAATCAAGACATTCTGACCAATCAGATTTCAGAATTCGACAATCAGAATTCAAAAACGCAATAGGTTAAATATGATTTGAAATCAAATTACATTAAACTTAGAATAAGGTGGAGATCATGGACCGCATACATTATGTTGCATCTCAGACAACTTTCCTGAGAGTGAATGGAGTACATGTCAATCCCAGTCTTACATTTTGTATGAAACAAAAAGTACATTTTGAACCAAACTGACAATTTTTGGCCAAAATTTAGGGGCAGATGTCATGCTTTTTAGCACAGACCTGCCTCAGCATTTTGCAGGTGTTGGCACACTGATTCATGACCATGAATAGAAGACACTGTCCTGTGTTATAAAACAAAGCCTGGGATGAGATGAAATGGAATCTCATCTCATCTCATTATCTTTAGCCGCTTTATCCTTCTACAGGGTTGCAGGCAAGCTGGAGCCTATCCCAGCTGACTACGGTCGAAAGGCGGGGTACACCCTGGACAAGTCGCCAGGTCATCACAGGGCAGACACATAGACACAGACAACCATTCACACTCACATTCACACCTACGGTCAATTTAGAGTCACCAGTTAACCTAACCTGCATGTCTTTGGACTGTGGGGGAAATGGGAGCACCTGGAGGAAACCCACGCGGACACGGGGAGAACATGCAAACTCCACACAGAAAGGCCCTCGCCGGCCATGGGGCTCGAACCTGGACCTTCTTGCTGTGAGGCGACAGTGCTAACCACTACACCACCGTGCCGCCATGAAATGGTATGTTTATCTGAAAAAGAAAAATAACATCAGTCACCTGATGAGTTAAATGTTCTCCACCCTCATGCTCATGCAGCTCACATGCAAACTCAACAATTCAAATTTAAAATCTGGAAATACTGTGTGATCTCTGCAGAGAGAACCATTTTCCCCACAAGGGGATGCCAGATGCTTGCTTTCTTCAACTGTGTTCTCACTCCAGATTGACACTGAGTGATGTGTGGACATAAAATTAAAGCAGCAATCACTATTTATTGCACTGCGAAAATGATTTCTTAGTGAATGAAGATATCTTGAACCAATAAAAAATTTTTTTTATATTTTTCATAACAAATTATTATATCACAAATATAAACCCATTAAGCCTATTTCAAGATATTAAAGCTTATATATCTGTTATTCTCTTGGTAGATCATGTTTGCTTCTTTCTAGAAAAAAATGCTTGAAATAAGCAAAACTATCTGAAATGAGTAAATAATACCATAACTTGGTTTAATAGTCTTATATGTTGAAGAACAATTGAATAGCGCTATGAGTTGAATTTTTATATTCTGATCCCAAATACTAAAATTTATATATCCGACTTCTGATGTACATTTCTGCTCACAATAAAAGTGCTAGACTTTATCATCAGTTGTATGGGTATGGATATAATTCAGAAACTGGTAATGCAGGTGTTGGCCCATTGATTCATGATTTTGAATAGAAGACATTGTCCTGTTTTGAAAAACAAAGCATGGAATGTGACAAAATGGAATGTTCATCTGATTTTAAAAAAAAAAGAAGCCTGATCCATCCTGACGCCCTCTGTCAAGTCACGTCAAGTTTGTTTTTATGGTGATTTTAACAATAGACATTGTCGCAAAGCAGCTTTACAGAAACTTAAATACTTTAAACATGAACTAATTTTATCCCTAATCTATCCCCAATGAGCAAGTATGTGGCGACGGTGGCAAGGAAAAACTCCCTCAGACGACCTGAGGAAGAACCCTGGAGAGGAACCAGACTCAAAAGGGAACGCATCCTCATTTGGGTGATAACAGACAATGTGATAATGTGAAAAAGTATAACTGTGAAACCAGGAAATTCATTATAGTTTTAAAATGAAGTCTGTTTTGTTGAAGTTATAAACTGTCCATTGATGGAAACTTGAGTGCAAAACTGTTCATGACAACTGCAGTCCTAGAGTTTGCAAGTTAACTGTAGTCCTCAGCCATAAAAGCATTACTGTAAGTGTCCCGAGCAATCTTCCAAGTGCGACTATCGACTGTCCATATGGGGCCGTCCTCCACAGGAGCAATGTGATGAGAGAAAACACAGGTTGTTAGGTATGCCCAAGGTCACCTGATGAGAAAGAACAATATACATTTTGCGCTGAGTGCAAGCAGGGACTTTGGCAAAACTAACTATGACAACATATCTAAAAGGGGAGAGCCAGAAGGTAACACAGACATGAGGGTGTGGTGGGACATACAGCAGCCAGCCACTACACTGTCAACAAACCTGAGTGAGTGGGGGGCTGACAACATCCATCCATCCCAGTTTACCAAACTCCTGAGGACCCTCCAGATCTACTCCTTTACCTAATAAAACTATTAACAAAAGGCTTGACTAAACAGATATGTTTTCAGCCTAGCCTTAAAAACTGGGACTGTGTTTGAGTCCCGAACACTACTTGGAAGGCTGTTCCATCACTGTGGGGCTTTGTAAGAAAAGGCTCTGCCCCAGATGTAGCCTTCACTATATGAGGTACCAGCAGATAGCCTGCATCTTTTGATCTAAGTAGGCATGGTGGGTCATAAAGGACCAGAAGTTCGCTCAGGTACTGTGGCGCGAGACCATTCAGTGCTTTAAAGGTCAATAGTAGTATTTTATAATCAATACGAAATTTGATTGGGAGCCAATGTAGCGTGGATAAAACAGGGGTGATGTGGTCATATCTTCTAGTTCTAGTAAGGACTCTTGCTGCTGCTGCATTTTGAACTAACTAGAGCTTTTTTATGCACTTACTGGAATATCCAGACAGTAAGGCATTACAATAATCCAACCTAGAGGAAACAAAAGCATGAATTAATTTTTCTGCATCTGGCTGGGTCTCATCACATAGCTCCTGTGGAGAACGGCCCCATATGGACAGTCGAAAGTTGCACTTGGAAGATGGCTCTGGACACTTACAGTAATGTTTTTATGGCTGAGGACTACAGTTAACTTGTTAACTTTAGGATTGCAGTTGTCATGAACAATTTTGCACTCAAGTTTCCATCAATGAACAGTTTATAACTTCAACAAAACAGACTTCATGTTAAAACTATAATGAATTTCCTGGTTTCATACTTTGTGACTATATAGGACACTGTTATAGAAGTAAGTTATTTACAATCATGGGTGGCACAGTGGTGTAAGTGGTTAGCACTGTCACTTCACAGCAAAAAGGTTCTGGGTTTGAGCCCAGTGGCTGACAGGGGCCCTTCTGTGTGGAGTTTGCATGTTCTGCGTGGGTTCCTCTGGTTTTCCCCACAGTTCAAAAATATGCAGTTAGGTTAACATGGGACGGCCTTGGGCTGATGTGCCCAAGAGTAGTGGCAAACACGTATGCAGTGGCTTTGCTCTCCTATGATGAACAAAAATTTGTTGTACATTTGTGCAGTGACAATAAAAGCATTCTTTCTCTCTATCTATTTCCTGGTTTCACAGTTATACTTTGTGACTATATAGGACACTGTTATAGAAACAAGTTATTTATAATCACATTGTCTCTTATCACCCAAATTAGGGTGGGTCCCCTTTTGAGTCTGGTTCCCCTCCAGGTTTCATCCTCATGTCATCTGAGGGAGTTGTTGCTTGCCACCATCGCCACAGGCTTGCTCATTGGTTAGAGGTAAAATGAGCTCATGATTAAAATATTTAAACTTTGTTTGTAAATCTGCTTTGCGAACAATGTCTATTGTTAAAAGTGCTGGAAAATAACCTCGACTTGATTTGACATGACTTAAAAGCAGTCACCTGACCAGTTAAATGTACTCCACCCTCCCTCAGAATTACTTTAGTTCAGAATTGCTCATAATACTCAGACTCTCTCACCCATCTGATGAAATGAGCTGGTCTAAGTATATTTACGTGTTTCTTTTGTCCCTGAGCTTAATGTCTTTTCTGGTTTTTATGCACAGACAAACAAAGGATGGACATCAAAGATATGTCAGTCCCAAGACTCAGTCTTCTAACCCAGAAATTGGACCACAGCTGAACTCTGAGGAGCATGGTAGATGTGAGGGGAAGATCCATACAAGCCCAATGCCTCTGAAGCTGAAGATCAGACAGGATGCAAGAAAGAAGCTTGTTCATGACATGTGCAGCAATAACGATATGGTCAATACCTTGGACATCGGTCGCAAATGGCAGACGTTTGACCAAATTCCCCAGTCGGAGTTGAACAACCTGCTTGTTGACGACCGGCATGGAATAATCTATTGCTATGTTCCAAAAGTTGGCTGCACTGCATGGAAACGGATCATGATCGTTCTGAGCGAGAGCCTGAAGGTGGATGGTGTACCTTACAGGGACCCTGCAGACATCCCCTATGAACAAGTTCATGGATCCTCTGTACAGCACCTTAATGCATACCCAAAGGCAGTGATGAAACAAAAACTTGAGACATACAAAAAGTTCATGTTTGTCAGAGATCCATTTGTGAGGCTGATTTCAGCCTACAGAGATAAGATGCAAACAACAAATAATACATATTATAAAGGAATTCGTCTGGGCATAGTAAAGAAATTTGGAAATTTCTCTATTCCACCAGCATCATTTGAGAAAGCACATGCTGATGGCATTGTTCCTTCTTTCTTCCACTTCATCCAATATATACTGAGCCTCGCAGAAAGCAGTTACACAAAGTTTGACGAACATTGGCAACAAGTAATTCACTTGTGTCATCCCTGCCTGATTGATTATGACTTTATCGGGAAGATGGAAACTATTGATGAAGATGCTGCTCAACTGCTACGAATACTCCATGTTGATAACATTGTTGGCCTTCGACCACTGAACAGCACAAAAACAGAGCAAAGTTGGACAAAGACCTGGTTCGCCAACATCCCCATGGAGTGGAGGAGGACACTCTACAAAGTTTATGAGGCAGACTTCAGACTCTTTGGATATAAATATGATGATCTAGATGATTTTGTTCCTGAAAATGTCATCTGAATTGTTTGTTGTGTTCTGTGATTATCTTTGTTCAATTGGAGTGGAATCTCTTATTAGGACTTGACATTGGTAGTTTAGTCCCCTTTATTGATTTGAATGGCATGGGTGTTTTGGTGACAGAAAATATTATTCCTTGTTCTTACGTGACAATTGACCTGTTTGAGTTCAGTGCCACTTTTGCATGTTGTAACAATCAAAGATCTCCTAGTTCCAGGATACAAATGAAAATTTTGATATTTTTAATTTGTAAATGGCACTGGCTGCTGCATTACAGGACTTATATAACCTTCTTCATCATAAGCAAACAGAAAATTATTATTGTTGGGTTTGGTTCAGTGAAGTCCAGAAATGCTGGCACAGACAATTTCCTGTTATCCTTAACTTTTGTACCTGATACTGTTTTGTCAAGCTGGGTTGTATGATTAATTTTTCTGTGGATTGTATGTATGCCTGACCAGAATATTCATTAGGAGAACAACTTTAATATTCACTGACCTCTTTCTTCCTCATATTCCTTTCTAAAAAAGATCTTGCTATTTGCAGATGTGTTTTTGTTCCAAACTTATAAAATGCATCACTTTTCTAATGGTGTACTCAGTTGTTCACAGATAAAAAACTCACTAAGTAAATACTACTCCTTATTGATAGACACAGTATATTAAAATATCACAATATATTGAAAATCACAGTGGTAGCAGTGTCTTCACAAATTACTCATGATTGTCTCACAACACACACACACTCACACGCACAAATATATGCTTCCAAGACACACCTGATATTCATTCAAACTGACTGTTTTATACTTTATAATAGTGCCTGTTGGATTGTTTTTTGGCTGCACAAGTAAATGACTTTCATCTCTCAAGGCACCTAAGGTGGTGGTGTGCTAGCATGGTGGGGTGGAGGACATGAGTTCACGCTCATCACTCAAGGTGGCTCCAGACTACGATATCCAGCTGAAGGCTGAAGATTACTGGTGACTGGCTCTGATTGATCTGAAACAAAATTAAAAGGAGGAAATAAAGAAATTCCACAGCCATGTTATTTTTGGTGGCGAGTTTGAGATCTGACCATTTTTGCAACATAAGCTATTATTATTATTATTATTATTATTATTATTATTATTATTATTATTACATGCTGTCATGGATATATCATGGATGTATAAATAAATATTCAAACATCAGCTGGATTTTGAAGGTCAGTGGCAAAGCTGTTGTCTGCAGCAATGATTTCTTTACATGATGCACAAGGCAGAGAAGTTTCTCTTTTTGGCTGTGTTATGCCTCTCCATGCCATAAAGTCTCGGGGTGTGGCCTCTAAACTGAGAAAATATTTCGTGGTGTTAGATTTAAATGACAATGAATCTCAGCTGCCACATTTTTCAACACCTGATCGTTCTTATGTTGTGATTGGTGAGATTTGAACATTTCATGGATCATACATGATCCCTGTCATACAATGATTTCTACACTCAAATCTGTGCCATTTTTGATGCTAGATTGATAAATGAGGGCCAATGTCCCTACTCAGAAACATTCCACTAAAAGCGAGTCTGACAGGATATCTGAGAGGATTTTTAATCTCTATCAATAGGCTCAGACTGTACATCTTAACTGTTTGCTTTATGTCATTATCTGTCTGGCCAACACAATTTGACAGGATTCTGAGTTGATTTCTAAGTATAAAAAATGGTATACATGTATAAAAAATTAGTCATTGAATGACTATTTAAGACACAGAATTAGATGAGAATAGCAGTGTGATGAAATCACTGGGATTAGGTGGCATCATATCATTGTTATATTTTTGCTTCTTGACAAATTTGCAAGAAATCTCACCAGAAAGATGAACTGATGTAATGGAAATCTCCAACCTGCACATCACATTTCACTGTCATTCATAACACTCTTCAGTCTTCTTTTATGATGATGCCCTTTATTGTCACTTGTCACATGTACCAGCGAAATTAGCCATCAACCTGTCCGTACATATACAACATACAATTGACATAGGGTAGACAGGACAGGAAGACAGGGATAAAGATAAAAAGGAAACACAACATGAGGAGAGATAAGGAAAAAAGAACACACACCCCCACTATGCTCCTGTCAGGAGTACAGTGTGGGAACATTTAAAAAAACCTTTGCACATAAGCACACAACAACACAAGTAGACTTTAAACACGGGACTTGAAGGAGGGAATCAGGGGTAAGGGGTGGGGGGCGGGAGGTAATCCAGCACAAGCAAGCAGCCATCCGCTCCTGCAGCCATGAAGGCACTGGTCACACACCCGCTTGTCACACTGGGGGTAAAAATGGCAACCGCGGAGAGTTAGAGAAGGAATGCGAGGAATGCGAGAGTGTCTCCCAGCAGTGACCTTCAGGGGGAAATGTTGTCCCAGCAATGGCCTGAACCAAGGCCGGTGCTGTCTCAGGGCGCTGAATGTCGATAAGATATGAATTGTTTGGTCTTTCCAGACGTAGTCTTTGCATGTCCACACCGCTCGTCCACATCTGTCCATTCCATCCATTCTATTCAAATTGATCTCCAAAAAACGTATTCCTTGCAAAGCTGAAAGCTGCTCTGAGATAACAACCATTTTGTGGTTAAAGTTCTGAATGTCCACAGTCTGAGTGCCAACAGCTTTGCCCACCACTCCAATCATATTGGGCAGCTTTGTGGGGCTTTGAAAAGCTGTCACCATTGTCTGATTTCCTCGATATACCAGGGCAATGCCTAATCCAATCAGCAAAAGTCCTGTAATCATGGTTCCGAATAGGTAGATATCTTCAATGTCCCCCACAGAAAGAATTGCCAGGCACACGACCCGCCACCTCTCCCACGCATCCATCGTGTAACCAGCCGCAAACGTTCCGGCAGGACAGACGGGTTCCCCCGAACCCAAACTTCTCATTGAGAAAACTGTGTTAATTTCGTTAGGAGACCAGTTTATCAGTTCCATGCTTTTTTTAGTTTAGAAAGTAATGCAGGAAGAGTCTCTTCAAAAAGTACAGCAGATGAGACAAGACACAGAAGCACAAGCAGGGAAAAAAGGAGGGAGAGGGAGAGCAGAAAATGTGACCACCTTCCATGGAAGCACGGAGAGAAAAAAAATGGCATTTTACTTTCCAGATGAGGTTAAATTTCTTTGATGTTTTATGTAAACTCGAAGTAGTGTTTCCAAAACACGAGTTGGATGTGTGTGTGTGTGTGTGTTTATATATTCTGGCCTTCATGTGGATGTTACTTTGACATGCACCACCTGCTGACAGATTGTTGCAAAGTACGCCCCTTCATGACAACAGTTTTCCCTAATGGCATTTGTCTCTTTAAAGGCCCACTAAGGTGAGAATGTCAATTTTATTTTTCACGATACATCTGATATAGTGTAGTAATGAGTTGCAACTCTGACTTACGGACAAACCCGAACTTTTTACCTTTAAAACAAGGCTGAAACTATGCGTTATATCACACTTGTACGGAAAAAGGCGGAAATATTGCCGGAAACACCCGAGCTGGGGTGGCACAGTGGTGGAGTGGTTAGATTAGATTAGATTAGATTAGATTAGATTAGATTAGATTAGATTAGATTAGATTCACTTTATTCATCCCACATCGGGGAAATTCACGTGTTACAGTAGCAAGAAAATGTCAAACAGATAACAAATAAAACTGAAATAAAAATTAGACAAACGAAGGATTAAATACAGAGGGCTATTTGCATTATCTATCGTGAAAAAGTATAGAAAATTTGCCTTATTGAGAGGCTCGGAAAAATTGCACATTACAGGTAGACTCTGTATATATACACGCATATATACATAAATAATATTTATATATATATATATATATATATATATATATATATATATATATATATATATATATATATATATATATATAAATATAAGTATGCATAAAAATATTTTAGGGCCTATATTATTGCACATAATAATTGCATCGATGAGAGATCGCAGAGGTAGTAGTGGTGAAGTAGTGCAAATTAAACGACAAATAGGTTATTGGTGCTACGTTACAAGTTGTGGATGTTATACAGTCTGACAGCAGTAGGTATGAATGACCTGCGGTATCTCTCCTTCTTACACCGTGGGTGTAGCAGTCTACTACTAAAAGAGCTGCTTAAAGCCCCCACAGCCTCATGTAGGGGGTGAGAGGGGTTATCCATGATTGAGGTCAGCTTGGCTAACATCCTCCTCTCACCCACCACCTCAATGGAGTCCAGAGGACAGTCCAAGACTGAGCCAGCCCTTCTGACCAGTTTATTAAGTTTCTTCCTGTCCCTCTCTGAACTTCCACAGCCCCAGCAGACCACAGCGTAGAAAATCGCTGATGCTACCACAGAGTCATAAAAAGTCCTAAGCAGTGTCCTGCACACACCAAAAGACCTCAGTCTTCTCAAGAGGTGGAGACGACTTTGGCCCTTCTTGTACAGGACATCTGTGTTGTTAGTCCAGTCCAGTTTGTTGTTGAGGTGAACACCCAGGTATTTGTACTCCTCCACGATGTCGATGTCCAAACCCTGGATGTTCACTGGTGCAATTTGGGAAACCGTCCTTCTGAAATCGATCACCACCTCCTTTGTCTTGCTGGCATTGATGCACAGGTGGTTCAGTTCACACCAGGCGACAAAGTTTGTGATGACCTCTCTGTACTCCAGATCGTCCCCCTCTGACACACGTCCAACGATGGCTGTATCATCAGAGAACTTCTGGAGGTGGCAGCTGTCCGTGTTGTAGCTGAAGTCAGATGTGTAAAGTGTAAAGAGGAAAGGAGAGAGCACTGTACCCTGTGAAGCCCCCGTACTGCAGACTACCACATCAGACACACAGTCGCGGAGCCTCACATACTGCAGTCTGTTAATGAGGTAGTCGATGATCCATGCAGCCAGGTGGCAGTCGACACCAGCTCCCTCCAGCTTCCCCCTAAGCAGTGATGGCTGGATTGTGTTGAAAGCACTGGAGAAGTCAAAGAACATGATTCTCACAGTGCTCCCAGTGCCCTCCAGGTGCAACAGTGACCGGTGTAGCAGGTAAATGACAGCATCATCCACACCAATGCCCAGTCAATATGCGAACTGCAGGGGGTCCATCTTGCTGTTCACCAGGTGTCGGAGGTGGGAGAGAACAATCCTATCCATGATGTTCATGAGGTGAGACGTTAAAGCTACTGGCCGAAAGTGGTTGGGCTCCCTGGGGTGAGCAGTCTTGGGAACTGGAACCACACATGATGTTTTCCACAGAAGTGGAACTTTCTCCAGACTGAGGCTGAGGTTGAAAATGCACAGAAGAATCCCACAGAGCTGATCTGCACAGTCCTTAAGCAGTCTGGAGTTGATACCATCAGGGCCAGCAGCTTTCCTCATCTTGATCCTCCTCAGCTTCTTCAACACCTGATCAGCTGTTATGGAGAGGTGAAGGGTGTAGCCAAGGTGTGACTCCTGTAGAGTGAGGTCGGGGGTGAGGTGTGTGGATTGGTCTGGCAGGGAGCGGAGGGGGGTGATGTGGTGTGAGGAGGGAGCTGTTGGTGTCAGAGGTATTATGAGGGGAGAGGGGGGTGGTAGAGTGATAACACAGATAGGTCAGGACTATGGTGAATGGGGGAGGGTGGGGTGGCACAGTCAAATATGTTGAAAAAGAGATTCAACTCATTTGCCCAGTCCTGGCCCCCACATACAGGGCCCCTCCCACTGTTCTTTGTGTGGCCAGAGATGGTTTTCAGGCCTCTCCATACCTCTCCGGTATTGCTCCCCTTGAGGTGCTCCTCCAGCTTCTTCCTGTAGCTGTCCTTGCCTCTCCTTATCCCCCTCTTCAGCTCCCTCTGCACTCTCCTCATCTCCTCCTTGTTGCCAGATTTAAAAACCCTCTTCTTCTTGTTTAATAGGGCTTTTAGTTCAGAGGTCACCCAGGGTTTATTATTGGGAAAACACCGTACCTTCCTGACTGGCGCAGTGTTTTCAACACAGAAATTAATGTAATCCGTGACGCAGGTTGTCAGGCTATCAATATCACCCCCATGAGGTTCACACAACACATACCAGTCCGTGGTGTCAAAGCAGTCCCTCAGTGCCATACTGGTCTCCTCAGACCAGCTCCTTACATACCTCTTGGTGGGTGGTTGTTTATTCACCATAGGTATGTATGTAGGGGACAAGTGAACCAGATTGTGGTCAGAACAGCCCAGCGGGGGGGAGGGGTGATGAGCTATATGCGTCCTTGGTGTTCACATACATTAAATCCAAAGTTCTCTTGTCTCTGGTGTGGCATTTCACATACTGAGTGAAGGTTGGGAGAATGGAGGACAGGGAAGTCACCAGAGATTAGTAGCAGGGACTGGGGGTGCGATGTCTGAAGCTTTGACACTGTAGTGTGTAAGAGCTCACAGGCTGCAGCAGCATCGGCCACTGGGGGGATGTACACAGTCATCACGATAACGTGCAAGAATTCCCTCGGGAGGTAACCCAGCAAACAAGCCCGTACGGGGCCCGTGTGGGCTTTCCTCGGGCAGTGTGGGCTAGGGCCAGCCCTAACCTAGCCCACACAGGGCCAGCGAGGGCTTGCCCACGTCAGAACCCCAGCCACGGGCTAGCTGTGGGCTGCCCGCAATTACCCGATTGCCCCAGGAATACCACTACTGGCCCAATGCGGGCTAGCCCATTTGGGCCCATATGTCATTTCTTAATTGGGCCGATGCGGGCTTTCTGTGGGCAGCCCGCAGGCGAATCGTTTGTGACGCCATTGTTTACATTTTGACACATTCCATCACAGACAAGAAGCAGAATACAGACTGACTTATGATTTTACATAGCATAGCAGCTACATCGATTGTTTTGCAAGTTTAACTATGTCGACTGTTCACTGTTGCTGTGTGGTTTGGTATACACCCCTCCTGACATCAACAACCTTCAGACAACGATTAGAGCGGTATTCACAAACAGCCTGATTATGGCCGCTATGCAACACAAAGGCGCCCAGACAATTCAGTAAGCCTCATTAAATCAATTTCCAAGTAAAACCAGTGATGGCTTTCTGAAATAAAATACTTACATTTGCTTCAACTGATAATGCCACAGCAAGAATTTCAGCACTATAGGACATTGCACACTAGGCTACGCGGTTTCTTCAAGTAGTCCTAGCTGAAGAAATGTAGTCCTAATCCCTATAACCATTGATGCCGATGTATAACATATTCTCACCCTTTAACGGTGTCTTCGCTCCTTTCTTGCAACCAGAACCCGTGAATGCCTCCCATTTATTTCTTTCCATAGAACAGACTGATATCTATAGAAAAAATGTCACCAAACTAAGTCATACTAATTGCAATTTGTTTCACCTTACTGGTAGTGTAATAGGCATCATTTGTGGACGTGAATGGGCTGCAGGTTAACCCTTTTGGTGGCTATCAATATATCACCTTGGTAAATTATTGCCGTGTTTAGTAGTGTGCAAGTAGGCTTTTATCTCTGAGCTACGTCATCAAATGGTTCAAACATTTTCAAACTCATAATAATGAACCAAAATGACATGTGTTTAGACAGTACCAATAAAATCCATTTTAGATGAAGATTTGAATGGAGTGAAATTAAATCACATGACTTCACCACACTAATGGTCATCTTCCAGAATATAAAAAGCATTGTCATTAAACTTACATTTTCAGGTGAGTGAACAAGCCTTTTCAGACTGCCTTAAAGTGTCTGAAATTTCCATACCTGTAAACCTTGCTTTGATGCTACCCACTATTTCAGTTTTTCTACTTAAAATAATTTCAAATAACCTCTTGAAGGTACAACACAATACAAAAATAGTTGTGCATGGGTTTTTATTATTAAATGTGAAATTGTGTGTTGAAGGGGAAGATGAGTATGTCTTTCTGCTGGCCTGAGGGATCCTTAAAAAAAAAACTGACTTTTGAGAAAACATTTGATTACTAACAATAAGAGGGTTGATGGTATGACCTCAGATGGTGACTATGAAAACAGTGACTCAGAGGATGTTTGTGAAACTGATGAAGATAGTGAAGATGAATGTTCAAAATTGACAAATGTTCTTTGTGACTGGGATCTGAGGAACGATGCGCCACAGAACACCTCTGATCTTCTTAGTGTGCTACAGGAGTTCCATCCAAGCCTGCCAAAGCAAGCTCGAACCCTGCTAAAAACAGCTAAAATAGCAGCCTATGGAGCGGAATATTTACACATTTGCATTCCTAAACACCTCCAGACAATACCAACAGATGCCCTCCACAATGTTAGCGAGTTGATTGGTTTACAAGTTAATGTGGATGCTTTGCCCTTGTATAAGAGCTCAGCTTTGCAGTTGTAGCCAATCTTCGGCAAAGTGCCATTTGATACACAACCATATGACTTTCCCTAAGACAGCTGTGCCCCGCACAGATGACCAGTTTTTGAGAAAAGTGGATGAGGACCACCACAAGGGTGACTCCCCCCTTACTCGAATTAATCTAGGCATGATAACAATGTTCATCCTGGATTACATGCATCTCGTTTGTCTAGGCGTCACTCGAAAACTGATGCGTTTTTGGATGAAAGGAGATCTGTTTTGTAAGCTGGTTTCTCAGGCAGTGATGGCTATGTCTGCAAGACTGGTGCAGCTAAGATAACACATCCTAATTGAATTTCAAAGCCAAGACGTTTGTCAGAAATTGAGTTCCTTCTGTGCCCAATTGTTTTGTAAGGCATCGTTCCATCTTCCCAATGCACCAATTTCCTCAATCTCTTTATTACCAATCTCAATCCCATTTTTTGAATGAATTTGAACAATTATATGGAGCAAATGAATTGGTGTATAATGTGCATAATTTATGCCATCTAGCTTATGATGTCAGGAGATATGGAACATTGAATGGAGTATCAGCCTTTCCATTTGAAAACTACACGAAATTAAAAAAGTTTGCAGGAAACCCCAATTGGTTTTACAACAACCGGCACATCACATTGGAAAGAGCCTTCATGAAACCCAGAAAACTCAAAGACAATATTGAAAATCAAACATACATGTGGACCAACAATTGCCACCTTGCCTCACTCGCGATGAGGGAACACAAAAAAAACGTACATAACTTTTTAGGAGGTTTTTGAAACTAGTCACTGTTCTTCAGCCCCATGGACTCAAAGGACATTGGATTTTATAAAGCCAGTCATCTAGAAAATACAGATCAAATGTATCACTTGTCAGATGTCGCCAAAAATATGTTTTGATACCAATGACATCAGATATGGAGCAATTACTGTCTTAGGTGAGTAAAAAACAAAGCGTGGCAAATCCAGCGAAGACCAGCACCTGTGAAACGAAGCACAAAGAGGGGATTGCTTTTCCATCATTTCCTTTCTTGGACAACGTTGGATAAAAAGGCACACAAGGGAGGGTAAGTGTAAGTTTCAACCATTCTTTTTCGTTGTCATTACATCATTAAAGATAATCATTTCTAACTTTCTTAATCCTATTTTAAGAGGAAACAATGCAGTTTTAAGCCTGTGTACTTTGATTAAACACACATGCTCCTCACACCACACACACACAATAAGAGCTCTTCCTGCAGGTAACAGGATTTACAGAAGAGCTGATTCAGCCTCCTACAGAAACAAGCAAGTGAACAAAGACTGCACAAGTGTGGCCTTGAAACAGGAAGTAGATTAGTCAGCCTCCAGGTTAAATCACATGGCTGTGCGTGTTACCTACCATGGCACTGCTGCTGCCGTTTGCCCAGCAGGAGCCACAATACTGGGGGATGTGCTGACGTAGTTGGTGCCGTTTATGTTCTACTAGTCCCACGCCTTAGGTACGTCCTGAGAGAGAGAGGAGGAGAGTGCAAATTGAATGAACACACGTGAAATCAGATATGAAGTAAGAGTCATTATAACTACATAAACCAGAAAGGTAGAGCAAGCCAGGTGGTGATGGGCGATTCACTGAATTTCTCTTAAAAGAGGATTACGTTGGCGACAGTCGGACACGAACCTGTTTTTAAAGTGAGAATTAACTTTTCACCAGCCATTAACTCCTTTGATGCCAATGACTCAAAAATGCGTCATTACGAATGGTAACGCCCCGTGCCAATGACGCGTTATCGAGTCAATTGCGTTTTTTTATAGGGGAGGTGGGGTAATCATCTGATCTAGCTTGTGTCAAAAAAATCCAAGTTGTAATCACAAGGGAACCCATTCTGTGGGCCGCAGTAGCAGTATGAGTGTGAATATGTGATCATCTAACCTTGTCTGAAAGATGTCTGATTGACGTAAACAGCCTAGAGACTGGACCTGGCTTGCTGCTGGGTTGCTCACAGATAGTTAACACACTGCTAGCCCGATACAAAAAACAAGTCAGCGTGTATGTTGACAATCAGCTCACACTGGATCAGCAGAACATAGTGTAAATTTCGTTCCGCGACGTTAGTTTTTTTTACTATCCCTCCTGCCCCCCATGGAATACATAGCTTCTCCCTCCGCCACTTGATCAGAAAGTTTATATTACGCAGCAACAATCAAGGCGGCATTTGTTTTAGTGCGAGTGGCATGTGATCAGAGAAAAGGCGAAGAAGACGCACTGTCTATATAAGGAAAACACAAACAGCATATGTGTCAGACAGCATGACAAGATAACGCGCTAATAAGGGTGAGCCATCGAGCTACCTAAAACAATTAGGCCTATAATCAAAGACAGTTTCTGCTTGAAATGTTGCTTGTTACAAAAGGCCGATTTTCTCAGCATTTTGGTCAGAAATCAGCGTTTAGTTAAACCCACCCATGTTCTCCAGGCAATTACTAAAGAATGGAAAGAGGTACAAACAAACGTTTTTTTTTTTTCTGGTGATAAGGAAAGTCTGAAGTTTAGTTTGGTATGTTTGTTGTTGACATGAACATAGAACTGAATTTTCTGTGGGTCTTGGAAAAACACTGAAATGCTCAAAAAACCCTGGCACTGGGACGTGACCAAATTTGAAAATGGCTGGCACTGAATGAGTTAAGGGGAAAAAGAAATTACAAACTGTTCGGATTAATGTTTGCATTCAGCATTATTTTCAATTCTTGAAAAAAAGAAGTAAAGTCCTACCTGCAGTGCCCAAAATTACAATGGTGTGGGTGGTCCACGATGGTCCAAGGACTTCATGCATCAGTAATGCCATTTTGATTGGGATCTGCATAAGATGGCCAGAAGGCCATGGAATGGTCATCAGTAGTCCAGGCAACATTCTAAATGCAGAAGGATAAAATACATATTATATAAAATTAATTTTGTACTCCATGAACTTTAAAACTCAAGACAATTATTTAATTATTTAAATACATCTATGCAGCCTAACACACCCAGGACCCCCAGGGGTTGAGAGGAGAAGAGACCTTATGAACGTTGAATGCTTCCACATAATGTAACCATTCCATTCCATAAATTGATAACCTATTTATGGGTAATGACTGTTTACATTAACTGTGATTTTCACATCAAAATTTAGCAATAATTCTGCTTTGGGTGCCTTATAGATCTTTCCCATACATAACTGGAGCAACCGATGGAACATGTTCATGATAGAAAACAGACAACTAATTATAAGTGATATAAATTCACTGAATTGTAAATTTCTCTCTCCCTCACTCCCTCATCCCCCCCCCTCTTTCTCTCCCTCCCTTCCCGTGGTTCGTTAAAATGCACTTGTAGATGAGCTCTGTATCCTTACTGCATTGTATGCCATTGCTTATGTCCTTGATTGTAAGTCGCTTTGGGTTTAAAAAGCATCTGCCAAATGCCATGTAATGTAATGTTAATGTAATGCTATGTACACATATTTTGCATCTCTGACTTTGATCTTAAACGCCAACATTAACATATAGAATGGACAACATGAATATAACCTAGATCATATGAATAGCTCTGTCAGGTAAGTAACATAAGGCCACATACACAGCACACCACATGTGTCTCTCTCTCCCCCTTGTTTGCTCCTCCTTCCTGCCCCTGTGCCTCCCATCTCTCCCCTCTCTTTCTCTCCCTCTCTTTCCGTGGTGCGTTTAAATGCACTTGTAGATCAACTATTTTCACATAATTTAATATACCATTGAATGCCCTATGTAAGCTCTACAATGGTACCAAACGTACGTTGTACATGCTCTGTCCACCAGACATTTTAACACGGTAAAGGACGTCTGAAAGCACTTTCACTGCCCCGTCATGACGTAAAATAACAGAAAAAGGGCTCGTGCTCACCTGTACAGTTTAAGACTCGTAACCAGGTGATAGTTTAACTGTTGGGTATCCAGAGTCGAGACGGAGACGGTCGATTTGTTAGTGCGTTAGTTAGCGGTTTTGATACATTTCATAATTTCACTGTATATATTTAGAATTAGTTTTAATCACTAGTAATCATTTAGTTCTTAGATTTAGTAAATAGGTTAGTTTTTTTGTATTTCATAGTGTAGTTTTGTCACAGTGTTTAGTTTTAGATAGTTGTACAGTTGTAAATAATAGTAGTTCTAGTGATTCAGTTGTTGTAATAATAGTAGTAATCGTAGTTTTAGTGTAATATAAGGCGAATAGTTAGGTGTAGCTTTCCATCGATTCGTCTCTGAGGTGAGTAAAAAATTAAACTATTTTTTTATCTCATTATAAAGAATGAGTTGACGTTGTTGTCAAAGTGAAGGTTTTGAAAACCTACGTTTAGACGGAGGATAAAACTATTGTGTTCAGCTTGGATTTCAATAATTGCCAACTATATTTATTCACAGCGATCCGATATTGTCTCTATAAACATTTAAGATGTCCACAGCGATAGCCACCATTGTATCAACGCATTCGTTGGCGGTTAGCCAACTCTGTTACTGTATGCTAGCCTGACTAGCTAATGTCCAGCAAAGAGGGCACGCGCGCACCCCACCTTTCACCCGTAGTTACATTCGATCCAAGCCGTAGTAACCTACTGAGAATATTGACGGCTGTGAGTTCAACAAATCTGCTTGTTAAGTAGTCACCCTGCCTGGCTCCCTTAAAATGAAAAACCATTTGAATTTAAAACCCTAAATAAGTGGTAGCCCTACACAACAGAACACAGATGAAGCCAACGGTTATCAAAGGGGTAAATGGCTATCGGAGCCACCCCGGGGACATGTCGGTCCATGCTACGTCGTTATCGACGTCTTAAATATTCTACTTAAGCTTAAGAAAATGAACTTACCGATCTGAAACCTGTCATTGTCCATCATCCATCAACCTGTATAACACATTACAATTGATAAGGCATTAGCGACAGCCCGAGGCTAGGCCTGTAGCTGGCTACTGGCTTGTTGCCATGTGATAACTCTGCTGGCTAGTTACTCAGCCACGTGGTGTTGATTCGACATTAAACCACCGACCATCGTAGAAATTACACAATACAACAATATTACATTAGTGGATTGTTTCCAAATTCCGTCTACGTGTTATTGCTTACACAACTAAATAATAAGCATACTTTACCGTTTGGCTGAATAGGATGCCGTTATGCTTAGTTCGCCTCTGGTTGATGGTCCGCCTGAATTTTGACGAAAAATCCCCAATTAAAATTTACCACAGTAATATATTAACAGTGCTGAGGTTACATGTAGGCTAATTGAAGGATAATCAACAGAACTTACCGTTTCAATGGTTCAGAAGCTGCTTTGTGCGCTGCCTGAGCATAGGCTCGTGTCTGACTGTCGCCAACATAATCCTGCCCAAGAATGAGATGCACGACGCACTAAGCACTGACTGTACACTTCAACCTCGTGCCAGATGATGATGCGTCATACCTGATCTAACCAATCGCACATTTCCCTGATCCCCAGTAGCAAGAAGTGGAACTTGCGCACTCAAGCAAGCAGTGCAAAAAGTGCCACCAACAGTGAAAAAACATTTTCGGTCACCAGCATTCTCCATACAAAACAGATATGCATGTTGACCGAATATTTAACCCCTTACATTCCAGGGATTATTCAACAATGGTTTTAAATTGCTAAGGCCGAACCACAAAGGAGATATTCATGAAAAAACCTCAGCTGTCCCACTTTACCAGTGGTCCCACTTTACCAATGTTCACCCCAGTGTATAACCTATATATAAGTATATTGTATACTAGTAGGCCAAGCTAGCACACAGACAGAAATAGGCTGTTTTAAACACGATGTGAATCTCAATTGAAATTATGAAAAGTGCATTAAACATAAATGTTGTCATATTACAGTGTATGTCTGAAGGAATGGGATTGGAATGGTGCTGCCTATGATGATAGTCCTATAGCCCAAATTTGATCTGCTTACAGGAACATGGCATCCAGGAGTTATTGGACTAAACGCAGACGCACATTAAGAATCCTTCAGTCTTTTGAGTCACATTCTGACAATGGAGGAGATATTTTGGATGCTGTTGACCGTGACATCAGTCAGGCCCCGAATGACAGTGCTGAGGAGGAAGACGATGTTTTCATGGACTGCACAAGTTCATTTGATGACTGTAACGATAAGAGAGTTGATGGCATGACCTCAGATGGTGACTATGAAGACAGTGACTCAGAGGATGTTTGTGAAACTGATGAAGATAGTGAAGATGAATGTTCAAAATTGACAAATGTTCTTTGTGACTGGGCTCTGAGGAACAATGTGCCACAGAACACCTTTTCTGATCTTCTTAGTGTGCTACAGGAGTTCCATCCAAGCCTGCCAAAGCAAGCTCGAACCCTGCTAAAAACAGCTAAAATAGCAGCCAATGTAAAGAACATAAAAGGAGGGGAGTATTTACACATTGGCATTCTCAAATACCTCCAGACAATCGCAACAGATGCTCTCCACAATGTTAGTGAGATGATTAATTTACAAGTTAATGTGGATGGTTTGCCATTATATAAGAGCTCAGCTTTGCAGTTGTGGCCAATCTTGGGCAAAGTGCCATTTGATAAGGATCCCTTTGTCATTGGAATGTTTTGTGGCAAGACAAAGCCTCTAGATTTAGAGGAATATTTGCATGATTTTGTGGAGGAGGTAGCACAGCTTGAGAAGGGGTTTCACATGGCTGGAAAGACCTTCTTTTTAAGAATTGACTGTTTCGTCTGTGACGCTCCCGCGAGGTCATTTCTAAAAAACATCAAAGGGCACAATGGGTATTTTGGATGTGAGCGTTGCACTCAAGAGGGAGTCTATGTCCACAACCATATGACTTTCCCTGAGAAGACAGCTGTGCCTCGCACAGATGACCAGTTTTTGAGAAAAGTGGATGAGGACCACCACAAGGGCGACTCCCCCCTTACTCGAATTAATCTAGGCATGATAACAATGTTCATCCTGGATTACATGCATCTTGTTTGTCTAGGCGTCACTCGAAAACTGATGCGTTTTTGGATGAAAGGAGATTTGTCGTGTAGGCTGGGTTCTCAGGCAGTGATGGCGATCTCTGCAAGACTGGTACAGCTAAGACAACACATCCCAATTGAATTTCAAAGAAAGCCAAGAAGTTTGTCAGAAATTGACAGATGGAAAGCAACTGAATACCGCCAGTTCCTTCTTTATACAGGCCCAATTGTTTTGCAAGGCATCCTTCCATCTTCCCAATACACCAATTTCCTAAATCTCTCCATTGCCATGTACCTCATGCTCTCCCCTGCTCTCTGCAAATACTATTGTGACTTTGCTGACGCTCTAATGTCTCATTTTTTGAATGAATTTGAACAATTATACGGAGCAAATGAATTGGTGTACAATGTGCATAATTTATGCCATCTAGCTGATGATGTGAGGAGATATGGAGCATTGGATGGAGTATCAGCCTTTCCATTTGAAAACTACATGAGGAAATTAAAAAAAGTTTGCAGGAAACCCCAATTTGTCTTACAACAACTACACCGGCACATCACATTGGAAAGAGCCTTTATGAAACCCAGAAAACTCAAAAACTCAAAGACAATACTGAAAATCAAACATACATGTGGACCAACAATTGCCACCTTGCCTCACTGCACCCAATACAGAAAGGCGGTTTTTGAACTTTTCAGTGTTGCCACAACTGTTGGTGACAACTGTGTCATGGCTCAAGGCAATCTGGGACTTGTACAGAACATACTCTGCGATGAGAGAACACAAAAAACGTACATCATTTTTAGGAGGTTTTTGAAACTAGAGTCACTGTTCTTCAGCCCCATGGACTCAAAGGACATTGGCTTTTATAAAGCCAGTAATCTAGAAAATACAGATCAAATGTATCGCTTGTCAGATGTCACCCAAAAGTATGTTTTGATACCAATGACATCAGAGTGGGCAGCCATTCCTCTCCTCCACAGTAATTAGCCACCCCCCCACCCCCACCTGACAGTTTTTTTAATCTTTTTTTTATTATTATTATTTTTTTACTTTCAGGCCAATCATGTATTTTGTTGTGGAGTTCCTTGACAACTCTGTTGGGATTGTAAGCAACAGCTGGACTAATGGTGACAATTCGATGACCTTCTGGCCACCTTATGCAGATCCAAATAAATTTAAAATGGCTCTATTAACACATAGACCAGCGTGGACCACCCACACCATCACAGTTTTGGGCACTGCAGGTAGGACTCTCCTTTTTTCAAGAATTGAAAATAATGCTGAATGCAAACATTAATCTGAACAGTTTGTAATTTCTTTTTCCCCTTAATGGTTGGTGAAAAGTTTATTCTCACTTAAAAAACAGTTTATCCATTTTTCCACAGGGTTACAACAGGAATGTCAGAAGTAGTGATGCCTGATGAATTGATATGGTATATAAATTTGGGTCTGACAAACTTTTGCCTTTACAGATGACTATGAAAAGGCGAGAAAAAAGGCCAAAATGGCAGAAACACATTTAGCTGTCGCCAGTGAGCCTGAGGAGTTGGAGAGATGCCAGCGTTCAAGACAGTAAGTTTGAGTTGTGCCACTGTAGAAGACATTGGGTTAAATTGTGCCAATTATTGAAGTAGATGATAATAATTCTGTCAGGACCATTAAAGTCTGAACACACTTTCTTTATTGAAAAGTTATGAATTAGATTTGGTTAGGCTTTGTTCAGAGGAGCACCGTGAAAAAGCAACCAACCAATTTAAGATTTGGAGAGCAAACATTCCCCTCATTAATTTAAGCAATAAGCCACGAGAGGCCGTGGGTTTACGCTTGATTTACAACGGCTGGGGAGTTGGAGCACGACGCCTATGCCATGTTATTCACAACAAGGAGCTGGGTAGGTAAATTATGAATGAGAAAACAAACAACTAAAGTTATCCTGTTTCTTTGTGCAGACCAACGAAACGTTACATCACCCTGCCTGAGCCTGGACCAAGTAGACCATTGCCACCAGTTCCACCAGCAGCGATGAACCTGACTCTTATGAGCCCACCCCCACCACCTTCACCAGTGAGGCAGCCATCATTGTCCTCATGTAGGTTATGCACATTTACACATTTTCCCCATAAACTCTAGGCCTATAAATCTCCCTCATGCACACACAAAGAAATGTCTTCTTTAATATCTGTGTGAATGACTGTAGTCGCATCAAAAGACAATTCTCTGAGGCACAGTGTAACAGAAACTTTTTTTTCTCATCTTTGCAGCAAGTTCACACTCAGGCCAAGCCCATCACATGGACACCCAGCTGTTGAGCCCACCTCAACCCCTCCCAATTCACCCCTCTTTGAGGCAGCCATCATCATCCTCAAGTAGGCATTATTTACAACTTTTTCCCATACCCCACGCCCCAATACACGCACACACACACACACACACACACACACACACACACACACTCAAAAGATATGTATCATCTTGTTTAGTGTGACTGACTGCAACCACGTCAAAAACAATTTTGTTTGACACACATGTGTAACAGTTTTTTTCTCATCTTTGCAGGAAATCCATCTGAACAAGTGGACGACCAACTTAGTCCACCCCTCCCTATTTACCCACCTGCAAGGCAGCCATCATTATCCTCAGGTAGGTTATGCAGATATACCTTAAGTGTTCAACTGGTATTGAGTCCAAAACTTTTACTGCTATTGCATCCATCAAGCCACTTAAATGTCCCTATAGCTGTCTATATCAGACTTAACTTGGATTGAGAATTGAGCTCTGATGGACAGTGAAGCAGTGACTGAAGTTATTTTGGATGTAGACAGTTCTAAAAATAGAAATGGTTTGATGGATTCAAGATCAGTTAGGAGTTTGGAGAAAACTGGAGGGTCTTTTTTATTGCATATTCATCCGTTTGTACACATTTTATATTTTTCCCCTTACATTCTGTATTATTTATCATAGCTCCTTGAAAATTGGTGTTCATTCGTCTATTCGCATTTGGATACAAAGCAAAAGACATAAATCATGATACCTTTTGAAAAATCTTTAGAAAACATGTTAGCATGATAGCACTATCCTGACTGTAAGCTTCTCTCAAGCACAAAAGCCACTCAGTTCAGTGTCTTTTTCCTTTCAGGCCTTGAGAGATATTTGGTCTCTACGCTGGAGGAGATTAAGGATAGGCTGTCTGCATTGGAGCGGACGGTGACAATGTTGGCCAGATCAGGCAGCAACAAACACGCAAAGCTGCCAGACAACTTGGAGCTACCTCTCCAGAACTTCCAGGACCTCAATGGACTGGAGGAAAAACTGGAGGACAGCCCCTACCAAAAAGAATTGGTATGTATATTGGTTTCTAAGTTGCAGCCCCTTTAAGTTCTTTGAAAAGGTATTATAGTAAAGGTCTGAGGCGAATTCCTCTCTATGATCAAGAAGTTATAAGTGATGATATATGGAGTTACCTTAACTGATGGCGTGTGTTATGATGCTTTTGAAAAATGTGCACAAGTGGGACTTTTGATTCAGTAGTTTGTGTTGTATCAGCTTGTTTTTTTGTCCACATTAAATCTATGAAAATGGCTTATAATGTCCATTATTGTGGGAGCAGATGAGCTAATCTTTACTTTTCTTTCCTTTAGACTGCTTATCTGGGGACAATTGGTGGTGCCACTGTCCAGGCCACAACCAGGAGGGTCCTGGCCACCGTTTTCGGCCATTCATTGGCCATGACCATCAATTGGAATGGGTGCAATGACAAAAGGGCATTCCGGGACCTAAAATTAAAGAGGGTAGTTGTAGGTAAGTTTTTTTTAATCTCCTACGATAAAATTGGCTGATCATCACTCTTTGACTGGCACTTAAGACACTGGATTCTCTTCATCTACAAATTGGATTCCAAAGTGAAATTTTATTTTGTGAATAACAACAAAATAATTTGCCGTCACATTTTTAAAAATCTGTTGCATGTATCAAATAAATGAATACATATTTCCCACGAAACAATATTTTTTCCTCCATCTTATGTGTAGATTGAATGTTTAAAAAGTGTTTTGTTTTATTCACAAAAATTCCAATTGTCCCAACTTTTTAGAATCTGTCCTGTACAATGTGCATTTTAAGTAATTCCTACTGTGCTTGTTCTCTGTTTATCTAGCACCCTGGTCCATATTGCACTCACTCTTCTAGTTTTAAACTAAACAAACTGCTAAAATTACACGCTGGACCTTTGAAATGAACTTCAAATCAAATATATCAAAAGTGCTGATTTTGCAAATAACCAAACATTCCTCTTATCTTGAAAACATTTTGCCCATCTATACAGATGCTGTTAGGAGAGGCTCAATGGACTCCCCACCAGCAGCACAGATTGAGGACGAGGTGAAGGTGTGGTTCCGGAATGCCCGAGATAGGGCGGGTGGCCGTAGGCAGCGGTACATTCGAGTTGCAGCACAGGACGTTTAATGTGTGTGTGTGTGTGTGTGTGTGTGTGTGCGCGTGTGTGTGTGTTGTTAGTGGTGGAAGATATTCTTTACTTTTGAATGACAACCTCACTGGGATGTTAACCTATATACGCACCTGTCAATTTACAGAGGTGTGCAAAAGCGTTTGATGAACTGTATGTATTTGTTCAAATTTATTTATTTATTTATTTATTCATTTATTTATTTATGTGAAATTATTTATTAAAACTTGGACTCTGAAATTTTGACTATTTCACATTTTTTAAACATTATTATGTATTGTCAGAAACACAATAAATAATAAACACTATAGAAATTACTATTCAAACACACACACATTTTGATATTGATATTGTATGGGTCTAGGAAGGACAAAGTATTTATCAAGTCAATTATAGAATTCTTTAAATAATCTATACATTTTTTAAGTTTTTGTGTGCACACATTGTAGAATGAAATATCATAAATATTAATATATATAAAAATATCAATGTGTGTTTTCTGCGGGCCAGGAGAGGGCTATGCTTAGGGCAGAGTGAGGGCAGCCCATTCAGGACCTGTGTGGGCTTATTTAGGGCTAGGTGTGGGCTGCCCGTATGGGGCCCATACTGAGGGGCCAGTACTTTGCCAATGAGCAAAGCCTCACGGGCCCTGTGCGGGCAGCCCGCAGGGGGCCCCTAATATGGCCCATGGTGGGCCCAAAGGGAGCCTGCACGGGCTTGCTTGCTGGGAATATGGCCGAATGCTAACCGCTAGCGGTTCAATATTTTTACTGCAATACTGCTCCTTTACCCTGATGGTGTGCCCCGGGTTACACCATCTGTCATTCATAAACATCGCGATACCCCCTCCTTTCCTCTTACCGCTCTCCTTGGCTTTCCTGCCTGCTCTCACGAGTTGAAATCTGTCCAGAGTGACGTGTGAGTCCGGTGAGAGTTCATTCAGCCAAGTATCTGTGAAGCACATAAGGCTACACTCCCGGTACTCCCTCTGCAGCCTGGTTAGCGCCGTTAGCTCATCCATCTTATTAGGGAGAGATCTTACGTTTCCCATGATGACAGACAGTATACATGGTTTATACCATCTTTTCTTCTCCCGGCACTTCATTCCAGCTCTGCATCCCCTTTTCCTTCTCCTTAATTCCGCGGGGATCAAAGGTCTTTCCATGGGGAGTACCTTGGAGTTGCGCAGTGCTAACAGCTGCTCCCGAGTGTAAACAATGGAGCCATGGCTGAAAGGGTCCGCTGATGCCGATTTAACTAGCCCCCGAAAGAAAAAGAGAAAAATACAAATGCACAGTCTCATGAGTAGTACATCCCGAGGTGCACACTTCCGACTGAGACAAGTACAGAAAGAAACACAAAAAAAGTACAAAAACATACCAAAACACATGAACATGCTCGGAGCTACTATAACTAGCTGCCACTCTTGCCTCGCAGTAAGAAGGTCCGGGTTCGAGCCCCGTGGCCGGCGAGGGCCTTTCTGTGTGGAGTTTGCATGTTCTCCCCATGTCCGTGTGAGTTTCCTCCGGGTGCTCTGGTTTCCCCCACAGTCCAAAGACATGCAGGTTAGGTTAACTGGTGACTCTAAATTGACTGTAGGTGTGAATGTGAGTGTGAATGGTTGTCTGTGTCTATGTGTCAGCCCTGTGATGACCTGGCGAGGGTGTACCCCGCCTTTCGCCCGTAGTTAGCTGGGATAGGCTCCAGCTTGCCTGTGACCCTGTAGAACAGGATAAAGCAGCTAGAGATGATGAGATGAGACACCCAAGCTGCTTTCTGAATGGTTTCCGTAAGATGTGACGTCACTTCCAGTACATGGCCATATTCAACAAAATGGAAAAATAGAATAGAATAGAATAGAATAGAATAGAATAGAATGCCTTTATTGTCACTACACACATGTACAATGAGATTAAAAGCAACTCCAATCACAGTGCAAACAGTATAAAAATATGCAATACAAAAAAAAAGGGTGCTATGTACAGTGTTGTGTTCCACATTATGGAGTGGGGTATTGCACATTATTGCACAGAGAGAGTCCAGGTATTGCACATTATAAGTATTATAAGCATTGCACAGAGAGAGTCCGGGTATTGCACATTATAAGTATTGCACAGAGAGAGTCCGGGTGTTGCACATTATAAGTATTGCACAGGGAGAGTTCGGGTGTTGCACATTATAAGTATTGCACAGGAAGAGTCCGGGTATTGCACATTATAAGTATTGCACAGGGAGAGTCCGGGTGTTGCACATTATAAGTATTGTACAGGGAGAGTCCGGGTATTGCACATTATAAGTATTGCACAGGGGGAGTCCGGGTATTGCACATTATAAGTATTGCACAGGGAGAGTCCGTGGGCTGGGGGGGTTAGACTATAAAGTCATTGTATATTCGAGTTCAGGGTGGTTATGGCTTTTGGAAAGAAGCTGTTTTTGAATCTATTTGTTTTTGTCTTGATGCACCTGTAGCGCCTCCCTGAGGGCAACAGGTCAAACAGATCAAAGCCAGGGTGGGAGCTATCCTTGGTAATGTTCTTAGCTCTGCTGAGGCAGCGGGAGGTGTAAATGTCCATCAGGGAGGGGAGAGGGCAGCCGATGATCTTCTGTGCTGCCTTTACTACTCTTCGGAGCCTCTCCCTGTCTGCAGCAGTGCAGCTGCCATACCATACTGTGATACAGTACATCAGCAGGCTTTCAATGGATGAGCGGTAGAAGGTCAGCAGCAGGTTAATAATAATAATAATAATAATAATAATAATAATAATAATAAGTTCAATTTATATAGCGCCTTTCACAAACCCAAGGATGCTTTACAAAAGAGTTACCATCAAAAAAAAAATTAGGAAGAATAGTGTGAGGTAAAGAGAAAAGTTTTCAAGTTGGCTTTGAAGGAAGAGAGTGTGGAACAGTCACGAAGCGATTGTGGTAACGAATTCCAAAGTTTAGGAGCAGCAACACTAAATGATCTGCCACCCATAGATGCCAATTTAAAACGAGGAACAGTCAGAAGTCCACAGACAGAAGATCTGAGGGAGTGGGAGGGACAGTACAAATGAATTAACTCACAGAGATAGGAAGGAGCGAAACCATGAAGATCTTTATAGGTTAACAGCAAAATTTTGTATTTGATCCGGGAGATAACTGGCAACCAATGCAGTTGCTGTAAAACAGGAGTGATGTGAGCAGTGCGCTTGGTGAGTGTGAGGATTCTTGCTGCTGAGTTTTGAATGTACTGCAGGCGATTGAGCAATGTGGCAGGGAGACCATAAAAGAGAGAATTGCAATAGTCAAGACAAGAAAAAATAAATGCATTGACCAACATATTGGCATCAGTTTCCAAAAGAAAAGGGCGGAGACGAGCAATATTGCGGAGGTGAAAGAAAGCATTCTTAGTAATTAGTTTAAGATGGGGTTCAAACGTAAGGGTGGAGTCAAAGATAACTCCAAGGTTTTTTATAACTTGGGAAGGATGAATAGACACACCATCTATATCAATAGTAAAACTGGAGAAATTCTGAACCTGTCTTTTGGTACCTACTAATAGAACCTCTGTTTTGTCAGCATTAAGTTTAAGGCAGTTCTTATACAGCCATTGCTTAAGGTCAGTGATGCAAGACCTTAGCAGCTGAACAGAGGCAATGGAAGGGGTGATAGTGATGTAGATTTAAATATCATCAGCATAACAATGAAAGTTAAGGCCATGGTTACGAATAATCTGAGCTATAGGAGAAACATATAATATAAAAAGAAGGGGACCAAGGACAGAACCCTGAGGCACACCTTGAGCAACAGTAGCAGTGGATGATTTATGAACACCAATAGAAATAAACTGTTGCCTGTTTGCTAGATATGACTGAAACCAGGATAAAGCTAAGCCAGTAATACCAAAAGAAGATAGTCTGGAAATGAGTCTCTCATGATGTACGGTGTCAAAGGCGGCTGTGAGGTCCAAGAGAACAAGGACATTGAGATGACCAGCATCAGTTGAGAGCAGGAGGTCATTAACAACTCTCAAGAGAGCAGATTCAGTGCTATGCATATTATGAAAGCCTGACTGAAAGGGTTCATAGAGATCATTTTGAGCAAGGAAAGTATGAAGCTGAGAGGCTACAACTCTCTCCATTACTTTAGCTAGAAAAGGGAGATTTGAAATGGGTCTGTAATTGGACAGTGAAAGAGAATCTAGACCAGGTTTCTTTAGTATTGGTGTAACTGAAGCAATTTTGAGGGAGATGGGAACAGTGCCTAAAGCAAAACACTGATTAATCAAATGAGCAATATAAGGGGAGATAGCAGATACACAGGATTTAAGGAGTGCAGTGGGTGCAGGGTCCAACAAACATGAGGAGGAGGAGGACTTAGTTATAATTTCCGATACTTTAAAAGAATCAACAGGAGAGAAAGCAGAGAGACAGCAGTCAGCTTTATGAGAAAGAGCTACTAGCGGGACAGAAGAATAAATTTCAGAATGAAAGTGTTGGTAAATACTGGCAATTTTATCATTGAAAAAACCCAAAAAAGCCTGACACTGAGCAGGAGAACTGGGAGTGGTTGAGGAAGGAGGCTGAAGAAGTTTATTTATTGTATTAAACAAAGTTTTGGGTCTGTGATTGCCACTCTTAATGATGTTAGCATAGTAGGAGGAACGAGCAGCATTAAGAGCATCCTTATACTTTGTGATGTGTTCAGAGAAGAGTGAAAGATGAATAGTAAGGCCAGTTTTCTTATAAAGGTGCTCTAGCCGCCTTCCATTGGCCTTCAAGGCCCTAAGCTCAGAGGTGAACCAAGGAGAGGCGCGACTTGCGGAGACCTGTCTAGTATTAAGGGGAGCGAAAGTGTTAAGTGCGTTAGATATCGTATTATTGTAAATAGCAACTTTATCATCAGGAGAGGAAACCTCAGCAAATTTAACAAAAGAAGAAAGGAGAGAGGCAGAGAAAGAATGCACATCAATAGAAGAAAGATTACGGAAAGAGACAGTAGAACGCAGAGGAAGTTTAGAAGGTGGCACACTGAGACAACACTCAATCAACCTGTGGTCAGTAAAACCTACATCAGAACCTGATACAGATACAATTTTTGTACCAGTAGAGCAAAGCAAGTCAAGTATATGTCCATGATTATTAGGTTGGAGTCTAGGTTGTACTTCCTGAGGACTCTCAGGAAGTGTAACCGCTGCTGAGCCTTCATGATGACTGCCATGATGTTCTCTGTCCAGGAGACATCGGCAGAGATGAAAATGCAGAGAAACTGGAAGGTGTGGACCCTCTCCACACACTCGCCATTGATATAAAGGGGGGCTAGGTCAGTGCTGTGCTTCCTGAAGTCAACGATGATCTCTTTGGTTTTCTTGGTGTTCAGAGCAAGGTTATTCTCCGAACACCAGGCTGCCAACTTCAGGACCTCCTCTCTGTAGGCTGCCTCGTCTCCTTCGAAATGAGTCCGACCACAGTGGTGTCATCAGCAAACTTGACGATGAGGTTGTTGTTGTGGGTTGAACTGCAGTCGTGGGTGTAGAGGCAGTACAGGAGGGGGCTCAGCACACAGCCCTGTGGAGAGCCGGTGCTCAACGTGCGGGTGGAGGAGAAGTGGGGGCCAAGTCTCACAGTCTGGGGCCGGTTGGTGAGAAAGTCCTTTATCCAGGCACATGTGAGACGGGGGAGGCTGAGAGTGTCCAGTTTTCTGATGAGAATGTCTGTGATTATTGTGTTAAAGGCTGAACTGTAATCCACAAAGAGCATCCGGACATAACTCTGGCGCTGCTCCAGGTGGTTCAGCGCAGAGTGGAGAGCTACGGCAATGGTGTCCTCTGTGGATCTGTTCACACAATATGCGAACTGGTGGGGGTTGAAGTCTGGGGGGAGGTAGTCCTTGATGTGCTGAAGAACTAGTCTCTCGAAGCATTTCATGATCACCAGGGTGAGGGCCACAAGACGGTAATCATTCAGGCTGGTGACGGGAAACTTCTTCGGCACTGGGATTATTGTTGCTGATTTTAGGCAGGGTGGGATGACTACCTGAGCCAGGGAGAGGTTGAAGATCCTGGTGAAGGTGAGGGCGAGCTGATGGGCGCACACTCTGAGCACCTTGCCAGGTACTCCGTCTGGGCCGGTAGCTTTCTTGGGGTTCACTGCCAGGAGCATCCGTCTGACATCGTGCTCCTGTACAGTGAATGGAGTGGTGCAGGAACCGGGTGGGGGTGGGGGCAGGGCTGGAGCAGATGAGTGCTGCTGGGATGTTTCAAAGTGAGCAAAGAAGCAATTTAGCTCTTCTGCCAGCGGTGCACTCACGTCTCCTGTTGACGCATCACAGCCTCTAAAGTTTGTGATGCCTTGTATACCCTGCCACATCTCCCGTGTGTTGTTGCTGAACAGGTGGGACTCTATACTTATCCTATGGTCTGCCTTGGCTTTTTTAATTCCTCTTTTCAGGTCAGCTCGAGCAGCTCTGTACAGAGCTCTGTCACCTGACCTGAAGGCAGCGACGCGGGCCCTGAAGAGTGAGTGGACCTGGCTGGTCATCCAGGGTTTCTGGTTTGGGAAAACCCGGACATTTTTGTCCACTGTCACATTCCCGATACAGAACTTGATATAGTCCAGTACTGTTCCTGTGAATATCTCCAGCTCCTGGTGTTCAAATAGGTCCCAGTCTGTCTGATTGAAGCAGTCTTGTAGTTTGGAGAGTGCATTGTCAGGCCAGGTTGTAACATTCCTGGTGGGCCTGGGCCTGGCTCTGTGTCTGAGGGGGATGTAGGCTGGGGAGAGCAGGAGGGAAAGATGGTCTGATTGCCCAAGGTGGGGGAGGGGTATGGCTCTGTACGTGTGCCTGATGTTGGAGTAAACATGATCCAGAGTGTTCTCCCCTCTAGTAGAACACTTGACACGTTGATAGAACTTCGGCAGTACAGTCTTCAAGTTGGCCTTATTAAAGTCTCCCGCAATTCTGTGAACACCATCAGGGTGGGCTCGCTGCTCTTCGTTTATGGTGTTCAGCAGGAGAGAAAGCGCTGCGTTTACACTGGCGTCGGGTGGAATATACACAGCCGTGACAATCACTACAGTTACATTAGCTCTCTCGGTAGAAAAAAAGGCCGGCATCTAACAGATATGTACTCGAGGTCTGGGGAACAGTGTTTGTCTATAATTGTTCTGTTGTTACATCAGTTATCATGCACATAAATACAGAGCCCCCCTCCTCTGCTCTTACCAGAGTCCTCAGTCCTGTCCCAGCAAAGCAGAGTGCGACCTGCTAGCTGCAAGCTAGCATCGGGAATTCCCGGGTGAAGCCAGGTTTCGGTGATAATCAAGATACAACAGTCACGAACATAGCGATTTCCAGCGAGTTGTAATTCCAAGTCATCCGTTTTATGCACCAGAGATCTGGCATTAGAGAGATACAGGCTCGGTAGAGGTGGTTTGTGTGATTGTTTTCTTAGTCTTAGCATAATACTGGACCTGCGGCCCCGCTTCTGCTTGCTCTCCCTCCTCCATCTGCGCCGCCTCCTAGACCCGATAACAATCCACGGAGAGCCCAGCGGTCTCCCTATGTCATCTAGGATGTTATGCGTGTAGTGAAAATCCCTCGAAACAGATATCTGGTATTGGTCACCGATGTCCAAAAGTGTCTGGCGGGTGAACTGGATGTTTGCAGAACCGATGGTGCACAAACAAGCAAGAAAAAAAATACAATAACAACAAAAAAGAGCACTGAAAAGGAAAAGCTGAAAAGCACTGTTACAAAGCTTGCCGCACTGAAAAGCACTGTTGCAAAGCTTGCCGCAGGTTTCACAGATGAATTCCGTTGTTTGACAAGGTTCATGTCTCTTCCATCTTCTGTCAGACTCCTTTGTCACCAGATCATTTTCAAGTTTTTTGGCACCTTGGTGGAGCTTGTGCCACCAAGAAATTTGATCTTGGGCAAGGTTCTCCCAATCAGCTCTGATGTTGAATAATTTCAGGTCGTGCTTGCAAACATCGACAAAGTGAAGTTTTTGCCATCTGCAAGCTGACCATAGAAAATATGGTGGGGAAGACAAGAGTTGGCCATGCGGAACACATGGCCCAACCAACACAGCCTACATTGTTTCAGGATTGGATACAGGCTTGTGGTGCCACATCTTTTGTAGATCTCCAAGTTTGAAACTTTATCCATCCATGTAACCCCACAGATATTTTTGAGGCATCAAAGGTGGAAGCTGTTAAGTTTCCTTTCAATGTGAGCATGAGAAGCACATGTCTCAAAACCATAGAGCAAAGCATTCAGTATGCAAGTTTGGTATATGCGCACTTTGGTATGGATTGTAAGATTCTTCTTGTCCCAAGCATGACTTTTCAATTTCCCGAACAGATAGGCAGCCTGGCCAATGCGTGAGTCAACTTCATGGTTTAGATTTCCAGAAGACGAGACCATGGAACCTAGGTAACTGAAGTCTTTGACCGTGTCGAGAGCATTGATGGTGATGTGAGGAGGGGGTGCATTAGTTGAGAAGGCAACTGTCTTCTTCACACTAATCGTTTGACCAAATTTGTCACAGGTTTGACTAAATGCGTCACACATGCCTTGTAGCTCGGCTTCACCATGAGAGCAAAATGCGGCGTCATCAGCGAACATTAGTTCGCGTATCAGGACTGTGCTGGTTTTCGACTTTGCCCTGAGGCGAGCAAGTTTGAAAAGTTTGCCATCACTCCTGGTGCTGAGGGTGATGCCTTCAAGGTTTGGAAAAGCGATATGTAGCAGAGTGGATAAGAAGATGCCAAACAGAGTTGGCGCCATCACGCATCCCTGTTTAACTCCGCAATTCACTGTGAAGGCTTCTGATAGGTCACCATCAAAATCTACGCAAGCAGACATTCCATCATGAAATGCCTTGATGATAGCTAGGAGTTTAGGTGGACAGCCTAACTTGTGTAATACCAGATACAGGCCTTCACGGCTGACCGATTCGAAGGCTTTGGTTAAGTCTATGAAAACAGCCAGCAAAGGTTTATTTTGCTCAATGCATTTCTCCTGAAGCAGACGGAGAGTGAAGACCATGTCGATGGTACAGTAGATAGATGCCTTTGGAAGTCACACTCAGATTCAAGATAAATTCTGTCTGCAAGAACCTATAATCTCTTCAGAATTACACAGGCAAAGAGTTTACTGACCAGACTGAGCAAAGCAATGGCTCTATAGTTGTCACAGACTTGTCTAGACCCCTTGTTCTTAAAGAGGGTCACCAGCTTTGCATCTTTGAGATCCTGTGGGACGCGGCCTTCACGCCAGCATGATAACAACAGGTCGAGCAGGTGTTCGTTCAAGACAGGGACGTCAAGTTTAAGAAGATCTGGAGGTATACCATCACTCCCAGACACCTTGCCTCTTTTCATGTCCTTTAGGGCGCTCTCAATTTCTTGCAAGGTGGGATCTTCATCAAGGTATGTCAGTTCCGGGAGCTGTTCTATGCAATCCAGCATGGATTCATCAAACGGTACGGGGTTGCTGGAGAGAGAGCTAAAGTGATCAACCCAGCGTTTGAGTTGGTTGGGTTTCTCCAACAAGATGTTACCATCGGAGTCTTTCAAAGGCGCAGTCAGTCGAGGTGATGGTCCTAGAACAAACTTCAGGGCCGCGTGGACACCTGCGATGTCACCATCCAGGCCCTCCATTTGCATTGGGTGGTGCCAATGTCAGTTTCAGTAGCCCTCGGCCTCTCGCCTATTACATAGGTAGAGTTCCAGTGGTGGGCCAGTCCTCTGGTAACCACAAGAGTTTGACACCCTACTCACATCTATCTTGCAGCATGCCTCAGCAGGTGGCAGTAGCTATCATTTTGATAATGGTCCTTGGTATGACCCGACCTTGAGCAGAACTCGCAACCTACCAGTCAAGAGGCAGACACGCTAAACACTAGGCCAGCTTGCGGTACACTTTAAATTACAGCCCACTAATTAAAAGGTGAGTACCTTGTGCCAGCGGGGGCATGGCCGAGCGTCAGTCTGTGAATGGAGGGCGCAGTCAGGGAAGGTGAGTGGTCATGTCACTACACCTGTTATCAATTAACGTGTGTTTGTGTGTCTCCTTCAGTGACTGCACCTGATAAAAAGAGGGTAAGAAGGGGAGGATGGCGCTGAGGGCTTGCTACGAGCCTGTGTGTGTATATGTGTGTGTGTCTGTGAGAGAGTGTGTCTAAGTTGTATGCTGTAAAGCAGCAATAAAGTAGAAAACAAATTGCAAACAACTGCCTGCCATGCTTCTGTGCTCCACCCACACCAGAGTCTTCCTACATACCTGTACAATAAAGCATCAGTAAAAATAAATAAAGTGGAAGTCATGGATAGGAGGACGGGCACATTAGTGCAGTGGTTAGCACTGTTGCCTCACAGCAAAAGGTTCTGGGCCGGAGTACAGTGGCTGGTGGGGGCCTTTCTGTGTGGAGCTTGCATGTTCTCCCTGTGTTTGTGTGGGTTTCCTCCGGGTGCTCTGGTTTCCCCCACAGTTCAAAGACATGCAGTTAGGTTAACTGGCTCCTCTAAATTGTCCGAGGGTGTGTGTGTGTGTGTGAGAGAGAGAGAGAGAGAGAGAGAATGGTTGAGAGGAGAAAACCTCTATAATAATCCAGTAGAAGGCAATGGGAACCCACTACTGTACAACCCCAATTCCAAAAAAGTTGGGACAAAGTACAAATTCTAAATAAAAACGGAATGCAATAATTTACAAATCTCAAAAATTGATATTGAATTCACAATAGAACATAGACAACATATCAAATGTCGAAAGTGAGACATTTTGAAATTTCATGCCAAATATTGACTCATTTGAAATTTCATGACAGCAACACATCTCAAAAAAGTTGGGACAGGGGCAATAAGAGGCTGGAAAAGTTAAAGGTACAAAAAAGGAACAGCTGGAGGACCAAATTGCAACTCATTAGGTCAATTGGCAATAGGTCATTAACATGACTGGGTATAAAAAGAGCATCTTAGAGTGGCAGCGGCTCTCAGAAGTAAAGATGGGAAGAGGATCACCAATCCCCCTAATTCTGCACTGACAAATAGTGGAGCAATATCAGAAAGGAGTTCGACAGTGTAAAATTGCAAAGAGTTTGAACCTATCATCATCTACAGTGCATAATAACATCAAAAGATTCAGAGAATCTAGAAGAATCTCTGTGCGTAAGGGTCAAGGCCGGAAAACCATACTGGGTGCCCGTGATCTTCCGGTCCTTAGACGGCACTGCATCAAATACAGGCATGCTTCTGTATTGGAAATCACAAAATGGGCTCAGGAATATTTCCAGAGAACAGTATCTGTGAACACAATTCACCATGCCATCCACCGTTGCCAGTTAAAACTCTACAGTTCAAAGAAGAAGCCGTATCTAAACATGATCCAGAAGCGCAGACATCTTCTCTGGGCCTAAGCTCATTTAAAATGGACTGTGGCAAAGTGGAAAACGGTTCTGTGGTCAGACGAATCAAAATTTGAAGTTCTTTATGGAAATCAGGGAAGCCGTGTCATAGGGCTGGGCGATTCACCCAAAAAAAAAAAACCCTTCGATTTTTTAATAAAAAACTCGATTCACGATTCGATTCAATGACCACCTTCAAAATAAAATGACTGCTCACGGTAAATGTATTTCCAAAACACATTTATTTTCATAAGAGGCTTCAATAACTGTATTCAGCAAAAAAAAGTGCTTGTGCACTGTAGTTTTATGGACCCGCACTCCAATGAGCTATTAAAGAGCCCAAAGCCTGAGGTAACACATCCAATAAAAAAACTCAACTGTTAATTTTAAAGAAGTGCAAACATTCTTCATAAGGAGCCTAGCAATAACAGCAGGCTTCAAACATTCCATAAACATCTTAATAGAAATGTAAAAAAGTAAGTGCAGACATTCTTTGTGAGGAAAAGGAGCCTAGCAGCAACAGCAGGCTTCAAACATTCCATTAACATCTTAATTGAAAACAAAAAAATACTCTTGATGCAGTGGACTTAGCAGTGGAAGTACGGCTAGGAATGCTTTCTTTCCGTAGAACGCAGCATTTCTCCCATTCGGCGGGATGTTTTCGTTTCAAGTGTTGAAACAGATTTGTCGTGCTGCTGCAGGTAACGACAACTGGTTTCAGACACACTTTGCAAAGCGGTGTTGTTTGCTTTTCATCTGTTTCAGCAAAGCGGTACCAGTTCCAGATTACTGATGTAGTTGTGCCTATTTTGGGCAGGAGCCTCTCTTTCTCATCGTCTTCACTCGCCATGTTTGTTTGAACTAGAGAAACTGCAGGACGTGTACGGAAAGCCTCGAGGGTTCTTTGGCGAATGTAAAAATGCGTGCGCTGCGGGCTTGCGGCCTGGAAATTGATGTCGGGACAGTGGATTGGTGAATATAAAAATGACATGCGTGCACCATGGTCTTGGAAACATGAACGACAAAGGATAGTGCATTGGCGAATGTAAAAAATGATATGCCTGCGCCGTGGGCTATAAAACATGAGCGACACATAGACAGTGGATAAATAAATAAATAAATAAATAAACCATAAAACTCGAGTTTCTTAAAAAATGAATCGATTTCACGTGCCCACTCGATTTTAAAACCGCATCGATTTTTTGCCCAGGCCTACCGTGTCATTCAGACTGAAGAGAAGAAAGATGACCCAAGTTGTTATCAGTGCTCAGTTCAGAAGCCTGCATCTCTGATGGTATGGGGTTGCATTAGTGCGTGTGGCATGGGCAGCTTATACATCTGGAAAGACACCATCAATGCTGAAAGGTATATCCAGGTTCTAGAGCAACATATGCTCCCATCCAGATGACGTCTCTTTCAGGGAAGACCTTGCATTTTCCAACATGACAATGCCAAACCACATACTGCATCAATTACAGCATCAATGGCTGTGTTGAAGAAGGGTCCGGGTACTGAACTGGCCAGCCTGCAGTCCAGATCTTTCACCCATAGAAAACATTTGGGGCATCATAAAACGGAAGATATGACAAAAAAGACCTAAGACAGTTGAGCAACTAGAATCCTACATTAGACAAGAATGGGTTAACATTCCTATCCCTAAACTTGAGCAACTTTTCTCCTCAGTCCCCAGACGTTTACAGACTGTTGTAAAGAGAAAAGGGGATGTCTCACAGTGGTAAACATGGCCTTGTCCCAACTTTTTTGAGATGTGTTGTTGTCATGAAATTTAAAATCACCTAATTTTTCTCTTTAAATGATACATTTTCTCAGTTTAAACATTTGATATGTCGTCTATGTTCTATTCTGAATAAAATATGGAATTTTGAAACATTCAGCAGGAATGTCAGATCTGCTGTTATCGAAAATTAATCAAGACATTCTGACCAATCAGATTTCAGAATTCGACAATCAGAATTCAAAAGCGCAATAGGTTAAATATGATTTGAAATCAAATTACATTAAACTTAGAATAAGGTGGAGATCATGGACCCCATACATTATGTTGCATCTCAGACAACTTTCCTGAGAGTGAATGGAGTACATGTCAATCCCAGTCTTACATTTTGTATGAAACAAAAAGTACATTTTGAACCAAATTGACAATTTTTGGCCAAAATTTAGGGGCAGATGTCATGCTTTTTAGCACAGACCTGCCTCAGCATTTTGCAGGTGTTGGCACATTGATTCATGACCATGAATAGAAGACACTGTCCTGTGTTATAAAACAAAGCCTGGGATGAGATGAAATGGAATGTTTATCTGAAAAAGAAAAATAACAGCAGTCATCTGATGAGTTAAATGTTCTCCACCCTCATGCTCATGCAGCTCACATACAAACTCAACAATTCAAATTTAAAATCTGGAAATACTGTGTGATCTCTGCAGAGAGAACCATTTTCCCCACAAGCAGGGCTCGAAATTAACTTTTTTTCTTTGTGTCCCCCAGTGGTCCCGAATTCTGTGTTGTATTGTCCCGAATGGAAGCAATAGTGTCCCCATTTTTTTCCTCTCTGAAATAACCAGTGGTTAATATTATCATATGAAGTCTCATCTCATCTCATTATCTCTAGCCGCTTTATCCTGCCCTACAGGGTCGCAGGCAAGCCGGAGCCCATCCCAGCTGACCACGGGCGAAAGGCGGGGTACACCCTGGACAAGTCGCCAGGTCATCACAGGGCTGACACATAGACACAGACAACCATTCACACTCACACCTACGGTCAATTTAGAGTCACCAGTTAACCTAACCTGCATGTCTTTGGACTGTGGGGGAAACCGGAGCACCCGGAGGAAACCCACGCGGACACGGGGAGAACATGCAAACTCCACACAGAAAGGCCCTCGCCGGCCCCAGGGCTCGAACCCAGGACCTTCTTGCTGTGAGGCGACAGCGCTAACCACTACACCACCGTGCCGCCCATCATATGAAGTTACTATTATATTTGTAACTATGCGATTTTGAACCCTTTATATCATTTTTACAATAAGTCACAAGACACAAGCGACACATGTCCTATACATCATCTACTTCAAAATTACAGTTATTGCATTTTCAGTTTATTAAACTTTGGCGATCTCACTGTATGAATAGATACCTGTTTATTTAAAGGGGCCAACTAGCTCATTCAGAAAATGTTTCAACTCCCTACATCTGCAGTACACTTTAGTTGAAAATAAGACCCCTTTTATGTTCATTTCATCTACTTATACCTTGAATATCTGTTGGCACTTATAAGGCCAACTTATAATTTTCACCATTACCGTTATCCATTTTTATGAACTTTCCGTTATCCATTAACGTTATCCATTTTTATGAACTTTCCGTTATCCATTTTTATGAACTTTCCGTTATCCATTTTATGAACTTTCGCTGCCGGGTGCAAATGTTAGCAACATCAACATAGTGCCAGGTCCGAGCCTAGTTGTGCTGCTGACTGACTAAACTTTCTGAACTAGAAAGACACCAAGAAAACTCACTTATTCTGTTGAACGGTATCTTCCGTCAATATCATCCACATCATTCCTGTTGTATTTTATAACGTGTCTAACAGTGTTCATTAAGTTCATTCAGTTGCTAGCGTTGCCTGCAGACCAGGCGATGACACTTTGGATCCTGAAGGTCCCGGAGACGTTATGTCTGGGCTTTCAGTTTCTTCCCCGCGGTCAGTCCGCTTCAACCACTTAAGCATTTTTGTTCTGGCAAGAGTCGGCGCAGCGTGTGCGGTAGCAATTCCATTCCAAGTCCATATAATGCGGACTCCGGCCGAAGATTCTAGAACAGAATGCGCTGCTCTGTAGCCTACGGATGCAGGTGCATCGAAAGTGTAGCTACTATGTATTTTTCGCTGTTAACGTTTTAAAATTAAAATTGACAAATTAGGTGAATGTCTACGTATGTGTTACGGCTTTGTAAATACTATTAATGTAGAACTTTTTTTCTAGATCTGTTTTTTTCCATTGTCCCGGGATTGTCCCAGATATGATAATTTTGTGTCCCGATGACATTTTTTATGGTCCCCGGGACATTGGGACACCGTTAGTTTCGAGCGCTGCCCACAAGGGGGTGCCAGAAGCTTGCTTTCTGCAACTGTGTTCTCACTCCAGATTGACACTGAGTGATGTGTGGACATAAAATTAAAGCAGCAATCACTATTTATTGCACTGCGAAAATGATTTCTTAGTGAATGAAGATATCTTGAACCAATAAAAAAATTTAATATTTTTCATAACGAATCATTATATCACAAATATAAACCCATTAAGCCTATTTCAAGATATAAAGCTTATATATCTGTTATCCTCTTGGTAGATCATGTTTGCTTCTTTCTAGAAAAAAATGCTTGAAATAAGCAAAACTATCTGAAATAAGTAAATAAGACCATAACTTGGTTTAATAGTCTTATATATATTGAAGAACAATTGAATAGCGCTATGAGTTGAATTTTTATATTCTGACCCCCAATACTGCAATTTATATATCTGACTTCTGATGTACATTTCTGCTCACAATAAAAGAGCTAGGCTTTATCATCAGTTGTATGGGTATGGATATAATTCAGAAACTGGTAATGCTGTCATTTTGCAGGTGTTGGCCCATTGATTCATGATTTTGAATAGAAGACATTGTCCTGTTTTGAAAAACAAAGCATGGAATGTGACAAAATGGAATGTTCATCTGATTTAAAAAAAAAAAAAACCCTGATCCATCCTGACGCCCTCTGTCAAGTCACGTCAAGTTTGTTTTTATTGCGCTTTTAACAATAGACATTGTCGCAAAGCAGCTTTACAGAAACTTAAATACTTTAAACATGAACTAATTTTATCCCTAATCTATCCCCAATGAGCAAGCCTGTGGCGACGGTGGCAAGGAAAAACTCCCTCAGACGACCTGGGGAAGAACCCTGGAGAGGAACCAGACTCAAATGGGAACGCATCATCATTTGGGTGATAACAGACAATGTGATAATGTGAAAACGTATAACTGTGAAACCAGGAAATTCATTATAGTTTTAAAATGAAGTCTGTTTTGTTGAAGTTATAAACTGTCCATTGATGGAAACTTGAGTGCAAAACTAATCATGACAACTGCAGTCCTAGAGTTTGCAAGTTAACTGTAGTCCTCAGCCATAAAAGCATTACTGTAAGTGTCCCGAGCAATCTTCCAAGTGCGACTATCGACTGTCCATATGGAGCCGTCCTCCACAGGAGCAATGTGATGAGAGAAAACACAGGTTGTTAGGTATGCCAAAAGTCACCTGATGAGAAAGAACAATATACATTTTGCGCTGAGTGCAAGCAGGGACTTCGGCAAAACTAACTATGACAGCATATCTAAAAGGGGAGAGCCAGAAGGTAACACAGACATGAGGGTGTGGTGGGACATACAGCAGCCAGCCACTACACTGTCAACAAACCTGAGTGAGTGGGGGGCTGACAACATCCATCCATCCCAGTTTACCAAACACCTGAGGACCCTCCAGATCTACTCCTTTACCTGATAAAACTATTAACAAAAGGTTTGACTAAACAGGTATGTTTTCAGCCTAGCCTTAAAAACTGGGACTGTGTCTGAGTCCTGAACACTACTTGGAAGGCTGTTCCATCACTGTGGGGCTTTGTAAGAAAAGGCTCTGCCCCCTGATGTAGCCTTCACTATATGAGGTACCAGCAGATAGCCTGCATCTTTTGATCTATGTAGGCGTGGTGGGTCATAAAGGACCAGAAGTTCGCTCAGGTACTGTGGTGCAAGACCATTCAGTGCTTTAAAGGTCAATAGTAGTATTTTATAATCAATACGAAATTTGATTGGGAGCCAACGTAGCATGGATAAGACAGGGGTGATGTGGTCATATCTTCTAGTTCTAGTAAGGACTCTTGCTGCTGCTGCATTTTGAACTAACTGGAGCTTGTTTATGCACTTACTGGAACATCCAGACAGTAAGGCATTACAATAATCCAACCTAGAGGAAACAAAAGCATGAATTAATTTTTCTGCATCTGGCTGGGTCTCATCACATAGCTCCTGTGGAGGACGGCCCCATATGGACAGTCGAAAGTTGCACTTGGAAGATGGCTCTGGACACTTACAGTAATGTTTTTATGGCTGAGGACTACAGTTAACTTGCAAACTCTAGGACTACAGTTGTCATGAACAGTTTTGCACTCAAGTTTCCATCAATGAACAGTTTATAAGTTCAACAAAACAGACTTCATGTTAAAACTATAATGAATTTCCTGGTTTCATACTTTGTGACTATATAGGACACTGTTATAGAAGTAAGTTATTTACAATCATGGGTGGCACAGTGGTGTGAGTGGTTAGCACTGTCTCTTCACAGCAAAAAGGTTCTGGGTTTGAGCCCAGTGGCTGACAGGGGCCTTTCTGTGTGGAGTTTGCATGTTCTGCGTGGGTTCCTCTGGTTTTCCCCACAGTTCAAAAATATGCAGTTAGGTTAACATGGGACGGCCTTGGGCTGAAGTGCCCAAGAGTAGCGGCAAACACGTATGCAGTGGCTTTGCTCTCCTTTGATGAACTAAAGTTTGTTGTACATTTGTGCAGTGACAGTAAAAGCATTCTTTCTCTCTATCTATTTCCTGGTTTCACAGTTATACTTTGTGACTATATAGGACACTGTTATAGAAGCAAGCTATTTATAATCACATTGTCTCTTATCACCCAAATTAGGGTGGGTCCCCTTTTGAGTCTGGTTCCCCTCCAGGTTTCATCCTCATGTCGTCTGAGGGAGTTGTTGCTTGCCACCATCGCCACAGGCTTGCTCATTGGTTAGAGGTAAAATGAGCTCATGATTAAAATATTTAAACTTTCTTTGTAAAAATGCTTTGCGAACAATGTCTATTGTTAAAAGTGCTGGGAAAATAACTTTGACTTGATTTGACATGACTTAAAAGCAGTCACCTTACCAGTTAAATGTACTCCACCCTCACTCAGAATTACTTTAGTTCAGAATTGCTCATAATACTCAGACTCTCTCTCACCCATCTGATGAAATGAGCCAGTCTAAGTATATTTACATGTTTCTTTTGTCCCTGAACTTAATGTCTTTTCAAGTTTTTATGCACAGACAAACAAAGGATGGACATGAAAGATATGTCAGTCCCAAGACTCAGTCTTCTAGCCCAGAAATTGGACCACAGCTGAACTCTGAGGAGCACGGTAGATGTGAGGCAAAGATCCATACAAGCCCAATGCCTCTGAAGCTGAAGATCAGACAGGATGCAAGAAAGAAGCTTGTTCATGACATGTGCAGCAATAACGATATGGCCAATACTGTTAGGACTTGGACTATCTCGGCCTCTAGAGGCCGCTATTATTTTCTGTTGTTGTCATGTTTGTTTTGACTGCTAGAGGCTGCTATTGTTTCTGTGTGTTGTGTTTTCTTTTTCCATGTGCCTTGTGCCCCGCCTAGTCCTCCGCCTAGTCCTCATTATTGCCACCTGTGTTCTATTTTAGTTTGTGTATAAATACTTCCTCAGTTTGGTCCCTAGTCATGGAGTCTTTGTGCTGTTATCACCTGACACCTCTGTTCCGTGTTCCTCGCCTATGTCTTTGTGGTTTTTGTACTTTGCTTTCTTTTGGACTTTTTTGGACTTTGTATTTACTATTTTTGGATCTTCTGAGCGTTTGAATTTTTGCCTCTTCTTTTCTGGTTTTTGGCTCTTTGTTTTGATTTTGAACTTTTGGTTTTTTCCCCAGTTATCTTCTGAGCATTTGGATTATACTTTTGTTTTTGCCTTGGATTGTGAATATTGTAAATAAACTGTTTTTTTTTTTTACTCTACTTTCGCCTCACTCCTCTGCACTTGAGTCATTCCCCTGGTGGCCTAGTGAGGGTTTGCTGGATCATTACACCAGCGACCCGGGTTTGATTCCCAGCAAAACCCTAACAGAAAGACTCTGTCATGACCGACTCAGCAGAGGCGTCTTCAACGGTCTACCCGGCTAACCTTCAGGGAATTATGGCTGCTTTAACACGCTTCGGAGCTACCATGGACACACATGGACGAACACTTGCAAGCCAACGTGAGGCCCTTGCTTGCCACGAGGTACTGCTTCAGCAAATTGGGAAAACCGTGGCACAGCTGACTCCTCTGCCCGCATCTCCTCATCCTGATCCGGCATCTGCTCCCCCCTCCAGTGCCTCCTGCCACACTGCCTCCTTCACCTCGTGAACCCAGATTTCCTGCACCACAGAGGTATGACGGCAAGCATGGTGAGTGCCGGGAGTTCCTTACCCAGTGCCAACTCGCCTTTGAGCTCCAGCCTACCACCTACACTACAGATCGCCGCAAGATTGCCTTTGTGATAACCTTGTTAGCTGGTAAGGCACGAGCTTGGGCAACGGCCATCTGGCAGAGACAGGGACCCGAGTGCTCTGATTTCAAGCTGTTTACAGAGGAGATGCTTCGTGTCTTCGATCAGGCGGACATCAGTAAAGACGCAGCCAGAAAGCTCATGTCCATCCGGCAAGGCCATCTTGTTCCGGATGCTTGCAGCAGTCAGCGGATGGAATGAGACTGCCCTGGTTTCAGCCTTCCACCATGGTTTGTCTGACCCCATCAAAGACGGCCTGGCCTCTGTCGGATGCCCAAATGACCTCGAAACTCTGATTTCACATGCCATTCGTCTTGACAACAGGATTAGAGAATGCCGCCAAGTCCTGAGCCTCCCCGGCTTCACTGCCTCAACATGGAGCCCATTTACCTCCTCCAGTGACTGTCCAGAGCCCATGCAATTGGGCCGTACTCGCCTCTCCGCATCTGAGAGGGAGTGCAGAAGGAGGGACAAGTGCTGCATCTACTGTGGCAAGCCTGGCCACTTCCGAGCATCATGTCCCGAGCTCTCGGGAAAAGGACCGCTCCGTCCAGCCGAGGGAGGGTTGTGACGGGGCCTACCCTCTCTCCTGAACTTCCTGGCCAAGGAGTCTACATCCTGGTCTCCATCTCCTGGGGTGAGTCCGTCAGGCCTTGTTAGACTCCGGGGCAGCTGGAAACTTTATGGATGTCCACTTCACCTGCAGAATCAATGTCCCTACTGCTCCTCTTGAAGTCCCACTGTCTGTGTCTGCCCTGGATGGCCAAGCTTTAGGTGATGGAAGAGTCACCCAAGTTACTTCTCCAGTCTTTCTCCAGTCCCAAGGTCACCAAGAAGAAATATCCCTGCACCTGATTCTTTCACCAGAGTTCCCGGTGATTCTAGGCCTTCCTTGGCTTACCCGCCACAACCCTCGTATAGACTGGGTAACAAGCCAGATTGTGGAATGGGGTCCTGCATTCTATGCCTCTTGTCTGCTCTCTAGCTCTCCTGTGTCTCCTGCCGAGTCTCCGGATCTCACCGAGTTATCTCAAGTTCCCACAGAGTACTGGGATCTGAAAGAAGTTTTTAGCAAGAGCAGGGCCACCGTTCTTCCTCCGCACCATGCCTACGACTGTGCCATCGACTTGCTCCTTGGGGCTACCCCTCCTCGTGGCAGACTGTTTTTCCTCTCTCAGCGTTCGGAGGGAAAGCTGCACCCCTGCACTTACTTCTCCCACCACCTGAGCCCTGCAGAGTCCTGGTATGATGTGGGGGATCGGGAACTGCTCGCAATCAAACTGGCCCTTGAGGAGTGGAGACACTGGTTGGAGGGAGCACAACATCCATTCCTGGTTTGGATGGACCACAAGAACCTGGAGTACCTCCAGCAAGCCAAGAGACTGAATCCACGACAGGCTAGGTGGGCCTTGTTCTTTAGCCGATTTAATTTCACCCTATCATACCGCCCTGGCTCTAAGAACACCAAACCGGACGCGCTCTCCAGGCTATTCTCGCCCAACAACAGGGAGAGTGAAGTTGGGCCTATTATCCCTGTGTCTCGGATTGTGGCCCCTGTCCTCTGGGGTGTTGAGGAGGCCGTCCGACAAGCTCAACGCCAGGACCTTGGCCCTGGGCCAGGGCCACCGGGCCTCCTGTATGTCCCCCGTCAAGCCCGGGCCAAGGTTCTTCAGTGGGGTCATTCATCCCCTCTCACTGCCCACCCGGGAGCCTGGAGGACACTGGACTTCTTGAAAAGACGCTTCTGGTGGCCAAGCATGGAGAAGGAAGTGAGGTCATTTGTCCTGTCCTGTGAGGTGTGCACCAGAACCAAGAACCCACGACAGCGTCCCCAGGGCCTCCTGCATCCTCTGCCTATTCCCCGGCGTCCCTGGTCCCATGTGGCGGTCGACTTCATCATGGGTCTTCCCGACTCACAAGGTAACACTGTCATTTTGGTCATTGTCGACAGATTCTCCAAAGCCTGCTGCTTCATACCACTGTGTAAACTTCCTTCTGCTCTTGAAACAGCCTAAATTATTTTTACCCATGTCTTCTGAGTCTTTGGTCTCCCGCAGGACATCGTCTCAGACCGGGGGCCCCAGTTCTCCCTCGAGTGTGGCGGGAGTTCTGCAAACTCATCGGGGCCACTGCCAGCCTCTCTTCTGGGTTCCACCCCCAGTCCAACGGCCAGACCGAGAGGCTCAACCAGGACCTGGAAACCACCCTGCGAGGCCTGGCGATGGATAACCCAACATCTTGGAGCACCTGGCTGCCATGGGCAGAGTACGCCCACAACACCCTGCAGTCATCTGCCACCAGGTTGTCGCCGTTCCAGTGCCAGTTCGGGTTCCAGCCACCTCTGTTTCCAGAAAAGGAGGAGGACGCTGGGGTGCCCTCAGTCAACCAGTACATGAGACGGTGTCGCAAGACCTGGAACAAGGTCAGGAGGACCCTCATCCAGACTTCCATGGCCAACCAGACTCAGGCCAACCACCATAGAAGGCCTGCCCACATTTTCCGCCCTGGGCAGCGGGTTTGGCTGTCCACGTATGCCCTTGCCCCTAGGAACCCCCCGCCCCCCCGCATCTTCCAGAGTCAGACTGTGTTCACCGTGCGCCGTCTGCTGGACTCCCGCCGGGTCTGTGGCGGGCTTCAATATCTTGTGGACTGGGAGGGCTATGGCCCTGAGGAACGCTGTTGGGTCCCCGCCCGGGACATTTTAGATAAAGAACTTTGCCGGAACTTCCATTTGGCCCATCCTGAGCATCCTGGGAACGTCAGGAGACGATCCTTGAGGGGGGGGGGTCCTGTTAGGACTTGGACTATCTTGGCCTCTAGAGGCCGCTATTATTTTCTGTTGTTGTCATGTTTGTTTTGACTGCTAGAGGCCGCTATTGTTTCTGTGTGTTGTGTTTTGTTTTTCCATGTGCCTTGTGCCCCACCTAGTCCTCATTATTGCCACCTGTGTTCTATTTTAGTTTGTGTATAAATACTTCCTCAGTTTGGTCCCTAGTCACGGAGTCTTTGTGCTGTTATCACCTGACACCTCTGTTCCGTGTTTCTCGCCTATGTCTTTGTGGTTTTTGTACTTTGCTTTCTTTTGGACTTTTTTGGACTTTGTATTTACTATTTTTGGATCTTCTGAGCGTTTTGAATTTTTGCCTCTTCTTTTCTGGTTTTTGGCTCTTTGTTTTGATTTTGAACTTTTGGTTTTTTCTCTGGTTATCTTCTGAGCATTTGGATTATACTTTTGTTTTTGCCTTGGATTGTAAATGTTGTAAATAAACTGTTTTTTTTTTTTTTTACTCTACTTTCGCCTCACTCCTCTGTACTTGAGTCATTCCCCTGGTGGCCTAGTGAGGGTTTGCTGGATCATTACACCAGCAACCAGGGTTCGATTCCCTGCAAAACCCTAACAAATACCTTAGACATCGGTCGCAAATGGTAGACGTTTGACCAAATTCCCCAGTCGGAATTGAACAACCTGCTTGTCGATGACCGGCATGGAACAATCTATTGCTATGTTCCAAAAGTTGGCTGCACTGCATGGAAACGGATCATGATCGTTCTGAGCGAGAGCCTGAAGGTGCATGGTGTACCTTACAGGGACCCTGCAGACATCCCCTATGAACAAGTTCATGGATCCTCTGTACAGCACCTTAACGCATACCCAAAGGCAGTGATGAAACAAAAACTTGAGACATACAAAAAGTTCATGTTTGTCAGAGATCCATTTGTGAGGCTGATTTCAGCCTACAGAGATAAGATGCAAACAACAAATAATACATATTATAAAGGAATTCATCTGGGCATAATAAAGAAATTTGGAAATTTCTCTATTCCACCAGCATCATTTGAGAAAGCACACGCTGATGGCATTGTTCCTTCTTTCTACCACTTCATCCAATATATACTGAGCCTTGCAGAAAGCAGTTACACAAAGTTTGATGAACACTGGCAACAAGTAATTCACTTGTGTCATCCCCGCCTGATTGATTATGACTTTATCGGGAAGATGGAAACTATTGATGAAGATGCTGCTCAACTGCTACGAATACTCCATATTGATAACATTGTTGGTCTTCGACCACTGAACAGCACAAAAACAGAGCAAAGCTAGACAAAGACCTGGTTCGCCAACATCCCCATGGAGTGGAGGAGGACACTCTACAAAGTTTATGAGGCAGAATTTAGACTCTTTGGATATAAATATGAAGATCTAGACAATTTTGTTCCTGAAAACGTCATCTGAATTGTTTGTTGTGTTCTGTTATTATCTTTGTTCATTTGGAGTGGAATCTCGTATTAGGACTTGTCATTGGTAGTTTAGTCCCCTTTATTAATTTGAATGGCATGGGTGTTTTGGTGACAGGAAATATTATTCCTTGTTCTTACGTGACAATTGACCTGTTTGAGTTCAGTGCCACTTTTGCACATTGTAACAATCAAAGATCTCCTAGTTCCAGGATACAAATGAAAATTTTGATATTTTTAATTTATAAATGGCACTGGCTGCTGCAGTACAGGACTTATATAACCTTCTTCATCATAAGCAAACAGGTAGAAAATTATTATTGTTGGGTTTGGTTCAGTGAAGTCCAGAAATGCTGGCACAGACAATTTCCTGTTATCCTTAACTTTTGTACCTGATACTATTTTGTCAAGCTGGGTTGTATGACTAATTTTTCTGGGGATTGTATTTATGCCTGACCAGAATATTCATTAGGAGAACAACTTTAATATTCACTGACCTCTTTCTTTCTCATATTCCTTTCTGAAAAGATCTTGGGGGAGGGGCTTGACCAAGCTGCGCACACACATACTCGCTGCTATCAGCGCCTGTAGCCACGCTGCTAAGACAAAACCCCGTTCTCCCTTGGACTCCTTTTGTAAACTCAACGTGACACAGAGAACAGAGAGTGAGAATGTTCAGAGTGGTAGTTTACGAACGTATAATACCCTAGGCTTGAACACGCACTCCATAACCAAAGAGGATAGAAGCAGCAACTACAGCAACATATCGCTTATCCAACAGAAGACATGCATTGCGGAGCAATAGTCAAACATAAGCTCATAAGTTACAGTCAATTTCCAGACTAAACTCACTTTAACAGAGCATGCTGCATGCTCTTTAGTTTTGTAGCGCAGATTACCTGGCTAACTGCAGGAAGCGGTTAGCTGCACAGCTAATGTAGCCATTGCTAGGCTAACGCACCGATTTTAAAACACGGCAAAACGACCAGTTATACACTTACTTTTTCGGTGTTTGTTGCTGATGCGGCAGGGATGCTTGGTACGGACCCAGGCTTCAGTGACAGTTGATGTGCAAAACCTGCCCTGTACTGTCCCAAGTTGTGGAAACATTCCTCAGGAAAATGCTTCCAACAAACATACACCATCTTAGGTAGACTCGACGGTGTATTATTGAAGTAAATAAAATTAAGCCACTGCGTCTTCAGGGGCTCTCCCATCGGCAGTAAAAACAGACTCTTTTCTGTGTTGTCACATCCATGTACAGCGCAATTTCCATGTTTCGCTCGCTTAGGTGATGCCATGTTGTTGTGTCTTCTATGGTCTCCTCACTACAACTGGGCGGGCAATCCATACAGTGGGTGGGAATCCAGAGGCGGGGCGTGGGGATCATCTCCCTTGCTGATGTAGTAAAGGGAAGAGCTTATCAACACGCCGTTTTGACGCGCCATTCTCAAATGTTGGGCATAGTTTGGTTTACACATTATGAAATTTCTAGCCACTGGGGTGACTTAAGAAGGTCAGAGGAACTCATTTTAACGTTAAAAAACCTCAGAAAGTGAAAATTTCATGCCATGGGACCTTTAAGACACAGAATTAGATAAGTATGGCAGTGTGGTGAAATCATTGGAATTAGGTGGCATCATATCATTGTTATATTTTTGCTTCTTGACAAATTTTCAAGAAATCTCACCAGAAAGATGAACTGATCTAATGGAAATCCCCAACCTGCACATCACATTTCACTGTCATTCATAACGCTCTTCAATCTTCTTTTACGTTCCAGATGAGGTTAAATTTCTTTGATGTTTTATGTAAACTCGAAGTAGTGTTTCCAAAACAAGAGTTGGATGTGTGTGTGTGTGTGTGTGTGTGTCTTTATATATCCTGGCCTTCATGTGGATATTACTTTCACATGCACCACCTGCTGACAGATTGTTGCAAAGTACACCCCTTCATGACAACAGTTTTCCCTAATGGCATTTGTCTCTTTAAAGGCCCACTAAGGTGAGAATGTCAATTTTTTTTTTCACGATACATCTGATATAGTGTAGTAATGAGATGCAACTCTGACTGACGGACAAACCCGAACTCTTTACCTTTAAAACAAGGCTGAAAAAGGCACTTATATCACACTTGTATGGAAAAAGGCAGAAATATTGCTGGAAACACCCGAGCTGGGGCGGCACGGTGGTGTAGTGGTTAGCACTGTCGCCTCGCAGTAAGAAGATCCGGGTTCGAGCCCTGTGGCCGCCAAGGGCCTTTCTGTGTGGAGTTTGCATGTTCTCCCCGTGTCCGCATGGGTTTCCTCCGGGTGCTCCGGTTTCCCCCACAGTCCAAAGACATGCAGGTTAGGTTAACTGGTGATTCTAAATTGACCGTAGGTGTGAATGTGAGTGTGAATGGTTGTCTATGTCTATGTGTCAGCCCTGTGATGACCTGGCGACTTGTCCAGGGTGTACCCCGCCTTTCGCCCATAGTCAGCTGGGATAGGCTCCAGCTTGCCTGTGACCCTGTAGAACAGGATAAAGCAGCTAGAGATGATGAGATGAGACACCCGGGCTGCTTTCTAAATGGTTTCCGTAAGGTGTGACATCACTTCCAATCCACGACCATATTCAACAAAATGGAAAAATACACTGAACAAAAATATAAATGCAGCGGTCCATATTTTATGAAATACAAATATTCAGATAGAAATTAATTTTCATTTTTATTTTCTATGTGCCCGAGCCCAGTCCAGACGAGAACGTCGTCGCCCAGCAGTCAGGTCCAATCCTCGATGAGGTCTACGTGCATGGAGGCCAGCTTCTCTGAGTCGGTTTCTCACAGTTTGACTGCTGACCCTGCGATCGTGTCTCCCCATGGTCTCATCTGCAGTCCGTGTTGCAGTAGGTGCTGCGTTTATATTTTTGTTCAGTGTAGAATAGAATGCCTTTATTGTCACTACACACATGTACAATGAGATTAAAAGCAACTCCAATCACAGTGCAAACAGTATAAAAATATGCAATACAAAAAAAAGGGTGCTATGTACAGTGTTGTGTTCTACATTATGGAGTGGGGTATTGCACATTATTGCACAGAGAGAGTCCAGGTATTGCACATTATAAGTATTATAAGTATTGCACAGAAAGAGTCTGGGTATTGCGCATTATAAGTATTGCACAGAGTCCGGGTGTTGCACATTATAAGTATTGCACAGGGAGAGTCCGGGTGTTGCACATCATAAGTATTGCACAGGGAGAGTCCGGGTGTTGCACATTATAAGTATTGCACAGGGAGAGTCCGGGTGTTGCACATTATAAGTATTGCACAGGGAGTGTCCAGGTATTGCACATTATAAGTATTGCACAGGGAGAGTCCATGGGCTGGGGAGGGGTTAGACTATAAAGTCAGTGCATATTTGAGTTCAGGGTGGTTATGGCTTTTGGAAAGAAGCTGTTTTTGAATCCATTTGTTTTTCTCTTGATGCACCTGTAGCGTCTCACTGAGGGCAACAGGTCAAACAGATCAAAGTCAGGGTGGGAGCTGTCCTTGGTAATGTTCTTAGCTCTGTGGAGGCGTCGGGAGGTGTAAATGCCCATCAGGGAGGGGAGAGGGCAGCCGATGATCTTCTGCGCTGCCTTTACTACTCTCTGGAGCCTATCCCTGTCTGCAGCAGTGCAGCTGCCATACCATACTGTGATACAGTATGTCAGCAGGCTCTCAATGGATGAACAGTAGAAGGTCAGCAGCAGGTTGGAGTCTAGGTTGTACTTCCTGAGGACTCTCAGGAAGTGTAACCACTGCTGAGCCTTCTTGATGACTGCCATGATGTTCTCTGTCCAGGAGATGTCGGCAGAGATGAAAATGCCAAGAAACTGGAAGGTGTGGACCCTCTCCACACACTCGCCATTGATATAAAGGGGGGCTAGATCAGTGCTGTGCTTCCTGAAGTCAACGATGATCTCTTTGGTTTTCTTGGTGTTCAGAGCAAGGTTATTCTCCAAACACCCGGCTGCCAACTTCAGGACCTCCTCTCTGTAGGCTGCCTCATCTCCCTTCGAGATGAGTCTGACCACAGTGGTGTCATCAGCAAACTTGATGATGAGGTTGTTGTTGTGGGTTGAACTGCAGTCGTGGGTGTAGAGGCAGTACAGGAGGGGGCTCAGCACACAGCCCTGTGGAGAGACGGTGCTCAACATGCGGGTGGAGGAGAAATGGGGGCCAAGTCTCACAGTCTGGGGCCGGTTGGTGAGAAAGTCCTTTATCCAGGCACATGTGAGATGGGGGAGGCCGAGAGTGTCCAGTTTTCTGATGAGAATGTCTGTGATTATTGTGTTAAAGGCTGAACTGTAATCCACAAAGAGCATCCGGACATAACTCTGGCGCTGATCCAGGTGGTTCAGGGCAGAGTGGAGAGCTACGGCAATGGCGTCCTCTGTGGATCTGTTCACACAATATGCGAACTGGTGGGGGTTGAAGTCTGGGGGGAGGTAGTCCTTGATGTGCTGAAGAACTAGTCTCTCGAAGCACTTCATGATCACCGGGGTGAGGGCCACAAGACGGTAATCATTCAGGCTGGTGACGGGAGACTTTTTCAGCACTGGGATTATTGTTGCTGATTTTAGGCAGGGTGGGATGACTGCCTGAGCCAGGGAGAGGTTGAAGGTGAGGGCGAGCTGATGGGCCCATGCTCTGAGCACCTTGCCAGGTACTCTGTCTGGGCCGGTAGCTTTCTTGGGGTTCACTGCCAGGAGCATCCGTCTGACATCGTGCTCCTGTACAGTGAATGGAGTGGTGCAGGAACCAGGTGGGGGTGGGGGCAGGGCTGGAGCAGATGAGTGCTGCTGGGATGTTTCAAAGCAAGCAAAGAAGCAATTTAGCTCCTCTGCCAGCGGCGCACTCAGGTCTCTTGTTGATGCATCACAGCCTCTAAAGTTTGTGATGTCTTGTATACCCTGCCACACCTCCCGTGTGTTGTTGCTGGACAGGTGGGATTCTATACTTATCCTATGGTCCATCTTGGCTTTTTTAATTCCTCTTTTCAGGTCAGCTCGAGCAGCTCTGTACAGAGCTCTGTCACCTGACCTGAAGGCAGCGTCGCGGGCCCTGAGGAGTGAGCGGCATACCTGTCAACCCTCCTGTTTTTCCCTGGAAATCCCTTATTTTGACTTATTTCCCGCTGTCTTCCCGTTTTTTTTATTTTCCCGAAAATATCCCGTATTTTCACATTATATAAAAGTCCCGTATTTTCACAATATAAAAAAGTCGGTAGGTCCAGAATTCATGACCCGCCTCTGACAGGAGTTTACAGCAGGAAGTCGTGCCATGAATTCACGTCCCCCAGAGGCGAGACTGAACAAGTGATTAGGTCCAGTGTTGCCAGATTGGGCAGTTTCCCTCCCAAGTTGGGCGGTTTCAAGTGCATTTTGGCGGGTTTTGAACATATTTTGGGCTGGAAAACGTCAGCAGTATCTGGCAACACTGATTAGGTCTGAGGTGAAGATGGTGATGCTAATAGCTAAGAAAAACATTAGCCTCTCTTTCTTTGATGATTTCAACAAGTGCGTGGCTGGAATGTTCCCAGACTCTTCCATCGCAAATAAATTTTCCATGGGGAAAACGAAAGCCTCCCAAATAATCAAAGGTAAGCTACACATGTTTACATTAAGTATGTCCTGGCTAAGACCTCATAAATAGCCTAGTGTAAACTAATTGGTGTATTAACTGTTTTATCCACTCATTGTCTATTTTATTTTCTATCTGAAACTTACCCATTTTAAATCACTCTTGGTTTAATATCTTATATTACTCTTTATCTCTTTATTACTCTATCTATCTATCTATCTATCTATCTATCTATCTATCTATCTATCTAGTGTTCCGAGGCCATGACTATGGTAAAACCATAATAAATTGCAGTGGAATTGAATTTATTGACTGGTTATATAATTACCTTTCTTATTTTAACATAAGATACGTATTTTAGCCCTTAATTTGGGAAATAACTGGTACCACTGAAAGCAAATAAAAATAAATGTATAGTTTATTCACAAATGCACTCTATAAACCATAAGCATATGGAGTTTGGGTCTTGGCTGTCACCAACATGTACCAGAGTACAGGAAATCACAAATACTAGATAGAAAATTGACCCCATTCAACTACACACCCACTTTTGGTGAAGGGTATGACTTTCCGAAATTTTCCCTTATTTTGAGTTAAAAATCTGGGAAATATCCCCTTTTTTCAAACCTCAAAGTTGACAGGTATGGTGAGCGGGCCAGGGTGGTCATCCAGGGTTTCTGATTTGGGAAAACCCGGACATTTTTGTCTACTGTCACATTCCCGATGCAGAACTTGATATAGTCCAGTACTGTTCCTGTGAATAACTTCAGCTCCTGGTGTTCAAATAGGTCCCAGTCTGTCTGATTGAAGCTTTCTTGTAGTTTGGAGAGTGCATTGTCAGGCCAGGTTGTAACATTCCTAATGGCGGGCCTGGCTCTGCGTCTGAGGGGGGTGTAGGCTGGGGAGAGCAGGAGGGAAAGATGGTCTGATTGACTGAGGTAGGGGAGGGGTATGGCTCTGTACGTGTGCCTGATGTTGAAGTAAATATGATCCAGAGTGTTCTTCCCTCTAGTACAACACTTGACACATTGATAGAACTTCGGCAGTACAGTCTTCAAGTTGGCCTTATTAAAGTCTCCCACAATTCTGTGAACACCATCAGGGTGGGCTCGCTGCTGTTCGTTTATGGTGTTCAGCAGGAGAGAAAGCGCTGTGTTTACACTGGCGTCGGGTGGAATATACACAGCCGTGACAATCACTACAGTTACTGTAGCTCTCTCGGTAGAAAAAAAGGCCGGCATCTTACAGACATGTACTTGAGGTCTGGGGAACAGTGTTTGTCTATAATTGTTGTTGTTACACCAGTTATCATGTACGTAAATACAGAGCCCCCCTCCTCTGCTCTTACCGGAGTCCTCAGTCCTGTCCCAGCAAAGCAGAGTGCGACCTGCTAGCTGCAAGCTAGCATTGGGAATTCCCAGGTGAAGCCAGGTTTCGGTGATAATCAAGATACAACAGTCACAAACATAGCGATTTCCAGCGAGTTGTAATTCCAAGTCATCCATTTTATGCACCAGGGATCTGGCATTAGAGATACAGGCTCGGTAGAGGTGGCTTGTGTGATTGTTTTCTTAGCCTTAGCATAATACAGGACCTGCGGCCCCGCTTCTGCTTCCTCTCCCTCCTCCATCTGCGCCGCCTCCTAGACCCGATAACAATCCACGGAGAGCCCGGCGGTCTCGCTATGTTGTCTGGGATGTTATGCGTGTAGTGAAAATTGCTCGAAACAGATATCTGATATTGGTCACCGATGTCCAAAAGTGTCTGGCGTGTACTGGATGTTCACAGAACCGATGGTGCACAAACAAGCAAGAAAAAAATACAATAACAACAAAAAAGAGCACTGAAAAAGAGAGCCGTGAGCTGCTGCAACCATGCATGCCGCCATCTGCCAGTGACATTTCTTCACTGATTTTCTCAAGTATTTCGGACAATGACATGAATAGCAATGATGATCATGATACACAAGGCAAGGCAATGCAAGGCAAGTTTATTTATATAGCACATTTCATACACAATGGCAGTTCAATGTGCTTTACAGAAGTAAAAACAAAAACAGTAAACAATAGAGAAATAAAATTACATAAAATAATTTTATCTTTATTCTAAAAGAATTAATTAAAAGAATTAACAGAATTAAAAGAAAATAATAAGAATTAAACAATAGTAGAAATAAAATATTAAAATGCCAAAAAGAAAAAGAAAAAGGAGAAAAAGAGAAATAAAGAAAGAAAAAACTAGCAGAATAAAATAGAATAAAGTTAAAGTAAATTTAAAACATGCAGAGAAAGTAAAGATTATAAAAAATGTAAAAATATTAATTATTTAACAGAAAGCATCTGAAAACAGCTTGGTCTTTAACCGAGATTTGAAGCTGCCAACAGCAGGAGCATTTTTAATGTCCTCTGGCAGTTGGTTCCATAACTGTACTGCATAGTAGCTAAAAGCTGCTTCACCACACTTTGTTTTAACAACTGGTTTTAATAGTAAATTTTTCTGTTGCGATCAGGTAGATCTGATTGGGTTAGGCCGCTGCAACATATCAGAGAGGTAATTGGGCCCTGTACCATTTAGAGATTTGTATACCAGCAGCAATACTTTAAAGTCAATTCTGTAGCTTACTGGAAGCCAATGAAGGGACCTTAGAATTGGAGTAATGTGCTCTGTTCTTTTTGTTCGTGTGCGAACCCTCGCCGCTGCATTTTGAACCAGCTGAAGTCGTTTGATGGTCTTTTTTGGCAGGCCTGTGAAAAGGCCATTGCAGTAATCAACCCTACTAGAGATGAAGGCATGTATTAGTTTTTCCAGATCATGCTTTGACATAAGTCCTCTTAGTTTGGAAATGTTTTTTAGGTGATAAAATGCCGTTTTAGCGATTGCTTTCATGTGACTGTCAAAGTTTAGCTCGCTGTCAATGAAAACACCAAGATTTTTAACCATTTCTTTAGTTTTAATCCCTTTTGTGTCAAGAATAGTGGTAATCCTGAGTCTTTCATCTTTTTTCCAAATAGAATTACTTCTGTTTTATCTGTGTTCAGCTGAAGAAAATTTTGTGACATCCAGCTATTGATTTGATCGATACACTGGTAGAGACATTCAAGGGGGGCATAATCATTTGGTGATAGAGCAAAATAAATTTGGGTATCATCTGCATAGCAGTGATACAAAATTGAATTTTTATTGATAATTTGCCCAAGTGGGAGCATATAAAGGTTGAAAAGTAATGGTCCAAGAATCGACCCCTGGGGGACACCACAGGTCAAGGGCATTGACGTTGAGGAACAATTTCCCAGGGTAACAAAGAAGCTTCTATCTTTTAAGTATGATTTTAACCAATTGATAACTTTACCAGTCAATCCAACCCAGTGTTCAAGTCGATATAGCAGTATGTTGTGATCAACAGTATCAAAAGCTGCACTGAGGTCCAGTAATACCAGGACCGATGTTTTGCCTGCATCAGTATTAAGACGTATGTCATTTATAACTTTAATCAGCGCTGTTTCAGTGCTATGATTGGCACGAAATCCTGACTGAAAATTATCAAAACGGCTGTTTGATATCAAGAAGGCAGTTAATTGATTGAAGACAATTTTTTCCAGGATTTTCCCGATGAATGGTAGATTTGAAATTGGCCTGTAATTATTTAACACTGAAGGATCCAGATTATTTTTTTTAAGAAGGGGCTTTACAACAGCTTTTTTTAGGGACACAGGAACAACACCAGTCTCCAAGGATGTATTTATAATTTGAAGCACATCTGTAATTATAAGATGAAGAACAGACTTAAAAAAGTTGGTGGGCAGAATGTCCAGTTCAGATGTTGAGGAACTGAGATTTTGTACAGTTTTTTCAAGAGTCTCATAATCAATTAAACAAAATTCTGACATTGTGTTAAAGTTATCTATCTGTGTCATTGGTGATTGCAGTTTTTCAGTTTTTTGCAGCTGAGATATATTATGAGAAATATTCTGCCGTATTTTATCAATTTTACCTTTGAAGAAAGATGCAAACTCATTGCATTTATTAACTGAGAGAAGTTCAGGTGCTAATTGTGGTGGGGGATTAGTTAGCTTCTCAACTGTTGAAAATAGCACACGGGCATTGTTCATATTCCTGCTGATGATATTGGAGAAGAAAGACTGTCTTGCTTTACAAATTTCATAATTATAATTACAAAGCATCTCTTTATGGATTTGATAATGGATGTGAAGTTTAGATTTGCGCCATTTTCTTTCAGTCTTTCTACATTCTCTCTTTAGCAGTTTAACAGCCGGGTACTGCTTCCATGGTGCTTTCTGCTTATCATTGACTCTTTTTATTTTGAATGGAGCAATATCATCCATAATTTGGGTCATATTTAAATTAAAAAATTCCAGTAAATCATCTACAGAGTCTGACATTTTGGTTGAGTTCTGAGAGAGAGCTTGCTTAAAAAGAGCACATGTGTTGTCATTTATGACTCTCCTGCCTATAGTCGTTGAGCTATTCTGAATGTGAGGAGACATAGAAACTTCAAAGAAAACACAGAAATGATCAGATAAGGCCAGGTCAACAACAGTATAAGAAACAGTAAGACCCTTTGTGATGACGAGGTCAAGAGTATGACCACGAGAGTGGGTCGGTCCCTGTACATGTTGTACTAGGTTAAAGTTATCAATAATTGCAAATAGTTCTTTGGCATAAATGTTATCAGTATTATCTACATGCAAGTTAAAATCCCCAGATATAATAAGACAATCAAACTCTAAGCAAATGACTGACAACAGTTCACTAAACTCTTCAAGAAAGACTTTGGCTGAATGTCTCGGAGGCCTGTAAATAGTTAATAATAATATGTTAGGAGAGCATGTAACAAGTGCACATAAGTGTTCAAAGGACATAAAATCACCAAGTGAGGATTGTTTACATTGAAAAGAGACTTTGAATATATTTGCGATCCCTCCACCTTTCCCTTGTCGGGTAACATTCAAAAAATTAAAATTTGGGGGAGCTGCTTCGATAAGGGTGGTAGCACTATTTGCTTGATCCAGCCAGGTTTCAGTTAGAAGCAAAAAATCAAGATTGTGTTTACAAATAAGATCATTAATTAAAAATGACTTGTTTAAAAGTGATCTAATGTTCAGAAGGGCTAGTTTTACAGTAATATTTGGTTGTGCACTCTGATGCTGTTTTAAAACAGGAAGGAGATTAGATTGGTTCACCCCCAGGGTTAAATGTGCTCTATGTTTTCTGTTTCTTATCAACACAGGAATAGTGTCAACATCGGATCCCTGCTTTTTTCTACATCCATTTGCAGGGACCCAGAGTACATCAAACAAGACTTTCTAAATGTTCCATTTGGTTTGAGGGTGAAAGGACTGGAGATGACATGTATCTTTTGGATGGTGAAAAAGATTTGTAGCCAGCTGAAAGTCCTGGACGAACACAATTTTGATGAACTGGGTACACTGCTTGTCGCGACAAATTTGGGCTGGAAAAAGAGAGTGTAGCCATTGGGAGCAATTTTTTCATGCTATTTGGGAAATCCATCCGAGGAGAAGTGGAGTCGTCTGTCCTTGAATGTTGGGAGGCCTGCAAGTCAGATGTTTGTGTGTCCTTGATGACGACTTGCAAAGATGATTGTTTAGGCTTTGTAACTATATCAGTCTGCGGCATCTTATCAACTGTTTTCCTCGGTGCTGGCTGAGAAAAGATTGTAAGTTTGTAGTGGTCTGCTAAGACTTTGGCTCCAATCCAGCTGAGTTCAGTGCTATTTGGCTTGTAGAATTCTTTGTGATTCCAAAAAAGATTAAAATTGTCTATGAAATTCATACCAAATGAAGAACAAGTTTTTCCAAGCCAGGTGTTAAGACTGAAGAGTCAAGAAAAAGCAAAACTTCCTCTCGCTGGGAGTGGGCCACTGATAAAAGATTGAATTCCAGTCTTATAGAGCTTAGAAAAAAGTTTTCTGAAATCATCTTGGACAAACAGCTGTTCTCTGAAAACATCGTTTGCTCCCACATGTACAACAATACGCTTAATAGTTTTATGCTCGGACATGAGTTTCAAAATGCTGTCTTTGGTGTCAGAGATGGATGCATTTGGAAGACAACAAATAATCATCTCATAACCTTTTAATTGTCTTACAGTGGAATCACCAAGAACAAGGGTTGTGGGATCAGGTGGTGTTATGAGCTGCTTTTTACCTCTTCTCACAACTCTTCGATCTTGGTGCGATCTCTTTTTACTATGTGTTTGTCCGCTTGACAAATCCTCTTCCACATCCCTGAGGCATTCAAATTTGTTCTGAAGCTTTATGGGCTGTGGATTTTCCATAGGATTGTAGATCCTATTGTAATTTGTAGAACGAGCTGGTGTTGAAGTAATTACTCTTCTGTTTTTGTTTTTGGGCTTAGCACCCATCATTTGCCAGTTTTCAGTACTCACATTTTGTACAGCTTGAGTTATGAATTCTTCCACTTGGTCTGCAATGTCCTCAGTCTGTCGGAGCGCAATCTCTGCATTCTCAGCCACTGTTTCAGTACTCCTTTCCTGAGATATTGCTTTTAATTCGTCCGTCTTTGGCAGAGCATTAATCTTTGATTCCAGAATAGAAATCCTCTGTTCTAATTCCATGCATTTTCTGCAGGATTTTTTGCTTCCTGGCATTTAAAAAAAAAAAAAAAGTGGAAATTAAAATTAAATTAAAAGCTTATAAAGATGAAGAAAAGAAAAAAAAGTGGAAATTCAATGAGAAAGTAAAGTATAGAAATAAAGATTAAGAAAGCAGGAGCAAAGCAAAGAAGCATTACCAATTCAAGCCATGTGCAATTCCTACAGAAGAAGGCCTTGATAGTGCTCCTCACTATGGACTGCAGTGAGCTTGTTGCTCTTTTAACATCTGGGTTGTCCAACGCTCCATGCAGTAGCATGTTTGTGCTTGGTATGGTGTTCCGAGCTATGTTGCTCAGTGGTGTTGTGGTGGCTGTGCAGGTGGTTTGGGATATACCAGTGCTCTGCATGGCACTGCTTCTGTGCTTGCTTTGTGGATCCATGGTGCAGTGTTCTGAGCAATGTTGCTTGGCGGCGTCACAGGCCGTGTGGAACTTATTTTTGTGCACCTTTTGGTGGGACCATGTTTGCTACACCATTGGAATTACATCCTGACCTTTTTTTTTAAGATATTTTTGGGGGCTTTTTGCACCTTTATTGGATAGGACAGTGTAGAGACAGGAAATGAGCGGGAGAGAGAGAGACGGGGAGGGATCGAGAAATGACCTCGGGCCAGAATCGAACCCGGGTCCCCGGATTTATGGTATGGCACCTTATTCACCTGAGCCACGTGATGTGAGGAGGGGGTGCATTAGTTGAGAAGGCAACCATCTTCTTCACACTAATTGTTTGACCAAATTTGTCACAGGTGTTGCTAAATGCGTCACACATGCCTTGTAGCTCAGCTTCACTATGAGAGCAAAATGTGGCGTCATCAGCGAACATTAGTTCGCATATCAGGACTGTGCTGGTTTTCGACTTTGCCCTGAGGCGAGCAAAATTGAAAAGTTTGCCATCACTCCTGGTGCTGAGGGCGATGCCTTCAGGGTTTGGAAAAGCGATATGTAGCAGAGTGGATAAGAAGATGCCAAACAGGGTTGGCGCCATTATGCATCCCTGTTTAACTCCGCAATTCACTGTGAAGGCTTCTGATAGGTCACCATCAAAATCTACGCAAGCAGACATTCCGTCATGAAATGCCTTGATGATAGCTAGGAGTTTAGGTGGACAGCCTAACTTGTGTAATACCTTCACGGCTGACCGAGTCAAAGGCTGTGGTTAAGTCTATGAAAACAGCCAGCAAAGGTTTATTTTGCTCAATGCATTTCTCCTGAAGCAGACGGAGAGTGAAGACCATGTCGATGGTAGATAGATGCATCTTTGAGATCCTGTGGGACGCGGCCTTCACGCCAGCATGATAACAACAGGTCGAGCAGGTGTTCTTTCAAGACAGGGACATCAAGTTTAAGAAGATCTGGAGGTCTACCATCACTCCCAGGCACCTTGCCTCTTTTCATGTCCTTTAGGGCACTCTCAATTTCTTGCAAGGTGCGATCTTCGTCAAGGTACGTCAGTTCCAGGAACTGTTCTATGCAATCCAGCACGGATTCATCAAACGGTACGGGGTTGCTGGAGAGAGAGCTAAAGTGATCAACCCAGCATTTGAGTTGGTTGGGTTTCTCCAACAAGATGTTACCATCGGAGTCTTTCAAAGGCGCAGTCAGTCGAGGTGATGGCCCTAGAACAAACTTCAGGGCCGTGTGGACACCTGCGATGTCACCATCCAGGCCCTCCATTTGCATTGAGTGGTGCCAATGTCAGTTTCAGTAGCCCTCAGTCTCTTGCCTATTACATAGGTGGAGTTCCACTGGTGGGCCAGTCCTCTGGTAACCACAAGAGTTTGACTCCCTACTCACATCTATCTTACGGCATGCCTCAGCAGGTGGCAGTAGGTATCATTTTGATAATGGTCCTTGGTATGACCCGACCTTGAGCAGAACTCGCAATCTGCCAGTCAAGAGGCGGACACGCTAAACACTAGGCCAGCTTGCGGTACACTTTAAATTACAGCCCACTAATTACAAGGTGAGTACCTTGTGCCAGCGGGGGCATGGTCAAGCGTCAGTCTGTGAATGGAGGGCGGAGTCAGGGAAGGTGAGTGGTCATGTCACTACACCTGTTATCAATTAACGTGTGTTTGTGTGTCTCCTTCAGTGACTGCACCTGATAAAAGGAGGGTGAGAAGGGGAGGACGGCGCTGAGGGCTTGCTACGAGCCTGTGTGTGTATATGTGTGTGTGTCTGTGAGAGAGTGTGTCTAAGTTGTGTGCTGTAAAGCAGCAATAAAGTCGAGAATGAATTGCAAACAACCGCCTGCCGTGCTTCTGTGCTCCACCCACACCAGAGTCTTCCTACATACCTGTACAATAAAGCATCAGTAAAAATAAATAAAGTGGAAGTCAAGGATAGGAGGATGTGCACTTTAGTGCAGTGGTTAGCACTGTCGCCTCACAGCAAAATGTTCTGGGCTGGAGCCCAGTGGCTGGTGGGGGCCTTTCTGTGTGGAGCTTGCATGTTCTCCCTGTGTCTGTGTGGGTTTCCTCCGGGTGCTCTGGTTTCTCCCACTGTCCAAAGACATGCAGTTAGGTTAACTGGCTCCTCTAAATTGTCCGAGTGTGTGTGTGTGTGTGTGTGTGTGTGTGTGTGTGTGTGTGTGTGTGTGTGTGTGTGTGTGTGAGAGAGAGAGAGAGAGAGAGAATGGTTGAGAGGAGAAAACCTCTATAATAATCCAGTAGAAGGCAATGGGAACCCACTCCTGTAATTCTTCCCTAGAAACTTTGATGACTGGAGCTGTGAGAGCGGCCAAGTCACTGCAATGATATGCAAAATAGAGAGAGATCTTACGCAGTGACAATAAAGCAATCTCGACTGTCATTTGTCTTTACTTATGTAGTTGAGTGGTTCTTGACATAATATAGATTACTACAGTTGTGGAATCGGGCAGTTAGCTGTATTTTTATTATTTCCTATTTAATGCCAATAGTGTGCAAAGTGTCATCAAGGTCAACCCTGGATACTCTGAAGAATCTAAAATATGAAACATATTTTGTTTTTTAACACTTTGTTTATCACATAAATCCATACATGTTCCCTATGTCATTTCATGGTTTTGATGTCTTCAGTACTGTTCTACAATGCAGAAAAGAGCCAAAATACGGAAAAACCTATGAATGAGTAGGGTTGTCCAGACTTTTGACTGGTACTGTATATGTGTGTATATTTATTTATATAGCTGAAAACAACATAACAGACCAAAGATAGAGCTAGAAATGGAAGAATTTCACAGATTTTTATCGCTTTTTATTTACACTCTCTGGTTGAATTAGTGAAGTGATATGATGCACAAATTGGGCATTAAAATTTGCATTCAACCTCACCACTTCCAGCTAAAATCCAATATATGTCACCTGTAACACAATCTGTAACCCAGCATATACAGGGAAACCATGGCCTCATGGTTTGGGACCAAATGGTTGCTGGTTTGATTCCCTGGCTCATCAATAATGCTGAAGTGTGCTTGAGCAAAGCACTTCACCCCCAGCTGCTCCCCAGGCTGCTCTGGGTATGTTGCTCTGGATAGGAGTGTCTGCTAAATACCAGTATTCTAATGTAATGTGAGTCTGTAGTCAAAAGTAGAAAAGTGAAGCACCAGTGGAAATTGAAACAAATACTTCAGATGTGTGTTATTTATAGTCATGCACTAATGATTAGTTTTATGGAACTTCTTAAATATTAGTTGATCTCTAAAGAAGGTGTTCTGTTTATAAAATCTCTGGTGTTAGGTGTAATAATGATAATATAATATTGTGGGTATGTCTGAATGCACCGACAAAACAGAAGGGCTTCTTTTTTCTTTTCTTTTTTTAGTAAATGCAAACATACTGTTAAAATACTGTCTCTCTAAAATGTTGAAAGTGAACAATGTTCATTTAAGTCTGTCTGGATACAAATAAACCTAATTAAACACTGTGTAGCAAGAACACTTCATTTTGTGTGTGTGTGTGTGTGTGTGTGTGTGTGTTTTTAAGTGTGTCTTTTTAAGTAATACTGATATTGAATAAGGCCCACCTAATGTGACACGGTCAGCTGAGCTTATGTGAGCCAGATGTGATCTAGAAACACACTGTCTCCATTTATTTTCTTTAAATCAAAGGAGGTGGTGAATTGTCTGATTGCTGCCTAGTGACAGTAGTCATAGAAAATGGGAATCATTGTCAAATGGAAAATCTTCTTACATTTCTTCCTTTTCCAAGCATCTCAGAACATGTAGATATAGGAGAGTCTGAAAAATGTGCCACCTGTGAAGAGACCAAGTTTAGTGTTGCAAAATATAAAAAAGATCCCTCATCTTAATTTAAAGTACCATTTCATTAGCATGACATGCGGAATGGAAAGAGAAATACCATATTGGATTGGTCGAGGCCTGGGTTAACAACGACCGCCTCCGGTACTGTTGGTAAACAGGGTGCCGGTGGAAAATGTGCTACTGTTGTGCCAAAATGGAGAAGGAGAGGGGGGGGGCATGCTAGGAGAGAGTGTGAAAGATGGAAGGGAAGGAGCTTAGAATTGAGGGTAGGAACACTGAATGTGGGAACATTGACTGGCAGAGCGAGAGAGTTAGCAAGTATGATGGAAAGAAGGAAGTTGTACATTTTGTGTGTGCAGGAAACAAGGTGGAAAGGAAGCAAAGCCAAGAACATTGGAGATGGATGCAAGTTGTTTTATTATGGAGTTGATGGAAAGAGAAATGGTGTTGGTATTGTTTTGAGGGGAAAGTTGGTCAACAGTGTGATTGATGTGAAGAGGGTGTCAGATAGAGTGATAGGCATGAAGTTGGAGATTCAAGGAGTGGTAATCAATGTTGTGTGTGCGTAAGCCCTACAGGTTGGATGTGAGAATGAAGAGAAAGAGTCTTTCTGGGAAAAGATGGATGAAGTGGTAGAAAGTATACTGAGGGAGGAGTGCGTGCTGATAGGAGCAGATTTCAACGGACATGTTGGCGAGGGAAACAGAGGAGATGAGGGCATGATGGGCAGATATGGTGTAAGAGAGAGAAATGTGGAAGGGCAAGTGGTGGTTGATTTTTCAAAGAGGATGAATTTGGCAATCGTCAATGCATATTTCGAGAAGAAAGAGCAGCATAGGGTGACATTTAAGAGTGGAGGAAGATCTATACAGGTGGACTACATACTCTGCAGAAGGGGTAACCTGAAAGAGATTGGAGACTGTAAAGTGGTGGCAGGGGAGAGTGTAGCTAGACAACATCAAGTGGTCGTGTGCAGGATGAGCTTGAAAGCGAAAAAGAGGAAGCGTGAAATAGTGGAGTCAAAGATTAAGTGGTGGAAACTAAAAGAGGTTGAACATCAGAAGGAGTTTAGGGAAGAAATGAGATGAGCATTGAGTGGTCATGGAAGTCTGCCAGAAGATTGAGATACTACTGCTGTACTAGTAAAATAGGCAGCAAGGAAGGTGCTAGGGTGGTCATCGGGAAAGAGGAAGGAAGACAAGGAGACATGGTGGTGGAACAAAGAAGTGCAGGAAATTATAAAAGAGAAGAGGATAGCAAAGAAGAATTGGGATGATCAGAGAGACGAGGAAAGCAGGCGGTTATACAGAGAGACGAGACAGAAGGCAAAAAGAGCAGTAGCGAAGGCGAAAGCAGATGCATACCAGGAGTTGTATGAAAGTCTGGAGACCAAAGAATGAGAGAAAGACCTGTACAGACTAGCTAGGCAGAGAAACAAGGAAGCGAGGGATGTACAGCAGGTAAGAGTGATGAAAGATGTAAATGGAAATGCGCTGACAAACAAAGAGAGTGTATTGAGAAGGTGGAAAGAGTACATTGAGGATTTATTAAATGGGGAGAATCCAAGAGAGAAAAGGTCAGATTCATTGGAGACAGCAAATCAGGAAGCAGAGTTGGTTAGTAAGGATGAGGTGAGGGCAGCCATGAAAAGAATGAAGACTGGGAAAGCAGTCGGACCAGATGGTATCCCGATTAAGGCTTGGAGATGTTTGGGGGAGATGGCTGTGGAGTTCTTAACAAGATTGTTTAATAAGATCCTAGAGAATGACAAAATACCAAATGAATGGAGAAAGAGTGTGCTAGTCCCAATATACAAAAATAAGGGAGATGTACAGAGCTGCAGTAATTACAGAGGAATAAAATTGATGAGCCACACCATGAAGCTATGGGAAAGAGTATTGGAGGCAAGATTGAGAAGAGAGGTAGCAATCTGTGAACAGCAGTACGGGTTTATGCCAAGCAAGAGCACATCAGATGCAATTTTTGCTTTAAGAATGTTAATGGAGAAGTACAGGGAAGGCCAGAGAAAGCTACATTGTGTGTTTGTAGACCTGGAGAAAGCATACGATAGAGTGTCGAGAGATGAGTTATGGTATTGTATGAGAAAGAGTGGAGTGAATGAGAAGGACATTAGAGTGGTGCAAGACATGTATGAAAACAGTAAAACAGCAGTGAGGTGTGCAGGTGGAACAACTGAATGGTTCAAGGTGAAGGTGGGACTTCATCAAGGATCTGCTTTGAGTCCTTTTTTGTTTGCCATAGTGATGGATAGCTTGATGGACGAAGTGAGGCAAGAGCCACCATGGAACATGATTTTTGCGGATGATATTGTGTTATGTGGTGAAAGTAGAAAGGAGGTTAAGTTGGGTTTGGAGAGATGGAGGTATGCATTGGAATGAAGAGGAATGAAGGTGAGCAGGAGCAAAACAGAATACATGTGCATCAATGAGAGTGGGGATGAGAGTGTAGTGAAGATGCAAGGAGTAAAGACATGAAGAATACAACTGTAAAGAAAGTTGGTGAATTCAAGTACCTGGGGTCAACTGTGCAGGAAAATGGGAGCTGCGATAGTGAGGTGAGAAAGAGAGTGCAGGCAGGGTGGAGCAGTTGGAGAAGGATTTTGGGAGTCATTTGTGATAGGAAAGTCCCAGCAAAAGTGAAAAGTAAGATGTATAAGACAGTAGTGAGACCAGCTGTGATGTATGGATTGGAGACAGTGCCCTTAACGAAGAGACAGGAGGCAAAGTTGGAGGTGGCAGAGTTGAGGATGTTAAGGTTTGCGATGGGACTGGCAAGGTTGGACAGGATAAGGAATGAGCTCATCAGAGGGACAGCACATGTGGAGAGCTTGGAAATTAAGCGAAAAGAGATGAGACTGAGATGGTATGGGCACATCCTGAGAAGAGATGCAGAGTATGTTGGAAGGAGAATGTGGAGGATGGTGCTGCCAGGCAAACAAAAATGAGGAAGGCCAAAGAGGAGATACACGGATGTGGTGAGAGAGGACATGAAAGTGGCAGGTGTGGAAGAGAAGGATGCGGAAGACAGGGAGCAATGGAGACGAAAGATCTGCTGTGGGGACCCCTAATCGGGAGCAGCCAAAAGAAGAAGAAGAAGAAGAAGATTTCATTAGTGAAACAATGAACACAGGAGCATATTCTAGTGTATTCTTTATGTAGCCTTTTGTTCAAACATCACAAAAATCATGCACATCAATTTTATCATCAGAGGGATATGAGATCTAAGATCACAGTGCAGAGTAAACCTCTAGGTGGTGACATAACCTCACATAGCCTTTTTTTTTTTTTTTTTTTAATGCAATGACTTGGAGCCATGAGTCTCAGCAAACACAAATAATCCAGAGAAAATTGTCCAGGAAGAATGGACTGCCATATTGTGGAACTCATAGCATGTCAGTGTGAGTGCAAAAGGACACACAAATACCTGATGGTATTTTATGGAGTTTCAGTTCTTTCCATTAACAGTAATAAAAATTACAAATTCGCAATAAGTCATGTTATTGGTTGCATTTGAAGCAGAGCAGTTCACATCCAATCACAGTAATGATGTTCACAATTAAATTCAACAATGTGCAGGCAATTTAGTGAAATTGTGAGTTGTGATCTTGCCTGGGCTTGAAATAAAATCCCGATTCCTCTCTGTCCAAGACCCAGAAAAGACTGAGTAAAAACGTCATCAATTCTGAGCCTGGACCTTGTTTGTTTTGTTTTGTTTTGTTTTGTTTTGTTTTGTTTTGTTTTGTTTTGTTTGTCTGATTTCACACATTAAAAAAATACAGTATAAATACAATGATAATATGATGGTACATGCTGGGAAGGGAGAAAAGCCTCTTTGGCTTGTAGGAAGCTGTCCTCCATCTAACGTCAAATTCTAAGCTAGTAAAATAATAAGCAAGTTTTTCACAAGTTATCAATAAAAAATAAATAAATAAATAAAAATAATATAATTTATACAATAAAACTAACAATATCAACAACAATGTATAAGTGAACAACATAATCAACTTAATTACAATATTAAAAGTAAATGAAATATGAAATATCCTGGGAGCCAAGAAAAAAATGTGTCTCTCAATTTCTTTTTTGTTGTGATTTCCTGACTAGGAATTTCCCAGCAACCCTCCAAGTCACATGATATATCATTGGAAAGCCCAGGACATACTCTTTACAAGACACCAGAACTCAAGTGAATACCTTGAAAGAGTAAGAGGGTGTGCACGTAAAACAAGTGTCAACAACAGAGGACACAAGTCTAAGGGTCGGTTCTCAGGAGGATATAGAAATAGGATACAAAAAGTGAATGAAGGATTTTCAAGGCAACAATAACTATATATTGATTGTTTGAATAATCTGTCAGCCCTGCGGTGGCCTGGCGACTTGTCCAGGGTGTACCCCGCCTCTCGCCCATAGTCAGCTGGGATAGGCTCCAGCTTGTCTGTGACCCTGTAGAACAGGATAAGCAGCTACAGATAACGGATGGATGGATGCTTGAATAATCTAAGAGTCTAAGGTTAATAGTTTCCCAAGGAGTATGAAGTGATTTACTGTATCAAATGCCTTTGATAGATGTAAAAATATTCCTATGGTAAATTCATTGTCGATAGCTGTAGATATTTTGTCGATTAATTGTATTAAAGCAACCTTCAACAAGTGGTCTTGATATCAAGACCAAACTCAGGTATTACAACACGAAAGAACAATTAATATGATCACTAGGCTATGGGGTGAAGCCATGGCCTAATGATTAGAAAAGCAGGTTTGGGACCAAAATGTCACTGGTTCAATTCTCTGGACCAGCAGGAATGGTTGGCGTGCCCTTGAGCAAGGCACCTAATCCTCAACTGCTCTCCAGGCTGCTCTGGATATGTTGTACGTTGCTCTGGAGAAAAGCATCTATTAAATGCCATTCATGTAATGTAATACCTGGAAAAAATAAACTACCAAATAAAAATTTTTTTAAAATGAGACAACACTGAGGGGAAGGATGATACATGTGCATCATCAGAGACAAACTTTATATTTAAAATTGGCTTGTTCCATGCTGATTCTCTATAGTAACACCAAATATCATTTAAAACAAAAACAATATAATCATTCACAATAGCTTACCCTTGCAGTATGAAAGAAAACAAGCCCCAGTGTATGAACCTACTGTCGGTACTTGTGTGTTTACTGTATTAATATCCATGTACGTATACAGTGGTGCTTGAAAGTTTGTGAACCCTTGAGAATTTTCTATATTTCTGCATAAATATGGCCTAAAACTTCATCAGATTTTCACACAAGTCCTAAAAGTAGATAAAGAGAACCCAGTTAAACAAAATGAGACAAAAATATTATACTTGGTCATTTATTTATTGAGGAAAATGATCCAATATTACATATCTGTGAGTGGCAAAAGTATGTGAACCTTTGCTTTCAGTATCTGGTGTGACCCCCTTGTGCAGCAATAACTGCAACTAAACGTTTCCGGTAACTGTTGATCAGTCCTGCACACCGGCTGGAAGGAATTTTAGTGCATTCCTCTCTACAGAACAGCTTCAACTCTGGGATGTTGGTGGGTTTCTTCACATGAACTGCTCGCTTCAGGTCCTTCCACAACATTTCGATTGGATTAAGGTCAGGACTTTGACTTGGCCATTCCAAAACATTAACTTTATTCTTCTTTAACCATTCTTTGGTAGAACGACTTGTGTGCTTAGGGTCGTTGTCTTGCTGCATGACCCACCTTCTCTTGAGATTCAGTTCATGGACAGATGTCCTGACATTTTCCTTTAGAATTCGCTGGTATAATTCAGAATTCATTGTTCCATCAATGATGGCAAGCTGTCCTGGCCCAGATGCAACAAAACAGGCCAAAACCATGATACTACCACCACCATGTTTCACAAATGGGATAAGGTTCTTATGCTGGAATGCAGTGTTTTCCTTTCTCCAAACATAATGCTTCTCATTTAAACCAAAAAGTTCTATTTTGGTCTCATCCGTCCACAAAACATTTTTCCAATAGCCTGACTTGTCCACGTGATCTTTAGCAAACTGCAGATGAGCAGCAATGTTCTTTTTGGAGAGCAGTGGCTTTCTCCTTGCAACCCTGCCATGCACACCATTGTTGTTCAGTGTTCTCCTGATGGTGGACTCTTGAACATTTACATTAGCCAATGTGCTTAGAAGCTCAGTTGCTTAGAAGTTACCCTGGGGTCCTTTGTGACCTCGCCAACTATTACACACCTTGCTCTTGGAGTGATCTTTGTTGATCAACCACTCCTGGGGAGGGTAACAATGGTCTTGAATTTCCTCCATTTGTACACAATCTGTCTGACTGTGGATTGGTGGAGTCCGAACTCTTTAGAGATGGTTTTGTAACCTTTTCCAACAACGCTTTTTCTGAGGTCCTCAGAAATCTCCTTTGTTCATGCCATGATACACTTCCACAAACATGTGTTGTGAAGATCAGACTTTGATAGATCCCTGTTCTTTAAATAAAATAAAACAGGGTGCCCACTCACACCTGATTGTCATCCCATTGATTGAAAACACCTGACTCTATTTTCACCTTCAAATTAACTGCTAATCCTAGAGGTTCACATACTTTTGCCACTGACAGATATGTAATATTGGATCATTTTTCTCAATAAATAAATGACCAAGTATAATATTTTTGTCTCATTTGTTTAACTGGGTTCTCTTTATCTACTTTTAGGACTTGTGTGAAAATCTGATGATGTTTTAGATCATATTTATGCAGAAATGTAGAAAATTCTAAAGGGTTCACAAACTTTCAAGCACCACTGTAGACTATTACAAAAACACAATAGACAGTCAACAATATAACACTGAAATATGTAACTTCAAACAACCGTAGGACTGGTTCATGTTCAAAAAGAAAATCTACTTGCTCATTTTGTTAAAATACAAGTAGAAATTTGTGGTCTACTACAAGAAAATCATTTATCAACAGAAAACCAGTGTAACCTTAACAACTACTGTAAACCCAAGTTTAATCCTACAAAATTAGACAAATTTTTTGGTATCCTTACAGCTTGTTGAGACAATGCTTTATTCCATCTGAAATTTAATGAAATTATAAACAATTTTCTCATGTATTCTTGCATGCCTTTACTATATCAGAGAGTACATTCAAAAAAGTGTGAAAAGAAATTATTGATTGTTTATTTTACAAAGATATTCTAAAATGGCCTGGACAGATTTCTTGGTACCCCTAGAAATGACTACAAATAATTGGATTATAGTGATATTTCAAACTAATTGTTTAACCTTAATTAATATCACAGGTGTCTTCAATCTTGTAATCAGTCATACAGTCAATTTCAAGTGACAAAAGTCATGACTCTGCTGTCTGGTTTTGTCATGTGCACCACATTGAACATGGACCAGATGGAAAGAGTTGTTTTAGGAGACCAGAAAGAAAATTAGAGACCAGCATGTTAAAGGAAAAGGTTATAAGACCATCTCCAAGCAGCTTGATGTTCCTGTGACAACAGTTGCAAATATTATTAAGTTGTTAAGGTCCATGGGACTGAAGCCAACCTTCCTGGATGTGACTTCAAGAAGAAAATCCATCACAGATTGAACAGAAGGATAGTACCAATGGGAGAAAAACAGCTAAGGACAACTTTTAAAGAGATAAAAGTTTAACTCCAAGGTCAAGGTACATCAATGTGTTTGTACCATCTGTTACTTTTTGAGTGACAATGAGCTTGATGGAAGAAAACCCAGGAGGATGCCACTGTTGAAAGAAAAACTTTTTTAAAAATTGCCATACTGGAATTTATTAAAATGCATAATGATAAGCCACAGTGCTTCTGGAACCATGTCCTTTGGACAGATGAGACAAAACTCAAGCTTATTGGCAAGTCACATAAGCTCTGTCTCCAAAGAAGAAAAAATGAAGCTTTTAAAGATAACACCATACCTACTGTGAAACACGGAGGGGGCTTGGTAATGATTTGGGGGTGCTTTGCTACATCTGGAATGGGGTGCCTTGAATCTGTACAGAATGAAATCTCAAGACTATGAAGGCTCTTTGGAGTGAAACCTACTACCCTGGTAGTAGGTCATGGGTCCTACACAGGTCATGGGTCCTCCAACAGGATAAAAACCCAAAACACACAGCTAAACTCACCCAAGAATGGCAAAGAACAAAACATTGGACTGTTCTGAAGTGGCCTTCTCTGAGTCCTGATATGAATCCTATCGAACATCTCTGGAAACAGCTGAAACATGCAGTGTGGAGAAGACACCCTTCAAACCTGAGACGGCAAGAGCCATTTGCTGAGGAAGGATAGGCCAAACTACCTGTGGCAGATGCAGAACTTACATCTGCATCTGCCATCTCTGAGAGTTACAGAGTTTGCTTGTTAGCAGTCATTGCTGCTAAAGGTTGTGTAACAAAATATTAAGTTCAGGGTACCATCATTTTTGTCCATGACATTTTCATTTCTTTTGTTATGTAAAATATTCAGTTAAATCAAAAGCAAAATCTGATTTGTGTTAAACTTGGAATAAACAATGATGGATGCCGTGAACTTTTTTTTGTCAGTTTCATGTTATTTCAGAGATAGCTGTTGGTTATTTATTTATTTATTTATTTATTTTCGTGGAAGGTTCCCAACAAATTTGTCCACATCTGTGGATACTGAGTATATACTCACCATTGGAATTGCATCCTGACCCTCTTTTTGTGGACTTTTTTTTTCTTTCCTTCCTTCTCTAATTGTAAAATGACCTTGGGTGTGAGAAATGTGCTATATAAACTGAATGTATTATTATTATTATTATTATTATTATTATTATTATTATTATTATTATACTGATGATGATGATTGATTCGTTATCAACCCTTTGTCTCACAACCAAACAACTTAAGAGACTTCTTCTTCTTCTTCTTCTTTTGGCTGCTCCCAATTAGGGGTCCCCACAGCGGAACTTTCATCTCCATTGCTCCCTGTCTTCCGCATCCTTCTCTACCACACCTGCCACTTTCATGTCCTCTCTCACCACATCCATGTATCTCCTCTTTGGCCTTCCTTGTTTTCATTTGCCTGGCAGCTCCATCCTCAACATTCTCCTTCCAACATGCTCTGAATCTCTTCTCAGGATGTGCCCATACCATCTCAGTCTCATCTCTCCTAGCTTAATTCCCAAGCTCTCCACATGTGCTGTCCCTCTGATGTGCTCGTTCCTTATCTTGTCCAACCTTGTCACTCCCATCATAAACCTTAACATCCTCAACTCCGCCACCTCCAACTTTGCTTCTTGTCTCTTCATTAAGGGCACTGTCTCCAATCCATACATCACAGCTGGTCTCACTACTGTCTTATACATCTTATCTTTCACTTTTGCTGGGACTTTCCTATCACAAATGACTCCCAAAATCCTTCTCCAACTGCTCCACCCTGCCTGCACTCTCTTTCTCACCTCACTATCGCAGCCCCCATTTTCCTGCACAGTTGACCCCAGGTACTTGAATTCACCAACTTTCTTTACATCTACTCCTTGCATCTTCACTACACTCTCATCCCCATTCTCATTGATGCACATGTATTCTGTTTTGCTCCTGCTCACCTTTATTCCTCTTTGTTCCAATGCATACCTCCATCTCTCCAAACCCAACTCAACCTCCTTTCTACTTTCACCACATATCACAATATCATCCGGAAACATCATGTTCCATGGTGACTCTTGCCTCACGTCGTCCATCAAGCTATCCATCACTATGGCAAACAAAAAAGGACTCAAAGCAGATCCTTGATGGAGTCCCACCTTCACTTTGAACCATTCAGTCATTCCAACTGCACACCTCACTGCTGGTTCACTGTTCTCATACATGTCTTGCACCACTTTAATATACTTTTCATTCACTCCACTCTTTCTCATACAATACCATAACTCATCTCTCGGCACTCTATCGTATGCCTTCTCCAGGTCTACAAACACACAATGTAGCTTTCTCTGGCCTTCCCTGTACTTCTCCATTAACATTCTTAAAGCAAAAATTGCATCTGATGTGCTCTTGCTTGGCATAAACCCATACTGCTGTTCACAGATTGCTACCTCTCTTCTCAATCTTGCCTCCAATACCCTTTCCCATAGCTTCATGGTGTGGCTCATCAATTTTATTCCTCTGTAATTACTGCAGCTCTGTACATCTCCCTTATTCTTGTATATTAGGACTAGCACACTTTCTCCATTCATTTGGCATTTTCTCATTGTCTAGGATCTTATTAAACAATCTCATTAGGAACTCCACAGCTGCCTCACCCAAACATCTCCAAGCCTCAATCGGGATACCATCTGGTCCGACTGCTTTCCCAGTCTTCATTCTTTTCATGGCTGCCCTCACCTCATCCTTACTAACTAACTCTGCTTCCTGATTTGCTGTCTCCAATGAATCTGACCTTTTCTCTCTTGGATTCTCCTCATTTAATAAATCCTCAACATACTCTTTCCACCTTCTTGTAATGACTGCAGCTTGCACAGTCATGTGTGTATTGAATAAACCAGACTAAGAGGGTTTCTGGAGTTCACTGGTATCTTTACTGGGTACTTGCACAATGCATATACAGGTGTTCACTGCCTGTTCACTGTTCTAGTCTGCCTACGTCATCTACGTCATCATGCTCTGTGCATTGATCATCACAATACTCCTTTTTTTTTTGAATGAAGTTCCACACATTACCATTACTGTACTCGGATAACAGAGCTTAGTATGAATATCTAATCTCATGAGCTTTCACTTTTACTTTACTCTTACTTTACTTTTAGGCTATCAATGGCAGTGAAAATCATTTGCACTACAGAACATAACTGCACTTGCTTCACTAATGTTATAACATGTCTAAATAACTGAAAATATGATGTCAACAGAACCTGTCATTAAATGCAACCTAACCATACTTAATGGGAAGTCTAAACAGTCCCCTAATGACTTAAGGTCGATCTCAGTTCTTTAGTTATAGTCATGTAGATAGGCAGGAGGCTGCCTGTGCTGTCTGAAAGGATATCGACGTGGCAGGGGTGCTGGTTCTGCAGCTTCGCCGTCGTCTTGATCCGGGTCCAGGTCTGAATCAAGGAGCGCCAGCGGATCCTGCAGTGCATCGGGTTGGATCTTCTTGAAGAATGAACTATTTCTGGTGATGGAGTAGCCGTTCCGTCCTGCAGTCATCATTGGGCCTTTCACTTGTGTGACTGTGAATGGCTCTTTGCAGTAAGGTGTGGTAAGCTTGTTTTTCTTTAGTTGACGGCAGAGCACAATGTCGCCTGGCTTGATGTTGGATGGCGTGGCATGTCGTCAGATGTTGGAACGAGCTTTCATCTTGGCCTTTGCCTTGGTGTCTTTCTGGCGTACATCACTGTCAGCATGAATGGTAACAGGACTGGCTGATGGTATTTTAATGTTCATTTTTCTCTGAAAGATCAGTTCAGCAGGTGCTCTTCCTGTTGTGCTATGAGGTGTTGCTCTGTACTCATGCAGGAAGATGTTCAGCTGCTGCTTCCAGGAAGTGCGAAGCATTTGTGCAATCCGCACTGTCTTCCCTATGGTCCGCATGAACCGTTCAGCAGTCACATTTGCTTGTGGCCACAGAGGTATTATCTTTCTGTGTTTGAATCCCATGTAGCTGGCAAACTGGGAAAACTGTGTGCCATTGAATGGAGGTCCATTGTCAGTCTTGACAACTTGTGGAATGCCGAACATAGAGAAGACAGCATCCAGACAGGGTATCACTGCGTTTGCTGAGATGCAGCAAAGGACCTCAACAATGGGGTATCTTGTTGTTAGGACTAGGACTGTTTTGACCTCTAGAGGCCGCTGTTATTTCCTTTTCGTGTCATGTTTGTTTTGGCCTCTAGAGGCCGCCACTGTTCCTGTGTTTTGTGTTTGTGTTAATTGCCTGTTTAGTCCTGATTATCTTCACCTGTGTTCTATTTAGTTTGTGTATTTATACCCCCTGAGTTCAGTCCTCTTGTCACGGAGTCTTTGTGCTGTTATGTTTATCTCCAGTTTCCTCTGTACCGTGTTCTTTATTTTGCATTTTGCTTTTCTTTTGGACCTAGTAGTTACTGTGTTTTTTGGATCTTCTGAGCTTTGGTATTTTTGCCTTTTCTTTTCTGTTTTTTTGGCTTTTGTTTTGTATTTTTGTATTTTTTATTTTTTCCCTTATATCTTCTGAGCGTTTTTGTATCTTTACTTTTTGGATATTTTTTGTACATATTGTAAATAAACCTTTTTGATACTTTTTCTACTTCCGCCTCACGCCTCTGCATTTGAGTTATCCCCCTGGTGGCCTAGTGGGGGTTTGCTGGATTATCACACCAACGAACCAGGTTCGAATCCCAGCAAAACCCTAACAGAAAGACTCCGTCATGACCGACTCAGCAGAGGCTGCTTCAACTGTCTACCCAGCCAACCTTCAGGGAATTACGACAGCTTTGACACTCTTCGGAGCGACCATGGACGCTCATGGACGTACGCTCACCAGCCAACGTGAGGCCCTTGCTCGCCACGAGGAACTGCTTCAGCAAATTGGGAAAACCCTGGCACAGCTGACATCTCTGCCTGCATCTCCTGATCCAGCTCCCGCTCCGGCTCCTGTGCCTCCTGCCATGCTGCCTTCTTCACCTCATGAACCCAGCCTTCCTGCACCACAGAGGTATGACGGCAAGCACAGTGAGTGCCGAGAGTTCCTTACCCAGTGTCAACTCACCTTTGAGCTTCAGCCTACCACCTCCACTACGGATCGCCGCAAGATTGCCTTTCTGATCACCTTATTAGCTGGTAAGGCACGAGCCTGGGCTACTGCTATCTGGCAAAGACAGGGACCTGAGTGCCTTGATTTCCAGCTGTTTTCTGAAGAGATGCTTCGGGTCTTCGATCAGGCGGACATCAGTACCGACGCAGCCCGAAAGCTCATGTCCATCCGGCAAGGAGGAAGCGTCGCAGATTACGCCATCTCGTTCCGGACGCTCACAGCAGTAAGTGGATGGAACGAGACTGCCCTGGTGTCAGCCTTCCACCATGGTCTGTCTGACCCCATCAAGGATGGTCTGGCCTCTATTGGATGCCCAAGTGACCTCGAAACCCTCATCTCACATGCTATTCATCTGGACAACAGGATGAGAGAACGCCACCAAGCCTTGAGCCCCCCCAGCCTCCCTACCTCTACCTGGAGACCGTCTACCTCCTTCAGTGACTGTCCAGAACCCATGCAAGTGGGTCGTACTTGCCTCTCCGCATCTGAGAGGGAGCACAGAAGGAGGGACAAGTGCTGCATCTACTGTGGCAAGCCTGGTCACTTCCGAGCATCATGTCCCGAACTCTTGGGAAAAGGACTGCCCCGTCCAGCCAAGGGAGGGTTGTGACGGGGCCTACCCTCTCTCCCGGACTCCCTGGCCAAGGAATCTACATCCCGGTCTCCATCTCCTGGGGTGAGTCTGTCCACTCTTGTCAAGCTTTGTTAGACTCAGGGGCGGCTGGGAACTTTATGGATATTCACTTCGCCCAAAGCATCAATATTCCAACTGCACCTCTTGAAGTCCCACTGTCTGTGTCTGCCCTCGATGGCCAAGCGTTAGGTGATGGAAGAGTCACCCAAGTTACTTCTCCAGTCTTCCTCCAGTCTCAAGGTCACAAGGAAGAAATATCCCGGCACCTGATTCCTTCACCTGAGTTCCCAGTTATTCTAGGCCTTCCTTGGCTTACTCGCCACAACCCTCGCATAGACTGGGTAACAAGCCAGGTTGTGGAATGGGGCCCTGCATGCCATGCCTCTTGTCTGCTCTCTAGCTCTCCTGTGTCTCCTGCCGAGCCCCCTGATCTCACCGAGTTATCTCAAGTTCCCACAGAGTACTGGGATCTCAAGGAGGTATTCAGCAAGAGCAGGGCCGCCGTTCTTCCTCCGCACCGGGCCTACGACTGTGCCATCGACTTGCTCCCTGGGACTACCCCTCCTCGTGGCAGACTGTTTTCCCTCTCTCAGCCAGAACGCAAGGCCATGGAGGAATACCTCAAAGACGCCCTGGTCTCTGGGTTCATTCGACCCTCCACCTCACCTGCTGGTGCCGGCTTCTTCTTTGTCAGCAAGAAGGATGGGGGGCTCCGACCATCTATTGACTACAGGGGCCTGAACAAGATCACTGTGCGCAACCGATATCCCCTTCCGCTGATGTCCACTGCTTTCGACCTGCTTCAAGGCGCCACCGTCTTCACCAAGTTGGACCTATGGAACGTATACCACCTCATCCGTATCCGACAGGGAGACGAGTGGAAGACTGCCTTTAACACCCCGTCTGGGCACTATGAATACCAGGTGATGCCCTTCGGACTCACTAACGCACCAGCTGTTTTTCAGGCCCTAATCAACGACGTCTTAAGGGACATGATTAACCTGTACGTTTTTGTCTACCTCGATGACATCCTTTTCTTTTCCAAGACCATGCAGGAGCACCGCCACCATGTCCGCCAGGTTCTCCAGAGGCTGCTACAGAACAATCTGTTCGCCAAGGCCCAGAAATGCGAATTTCATGTTCCCGAGGTCTCCTTTCTGGGATTTATTGTACGGACAGGCCAACTCCAAATGGACCCTGCCAAGACCCTGGCCGTCCGGGACTGGCCTACTCCCAAGTCCGTTAAGGAGGTTCAGCGGTTCTTAGGATTCGCTAACTTCTACCGCAAGTTCATCAGGAACTTCAGTTCTGTAGCAGCACCCATGTCAGACCTTACCAAAGGGACAGGTGGATCTTATGTCTGGTCTCCTCAGGCGGAAAAGGCATTCAAAGACCTCAAGGACCGCTTCTGCACGGCACCCATTCTGGTCCTCCCGGACACCTCCCAACCATTCATCGTGGAGGTGGACACCTCGGACAGTGGTGTCGGCGCGGTGCTCTCTCAATGTTCAGAAGGAAAGCTGCACCCCTGTGCTTACTTCTCCCACCGCCTGAGTCCTGCGGAGTCCCGATACGATGTGGGGGATCGAGAACTGCTAGCGGTCAAACTGGCCCTTGAGGAGTGGAGGCATTGGCTGGAGGGAGCGCAACATCCATTCCTGGTTTGGACTGACCACAAGAACCTGGAGTACCTCCAGCAAGCCAAGAGACTGAACCCTCGACAGGCTAGGTGGGCCCTGTTTTTCAGTCGGTTTGACTTCACCCTCTCGTACCGCCCCGGCTCCAAGAACACCAAACCTGATGCACTGTCCAGGCTGTTCTCTGCCACTAACAGGGAGAATGAAGTCGGGCCTATTATCCCTGTGTCCCGGATTGTGGCCCCTGTCCGCTGGGGTATTGAGGAGGCCGTCCGACGAGCTCAACGCCAGGACCCCGGTCCTGGGACGGGGCCACCGGGCCTCTTGTACATCCCACATCAAGCCCGGGCCAAGGTTCTCCAGTGGGGTCACTCTTCCCCTCTCACCGCCCACCCGGGAGCTCGGAGGACCCTGGACTTCCTGAAAAGACGCTTCTGGTGGCCTAACATGGAGAAGGAAGTAAGGTCATTTGTCCTGTCCTGTGAGGTTTGCACCAGAACCAAGAACCCATGACAGCGTCCCCAGGGTCTCCTGCATCCTCTGACCATTCCCCGGCATCCCTGGTCCCACGTGGCAGTCGACTACATCACGGGTCTCCCTGAGTCACAAGGTAACATGGTCATTTTGGTCATAGTTGACAGATTCTCCAAGGCCTGCCGCTTCATACCACTGTGCAAACTCCCCTCTGCTCTTGAAACAGCGAAACTCATGTTTAATCATGTCTTCCGAGTCTTTGGTCTTCCACAGGACATCGTCTCAGACCGAGGGCCCCAGTTCTCCTCCCGAGTGTGGCACGGGTTCTGCAAGGTCATCGGAGCCACTGCCAGCCTCTCCTCTGGGTTTCACCCACAGTCCAATGGTCAGACGGAGAGCCTCAACCAGGACCTGGAAACCACCTTGCAAGGCCTGGCTATGGATAACCCGACATCGTGGAGCACCTGGCTGCCATGGGCAGAGTACGCCCACAACACCCTGCAGTCATCGGCCACCAAGCTGTCGCCATTCCAGTGCTAATTCAGGTTCCAGCCACCTCTGTTCCCGGACCAGGAGGAGGATGCGGGGATGCCCTCAGTCAACCAATATGTGAGGTGTCGCAAGACCTGGAGCAAGGTCAGGAAGACCCTCATACAGACCTCCAGAACCAACCAGACTCAGGCCAACCGCCATAGAAGACCTGCATACGCTTTCCGCCCTGGGCAGCGGGTTTGGCTGTCCACTAAGGACCTTCCGCTGCGGGTGGAGAACCGCAAGCTTGCTCCTTGCTACATTGGCCCCTTCAAGGTGGTGTGCAGGGTGAACCCTGTCTCCTACCGGCTCCAGTTGCCCCGGACTCTGAGGATCAACCCCACTTTCCATGTTTCCCTGTTGCGGCCCGTACTGACATCTACATATGCCCCTGCCCCAGGAACCCCCCACCCCCCCACATCTTCCAGGGTCAGACTGTGTTCACTGTGCATCGCCTGCTTGACTCCCGCCGGGTCTGCGGCGGGTTGCAATATCTGGTGGACTGGGAGGGCTATGGTCCTGAGGAGCGCTGCTGGGTTCCTGCTCGGGATGTCCTAGATAAAGAACTGTGTCGGGACTTCCATTCGGCCCATCCAGATCGCCCTGGGAACGTCAGGAGACGCTCCTGGGGGGGGGGGGGGGGGGGGGGTCCTGTTAGGACTAGGACTGTTTTGGCCTCTAGAGGCCGCTGTTATTTCCTTTTCGTCTCATGTTTGTTTTGGCCTCTAGAGGCCGCCACTGTTCCTGTGTTTTGTGTTTGTGTTAATTGCCTGTTTAGACCTGATTATCTTCACCTGTGTTCTATTTAGTTTGTGTATTTATACCCCCTGAGTTCAGTCCTCTTGTCATGGAGTCTTTGTGCTGTTATGTTTATCTCCAGTTTCCTCTGTACCATGTTCTTTATTTTGCATTTTGCTTTTCTTTTGGACCTAGTAGTTACTGTGTTTTTTGGATCTTCTGAGCTTTGGTATTTTTGCCTTTTCTTTTCTGTTTTTTTGGCTTTTGTTTTGTACTTTTGGATTTTTTATTTTTTCCCTTATATCTTCTGAGCGGGGCGGCACGGTGGTGTAGTGGTTAGCACTGTCGCCTCACAGCAAGAAGGTCCTGGGTTCGAGCCCCGGGGCCGGCGAGGGCCTTTCTGTGTGGAGTTTGCATGTTCTCCCCGTGTCCGCGTGGGTTTCCTCCAGGTGCTCCGGTTTCCCCCACAGTCCAAAGACATGCAGGTTAGGTTAACTGGTGACTCTAAATTGACCGTAGGTGTGAATGTGAGTGTGAATGGTTGTCTGTGTCTGTGTGTCAGCCCTGTGATGACCTGGCGACTTGTCCAGGGTGTACCCCGCCTTTCGCCTGTAGTCAGCTGGGATAGGCTCCAGCTTGCCTGCGACCCTGTAGAAGGATAAAGCGGCTAGAGGTGATGTGATCTTCTGAGCGTTTTTGTATCTTTACTTTTTGGATATTTTTTGTACATATTGTAAATAAACCTTTTTGATACTTTTTCTACTTCCGCCTCACGCCTCTGCATTTGAGTCATCCCCCGGTGGCCTAGTGGGGGTTTGCTGGATTATCACACCAATGAACCAGGTTTGAATCCCAGCAAAACCCTAACACTTGTGTAGTCATCAACAATGACTAACAGGTACTCTCCTGATGAGAGCGGGCCATAGAAATCTGCACTGACAGAGTGCCATGGTGCTTCAGGCAACTCAGTCATTCTGAGAGGCTCAGTCTTGGTGACAGGAGTATTTACCTGACAGGCTAAGCAGTTTCTGATGAGAGCCTCGGCCTGTTGATCAATGTTAGGAAACCACACTTTCTCACGGAGGAGCACTTTGGTCTTGGCTACGCCCTGATGGCTTTTGTGGGCAAGTGCTAATACTCGCTGCTGTAGAGATAGTGGTATGACAATTCTGCAGCCTCAGAGTATGATATCTTCATCCGCAGACAGTGTGAGTTCTCTGCTAACATGTCTGTATTGCTGTAGCACAGCTGCATTTGGCATGTCATTTGTGATGGTGTGCCAGGTGTTGTTCTTGATGCATTCACTGACCTGTTGCAGAGTGGTGTCCTTTAATGTTTCAGCTTTAATCTCTTCCAGCATCATCACCTTCGGAGTTGCCTGGAGTGAGATGAAGTTGACATACTCCTCTGCAACCTTGCAGGCTCTTGTCTCGGATGTCTGCGTTGGACTTGGGTGTCTGGACAAATAGTCAGTAGGGTTGTCAGCTCCCTTTCTGTAGATGACACGGTAATTGTAGGGCTGCAGCCTGAGACCCCATCGCTCTATTCGGGCAGGTGGCTTTGATCTTGGGTTGTTCCATATTAGCTCGAGCGGCTTGTGGTCAGTGACCAGGGTGAACGGGTGCCCATAGATATAGAGGTGAAAATGCTCACAGCTCCATACAATTGCAAGGGCTTCACATTCAGTCTGTGAGTATCTTCTCTCAACGTCAATGAGCGCGCGGCTGGCATATGCTATGACATTTCTCTCTCCCTTGTCTTTCTGAGTGAGAATGGCACCCAGTCCCACGGGACTTGCATCAACAATCAGTTCTGTCTCCTTGTTCGGGTCGAAGTAAGACATGATGGTATTGCTTGTCAGTCTCTCCTTGAGCAGTTCTAGTGCAGCTGACTGCTCCTCACCCCACTTCCAGGGTGTGCCTTTCTTGGTAAGTTCCCTGAGGGGTGCAGTGATGGTGGAGAAATCCTTGATAAACCGGGAACAGTAATTGGCCATACCTAGGAGGCTTTGTATTTCGGCCGGGTCTTTGGGTGCAGAGGCCTGATGAATGGCCGCCACCTTTTGTGGATCAGCTGAGATGCCGTCGGCGGAGAAGACAAAGCCAAAAAATTCAAGACGTTACTTGTTGAATTCGCATTTGTTGCAGTTGAGTGTCAGGCCACACTCCTTCAATCTTGCAAACACCGCTGTCAGGGCATCGTCATGTGCTTTTTGAGAGGCACCATAGATGATAATATCATCACTGAGGTTCTTGACACCTTGGATACCGTGCAGAGCTTGACATATGGCATTTTGGAAAACTTCAGCAGCCGATGAGATGCCAAAGTTCAATCGCTTGTATCTTCTGAGGCCCAGGTGAGTAGTGAAGGTGGTGATATAGCGGCTATCTGGATGTAGCTCAAGCTGGTGGTATCCTGCATTTAAATCCAACTTGGAGAACACCCTCGCGCCATTGAGCTCATGGATCACATCATCCATCGTGGGTGTGAGATGTCGTTCTCACTGTATCGCCATATTCGCTTGGCGCATGTCAACACAAATTTTGACTTTATCAGGATCTTTTGGTTTTGGGGGCGTTACTATCGGAGACACCCAGGGTGTTGGTCCAGTGATCTTCTCAATGATGTCGTCGTTTTCTAGCTTTTGTAGCTCTGCTTCAACCTTTTGTCGGATATGGAATGGCACTCGTCGATGCGGTTGGCACGTTGGTTGCACATCAGGATCAATGTGAAGCTTCACCTGGAAGTCTTTGAGCTTGCCTATTCCAGTGAACAACTCCGGATGACTGTCAACGAGTTGTTCTGCTACACTTGGTCTGGTGAGGTTGACAGCATTGATGATTTGAATCAGTCCGAGCGCTTTGGCTGTTTCACAGCTGAGAAGTGAATGTCCATTCCCTTTCAGCGCGTAGAACATTGCTTCTGTGCTTTTGCCCTTGGCTTGGGTGCAGCATGTAAACATATTAATAATGGGCAGAGCAGTCTTGGAGCCATATGCAAATATTTTGATCTCGGCCGGACTGAGCTTTGGAGCAGGCTTGAGAGTGTTGACTACTGTCTCACTGATTATGTTGACAGAGGCTCCAGAATCAATCAGGACTTTTATCTTGACACCATTTATCATGACGTGTCTGTGGATGTTACGAGCAGACCTCACTGTTGACCATAAATGCATATTCATCGCTGCTAGATAAACCTTTGTGTGTGCCGCACTCTGAGCACGATGCAGTTACTTGGTTTACCTTCTTGGTGCTCATCTGCTTTCTCTCAGCAGAATCTGTGTTCTTGCCTTCACGTGCTTTTCTTTGGCGGGACCTGCACACCTTGGCGAAATGATTGGGTTTCCCACAGGCATTACAGTCCTTCCCTTTGGCTGGGCAGTCTGCTTTGTGAGGATATATTCCACCACAATTCCTGCATTTTGTGTTTGCTTTATTTTTGTCTTTGCTTTGAAACTCAGTTTGTGCTTTGTTTTTGTGTTCCAGCATGTTAACTGCAGTGGCTGTTCCTTTCTCTATGCCCTCTGCTTGCTCTTCGGATATTTCCAGTGTCCTCCCATATTCTAACAGCTTCTCTAATGTCATTTCAGGTTCTCTGAGCGCCCTCCTGCGGAGCCTTTGCGACGTGCAGCTCTGGATTAGCTGTGCTTTGATCTCACTGTCGACATCGATGAATTCACAGTCTTTGGCTAGAGTGCGAAGTTTTGTATGATAAGTATCTAGGGACTCGCCGGGTTGCTGCATTGCTTTTCTGAATTTGTACACGAGATACTGTGTGTTTTTCACTGGGGTGAAGTAGCCATCTAACTTCGTTTTTGTAGCCGCATAATCGTCCTCTTCCTCAGCAAGAGTATCATAAATATCATGCACTCGTTCCCCAGCTAAGTGCAGAAGCAGTGCCCTCTTCCTAGCGTCATTCACAATGTTCATTGCTACGAGAAAGTTTTCAAAGCGTTGTATCCACTTACTCCATCTCGTGCCTACAGAGCTCGGATCTGTCTCTGTATCAAACGGTTGAATAGCATGGCTTGCAATCGAAGAATTAAACATTTTACTTAGCTTCAGTAGTCAGGCATTTGCTGTGCTAGCTGGCTAGTTGTTTTCATGGATGTTAGCACTCATGCGTTTCAAAGTTCCAATGCTCCGGTTACTCTCTCCTCTCCAAAGTTTGACGAAAGCGTTGTTCGTCTTCTCCTTTATTTGCCGTTTTGAATCCTCGTCGCCACTGTAATGACTGCAGCTTGCACAGTCGTGTGTGTATTGAATAAACCAGACTGAGAGGGTTTCTGGAGTTCGCTGGTATCTTTACTGGGTACTCGCACAATGCATATACAGGTGTTCACTGCCTGTTCACTGTTCTAGTCTGCCTATGTCATCTATGTCATCATGCTCTGTGCGTTGATCATCACACTTCTCAATACATTCTCTTTGTTTGTCAGCGCATTTCCATTTACATCTTTCATCACTCTTACCTGCTGTACATCCCTTGCTTCCTTGTTTCTCTGCCTAGCTAGTCTGTACAGGTCTTTCTCTCCTTCTTTGGTCTCCAGACTTTCATACAACTCCTGGTATGCATCTGCTTTCGCCTTCGCTACTGCTCTTTTTGCCTTCTGTCTCGTCTCTCTGTATAACCGCCTGCTTTCCTCATCTCTCTGATCATCCCAATTCTTCTTTGCTATCCTCTTCTCTTTTATAATTTCCTGCACTTCTTTGTTCCACCACCATGTCTCCTTGTCTTCCTTCCTGATGACCACCCTAGCACCTTCCTTGCTGCCTCTCTTACTAGTACAGCAGTAGTATTCCAATCTTCTAGCAGACTTCCATGACCACTCAATGCTCATCTCATTTCTTCCCTAAACTCCTTCTGATGTTCAACCTCTTTTAGTTTCCACCACTTAATCTTCGGCTTCACTATTTCACGCTTCCTCTTTTTCACTTTCAAGCTCATCCTGCACACGACCACTTGATGTTGTCTGGCTACACTCTCCCCTGCCATCACTTTACAGTCTCCAATCTCCTTCAGGTTACCCCTTCTGCAGAGTATGTAGTCCACCTGTGTAGATCTTCCTCCACTCTTAAACATCACCCTGTGCTGCTCTTTCTTCTCGAAGTATGCATTGACTATTGCCAAATTCCTCTTTGAAAAATCAACCACCATTTGCCCTTCCACATTTCTCTCTCTTACACCATATCTGCCCATCACGTCCTCATCTCCTCTGTTTTCCTTGCCAACAACTTAAGAGACTCTATAATTATAAGTGGTAGTCATTTTAATACCACTATGAAGATATAGGGCAATTTGTTGACACGTTAATGTACTTTACTTACATTACCGGCTTGGAGGAATTTTAGCCCATTCCTCCATACAGAACAGCTTCAACTCTGGGATGTTGGTGGGTTTCCTCACATCAACTGCTCACTTTAGGTCCTTCCACAACATTTTGATTGGATTAAGGTCAGGATTTTGACTTGGCCATTCCAAAACATTAACTTTATTCTTCTTTAACCATTCTTTTGTAGAACGACTTGTGTGCTTAGGGTCATTGTCTTGCTGCATGCTCCTCCTACTCAAGCGAGTAGGACGCTTCTTTGCTTTGCTCCTGCTTTCTTAATCTTTATTTCTATACTTTACTTTCTCATTGAATTTCCACTTTTTTTTCTTCTCTTTTCTTCATCTTTATAAGCTTTTAAATTTAATTTTAATTTCCACTTTTTTTTTTTTTTTAATGCCAGGAAGCAAAAAATCCTGCAGAAAATGCATGGAATTAGAACAGAGGATTTCTATTCTGGAATCAAAGATTAATGCTCTGCCAAAGACAGACGAATTAAAAGCGATATCTCAGGAAAGGAGTACAGAAACAGTGGCTGAGTATGCAGAGATTGCGCTCCGACAGACTGAGGACATTGCAGACCAAGTGGAAGAATTCATAACTCAAGCTGTACAAAATGTGAGTACTGAAAACTGGCAAATGATGGGTGCTAAGCCCAAAAACAAAAACAGAAGAGTAATTACTTCAACACCAGCTCGTTCTACAAATTACAATAGGATCTACAATCCTATGGAAAATCCACAGCCCATAAAGCTTCAGAACAAATTTGAATGCCTCAGGGATGTGGAAGAGGATTTGTCAAGTGGACAAACACATAGTAAAAAGAGATCGCACCAAGATCGAAGAGCTGTGAGAAGAGGCAAAAAGCAGCTCGTAACACCACCTGATCCCACAACCCTTGTTCTTGGTGATTCCACTGTAAGACAATTAAAAGGTTATGAGATGATTATTTGTTGTCTTCCAAATGCATCCATCTCTGACACCAAAGACAGCATTTTGAAACTCATGTCCGAGCATAAAACTATTAAGCGTATTGTTGTACATGTGGGAGCAAACGATGTTTTCAGAGAACAGCTGTTTGTCCAAGATGATTTCAGAAAACTTTTTTCTGAGCTCTATAAGACTGGAATTCAATCTTTTATCAGTGGCCCACTCCCAGCGAGAGGAAGTTTTGCTTTTTCTCGACTCTTCAGTCTTAACACCTGGCTTGGAAAAACTTGTTCTTCATTTGGTATGAATTTCATAGACAATTTTAATCTTTTTTGGAATCGCAAAGAATTCTACAAGCCAAATAGCACTGAACTCAGCTGGATTGGAGCCAAAGTCTTAGCAGACCACTACAAACTTGCAATCTTTTCTCAGCCAGCACCGAGGAAAACAGTTGATAAGATGTCGCAGACTGACATAGTTACAAAGCCTAAACAATCATCTTTGCAAGTCGTCATCAAGGACACACAAACATCTGACTTGCAGGCCTCCCAACATTCAAGGACAGACGACTCCACTTCTCCTCGGATGGATTTCCCAAATAGCATGAAAAAATTGCTTCCTATGGCTACACTCTCTTTTTCCAGTCCAAATTTGTCGCGACAAGCAGTGTACCCAGTTCATCAAAATTGTGTTCGTCCAGGACTTTCAGCTGGCTACAAATCTTTTTCACCATCCAAAAGATACATGTCATCTCCAGTCCTTTCACCCTCAAACCAAATGGAACATTTAGAAAGTCTTGTTTGATGTACTCTGGGTCCCTGCAAATGGATGTAGAAAAAAGCAGGGATCCGATGTTGACACTATTCCTGTGTTGATAAGAAACAGAAAACATAGAGCACATTTAACCCTGGGGGTGAACCAATCTAATCTCCTTCCTGTTTTAAAACAGCATCAGAGTGCACAACCAAATATTACTGTAAAACTAGCCCTTCTGAACATTAGATCACTTTTAAACAAGTCATTTTTAATTAATGATCTTATTTGTAAACACAATCTTGATTTTTTGCTTCTAACTGAAACCTGGCTGGATCAAGCAAATAGTGCTACCACCCTTATCGAAGCAGCTCCCCCAAATTTTAATTTTTTGAATGTTACCTGACAAGGGAAAGGTGGAGGGATCGCAAATATATTCAAAGTCTCTTTTCAATGTAAACAATCCTCACTTGGTGATTTTATGTCCTTTGAACACTTATGTGCACTTGTTACATGCTCTCCTAACATATTATTATTAACTATTTACAGGCCTCCGAGACATTCAGCCAAAGTCTTTCTTGAAGAGTTTGATGAATTGTTATCAGTCATTTGCTTAGAGTTTGATTGTCTTATTATATCTGGGGATTTTAACTTGCATGTAGATAATACTGATAACATTTATGCCAAAGAACTATTTGCAATTATTGATAACTTTAACCTAGTACAACATGTACAGGGACCGACCCACTCTCGTGGTCATACTCTTGACCTCGTCATCACAAAGGGTCTTACTGTTTCTTATACTGTTGTTGACCTGGCCTTATCTGATCATTTCTGTGTTTTCTTTGAAGTTTCTATGTCTCCTCACATTCAGAATAGCTCAACGACTATAGGCAGGAGAGTCATAAACGACAACACGTGCTCTTTTTGAGCAAGCTCTCTCTCAGAACTCAACCAAAATGTCAGACTCTGTAGATGATTTACTGGAATTTTTTAATTTAAATATGACCCAAATTATGGATGATATTGCTCCATTCAAAATAAAAAGAGTCAATGATAAGCAGAAAGCACCATGGAAGCAGTACCCGGCTGTTAAACTGCTAAAGAGAGAATGTAGAAAGACTGAAAGAAAATGGTGCAAATCTAAACTTCACATCCATTATCAAATCCATAAAGAGATGCTTTGTAATTATAATTATGAAATTCGTAAAGCAAGACAGTCTTTCTTCTCCAATATCATCAGCAGGAATATGAACAATGCCCGTGTGCTATTTTCAACAGTAGAGAAGCTAACTAATCCCCCACCACAATTAGCACCTGAACTTCTCTCAGTTAATAAATGCAATGAGTTTGCATCCTTCTTCAAAGGTAAAATTGATAAAATACGGCAGAATATTTCTCATAATATATCTCAGCTGCAAAAAACTGAAAAACTGCAATCACCAATGACACAGATAGATAACTTTAACACAATGTCAGAATTTTGTTTAATTGATTATGAGACTCTTGAAAAAACTGTACAAAATCTCAGTTCCTCAACATCTGAACTGGACATTCTGCCCACCAACTTTTTTAAGTCTGTTCTTCATCTTATAATTACAGATGTGCTTCAAATTATAAATACATCCTTGGAGACTGGTGTTGTTCCTGTGTCCCTAAAAAAAGCTGTTGTAAAGCCCCTTCTTAAAAAAAATAATCTGGATCCTTCAGTGTTAAATAATTACAGGCCAATTTCAAATCTACCATTCATCGGGAAAATCCTGGAAAAAATTGTCTTCAATCAATTAACTGCCTTCTTGATATCAAACAGCCGTTTTGATAATTTTCAGTCAGGATTTCGTGCCAATCATAGCACTGAAACAGCGCTGATTAAAGTTATAAATGACATACGTCTTAATACTGATGCAGGCAAAACATCGGTCCTGGTATTACTGGACCTCAGTGCAGCTTTTGATACTGTTGATCACAACATACTGCTATATCGACTTGAACACTGGGTTGGATTGACTGGTAAAGTTATCAATTGGTTAAAATCATACTTAAAAGATAGAAGCTTCTTTGTTACCCTGGGAAATTGTTCCTCAACGTCAATGCCCTTGACCTGTGGTGTCCCCCAGGGGTCGATTCTTGGACCATTACTTTTCAACCTTTATATGCTCCCACTTGGGCAAATTATCAATAAAAATTCAATTTTGTATCACTGCTATGCAGATGATACCCAAATTTATTTTGCTCTATCACCAAATGATTATGCCCCCCTTGAATGTCTCTACCAGTGTATCGATCAAATCAATAGCTGGATGTCACAAAATTTTCTTCAGCTGAACACAGATAAAACAGAAGTAATTCTATTTGGAAAAAAGATGAAAGACTCAGGATTACCACTATTCTTGACACAAAAGGGATTAAAACTAAAGAAATGGTTAAAAATCTTGGTGTTTTCATTGACAGCGAGCTAAACTTTGACAGTCACATGAAAGCAATCACTAAAACTGCATTTTATCACCTAAAAAACATTTCCAAACTAAGAGGACTTATGTCAAAACATGATCTGGAAAAACTAATACATGCCTTCATCTCTAGTAGGGTTGATTACTGCAATGGCCTTTTCACAGGCCTGCCAAAAAAGACCATCAAACAACTTCAGCTGGTTCAAAATGCAGCAGCTAGGGTTCTCACACGAACAAAAAGAACAGAGCACATTACTCCAATTCTAAGGTCCCTTCACTGGCTTCCAGTAAGCTACAGAATTGACTTTAAAGCATTGCTGCTGGTGTACAAATCTCTAAATGGTACAGGGCCCAATTACCTCTCTGATATGTTGCAGCGGCCTAACCCAATCAGATCTACCAGATCGCAACAGAAAAATTTACTATTAAAACCAGTTGTTAAAACAAAGTGTGGTGAAGCAGCTTTTAGCTACTATGCAGTACAGCTATGGAACCATTAAAAATGCTCCTGCTGTTGGCAGCTTCAAATCTAGGTTAAAGACCAAGCTGTTTTCAGATGCTTTCTGTTAAATAATTAATATTTTTACATTTTTATAATCTTTATTTTCTCTGCATGTTTTAAATTTATTTTAACTTTATTCTATTTTATTCTGCTAGTTTTTTTTCCCTTTCTCTTTCTTTTTCTCCTTTTTCTTTTTGGCATTTTAATATTTTATTTCTACTATTGTTTAATTCTTATTATTTTCTTTTAATTCTTTTAATTCTTTTAATTAATTATTTTAGAATAAAGATAAAATTATTTTATGTAATTTTATTTCTGTATTGTTTACTGCTTTTGTTTTTACTTCTGTAAAGCACATTGAACTGCCATTGTGTATGAAATGTGCTATATAAATAAACTTGCCTTGCCTTGCCTTGCCTTGCCTTGCCTTGCCTTGCCTTGCGTGACCCACCTTCTCTTGAGATTCAGTTCATGGACAGATGTCCTGACATTTTCCTTTAGAATTCACCGGTATAATTCAGAATTCATTGTTCCATCAATGATGGCAAACCATCCTGGCCCAGATGCATCAAAACAGGCCCAAACTATGATACTACCACCACCATGTTTTACAGATGGGATAAGGTTCTTATGCTGGACTGCAGTGTTTTCCTTTCTCCAAACATAATGCATCTCATTTAAACCAAAAAGTTCTATTTTGGTCTCATCCATCCACAAAACATTTTTCCAATAGCCTTCTGGCTTGTCCACGTGATCGTTAACAAACTGCAGATGAGCAGCAATGGTCTTTTTGGAGAGCAGTGGCTTTCTCCTTGCAACCCTGCCATGCACACCATTGTTGTTCAGTGTTCTCCTTATGGTGGACTCATGAACATTCACATTAGCCAATTTGAGAGAGGCCTTCAGTTGCTTAGATGTTACCCTGAGGTCCTTTGTGACCTCTCCAACTATTACATGCCTTGCTCTTAGAGTGATCTTTGTTGGTTGACCACTCCTGGGGAGGGTAACAATGGTCTTGAATTTCCTCCATTTGTGCACAATCTGTCTGACTGTGGACTGGTGGAGTCCAAACTCTTTAGAGATGGTTTTGCAACCTTTTTCAGCCTGATGCGCATCAACAATGCATTTCTGAGGTCCTCAGAAATCTCCTTTGTTCGTGCCATGATACACTTCCACAAACATGTGTTGTGAAGATCAGACTTTGATAGATGCCTGTTCTTGAAATTAAACAGGGTGCCCACTCACACCTGATTGTCTTCCCATTGATTGAAAACACCTGACTCTAATTTCACCTTCAAATTAACTGCTAATCCTAGAGGTTCACATACTTTTGCCACTCACAAATATGTAATATTAGATCATTTTCCTCAATAAATAAATGACCAAGTATAATATTTTTGTCTAATTTGTTTACCTGGGGGGTGGCATGGTGGTGTAGTGGTTAGCGCTGTCGCCTCACAGCAAGAAGGTCCGGGTTCGAGCCCCGCGGTCGACGAGGGCCTTACTGTGTGAAGTTTGCATGTTGTCCACGTGTCCACGTGGGTTTCCTCCGGGTGCTCTGGTTTCCCCCACAGTCCAAAGACATGCAGGTTAGGCTAACTGGTGACTCTAAATTGACTGTGAGTGGGAATGGTTATCTGTGTGTCAGCCCTGTGATGACCTGGTGACTTGTCCAGGGTGTACCCCACCTTTCGCCCATATTCAGCTGGGATAGGCTCCAGCTTGCCTGTGACCCTGTCAAGCAGGATAAAGCGGCTAGAGATAATGAGATGAGATGTTTAACTGGGTTCTCTTTATCTACTTTTAGGACTTGTGTGAAAACCTGATGATGGTTTAGGTCATATTTATGCAGACATATAGAAAATTCAAAACAGTTCACAAACTTTCAAGCACCACTGTATGTAGTTCTGCTTTCTTCTTCTCATATGTCAGCTGTCGTTGACTCTTTACTGCAGTTGCAAGGTGGGGCCTCCATGGATCAGACTTGTTTTTCCAGCACATCCAACAGATGTTCAATTGTATTGAGATCTGGGCAATTTAGAGGCCAAGTCCACACCTTGAACTCTCTATGTTCCTCAAACAATTCCTGAACAATTTATGCATTGTTGCAGGACACATTATCCTGCTTAAAGGCCAGCTAAAATGACAATACCCTACCCGTTTTTCTTATTTTAAACAAACAAATAGTGGTTTTCAACCAAATATGAGCCCATTTTCTGACCATTAGCGATAGTAAATGGTCAAGTCATCTCCAGCTAAGATGACAATTACCCTACCCATTTTTCTTCTTTTAAACAAACAAATAGTGGTTTTCAACCACATAACAGCCCATTTTCTGACCGTGAACGATACTAAACCACTTTAGGCCCTGTCCACACGGGAACGGATTCAGGTGAATCTGATAAAATTGTTCATCGTTTTGGCCTGGCGTCCACATGGCACCGGCGTTTTGGGTGCCCCACAGCGACATTTTTTGAGAACGGGTTCCAGAGTGGAAAAATCTGGCAACGGCGCTGTTGCGAATTCGTCTGGATGAGTAGAACGGATTTGTTTACGATGACATCACAACCACATGACTAGAACAAGCAGCACTCTTGCTGTTTTGTATGAACCACTGCATTGCATTCACTTTTGTATACAGCTTTTCTTTTAAATAAACAAGTAACTGAACCATTTCTTGAATTTCTTTTTTTTATTGGATAAGACTGCTTTTCAAAATGTTCACACACAATATAAAAAGTTATATAAATTATATAAAAATGTTTTTAAAAATGTTCACACACAATCAGAAAATTAAGTTATATAAAACTATGCACACTAATAAAACTAATTTGTACACACAGAAGGCACAATTTCCTCGCGTAGTTGCAGCCTTCTTCTTCTTGTTGTGTGTTTGTTCCTGACAGTGCTTCACACCGGGTAGAAGAAGGGGTTTATGCGCATGCGTCTACTTCTTCTATTGTTCTGGTGTCTCCGATGGGACCGTCTTACAGCACCCCTAGAGGTGTGGCATGTGTATTGCATCGTTTTCAGCAAGCATTGCGTTGCCATATGTACCTGATATTTTACTGATCCGTTGCCCATGTGGACGCGATATTTTTTTTAATAAAATCTCGTTGCCGTTGTCGTGTGGATGTAGCCTTAGTTAGGCAATTACTTTCACATATTTTACACGCTATCACTGCTTGGTTGATGATCAGAAATGTTCGTAAGCTGGTGACATCACTCACAGTGCACACTGCCATAATTGAGAGAAGAGAGAACAGTGAGGATCATTTGTATTCGTATTTTTTAAGATTATTTGAGGTAATGGTTGGATCCAGGTGTTGTGTGGGAGAATGCAACAATGGCAGAAGTGAAAAAACTAGCCTGCATCAATTTCCAAAGGACAAAAATGTAAGAAGGCAATGGATAAATGCCATTTGCTGCACATCCTCTCTGTTGAAGACTGTGATTTGCATAAAGCCTAGACCTAGGTGACAGAATACCAGTATATGGTCTTCTGGTTACAAGTAAACAACTGTGTTTGTTTCAGTATGATATATATCTAATGTTACCATTAATTTGTCACTTTAAATACATCATAAATGTTTTCTTATAATTATTGGTAATATACCAACCACAGATGGCACGGTAGTGTAGTGGTTAGTGCTGTCGCCTCACAGCAAGAAGGTCCGGGTTCGAGCCCCGCAGCCGACGAGGGCCTTACTGTGTGGAGTTTGCATGTTGTCCACGTGGGTTTCCTCCGGGTGCTCCGGTTTCCCCCAAAGACATGCAGGTTAGGCTAACTGGTGACTCTAAATTGAGTGTGAATGGTTGTCTATGTGTCAGCCCTGTGATGACCTGGCGATTTGTCCAGGGTGTACCTTGCCTTTCGCCCATATTCAGCTGGGATAGGCTCCAGCTTGCCTGTGACCCTGTCGAACAGGATAAAGCGGCTAGAGATAATGAGATGAGATGTCTAACTGGGTTCTCTTTATCTACTTTTAGGACTTGTGTGAAAACCTGATGATGTTTAGGTCATATTTATGCAGACATATAGAAAATTCAAAATGGTTCACAAACTTTCAAGCACCACTGTATGTAGTTCTGCTTTCTTCTTCTCATGTGTCAGCTGTCGTTGACTCATTACTGCAGTTGCAAGGTGGGGCCTCCATGGATCAGACTTGTTTTTCCAGCACATCCCACAGATGTTCAATTGTATTGAGATCTGGGCAATTTAGAGGCCAAGTCCACACCTTGAACTCTCTGTGTTCCTCAAACAATTCCTGAACAATTTATGCATTGTTGCAGGACACATTATCCTGCTTAAAGGTCAGCTAAAATGACAATACCCTACCCATTTTTCTTATTTTAAACAAACAAATAGTGGTTTTCAACCAAATATGAGCCCATTTTCTGACCATTAGCGATAGTAAATGGTCAAGTCATCTCCAGCTAAGATGACAATTACCCTACCCATTTTTCTTCTTTTAAACAAACAAATAGTGGTTTTCAACCACATAACAGCCCATTTTCTGACCATGAATGATACTAAACCACTTTAGTTAGGCAATTACTTTCACATATTTTACACGCTATCACTGCTTGGTTGATGATCAGAAATGTTCGTAAGCTCCCGACAGGTGACATCACTCACAGTGCACACTGCCATAATTGAGAGAAGAGAGAACAGTGAGGATCATTTGTATTCGTATTTTTTAAGATTATTTGAGGTAATGGTTGGATCCAGGTGTTGTGTGGGAGAATGCAACAATGGCAGAAGTGAAAAAACTAGCCTGCATCAATTTCCAAAGGACAAAAATGTAAGAAGGCAATGGATAAATGCCATTTGCTGCACATCCTCTCTGTTGAAGCCTGTGATTTGCATAAAGCCTAGACCTAGGTGACAGAATACCAGTATATGGTTTTCTGGTTACAAGTAAACAACTGTGTTTGTTTCAGTATGATATATATCTAATGTTTCCATTAATTTGTCGCTTTAAATACATCATAAATGTTTTCTTATAATTATTGGTAATATACCAATAACAGGCGGCACGGTAGTATAGTGGTTAGTGCTGTCACCTCACAGCAAGAAGGTCCGGGTTCGAGCCCCATGGCCGGCGAGGGCCTTTCTGTGCAGAGTTTGCATGTTCTCCCCATGTCCGCGTGGGTTTCCTCCGGGTGCTCCGGTTTCCCCCACAGTCCAAAGACATGCAGGTTAGGTTAACTAGTGACTCTAAATTGACCGTAGGTGTGAATGTGAGTGTGAATGGTTGTCTGTGTCTATGTGTCAGTCCTGTGATGACCTGGTGACTTGTCCAGGGTGTACCCCGCCTTTCGCCCGTAGTCAGCTGGGATAGGCTCCAGCTTGCCTGCGACCCTGTAGAACAGGATAAAGCGGCTACAGATAATGAGATGAGATGAGATACTAGCAACAGCTCATACCATTAATGAGCAATTTTATCGAGAATATATTAAGAAAAACTCTTACCAGTCATTTCGACCCAGTTGCTGCTGCTGTGATTCCGACCCATTATTCCCAGAGGACTTTTCTGTGTTCCTTTCTTCATAATAATAATAATAATAATAATAATAATCAGTTGAATTTGTATAGTGCCTTTTTCATTCCCAAGGTCGCTTTACAATTAGAGAAGGAGAAAAAAGACAGAAAAATATGTCCACCAAAAGAAGGTCAGGATGTAATTCCAATGGTGTAGCAACCACGGTCCCACCAAAAGGTGCACAAAAATAAGTCCCACACCACCTGTGACGCCGCCAGGAAACATTGCTCAGAACACCACACCATGGATCCACAAAGCAAGCACAGAAGCACTGCCATGCAAAGCACTGGTATCAGGGCTTTACATTAACTTTTTTGCTCACCGGCCACTGTGGCTAGTGGTTTTCCTGAGTCATTAGCCATTCAGCCTTTTCACTAGCCACAATTTTGTTGCCAGGAAATTGCAGTTTTTTCTTCACCATGATACGTTAAAGTTCGGAAGATCTAGATTTAATTATGAATGGCAGCGCACTCAGTACAGTAGCACTCAATACTCAGTGCTGTTAAGGTAGTTCCCTATATGAAAACATGCAACCAGTTCAGACAAAAATATAAACAGAGTATTCTGTTTATTGAACTCAAATTCAAGCCCCTTACAATATGAAATATTGTATAATATGAAAAATAACATTCAGTACAACTGAACTGATTCTAATATTAAAAGTCCAATTCAAAACATTTATCACTGAAAAACATTTGATGTTTTGATATGCAAGTATTATGTGTATTATCAAGTATTATTATGTATATTATGGCGCCATATTGGAAGACCTCAAGTATATACATACAAAACAAACTACGAGCGAGAGTGAAGTGACACGATGGCTGATAATTCGGGTTATGTGAGTACATTACCAGCTGCAGAAAGGGCACGGTATGTGGAGAAACTGGCTGTGATTGATGGGTTTGACCCATATGATAAGACTCGGGGCAAGGGAGAATGGAAACATAAGGAGGACCTGACACCAATTCTGCCATCTGTTTGCTACCCAGACATTGTAAACTATTTGTTGTTTACACCCAGTGCCTACACTGTTGATGACTTGAAAGCCTACAAAGGGCTACAGGCTTACAATTATGTTGTTAGTGGCTTGGTTCATGATATTACAGCTGTTGTTAAGAATAACCTACACATAGTTATGGCCAAGGTAATCTTGTTGATATTTATCTTTTAATAATATATCTTTTCAGTTGAAAAATTAATAATTTTTGCTACTATTAAGGTATCCATAATTTAGGTTAATTTATCCAAATTATACATATGTATTTATGATATATGCCTACACAACAACTATGCTTTATTTATATAATAGGAGGGAGAGCAAGCCCCAAACCATCCTAAATTATTATTATTATTATTAAATTGTAGAAGTCTGGGAGGCTTGCTCCTCATACAGTTATCAACTTGGGGCCAGTTTAGCATGTTTTAAATCTGAATTTCTTGCGTTTGCTTACCTCAAAGTGTCCGCAGATCATGCACAGACTTATCCATTATATCCACAGTTTTTTGCCAAGTCTCACACAGGTTTCTTTCAAGTCTACTGTTGGGCCAATAAATCATAAATAAAACAGCTCAGATTTGTTTGTTTAAGTCGTTTGCCACTCCACTTTATTCTCGTGGGTTCACATACCGCTGCCGTTATTTCCCCCTAATCACGAGTTTGTTGGTCTTCCAATATGGCGCAGGGTCTGTTTACTTCCAGTTTCGGGTGACGTCAGTGAAATCCCTCTATAATGACTGACCAAAATGATAATTTTATTTAATTTATTTACATTTAATTAAAGGACAGTATGCTCTTATTACTAGCCTACTGATGACATGCAGCCTATGATGAGGTTAAAATAAAGTTGTTTTAAGGACTCGTAATACAATGCTCTTCACCAGTTCATCTTCAGAGCAGGTCTCTGTCTGTTCCCTTCCTCCATCATGGCTGTGACTCTCTGTGACAGACTCATCATGTCTGTGACTCGTCTGGAAAAAAAGGCGAATGTCAGCCTGTTGGTCCTTCCAAGGGCATAAAAACGGTGTTGATATTGGTGGGGACATAATTTGGCCAAGCACCCCAGTGTGCCATGGTTGTCGCACGAAATGTGGCCTACACTGTACAAATGATTGGTTGTCCATTCCTTTGTGCTATTTTGATTTTTAGCACCAGGTACACTCAGTCTTAGACTTAGGCTAACATCTGTATGTATACGGGCAATACATTATCACACAGAGAAAGTGAACATTGAAGTTGCTGTGAATTTCGCTGTAGTGGATGACCTACCCAAAATACAACAACACAATCAATTAAAATTATGTGCTCCTGCTTCATTTTCACACAACTTTTACTATTTTCACACATTTGAAACATCATGTGCTTCCTTTTGAGTTACTACAATTTCAGAATCTGGAAGTAATGTAATGGGTGGTAGAAGTGTGAAGAGTTTTGGTAGTTGTAGTGCATTTTGCAAAAATGTTTATTCATCAAGTTGAAAGGGTTAAGTGACAATTGTTTCACATTTTTACATTTTCACATTTTATTGCAGAGGTTACATACATACGCATATACACATGCATATATGCATATACATGCAAACAATAAGCAAGAAAAAAGTAAATATAAGTAAACATTTAGCATTACCTACAAGCATTTATTAGTGTGTGTGTGTGTGTGTGAGAGAGAGAGAGAGAGAGAGAGAGAGAGAGAGAGAGAGAGATTGCAAACAGAAACTCCTTGCTGTTACAGTAAATATAAGTAAACATTTAGCATTACCTACACAGTAAAAATCATAGTGTCAATTTTACTCTTTAAGAGTTGAATTTAACTCTCTGTCAGATAACATTTGGTCCCACTCAAAATCAGTGTAAAATTTACTCTATAGCCAGTGTAAGATTTTTAGAGTTAATTTTACTCTATTTTGTGTCAAAATTAACAATGATCATCACCCTGCAGAGTAGAGTTTGTCGTTGTGTGCAAGTGGGAATTAACTCTCACTTTTGACACTACCATTTAGACGATTTTACTCTGCATAGTGTTATAACTACTCTATCCAGAGGAAAATAGGTTTACACTGCAATATTGACACTCCATTTTTTACTGTGTACAAGCATTTATTAGTGTGTGTGAGAGAGAGACAGACATAGAGAGAGAGAGAGAGAGAGAGAGAGAGAGAGAGAGAGAGAGAGATTGCAAACAGAAACTCCTTGTTGTTACAGGATCATATGACAAAAATGTCATGTTATGTCCTCCTTACGTTTTCTTTTATTGCCCGACATCACTGCCTGTGTGCTGTTTTGCTGTAGCAGCGAGATGGATGCTGATTTTACCGCTTGCTACTGCTTACAGCCAATGACAACAAAAAACCATAGCAACGTCAAGGTAACGGGAGGTGGGCCAATCAAAAACCATAGCAACGTCAAGGCAACGGGAGGTGGACCAATCAAAGCTTCATAAAGCTTTTTTACCTGCTGTCCCCACCAATAGTCAGCCGTCTTTGAGAGGTCTGTTCACAACTGAAAATCAGCTGGAAGCGATACCGCGTTTGGTGTTTTTATTCAGCGTTTCCCGCATCGCGGCTTCTCCATTCAAAAATGGTATGGACATTTTAAACTCAGCTGAATATTGGTATGGACGCGTCCATACCGTCCATACGCATTTTTACGCCCATGGGTCCTTCCTTTTCTTTGCGGCTACCGCCATTTGAATGTGTCCACCAGCAGCCTACCTGACAGTCCGACTGAGTGGATTTTCAAACCAACGAACCACATGGGCTGACCCAAGTGCACAATCATAGGGGGTGGTCGCAAAGGTTTGTTTGTTTGTTTGTTTGTTTGTCTGTGCTTCCTAAATTGAAAGTAAATCGGACATAACAAGTGAAGGATTCATTATATAGCCATGGTTCAGGATGGCATATTATTTGTCTCATATTGATTTAATACGCCAAATATTGGGGGGGACAGATTGGTGCTTTCCCAATATTGGGGGGGGCATGTCCCCCAGTGCCTATGGTGGTTATGCCCATGCTGTCAGCCCCCTGCTCACTCACTCACTCACTCGGGTTTGTTGACAGTGTAATGGCTGGCTGCTTTATGTCCCAGGGCACCCTCATGTCTGTGTTACCTTTTGGCTCTCCCCTTTTAGATATGCTGTCATAGTTAGTTTTGCCAAAGTCCCTGCTTGCACTCAGCACAAAATGTATATTGTTCTTTCTCATTTGGTGACCTTGGGCATACCTAACAACCTGTGTTTTCTCTCATCACATTGCTCCTGTGGAGGACGGCCCCATATGGACAGTCGACAGTTGCACTTGGAAGATGGCTCTGGACACTTACAGTCATGCTTTTATGGCTGAGCACTACAGTTAACTTGCAAACTCTAGGACTGCAGTTATGAACAGTTTTGCACTCAAGTTTCCATCAATGAACATTTTATAACTTCAACAAAACAGACTTCATGTTAAAACTATAATGAATTTCCTGGTTTTACACTTATACTTTGTGACTATATAGGACACTGTAAGAAAAGCAAGTTATTTATTATCACATTGTCTGTTATCACCCAAATGAGGATGCGTTCCCTTTTGAGTCTGGTTCCTCTTGAGGTTTCTTCCTCATGTCATATGAGGGAGTTTTTCTTTGCCACCGTCGCCACAGGCTTGCTCATTGAGGATAGATTAGGAATAAAATTAGTCCATGTTTAAAGTCTTTACATTTCTGTAAAGCTACTTTGCAACAATGTCTATTGTTAAAAGCGTGATAAAAACAAACTTGACGTGACTTGAAGTAGGGTATCAGGATGGATCAGGCTTTTTTTTTTTAAAACAGATAAACATTCCATTTCATCACATTCCAGGCTTTCTTTTTCAAAACAGGACAATGTCTTCTATTTATAATCATGAATCAATGTGCCAGCACCTGTAAAATGACAGTATTACCAGTTTCTGAATTAAATCCACACCCATACAACTGATGATAAAGACTAGCACTTTTATTGTGAGCAGAAATACACATAAGAAGTCTGATATATAAATTGTAGTATTTGGGGTCAGTAAATACAATTCCTTTTTTCTGAAAAAAAATTAAAAGAAAGAATATATTGAATATAAACAAATTCAACTCATAGTGCTATTCAATTGTTCTTCAACATATATAACACTATTAAACCAAGTTATGGTCTTATTTACTCATTTAAGATAGTTTTGCTTATTTCAAGCATTTATTTCTCGAAAGAAACAAACATGATCTACCAATAGAATAAGAGAGATTTAAGCTTTAATATCTCGAAATAGGCTTAATGGGTTAAAATAGATCAGAATAGGAATGATTGTTATATTAGAACTAACTTAGTATATGGTATATATGGTATATATTTATTTATGGGGATAGTTTATATATTCATATTTACAGGGATAGGTATGTAGTAGATATTTATTTTTGTAATTATATATTTATATAGGCGGCACGGTGGTGTAGTGGTTAGTGCTGTCGCCTCACAGCAAGAAGGTCCTGGGTTCGAGCCCCGGCGAGGGCCTTTCTGTGCGGAGTTTGCATGTTCTCCCCGTGTCCACGTGGGGTTCCTCCGGGTGCTCCGGTTTCCCCCACAGTCCAAAGACATGCAGGTTAGGTTAACTGGTGACTCTAAATTGACCGTAGGTGTGAATGTGAGTATGAATGGTTGTCTGTGTCTATGTGTCAGCCCTGTGATGACCTGGTGACTTGTCCAGGGTGTACCCCGCCTTTCGCCCGTAGTCGGCTGGGATAGGCTCCAGCTTGCCTGCGACCCTGTAGAACAGGATAAAGCGGCTAGAGATAATGAGATGAGATATTTATATAGATATTTATGAAGTGTATATATGGTATGTAGTATATATTTATTTTTGTAATTAAATATTTATATAGATATTTATGAAGTGTATATATATGGTATGTAGTATATATTTATTTTTGTAATTATATATTTATATAGATATTCATGAAGTGTATATATGGTATATATTTTTATAGGTGTATTAATGTAGTTTGGATTTCGGGGTAGTTAAAAAGGGGTGGGAAATTAAAGTATTGTACTTCTTCCCACTCCTTTTTCGAACAATGTGCGGTGTTTTGTAATGTCTTAACTTTTTATGTTATTTTATTTATTTTTTTGCTAATTTCTCGTTTTCTTTCTTTTGTATGTACAAATAGTTGCATACATTTTTTATACATGTTCGAAAATAAAAATAAATTCATTCATTCATTCATTCATTCAAAAATTTGTGATATAATGATTCATTATGAAAAATATTAAATTGTGTTTTATTGGTTCAAGATATCTTCATTCACTAAGAAATCATTTTTTCAGTGCAATAAATAGTGATTGCTGCTTTAATTTTATATCCACACATCTCTCAGTGTCAATCTGGAGTGAGAACACAGTTGCAGAAAGCAAGCTTCTGGCATCCCCTTGTGGGGAAAATGGTTCTCTCTGCAGAGATCACACAGTATTTCCAGATTTTAAATTCGAATTGTTGAGTTTGCCTGTGAGCTGCATGAGCATAAGGGTGGAGAACATTTATCTCGTCATGTGGCTGCTTTTATTTTTATTTTTCAGATAAACATTCCATTTCATCACATCCCAGGCTTTATTTTGTAACACAGGGCAGTGTCTTCTATTCATGGTCATGAATCAATGTGCCAGCACCTGCAAAATGCTGAGGCAGGTCTGTGCTAAAAAGCATGACATCTGCCCCTAAATTTTGTCCAAAAATTGTAAATTTGTTCATTGACCAAACCCATTGCGCTTTTGAATTCTGAGTGTTGAATTCTGAAATCTGACTGGTCAGAAGGTCTTGATTAATTTTCGATAACAGCAGATCTGGCATTCCTGCTGACTGCAGGACAAATCACAGGTTTATATTAATGTGCTGGTTCGAATATGTTATCATGTCTATGAATATTCACAAGGATTTGGATGACTGATGCTCCACATAATCTAAGACAAAGAATGAACGATTAAAAAAAAAGTTACTTGACGAAGAAAAAAGTACAATCACTGATATGGTAAAGTTTTCTGGGTTATACTTTAAATTCAGTTCAAAGTCTCTTCCCATGCCAGGACCTGATTTTCCCAGGCAGTCTTCTGTCCCAGTACTAACCAGGCTCTCCATGTGCATTGGGTGGGTGCCAATCTCTGTTTCAGTAGCCCTCAGCCTCTCACATAGATGGAGTTCCAGTGGTGGGCCAGTCCTCTGGTAACCACAAGAGTTTGACTCCCTACTCACAACTATCTTGCGGCGTGCCTCAGCAGGTGGCAGTAGGTATCATTTTGATAATGGTCCTTGGTATGACCCAACCTTGAACAGAACTCGCAACCTGCCAGTCGAGAGGCAGACACGCTAACCACTAGGCCAGCTTGTGGTACACTTTAAATAACAGCCCACTAATTACAAGGTGAGTAGCTGTACAGTAAAGCATCAGTAAAAATAAATAAAGTGGAAGTCAAGGATAGGAGGGCGGGCACGGTAGTGCAGTGGCTAGCACTTCCACCTCAAAGCAAAAGATTCTGGGCTGGAGCCCAGTGGCTGGCGGGGGCCTTCCTATGTGGAACTTGCATATTCTCCCTGTGTCTGTGTGGGTTTCCTCCGAGTGCTCTAGTTTCCCCCACAGTCCAAAGACATGCAGTTATTTTAATTGGCTACTCTAAATTGTCCATGTGTGTGTGTGTGTGTGAGAGAGAGAGAGAGAATGGTTGAGAGGAGAAAACCTCTATAATAATCCAGTAGAAAGCAATGGGAATCCACTCCTGTAATTCTTCCCTAGAAACTTTGATGACTGGAGCTGTGAGAGCAGCCACGTCACTGCAGTGATATGCAAAATAGAGAGAGAGCTTACGCAGTGACAATAAAGCAATCTGGACTGTCATTTGTTTTTACTTAGTTGAGTGGTTTTTCACATAATATAGATTACTACAGTTGTGGAATCGGGCAATTAACTATATTTTTATTATTTACTATTTACTATTGACCTGGCGACTTGTCCAGGGTGTAACCCGCCTTTCGCCTGTAGTCAGCTGGTATAGGCTCCAGCTTGCCTGCGACCCTGTAGAAGGATAAAGCGGCTAGAGATGATGAGATGAGACTATTTACTATTATTGCCAGTAGTGTGCAAAGCATCATCAAGGTCAACCCTGGATACTTTGAAGAATCTAAAATATGAAACATATTTTGTTTTTTTAACCCTTTGTTTATCACATAAATCCATACATGTTCCCTATGTTATTTCATGGTTTTGATGTCTTCAGTATTGTTCTACAATGTAGAAAAGAGCCAAAATATGGAAAAACCTATGAATGAGTAGGGGTGTCCAGACTTTTGACTGGTACTGTATATGTGTGTATGTTATTTATTTAGCTGAAAACAACATATCAGACCAAAGATAGAGCTCGAAATGGATGAATTTCACAGATTTGTATAGTTTTTTATTTACACTCTCTGGCTGAATTCGTGAAATGATATGGTGCACAAATTGGGCATTAAAATGTGCATTAAACCTCCCTACTTCCATATATATGGGGAAGCCATGGCCTAATGGTTAGAGAAGCAGCTTTGGGACCAAAAGGTTGCTGGTTTGATTCCCTAGACCAGCAACAATGCTGGCAAGGCACCTAACCCCCAACTGCTGCTCTGGATATGTTGTATATTGCTCTGGATAAGAGTGTCTGCTAAATATCTGTAATGTGAGCCTGTAGTAGAAAAGTGAAGCACCAGTGGAAATTGAAACAAACACTTCAGACTTTCAGATGTGTCTTATTTATAGTCATGCACTAATGATTAATTTTATGGAAATTCTTAAATATTAGTTGATCTCTAAAGAAGGTGTTCTGTTTATAAAATCTCTGGTGTGTGGTCCTCATAAGTGTAATAATGATAATATAATACTGTGGGTATGTCTAAATGCACCTACAAAAGAGAAAGGCTCTTTTTTTTAGTAAATGCACACATACAGTTGAAATACTGTATCTCTTACATGTTGAAAGTGAACAGTGTTCATTTAAGTCTGTCTAGATACAAATAAACCTAATTAAACACTGTGTAGCAAGTACACTACATTTGCTTTTGTTTTTTTAAAGTGTGTCTTTTTAAGTAATATTGATACTGAATAAGGCCTACCTAATGTGACAGGGTCAGCTGAGCTCATGTGAGCCAGATGTGATCTAGAAACACACTGTCTCCATTTATTTTCTTTAAATCAAAGGAGGTGGTGAATTGTCTGATTGCTGCCTGGTGACAGTAGTCATAGAAACTGGGAATCATTGTCAAATGGAAAATCTTCTTACATTTCTTCCTTTTCCAAGCATCTCAGAACATGTAGATATAGGAGAGTCTGAAAAATGTGCCACCTGTGAAGAGACCAAGTTTAGTGTTGCAAAATATTAAAAAAGATCCCTCATCTTAATTTAAAGTATCATTTTATTAGCATAACAATCAAACAATGAACACAGGAGCATATTCTAGTGTATTCTTTATGTAGCCTTTTGTTCAAACATCACAAAAATCATGCGCGTCAATTTTATCATCAGAGGGACGTGATCTATAAAATCACAGTGTAGAGTAAACCTCTACGTGGTGACAACCTCACATAGCCTTTTTTTTAAATGTGATGACTCAGAGCCATGAGTCTCAGCAAACACAAATAATCCAGAGAAAATGGTCCAGGAAGAATGGACTGCCATCTTGTGGAACTCATAGCATGTCAGTGTGAGTGCAAAAGGACACACAAATACCTGCTGATATTTTATGGAGTTTCAGTTCTTTCCATTAACAGTAATGAAAATTACAAACTCTCAATGAGTCATGTTATTGGTTGCATTTGAAGCAGAGCAGTTCACATCCAATCACAGTAATGATGTTAACAATTAAATCCAACAATGTGCAGACAATTTAGTGAAATTGTGAGTTGTGATCTTGCCTGGGCTTGAAATAAAATTCTGATTCCTCTATGTCCAAGACCCAGACAAGACTGAGTAAAAATGTAGTTAATTCCGAGCCTGGACCTTGTTTGTTTTGGTTTGGTTTTGGGGGGTTTTTTCGGGGGGGTTCGCACATTAAAAAAAAAAGAAAGAAAGAAAACAGTATAAATCAGTGGCGGTTGGTAGTCTTTCAAACAGGGGAGGCTGGTCAGTTACGATATTTCCAGATTTTAAAAGAAAAAAGAAAAAACAAATTTTGCCCATACTCTTGCCTCTGATCTGGCTGATTGTTGGCAGGGTCACAAACTGTGAAATAACAGGTTCTTTTGGCCCATTAGCCTACTGTCCAATATACAGTACATGATGGTGGTGTTGGGGGGGTATATTTTAACATTTTATATTTTAAAATTGTGGCATGTTTAAAAACTGATCATTATTGAAAGCAGCTCTTTGTCAGGAACTTCTGGAATAGGCACAAGCACTGACCTTGGGGAGCCAAACATAGAGCTGGGTGCCACACATTTCATTCAATGACACTCTCCCTATATTTTACTTATTTTGACTGAGAAATGTTTTATTGACAATTTTGATAACCCTTCACTTTTAATCCAGGTCTGTAGTGTGAAATGTTCTCGGCTGTGTTTTTGTTTAAAAATGTTTTCCAAATTGTAGCTGTGTTTAATTCATATCCAGAAAAATATATATTCTAATATAATATACTACTCAGCATAAACATTTTAAATAGATTCTATATTTTTGGTCCATCCATGACATATTACTAAAGTAGCCTATTTACTGTTGTTGATGTGGGTCACTTGCTGTTAGCCAATTCATTTTCTCGTACCAGGAGAGCTGAAAGGAACGAGTATTATTCCCTACTTTTTTCACCAAGTCAATTTGAGGCGTTGGTCTACCCTGCTCTTTAATTTTAATTTTTTCCTCGAAAGGAAGACTGGCAAATGGCTTCGCCAAAATTAAATCAGCAATGCTTGGCATCCGTGCGCAGCTTTCTTGCTAGCTGACTAGCCCCCTCAAGTTCAAGTTCAGTCACTCAAATAAACGAAATTTCTGGAACTAAGATAGCAAACTTGACAACACTATATTTACACTTTATTTACAATGAAAATATATACAAACTAAAAAAGCTGGTAGAAACCGTATGTAATGAATGAATGAAATCGAAATGTAAGCTGATCTCTTACAATACACCACACCACTTGCGAATCCGCATGCGACTGAACTGAAATTCACTGCTGCCTGTCTATATTTGAAACGAGCTGTCAATCAAAGAAAATATCCGGCCGCTTTCACCAATCACCAGTCTCCTCGCGGAAAGCTTTGCCATGTCCCTCCCACTGTGAGGCTGGGAGTCCGGTGGGCGGGCGTTTTCGCAGTATTTGTCCAATAATCGTCTTGTATTTTGATATTGAAAAGCACATAGCTCCCAAATGCCATTGAAGTCCACTGAGGCTGGGCTGCATCACGCTGTCACGAGGGGGAAAAACTCACGCACACATTAGGCGAACTGGGGAAAGTTATAACGGAATGATTTCGCACTGTAGTTGGGTTGAGCACATATATTTATATGATTCTGGATCTGAAATAGCAATGTTATAAGGTCGGCTATAACATAAGCCTAGCGCAATTCATCCTACACGATGTTCGTCATTTTTAGAGGAGGCTGAGCCTCCCTCATTGTCTTAGGCTGCTGGGCCATAGAAGGTTCACGCTGCACGCTGCATGCTGCACACTACACGCTACACGCGTGTAAAGAAAAGTGGACAAACGTAGCATGACTTGCTCTGGGCCATAGAACGGCATTCACGTTGCACGCTGCACACTGCACACTTCACGCGTGAAGCGAGAAATGAACATGCACACTTTTTTCTAGGCGTGAAGATGGAAATTCCAGTCAATGCATGCGGTCACCGCCGCGCCAGCCAATCAGAACGGGTCTAGGGAGATAACTCTATGCTTTCAGGGGAAAACTTCAGAAAAAATATAATTGAATGGTATAATTGAAAAATAGTTCTTCATCGGGATTGTCAAGCAGATTATAGAATGTTCGGTGAAATTCACCACGGGTTTCTCTCAGAAGGAAGTGTTCTCGGCTCCAAATTCTGTTCCTTTTTCTCTTCCTCTGTCTCAGTAAAAGCAGAATGAGGCAATCGTCGTCATCCGAAGAGTCCATATTGTTGGTTATTGTTGTATTACTCGGTCAAAGTAGAACAGACGCAACACGTGAACATCCAAGCATGAAGTTTAATGGCCCAGGGTCCGGTTCTTCACGTGAACGTGTAGCGTGCAGCATGCAGCGTGCAGCGTGAACCTTCTATGGCCCAGCAGCCTTAGAGCAATCACCCGTGGTATAAATACAATGATATTAGTATGATACGTGCTGGGGGAGGGAGAAAAGTCTCTTTGGCTTGTATGAAGCCGTCCCCCATCTAACATCAAATTCTAAGCTAGTAAAATAATAAGCAAGTTTTTCACAAGTTATCAGTTAAAAAATTAATAAAAAATAGTATAATTTATACAATAAAACTAACAGCTAACAATATGATTATCAGCAACAATATATAATTGAACAACAATCAATTAATTACAATATTAAAAGTAAATGAAATATGAAATATAGAAATAGGATACAAAAATTGAATGAAGGATTTTCAAGGCAACAATACACTATATTGCCAAAAGTATTTGCTCACCCATCCAAATTATCAGAATCAGGTGTTCCAATCACTTCCATGGCCACAGGTGTATAAAATCAAGCACCTAGGCATGCAGACTGTTTTTACAGTTTGGAGCTGGCCCCTTCCTCTTCGAACATGACTGTGCACCAGTGCACAAAGCAAGGTCCATAAAGACATGGATGACAGAGTCTGGTGTGGATGAACTTGACTGGCCTGCACAGAGTCCTGACCTCAACCTGATAGAACACCTTTAGGATGAATTAGAGCGGAGACTGAGACAGGGGCGCAGATAGGATTTTTGAACTGGGGGGACTGAGCTGTCAGCAAATGATTCCATTTTGTGTATATATATATATATATATATATATATATATATATATATATATATATATATATATATATATATATATACACACTACCATTCAAAAGTTTGGGGTCACTTTGAAATGTCCTTATTTTTGAAAGAAAAGCACTGTTCTTTTCAATGAAGATCACTTTAAACTAATCAGAAATACACTCTATACATTGCTAATGTGGTAAATGACTATTCTAGCTGCAAATGTCTGGTTTTTGGTGCAATATCTCCATAGGTATATAGAGGCCCATTTCCAGCAACTATCACTCCAGTGTTCTAATGGTACAATGTGTTTGCTCATTGCCTCAGAAGGCTAATGGATGATTAGAAAACCCTTGTACAATCATGTTAGCACAGCTGAAAACAGTTTAGCTCTTTAGAGAAGCTATAAAACTGACCTTCTTTTGAGCAGATTGACTTTCTGGAGCATCACATTTGTGGGGTCAATTAAATGCTCAAAATGGCCAGAAAAATGTCTTGACTATATTTTTACAACTTATGGTGGTAAATAAAAGTGTGACTTTTCATGGAAAACACAAAATTGTCTGGGTGACTCCAAACTTTTGAACGGTAGTGTGTATACATGTTATTTCACCTCCCTCACTGCCATCACCAGGAACTACCTGCAGGCCAGGACAATGATAACATTTTAACATAGCCTATGGAAATCCAAAGTTTACACATTATCATCACGCACAGAAATTGCAAAACTGCAAAACTAGTTTTAAAACCGCTAAATTCCAACTGTTAAACATAGCGAGAGGCTGGGCTACGTGTGTGTGTGTGTGTGTGTGTGTGTGTGTGTGTGTGTGTGTAAAGTGTAAACCAGTGCATCCTGACTTTCTAACTATGCCTGTGTGTTGCGTGAGCGGCAGTCAGTCAACAACTCTTTGCAAAGTTTCCTTATGAAACAATATGCTCGCTGAAATTATGGCAGGGAATGCCAGATTAAACATTAAAACTGCCTTCTGAGCACTGTATCTACAGGCTACCACTGAATGAAGGAGGCTACCAGAAAGGCATCTCTACTCCGTACGATTTTACTTTCACTACGACATTTGAACAGACTATCAAAAAATTGCAAGGTGATATGATAAAGTAAGGCACAGTTTACTTACAGTCTTTTTTTTTTTTTTGAAAAAATGATGCAATCGTTTTCTGCCTTTTGGCACCCTTCATCATGCCGTGTTGGGGTCCTGAACTAGGAGGAGCTGTCCCCGATATGCCTGTCAAACTTGTGGGTAACCATAGCAACCAAGCTCGAGATCGCAACCTGTGCAGTCTGCGCAGTTGCAACTGTATATACTGCTGTGCACCTCAATAAACCGAATGGTAATTAGTCTTTTGATTTTTATGCAAAGAAAGACAGCATAGACGTTTTTTCCTCCCTATAAGTGGGGGGGACCAAACGAGGTGAATTTAAATCTGGGTGGGACGAATCCCCCCCGTCCCCCCCTCTATTTGCGCCCGTGGACTGAGAGCCAGGCCTTCTTGTCCAACATCAGTGTGTGACCTCACAAATGCGCTTCTGGAAGAATGGTCAAAAATTCCCATAAACACACTCCTAAACCTTGTGGACAGCCTTCCCAGAAGAGTTGAAGCTGTTCTAGCTGCAAAGGGTGGACCGACATCATATTGAACCCTATGGATTAGGAATGGGATGTCACTTAAGCTCATATGTGAGTCAAGGCAGGTGAGCAAATACTTTTGGCAATATAGTGTATCTATAGCTTTGATTGTTTGAATAATCTAAGAGTCTAAATGTTACTTGGATAGGACAGCAGGTGAAGTTTAGGAGTTTTTTAAAACTGAGAAGTGAGTGGCGGCTCTGATAGAAGGATTAAGACTGTTCCACACTTTGACACATTTGAATTTAACATTGGTTTGGGATAGAATAGTTCTAAAGAGGGGGATATATAAGAAACTCCTTTGGCATTTAGGATAATTGTGCACCAGTGAATTAGGACTTATAAAGTTTTCAAATGCCTGAGGAAGACTATTTGAAAGGAACTTAAATGCAAAAAGACTAAGATGTAATTTGTTAATATCAAGGACATTTTTAATTTTTAGATGCTGAAGTAAAGGAGCTGCATGTGTATAAACTCTGGAACCAACAGCTATCCACACAAATTTCTTTTCCAGGGAAGGAATGGGAAATAATGTGGTGTGACAGGCACAACCCCAAACAATATTACAGTAGACAAGATATGGGTAAATAAGGCTATTATAGATAGTAATAAGAGTCTGTTGAGTGAGATATTTAATTTTTCCCAGAATCCCAACAGTTATACAGTAGCAATCTTTTTACTTAGCATAGAAATATGGGCTTTCCAATTCTATCGTCGATAATTACATGTAAAAATTTTGCTTGGCTCTCTTGGGTTTTCTGATCGACCGACCCTTACCTGCTCCACGATTATGCTTTCTGTCTCTCGATTTGGCTTTGTTACCAGTTTACCCCCCACTCTCCCTTGCGTATGTATCCATAAGTGCCTGCACTCTGACAGAATACTTTGCCATCATGGATGTAGCAGAAGAGGTGAAGTATTGAACACCCAAGGACAACTTCTAGGAGAACATCAACAGATGGTTGCAGACCTCAACCCCTGAATGCTGCAGCTCGCAACTGTAATGTCGCAGGCCGTCCTAGTGTATCCTAAGGCTTCTTCCAGTCCTGGCTTACAACTTCCCATTCCGGAGAAATATGCCAGGAATGCTCTTGCTTGTAAGGGATTCTTACTTCAGTGCTCCACTATGCCTCATCTTTCTGACGAACACAACATCGCTAAATTCCTGTCTTTCCTCACTGGCAAGTCATTACAATGGGCGAGCGCTGTTTGGAAAAATGGCAGTGAGCACACGACTTCGTATGAACATTTCCTCAAGTTGTTCAAGAGAGTGTTTGACCACGAACCCCAGGGAATTGAGGTCAGTGAAAGTTTCCTCACTATCTCTCAGGGATCTTGAGGAGTCGCTGAATATGCCCTGGACTTTAGAATGCTAGTGTAACTTCTGGTTACAAGTTCAGGCCAAAAGGCCAGACTACGCCACCTAAGGCCCCGCCCCTTAAGATGTGCATTAAGTCAAAGAAAACTCCCACACAAATCTGTATGTATATCAGTAATGAACAGAGACTTGCACTCCAGTGACCGGGGAATGTTTATTAAAAATCCATTAATATCAAGAACACATTGAGGTATAACAATTCTTACAACCATACACAACCAATCATTAGCTGTATGAAAGTAACTATAGGGTACTGGTAGTTACAAATAAGAAATACAACCCATTAAGAAAACTAAAATAGGAACCAACAGTCAATGAGTGGTTAGCTGGTAAAGGAGGAGAGGCCAGGTTAGACACAGCAACCAAGTTACATGCTCAGCTATTTCGGATTAGTACACTCACAAAGGGCTACAAGCAAAGCCTCAAATAAGCAAACAGACGTGCTAGTAACTACTGTAATTCACCTCAAGCAGTGCAGAAGAAAAAGGAACAACCAAGCATCCCCCAACCAGCACCACACTCATTGAATCTGTTGACACAAAAAGTAAGTGATTATAGACACATACAATTTAGCCTAATACACAACTAAAAATAAACAGCCAATACCCAAGCAGAGATTAATAGCACTCAACAGAAACATTTCCCAGCCATAAGCCATACAAACAAAACCCAAGAAAACAACTCAAAACAAAAAACAAAAAAGGTAGGCAAAACAGCAATGGCAACTCCGTAGTCAGTGTCCATGGTAGATGCTCCCCCCGTAATCAATGCCCATGGCAACTGCAGGGATACAGCCAACCTGACTGCAAATCAATGCCCATAACAAACGATCTCACAAACATCAGCTCTCATGGTAGGTACTCACACCAAAAAAAATACAGAGGATGCAAGCGACTCACTAGGATCCCCGTTAACCTCTGCAGCCTGGAGCAAGTGAAAGGACAAATACAGAGGATGCCAGCGACTCGCTAGGATCCCCGTTAACCTCTACAGCCTGGAGCAAGTGAAAGGACAAATACAGAGGATGCCAGCGACTCGCTAGGATCCCCGTTAACCTCTGCAGCCTGGAACAAGTGAAAGGACAAATACAGAGGATGCAGCGACTCGCTAGGATCCCCGTTAACCTCTGCAGCCTGGAGCAAGTGAAAGGACAAATACAGAGGATGCCAGCGACTCGCTAGGATCCCTGTTAACCTCTGCAGCCTGGAGCAAGTGAAAGGACAACACGCGTGTGTGTGTCTAAGGAAGAATGTAAACAAGGAAGTGAAAGCAGCAGTCCCAGATGTAACAACCAACCAGTAAGTGACATAAGACACTTACTGGTTACACTAGCTGCAGCCAGTGGCTGGAATGATCCAGTATTAAAAGCTGTGTTTTGCCAAGTTATTCATCCTGAAATTCTCAGTGAACTGGCATGTAGAGATGAACATTTGATGCTGGACTCCATCATTGACCTTGCTATACAACTAGATCATCTACTGACACACCGACCCTCAATTAAGGAAAGCTCTAAACCTGTTCCACCTTCTGAGGAAACTACACCCATGGAGGTTTCCCACACTTGTTTGAAGCATGCAGAACATGAAAGACAGAGGAAGGAGGGCCTTTGGTTTTACTGCAGGAGTTCTGAGCATCATATTAGTCAGTGTCCCATCCGTCCCTCTCACACCGGGCCAGCTTAAAGCCCAACCCATGCAGTGAGTCCGGTGAGAAAATTCAATACTAAATCCTTTAAAGTGTTGTTAAAAGTGGCATCCTCCACACACGTTCTGTCTGTTTTTGTTGACGCAGGGGCAGAGGGGAACTTTATCAACAGTATGATTGTCCAGAAGTTCGACCTGCCCACAACCCCTCTGCAAAGTCCACTCAGCATCAGAACAATCGATGGGGGACCAATAGGTGGTGGTCTTGTCAATACTCGCACAGCTCCCATTCAGATTCAGGTAGGGGCACTGCACTCGGGACTACAACCGTTAACCATGACATCATTCTTGGTTACCCCGGTTACAAATTCATGAGCCATTTATTTCTTGGCAGAACAAAGAAATCTTCCAATGGTCAACCACCTGCTTTCAGAATTGTCTCTCATGTCCCCAAGTCACTCTTGCCTCCACCTCAGTCAAAAGCCCATAGCCAGACTCCATGGAGAATGTTCCTGAGTGCTATCTGGACCTAAAGGAAGTTTTTAGCAAAGGGAAAGCCTGCGGACTACCACTGCACCAACCTTATGACTGCGCCATTGATCGACTACCAGGTATGTCACCTCCACGTGGTCGCATATATCTCTTGTCTCAGAAGGAACACTCTGTCATGGAGGAATATATCCAAGAGGCTCTTAAACAAGGTTACATCCACCCTTCAAAGTCTCCCACGTCAGCCGGCTTCTTCTTTGTGAAGAAACAAGGTAGTGGTCTCTGGCCATGTATTGACTATAGAGGATTAAATCAAATAACAAGTATCCCTATCCTCTTCCTCTTGTTCCCTCAGCCCTTGAACAACTCCGGTCTGCCAAGAACTTTTCTAAACTTGACCTCCACAGTGCCTACAACCTCATTAGAATAAAGAAGGGTGATGAATGGAAAACCGCCTTCAGCACAACCGCCAGCGATTTTGAGTACCGGGTAATGCCCTATGGCCTTTCTTCGGTGCCCAAGGTGTTTCAGTGCCTAATCAATGACTTGCTCAGGGACATGTTAGGCAAGTTCATGATTGCATATATTGACGACATCTTAATCTACTCTCCAGATGAAGAGAGCCATCTGAAACATGTCCAAGCCATCCTCCAGTGCCTGCTGGCTAACCATCTCTTCATGAAGGCAGAGAAATGTGAGTTCCATCAGGGACGAATCTCCTTTTTGGGCTATATCATTAGTGCAGAAGGAGTCAGCATGGACTCTGCCAAGGTGTCTGCTGTCATGTCCTGGCCAGCATCTACTTTTATTAAGGACCTTCAGCACTTCTTGGGCTTTACCAATTTTTATCGTTGTTTCATTAGAGGTTTCAGCATGATTGCTGCTCCTCTGACGGCTCTGCTCAAAAACGGACCCAAACACCTTCAGTGGAACCCCTTGGCAGAAGAAGCATTTACTGACTCAAGCACGCTTTCTCCTCTGCTCCATTTCTGCAGCACCCTGACCCAGCCAAACCATTCACAGTAGAGGTAGATGCATCTGGTACTGGACTAGGAGAAATCCTATCTCAGCACTTTGGTGAGAAACACAAGCTCCACCCAGTGGCTTTCTTCTCAAGAAAACTCATCTCTGCAGAGAGAAATTATGATGTGGGAAACAGAGAGTTACAGTACTTGCTATCAAACTAGCCCTCGAGGAATGGAGACACTGGCTGGAGGGAGCCAAGCACCCCTTTGTGATTATGACCAATCATAAGAACCTCGAATATCTTAAAAAGGCAAAGAGATTAAATCCATGTCAGGCCAGATGGGCACTTTTCTTCACTCATTTCAATTTTATTATCTTGTTCTGTCCTGGTTCAAAGAATACCAAGGCAGATGCTATATCCTGTACCTTCAACTCATCTCATCAAGATTCAGTCACTCACCCCATTCTCCCTTTTGTCCAATCTATCACTTGGGACCTGGACCAAGAAATAAAGATCTCCCAACCATTTACAAGCCCTGTCAATCTTCCACCAGGTCTTCTTTACATCCCGAAACATCTCTGAGGTTGACTCATCACTTGGGCTCACACATCTCCCACGACAGGACATCCTGGCAGCCAATGTTCAGGAACAAGTACTGGTGGGAGAATATGCTCACAAAAATTAAACAGTTCATCTCCTCCTGGGAGCGCCATGGTGGTGTAGTGGTTAGCGCTGTCACCTCACAGCAAGAAGGTCTGGGTTCGAGCCCCGTGGCCAGCGAGGGCCTTTCTGTGCGGAGTTTGCATGTTCTCCCCGTGTCTGCGTGGGTTTCCTCCGGGTGCTCCGGTTTCCCCCACAGTCCAAAGACATGCAGGTTAGGTTAACTGGTGACTCTAAATTGACCGTACTGTAGGTGTGAGTGTGAATGGTTGTCTGTGTCTATTTGTCAGCCCTGTGATGACCTGGCGACTTGTCCAGGGTGTACCCCGTCTCTCACTCGTAATCAGCTGGGATAGGCTCCAGCTTGCCTGCGACCCTGTCGAACAGGATAAAGCGGCTAGAGATAATGAGATGAGATCTCCTCCTGTTTTGAGTGTGCCTAAGCTATAGTTCCTAGAACCCCTCCTGCCGGCAAACTGTGTCCGCTCCCAATACCTCAAAGGCCCTGGTCCCATCTAGCCATTGACTTCATTACAGACACCCCCCCTCCAGGCAACACCACCATCATAGTAACGATAGACAGATTCTCCAAGGCATTGAAGTTCATCCCATTACCCGGCATCCCCACAGCTTCCCAAACAGCAGAACTATTATTGCAACAGGTATTCAGGTATTATGGCATCTCAGATGACATAATCAGCAAAATTTATCTCACAGTTTTGGTCTTGCTTCATGGAATGATTAGGGGTAAGTCTTACATCTGGTTATGACCCACAATTCAATTGTCAAGTGGAATGGGCCAAACAAGAAATTGGATGCTTTCTGAGAATCTTCTGTATGAGGAACCAAGGGGACTGGTCTCAGTTCCTCCTGTGGGTCAAGTATGCACAAAACTCGCTCAAACACTACACAACTCAACTAACACCTTTTCAGTGCATACTCGGCTACCAGCTGCCCGTATTTCCCTGGGATGATGCACCAGTACAAGTACAAGCAGTTGAAGACTGGTTTTCATGCAGCTAAGCAGTATGGGAGGAGGTACACCAATGCATTGAAACTGTTAATGCCAAGTATAAGGCGTATGCAGACAAGCACAGGGGGTGACAATCCAGATTTCTCACCTGGCGACAGGGTATGGGTGTCCACAAGTAACCTCAGGAAACCCAATACCTGTCAAAAACTGCAGGCACGTTACATCGGACCTTTCAAGATACTTCGGCACATCAACAAGGTATCTTACAGATTAGAACTTCCCCCTCACAGCAGCATATCCCCCACATTCCATGTTTCCAGTCTTAAACCTGCCATTCTGGTAGCCTGGGCCCACCCATCCTAAGCGTGACGCAACACGAAGGCCTGTTCCAAGCTTAGTCTGGCCAGGCAGGCTATCTACAGCATTTCCAAGCTCCTGAAAAATCGGGAACCAATCAACTTTGAGCATCTCCAATGGCCCCGGGTAGAGGCGTGTTCAAGGCAGTGACATAGTAAAACTGCGACCGGAAGCCATAGATTGTTTACAGAATCTATGCCGGAAGTGCTTCATTCACATCACGAACATGGAGCAGCGGCAAGCCTTTAACACAGTGGTAGATGCTGTATTGAAAGCATTCAATGGGAAGTTCTCATTGAAAACGGAGCAAAGAGTAGCCCTGGAGGTATTTATTGAAAGGAAGGACGTTTTCGCCTTGCTCCCAACCGGCTTCGGTAAGAGTTTAATCTACCAGTTAGCCCCGTTGCGTCACATACGTCAGAGGAAAGAGTGATGTGATTGGTTTAAGCTTCATCACAGCCTTTTCTGGCTTCGACCAGTAGCAAACTGAGGCATATCAGGGAGGCGGGTCAACCACGGGCTCTGGGAAACGGTTTGGCTTAATAGCTTGGCCAGACCAAATGCTCGGAGAGCTTTGAAGTCGCGTTAGCCAGGCTACCATTCTGGGCCCTCTTGCCCAGAATACTCCAGTCCAGGAATACCCAGCGCTAAACTTAGAAGGTGAGCTCATCTACCAGGTAAACAGAATACTTGATTCAAGATGCAGAAGAGGTCAAGCTGAATACCTGGTAGAGAGGGAAGGCTGTGGACCTGAGGAACAAAGCTGGGTGGGAGCCAAGGACATTCTGGACCCTTTGCTCAAACAGGAGTTTCATGCTCAACATCCTGACAAACCTGCACCTAGAGGTAGAGGGCACCCCAGGAAAAAATTCAGCTCCCAGAGGGAGCTCCTTGGGGTGGGGGGTTCTGTCAGTAATGCCATTGAGAATGACAGCACTAGCCAGACAACAAACATGGACACTCAGAACTACAACTCCCAAAGAGCACAGTGCCCCCTCTCACCAGCCTATTAACATCAGCTGTCGTTCATTCTACTAATCACGAGTCATGCTACTTAAGCTCCTCATTCACACACTTCCAGTGTGAAGTATCATTCTGTATTTCAATAGTTCATACCAAGCCTTTCATTCCCTGCCTGCTTCTCATATTTCTGACCCTTGCTTTATCTCTTTGTTTACGCTACCTGTCTTGTCTCCATTGCTCTGTTTTCTGATTGACCGACCCTTGCCTGCTCCACAATTATCCTTTCTGTCTCTCAATTTGGCTTTGTTACCAGTTTGCACCCCGCTCTCCCCGCACATACATCCATAAGTGCCTGCACTCTGAAAGAAAAAAGGGGAAAAAAACAGTATAAATACAATGATAATAGTAGGGTATGTGCTGGGGGAGGGAGAAAAGTCTATTTTTAGATTGTACAAAGCCGTATTCCATCTAAAATCAAATTCTAAGCTAGTCAAATAATAAGCAAGTTTTTAACAAGTTATCAATAAAAAATGAATAAATAAAAATAGGATAATTTATATAATAAAACTAACAATATCAACAGCAATGTATAAGTGAACAGCATAATCAATCAATCAATCAAATTTTATTTATATAGCCCTTTACAATAACCAAAAGGTACCCAAAGTGCTTTACATCAAAGCCATAAAACAGAACACCAAAACACATAAAAACACAGGTTTTGACTGCGGAAGGTGCCACCATGCTGCAGATTACCAAAAGCCTTTCAGAAGTACATGAAATGAAACAGATGAAATGAAGCACCCCTCAAAAACAAGACTCCCCTAGTCAGGATTGTATGCCAATCTAAAAAAGTAGGTCTTCAACTTTGATTTAAAAAGGCCAGGATTAATAGTGGTGCAAATGTCGGGGGGCAGATTGTTCCACAGTCTGGGAGCAGCAACAGCAAAAGAACGATCACCCCACTGTTTATATCTCGACCTTGGAACTTCTAACAGAAGCTGACCCAAAGAACGCAGGGCCCTACCATGATCATGAATAGTTAAAATCTCAGACAAGTAAGAGGGAGCCAGGCCATTGATGGCATTAAAAACAAACAACAGAAGTTTAAAATCAATTCTAAAATGGACTGGAAGCCAATGGAGTGACGACAACACAGGAGTAATGTGTTCACGTCTAGACGTGCTTGTTAAAAATCAGGCCGCAGCGTTCTGTATAAGTTGAAGACGTAAAATTGAAGACTGGCTGAGGCCAACATATAGGGCATTACAATAGTACAGTCTCAAACTGATAAATGCATGAATTGTCTTCTTGAGATCCTGCCGACTGAGAAACGGCTTCGCTTTGGCCAAGAGACGAAGTTGAAAAAAGCTCATTCGAACAACAGAACTAATCTGTTTATCAAATTTAAGCTCACTGTCAAATGTTACCCCAAGATTTTGCACAAATGGTTTAAAAAAGGGGGCCAGAGTACCAAAATTTGTTGTAAAAACATTTGACATGGGTGACGTGCCAAATAAAATACATTCTGTTTTGCTGTCATTCAAATGCAAAAAGTTCCATGCCAGCCACTGCTTTACATCAGTAATACAATCCAGTAACTTAGTAAGCACCATATTTTCATTGGGTCTCATGGGCAAATATATCTGCAAATCATCAGCATAAAAATGAAAAGACAGATTGTGTTTTTTTATAATTGATCCCAGAGGTAACATGTACAAAGAAAACAGAATAGGGCTGAGAATACAGCCCTGTGGCACCCCACAAGAGAGGGATGCATATGAAGAACAGAGGTCGCCAATCATCACAGTGAAGCTCCTATTTGCCAAGTATGACCGTTGTATGCCAAGTATGACCGGAGAGCAAACCATTGGAGAGCAGTGCCACAAATGCCAACATACTGCTCTAGGCTGTTAGGGTTTTGCTGGGATTCAAACCTGGTTCGCTGGTGTGATAATCCAGCAAACCCCCACTAGGCCACCAGGGGGATGACTCAAGTGCAGAGGTGTGAGGCAGAAGTAGAAGCGATGCACGGTAAACACAGTCTGACCCTGGAATATGCGGGGGGGTGGGGGGTTCCTAGGGGCAGGGGCATACGTGGATGTCAGTACGGGCCACAACAGGGAAACATGGAATGTGGGGTTGATCCTCAGAGTCCGGGGCAACTGGAGCCGGTAGGCGACAGGGTTCACCCTGCGCACCACCTTGAAGGGGCCAATGTAGCGAGGAGCAAGCTTGCGGTTCTCCACCCGCAGTGGAAGGTCCTTAGTGGACAGCCAAACCCGCTGCCCAGGGCGGAAAGCGTGGCGGTTGGCCTGAGTCTGGTTGGTTCTGGAGGTCTGGATGAGGGTCTTCCTGACCTTGCTCCAGGTCTTGCGACACCATCTCACATATTGGTTGACCGAGGGCACCCCCGCGTCCTCCTCCTGGTCCAGGAACAGAGGTGGCTGGAACCTGAATTGGCACTGGAATGGCAACAGCTTGGTGGCTGATGACTGCAGGGTGTTGTGGGCGTACTCTGCCCATGGCAGCCAGGTGCTCCACGATGTCGGGTTATCCATAGCCAGGCCTCGCAGGGTGGTTTCCAGGTCCTGGTTGAGCCTCTCCGTCTGGCCATTGGACTGTGGGTGAAACCCAGAGGAGAGGCTGGCAGTGGCTCCGATGACCTTGCAGAACCCGTGCCACACTCGGGAGGAGAACTGGGGCCCTCGGTCTGAGACGATGTCCTGCGGGAGACCAAAGACTCGGAAGACATGAGTGAATAATAGTTTAGCAGTTTCCAGAGCAGAAGGGAGCTTGCACAGTGGTAAAAAACGGCAGGCCTTGGAGAATCTGTCAACTATGACAAATATAACAGTGCTACCTTGTGACTCAGGGAGACCCGTGATGAAGTCGACTGCCACGTGGGACCAGGGATGCCGGGGAATGGTCAGAGGATGCAGGAGACCCTGGGGACGCTGTCGCGGGTTCTTGGTTCTGGTGCAGACCTCACAGGACAGGACAAATGACCTTACTTCCTTCTCCATGTTAGGCCACCAGAAGCGTCTTTTCAGGAAGTCCAGGGTCCTCCGAGCTCCTGGGTGGGCGGTGAGAGGGGAAGAGTGACCCCACTGGAGAACCTTGGCCCGGGCTTGATGTGGGACGTACAAGAGGCCCGGTGGCCCCGTCCCAGGACCGGGGTCCTGGCGTTGGGCTCGTCGGACGGCCTCCTCAATACCTCAGCGGACAGGGGCCACAATCCGGAACACAGGGATAATAAGCCCGACTTCACTCTCCCTGTTAGTGGCAGAGAACAGCCTGGACAGTGCGTCAGGTTTGGTGTTCTTGGAGCCGGGGTGGTACGAGAGGTTGAAGTCAAACCGACTGAAAAACAGGGCCCACCTAGCCTGTTGTGGGTTCAGTCTCTTGGCTTGCTGGAGGTACTCCAGGTTCTTGTGGTCCGTCCAAACCAGGAATGGATGTTGCGCTCCCTCCAGCCAGTGCCTCCACTCCTCAAGGGCCAGTTTGACCACTAGCAGTTCTCGATCCCCCACATCGTACCGGGACTCTGCAGGACTCAGGCGGTGGGAGAAGTAAGCACAGGGGTGCAGCTTTCCTTCCGAACATTGAGAGAGCACCGCGCCAACACCACTGTCCGAGGCTTCCACCTCCACGATGAATGGTTGGGAGGTGTCTTGGAGGACCAGAATGGGTGCCATGCAGAAGCGGTCCTTGAGGTCTTTGAATGCCTTTTCCACCTGAGGAGACCAGACATAAGATCCACCTGTCCCTTTGGTGAGGTCCGACATGGGTGCTGCTACAGAACTAAAGTTCCTGATAAACTTGCGGTAGAAGTTAGCAAATCCTAAGAACCGCTGAACCTTTTTGACGGACTTGGGAGTGGGCCAGTCCCGGACGGCCAGGGTCTTGGCTGGGTCCATTTGGAGTTGGCCTGTCCGTACAATAAAACCCAGAAAGGAGACCTCGGGAACATGAAATTCGCATTTCTGGGCTTTAGCAAACAGATTGTTCTGTAGCAGCCTCTGGAGAACCTGGCGGACATGGTGGCGGTGGTCCTGCACGGTCTTGGAAAAGATAAGGATGTCGTCGAGGTAGACAAAAACGTACAGGTAAATCATGTCCCTCAAGACATCGTTGATTAGGGCCTGAAAAACAGCTGGTGCGTTGGTGAGTCCGAAGGGCATCACCTGGTATTCGTAGTGCCCAGACGGGGTGTTAAAGGCAGTCTTCCACTCGTCTCCCTGTCGGATACGGATGAGGTGGTATGCGTTCCGTAGGTCCAACTTGGTGAAGACAGTGGCACCTTGGAGCAGGTCGAATGCTGTGGACATCAGCGGAAGGGGATATCGGTTGCGCACAGTGATCTTGTTCAGGCCCCTGTAGTCAATACATGGCCAGAGACCCCCATCCTTCTTGCCGACAAAGAAGATGCCGGCACCAGCAGGTGAGGTGGAGGGTCGAATGAACCCAGAGACCAGGGCATCTTTGAGGTATTCCTCCATGGCCTTGCGTTTTGACTGAGAGAGGGAAAACAGTCTGCCACGAGGAGGGGTAGTGCCAGGGAGCAAGTCGATGGCACAGTCATAGGCCCGGTGCGGAGGAAGAACGGCGGCCCTGCTCTTGCTGAATACCTCCTTCAAATCCCAGTACTCTGTGGGAACTTGAGATAGCTCGGTGAGATCAGGGGGCTCGGCAGGAGACACAAGAGAGCTAGAGAGCAGACAAGAAGCATGGCATGCAGGGCCCCATTCCACAACCTGGCTAGTGACCCAGTCTATATGAGGGTTGTGGTGGGTAAGCCAAGGAAGACCTAGAATAACTGGGAACTCAGATGAAGGAATCCGGTGCAGGGATATTTCTTCCTTGTGACCTTGAGACTGGAGGAAGACTGGAAAAGTAACTTGGGTGACTCTTCCATCACCTAACGCTTGACCATCGAAGGCAGACACAGACAGTGGGACTTCAAGAGGCGCAGTCGGGACATTGATGCTTTGGGTGAAGTGGATATCCATAAAGTTTCCAGCCGCCCCGAGTCTAACAAGGCTTGACAAGAGTGGACGGACTCACCCCAGGAGATGGAGACCGGGATGTAGATTCTTTGGCCAGGGAGTCCGGGAGAGAGGGTAGGCCCCGTCACAACCCTCCCTCGGCTGGACGGGGCGGTCCTTTTCCCAAGAGCTCGGGACATGATGCTCGGAAGTGACCAGGCTTGCCACAGTAGATGCAGCACTTGTCCCTCCTTCTGCGCTCCCTCTCGGCTACGGAGAGACGAGTACGGCGAACTTGCATGGGCTCTGGACAGTCACTGGAGGAGGTAGACGGGCTCCATGTAGAGGCAGTGAGGCTGGGGAGACTCAGGACTTGGCGGCGTTCTCTAATCCTGTTGTCCAGACGAATAGCATGTGAGATCAGAGTTTTGAGGTCACTTGGGCATCCAATAGAGGCCAGGCCGTCTTTGATGGGATCAGACAAACCATGGTGAAAGGCTGAAACCAGGGCAGCCTCATTCCATCCGCTGACTGCTGCAAGCGTCCGGAACGATATGGCGTAGTCTGCGACGCTTCCTCCTTGCCGGATGGACATGAGCTTTCTGGCCGCGTCGGTACTGATGTCCGCCTGGTCGAAGACCCGAAGCATCTCTTCAGTAAACAGTTCAAAATCAGAGCACTCGGGTCCCCGTCTCTGCCAGATAGCTGTTGCCCAAGCTCGTGCCTTACCAGCTAACAAGGTTATCACAAAGGCGATCTTGTGGTGATCCATAGTAGGCTGGAGCTCAAAGGTGAGTTGGCACTGGGTAAGGAACTCCCGGCACTCACCATGCTTGCCGTCATACCTCTGTGGTGCAGGAAGGCTGGGTTCGCGAGGTGAAGGAGACAGTGTGGCAGGAGGCACTGGAGCAGGAACAGGAGCTGGATCAGGATGAGGAGATGCAGGCAGAGGTGTCAGCTGTGCCAGGGTTTTCCCAATTTGCTGAAGCAGTACCTCGTGGCGAGCAAGGGCCTCACGTTGGCTTGTGAGCGTTTGTCCATGAGCATCCATGGTCGCTCCGAAGAGTGTCAAAGCTGCCATAATTCCCTGAAGGTTGGCCAGGTAGACAGTTGAAGCAGCCTCTGCTGAGTCAGTCATGACAGAGTCTTTCTGTTAGGGTTTTGCTGGGATTCGAACCTGGTTCGCTGGTGTGATAATCCAGCAAACCCCCACTAGGCCACCAGGGGGATGACTCAAGTGCAGAGGTGTGAGGCGGAAGTAGAAAAGTATCAAAAAGTTTATTTACAAAATATATACAATCCAAGGGAAAAAACAAAAAGAATAATCCAAAGCTCAGAAGATATACAAAAATAAAAATATCCCAAGGTTCAATGTCCAAAATCCAACTAAGAAAAGAAGAGGCAAAACTCAAACGCTAAGAAGATTCAAAGGTCAAAACGAAATCCACAAAGTCCAAAAGAAAGCAACAAAACCAAGAATACTAAGACACAGGCAAGGTAAATGGGACAGAGGGTACTAGCACTAACAGCATAGCATATGAAAAAGACTCCGTGACAAGGGAACAAACAGAGGGGTATTTATGCACACAATAAATTGAACACAGGTGACACTAATGAAGACAAAACAGGCAATAAAGACAAACACAAAACACAGGAACAATGGCGGCCTCTAGAGGCCAAAACAAACATGACAAGAAAGATAACAGCGGCCTCTAGAGGCCAAAACAGTCCCAGTCCTAACATAGGCGAGATACAAGGACTACATGGTCAACTGTATCAAAGGCTGCTGTAAGGTCAAGCAACACCAGCATGGCAGGATTCCCAGCATCCACAGACAGAGTGATATCATTGTGCACCTTTAACAGTGCTGACTCAAATCAACTTAATTACAATATTAAAAGTAAACAAAATATGAAATATAGAAATAGGATACAAAAAGTGAATGAAGGATTTCCAAGGCAACAATAACTATAGATTGATTGTTTGAATAATCTGTCAGCCCTGCGATGTCCTGGCGAATTGTCCAGGGTGTACCCCACCTCTCGCCCATAGTCAGCTGGGATAGGCTCCAGCTTGCCTGTGACCCTGTAGAACAGGATAAGCGGCTACAGATAATGGATGGATGGATGGATGAATGCTTGAATAATCTAAGGGTCTAAATGATACTTGGATAGGAAAGCAGGTGATTTTTTTAGGAGCTTTTTTAAAACTGAGAAGTTAAGTGGTGGCTCTGATAGAAGGATTAAGACTGTTCCACACTTTGACACATTTGAATTTAACATTGGTTTTGGATAGAGAAGTTCTAAAGATTGGGATATGTAAGAGACTCCTTTGGTGGGTAGGATAATTGTGTACCAATGAATTAGGACTTATAAAGTTTTCAAATGCCTAAGGAAAACTGTTTGAAAGGAACTTAAATGCAAAAAGACTAAGTTATAATTTGTTAATATCAAGGACATTTTTAATTTTTAGATGGTGAAGTAAAAGAGCTGCATGTGTATAAACTCTGGAACCAGCAGCTATCAGCACAAATTTTTTTGTAGGGGAAGAATGAGAAATAATGTGGTGCAACAGGCACAACCCCAAAAAATATTACAGTAGACAAGGTATGGGTAAATAAGGCTATTACTGATAGTAATGAGTCTGTCGAGTGAGAAGATATTTAATTTTTCCCAAAATCCCAACAGTTTTAGGAATTTTTTTACTTAGCATAGAAATATGGGCTTTCCAATTCAAATGATTGTCAATAATTACACGTAAAAATTTTGTTTAGCTCTCTTGGGTAAGGGGGGCATTCTATAAAACAATTGTGACCTTGCTGCTGTCATAAGTTTTGTTTTTGCTGCAAAAAATAAGGAAAATTGTCTTTTTGATATTTATGGATAACTTCTTTGCTTCAAACCATGAAGCAACCTTTTCTAATTCCTGGTTAGCCAACTGTATTAGAGAATCAAGGTACTTGTGTGAGATAGGAGTGTCATCAGCAAATAAAATAAAGAAGAAAATTGTGGGGGGCGGCACAGTGGTGTAGGGGTTAGCGCTGTCGCCTCACAGCAAGAAGGTCCGGGTTCGAGCCCAGCGGCCGGCGAGGGCCTTTCTGTGTGGAGTTTGCATGTTCTCCCCGTGTCTGTGTGGGTTTCCTCCAGGTGCTCCGGTTTCCCCCACAGTCCAAAGACATGTAGGTTAGGTTAACTGGTGACTCTAAATTGACCATAGGTGTGAGTGTGAATGGTTGTCTGTGTCTATGTGTCAGCCCTGTGATGACCTGGCGACTTGTCCAGGGTGTACCCCGCCTTTCGCCCGTAGTCAGCTGGGATAGGCTCCAGCTTGCCTGCAACCCTGTAGAACAGGATAAAGCAGCTAGAGATAATGAGATGAGATGAGAAAATTGTGGAGGCTACAGCAAGATCGTTCATATAAATCAAGAACAACAAAGGGCCTAGAATTGAACCTCGTGGAACCCCACATTGAATTTCTTTATGGGAAGATTTAATATTGTTTAATGTCACATACTGTTTTCTGTTACTTAGATAGCTTTTAAACCAATTTAGTGCAGTGCCATGTATACCGTAGGTTGATAGTTTCCCAAGGAGTATGAAGTAATTTACCATATCAAAAGCTTTTGATAGATTTAAAAATATTCCTATGGCAAATTCATTGTTGTCGATAGCTGTATATATTTTGTTGATTAATTGTATTGTAATTGTAAGTTTCAACAAGTGGGCTTGAGCTCAGGTACTACAACCCCGATTCCAAAAAAATTGGGACAAAGTACAAATTGTAAATAAAAATGGAATGCAATGATGTGGAAGTTTCAAAATTCCATATTTTATTCAGAATAGAACATGGATGACATATCAAATGTTTAATCTAAGAAAATGTATCATTTAAAGAGAAAAATTAGGTGATTTTTAAATTTCATGACAACACATCTCAAAAAAGTTGGAACAAGGCCATGTTTACCACTGTGAGACATCCCCTTTTCTCTTTACAACAGTCTGTAAACATCTGGGGACTGAGGAGACAAGTTGCTCAAGTTTAGGGATAGGAATGTTCACCCATTCTTGTCTAATGTAGGATTCTAGTTGCTCAACTGTCTTAGGTCTTTTTTGTTGTATCTTCCATTTTATGATGCGTCAAATGTTTTCTATGGGTGAAAGATCTGGACTGCAGGCTGGCCAGTTCAGTACCCGGACACTTCTTCTACACAGCCATGATGCTGTAATTGATGCAGTATCTGGTTTGGCATTGTCATGTTGGAAAATGCAAGGTCTTCCCTGAAAGAGACATCGTCTGGATGGGAGCATATGTTGCTCTAGAACCTGGATATACCTTTCAGCATTGATGATGTCTTTCCAGATGTATAAGCTGCCCATGCCACACGCACTAATGCAACCCCATACCATCAGAGATGCAGGCTTCTGAACTGAGCGCTGATAACAACTTGGGTTGTCCTTCTCCTCTTTAGTCCGAATGACACGGCGTCCCTGATTTCCATAAAGAACTTCAAATTTTGATTCATCTGACCACAGAACAGTTTTCCAATTTGCCACAGTCCATTTTAAATGAGCCTTGGCCCAGAGAAGACGTCTGCGCTTCTGGATCATGTTTGGATACGGCTTCTTCTTTGAACTATAGAGTTTTAGCTGGCAACGGCGGATGGCACGGTGAATTGTGTTCACAGATAATGTTCTCTAGAAATATTCCTGAGCCCATTTTGTGATTTCCAATACAGAAGCATGCCTGTATGTGATGAAGTGCCGTCTAAGGGCCCAAAGATCACAGGCACCCAGTATGGTTTTCCGGCCTTGACCCTTACGCACAGAGATTCTTCCAGATTCTCTGAATCTTTTGATGATATTATACACTGTAGATGATGATATGTTCAAACTCTTTGCAATTTTGTACTGTTGAACTCCTTTCTGATATTGCTCCACTATTTGTTGGCGCAGAATTATGGGGATTGGTGATATATATATATATATATCATCTCATCTCATTATCTCTAGCCGCTTTATCCTTCTACAGGGTCGCAGGCAAGCTGGAGCCTATCCCAGCTGACTACGGGCGAAAGGCGGGGTACACCCTGGACAAGTCGCCAGGTCATCACAGGGCTGACACATAGACACAGACAACCATTCATACTCACATTCACACCTACGGTCAATTTAGAGTCACCAGTTAACCTAACCTGCATGTCTTTGGACTGTGGGGGAAACCGGAGCACCCGGAGGAAACCCACGCGGACATGGGGAGAACATGCAAACTCCACACAGAAAGGCTGTCGCCGGCCCCGGGGCTCGAACCCAGGACCTTCTTGCTGTGAGGCGACAGCGCTAACCACTACACCACCGTGTCACCCCTTTTTTATATATATATATATATATATATATATATATATATATATATAAAAAACACACATACAGTACATACACTGTATATTACTTATTACTTCAACTATTCAGATATCAATTCTCTATGACTATATCATATAATTAATTATATATGTATATCCATATGTCTACACATAAGTTTACTACAAATACCACGCTCACAATGGAGAAGAACAAGACAAAAACAAAACAAACAGATGATGACTCAAAAAAGAAAAAAGAAAAAAATACACAGTAAACACCTAGTTATGATTAATACTCTTCATCCTTATATATTGTGAAAATCAAATTTTTGTACATCTTTTTAAACCGCTTCATGTCTGGACATCCCTTGAGCTCCTCATTTAAACTGTTCCACTGCTTTACTCCACAAACAGAAATACAAAAACTTTTCTTGGTTGTGCACACCCTATAATTTTTACATTTAAATAAACCCCTTAAATTATAACTCCCATCTCTTTCAGTGAACAGTTTTTGAATATTATGTGGTAGTTGATTATTGTTTGCTTTGAAAAATATTTGTGCTGTTTGATAGTCCACCAGATCTGCAAATTTCAGTATTTCTGACTGTAAGAATAATGTATTTGTATGATCCCGATAACCAGCCTTGTGTATAATCCTTATTGCTCTTTTTTGGAGAATGAATAATGAATGTATTGTATTTTTGTAATTATTGCCCCATACCTCTGCACAGTAACTTAAATAAGGTGAAACCAGGGAACAGTAAAGAATCCAGAGTGAATTGTGATCTAGAAACTGTTTGACTTTGTTTAATTTTGCAATACTTCTTGATACTTTGGATTGTATGTTTTTTATATGTGGTTTCCAACTGAGTTTTTCATCAATACAGTAGTTGTTCCAAGAAATTTGATTTCCTTAACTCTTTCTATAACAACCCCAGCTATTTGAATATGTATTTGTGTGTTTGTTTTGTTGTTACCAAATAATATTACTTTGGATTTATTCAAGTTTAATGATAATTTGTTACTGTTGAACCATATTATTAATTGACTTATTTCTGTTGTGATCCCCTGCAATAGTTCCATTAAATTATCACCAGAAAAGAGGATATTTGTATCGTCAGCAAACAAGACAAGCTTCATTACTTTAGATACACTACATATGTCGTTGATCTATAGTATAAAAAACTTTGGTCCTAACACTGGATAGTTGAGGCTTTTCTTGGATTCAAGATAACTGTGAACGCATCTGCTTCTGAACTGGAGGGCCGAATTATTAGCTGCATTGAAGGGAATGGCTTAGATCTCTCCAGATGCCGTGGACAGGGTTATGACGGCGCAGCGAACATGAGCGGAATTTATTCTGGTGTTCAAGCGAGAATAGTGGAGCGGGAGCCCCTTGCTTTGTACATGCACTGTGTGGCTCATTGTCTGAATTTGGTACTGAATGATTCTGTCAAAACTATCCCAGAGATTAGACAGTTTTATGATGTGGTTGAACAACTGTACAACTTTTTTGCCAACAGTGTTAAGAGATGGGCATTAGTTGACGACTTATTGAGCCCAGAGAGCAGGGACATAACCTTGAAACGCCTCTGCCCAACCTGCTGGTCCTCCAGCTATGATGCGCTTGTTGCATTAAAGTACCGATATGGAGACGTCATTAAAGCTCTCGACAAGCTCTCACTTACAAGTGAGAAAACGAATGAACGAGATGAGGCAGATGCACTTAAAAAGGCCATTACTAAATTTCAGTTCATATTTTTAATCAGCCTTCAGACAAAGATTTTGGAGTGCACTAATGCCATCTCAAAGTTACTGCAGGAGAAGACCACTGATCTCCTCAAAGCGTCTGCATTATTGCAGAATGCTGTACAAACTCTACAGGAGTACAGGGAGCAGTTTGATGAGGCAAAGGCTTCCACTCTGGCACTGGCTGTGAAATGGGGCAGTCAAACGCAATTTGTAGCCACCAGGGTGAAAAAAGTGAAGCGCCACTTTGATCACCTTAGCGAAGACAGTCGGCTTTCCGATGCAGAACATTATTTTCGGGTGAATGTGTTCTATGCATGCCTTGATGTAATCATTCAGCAGCTGTCACAAAGGTTTGTCAGTTTAAATCGGACTGCTCATTTGTTTGAGGCTATTCATCTAAATACGCTCCAGCATGCCAAGGACGAGGAGCTATATGAAGTGTCCCGTCGACTGTGTGATCACTATAGTCGGGATATTGACTCCAGCTTTCCTGGTCAACTAGTGTCATTTAGGGCTTGTTTCAAGGAGCAGATAGCGAGACACACATCTGTGCTTAGCCTGGCCAGGTTGCTGGTAGTAGATCATCCAGCAGTATCGTCTACATTTCGTGAGGTGTGCACGGCCTTCTTGCTTTTTCTCACTCTCCCCATCTCAGTTGCGACAGCAGAGCGCTTTTTCTCCAAATTAAAATTGATAAAAAATTATCTCAGGAGTGCAATAGGTCAAGAGAGACTCTGTGGATTGGCCATTTTATCAGTTGAGAATGATCGAGCAAGAGCGCTTAACATCCCTCAAATAGTCGATGACTTTGCGGAGCGCAAGGAGCGTCGAATGCCTTTTTAATGACGAACGCAGGTTTCCGTGTCGGCTTTGTAGATGAAGACGTGCTTACACAATGAGGGTGTATCATTCATGATTGCTGGATTTTTTTTTGTTGTTGTTGTTTAGTGTCTATTTGGAACATAGTAAAAAATGAATGGAAAATACAGGCTATGTAGGCCTATAAAAAAATAATAATAATAATTTAAAAAAAAACCTTTGAGCAAGTTCTGTTCTAAGTTCTGCCTGATTATATGCCAGAGGCCTTCTGTTTGTTTGCAATTTCGCCATGGCTAGGTCCAAAGGCTACGTTCTTAAAAACTGCTTTTTGTTAGATATAGCCTGAGTAGGCCTATATGCCGCAAGCCTTCTAATTTGTTTGTTTGCAATTTCACCATGTGGGGGCCCTGATTGGTGTTTTGCCCCGGGGCCTTGTGTGCAGTTGTTCCGCCACTGGGTAACGGCATTAGGTTTTGTAAGCGTTGTGGCAATAATACAACAACGCATTGACAGAAAATGTACTTCTAATACTTAAGTATTTTTAAAAGCAAGTACTTCAGTACTTTAACTTAAGTAAAAATTTGACTGGACAACTTTCACTTGTATCGGAGTAACATTTGACCAGCGGGATCTGTACTTTGGCTTAAGTAATGAAGTTGAGTACTCTGTCCACCTCTGCTCCAAGGTCAAGGTATATCAATGTGTTTGTACCATCCGTTACTTTTTGAGTGGCAATGGGCTCAATGGAAGAAAACCCAGGAGGACACCACTGTTGAAAGAAAAACTTTTTAAAAAATTGCCATGCTGGAATTTATTAAAAGGCATAATGATAAGCCACAATGATTCTGAGACCATTTCCTTTGGACAGATGAGACAAAACTCAAGCTTATTGGCAAGTCACATAAGCTTTGTGTCCACAGAAGAAAAAAATGAAGCTTTCAAAGAAAAGAACACCATACAGACTGTGAAACACAGAGGAGGCTTGGTAATGGTGCTTTGCTACATCTGGAACGGGATGCCTTGAATCTGTGCAGGGCACAATGAAGGCACTCTGGAGTGAAACCTACGACCCTGTATCAGAAAGCTCTGTCTCAATCACAGGTCATGGGTCCTCCAACAGGATAAAAACCCAAAATGCACAGATAAAAGCACCCAAGAAAGGCAAAGAACAAAACATTGGACTGTTCTGAAGTAGCCTTCTCTGAGTCCTGATCTGAATCCTATTGAACATCTCTGGAAACAGCTGAAACATGCAGTGTGGAGAAGACACCCTTCAAACCTGAGACAGCTAGAGCAGTTTGCTGAGGAAGTGTGGGCCAAACTACCCATGGCAGATGCAGAACTTACATCTGCACCTTCCATCTCTGAGAGTTACAGAGATCGCTTGTTAGCAGTCATTGCTGCTAAAGGTTGTGCAACAAAGTATTAAGTTCAGGGTACCATCATTTTTGTCCAAGACATTTTCCTTTCTTTTGTTAGGTAAAATATTCAGTTGAATCAAAAGCAAAGTCTGATTTGTGTTATACTTGGAATAAACAATGATGGATGCCATTAACTTTATTTTTTGTCAGTTTCAAATTATTTCAGAGATAGTTGTTGGTTCTTTTTTTTTCGTGGAAGGTTCCCAACAAATTTGTCCACATTTGTATATACTGAGTATATACTGTCACGCCCGGCTTTGCCTTGCTAAGAGTGCTCACTCCTTCCCCATATATTGAACTTGAACTTGTCCGGGTCTCCCTCCAGTCCAAAGGGGGAGCTGTCTGGTACCGCAACACCTGGTCTAGACAGCCGTGACAAGTTCAAATACATGGCTCTTCAGTGTTGGCTAGCTGGCTATCGGGGCTTTTGGTTTGGGTAACTCTTGCTTTGCGCCATGGAGGCCCTGCACAGGCCAACCAGAGCTTTATTATTTTCCTTTAAATGCTTATTATTTCTTATTTCTTAATTATGTTTAAATAAAATATTATTTAACCCGAACAATGGTGTGGACTCCCTTTATGTTGTGCTTATTTTGAGCCAAGTAGGCACAACAATACTCACCACTGGAATTACATCCTGACCCTCTTTTGATGGACTTTTTTTTTCTTTCCTTCCTTCCCTAATTGTAAATTGACCTTGGGTGTGAGAAATGTGCTATATCAGAAATAATAATAATATTATTATTATTATTATTTTACTGATGATGATGATGATTGATTCATTATCGACCCCTTCGTATCACAACCAAACAACTTAAGAGACTGTTTACTGCAGTTGCAAGGTGGGGCCTCCATAGATCAGACTGTTTTTTCCAGCACATCCCACAGATGTTCAATTGTATTGAGATCTGGGCTATTTGCAGGCCAAGTCCACACCTTGAACTCTCTATGTTCCTCAAACAATTCCTGAACAATTTATGCATTGTTGCATTGTATCCTGCTTAAAGGCCAGCTAAGATGACAATTACCCTACCCATTTTTCTTATTTTAAACAAACAAATAGTGATTTTCAACCACAAGAGCCCATTTTCTGACCATTAATGATAGTAAACGACTTTAGTTAGCCAATTACTTTCACATATTTTACACACTAACGCTGCTTGGTTGATGATCAGAAATGTTCGTAAGCTCCCAACAGGTGGCATCACTCACAGAACACACTGCCATAATTGAAAAAAGAGAGAACATTGAGGATCATTTGCATTCGTATTTTTGCAATTATTTGAGGTAATGGTTGGATCCAGGTGTTGTGTGGGAGAATGCAACAATGACAGAAGTGAAAAAACTAGCTTGCATCAGTTCCCAAAGGACAAAAATGTAAGAAGGCAATGGATAAATGCCATTTGCTGCACATCCTCTCTATTGAAGACTGTGATTTGTATAAAACCTAGACGTAGGTGACAGAATACCGGTATATAGTCTTCCGGTTACAAGTAAACGACTATGCTTATTTCAGTATGATATATATCTAATGTTTCCATTAATTTGTTGCTTTAAATACATCATAAATGTCTCATCATCTCATCATCTCTAGCCGCTTTATCCTTCTACAGGGTCGCAGGCAAGCTGGAGCCTATCCCAGCTGACTACGGGCGAAAGGCGGGGTACACCCTGGACAAGTCGCCAGGTCATCACAGGGCTGACACATAGACACAGACAACCATTCACAATAATAATAATAATAATAATAAGTTGAATTTGTATAGCGCCTTTCTCATACCCAAAGTTGCTTTACAATTAGAGAAGGAGAAAAAAGAGAGGAAAAAAAGTCCACCAAAAGAAGGTCAGGATGTAATTCCAATGGTGTAGCAACCACAGTCCAACCAAAAGGTGCACAAAAATAAGTCCCACACTGCCTGTGACACCGCTGGGCAACATTGCCCGGAACACCAGACCATGGATCCACAAAGCAAGCACAGAAGCACTGCCACACAGAGTGCTTGTATGTCCCAAACTACCTGCACAGCCGCCGCAACGCTACCGAGCAACATCGGTCGGAACACCATGCCAAGCACAAAAGCACCGTTGCACAGAGCGCTGGACAGCCCAGATCACAGCAGTTTTAGACATTTTGCCCATGATTCTAGTTGTGTATTCTTAAATTTTTGTGTTTTTCTATACCTTTTGCACTTTTCTGTGTGTGCTGGTTCTTATTAAGATTCTTATTCATGTTTGTAATCATTTAATCACCATTTGAAGTTATTTCTACTTGTGTATATACTGTAAATATTTAGTGTTGTGTTATTTGCACATTTTATATTACTTTGTCTTATTTTCATATTTGATATACGTGTGTGTGTGTGTGTGTGTGTGTATTTTGTCTATTCTTGTGTTTAATTGGGTTTGATAATTATTTATAATAATGTAAAGAGTTCATTTATTAAGTAAAAATCGTAAGAATGATTACAATATGTGTGATGTTTATTAAGTCTTCAGTGGGTAGGCGGCCATAAGGCCTTTCATCGAGGGGGGGTAATTATGGGCCCCAGATCCCCCTTTGCCTAGGGCCCCCAAATAGCTTGAAACGGGCCTGCCACCTTCAGTGCCTTGAGAGATGAAAGTCACTTACTTGTGCAGCCGAAAAACAATCCAACAGGCACTTATTATAAAATATAAAAAAGTAAGTTTGAATGAACATCAGGTGTGTCTTGGAAGCATATATTTGTGTGTGTGTGTGTGTGTGTGTCTGTGTCTGTGTGTGTGTGTGTTGTGAGACAGTCATGAGTAAATTGTGAAGACACTGATTTTTAATATATTGTGATATTTTAATATACTGTGTCTATCGATAAGGAGTAGTATTTACTTAGTGAGTATTTATCCATGAACAACTGAGTACACCATTAGAAAAGTGATGCATTTTATAAGTTTGGGGAAAAAAATCTGCAAATAACAAGATCTTTTCAGAAAGGAACATGAGAAAGAAAGAGGTCAGTGAATATTAAAGTTGTTCTCCTAATGAATATTCTGGTCAGGCATACTGTAAATATAGTCCACAAAAAAATTAGTCATACATCCCAGCTTGACAAAATAGTATCAGGTACAAAAGTTAAGGATAACAGGAAATTGTTTGTGGCAGCATTTCTGGACTTTACTGAACCAAACCCAGCAATAATAATTTTCTACCTGTTGGCTTATTATGAAGGTTAGATAATCCCTGTAATGAAGCAGCCAGTGTCATTTACAAATTAAAAATATCAAAATCTTCATTTGTATCCTGTAACTACGAGATCTTTAATTGTTACAACGTGCAAAAGTGGCACTGAACTCAAACAGGTCAATTGTCACGTAAGAACAAGGAATAATATTTTCTGTTACCAGAACACCCATGCCATTCAAATCAATCAAGGAGACTAAACTACCAATGTCAAGTCCTAATACGAGATTCCACTCCAATTTAACAGAACACAACAAACAATTCAGATGATGTTTTCAGGATCAAAATTGTCTAGATCATCATATTTATATCCAAAGAGTCTGAAGTCTGCCTCATAAACTTTGTAGAGTTTCCTCCTCCATTCCATGGGGATGTTGGCAAACCAGGTCTTTGTCCAGCTTTGCTCTGTTTTTGTGCTCTTCAGTGGTCGAAGGTCAACAATGTTATCAACATGGAATATTCGTAGCAGTTGAGCAGCATCTTCATCAATAGTTTCCATCTTCCCAATAAAGTCATAATCAATCAGGCAGGGATGACACAAGTGAATTACTTGTCGCCAGTGTTCGTCAAACTTTCTGTAACTGCTTTTTGCGAGGCTCAGTATATATTGGATGAAGTGGTAGAAAGAAGGAACAATGCCATCAGCGTGTGCTTTCTTGATTGATGCTGGTGGAATAGAGATATTTCCAAATTTCTTTACTATGTCCAGACTAATTCTTTTATAGAATATATTATCTGTTGTTTGCATCTTATCTCTGTAGGCTGAAATCAGCCTCACAAATGGATCTCTGACAAACATGAACTTTTTGTATGTCTCAAGTTTTTGTTTCATCACTGCCTTTGGGTATGCGTTAAGGTGCTGTACAGAGGATCCATGAACTTGTTCGATGGGGATGTCTGCAGGGTCCCTGTAAGGTACACCATGCACCTTCAGGCTCTCGCTCAGAACGATCATGATCCGTTTCCATGCAGTACAGCCAACTTTTGGAACATAGCAATAGATTATTCCATGCCGGTCATCGACAAGCAGGTTGTTCAACTCCGATTGGGGAATTTGGTCAAACGTCTGCCATTTGCGACCGATGTCCAAGGTATTGGCCACATCGTTATTGCTGCACATGTCATGAACAAGCTTCTTTCTTGCATCCTGTCTGATCTTCAGCTTCAGAGGCATTGGGCTTGTATGAATCTTTGCCTCACATCTACCGTGCTCCTCAGAATCCAGCTGTGGTCCAATTTCTGGCTTAGAAGAATGAATCTTGGGACTGACATATCCTTCATGTCCATCCTTTGTTTGTCTGCACATAAAAAACAGAAAAGACATTAAGCTCAGGGACAAAAGAAACACATAAATATACTTAGACTGGCTCATTTCATCAGATGGGTGAGAGAGAGTCTGAGTATTATGAGCAATTCTGAACTAAAGTAATTATGAGTGAGGGTGGAGTACATTTAACTGGTCAGGTGACTGCTTTTAAGTCATGTCAATTCAAGCCGAGTTTATTTTTACAGCGTTTTTAACAACAGACATTGTCTCAAAGCAGCTTTACAAAAGTTTAAATACTTTAAACATGAGCTCATTTTATCCTTAACCAATGAGCAAGCCTGTGGCAGCAGTGGCAAGGAAAAACTCCCTCAGACAACATGAGGAAGAAATCTCAGGAGGAACCAGACTCAAAAGGGACCCCCCTCCCCCTCATTTGGGTGATAACAGACAATGTGATTATAACTTGCTTCTATAACGGTGTTGTATATCGTCACAAAGTATAAATGTGAAGCCAGTAGATAGATAGAAAGAATGCCTTTACTGTCACTGCACAAATGTACAACAAAATTTAGTTTATCATAGGAGAGAAAAGCCACTGCACACATGCGCACCACTACTCTTGGGCACTTCAGCCCAAGGCTGTCCCATGTTAACCTAACTGCATATTTTTGAACTGCGGGGAAAACCAGAGCAAACCCACACAGTAAGAACATGCAAACTCCACACAGAAAGGCCCCCATTAGCCACTGGGCCCAAACCCAGAACCTTATTGTTATGAGATGACAGTGCTAACCACTGACACCACTGTGTTGCCCATGAGCATAAATAACTTGCTTCTATAACAGTGTCCTATATAGTCACAAAGTCTAAGTGTGAAACCAGGAAATTCATCATAGTTTTAACATGAAGTCTGTTTTTTTGACGTTATAAACTGTTCATTGATGGAAACTTGAGTGCAAAATTGTTCATGACAACTGCAATCCTAAAGTTAGCAAGTTAACTGTAGTCCTCAGCCATAAAAGCATTACTGTAAGTGTCCAGAGCCATCTTCCAAGTGCAACTTTTGACTGTCCCTATGGTGCCGTCCTCCACAGGAGCGACGTCATGAGACCCAGCCAGGCGCAGAAAAATTAGTTCATGCTTTTGTTACCTCAAGGTTGGATTATTGTAATACCTTACTGTCTGGATGTTCCAATAAGTGCATAAACAAACTCCAGTTAGTTCAAAATGCATCAGCAAGAGTCCTTACTAGAACTAGAAGATATGACCACATCACCCCTGTCTTATCCACACTGCATTGGCTCCCAATCAAATTTTGTTTTGATTATAAAATACTACTATTGAACTTTAAAGCACTGAATGGTCTCACGCCACAGTACCTAAGCAAACTTCTGGTCCTTTATGACCCACCACGCCTACTTAGATCAAAAGGTACAGGCTATCTACTGGTACTTCTTAGTGAAGGCTACATCAGGGGGCAGAGCCTTTTCTTACAAAGCCCCACAGTACAGCTTTCCATATAGTGTTTGGGACTTAGACACAGTCCCCGTGTTTAAGTCTAGGCTGAAAACATCTGTTTAGTCAAGCCTTTTGTTAATAGTTTTATTAGGTAAATGAGTAGACCTGGAGGGTCCTCAGGCATAGAGTGTTTGGTAAACTGGGATGTATCGATGCTGTCAGCCCCCCACTCACTTGCTTACTCACTTATTTACTCATTGCAGATTTTTTTTTTTGCTTATTTCAAGCATTTAGTTCTAGAAAGAAGCAAACATGACCTACCAATAGAATAAGAGTTTTAAGCTTTAATGTCTCGAAATAGGGGCGGCACGGTGGTGTAGTGGTTAGCGCTGTCGCCTCACAGCAAGAAGGTCCTGGGTTCGAGCCCCATGGCCGACGAGGGCCTTTCTGTGTGGAGTTTGCATGTTCTCCCCATGTCCGCGTGGGTTTCCTCCGGGTGCTCCGGTTTCCCCCACAGTCCAAAGACATGCAGATTAGGTTAACTGGTGACTCTAAATTGACCGTAGGTGTGAGTGTGAATGGTTGTCTGTGTCTATGTGTCAGCCCTGTGATGACCTGGCGACTTGTCCAGGGTGTACCCTGCCTTTCGCCCATAGTCAGCTGGGATAGGCTCCAGGTTGCCTGCGACCCTGTAGAACAGGATAAAGCGGCTAGAGATAATGAGATGAGATGTCTCGAAATAGGCTTAATGGGTTTATATTTATGATATAATGATTCATTCTGAAAAATATTAAATAGTGTTTTATTGGTTCAAGATATCTTCATTCACTCAGAAATCATTTTTGCAGTGCAATAAATAGTGATTGCTGCTTTACTTTTATGTCCACACATCACTCAGTGTCAATCTGGAGCGAGAATGCAGTCACAGAAAGCAAGCTTCTGGCATCCCCTTGTGGGGAAAATGGTTCTCTCTGCAGAGATCACACAGTATTTCCAGATTTTTAAATTCGAATCGTTGAGTTTGCCTGTGAGCTGCATGAGGGTGGAGAACATTTAGCTCGTCAGATGACTGCTTTTATTTTTCAGATAAACATTCCGTGAGTGTGAATGGTTGTTTCTCTCTGTGTCAGCCCTGCGATAACCTGGCGACTTGTCCAGGGTGTACCCCGCCTCTCACCCATAGTCAGCTGGGATAGGCTCCAGCTTGCCTACGACCCTGTAGAACAGGATAAGCGGCTACAGATAACTGATGGATGAATAGACATTCCATTTCGTCGCATCCCAGGCTTTGTTTTGTAACACAGGACACTTGACTAAGAAAAAAAGTACAGCCACTGATATGGTAAAATTTTCTGGGTTATACTTTAAATTCAGTTGTAGGGGAGCAGACTATTACTGTAGTCATAGTAACTGTTTTTGAACACACCAGTCTCTGTACTCGACGCCATGTTCTATCTCCTCCCCTTCCTCTGATTCCCTGTAACGGAGTAACTATGTATACAGAGGATACCAAGCATAGACATAAACATAGACGCCGCCTTCCGCGTAGAATCATACGTCATCCTCGCCGCCATATTGGATGTGGCAAAGTGGAGAATAAACATGCTTCATTCATGTGCTGCGTTTAACTGTACCAACAGGTTTACCGTCCAAACGAGATCACATGGCAACGGATTTATTTCACCTTTCACAGGTGAGACTGGAAAAATACTTTTCATTGTATTTAGTCATTATAACATAATTTTACGAACAGATTTTTCTGACTTTGTGGCTAATATGAAGTCTCGCGCATAATAGCCGCTCGGTGAAACCTGTCTCCAAACAATTTATAAATAAATTTATTTCATAGCCCACCCAACCAATTTCACCACCAGCTGTCAGATGGTGATGGCACACTCAAAAATAGAAGAGATTGGAAGCATGTCAGACTGTGAAGCAATCACATGGAGCAATCCCATTGTAATATGGTTTAATTGAATTTTTTTCCATATAGCACTGTATATTGCAAAAATTGTTTTTGGAGACATTTTATAGCCTATCTGCAATGAAAGTGATGCGGAGACGGCACGGCTTCAGCAGCGTAAGCACAGCACATTATTCTACACGATCCCCGCTGAGCTCCAAAACATGCCTTGATGTGTAGATATCGTTAGTAGCCTACGATAGTAGCAGCGGAATAAAAAAAAAAGTTTCCGATAGCTTGATTCCGGTATAGGCCTGCTGCCGGACCCGGCGCCGTGGGGGGGCAAAAGGGGGCGTCGCCCCCTCGTGGCTACAGCCCCGCCCCCTCAACGGAGACTCAGATCACTTAATTGTTTTCTTATGAAAATATAATGTATTATAGACGTATTAATAATTTGCATTTTCAAATACGAAATATTAAGTGGTTGCGCATTGCACAAAAATACATTTCACATAAATCACTACTAAAACTGGCACGGTAGAACAAATCTGATTGGTTGTCATGACACAAGTGCACTGTCTCTGCAATATCCTGTAATATGCAGTCAGTTTACGGGAGTAGTCTTTCCCCCACCGAATTAAACGAATTCAATCACAATATTGTGAATCCATTTTCTTTCTTTGTAGGCTAAGTTTATCTCCGTTTATGTTGGTGTATGTGTTCATATATGGTCCGCTTCGTGCTCAAATAGCATAAGAATATGTGTCGTTGACGTCACCCCCCATGCAGCGGGGGTGAAAATTCATCACTTCAAAGTGTTTTGTCCCCTACACGCCTAAACTGGGATCGCGGATTAAAGGATAAGGCAACTTTTGTACAAAATCACCACAAATAGATAGATAAATATATAAAGTAATCGATCATGGAATTTATAGAGAAAGAACAGGCCGCATAACAGTATCTTTTAACTTTTAATAATATGGGCTTGCGCTGAGCTCAGCGAAGATGTGTTCCGCCATATTGATCTACTGCGTGACGTCATGCGGCCCACCACTGAAAAGAACTCTTCAGTGCTTCATGGTAATAAGGTAAAAAAAACCAGTACAATCGCTTCTTCAAAGTTTCACCAAATGGTTTTATTTATGCAACTTAAAGCTCATAATAATGTATAACTTTGGTCGAGTAAAAACACGGAGCAAAAACATGGCTGAATCCTGAATGACTCCTATTTGGATTTGTCCTACCAAACCTACTGCGCATGCGCGAAGCGGCTCGACTCGGTTTTCCCTTTCGGGCGCTCTCGTTTTCTGTTAGAATTTGGTAAAGAAAAAAATAAATATTATTTACCAGCTTACCGGGTCCATGAACATAAATCTGACAGCTGACAAGGTCGGGATATAAACGAATCGAATACAAGCCACCCGCCGGGACTCCTTACTGTCATCACAGTGATCTGTCTGTAAACACTGTTTTCATGGGCCCAGTGACGTCACAGATCAGAGGGAGGCGCATTAACGAAAGATTCTGATTGGTTTATAGTTGCCCACAATCTCAAAATGGCTGAGTCCTCCAACTTCGGCTACTCTGTGTCAATTCATGATTTCAAAGTTAAAAATATTTTTTCATGTTCGATATATAATGGAAATAATTAACGGAATTGATTACGTATATGTTTTTCTCCTATTACACACACTGTACAAAAGTTGCCTTATCCTTTAAGTGGTTAGCGTTGACTCGGTGCGAGTCAGGAAGGCTATTACTGGTGCAGCCGCGGGGTCTGTTGATTTTTTTAAATTATGATTTTGGCCGCCGAGCCAAGTACCTTAGACTTGCATTGACGTTTTGTTTTCATGCCGCGGAGCTATTTGTATGTATTTTAAATGTAAAGCACTTGCCTGTAGGTTTGTGTGTGTTGTTTTATGTTTGGCATCTTTCCGGTTGTAACGCGTGTCTGTGAGAAAATTGGAGGGGAGGGGTAACAGGTGGGCACGGGTGCTGATAAAGCGCAACTGCCCTGGTAATATGTCACATGATTTTCCCGTACTAAAGCAACCTTCGGGGCCGTGGTTTTGTGGTTGGCGCAGTTAATTGTTTGAAACACGTTGTCAGACCACCATCACTACTACACATGAAAAATATTTGCCCCCTTGCGATTTCTAATTGCCCCCTTAAGCTCCATCTACACGATCATACATTTGTCCAAAACATTATCATACAAATGTATGATGATGTTCAAGTTTGTATGATCATGTTGTGGATTTCTGTCCACATGATCATACATTCTCTTCCTTGGGGGCTGCCATTTTGTATGTCACATGACAGGCAGTGTAGATCACATGACCCGAATTAACAATCTGATTGGTGGATGACCCGAAATGTTGTAAGATGTTGTGAACATTTGTTGGAAAGTAGAAACACGATTCTAAAAATTTGAACATCATACAACGTCATACAAGTATGACGTTGTTCAAGTTTGTTGGGAAAACCGTCCACACGATTATACATTTGTCCATGAACATCATCATACATTTGTATGACGATGTCCATGGACAAATGTATGATCGTGTAGACAGGGCTTTAGGTATTTCGCACACTATTTATAACCATCACATTAAAAGTTATACATGTTGTTTTGATGCCTGTTTGTTTCCCAAATATATACGTGTGTGTCTTAATGGGTGAATAAAAGGCATCGAGTTAAACATTATTATAGAAAGGGGCTTTATGAAGTTCAGTCCATTTACTTGCATTGGTTTACGGGGAAGATTTGCCACATCAAATATGGCGGACACTCTGACGTATCACAGCAACGGGCCACCAGCTCAATGCGGCGTCCATGTTTATATGTCTATGATACCAAGTACAGTGACGTCACGACTGCTTTAAATCAGCGGCGGAACCGAAATTCTGCCTCGGCGGAGATCAGTCGCTGGATGACGAGTTGAAGCAATGGAGGACTGAGGTGTGATTCGGGAGGTACAGGAAGTGAGGCGGAAGGAGGAAGTGAGATTGAGATGGACGAGTTGGACACCGATAAGGAGGGAAATACACACAACGAAGAATGGAGGACAGTAAAAATTATCTTTCTAAGATAATTAATGTGAGTAGCCGTATTATAGGTTCTAAGCAGAAAGGCCTAGAGAACCTTTATCAGAAGCAGATGCTAAAAAGGGTTGAATCTATTCTGTCAAATAATTATCATCCCTTACAGGTTGAATTCCAGATGTTGCCATCTGGATTACGCTTCAAACTTCCACAATTCAAAACCAACAGATATAAACAGTCTTTTGTGCCTATAGCCACTTTACTCTTAAATTCCACGAAGAACCATAGATAACACATGCCCCCCTCCCCACCACTCATGCTTTTGGATTCTTTTTGTTTTCATTATTACTGATTAGCCTGGCAAGCCAGACTAAATGTGAATATTTAGTCTGGTCTCTGTCATAGACATTTCTGAAGGGTGTGGGTAGGAACAACCCGTTGTCTTTCAAACTGTCTCTGTGCGTATGGAGCACTTGCATGTGACGTCAAATCCGCTCCAGACTGTAGACAAACGCCATCTTGGCGGTCAAGCGCCATATTTCCGACGCTGACTTTCTTTTTTTTTTTTGCCGAAATATTCAAAAATTACCGTGCCACAATGCCAGATACTTGCATGGCATATAAATGCCACAACAGGAGAGGTCAGAAAACAGGAAGAAAGTTTCATAGGCTGCCACGGGACCCTGACAGGCGCACAAAATGGATTGCTGCTATCGGCCGGGCTGATCCAAACAACAAGAACAAGGCATGGGTACCGACTGGAAGGAGCAATCACTGGCGCCTGTGCAGTGACCATTTCATCTCAGGTTCGTCATGTATTTATTTCAGTATATCCATGTGGTTATTTGCAGCATAAGTTTATGACTTGCTCTAATAAAAAAATTCCGGGAAGTGGGAGCCTGAGAAAAGAGGGTTGGGGCGGGGTGGATTGGGTCTTTAGCGGTGTGGTACGAAAAAAAACAGTAAAGAACTTATAAGAATTTACCACTGTCTTAGTAGTAAATCCTTATAAATATAAGGATCAATCCTTATAAGGACTTATAAATAAATATATATGCCATGTATGATTTACTCCTGAAAGTGGCGCTTTTTGCATTATCCTCATACAAATTTATGAAAATCTAGTATGTATGAAGTGAACATTGTGCATGGTTTTTACAGATAATGTGTATGATGAATTACACCGTCCTGAATTTCTGTAGAGATAACTCTCCAGAGATTTATAAGCACGCAGTGCTTCACCACTGAACAGCGAAGGAAAGTTGATTAGGTAATTATACACATCCGAGTATTCCACCTCCGGCAGTTCAAGATCCACTGACACGGTCGTGAAAACTCCGTCCGGAAAGCCATAAGGGTCACAAATCTGTAGACCGTTTATTTTAGACATATATCTAATTATCTGTGCATTAGAAAAATGAGCCGTGTAGTCCGTCGGTTGAAAGTGATCCATTCTGTACACGAGTGCAGCAGTATTCAGCTGTGTTGTTGCCCGACAAGATGGCGTCTGTGTACTTTTCGGTCACGTGACTGCAAGATCTCTATAGGCCAATGCTCTGACCAATCAGCGCAACAGTGACTGTGACGTAGTCAGAGCGACAGAAAGCAGTGGGGGAGGCCTTGAAATAAAAAATTTTTCAAAATGCGTATTAATTAATAAACAGGTTCTAGATATTAAGAAGTTTGGAGATAATGACCACAAGTTTGGAGTCTGTACCACATACTTAACATACACTCTTATTTTTTTTTTCAAGTGTTTTTCAAGGGTTTGCTTAAACTGTTTTTGAGAGTTTTTATTTAGTGGTGTTTGGTGAAATAATTTCCCTTAAATTTAAAATAATGGGAAAATAAGAAACAATCAAAAAGTAATGTTTCAAAGCTGTTTATTAATTCTTCATACTGCACAAACTAGCCCCATCCTTTTGGCTACCAGCGGAGCCAGCTGGTAGATCAGACTTTTGCCATAGCCGGTTGGCAAAACAGTGAAAACGTCCTTCTTGAAAAGGAATGAGCGGAGAGCCTCTTCCTGCTCATGTTTCAACGAAAACTCCAAGTCTAATTCTTCTAAAACTGATTCCAAAGCGGAGTCAAACTAGCGCTGTTCACTAGCCGTAGCCATCTTTCCTGTTGTGTTTTCTCCAGCGTCACGCAGCCTTGTCAGTCCTGCAAAAGCCCGCCCAAAGAATCCAAACAAAAGCCTTGCGTTGTGATTGGTGGGCACAATTTGATGCCCGGGGTGTTTTGTTGATATGGTGCGAGGCTAGACCCACTCGTAGGCAAAAATATTTTTGGCCGCTAGGCGGGTGGGTCTAGTTTACTAGGCTAATTACTGATTGTTTAGTGGGGTTTTTTTTGTGTGTGTGTGTGTGTGTGTGTGTGTGTGTGTGTGTGTGTGTGTGTGTGAGAGAGAGATTGTGTGTGAGCTGTATACTATCTACTGCACAACAAATTGCCCCATTAGGGGACAATAAAGTGATTTTGAACCTTTGAGTAAATTGGAAAAGCAAGAAAAGAAAGCAGAGAGAATCTGATGGAGAAAAGGCAGAGGAAGAACAAAGATATGAAATTAAAGTTATTTTGCGATTTCAATCTCCTTGTATATTAAATCCCTTGAAGGTTAGCGATGCTATTCACAAGCTGATAGGTGACGTACAGTTTGTTAAAACCTTACGAGATGGGAACCTACGGATTATATGTAGAGACAGGGACCAGCAGCATAGATTAATGAAATGTAAACCATTACTTGGGAAGGAGGTTAAGCCACAAATATGGGAAGAAAGACGGAAGGTTATGGGTGTAATATCTGGAGTCTCAACTGAGATAACCGAAGAGCAAATTAGGGTCAATGTCAGAGGAGTGCTAGTAACGAGAGTTAAACGTTTACTATTCACAAGAGAGGGTGTTAAGGGGCCTAGCCTGTCTGTATTGTTGACTCTAGAGGAGGACAAACTACCTGAAAGAATCAGATTTGGGTATGTCAGCTATATAGTAAGGCCATATATTCCTCCACCAATGAGATGCTTTAAGTGCCAGCGTTTTGGGCACATTGCAGTAGCCTGTAAGGGTAAACTTCGTTGTGCTAAATGTGGAGGAGAACATGAATACGGGAAATGTGAGAGAGGAGCTAAAATTAAATGCTGCAACTGCGGAGGAGAACATAGTGCTGCCTATTGAGGTATTTCACTCACGTGACCAAGTCATGTGACGCTGCCATTTTGGACGGCACGGCTCGAATCAGTTTGAATGCGAGGAAGGCGACAAATGAAAAACATAAAAGAAAAAGGAGCAAGATGCAGAAAACACCTTCACTATCCAGCGACATAGGGCATTTACAGGGTGAGCAGAGGGAGAGGTATTTGCAAAAATTGAGTTTAGCAGGCTTAGAGAACGACGTTTACCTGCTTCCACCAGGATTGTTCACTGACAGCTAAGATTTGTTCACATTTTCATTCGGTCCTCAGGATAAACAAAATGTTATTAAATGTCATTGAAATAACTTCTTAGTCTGTTGAGACATGGCCCATTATAAGTTTTTCCTTTACTGTATTTACTAGTTTACTGAGCGCGCTCCGGGGCTGGCTGGCTGGCGCTAGCTAGCTAGCTAGCGCTCCGGGGCTGGCTGGCTAGCTAGCGCTCCGGGGCTGGCTGGCTAGCTAGCGCTCCGGGGCTGGCTGGCTAGCGAACGCTCCGGGGCTGGCTGGCTAGCGAGCGCTCCGGGGCTGGCTGGCTAGCGAGCGCTCCGGGGCTGGCTGGCTGGCTAGCGAGCGCTCCGGGGCTGGCTGGCTGGCTAGCGAGCGCTCCGGGGCTGGCTGGCTGGCTAGCGAGCGCTCCGGGGCTGGCTGGCTGGCGCTAGCCAGCTAGCGCTCCGGGGCTGGCTGGCTAGCGAGTGCTCCGGGGCTGGCTGGCTGGCGCTAGCTGGCTAGCGCTCCGGGGCTGGCTGGCTGGCTAGCGCTCCGGGGCTGGCTGGCTGGTTGGCGCTAGCTGGCTAGCGCTCCAGGGCTGGCTGGCTGGCTAGCGCTCCGGGGCTGGCTGGCTGGCTAGCGCTCCGGGGCTGGCTGGCTGGCTAGCGCTCCGGGGCTGGCGCTAGCTAGCTAGCGCTCCGGCGCTGGCTGACTCAGTAAACTAGTAAATCCAGTAAAGGAAAAACTTGAGACTGAAAGGTTTTAACAGTCATCCAAATGACTGAACGTAAACATTGCTACAGTAACATACCAGCTACTGTTGTTGACATTAGCTAGCTTGCCGTCCAAAATGGCGGACACCGGGGCGTCACGTGACCCTGTGACGTCAGGTGAAATACCTCAATAAAGGCTGTGATGCACACAAAAGAGCGGTTCAAGCTCAGAACGTGAAAGAAAAGATAACTTACGCTGAGGCAATTAACAACAGTAGAACAGCACTTGTGACTCAACTCCCAGTTCAAAGTGTATGTAAATGCTGCAGTGTTACCAAGGATACACTTATAGTGGAAAAGAGAAAGTTTGGAGCATTTATGGTGGAAATTATTAACTGTTCTGCTCAAGCATGTAGCCGAACAGAGAGAACTAAGATAATTACAAAAGCGGCAGAAAAGTACCTGGAAATGGAAGAGCTGTCAGTAGAGCTCATTAATGCAACACTTATAACAGGGATAGGCCTAACAGATTCACAGTCTACATGTGGAGGTGGGATTTATTGATGCTAACCATTTTATAGTGGAATGCCAGGAGTCTAATTGCCAACGGACAAGAATTGAAACAGCACATTCAGGAGCAACCAGTCAAACCTAACATTATCTGCATTCAGGAATCTTGGCTAAAACCCTCACTTGACTTTAATATGTATGGCTGTACAGTAGTGCATAAGGATAGAACCCTTGCTATAGGGGGTGGAGTTGTCACCTTCATCCAATATGGTGTTATAGAGTTCTCAACAGTAATGAAGAGCTTGAAGTAGTTATAATTGAGGCAGAGGTCAACAAAACAAAAATTAGAATAATTAACTTTTATAATCCTTGTCAAAAAAAATAACTAGAGAAATGTTGGAGAGCATATGTGATGTGGAAAACTCCAAAGTTATAGTATGTGGAGATTTTAATGCACATAGTACCCTGTGGGGAAGTGCTAGAACAGATGGAAATGGGTATATTATTGAGGAGTTTATGGATGACAATCAGTTAGTGTGTCTAAATGATGGAAGAGGCACTAGGTATGATGCAGCTCGTGGTACAGAATCAGTATAGACCTTACTTTTGTTTCACAACAACTAGCAGGTACCTGCACATGGGATGTGAGCAGTGATAATGCATGGATTAAAGTTTTGCGTCGCTATGACGGATTTCCGTCAACTGGGAGCGCTAAAGGTCAATAATGAGATTGATGCAGATCTGAGGGAAAAAAAGGGGGGGAGGAGGCCCATAGGTCTGACACTGATGTGATTTAGAACTTCACCAAGCTGCTGTGATTGCCTGTTGTTGAACCCTTTCTTGTGCTATGTTTGAGTATATGTAAAGGAATAAGTTGTTGCGCTAGATAGGCCTAAATAAATAAATAAATACAGCCTATGCTACTGTCTAGTCCCGGGGAGGCTAGGTGTAGGCCACTGATGAAACAATTTGACTGTCCTACTACTAGGCAACTACTTGCCTACTACTAATACTAGGCCTATTGTTGTAGTAGTAGTAGTAGTAGTAATAATAATAATGATGATGATGATATTTGCCTATTGGAAGGTGATCAGGTGAAAAATCTAAACAGCCCTGTTGAAGCTGCAGCAAGACCTATGCTATTAAGCCTTTTGTAGGTTAAACAGGCTTCAGCAGACAACGTTCTGGAAAGGCTGTAGTTTTCTTTGGTTTGATTAGCCTACGATTTAATCTTTAAACATTATGGTTTCAGCAGTTCGCTTAAACATTGGAGGCTGCAGAGTCGGGCTGCAAGATTTCCCAACACATGTTTAAGATGCCAAACTTCATAGCAAGGAGAAAATAATTCCATGGTATTTAGTGCCTTGTCAGTCTCAAAAATTAATAGTGAAGGACCAACGCGAATTAAGTCCCAAAAAAACATCTCGTAGGCCTATATTTTACATTTTCAAAAAAGTCCGGAATTGGAAGTCGGTCAGTGGAGTGTAATGAAGTGTCTCATTCACTAAGCACAAAAGGTCGGAAAACAGTGGAGAAAACAGCTATTGCTTAAATAGGCTACTAATGTTTTACATTAGTAATTTAATGTATGTGACAAATAAATTCATTGATTAAATAGACAAAGAAGCCAATACTCCGAGGCTCAAAATTCAGGAAAGTGGCTCCGGTGTCGCAAGTGCACAAGAACAGTTATTTGAAAGTTAACCTAATGAATTTGCGCGTGCAATTTCATGAAGAACCAGGACATTCGGTGAAAATGAAGAACCGGGGCATTCGGTGAAAGATTCACACCTATGACTCATTATATTCACGCGCGCCCTCTCGCCCACTGTTGCTTCATTTTCCCTATTTACATGAGTGTCTGAAGATGGAGTTTTCAGAAATCTCCACTCTGCCCAGAGTTTGCGAAAGTAGCTGTTTTCAGTGAATGAAACCTCCATATAGGTGTGAATGAGAGGTGCAACCGAATAAATAAATATGCGTCTTTTTTTATCCGGCTATATGTAGGCTATCATTACGCAAAGCCTCTAATGTTGAAATGGTAGTAATATTTGTTAAAATAATAGTAGGCTAATTTCCACATTAATTGGTAAAACGGCACAAGGGATGTGATGGGGGGATGGCTCTTTTATAAGGGGGATGATTTGAGATTTTTATTTCAGAAGGGGGATGCCATCCCCCCACATCCCCCCCTCCATATTTCACCGGACATAGGCCCTTCGATTTCCATCACTAGAGCACGTCAAATTACTTTCGGTTTTGCCAGCATGGACACGCTTCTTTTAAATGAAGGCACAGATGTGTCAGACATCGACAAAACGGTAAAGAATAAGTGGAGATGGGCTTGGCTAAATGAAATGGGCGATAATGGCAAGCCATTTAGTTCATGGTGCAAAAAGATGAAAATGGCAGGTGTGTGCTTTTGTGTAGTTTGCCATAAAAAAATAGTCTATGGAAGCAATGGCAAAAAAGTGCTAGCACGCCACTTGCACTTTTCTCTTAACCACCGTTGTAAGTATTGTTGAAATAAATTTGCACTTTGCGCTGAAAACTTGGTTTCATCATTTATAGCCAGTAATGACAATGGTAAAGTTTTACCTTAGCTTTAGTCATTGTTAAAATTATGTAAATGTACTATAAGTAGGGGCCTAGGGGATAATGGACAACACGGCGTTTAAAATTTGACGTATCGCTGACATGGTAGGGGCCAACGACATGGAGCTTCTTTTTTTTTTTGCTTTAATCCATGGCTAATGCAATGGGCAGTGACCACTATCCTGTCTGGACAAAGATAAGGAATCAAAGTATAAGCTTTGAAGAAAACTGGATTCCAAGATGGAAAATGAGGGAGGCCAATTGGGGGTTGTACAATTTTAAAGCAAGCAACAAATTAATTGAAGTCATGCCAAATTTAAGTGATGACATTGAGGAATTGAATAATATGATCATAAGTATAATACATGAATCAGCAGAAGAAACAATAGGTAAAACATCTGGAGCAAAGAAAAAGAAAATGGTACCATGGTGGTCTGATGAGTGCAGAGAGGTTGTTAAAAATAGGAATAAAGCCCTTAAAATTGTTAAATATAATCATTCATTTGATAACTTAATGGAGTATAAAAGAGCACAGGTTAAGGCCAAAACAAATATAAGAGAAGCTAAAAGAAAATATTGGAGAGATTTCTGTAGTAACATTGGGACAGGAATAAAAGTTAAGGACATATGGGGAATGATCAGAAAGATGGGTGGCATAAGAAGGGACTTTTCCCTACCAATTTTAAGAGATAATGGCACAGAAGCAGTAACTAGTAGAGAAAAAGCTGAGATGCTTGCAAGATCTTTTGTAAGGATACATAGCTCACAAAATCTCTCCAGTGAGGAGTTATCTAAAAGAATGAGGACCATTGAAGAAAATAAAGATTTGCTAGGGATGAAAGTTGAGGGTGAGAGCTCACTAGATGCAAATTTTACACTGTTTGAACTAAAAAGAGCATTGATAGGCGTTAAAAATACCTCACCAGGGAGAGATGGGATATGCTATAAAATGATTGAAGAACTATCTGATGTGGCAAAAAATGTGATTCTGGTTTTATATAACAAAATTTGGGAACAAGGAAAGCTCCCCACTGGGTGGAAACATTCAGCAGTGGCGTAGCCAGGATTTTTTACATGGGGTGGCCAAAGGGGGGCCAAGGATATACAAGGGGTGGCCATGCTGTGACTAAATAAGGGGGGGGGGGGGTTCTGGGGGTCCTCCCCCAGGAAATTTTGAATTAGCTAGATTTGATTTCCTGTAGGCGGCACGGTGGTGTAGTGGTTAGCGCTGTCGCCTCACAGCAAGAAGGTCCGGGTTCGAGCCCCGGGGCCGGCGAGGGCCTTTCTGTGCGGAGTTTGCATGTTCTCCCCGTGTCCGCGTGGGTTTCCTCCGGGTGCTCCGGTTTCCCCCACAGTCCAAAGACATGCAGGTTAGGTTAACTGGTGACTCTAAATTGACCGTAGGTATGAATGTGAGTGTGAATGGTTGTCTGTGTCTATGTGTCAGCCCTGTGATGACCTGGCGACTTGTCCAGGGTGTACCCCGCTTTCGCCCGTAGTCAGCTGGGATAGGCTCCAGCTTGCCTGCGACCCTGTAGAAGGATAAAGCGGCAAGAGATAATGAGATGAGATGAGATGAGATGATTTCCTGTATTCTGATGTATCTGGTGGCATATCTGGTGCCTAACTCATGAACAAAACCCATGTGAGCCAAGAGGTCAGAAATTAATGTATTAATTTATTTATGTAACATAAAGCATCTGCAAAACAAAGAAACCATCCAACTTGTTTACTCTAGTTAAGCATCAGGATTTTAATGATCACTACTAAAATGCAAAAGTAAAAACTAAAAGATCACTTGTCCCAGGCACCTGGGAAGTAGTAAGGATATTAGTCAGGCTTGAATAAAGAGTGCTTTGCTCAGGAAAAGGAAAATACTTGTATACTTAACTCATACATACAACATATGTAAACACTTACATGTTGTGATATTGTCCATTGTAAGTACTGTACAAACTAAATGTGTTGAGTTACAAAATGTGTGTGTGTGTGTGTGTGTGTGTGTGTGTGTGTGTGTGTGTAAGTGTTACACTGATGTAACGCATGACCTAGATGAGGTGTAGTGCATGAGTGGTGTGTGTGTGAGAGAGAGGGGGAAAGTATGTGCACTGCATGTACCATAGATATAGATGAGCTGTAGTATACGAAGTGTGTGTGTGTGTGTGTGTGTAGATATGTTACCGGTACATGTAAATACAAAAATGAAGTGCATAAGTTGTGTGTGTGAGAGAGAGAGTGTATGTTCAGAGTGCATGAGTGTTGTGTGTTATATGTGAATATAGAAATGTAGTGCGTGGGTGGTGTGTGGGTGAGGTGTGTGTTCAGAGTGCATGAGTGTGTGTGTTGAGAGTGCACGAGTGTTGTGTATACCAGTGAGTGTGTTACATGTAAATATAGAAATGTAGTGCATCATGCATGAGAGTGGTGTGTGTGTGTAAGAGAGGGTGTGTGTTGAGAGTGCATGAGTTGTATCTTATAGTGCAGGAATCACCAAATGGCGGACCTCGGTCCGGATCCGGACCCAGTGATGGTTCTGTCCAGACCCGTGACCAATGGTAAATTCACGAGATTAAGTAATTTTCATGGAGCATTATTTTGGATGGTCGTGGCTATTGACAGCGGGCGCTGCTACTCCAGTTAATACGACAATAGCTTCACTCAGTTGAGCCAATAAAATCATTAGTTTACCCAGCGCGCCACAGCACAGCAACAAGCAGAGAGGAAGAGAGTTACGTTCAGAGACAACCGACCGAGACAACATGGCTTGCTCCAAAAGGCGGCGGAAAGTAGACAAGGAAAATCGTTGTTTTGAAGATGAATGGACGGATGTTCATTCTTCCGGCAAGCAGTTCAAAACCAGTGTGCCTCATATGCTCCGAAAACGTGGCATTAATTAAAAGCGGCAACGTGAAGCGCCACTACGAAACGAAGCACAGCTCTTTTGAGCAAAGTTATCCCCTGAAGTCCGAGCTGAGGGCACGCAAAATAACCCAACTGCAAGCACAGTACAGGGTAGACTCGCTACGCGTGAGGAGAGTTGATTACATACGGGCATTGCATAACTTGCATCCTGGTATTTTGCGCTTCCAAAATGGCGAATATCAACAACAACAGAACTGCGTGTCTTCCAGTGTTGCCAGATTTGGCAGTTTTAAGTGCATTTTGACGGATTTGAACATATTTTGGGATGGAAAACGTCAGCAATATCTGGCAACACTGGTGTCTTCATCCACGTTGTTTTCCCGGCGCTTGGTGATGCCATGACAACCGGGAAAAAGAAGTACATTTTCACGCATGCGCATATTTCATTTCCGCATTATTACTATCGGAAATGATAGTAATAATGATAGGAAATGATAGTAATAAAAGGAAATATCAAAACTTTATTACTATCAAAGGAAATGATAGTAATAAAGTTTTTGCTACTATAACACGGTCGCAGAAACTGCCGTGTGACCGCAAGTGGGGCTGCACCGGTGCTAACACGCTTCTCTCTAGTAAGCAGGGTTGTGACGTGTGAACGCTGCGCAAAATTTACACCGGTGTAAGATATATCGCAACAAAATACATCGGTGCAGCATCGATGCAAATATGTGCCGTGTGAACACCCTATATGACAGGTCTACCCGACTCATCACACATACATTTACAGCCCAGCAACGTGCAAACGAATGTTCCTTAAAAGTAGCGTGGATTTTGGGGCAACATAAAAAAACATTTAGTGATGGGACAGTTGTGAAGGAGTGCTTAAACGCCGTTGCTGAGACATTGATCTGCTCATTGATCTGCAAGGAAATGCTGCATTAAGAGATGTGCTTCGGCAGCGCATTGATACGAAGCTCAGATATCAATGCGCTGCCGAAGCGCGCAGAAGGTACGCCTGTCATTATAGTGCGGACTTTCCATAGCATAGAAAATCGCTACGTTTCAATTTGTGTAACTGAACTTGTTTCATATCACTGCTCATATAAACCTATGTAAACAGGAAAAACGCGGAAGAGTTTGGTCGCATCTAACTACAGCCCCAAAAAATACCGTTGGCCATACTGAGCCTAGCTACATTGCTAACAGGAATGACAGCGCGTCTGACTGTGTCTGACTGACTGGGAGGTCGCGCAAAGCTTGGATAGGTACGGAGCAGCTCGTCTCAATTCAGATAAGAGCATATTTCATTATGGAAGTACGGTGGACTGTTCCTTTAACAAATGAACTGTTGAGAAACATTATCAAAGGATCTCATAGAGAGATATGGTGAGGGGATTTTAATGCCCATAATAGCTTATGGGGAAGTAAACACACAGATCTAAATGGGGACACTGTTGAAGAAATGATAAATGAAAGAATGCTAGTATGTCTAAATAATGGCAGTGGTACACGGATGAATACACATAAGAATGAAACCTCATGTATTGACCTGACTTTAGTCGATAGGAAATTAGCCCGTAAATGTGAATGGGAGGTAGACCAGAAAACAAGCATTGGTAGTGATCATTTTCCTATCTTTTGTAAAATTGAAGTTGAAATGAAGACTGAAGAAAGTTACATTCATCATAAATGGCATTTTATGAAAGCAGACTGGGAGAAATTTTTAAAAAGTTGCAATGAAGAAATGAAAAATATTCCAAAAATTGATCAAACTATAGAGCAGATGAATGAAAATTTAAGCATCCTCATTCTTACTGCAGCTAGTCAGAGCATTCCTATTAGTAAGAGTCAGAAGAAGAGAGTGAATGTTCCATGGTGGAATGATAAATGTAAAGAAGTCATTAAGGACTGAAATAAAGCTTTTAAAAAACTGCGTAAAACATTAACTACAGATAACCTTGTGGAATACCAAAGGAAAACGGCTCTAGCGAGGAAAGTAATTAGAGGTAAAAAGGGAATCTTGGAGACAGTTTTGCTCTACAGTTGGAAGGGAAACAACCTTAGATAAGATGTGGATGATGGTCAAAAAGATGTCAGGTAGATATAAGCCTGCAAGTATTCCTGTACTAATTATGACAAGAATTTTAAAGCTGTATCAGATAAGGAAAAGGCTAATATGTTGGGTAAAATATTTGCAGATATTCATAAAGGTGATCATTTAGACCAGGGGTCACCAAACTTTTTTCTCTGGGGGCCACATTGTCGTTCCTGACTGTGATGGGGGCCGGGGTCGGGTCAGCTATATCACATAGAATTGTATAACCCAGACAAATATGACCACCAGCAGGCCTCATTGTGTAGTAGAGATTACTAGCCTGGCACGGCCATCCCCACTACTATATCCACACTACTATATCAACACTTGATTCCTGGCACATATTTGTTTATCTTTACTAGTGGTTTGCAAAAGTAGTAATCAAGTCTTCACACTTTGTTTTAATTTGAAATACCACTGATATTCCATTTATTTATTTTCTAATAAAAATAATATCAAAGCTGTCAAGGTAAGAAACATCTGCCTAGTTGAGGTGATTGACACTGGCAAAGGTGAGTGGAAAATTATAAATTGTAGGTAGGCCTGTTGATATTATTAATAATATTAATAATAATTGTATGCAGCACTTAATAAAGGTCAAATAAATAGGCCTATAAAATAAATACATTTAAAAAAACAGTGAAATTATAATAATATGAGCAATAGATCAATAGATCACAACAGTTGTGCTGTGTCCTGCACGTCATTGCTCTCATCCATGGCCAAAGCAAAAAACTCGAATTCTGACGCTCTCTCATTCAGCTGGTCATAGTAGGCGCGGAGAGACTCACCGCGTTGAGCGCATCCTTCTTGTCGGGACACACCTCCTCGGCCACAGCAAGCATGCATACTTTAACAAAGTCCCCATCAGTAAACGGCTTTCCATGGGTAGCTAGTAGGTGAGCTACCTTATAGCTAGCTCGGACAGCAGCCTGGTTGATCTGGGTTTGGCGAAGGAATACATTCTGTTGTGCAGCCAGTCCGCATTTCATCCTCCGAATCCTGTCTTCTCTTGTTTGCCCTCGCAAACTAGCATACTCTTTGTGGCATAGTTCGAATTACGTGGGAGCCAATGGGAGCTGAGCTCCCATTCCCTCAGGCTCCCATGAAAGAAGCAAACTTAATTTTCTGTGGAAGTCTCTCAAATACGTCATATATCACCATAATAAGCTTGAATAGCCTATATCACCATATAAATATAAATAAAACTCATTTCATTTCCGATCACCATGCAGCCATAACTTTGTATTGAACGTGTTATTAAACCGCAACATGTACAGCTGTACTTCACCACCACACCACTATGCGCGCAAACTGAAATTTGCAGCCTGCGAAATCGAATGTGAAGTTAAGTCCGAAGAAGACTTGTCCTCTATCTCACAACGATCTTCCTTTGTTTAACAATATATATATATATATATATATATATATATATATATATATAATTATATATACTATATATATATATAATTTGTTTAACTATATATATATATATATATATATATATATATATATATATATATGCAACACCGTGTGTGTGTGTGTGTGCGTGCGTGCGCCTGTGTGTGAAAGCTGTGCACTGCAGTGCGCAAAAGTGCGCTGGTCCAGGAGAGCGAGTATGCATTGCTTTTTAAAATAGAGACCCCCATAGGGTCAAATTTATAATTCGAACCCTGCTTTGTGGCGGGTTTCATAGTGACGACGCAGATTATATTCTTTGAAAACCGGCACACTTTCTTTACATACAAGACAAACTGCACGGTCCTTACACTGAACGAAAAAATAAATCGGTGGTCCACTGTTCTTTAAAAACTCTGCACTCTCTGCCAGCTTTTCGCTGACCGCTAGCCATTTTGCTGTCCTGAACACTGACAGTTCTCTGCGCGTGCGCTGCCTGTCACTGCTTGATCGCGAGCATATGACGAAAATTCGGAAAATATGAATAGTTCAGTTTATAACTAAATATCAATTTTAATTGATAAAATCAACAAAATACAAGATGCAGACATGTTATTATTTGCCAAAAAGCAATTTAAAAAAATAGGCCATGACCACTTTTGGGGATTGCCTCATAGGGCCGGTTCAAGTGATGGGGGGCAGAGGGGCTGGGGGGCCGGTCAAAGGGGGGTGGCGGGCCGGATCTGGCCCGCGGGCCGTAGTTTGGTGACCCCTGATTTAGACGATTGTTTTTAAAAAAAAAAAAAGGAAAGAGGATATATTAAAGGCGAATGAAGGTATCCTAAATGCTAAACCTGAAACAGGGTCTATACTTGATAATGAATTTAATATGTCAGAATTGAAAATGGCAGTAGCTAATACAGCAGACTCCTCACCCGGAAGTGATGATTTGTGTTATGCTACTGTTACGTGAGAGGTTATCCCAAAAAAGCCCAACACCGAATTCGGTTATAGAAAAGTTTTAACATTAATCAGAAGTGAAACATGTTCAAACAAAACCCCAACACGTTATACACAAAACCCTAGGCCTAGGTCACAAAACAAAAGGTTCCCTTTTCAAACCACATCAAAATACAGACATATTCGTAACATAAATTCTGTGTCCTTGATATTTTATCTCACGGTCCCTTTGTGCCTCGCGTTAGGCAAGCGCTGGTCAGCAGGTCCCATTGCCCCGACCGTCAAACTGTTCACAGTCTTTAAATGTCCTCCGAAGTAACAGTGGTGTTTCCAGAGGCATCCGTGAAGGGAAAAGTCCGAAAAGCATAATCCAACGCGAGGGGAAAAATATCCAAAAAAGAACAGAGTCTCTGAAGCGAGGGCACCGAGAGCTGTCCAGCTGTGTCGAGCGCATCCGAGAGTGTGTCGCCACAACGTCTCGGCCTGAAGTTGTTCACGTGAACTTTTAATTGACATCAGCCAGGCACCGCGTGGCACCTGCAGCTCGCTGGAATGTCTCCCTCATGAACTTTATCCAAGAGCCAAAATCGAGTGGGGTGTAACATAATGATTATCAGAAATGTCCATCTTGCACAAGTAATCATAGAATAACAGAAAATCACCCCAATAAAATATAGAAATGCTCTTAACATCCAAACACAGGATATTTACATATTGCAATGGAAATAAATAACTGAATAAATAATAAAAATGAAAAAAAAAAACCACTTGTACATCACACTACAGTGCCTTGCAAAAGTATTCATACTCCTTGAACTTTTTCACATTTTTCCACCTTACAACCACAAACTTAAAAGTTTTTTATTGAGATTTTATGTGATAGACCAACACAGAGTAGCACATAATTGTGACGTGAAACGAAAATGATAAATGGTCTTCAAAATTTTAAACAAATAAAAATCGGAAAAATGTGGTGTGCATTAATATTCAGCCCCCTGTACTCTGATACCTCTAAATACAATCCAGTGCAATCGACTGCCTTCAGAAGTCATCTAATTAGTTAATAGAGTCCTACTGTGTGTAATTTACTCTCAGCATAAATACACTTGTTCTGTGAAGGCCTCAGTGGTTTGTTAGAGAACACTGAAGAACAAACAGCATCATGAAGACCAAAGAACTCACCAGACAGGTCAGGGATAAAGTTCTGGAGAAGTTTAAAGCAGGGTTAGGTTATAAAAAAATATCCCAAGCTCTGAACATCTCAAGAAGCACTGTTCAATCCATCATTCAAAAATGGAAAAAGTATGGCACAACTGCAAACCTACCAAGACATGGCCGTCCACCTAAAGTGACAGAGCGAGCAAGGAGAGCACTGGTCAGAGAAGCAGCCAAGAGGCCCATGATCACTCTGGAGGAGCTGCAGAAATCCACAGCTCAGCTGGGAGAATCTGTGCACAGGGCAACTATAAGTCGTACACTTCACAAATCTGGCCTTTTTGGAAGAGTGGCAAGAAGAAAGCCATTGTTGAAAGACAGGCATAAGAAGTCCTGTTTGCCAGAAGCCATGTAGGGGACACAGCAAACATGTGGAAGAAGGTGCTTTGGTCAGATGAGACCAAAGTTGAACTTTTTGGCCTAAATGCAAAGCGCTATGTGTGGCGGAAAACTAACACTGCTCATCACCCTGCACACACCATCCCCACTGTGAAACATGGTGGTGGCATCATCATGCTATGGGGATGCTTTTCTTCAGCAGGGACAGGGAAGCTGGTCAGAGTTGATGGGAAGATGGATGGAGCTAAATACAGGGCAATCCTGGAAGAAAACCTGTTGGAGGCTGCAAAAGGCTTGAGACTGGGAAGGAGATTCACCTTCCAGCAAGACAATGACCCTAAACATACAGCCAGAGCTACAATGGAATGGTTTAGATCAAAGAATATTCATGTGTTAGAATGGCTCAGTCAAAATCCAGACCTAAATCCCATTGAGCATCTGTGGCAAGACTTGAAATTTGCTGTTCACAGATGCTCTCCATCCAATCCGGCTGAGCTTGAGCTATTTTGCAAAGAAGAATGGGCAAAAATTTCAGTGTCTAGATGTGCAAAGCTGGTAGAGACATACCACAAAAGACTTGCAGCTGTAATTGCAGCAAAAGGTGGCTCTACAAAGTATTGACACGGGGGCTGAATACTAATGCACATCACATTCTTCAGATTTTTATTTGTTTAAAATTTTGAAGACCATTTATCATTTTCGTTTCACTTCACAATTATGTGCTACTCTGTGTTGGTCTATCACATAAAATCTCAATTAAAAACTTTTAAGTTTGTGGTTGTAAGGTGGAAAAATGTGAAAAAGTTCAAGGGGTATGAATACCTTTTCAAAGCACTGTATGTTTAGAAAACTTCCTGTGGAAGTACTGGAAAAGATACTTGAGTTATTTAATCAAATTTGGAAAGAAGGAAAATTACCTAAAACATGGAAGAATTGTTGCCTTTTTCCATTTCCTAAGCCAGGGAAAGACCCTAGTAACCCAGGTAATTACAGGCCCATAGCTTTAACTTCACACCTAGGAAAGCTTATGGAAAAATTGGTAGTGGGTCGTCTGAATTATTTCTTAGAAAAGAAATGCTTGCTTAAAAGCTATCAAAAGGATTTAGGAGTAAATCATCCACTGATGCTCTTGTTAAACTTTGTAATGAGGTTGAAAAGTCTTTAGTTATGAAGGAGGTGATGGCAGCTGTTTTTCTGGATATTGAAAAAGCTTATGACACCATGTGGAGAGAGGGCCTATTAATTAAGTTGGAGAAAATTGGGATAAATGAGAGAATGTTCAGTTTCATTTTAGATTTTTGACACATCGTACAACCCCGATTCCAAAAAAGTTGGGACAAAGTACAAATTGTAAATAAAAACGGAATGCAATAATTTACAAATCTCAGAAACTGATATTATATTCACAGTAGAACATAGACAACATATCAAATGTTGAAAGTGAGATTTTGAAATTTCATGCCAAATATTGGCTCATTTGAAATTTCATGACAGCAACACATCTCAAAGTTGGGACAGGGGCAATAAGAGGCTGGAAAAGTTAAAGGTACAAAAAAGGAACAGCTGGAGGACCAAATTGCAACTCATTAGGTCAATTGGCAATAGGTCATTAACATGACTGGGTATAAAAAGAGCATCTTGGAGTGGCAGCGGCTCTCAGAAGTAAAGATGGGAAGAGGATCACCAATCCCCCTAATTCTGTGCCGACAAATAGTGGAGCAATATCAGAAAGGAGTTCGACAGTGTAAAATTGCAAAGAGTTTGAACATATCATCATCTACAGTGCATAATATCATCAAAAGATTCAGAGAATCTGGAAGAATCTCTGTGCGTAAGGGTCAAGGCCGGAAAACCATACTGGGTGCCTGTGATCTTCGGGCCTTTAGACGGCACTGCATCACATACAGGCATACTTCTGTATTGGAAATCACAAAATAGGCTCAGGAATATTTCCAAAGAACATTATCTGTGAACACAATTCACCGTGCCATCTGCCGTTGCCAGCTAAAACTCTATAGTTCAAAGAAGAAGCCATATCTAAACATGATCCAGAAGCGCAGACGTCTTCTCTGGGCCAAGGCTCATTTAAAATGGACTGTGGCAAAGTGGAAAACTGTTCTGTAGTCAGACGAATCAAAATTTGAAGTTCTTTATGGAAATCAGGGACGCCGTGTCATTCAGACTAAAGAGGAGAAGGACGACCCAAGTTGTTATCAGCGCTCAGTTCAGAAGCCTGCATCTCTGATGGTATGGGATTGCATTAGTGCGTATGGCATGGGCAACTTACACATCTGGAAAGACACCATCAATGCTGAAAGGTATATCCAGGTTCTAGAGCAACATATGCTCCCATCCAGACGACGTCTCTTTCAGGGAAGACCTTGCATTTTCCAACATGACAATGCCAAACCACCTACTGCATCAATTACAGCATCATGGCTGCGTAGAAGAAGGGTCCGGGTACTGAACTGGCCAGCTTGCAGTCCAGATCTTTCACCCGTAGAAAACATTTGGCGCATCACAAAACGGAAGATACGACAAAAAAGACCTAAGACATTTGAGCAACTAGAATCCTACATTAGACAAGAATGGGTTAACATTCCTATCCCTAAACTTGAGCAACTTGTTTTCTCAGTCCCCAGACGTTTACAGACTGTTGTAAAGAGAAAAGGGGATGTCTCACAGTGGTAAACATGGCCTTGTCCCAACTTTTTTGAGATGTGTTGTTGTCATGAAATTTAAAATCTCCTTTTTCTCTTTAAATGATACATTTTCTCAGTTTAAACATTTGATATGTCATCTATGTTCTATTCTGAATAAAATATGGAATTTTGAAACTTCCAGATCATTGCAATCCGTTTTTATTTACAATTTGTACTTTGTCCCAACTTTTTTGGAATCGGGGTTGTACTTTGAGGGTAAGAGTAGGCAATGGATTGTCAGAAGAATATATGGTAGAAAGTGGAATCCTCCAGGGAAGCGTTATAAGCCCTGTTCTATTTAATATAATGATTAATGACATATTTGAGAGAGGAGGTGAAGGACTATTGCATGCAGATGATGCTGTTGTATGGAAAAGGGGACGTAATGTCCCATATATAATAGATAGCATACAAAAAGAAATGCAAATATTAGAACAACGGGGAATAGATTGGGGATTTAAATTCTCTTTACCAAAACCTAAGGTAATGTTTTTTACCAGAAAGAAGATCCCAGAGAACTTCAAAATAACGTTGTACAACCAACCACTTGAAAGAGTAAATAATTTTAAACATCTTGGAATCTTTAAGGATAAAAGAATGACATGGAAACATCATATAGCACATGTAGAAACTAAGTGTAAAAAAGTATTGAATCTTATGAGGATGATTTCTGGGCAGTACTGGGGTGCAGACAAACAATCACTGATGAATACTTAAAGCATTAATCAGATCAACCATAGATTATGGTTGCATAGTGTATAGCTCTGCATGTGCAACATCTCTCAGGAAACTTGATAGAGTTCAGTTTAAAGGTTTAAGGATTGCTATAGGAGCTATCAAAACAACTCCTATCTGTGCACTGTTAGTAGAAGCTGAAGAAACCCCACTTAAACTAAGTTTTGATAAATTGTCCTTAACATACTGGGTGAGACTTAAAGGAACAGTCCACCGTACTTCCATAATGAAATATGCTCTTATCTGAATTGAGACGAGCTGCTCTGTACCTCTCCGAGCTTTGCGCGACCTCCCAGTCAGTCAGACGCAGTCAGACGCGCTGTCACTCCTGTTAGCAATGTAGCTAGGCTCAGTATGGCCAATGGTATTTTTTGGGGCTGTAGTTAGATGCGACCAAACTCTTCCGCGTTTTTCCTGTTTACATTGGTTTATATGACCAGTGATATGAAAAAAGTTCAGTTACACAAATTGAAACATAGCGATTTTCTATGCTATGGAAAGTCCGCACTATAATGACAGGCGTACTAACACCTTCTGCGCGCTTCGGCAGCACATTGATATCTGATCTCCGTATCAATGCGCTGCCGAAGCGCGCAGAAGGTGTTAGTACGCCTGTCATTATAGTGCGGACTTTCCATAGCATAGAAAATCGCTATGTTTCAATTTGTGTAACTGAACTTTTTTCATATCACTGGTCATATAAACCTATGTAAACAGGAAAAACGCGGAAGAGTTTGGTCGCATCTAACTACAGCCCCAAAAAATACCATTGGCCATACTGAGCCTAGCTACATTGCTAACAAGAGTGACAGCGCATCTGACTGCGTCTGACTGACTGGGAGGTCGCGCAAAGCTCGGAGAGGTACAGAGCAGCTCGTCTCAATTCAGATAAGAGCATATTTCATTATGGAAGTACGGTGGACTGTTCCTTTAAGTCTCACCCAGTATGTTAAGGACAATTTATCAAAACTTAGTTTAAGTGGGGTTTCTTCAGCTTCTACTAACAGTGCACAGATAGGAGTTGTTTTGATAGCTCCTATAGCAATCCTTAAACCTTTAAACTGAACTCTATCAAGTTTCCTGAGAGTAACCTGCCCGCGCTGATTCTTTGGGGGGGGGGGGGGGGGGGGTGAGTGAGTGAGTGAGTGAGTGTGTGTGTGTGTGAGTGAGAGAGAGAGAGTGAGAGTGTGTGAGTGTGTGTGAGTGAGAGAGAGAGTGAGAGAGTGTGTGTGTGTGAGTGAGAGAGTATGTGTGTGAGTGAGAGAGTGTGTGTGAGAGTGTGTGTGAGTGAGAGAGTGTGAGTGAGTGAGTGAGTGAGTGAGTGAGTGAGTGTGTGTGTGTGTGTGTGTGAGAGTGTGTGTGTGTGAGAGAGAGAGTGTGTGTGTGTGTGTGTGTGTGTGTGTGTGTATGTGTGTGTGTGTGTGTGTGTGTGTGTGTGAGAGAGAGTGTGTGTGTCAGAGTTGCATGTTGACCATTAAATTGGCTTGAATTTGTTAATCATGACAAGTTTTTTCTTGTGTGTTTGCTTGCCATTTTAGTACAATTTTTAAGTCAGAAAACCCCAGAACCCAGGAGCTTCAGGGGGCTTCGCCCCCCTTGTCCCCCCACCAGGGCGCTGCCCTGGACCAGCTGGGGGCCTGCGGCCCCCAGACCCCCGGCTAAAATTTTCAGATAATTTCACTAGCCCCAAATAACATCCCTGAACATTGTTGCTCGTCTGCAGTTTGCTAAAGATCACGTGGACAAGCCAGAAGGCTATTGGAAAAATGTTTTGTGGATGGGATGAGACCAAAATAGAACTTTTTGGTTTAAATGAGAAGCGTTCTGTTTGGAGAAAGGAAAACACTGCGTTCCAGCATAAGAACCTTATCTCATCTGTGAAACATGGTGGTGGTAGTATCATGGTTTAGGCCTGTTTTGCTGCATCTGGTCCAGGACGGCTTGCCATCATTGACAGAACAATGAATTCTGAATTATACCAGCGAATTCTAAAGGAAAATGTCAGGACATCTGTCCATGAACTGCATCTCAAGAGAAGATGGGTCATGCAGCAAGACAACGACCCTAAGCACACAAGTCATTCTACCAAAGAATGGTTAAAGAAGAATAAAGTTAATGTTTTGGAATGGCCAAGTCAAAGTCCTGACCTTAATCCAATCGAAATGTTGTGGAAGGACCTGAAGTGAGCAGTTCATGTGAGGAAACCCACCAACATCTCAGAGTTGAAGCTGTTCTGTATGGAGGAATGGGCTAAAATTCCTCCAAGCCAGTGTGCAGGACTGATCAACAGTTACCGGAAACGTTTAGTTGCAGTTATTGCTGCACAAGGGGGTCACACCAGATACTGAAAGCAAAGGTTCACATACTTTTGCCACTCACAGATATGTAATATTGGATCATTTTCCTCAATAAATAAATGACCAAGTATAATATTTTTGTCTCATTTGTTTAACTGGGTTCTCTTTATCTACTTTTAGGACTTGTGTGAAAATCTGATGATGTTTTAGGTCATATTTATGCAGAAATATAGAACATTCTAAAGGGTTCACAAACTTTCAAGCACCACTGTATGTATACATCCATGATAGCCTATAATACAGCATGTAATAATAATAATAATAGCTTATGTTGCAAAAATGGTCAGATCTCAAACTCACCACCAAAAATAACATGGTTGTGGAATTTCTTTATTTCCTCCTTTTAATTATATTTCAGATCAGTCAGATCCAGGCATCAGTAATGTTCAGCCTTCAGCTGGATATTGTAGTCTGGAACCACCCTGCAACCGTGAGCGATGAGAGTGAACTGATGTCCTCCACCCCACCATGCTAGCACACCACCACCTTCCAGACTCGTTGCAACAAGGTAGGCAGACTTGGCAATTGCCTAGGGCCCCAGCCCTCAAAGGGCCCCCGTTGCCGAACGACTGGTTATGTATTCAATAGCAATGACAACTTTTTGAGTGCGGCAGCACAGCGCCTAATGACACTTGTTGAAATACCCTAGTTCCAAGGGGGGGGGCCCCTAATGCACAACAGCGCCTCCCTACATGCTTTGGCCGAAAAGTGCAATGACAGTCTGTTGTCAACCCCTCAATGCCCATCTCTGTCCAGTCAAGTGGTTACAGAGCTCCGCAGCAAAAAAAATAAAATAAAATATGAAGCGAAATTACCCCTCAGGGAGCCAGAAGAGAAAGAAGAAAAGGGAAGAGGAAGACAGAAAAAAACAAGACACTGGTAAGTGAGAATGTACACACTCATTAATACCAAGCAGGTCAACAAGCAAATTTGGTAGCTAGCTTACGTTAATGGTAGTTATCTTGTAGACAGTGTTTATAACAGTGATGTAAACGTTGTCATGCACAACAGGCTTACAAACTTGCAAGGACTAAAAATTCTAATATGTGCTACACAAATAGGTGAAAGACTGTCAACTTCTCCCAGAATAACTAATTGTGTTTATCAAAATGTCATAGTCAGAGTTAGTTTCAGCGAGCTGCATGGCTTTCATCAGAAGTAGCTAGTGTGTCGTGAGCATGAATGGAGTAGGACAGGGGATGGCTCACAAGAAAGCTCTTTTTTACATAAATAGCCTATTTATGTAAAAAAGTGGCACTGATGTCAATTGAATGTGATGTCCGCAGGTCTTTGGACATGGAGGGTATTGTGGCTGCCTTTGCTGAAGCCAAAGCCCGCAAGCAGCAGTTTTAGACATTTTGCCCATGATTCTAGTTGTGTATTCTTAAATTTTTATGTGTTTTTCTATACCTTTTGCACTTTTCTGTGTGTGCTGGTTCTTATTAAGATTCTTATTCATGTTTGTAATCATTTAATCACCATTTGAAGTTATTTCTACTTGTGTATATACTGTAAATATTTAGTGTTGTGTTATTTGCACATTTTATATTACTTTGTCTTATTTTCATTTTTGATATACGTGTGTGTGTGTGTGTGTGTGTGTGTGTGTGTGTGTATGTGTGTGTATTTTGTCTATTCTTGTGTTTAATTGGGTTTGATAATTATTTATAATAATGTAAAGAGTTCATTTATTAAGTAAAAATCGTAAGAATGATTACAATATGTGTGATGTTTATTAAGTCTTCAGTGGGTAGGCGGCCATAAGGCCTTTCGTCGAGGGGGGGTAATTATGGGCCCCAGATCCCCCTTTGCCTAGGGCCCCCAAATAGCTTGAAACGGGCCTGCCACCTTCAGTGCCTTGAGAGATGAAAGTCACTTACTTGTGCAGCCGAAAAACAATCCAACAGGCACTTATTATAAAATATAAAAAAGTAAGTTTGAATGAACATCAGGTGTGTCTTGGAAGCGTATTATTTGTGTGTGTGTGTGTGTGTGTTGTGGGACAGTCATGAGTAAATTGTGAAGACACTGTGATTTTTAATATATTGTGATATTTTAATATACTGTGTCTATCGATAAGGAGTAGTATTTACTTAGTGACTATTTATCCATGAACAACTGAGTACACCATTAGAAAAGTGATGCATTTTATAAGTTTGGAAAAAAAAACATCTGCAAATAACAAGATCTTTTCAGAAAGGAATATGAGAAAGAAAGAGGTCAGTGAATATTAAAGTTGTTCTCCTAATGAATATTCTGGTCAGGCATACTGTAAATATAGTCCACAAAAAAATTAGTCATACATCCCAGCTTGACAAAATAGTATCAGGTACAAAAGGATAACAGGAAATTGTTTGTGGCAGCATTTCTGGACTTCACTGAACCAAACCCAGCAATAATAATTTTCTACCTGTTGGCTTATTATGAAGAAGGTTAGATAATCCCTGTAATGAAGCAGCCAGTGTCATTTACAAATTAAAAATATCAAAATCTTCATTTGTATCCTGTAACTACGAGATCTTTAATTGTTACAACGTGCAAAAGTGGCACTGAACTCAAACAGGTCAGTTGTCACATAAGAACAAGGAATAATATTTTCTGTTACCAGAACACCCATGCCATTCAAATCAATCAAGGAGACTAAACTACCAATGTCAAGTCCTAATACGAGATTCCACTCCAATTTAACAGAACACAACAAACAATTCAGATGTTGCTTTCAGGATCAAAATTGTCTAGATCATCATATTTATATCCAAAGAGTCTGAAGTCTGCCTCATAAACTTTGTAGAGTTTCCTCCTCCACTCCATGGGGATGTTGGCAAACCAGGTCTTTGTCCAGCTTTGCTCTGTTTTTGTTCTCTTCAGTGGTTGAAGGTCAACAATGTTATCAACATGGAGTATTCGTAGCAGTTGAGCAGCATCTTCCTCAATAGTTTCCATCTTCCCAATAAAGTCATAATCAATCAGACAGGGATGACACAAGTGAATTACTTGTCGCCAGTGTTCGTCAAACTTTGTGTAATTGCTTTCTGCGAGGCTCAGTATATATTGGATGAAGTGCTCGAAAGAAGGAACAATGCCATCAGTGTGTGCTTCCTTAATTGATGATGGTGGAATAGAGATATTTCCAAATTTCTTTACTATGTCCAGACTAATTCTTTTATAGAATATATTATTTGTTTGTATCTTATCTCTGTAGGCTGAAATCAGCCTCACAAATGGATCTCTGACAAACATGAACTTTTTGTATGTCTCAAGTTTTTGTTTCATCACTGCCTTTGGGTATGCATTAAGGTGCTGTACAGAGGATCCATGAACTTGTTCGATGGGGATGTCTGCAGGGTCCCTGTAAGGTACACCATGCACCTTCAGGCTCTCGCTCAGAACGATCATGATCCGTTTCCATGCAGTGCAGCCAACTTTTGGAACATAGCAATAGATTATTCCATGCCGGTCGTCGACAAGCAGGTTGTTCAACTCCGACTGGGGAATTTGGTCAAACGTCTGCCATTTGCGACCAATGTCCAAGGTATTGGCCACATCGTTATTGCTGCACATGTCATGAACAAGCTTCTTTCTTGCATCCTGTCTGATCTTCAGCTTCAGAGGCATTGGGCTTGTATGAATCTTTGCCTCACATCTACCGTGCTCCTCAGAATCCAGCTGTGGTCCAATTTCTGGCTTAGAAGAATGACTCTTGGGACTGACATATCCTTCATGTCCATCCTTTGTTTGTCTGCACACAAAAAACAGAAAAGACATTAAGCTCAGGGACAAAAGAAACACGTAAATAGACTTAGACCGGCTCATTTCATCAGATGGGTGAGAGAGAGTCTGAGTATTATGAGCAATTCTGAACTGAAGTAATTATTAGTGAGGGTGGAGTACATTTAACTGGTCAGGTGACTGCTTTTAAGTCATGTCAGTTCAAGCCGAGTTTATTTTTACAGTGTTTTTAACAGCAGACATTGTCCCAAAGCAGCTTTACAAAAGTTTAAAGACTTTAAACATGAGCTCATGTCCACACATCACTCAGTGTCAATCTGGAGCGAGAACACAGTTCCAGAAAGCAAGCTTCTGGCATCCTGTTGTGGGGAAAATGGTTCTCTCTGCAGATATCACACAGTATTTTCAGATTTTTAAATTCGAATCGTTGAGTTTGCCTGTGAGCTGCATGAGCATGAGGGTGGAGAACATTTAACTCGTCAGATGACTGCTTTTATTTTTCAGATAAACATTCCGTGAGTGTGAATGGTTGTTTCTCTCTGTGTCAGCCCTGCGATAACCTGGCGACTTGTCCAGGGTGCACCCTACCTCTGACCCATAGTCAGCTGGGATAGGCTCCAGCTGGGATAGGCTCCAGCTTGCCTGCTACCCTGTAGAACAGGATAAGCAGCTACAGAAGTTATCTGTAGCCGCTTATCCTGTTCTACAGGATGGATGAATAGACATTCCATTTCATCGCATCCCAGGCTTTGTTTTGTAACACAGGACAATGTCTTCTATTCATGGTCATGAATCAATGTGCCAACACCTGCAAAATGCTGAGGCAGGTCTGTGCTAAAAAGCATGACATCTGCCCCTAAATTTTGGCTAAACAGTTGTCGATTTTGGTTCAAAATGTACTTTTTTGTTGAATACAAAATGTAAGACTGAGATTAACATGTACTCCATTCACGGATCCTCTCAGGAAAGTTGTCTGAAATGCAACATAATGTACTGTATGTGGTCCATGATCTCCACCTTATTCTAAGTTTAATGTAATTTGATTTCAAATCATATTTCTGAATTCTGATTGTTGAATTCTGAAATCTGATTGGTCAGAATGTCTTGATTAATTTCCGATAACAGCAGATCTGACATTCCTGCTGACTACAGGACAAATCACAGGTTTATGTTAATGCGCTGGTTCGAAGATGTTATGTCTATGATTATTCACAAGGACTTGGATGACGGATGCTCCGCATAATCTAAGACAAAGAATGAACGATTAAAAACAAAAGTTACTTGACTAAGAAAAAAAGTACAGTCACTGATATGGTAAAGTTTTCTGGGTTATACTTTAAATTCAGTTGTAGGGGAGCGGCCAAGCTGTAGTCATAGTAACCATTTTTGAACACACCAGTCTCTGTACTCGACGCCATGTTCTATCTCCGCCCCTTCCTCTGACTCCCTGTAATGGTGTTGGATACAGAGGATACCAAGTACAGTGACGTCACGACTGCTTTAAACCAGTGGCGGAACTGAAATTCTGCCTCGGCAGAGATCAGTCGCTGGATGACGAGTCAAAGCAATGGAGGACTGAGGTGTGATCCGGGAGGTACAGGAAGTGAGGCAGAAGGAGGAAGTGAGATTGAGATAGACGAGTTGGACAAGATAGACGAGTTGGATAAGAAGGGAAATACACACAACAAAGAATGGAGGACAGTAAAAATTATCTTTCTAAGATAATTAATGTGAGTAGCCGTATTATAGGTTCTAAGCAGAAAGACCTAGAGGACATTTATCAGAAGCAGATGCTAAAAAGGGTTGAATCTATTCTGTCAAATAATTCTCATCCCTTACAGGTTGAATTCCAGATGTTGCCATCTGGATTACGCTTCAAACTTCCACAATTCAAAACCAACAGATATAAACAGTCTTTTGTACCTATAGCCACTTTACTCTTAAATTCCACGAAGAACCATAGATAACACATGTCCCCCTCCCCCTCCCCACTCATGCTTTTGGATTCTTTTTGTTTTTATTATTACTGATTGTTTAGTGTTTTTGTTTTTTTGTTTTTGTGTGTGTGTGTGAGAGAGAGATTGTGTGTGAGCTGTATACTATCTACTGCACAACAAATTGCCCCATTAGGGGACAATAAAGTGATTTTGAACCTTTGAGTAAATTGGAAAAGCAAGAAAAGAAAGCAGAGAGAGTCTGATGGAGAAAAGGGAGAGGAAGAACAAAGATCTGAAATTAAAGTTATTTTGCGATTTCAATCTCCTTGTATATTAAATCCCTTGAAGGTTAGTGATGTTAGGACTGGGACTGTTTTGGCCTCTAGAGGCCACTGTTATTTCCTTTTCTGGCCATGTTTGTTTTGGGCCTCTAGAGGTCACCACTGTGTCTGTGTTTTGTTTTTGTCTTATTGCCTGTTTCCTGCCCTGCCCTGTCCTTAATTAGTTTGTGTATTTATACCCCTGTGTTCAGTCCTCTTGTCACGGAGTCTTTGTGCTGTTATGTTTAGCTCCAGTAACCTCTGTTCCGATTTCCTCGCCCGTGTCTTTGTGGTTTTTGTACTTTGCTTTCTTTTGGACTTTTTGGACTTTGTGTTTACCATTTTGGATCCTCTGAGTGTTTGTATTTTTGCCTCTTCTTTTCTGGTTTTTTGGCTCTTTGTTTCTTTGAACTTTTGTTTTTTTTCCTGGTTATCTTCTGAGCGTTTGGATTATACTTTTGTTTTTGCCTTGGATTGTAAATAGTGTAAATATTGTAAATAAACCTTTTGATACTTTTTCTACTTCTGCCTCACGCCTCTGCATTTGAGTCATCCCCCTGGTGGCCTAGTGGGGGTTTGCTGGATTATCACACCAGCGAACCAGGTTCGAATCCCAGCAAAACCCTAACAGAAAGACTCCGTCATGACCGACTCAGCAGAGGCTTCTTCATCTGTCTACCCAGCCAACCTTCAGGGAATGATGGCTGCGTTAACACGCCTCGGATCCACCATGGACACTCATGGACGGACTCTCGCAAGCCAACGTGAGACCCTTGCTTGCCACGAGGTACTGCTTCAGCAGATTGGGAGAACCCTGGCACAGCTGACTTCTCTGCCCCCATCTCCTCCGCCTGCTCCTGCTCCACCATCCGCTCCTGCTCCAGTGCCTCCTGCCATGCTGCCTTCTTCACCTCGCGAACCCAGCCTTCCTGCACCACAGAGGTATGACGGCAAGCACAGTGAGTGTCGAGAGTTCCTATGGATCACCGCAAGATTGCCTTTGTGATAACCTTGTTAGCTGGTAAGGCACGAGCCTGGGCTACTGCTATCTGACAGAGACAGGGACCTGAGTGCTCTGATTTCCAGCTGTTTACTGAGGAGATGCTGCGTGTCTTCGATCAAGCAGACATCAGTAAAGACGCAGCCAGAAAGCTCATGTCCATCCGGCAAGGGGGAAGCGTCGCAGACTACGCCATCTTTTTCCGGACGCTCACAGCAGTAAGTGGATGGAACGAGACTGCCCTGGTGTCAGCCTTCCACCATGGTCTGTCTGACCCCATCAAAGATGGTCTGGCTTCTATCGGATGCCCAAGTGACCTCGAAACACTGATCTCACATTCTACTCATCTGGACAACAGGATGAGAGAACGCCGCCAAGTCCTGAGCCTCCCCAGCCTCACTGCCTCTACCTGGAGCCTGTCTACCTCCTCCAGTGACTGTCCAGAACCCATGCAAGTGGGCTGTACTCACCTCTCCGCATCTGAGAGGGAGCGCAGAAGGAGGGACAAGTGCTGCATCTACTGTGGCAAGCCTGGTCACTTCCGAGCATCATGTCCCGAACTCTTGGGAAAAGGACCGCCCCGTCCAGCCGAGGGAGGGTTGTGACGGGGCCTACCCTCTCTCCCGGACTCCCTGGCCAAGGAATCTACATCCCAGTCTCCATCTCCTGGGGTGAGTCCGTCCACTCTTGTCAAGCCTTGTTAGACTCAGGGGCGGCTGGAAACTTTATGGATATCCACTTCGCCCAAAGTATCAATGTCCCAACTGCGCCTCTTGAAGTCCCACTGTCTGTGTCTGCCTTCGATGGCCAAGCGTTAGGTGATGGAAGAGTCACTCAAGTTACTTCTCCAGTCTTCCTCCAGTCTCAAGGTCACAAGGAAGAAATATCCCTGCACCTGATTCCTTCACCTGAGTTCCCAGTTATTCTAGGTCTTCCTTGGCTTACCCGCCACAACCCTCGTATAGGCTGGGTTACAAGCCAGGTTGTGGAATGGGGCCCTGCATGCCATGCCTCTTGTCTGCTCTCTAGCTCTCCTGTGTCTCCTGCTGAGCCCCCTGATCTCACCGAGTTATCTCAAGTTCCCACAAAGTACTGGGATCTCAAGGAGGTCTTCAGCAAGAGCAGGGCCGCCATTCTTCCTCCGCACCGCACCTACGACTGTGCCATCGACTTGCTCCCTGGGACTACTCCTCCTCGGGGCCATCTGTTCTCCCTCTCTCAGCCAGAATGCAAGGCCATGGAGGAGTACATCAAGGAAGCCTTGGCCTCTGGCTTCATTCGACCCTCCACCTCACCCGCTGGTGCCGGCTTCTTCTTTGTTGGCAAGAAGGATGGGGGTCTCTGGCCATGTATTGATTATAGGGGCCTGAACAAGATCACCGTGCGCAACCGCTATCCCCTTCCGCTGATGTCCACAGCATTCGACCTGCTCCAAGGTGCCACCATCTTCACCAAGTTGGACTTACGGAACGCATACCACCTCGTCCGTATCCGACAGGTAGACGAGTGGAAGACCGCCTTTAACACCCCGTCAGGGCACTACGAGTACCAGGTGATGCCCTTCGGACTCACCAATGCACCAGCTGTTTTTCAGGCCCTTATCAACGACGTCTTGAGGGATATGATTAATCTATACGTTTTCATCTACCTCGACGACATTCTTATATTCTCCAAGACCTTACAGGAACACTGCCACCATGTCCGCCAAGTCCTCCAGAGACTCTTGCAGAATAATCTGTTTGCTAAAGCCCAGAAATGCGAGTTTCATGTCCCCGAGGTCTCCTTCCTGGGATTTATCGTACGAACGGGGCAACTCCAAATGGACCCAGCCAAGACCCTGGCCGTCTGGGACTGGCCTACTCCCAAGTCCGTTAAGGAGGTTCAGCGGTTCTTAGGATTCGCTAACTTCTACCGCAAGTTCATCAGGAACTTCAGTTCCGTAGCTGCACCTATGTCGGACCTCACCAAAAGGACTGGTGGCTCCTTTGTCTGGTCCCCTCAGGCGGAAGAGGCGTTTAATGACCTAAAATGCCGCTTTTGCACGGCACCCATTCTGGTTCTCCCGGACACCTCCCAACCATTCATCGTGGAAGTGGACGCCTCGGACAGTGGTTTCGGCGCGGTGCTCTCTCAATGCTCGGAAGGGAAGCTGCACCCCTGCGCTTACTTCTCCCACCGCCTGAGCCCTGCAGAGTCCCGCTATGATGTGGGGGATCGGGAACTGCTAGCGGTCAAACGAGCCCTTGAGGAGTGGAGGCACTGGCTGGAGGGAGCGCAACATCCATTCCTGGCGTGGACGGACCATAAGAACCTGGAGTACCTCCAGCAAGCCAAGAGGCTGAACCCACGACAGGCTAGGTGGGCTTTGTTTTTCAGCCGTTTCAGCTTCACCCTATCATACCGCCCGGGCTCTAAGAACACCAAACCGGCCGCGCTCTCCAGGCTGTTCTCGCCCAACAACAGGGAGAGTGAAGTTGGGCCTATCATCCCTATATCCCGGATTGTGGCTCCTGTCCGCTGGGGTATTGAGGAGACCGTTCGACAAGCTCAACGCCGGGACCCTGATCCTGGGACGGGGCCACCGGGCCTCCTGTACGTCCCTCGTCAAGCCCGGGCCAAGGTTCTCCAGTGGGGTCACTCTTCCCCTCTCACCGCCCACCCGGGAGCTCGGAGGACCCTGGACTTCCTGAAAAGACGCTTCTGGTGGTCTAACATGGAGAAGGAAGTGAGGTCATTCATCCTGTCCTGTGAGGTCTGCACCAGAACCAAGAACCCGCAACAGCGTCCCCAGGGTCTCCTGCATTCTCTGCCTATTCCCCGGCGTCCCTGGTCCCACGTGGCGGTCGACTTCATCACGGGTCTCCCTGAGTCTCAAGGTAACACTGTCATATTGGTCACAGTGGACAGATTCTCCAAGGCCTGCCGCTTTATTCCACTGTGCAAACTCCCCTCTGCCCTTGACACTGCTAAATTGTTGTTCACTCATGTCTTCCGAGTTTTTGGTCTCCCTCAGGACATCGTCTCTGACCGGGGGCCCCAGTTCTCCTCCCGAGTATGGCACGGCTTCTGCAAGAGCATCGGGGCCACTGCCAGCCTCTCCTCTGGGTTCCACCCCCAGTCCAACGGCCAGACGGAGAGGCTCAACCAGGACCTGGAAACCACCCTGCGAGGCCTGGCTATGGATAACCCGACATCGTGGAGCACCTGGCTGCCATGGGCAGAGTACGCCCACAACACCCTGCAGTCATTGGCCACCAAGCTGTCGCCGTTCCAGTGCCAATTCGGGTTCCAGCCACCTCTGTTCCCGGACCAGGAGGAGGATGCTGGGGTGCCCTCGGTCAACGATTATGTAAGACGGTGTTGCAAGACCTGGAGCAAGGTCAGGAGGACACTCGCCCAGACCTCCAGTACCAACCAGACTCAGGCCAACCGCCATAGGAGACCTGCCCACACTTTCCGCCCTGGGCAGCGGGTTTGGCTGTCCACCAAGGACCTTCCGCTGCGGATGGAGAACCGCAAGCTTGCTCCTCGCTACATTGGCCCCTTCAAGGTTGTACACAGAGTTAACCCTGTCTCCTACCGGCTCCAGTTACCACGTACGCTAAGGATCAACCCCACATTCCATGTTTCCCTGTTGCGGCCCGTACTGACGTCCACGTATGCCCCTGCCCCTAGGAACCCCCCGCATCTTCCAGGGTCAGACTGTGTTCACCGTGCGCCGCCTGCTGGACTCCCGCCGGGTTCGCGGGGGCCTCCAATATCTTGTGGACTGGGAGGGCTATGGCCCTGAGGAGCGCTGCTGGGTCCCAGCTCGGGACATACTCGATAAAGAACTTTGTCGGGACTTCCATTCGGCCCATCCTGATCGTCCTGGGAACGTCAGGAGACGCTCCTGGGGGGGGTCCTGTTAGGACTGGGACTGTTTTGGCCTCTAGAGGCCACTGTTATTTCCTTTTCTGGCCATGTTTGTTTTGGGCCTCTAGAGGTCACCACTGTGTCTGTGTTTTGTTTTTGTCTTATTGCCTGTTTCCTGCCCTGCCCTGTCCTTAATTAGTTTGTGTATTTATACCCCTGTGTTCAGTCCTCTTGTCACGGAGTCTTTGTGCTGTTATGTTTAGCTCCAGTAACCTCTGTTCCGATTTCCTCGCCCGTGTCTTTGTGGTTTTTGTACTTTGCTTTCTTTTGGACTTTTTGGACTTTGTGTTTACCATTTTGGATCCTCTGAGCATTTGTATTTTTGCCTCTTATTTTCTGGTTTTTTGGCTCTGTTTCTTTGAACTTTTGTTTTTTTTCCTGGTTATCTTCTGAGCGTTTGGATTATACTTTTGTTTTTGCCTTGGATTGTAAATAGTGTAAATATTGTAAATAAACCTTTTGATACTTTTTCTACTTCTGCCTCATGGCTCTGCATTTGCGTCATCCCCCTGGTGGCCTAGTGGGGGTTTGCTGGATTATCACACCAGCGAACCAGGTTCGAATCCCAGCAAAACCCTAACAAGCAATGCTATTCACAAACTGGTAGGTGACGTACAGTTTGTTAAAACCTTACGAGATGGGAACCTACTGATTATATGTAGGTTCCTATATATGTAGCCTCTCCTATGATAAACTAAATTTTGTTGATTCACATGAAGGTCGGTCTTAGACCGCGTGTTATTGATTTACTTTGTTTACTATCTGGATTTAGTTAGATTGTGCATGCATTTTTTTCTCTCTCTCTCTTTAACTCCCTTCGTCGTACTACGTTTCTCGTACTGGGATTTCCAGTTTGGGCTTAAGGCCTAGCCGAGACTAGTTTAAACCACAGATTCCTTTGTTCATTTTTCACGCGCTGTGCTGACCATCCCCCTTTTGGGCGCGGCAGCATTCCATTCGCATTCCATACACCATCATCATCGGCGATCACTCGTAACGAGTATGATTGTCCTCCTGATGGAGGGTCTGGTCACTTGTGGGTCATCAGGTGGTGGTTGAGGCCAATCCCCGATCCACAGTCTCTATTGCAGGGGGGCATATGTTGATTGTTGTCCTGGAGGTGGTGGTTTGGGTTTGGGGAGCTGCTTTGGTGGTGGTTCTCTCCTTCCTCAGTTGCCTTTTAGTTTCTGTGGCACGGTGGAGGTCCTCTTCTAGGTGTGCTGTACCCTCATGGACCATCCGTCTCCACTCATCTCTTTTGAGGGCAGCCTCCTCCAAGTTATTGAGATTGAAGTGACACTTTCTGAGGTGTACTTTGATCATGTCTTTGTACCGCTTCTTCTGCCCTCCTTGGGTATGCTTTCCTTCCTTTAGTTGGCCATACAGAATCTGTTTTGGAAGGCAGTAGTTGGGCATGTGTACTACATGACCTGTCTATCATAGCTGGTGCCTAGCGATAGTTGAAGTGATGCTGGCGATGTTGGCTTCCTTTAAAACACTGATATTAGTCCGTCTATCTTCCCAGCTGATCCTGAGAATCTTGCGTAGGCATCGCTGGTGATACTGCTCCAGGGCTTTCAGATGTCTACTGTAGTTAGTCCAGCTATCAGCTCCATAGAGCAGGGTGGGAAGAATGATGGCTTAATAGATCAGGAGTTTGGTTTTGGTCAGGATTTCGCGGTTGTCAAAGACCCTGTCTCTCAGCCTAGCAAAAGCTACACTGGCACACCCTATGCGGTGGTGGATTTCTGCATCAGTGTCAGCTCTTGTGGATAGAAGACTACCAAGATACATGAATCGGTCCACATTTTCCAGGGTGTTGTTGTCCACATGGATTGCTGGGGCCTTGGAAGGTGTGTCAGGGGCTGGTTGGTACAGTATCTGAGTTTTCCTGATGTTAATATCAAGTCCCAGGAGTTGGTAGGCTCTGGCAAAGGCATCCATGATGCTCTGGAGGTCTGCTTCAGAAAGGGCCACTAGGGCGTTATCATCAGCATATTGGAGCTCCGTGATGGAGGATGTGAGCACCTTGCTTTTTGCCCTGAACCTGTTGATGTTGAAGAGCCCGCTGTCTGTCCTGTATATGAACTTGAGACCCTCAGGTAGGTTTTGGCTGGTGAGGTGGAGGATGGTGGCGATGAAGATGGAGAAGAGGGTTGGTGCAATGATGCAGCCCTGCTTAATACCGGTGTGCACTTTGAAAGGGGCTGTTTCACAGCCACCACTTCCAACTACGGTTGCAGTCATGTCATCATGTAGTAGGCACAAGATCTTCAGATACTTGTCTGGGCATCTGATCTTGGATAGAGCGTACCAGAGGGCAGGTCTGTTCACGGAATCAAAGGCCTTTGTAAGATCGATGAATGCCATGTACAGGGGTAGGTGTTGCTCTCGACATTTCTCCTGCAGCTGGCGAGCTGTTAAAATCATGTCGGAGGTTCCTCTGGCGGGGCAGAAGCCACACTGTGACTCTCTGGGAGGATCACTTCTGACAGTGGCAGTAGTCGGTTGGCCAAAATACAGGCCAGTACTTTGCCTGTGGTGGATAGGAGGGAGATGCCCCTATAGTTGCCACAGTCCGCTTTATCTCCCTTCTTGAATATGGTGACAATCAGGGCGTCCCTGAGTTCGGCAGGGATTTTCTCCTCCTCCCAGATCTTAGAAAGGAGGCTGTGGATGTGACTGAGGAGTTTGGACCCGCCTTGCTTGAGGATTTCTGCTGGAATCCCATCTGGTCCAGAGGCCTTGTTGTTACTCAATCTCCTGATGGCACCCAAGACCTCACTTTCAGTGGGAGGGTCATCCAAATGCTCCATGATGGGCCGCTGAGGAATTTGGTTGATGGTTTCTGAGTCAACTGTGGTGTTTCGGTTTAGGAGCTCCCGGAAGTGTTCTTCCCATCTGGAGCTGATCCCTTCCTCGTCCTTCAGCAGGGTTTGCCCATCTTTGGAGTGGAGGGGATTGAGGCCTCGATAACTTGGGCCATACACAGCTTTGGTGGCATTGAAGAAGCCCCTGGTGTCACCCGAGTCAGCAAGCCTCTGGATCTCCAAGGCCTTCTCTGTCCACCACTGGTTCTTTAACTCTCGCACCCTGCACTGGACAAGTGCCTTTGCCTTGGAGTGGGCCTGTATTTTAGCCTTACAATTGATGTCATTCTGCCAAGAACAAAAGGCTTTCCTTTTGGCATCGATTAGCTGTTCTATTTCAGTGTCATTGTCGTCAAACCAGTCTTGATGTTTCCTGGTCTTGTAGCCAAGGGTGTCCATGCAGGTCTCGAGTAAGATGGTCTTAAGGCTCTTCCGGTGTTCTTCCATGTCCTCAGGATATTCTTCAGGTAGTCGTTCAAGTAGGGTCTTCTGAAGTTGTTGCACTCTTTCTGTATCCCCCAAGCTGTTGATGTTGAATTTAGGACGTGTTTGCTTCCTTTGGGTCCTCCTTTTCTGATGTAGCTGGATGTTCATTGTGGAGTGGATTAGGCGATGGTCTGTCCAACAATCATCTGCACAGGTCATGGCCCTGGTGATGTTAACATCCTTGCGATCTCTAGCCCTGACAATCACATAGTCAATGAGATGCCAGCACTTTGATCGAGGGTGCATCCAGGAGGTTTTGAACCTGTTTCTCTGGCGGAAAAGGGTGTTTGTTATGACCAGCTCATGTTCAGCACACTTTGACAGTAGGAGGGTTCCATTGGAGTTGATATTTCCAACACCCTCTTTGCCTAGGGTGCCTTTCCAGAGCTTGTGATCCTTGCCAACCCTGGCATTGAAATCCCCGAGTAGGAGGATCTTGTCTTCCTTCAGGATGTCCGATAGGACCTGGTCAAGGGATGCATAGAAGGCCTCCTTGTCTTTGTCCTGTGAGTCCAAGGTTGGTGCGTAGGCACTCACAGCAGTGGCCATCTGGTTGTTTGAGAGCCTCAGGCGCAGTGTCATGAGACGTTCATTGATGCCTACTGGAGATTCAGAGAGTTGGGAGATGAGGCGGTTCTTGATGGCGAATCCCACTCCGTGGATTCTGGCTTCATCAGCTGGCTTTCCCTTCCAGAAGAAGGTGTATCCACCTTTCTCCTCCTTCAGTTGCCCCTCATCGGCCAGGCGGGTTTCAGACAGGGCAGCAATGTCGATGTTAAACCTTTTCAGCTCCCTAGCAATTATTTCAGATCTTCTTTCGGGGCGATCGTTGGGGGCCCTGTCCATAAGAGTCCTCACATTCCAGGCTCCAATGTTTATTGTTTTTTGTTTTCGACCGCTATGAGGTGAACCCACTGGGTGCGGTATCCCAGCCAGGTTTGAGAGGCAGGCTATTTTTAGGGCACCTTTTCTAGCCCCTTCCCCATTGTGGGGTGAGCAGAGCGGATCCTTAATAGGGCTGCTCAGACGTGAGTGCTGCTACCGAGATGCTCTCTCTGCCTCAGTCCGAGAGCAAAACAACTGAATCAGACACCCACAGCCTATGTGCCAGTGCATGACTAGGAGCTCCCAGACTTCACTGTCCTGCTCCCGTTACCATTTCCTGATCGCCATAGGACTTGAAGAGGGGTTGGGTGTTGGGGGGGGCAGGTCAGGAGAACACCTGTGCGTGGAATCGTTTAGAGTGGGGAGACTGGTGCACTGGCAGCCACCACACTGTTCTTGGCAGAGAGAGAGCCAGACTCCAATGGCATGAAGATCAAGACGATTAGTGGCCTCTCTTTGCTGTAGCCTTCTTCCGCCTTTGTGACCATTGTGGTGCACTTCTGCCACCTTCCTCCGCCCACTCCACCGTTGAAGGACTTGTTTGGGTCGCTCTTCGTCTGGAACATCCCCTTCGACCTTACCGCCATGGGTGACCCTACCAGGGGCTTAGGCTCCAGACGGCTTTGCTCTCAGGTTCATCGGAACACATAAGGCTCTCCACCACGGCAAGGTGGCGACCCAGGGAGAACATTCCATACACACACACACACACACACACACACACACACACACGATTTCCCTATCACGTTTTAACATCCACTCGCCCTACATATTTTCTGGCTATAGTTTATTACTTCTGATCACCATTAGTGCCTTAATTATCATACACACCACTGATTCTTATTTGTATATATTGTATCACCATTTATACTGAATTATTCCTTGGCTGCTATTGTTATATTTGATCAGTATTAGTTTGCTAATTCCTGTCAGCTATTTCAATAAATGGTATCTTTGGAATAAACTGTGTCCTGTTTATTGTTACAATATTCACTAAAGTGCCAATCTCTGCCAAGAAAAGCATTCTAATTGCCTTCACCCATTTGGTTGTATGAATGTTATAGGTCTAGAATAAATGTACTACATTAGAGCTACAATACTCACTAAACTATAGCAATATAACTGCTAAGTTATTCCATTGATTTTAATAGTTTAGCTATAAACTATTAGATTCTTGAATTAATGAGACTGATTTGATAAGCCCATTGCACCTACACAGTTCAGTCTCTTCCCATGCCAGGACCTAATTGTCCCAGGCAGTCTTCTGTCCCAGTACTAACCAGGCCGTCCATGTGTATTGGGCAGTGCCAATCTCAGTTTCAGTAGCCCTCGGCCTCTCACATAGGTGGAGTGCCAGTGGTGGGCCAGTCCTCTGGTAACCACAAGAATTTGACTCCCTACTCGCATCTATCTTGCAGCATGCCTCAGCAGATGGCAGTAGGCATCATTTTGATAATGGTCCTTGGTATGACCTGACTTTGAACAGAACTCTCAACCTGCCAGTCGAGAGGTGGAAATGCTAACCACTAGGCCAGCTTGTAGTACACTTTAAATTACAGCCCACTAATTACAGGATGAGTACCTGTACAGTAAAGCATCAGTAAAAATAAAGTGGAAGTCAAGGATTGGAGAGTGGGCATGGTAGTGCAGTAGTTAACACTGTCGCCTCACAGCAAAAGTTTCTGGGCTGGAGCCCAGTGGCTGGCGGGGGCCTTTCTGTGTGGAGCTTGCATGTTCTCCCTGTGTCTGTGTGGGTTTCCTCTAGGTGCCCTGGTTTTCCCCCAGAGTTCAAAAACATGCAGTGAGGTTAACTGGCTACTCTAAATTGTGTGTGTGTGTGTGTGTGTGTGTGTGTGTGTGTGTGTGTGTGTGTGTGAGAGAGAGAGAGAGAGAGAGAGGAGAAAACCTCTATAATAATCCAGTAGAAGGCAATGGGAAACCACTACTGTAATTCTTCCCTAGAAACTTTTGATAACTGGAGCTGTGAGAGCGGCCATGTCACTGCAGTGATATGCAAAATAGAGAGATCTTACACAGTGACAATAAAGCAATCTGGACTGTCATTTATCTTTACTTAGTTGATTGGTTCTTGACATAATAGAGATTACTACAGTTGTGGAATTGGGCAATTAACTGTATTTTTATTATTTACTATTTAATGCCAGTAGTGTGCAAAGAAACATCAAGGTCAACACTGGATACTTTGAAGAATCTAAAATATGAAACATTTTTGGGGTTTTTTACACTTTATCACACAAATCCATACATGTTCCCTATGTTATTTCATGGTTTTGATGTCTTCATTACTGTTCTACAATGTAACCAAGACCAGAATGTATCAAGACCAAGACAAGGCCAAGCCTTTGATGCATTGAGATCACGTCAAGACCAAGAAGGGGTCAAACTGAGTCAAGACCAGGATCAGACCAATGTGTGTGAAGGGGGCCAGGGACGGGTGTCAACCATTAACAGTAACAAAAATGTCAAACTTGCAATGAGTCATGTTATTGGTTGCATTTGAAGCAGAACAGTTCACATCTAGTCACAGTAATGATGTTAACAATTAAATCCAACAATGTGCAGGCAATTTCGTGAAATTGTGAGCTGTGATCATGACTGGGCTTTAAATAAAATCCTAATTCCTCTATGTCCGAGACCGAAACAAGACCGAGTACAAATGTAGTCAATTCCAAGACTGGACCTTCACCAAGTGGTCTTGATATCAAGACCAAACTCAAGTACTACAAAACGAAAGAATGATCAATACAGTCAATGGGTCATGGGGTGAAGCAATGGCGTAATGGTTAGAGAGGCAAGTTTGGGACTAAAAGGTCACTGATTCAATTCTCTGGACCAGCAGGAATGGCTGAAGTGCCCTTAAGCAAGGCATCTAACCCCTTACTGTTCTCCAGGCTGCTCTGGATATATTGTGCGTTGCTCTACTAAATGCCATTCATGTAATGTAATAATTGGAAGAGATAAAAAACCAATTTAAAAAAATGGATCTCAAAAATTAGACAACACTGAGGGGAAGGATAATATGCGTATATCATCAGAGACAAACTTGATATTTAAAATTGGCTTGTTCCATGCTGATTCTCTGCAGTAACACCAAATATCATTTAAAACAAAAAGAATTTCATCATTCACAATAGATTACCCTTGCAGTATAAAAGGAAACAAGCCCCAATGTATGAATCTACTGTCGGTACTTGTGTGTTTATCAATATCCATGTACGTATAGACTATTACAAAAACACAGTAGACAGTCAACAATATAACACTGAAATATGTAACTTCAAACATCTGTAGGACTGGTTCATGTACAAAAAGAAAAAATCTACTTGCTCATTTTGTTAAAATACAAGTTGAAAATTGTGGTCAACTACAAGAAAATCATTTATCAACAGAAAACCAGTATAACCTAAACAACCATTGTAAACCCAAGTTTAATCCTACAGAATTAGACAATTTTTTGGTACCCTTACAGCTCATTGAGACAATGCTTTATTCCATCTGAAATTTAATGAAATTATAAACAATTTTCTCATGTATTCTTGCATGCCTTTAGTATATCATAGAGTAAATTTTAAAAAGTGTGAAAAAAATTATTTATTGCACCACATTGAACATGGACCAGAAGGAGAGAGGGCTTTTTTAGGAGACCAGAAAGAAAATTATTGACAAGCATGTTAAAGGAAAAGGCTATAAGACCATCTCCAAGCAGCTTGATGTTCCTGTGACGACAGTTGCAAATATTAAGTTGTTAAGGTCCATGGGACTGTAGTCAACCTTCCTGGTCATGACTGCAAGAGGAAAACGCGTCATAGATTGAACAGAAGGATAGTACCAATGGGAGAAAAAGAGCTAAGGACAACTTCCAAAGAGATAAAAGTTGAACTCCAAGGTCAAGCTACATCAACGTGTTTGTCCCATCTTTTACTTTTTGAGTGACAATGGGCTCGATGGAAGAAAACCCAGGGGGATGCCACTGTTGAAAGAAGCACTTTAAAAAAAATTTTTTTTGCCATGTTGGAATTTACTAAAATGCATAATGATAAGCCACAATGCTTCTGGGACCATGTCCTTTGGACAGATGAGACAAAACTCAAGCTTATTGGCAAGTCACATAAGCTCTGTGTCCACAGAAGAAAAAAATGAAGCTTTCAAAGATAAGAATAACATACCTACTGTGAAACATGGAGGATGCTTGGTAATGATTTGGTGGTGCTTTGCTACGTCTGGAATGGGGTGCCTTGAATCTGTGCAGGGCACAATGAAATCTCAAGACTATGAAGGCACTCTGGAGTGAAACTTACTACCCTGTGTCAGAAAGCTCTGTCTCAGCAGGTCATGGGTCCTCCAACAGGATAAAAACCCAAAACGCACAGCTAAAATCACCCAAAAATGGCAAAGAACAAAACATTGGACTGTTCTGAAGTGGCCTTCTCTGAGTCCTGATCTGAGTCCGATTGAACATCTCTGGAAACAGCTGAAACATGTAGTGTGGAGAAGACACCCTTCAAACCTGAGACAGCTAGAGCAGTTTGCCGAGGAAGCGTGGGCCAAACTACCTGTTGGCAGATGCAGAACTCTCATTGAGAGTTACAGAGTTTGCTTGTTAGCAGTCATTGTTGCTAAAGGTTGTGCAACAAAATATTAAGTTCAGGGTACCATCATTTTTGTCCATGACATTTTCATTTCTTTTGTTATGTAAAATATTCAATTGAATCAAAAACAAAATCTGATTTGTGTTAAACTTGGAATAAACAATGATGGATGCCATTAACTTTTTTTTGTCAGTTTCAAGTTATTTCAGAGATAGTTGTTGGTTCTTTTTTTTTTCGTGGAAGGTTCCCAACAAATTTGTCCACATCTGTATATTCTGAGTATATACTCGGCATTGGAATTACATCTTGACCCTCTTTTCCTTCCTTCCCTAATTGTAAAGCGACCCTGGGTGTGAGAAAGGTGCTATATAAATTATTATTATTATTATTATTATTATAATACTGATGATGACGGCAATTAATTCGTTATCCACTCCTTCGTCTCACAACTAAACAACTTAAGAGACTCTACAACCCCAATTCCAAAAAAGTTGGGACAAAGTACAAATTGTAGATAAAAATGGAATGCAATAATTTACAAATCTCAAAAACTAATATTGTATTCACAATAGAACATAGACAACATATCAAATGTCGAAAGTGAGACATTTTGAAATTTCATGCCAAATACTGGCTCATTTGAAATACTGTTCATTGAAATTTCATGACAGCAACACATCTCAAAAAAGTTGGGACATGGGCAATAAGAGGCTGGAAAAGTTAAAGGTACAAAAAAGGAACAGCTGGAGGACCAAATTGCAACTCATTAGGTCAATTGGCAATAGGTCATTAACATGACTGGGTATAAAAAGAGCATCTTGGAGTGGCAGCGGCTCTCAGAAGTAAAGATGGGAAGAGGATCACCAATCCCCCTAATTCTGCGCCGACAAATAGTGGAGCAATATCAGAAAGGAGTTCGACAGTGTAAAATTGCAAAGAGTTTGAACATATCATCATCTACAGTGCATAATATCATCAAAAGATTCAGAGAATCTGGAAGAATCTCTGTGCGTAAGGGTCAAGGCCGGAAAACCATACTGGGTGCCCGTGATCTTTGGGCCCTTAGACGGCACTGCATCATATACAGGCATGCTTCTGTATTGGAAATCACAAAGTGGGCTCAGGAATATTTCCAGAGAACATTATCTGTGAACACAATTCACCATGCCATCCGCCGTTGCCAGCTAAAACTCTATAGTTCAAAGAAGAATCTGTATGTAAACATGATCCAGAAGTGCAGACGTCTTCTCTGGGCCAAGGCTCATTTAAAATGGACTGTGGCAAAGTGGAAAACTGTTCTGTAGTCAGACGAATCAAAATTTGAAGTTCTTTTTGGAAATCAGGGACGCCATGTCAATCGGACTAAAGAGGAGAAGGACGACCCAAGTTGTTATCGGCACTCAGTTCAGAAGCCTGCATCTCTGATGCTATGGGGTTGCATTAGTGCGTGTGGCATGGGCAGCTTACACATCTGGAAAGACACCATCAATGCTGAAAGGTATATCCAGGTTCTAGAGCAACATATGCTCCCATCCAGACAATGTCTCTTTCAGGGAAGACCTTGCATTTTCCAACATGACAATGCCAAACCACCTACTGCATCAATTACAGCATCATGGCTGCGTAGAAGAAGGGTCCGGGTACTGAACTGGCCAGCCTGCAGTCCAGATCTTTCACCCGTAGAAAACATTTGGCACATCATAAAACGGAATATATGACAAAAAAGACTTAAGACAGTTGAGGAACTAGAACCCTACATTAGACAAGAATGGGTGAACATTCCTATCCCTAAACTTGAGCAACTTGTCTCCTCAGTCCCCAGACATTTACAGACTGTTGTAAAGAGAAAAGGGGATGTCTCACAGTGGTAAACATGGCCTTGTCTCAACTTTTTTGAGATGTGTTGTTGTCATGAAATTTAAAATCACCTAATTTTTCTCTTTAAATGATACATTTTCAGTTTAAACATTTGATATGTCATCTATGTTCTATTCTGAATAAAATATGGAATTTTGAAACTTCCACATCATTGCATTCCGTTTTTATTTACAATTTGTACTTTGTCCCAACTTTTTTGGAATTGGGGTTGTATAATTGGTAGTAATTTTAATACCACTGTGTATATGTAGAGTAGTTTGTTGACACATTAATGTACTTTACTTATGTACAGAACACAGCAAACAATTCAGGTGATGTTTACAGGATCAAAATTGTCTAGATCTTCATATTTATATCCAAAGAGTCTCAAGTCTGCCTCATAAACTTTGTAGTGTCCTCCTCCACTCCATAGGGATGTTGGCAAACCAGGGCTTTATCCAACTTTGCTCTGTTTTTGTGCTGTTCAGTGGTCAAAGGCCAACAATGTTATCAACATGGAGTATTCGTAGCAGTTGAGCAGCATCTTAATCAGTAGTTTCCATCTTCCCGATAAAGTCATAATCAGTCAGGTAGGGATGACACAAGTACAATTTTGTCTGTATATATAAAACAGAAAAGAAAAACTTGTCGCCAGTGTTCGTCAAACTTTGTGTAACTGCTTGCTGCGAGGCTCAGTATATATTGGATGAAGTGGTAGAAAGAAGGAGCAATCCCATCAGCATGTGCTTTTTTGACTGATGCTGGTGGATTAGAGATGTTTTCAAATCTCTTTAAGATGCCCCCCCAACTACTTCATAATATATCTGATTTGTTTTTTGTATCTTATCTCTGTAAGCTGAAATCAACCTCACAAATGGATCTCTGACAAACATGAACTTTTTGTATGTCTCAAGTTTTTGTTTCATCACTGCCTTTGGGTATGCGTTAAGGTGCTGTACAGAGGATCCATTAACTTGTTTGTAGGGGATGTCTGCAGGGTCCCTGTAAGGTACACCATGCACCTTCACACTCTTGCTCAGAACGATCATGATCCCTTTCCATGCAGTGCAGCCAACTTTTGGAACGTAGCAATAGATTATTCCATGCCGGTCGTCGACAAGCAGGTTGTTCAACTCCGACTGGGGAATTTGGTCAAACGTCTGCCATTTGCGACCATTGTCCAAGGTATTGGCCACATCGTTATTACTGCACATGTCATGAACAAGCTTCTTTCTGGGATCCTGTTTGAGCTTCAGCTTCAGAGGTCTCATCTCATCTCATTATCTGTAGCCGCTTTATCCTGTTCTACAGGGTCGCAGGCAAGCTGGAGCCTATCCCAGCTGACTACGGGCGAAAGGCGGGGTACACCCTGGACAAGTCGCCAGGTCATCACAGGGCTGACACATAGACACAGACAACCATTCACACCTACGGTCAATTTAGAGTCACCAGTTAACCTAACCTGCATGTCTTTGGACTGTGGGGGAAACCGGAGCACCCGGAGGAAACCCACGCGGACACGGGGAGAACATGCAAACTCCGCACAGAAAGGCCCTCGCCGGCCACGGGGCTCGAACCCAGAGCCTTCTTGCTGTGAGGCGACAGTGCTAACCACTACACCACCGTGCCGCCCCAGCTTCAGAGGTATTGGGCTTATATGGATTTTCCCCTCACATCTACCGTGCTCCTCAGAATCCAGCTGTGGTCCAGTTAGAAGAATGAGTCTTAGGATTGACATATTCTTCATGTCTGTCATTTTTTTTCTGTATATAAAAAACAGAAAAGACATTAAGCTCAAGGGTAAAAGAAACATATTAAATATACTTAGACTGGCTCATTTCATCAGATGAGTGAGAGTCTGAGTATTATAAGCAATTCTGAAATGAAGTAATTCTGAGTGAGGGTGGAGAACATTTAACTTGTCAGGTGACTGCTTTTATTTATTTCAGATAAACAGTGTGTTTCATCATATACCAGGCTTTGGTTTGTAAGACAGGACAATATCTATGATTCATGATCATAAATCAATGTGCCAGCACCTGCAAAATGACAGCATTATCAATTTCTGAATGATATCCAACCCCATACAACTGTTAATAAAGACTGGCACTTTTACTGTGACCAGAAATGTACAAAAGAAGTCTAATTTATAAGTTGCAGTATTTGTACTATTCCTTTTTTCTGAAGAAAAAAACTTTGCAAGAAAGAATATATTCAACTGAAAAAAAAATCAGCTCTTTTCTCTTTATTGAATTGTTCTTAACCATAAGACTATTAAACCAAATTATATACTTATTTACTCATTGCAGATAATTTTGCTTATTTGAAGCATTTATTTCTTGAAAGAACCAAAAATGATCTACCAATAGAATAAGATAATTTTAAGCTTTAATGTCTACAAATAGGCTTCATGGGTTTACATTTGTTATCGAATGATTCACTATGAGAAATATTAGTGTTTTATTGATTCAAGATCTCTTCGTTTGCTAAGAAATCATCTTTGCAGTGCAATAAATCGTGTTTGTTTTAATTTTGTCCACACATCACTTCAGTGTCAAGTTGGAGTGAGAATGCAGTTGCAGAAAGCAAGCTTCTGGCATCCCCTTGTGGGGAAAATGGTTCTCTCTGCAGAGATCACACAGTATTTCCAGATTTTAAATTCAAATTGTTGATTTTGCCTGTGAGCTGCATGAGCAAATGAGGCAGGTCTGTGCTGAAAAGCATGACATCTGCCCCTAAATGTTGGCCAAACAATTGTCGATTTGGTTCAAAATGTACTTTTTGTTGAATACAAAATGCAAGACTGAGTTAGACATGCACTTCATTCACCTATCCTCTCAGGAAAGTTGTCTGAGATGCAACATAATGTATGTGGTCCATGATCTTCTTCATCTTATTCTAAGTTTAAAGTAATTTGATTTCAGATTTTATTTCTACCATAGCACTTTTGAATTCTGATTGTTGAATTCTGAAATCTGATTGGTCAGAAGGTCTTGATTAATTTTCTAGAACAGCAGTTCTGATAATAGTGATGACTGCAGGACAAATCACAGGTTTATATTAATGCGCTGGTTCGAAGATGTTATCATGTCTATGAATATTCACAAGGACTTGGATGACAGATGCTCCACATAATCTAAGACAAAGAATGAATGATTTTTTAAAAAAGTTTCTTGACCAAGAAAAAAGTACTTTGATATGGTAAAGTTTTCAGGGTTACAATTTAAATTACAGTCTGCTGATTACAGGGTGAGTACCTATATAGTAAGGTATCAGTAAAAATAAATAAAGCGTAATATGATTGTAAACATACATAGTAACTACTGGGCAAATATTTGACAAATAAGAAACCCATAATATAATTATGATTTCAAATTTGTTGTCCTTCTAAACATTATAGGTTACTTAAAATTATTTAAAGGTCTGATTGTGGAAGCAAGTGGTCTGGAGTTTGAGGCTGGAGAGGAGAAGATGAGGAACTCAAGTGACCTGCACAGAGCACCTCAACCCGACTGAACACCTTTGGGATGAAACGGAAAACCGACTATGCCCCAGGCGGCACGGTGGCGTAGTGGTTAGCACTGTCGCCTCACAGCAAGAAGGTCCTGGGTTGAGCCCAGTGGCAGGCGAGGGTTTTCTGTGTGGAGTTTGCATGTTCTCCCCGTGTCTGTGTGGGTTTCCCCCACAGTCCAAAGACATGCAGGTTAGGTTAACTGGTGGGTCGAAATTGACTGTACAGTAGGTGTGAATGGTTGTTTGTCTCTATGTGTCAGCCCTGTGATGACCTGGTGACTTGTCCAGGGTGTACCCTGCCTCTCGCCCATAGTCAGCTGGGATAGTTTCCAACGACCCTGTAAAACAGGATAAGCGGCGACAGATAATGGATGGATGGATGGACTATGCCCCAGGCTTTGTGTTGATTGAACTGGAACTTCTTGTCCAACATCATTGCCTGACTTCACTATTGTTCTTGTCTCATCTCATTATCTCTAGCCGCTTTATCCTGTTCTACAGGGTCGCAGGCAAGCTGGAGCCTATCTCAGTTGACTACGGGCGAAAGGCAGGGTACAACCTGGACAAGTCGCCAGGTCATCACAGGGCTGACACATAGACACAGACAACCACTCACACCTACAGTCAATTTAGAGTCACCAGTTAACCTAACCTGCATGTCTTTGGACTGGGGGGGGAAACCGGAGCACCCGGAGGAAACCCACGCGGACACGGGAAGAACATGTAAACTCCGCACAGAAAGGCCCTCGCCAGCCACGGGGCTCGAACCCAGACCTTCTTGCTGTGAGGCGACAGCGCTAACCACTACACCACCGTGCCGCCCACTATTGTTCTTGTGGTTGACTGAATGAGCACAAATCCTCAACAGCCATACTTCAAAATCTAGTGAGAAGCCTTCCCAGAAGAGTGGAGGGTATTTTTACAAGCACATATGTCTGTGGTTTTCAGGTGTCCACAAACTTTTGGTTCTTAGGTTAAAAAAAATTTGCACACATTACCTCACCAAATAATAGAATCATAGGTTATACTGTATTGATGTTTCTCCTTCCACTACTAGTATTAGGTGTGTAAACAGCATTTCTGGAACTAGTTCATACAAGATTTTTAATTGTTCATTAAAGTGTATACTAAGTCATTGACCAAAGAGTGATGAAATGTAGTTTTCAGATTTTTTTTTTTTTAACTTTTATTCCCCCCTCCCCTTGAAATGTGACTTATTAACGCCGTGTCGCTGCTCGGCACTTGGTCAGCTTTCCCTCAGCAATATCGGTGTGGCTCAGAGAGACACAAACAGCCTCAATCGGCAACAACATGGAATAAACAACATGGCCCACAAGAAGAGCGGTTTTATCGAAGGTCAGTAGATACTGTGGCCAAATATTACTCCAGGCACATCTATTAAACCACACATAGTTTGTTGGTGTGTTTCAGGAGAAACGTATATGCATTTTTTTTTTAAATAAGCTCCGGTGTTGAGCTGTTTTGTCTGTAAGGCTGGCTGTGCGTGGAGCTAGCATTAGCGTCTATGCTAAGCTAACGTGTATGCTAGCTCGGCTAGTCAGCGGGGTCGCCATTGATTGTTTGCTTTCAGCTTTCTTATTAATTAAATCTGCATCCCTTCCGTCTCGTATAATTTTCGCGTACCCTTCGAATGCACAACTATTTCCCAGGTGAAGTATCGTTTGTTGTTTCGTTTCGTCTATTTATTTTTAAACGCCTGAGGTCCAGGCTATGACTGTTATCTAGCTAGCTTTTAGTGAGCTTGCTGGACGTGTTCGCTAAGATGAATAAATATGCACAAATAATAAATTGAAGAATGAAACCAGCGTATTCTCATCTCATTGCTCCTTTCAAAGAATAATGAAACAAAACGACTCCCTAACAAGTCGTTTAGCTAGGGACTGGAAAGCTAAAGCTAGTTCCTTATTAGCTGTGATAAAGGCCTAGTAACTAGAAATGTAGATAAACCGTTAGTCTCAGTACTAAGCTGATGTGTTGATTAAAATGTGTGGTGGCTTAACTTTAATTTAATGCATGTTGCGTTAATGTTTTAAAGATGCCAATGTTTCTGTGTGTAGACTTTTTAAAGTCCAGAGTAACTGACTTGGATGGACGGATGGATGGCTAACTAGCTGCAGCTTTGTCTGCACCCCACAAGCCGGTCATATGATATAAATTAAAATTAACTTTTCCCTTTCCCCCCCTCTAACTTTCTTTAAACATGCATTATATACATGCTCAAGTTTGCTCTAGTCATCACCACTCATGGTGCTTTCTTTCATACCCATCTTTGCTCTGCTCCTTTAGCAGACACTGATGTTGGTAGCTTAATATTTTTACTTGTGTATTTTTCTGATAAATGCACTGATCCTCAGATTGAGGCAAGTTAAGACACGAGTGGGATGTTGCGTTTCTGGACATGTGCCCTGATTCGGAAGAAATTGGTTTAAAAAAATGTTTTTGAATCCTGTACTTTCAATGGGATGTCATGCATGGGGCCTGGTACACTTGGAGTGAGAGTGCTCCATCACTCAGTAGTAGTAGTAATAATAATAATAATATGGTCTTGTGTCCAATCATGTATAGGAGGTGGAAAAAAAAAAAGCAGATGGGGACACATTTGAAGTCCTGGTGCTCTTGATAAGCAGATTTCTTGATAAGCCTGAAATTTGATCTTGACGTTCACACTTGTGTCAAAACGAAACATGGTCCAGTTTTTTTCTCGTAACTGTTCGTTCTCTGACATCGCTTTGTTTTAACTTGTGTATAGGTCAAGTTGTGGATACGGTAATCAATTGCGTGAGCATCAGTTAAAGGAGAACTGAAGTCATTTTTAAAGGAGTACGCCACCCCTAAGTGAAATTGAGTCAGTCCCTGCAGTCCCTAGAGTTGGATGAGTGAGCCAAAGTGTTTTGTAGCCGACCCAGCCATTGTCCTGATCTGGAAACGTCCCGGTTAGCTTTAGCTTAGCGTAGTCGCTGTAATCCGGCGTGTCCGGATAGCATTGTCGTTGCAAAAGTGAATCAAATAACTCAAGATTTTTTATAATTATTTCTCATGACTTGTACATTCACACCGAGTACACATCAATGCAAATTAACACAAAGGGATTTACTAGACCAATTTATATCTGGAACTATTTTTGGCCACAGCACAGGCAAAGCACCGCTGCAGGCGCAAAGACACCACGCAGCACCACAACTTCCGTCAATACACCAGTGTTACCAGGGAAACCAGGGTTTTCAGGTGCTGTGTGGTGTCTTTGCGCCTGCAGCGGTGCTTTGCCTGTGCTGTGGCCGAAAATGGTTCCAGATAGAAATTGGTCTAGTAAATCCCTTTGTGTTAATTTGCATTGATATGTGTACTCGGTGTGAATGTACAAGTCATGAGAAATAATTATAAAAAATCTTGAGTTATTTGATTCACTTTTGCAACGACAATGCTATCTGGACACGCCGGATTACAGTGACTATGCTAAGCTAAAGCTAACCGGGACGTTTCCAGATCAGGACAATGGCTGGATCGGCTACAAAACGCTTTGGCTCAGTCATCCAACTCTAGGGACTGCAGGGACTGACTCAATTTCACTTGGGGGTGGCGTATTCCTTTAAACTTGCTTTATTTCTTAATTAACATGTTATTCAATTCCGTTTTTGGCTTTAGTAACCTTATATCGTGACTCGTATTGGCAACTAATTGCAATGAAATATTATACTTATCGGCCTATTCGGTTTTTAGCCATGTTGCATTTAGTTTGTTTGGTTCACGGCAGGCGTCACTTATCCGCGCGATCTTCACGAGACTTGTGCAAGACTTCGAAACGTGACCTGTCGGCCAAGTGTCAGACCCGCCATTTTGAAAACTGCTTCCCAAACGAAATATTGTACACAAACGAGTTTAAATGATGATTACTGCCTACTTTTTTTTTCAAACTTTCCTGATTATCAAAACAAGCAACAAAAGTTCCGGCTTGATCACATCAGCATTCGAAAGACGGTGTGCGCATCTTTTGACGACGTCGGCAGATGTTCACTTTGATTTCCCCTGTACGTTTTACTTCCGTCCTACGGTGTCTCGCACAAGTCTCAAATAATCTCGTTTACAGCCATTGCTTTGACACATGGACTGATGTATTACATAGCACATTTCAAACAGTCATAACTTGCTATAGCAGTGACAAAATAGCTATCAAAAATGCATTCCTATATTTTAATAAAATGAGAGAAATAGAATTTTGATGATAAATTTGCATTCAGTTCTCCTTTAAAGGTACAATGGGTGTGGTTTTTTTTTTTTGTTTTTTTTTTTATAATTCCTTGCTGGTACGAATAACCTGCAAAAAATGGAGAAAGTGTTTTGGAAAACTAACTGACTTCCAGTCTGGAATGCTTATTTTGTGGTTGGATGGGCATCCCGGGATCATACCGCACAAATTCAGCCTGAATTTGACATGATTTCCAGCATTGGGACCGAATATGAATGTAGGGAATGACAAACTGGTCTTGTAGTGACATGAAAATCTCACGTCAGAATTTTTGTATTTTCTTCCCAAGTTTGACGACACTTCAACATGTACCTTCTGTAGTCAAGATTGACTGACTGTTTCTTGACCCTCCACCCTGAGGACATGAACGATGACTGGTCGTGGTCAAACTTGTAGTGTTTCCATTGTCCTGACGAAGACACAGCAGGAATTTTTGGCACCATGATTGCCTGGTCTGACCATCGTGAAAGACAAATATGTTGTCTGATCCTGGCGTTAGTGTTTTTATAGACATTCTACTCTACAAGCCGGTGTGGATCCTGGCAGCAGAGCTTTGTGGACATGGGTGGAAATTTTTCAAAAGTCTAAACCACGAACTAATTGTTAGCGCGAATCTGGGGGTGGAAAATGGACGAATCTTAGTTAGTGCAGCCTCTACCAAATGGAGAAGTTTAGCTAGCTGCACGTTAAAATTAAACATGTTGCGTATGGAATAAAACACTTGGGTGATGTGGGCTGAGACAAAACGAGGTTGCGTTATTTTGTTTTTTCATCCGTTAATAGTTGTGTTGAATGAAAAAGGTTTCACTTGCATCATTTCAGTTTTATTCTCTTTCTCTTGAAGTTAATAAGACAAAAAAAAACAGTGAAAGAAACTTGAAAGCTTTTCATCCTGAATGATTTTCTGTGCCAGAAATCTGAGTTACAGCTGACAGAAAAACTGACACTGATCGTTAAAATCATGAAATAAAAGCCTTTGTAGCAGTGAGCTATTAGGAGTGCATTATAATAAACGTGGTTTTCAATCGACAGCTTCTGACCAATCAGATTTGAGAATTTATCAGCACTGGTGTAAAACCTTGAAGTAGAAATTTTATAGATATTTAATACAAGATGATGTTTGTTGATGAAGTAATCAAACTGAGACACCATCTATGCTCATTTTCTACCGAAATCCCGCCGATTGAACATGTGGTTTGACCTATAAAGCGCACCTCAGTGTGTCTGGGGAGCTTTTCACCTTATTTTGCCGTTATGATATTCATTTTTTCTGTATGTGTCTCAGCTCTTGATAGATCAGAAGCCAGCAGAGATGGAGGGTTCAAACAGAGCTGGAGTTTTTCCCTCTCTGCTGACCATGAGGAGGAGAGGAGGAACGAGTAAGCACTTCAGTCCTGCTTGTTTCAGTGTTCAGGACTGCCGGAGCTTCACTTAATAACTGCACACGCAACAGAAAGAAGCTGCAGTGTCAGGACTGTTTTCACAAAAGATGTTGCCATATTACTGGGGTTTTTTTTGTTTTTTGTTTTCGAAGGGTTGTCAGAGTGATGTGTATATGTTGATCAGTTTGTAAATATGGCTGAATTTCACAGACCTCTTGTCCATACGGTACAGCTGTGTTAAATATTCAGCTCATAATTTAAATGTTAACAGTAAGACTTCAGATGTTGATTAGCACCTTGGAGTGTTTTTATTCTTGGACTGTTCAGAAGAAGAACAGATTCGGTCACAAGCTGTCATTGATAGTGAGATGGGATTTCCACTACTGCAACAAAATAAAGCAATCATGAGCCAGTGACTTAAATCATATAAAAGGGGAGGGGGGGAACCCCTTCCGAGTGCAGATTCCTGATGAACCTTGCATCTAGTCGAAATACAACTCTGACCCGTTTTTGCATGTACATTCCCTGCAATCAGACACAGGTTTTTGCATGCACGCACACAAGGCATCAGAACACGACAGACTGAAGTGTAGTTTTCAGATGCCTTATTTGTATTCTATATAATATAAAACGACTTTCCCCACCTTGTCCAACCTTGTATGTAATTATTTACAGCTGCAATCAGAAATATTTAACCCCCTCACCTCAAAAGACATTATCGTGATGTGGATGAAAGATAATGACAACTCCTTAAACAACAAATATTTATTGATACATATTTGAGTCATTTTGACAACAGAAGTTGACTTAACTTTGAAGTTCGAATGAAAATGTAAATCTTTTAACACGTGCACTATTATTCAACCCCCCCAGCTTCAGTACTTTGTGGAGCATCGTTTAGCTTTTATAACTTCTAGCAAACGTTTTCAGTAAGTGCTGACAAGCTTCTTCCACCTTTCAATTGGAATCTTTGCCCATTCTTCACATGCAAAAGCCTCTAGCTCAGTGATGTTTGATGGCTTCCGTGCTGCAACTGCCTTCTTTAAATCCCACCAAAGATTTTCAATCCGATTTAAATCTGGTGACTGAGAAGGCCACTCCAGGACGTTCCAGGATCTTTTTCTCAACCAAGCTTTGGTTGACTTGGAGGTGTGCTTGGAATCATTGTCTTGCTGGGAAGTCCATTAATCACCAAGGTTTAATTTGTCAACAGAAGGCATCACGTTCCTCTTTAAAATGACCTGGTATTTCTGGGAATCCATGATGCCAGGTACACGATCAAGATTGCCAGTTCCTGCTGCAGAAAAAGAGCCCCACATCATCAATGACCCACCTCCATGCTTGACTGTGGGGATGATATTCTTCTGGTCATAAGCCTGGCCTGTCACACGCCAGACATACTGCTGGTCCATATGTCCAAACAGTTCCAGTTTGGTTTCATCAGTCCATAGAACTGTCTCCCAAAACTCTGTAGTCTTATCCAAATTCCTCATGGCATATTCTAGTCGACTTTTGATGTTCCTTGTGGTCAAGAGTGGAGTGTGTCTTGGAGTCCGGCCATGAAATCCTTGTTTATTCGGTGCACGTCTTATAATTGCCACGGAAGCACTTGTACCAGCCTTCATCACGTCATCCTGTAGGTGTCTTGCACTCACATTGTTTTTTTTTTTTTTCTTCTTAGTTGTTCTGACTAAGTGGCTAAGGGCTCTTGATGAAATTTTGAGCTTTCTTCCACAGCCAGGCAGGTTTGCAGCTGTTCCATAAGTTTTGAACTTCCGTATAATGCTCCCAATGATATCTCTTGGAATGTTAAATTTTTTGGAAATCTTCTACCCAAGGCCCTTTAGGTGTGATGAAATAATCTCCCCTCTCAGCTTTTGTGGAAGCTCCTTTGTCTTTCCCATGGTTTGCAACTGATCTTGAATACTTTCATGGATGGGGTTTATATATGCATCACAGTGGAAGCAAATGAAGGATCATTGTAGAGTTCCCAAAGGCTTAATTATGTTTCAACTCCACTTTAGGCCATAAAAACTGTCAGAAAGCTTTAAAAACACTATATAGGGGTTGAATAATTGTGACATGGCTATCTTAACAAAATATACTGTTACACACACGTACATCATGCATTTTCTGTGTTGATTTTTATGCATCATTCAACTCCTAAAGAAGTCATCCAAAGCAGAATCTTGCTCTTTGGAAAAACTTTAATTGATAAATCTTTGGGGGGGAGGGGGGTTTGAATATTTCTGATTTCAACTGTATGTATTTATTTCATCTCTAAACTACACATTGTGTTGGTCAGTGTGTATGTCAATAGATATTGGAAAGATTTTTATTCAGCGATGAGTTACATAATTACCAGATTGAGGGTGCGTGTAAATGTAGTGACTGCTGGGTGAGGAGCATAAAACATTATGGATAGGAGTCACTCAACAGTTGTATATCAGAATATTGCTGAGAGTTTTAGAACAGGATTAGCCCATGTTTACATTAAACCGTATCAGCGGATCATCAGATTAACGTTTTTAAAACGATTAGTGTGCACACAGCAACACCAATACACGATTTGCGTGCACACAGCAACACCAATACACGGATACGCTCGGCTCCGCAGGCATCCTGCGCTCCAAATCACTCTGCCCTGAACAGCGAGTGCCCTCTGGAGGGTGCGCACTCCGGCCCTGCACAGCTCACAGAGCACGCGAGTGAAGTGCACAAGCTGTGATTCGGGACTGAGCCGCTGTGTGTGTGATCCCAGCGCATATCACTTACCACTTGCAAGTGGAAGGATGGCAAGCCCAAAGGCAATCATAACTACACAATGGGCAGTATTTGCATCAGTATTTGCAGTATTTTCATACTTTTATACTCTTTAATGAAAGGTGATACAAGGCGGAAGTCTGCCCCGTTTTTCAGCAGTCGCGTCACATGACCAACGCCAGCGAATCAGGAAGGTGGATGTCACAGTGACGTTGTCCAATGACGACGCCAGCTAGAGCTCAGCACAGCGTATCTGCGTATTCTCAATGTTTACACAGCACCGGAGCTGACGCAATCTAGATTGAATACGTGGACCCTGGCGGATTCCTGTTTCCCGGCGGTTTAATGTAAACGGACAGTGCATCCACAAAGAAAACGAGACCGATACGGTCTAATGTAAACTTGGCCTTAGATGTTTAAAGGTTCAAATCGAATGCACATGCAGTATATCACGTTGACCACGTGCATATGCGTCTCGTTTATTTTTGAGGACAATCACAAGCAATTCGCCAACCACAGGATACACGAGGCAGCTGCCGTTTTGCGTACACGTAGTTAATAGCAAGTATAAATCCATCTTAACCTCTGCTGTACTTCCTCACACTGACCTTCAGCAGACCAACATGAGGCAGAGAGATACAGTGCCTTGCAAAAGTATTCATCCCCCTTGGTCTTTGTCCTGTTTTGTTGCATTACAAGCTGGAATTAAAATGGATTTTGGGGGGGTTAGCACCATTTGATTTACACAACATGCCTACTATTTTAAAGGTGCATGGGGTGTTGTGTGTTGTTTTTTTTTTTTTTAATTGTGACGCAAAGAATATTTTAAGATGAAAAAACAGAAATCTGGAGTGTGCATAGGTATTCACCCCCCGAAGTCAATACTTTTTATAGAGCCACCTTTTACTACAATTACAGCTGCAAGTCTCTTGGGGTATGTCTCTATTAGCTTAGCACATCTAGCCACTGGGATTTTTGCCCATTTCTCAAGGCAAAACTGCTCCAACTCCTTCAAGTTAGATGGGTTGTGTTGGTGTAGAGCAATCTTCAAGTTATGCCACAGCTTCTCAATTGAATAGAGGACTGGGCTTTGATTAGGCCATTCCAAGACATTTAAATGTTTCCCTTTAAAGTGTAGCTTTAGCAGTTTCCCTACTCCAGTGTAGCTTTAGCAGTATGTTTAGGGTCATTGAACTGCTAGACGGTGAACCTTCATCCCAGTCTCAAACCTCTGGCTGACTCAAACAGGTTTTCCTCCAGAATTGCCGTGTATTTAGTGCCATCCATCTTTCCTTCAGTCCTGACCAGCTTTCCTGTCCCTGCAGATGAAAAACATCCCCACAGCATGATGCTGCCACCACCATGCTTCATTGTAAGGATGGTGTTCTCAGGGTGTTGGGTTTGCGCCACACATGGCATTTCTCATGATAGCCGAAAAGTGCAATTTTTGTCTCATTTGACCAGAGAATCTTCCATGTATTTGGGGAGTCTGCCACATGCTGTGGGGCAAACTCCAAATGTGTTTAAAGCAATTACCCTTTTTTTTTTTTTTTTTTCTGGCCACTCTCTTCTATAAAACCCCACTTTTGCCCCTTTTCCACCAAATCAGTTCCAGGGCTGGTTCGGGGCCAGTGCTTAGTTTGGAACCGGGTTTTCTGTTTCCACTGACAAAGAACTGGCTCTGGGGCCAGAAAAAGGAGTTGTTAAGACCAACAACAATAGCAAGACCGCGAAAGCTCGCCATTTTTAAATAAGCGACGAGATATCATGGATGCAGTAAAGCAGCAGTCATCCATCGTTGTTGTTGCTTCTTCTCCATGATGTTGTTGCTTCAATGTTCGCGCCAAGGTTTATGCAAACGCAGTGACGTAACTGACGTATACAGTGACGTAATGACGTGGCTCCCCTTAGCACCCCAAGCTATGGAAAAGCAAACTGGTTCTCAGCTGGCTCACAAGTTGAACGCGTTGTGCACCAGCACTGGTCCCGAACCAGCCCTGGAACTGATTTGGTGGAAAAGGGGTATCTGTGGTGTGTATGGCTTAAAGTGGCCCTATGGACAGATACTCCCATCTCCGCTGTGGATCTTTGCAGCTCCTTCAGTGTTATCTTTGGTGCCTTTGTTGCATCTCTGATCAATGCCCTCCTTGCCTGGTCTGTGAGTTTTGGTGGGTGGCCTTCTCTTGTTAGGTTTGTAGTGGTGCTATATCCTTTCCATTTTGCTATAATGGATTTTATGGTGCTCCCTGGGATATTCAAAGTTAGGGATTTTTTTTTTTTTTTTTTTTAAATGACCCAACCCTGATTTTATACTTCTCCACAACTTTGTCTCTGACCTGTTTGGAGTCTCTTTGGTTTTCATGTTGCTTGCTTAGGGCCCGTTTACACGAGGACGCTGTCGGGTAAAAACAACTATATAGCTTATCGGAAGTGTCTTTCATCTACACGGGGACGGCGTTTCCGAGGCTGAAAAACGGAAAAAATTGAAAACGCCTTCCAGAGTGGATAAGTTAAAAACAGCCCCCGTTGCATATCCATCTAAACTACCCAATACGTGAAACTCTGCTCGGATCTGCTCACGTCGGGTACGCGTTTACGTCATACATGTGTCATATACTGTACATGCCAGCCCGGGAAGTAAGAAAGTAAGTAAAAAAAAAGTAAGAGCATGTCTGATTACATCGATCCAACGGACCTTCAAGCTGCTCTGGCAGCTTTAATAAACGTCCAAGAGTCCTTCGAACATCTATACCGAATCTGCACATATACCGTTAATGAACAGAGGCGGGTATAGTATGCTCTTACTTTTTTACTTACTTTCTTACTTACCATAGCCAGAGTAGTCAAAGTTTTCGCAGTGCAGATCAGACAAGACAGAAGACGTTGCGCATGCGTGCAGACATAGCGGAGGTCTTTCACAGCACCGCCTGGCATGCACATCCAATTGAATTCCACACGTTTATGCGTCACCGTATATACGCAGATTTCCTCCTTGAAAACGGTCGTGTAGACGCAGAAAAAGGTGAGAACGAAAACGGACTTTTGCGTTTTTGTTTCAGACCGTCCCCGTGTAAAGTGGGCCTTAGTAGTGTCACAGAGTCAGGATCCTTCCAGAACAGGTTGATTGATTTATACAGACATCATGTGACACTTTAATTGCACACAGGTGGATCTTAAGTAACTAATTATGTGACTTATGAAGTGAATTGGTTGGACCAGCTCTTATTTGGGGTTTCATATGAAAGGGGGTGAATACTTATGCACACTCCAGATTTCTGTTTTTACATTAATTATTTGTGTCACAATAAAAAAAAAAAGCGCACCTTTAAAGTGGTAGGCATGTTGTGTAAATCAAATGGTGCTAACCCCCCAAAAATCAATTTTAATTCCAGCTTGTAATGCAACAAAACAGGACAAACACCAAGGGGGATGAATACTTTTGCAAGGCACTGTATGGGCCAATGTTTCCTCATTTGCAGATTCTTCAGTAAATTAAGCACAATCTCTGTGGTTTACTTCACTCATATCTGTCTGTCTGTTTGTTCCTCAGTCCTTCCCTGGTGACCATGGATCAAGTGGGCGGGGGGCAGGAACTTTCCTCTGATGGGGTGAAGGTATTCACATGCACTTAATATTGCATGCTCTCTGTTTCTCTCCTTGACCTTCCTGTCCTTTTTACTTTGTCCCAACTTCTATCACTTTGGTCCTCCCAACCGTACTCTTACTCCTACTTTTATTGTTTTTTTTTGTACCGCCATGAGGAGGGCAGTTATTTTACTGATGATAAATAGATGTTTTATCCACCTCTAAGCTGTTAAGTTAGGGAATATCTTCTCATGGAAACATGCCAAAAGTTTATGGCTTCGGTTTATAAATACATTTTTATATAAACTAATTAGCAGTATTTATTTCAGTGGTCTGCTTGGAATTCTTTTCCTGCTGTCCTTCATGGTATGATGGCCATGATATTTTATTTTGTTACAGAATAAATATGACAGCAACTCAAATCCTTAGACAAAAGTTTGCATGCTTATAGATGTGTGTAACTAAAACAATTCTCCAATTGTTCTGGACATACAGCTTTAGAAAAAAATTAAGAGATCAATTATTTTTTTCCTTAAATCAGTATTTGTATGGCAGCCATTTCATTCCAGTGTCTGTGATGGAATTCCAACACAAGCACACTTCATTTTACTTAATGAGGTACTGATTAAGTGATCACCTGACCCTAATCTTATTTAACGAGGAAAATTTTTAAAACCACTGTTGTGGTCATCACTGTCCTCTTGCAATAGGACCCGTTTGGATGGTAAAAATTAATTAGTCGTATCTTAATTTTATTTGGAATACAAAAATATCTATTCATCATGCCAAAAGAGTCAAAAAAGATTTTTGAATGATAAAAAGGTTTGAGTTCTGGTTTTACTGGCAGAGGGGATACAGTGAGTGTCAGGTTGCTTCCATCCTTAAAATTTCAAAGATGGCAGTTCATAAGAACAAAGTTAAGCAGTAGACATTGGGGACAACAGAGTTGCCAACTGGTAGAGGGTGAAAACTGCTCTCCGCTGACTGGGATTATTGTCAACCCTTTTGAATGTCACTCAACACCTGTAGGATGACATCAACTGACCTACAAAAAGAATGGCAAATGGCAGTTGTGGTCAAGTGCATGGCAAAGACAGTTCGAAACAGGCTCCTCTTGGTGGGTTTGAAGTCCTGCGAAGCTAGAAAAAAAAGCCCTTCATCAATGAGAAGCAAAGAAGAGCCAGGCTGAAGTTTGCTAAAGACCATAAGGATTGGACCGTAGAGGACTGGAATAAGGTAATTATCTCTGAGTCCAATTTTCTGCTCTTCCCATCACCTGGTCATCTAATGGTTAGACGGCGACCTGGAAAGGCCTACAAGCCAGTGTCTCGCACCCATTGTGAAATTTGGTGGAGGATCAGTGGTGATCTGGGGGTGCTTCAGCCAGGCTGGAATGGGGCAGATTTTGGTTTGTGAAGGACCCAATCAACCATATACAAGGTTATCCTGGAAGAAAACTTGGTTCCTTCTGCTCTGACAAGGTTTCCTAACTCTGAGGATTGGGTTTTCCAACAGGACAGTGCTCCAGGCCACACAACCAAGTCAGTCAAGGTGTGGATGGAGGACCACAATAGCAAGACGGCCAGCCCAATCTCCAAACCTGAACCCCACTGAAAACCTCAGGAATGTGATCAAGAGGAAGATGGATGGTCAAAAGCCATCAAACAAAGCTGAGCTGATTGAATGTTTGTGCCAGGAGTGGCGTAAAGTCACTCGACCTACATGAAAGACTGGTTGAAGGGTTAGGCCTCTTTCTATAGGGCTGCACAATGAGTAGATTTGGAGCAGTGTACCATCACCATATTAATTTGTACTATGTGTGATCATGAATACAGACCCAAAAATTATCTGTTGCAAGATTAATCTTAACACTTTTTTTTTAAATTATTAAAAACTTTTGAAAATGAAATTAAAAAGGAACACACTATTTGGCAATTTACGCTCATGATTAACTATAGTAGACACTGATTCTAAAACAGTATTTAGATCTAATACTACTTCAATTACACTACTTTTATGTATGACTGGCTTGTACATCTGCTGAAATGGTGATGGGTTACCACCTAAACCAGACTATGTTACAGACAAGACTGAAACGTTCACAAGTCCAAACTAAACAATATCCTATAAGCCTACCTGCAGGTGCATGTCGGGTTTTGCATGTTTTTATAACTGATCCATTTTGAGACTGCATCCAAAGATCCCATCAATGAATGACCTGTTAAAGTTTCTCAGAGCCCCAGGACTCGACATTAACTTTTTAATCCACTGGTCCAGTCGGACAAGCAGCAAGATTTTTCATTTGTCCTGACCATGTATTAACTTGTCCTGACCATAACTTTTTTTTTTATTACTATGTATTTACTAATTCAATGAAAGTGGTCGTCACACCCATGTGCAATGGACTTTCACCCGCGCGCGCTCTGAATAATGCACGCCTCTAACGACAAGCGCCTGTCCTGGATTAAGTGCAGTCAGCGCATGCATGAAAGGACGCTGCCAACACCTACTGCGAAGTATTGCGTTTTATTACCACCATTGAGCCATTGTTATTGCATTGTCTTTCTGGTTTTTGGCTCTCGTTTCTGTGTTTTTGGTTTCCGATCTTGTCCTGCCCAGTTTAGTACGTTTGTGCCTTGCTGGACCCGTTTGCCTGTTTATCATTATTGATTCAGCCTGCCATTTTGGACTATATGCCTGTTTCTCTTATAATAAAGACACTCTTCCTGGACATGCATCCGTCTCCTCTCTAACCATCCTGCGCTTACTGATGGTGGTTAAAGTTTATCAAAAAGCAGGTATAGTTATGATCATTTATGCTTTAATGATTTATAATATTTCAATAAAACTTAGATTTTAACTGTAACAATAAAAAGAAATGATCCAAAGCCCCATTATGATGCGTGTGTTGTGTTAACCCATTGCCTGATCTGCAGTTTTAAGAGTTAGACTCACCCAAATTCAGAGGTTCTAGAGGAAATAAAAAATCTTGATTAATCCAGTAAAACTTGAAGTATAAATTAATTTCAAGAAATTAAACTGAAAGAAAATAAGCTGAACATGAAAAGGGGGACAGAATCGCGTTGTGAATGAAAACGAACCATAAGTGAGTTTGGTACTGTCATAAAATTCCCACAAAATATTTTACATTTGTGATGGTTAATGTGAACCATACAAAATAACACCATTAAAAAGTCCGGATTAAATGAAGATTCACCACAGGTATTTGATCGCAATTTCTTCAATTTCAGTGAATTCAGAGTCTAATGATCTATATTTAGATATTACTACATGGTAATTTATATATATATATATATATATATATATATATATATATATATATATATATCAGTAGCGGCTGGCTTTTGTAAAAGTGAGGGAGGAAGGAATGCTTGGTTGAAGGTCACGGGCCCCAATGCGACCGCACCTGCTGGACCGGCTATAGTTACACGCACGGGTTGAGTTGATAATAGTTGAAAAACCTATCATTTTAACGGGGTGTGTACACTTTTTATAGCTGCTGTACACATTACTTTCAGGTGTTCAACACATCTTTCTCTTTCAAAATTCTCTCAAAATCTTCCGTATTTAATGAAGCAAACCTGGCGGCCATGTTTGTAGCTCAGCCCATGGAAGGGTTTTGCAAGCAAAACATTCACCACGTCCTCTGTTTCCATTACTTTATTCGTAGAATATCTATAACATAGTCAATCCACTTCCACCTCGCCGTTCTCACTCTGACTGCCGAAGTGCCCGAGTCACCGGATCTAGAAGTTAAGTTTGATAAGATAACCCCTCCCCCCAGGCAGCTAAGGCCTCTACTTATTGGTTCATTGCGCAACGAGGGCTGCAGCCTATTGGTTGATATTTTGTAGCACTTGTCAGATCTCTTAGCTAGTCCCACCCTCTTAGAGGAGGATTTTCCTCCTCTCTCTCATTGAAGTCTATGTTAACCACGAGCCGCCAGTGCCGGAGACTGTTTGAATCGGAGTGAATGGGAGCCGAAGGGAGGAAGATCCTCCGTGCAGTAATTTCTAATAGCGAGCGATAGGGGGTGCTAATGTAATTTCACCCAGAGAAACGAATATAATGTACATGTCGTATTTGGCAGTAAAATAGTAATATTCAAGGACAGCAATTCATTAAATTGGTCAAGACAATTTCAACTTTTTATTCTTAGAATTTTTAAGGAGGATCTTCCTCCCTCTCCTCACTGGAGAAGCCACCTGTGATATATATATATATATATATATATATATATATATATATATATATATATATATATACACACACACACACTGTACTTGGCTTACCCGGAATTTCATGAACAATAACACAGACGGGGGCGTCGTGGCTCAGGTGGCTAAGGCGCCATACCATAAATCCGGGGACCCGGGTTCGATTCCGACCCGAGGTCATTTCCCGATCCCTCCCTGTCTCTCTCTCTCCCGCTCATTTCCTGTCCTGTCTCTACACTGTCCTATCCAATAAAGGTGAAAAAAGCCCAAAAAAAATATCTTTAACACAGATGATCACTTAGGGGACTAAACTAGTTTTGTTGGAACTTTGTTGATATAACTTGAATAATTACTATAAAAATGGTGATTTTCAGCAATCTGTAAAATCTATAAAAGTATAATGTATCATTATATTGTCTGGGGTGGTTATATGTAATACTTTTGAGTAATTTTCTCTAGTCTGTAAACCAAATTAGTTAGGCCTATATGTAGAAAATGTGACACAATATTTTGACTACTTTATACTAATTATGTCAACCACTAATTACTATTATTTAACTTTTTGAATTCGATTGCAACTTTAAGCAAGTCTTCAAGGAGCTTGCCCTTATCATGTAGCCTTAGCAGCGAGTGTAAATAACAATGACTCCTCTCAACATGTCTTTTGCAGTTGTTTACCCTGCTATGGGTAATGCTAAAGTCACTGTTACAAACGGTACAGCGCAAAACACTCATTATTTTGGGTGATTCTCATGAAGACCTTCACATTAACAAAGTTTTTCACCTCATTTAAGTATTTTTTCAAGTTGAGAGCCTAAAATAGAGTGTGAACTTTACTATGTTGATCTTTTTTTTTAATGGAAAAATATTTTAATAGAATTTTATTCTTATTTGAGGCTTACATGATCCAGAATAATTCTCATCACCGTTACAGTAAATGATGACGCTAGATCATGAGTTAAAAACATTTTTTGACAATTTATTTCATATTTCCACAAAATATCCCATTAAATGAACAGCACAGTCCATGACAATTACTTTATATTTTTTTTTACATTTACTTATTGCCCTCACAGTGCATGGTAATGAGAATCTTGGCTAATTTCACAAATAACCTGAAATGCTAGCAACCTATAACTTTGCCACATGTTAAAGCCTTATATTGTGATAATAATCATAAAATATATATATTTTTTATTTTTAAAAAGTAATGAGTATTAAACCATAACTGTAATGATAATACAGTGTAACTGAGGACAGATTTAGCAACATTAACATAAATATCACAAAGTAAGAGTGAGCAACTGACCTTGTCTCCATTTTGAATCTTGTATCTGAAGTGATGCATCATGGGATAGCTGATCAATTTAAAGGCACGGTGTACTTTTTATAGGGGGGTGAAATCATGAAACGGTAATGAGAAACATTTGGTGCGGACACAGTTATTTTGTTTAAAATCAAGTACCTTTTTTTGTTCAACACATTAATATTATGCATAAATATAAATGTTTTAAAATAACTTTACACTATTTTTTTATATAATTAGGAATTTTTATATGATTTAAACATTAAAAAAAGGGATGCGGACACATAACGGTAATGAGAATTTCCATAGATTTTTTTTTTTTGTTTGATATAAAAATTAGTTTATATGATGATAAACCATTTGTCCATACAGTGCTCCCTATTTTCTTTACACAAAATATCAGAGTTTATGTGAATTAAGTATTGATTTTGGAAAATGCGTCCTGGACATGTTCACTGCAGCTTCATGAGAATCACCTTTTTACTCCTATTAGGCAAAGGGACACTCTCACGTAGCCTGAGGTGAAGTGGGTTATGTATTTTGGGGCACTCTGCCATGATGTTCCTGGATACACTGAACTGATGGACTCTTGGTCCAGGAGAAAAGATGTAAAGCCCGCCTACACAGAACATTGGTCTATTGAACTAGACCGAGCAATCAGTATGCATGTGCACATGCGTGCTTTCTCTCTGGGAGAAAAGACTTAAAGTCCGCCCACACAGAACACTGATTGGTCTACTTAACCTTCTGGGGTCTGCGGGTATTTTCTGGTGCTTTGATTTTGTCCGTTTCAACAAATCTAAGCAGTATTTTCAAAGTCATATGACCCTCTTTTTGTATTCAGCACAAGTTCAGCTACAATAATATCTATGTAGTATGCATGTCATGATTGTACTTTTAAAAAAAATAAATGATGTAAAAAGCAGTTTTAGAACTGTGTTGGAATGTGTGGAAAAAAATATGACCCATTGTGATGAACTATTATGGTCACTTGAGGTGATTCTGTTCAGTCTTAGGAATGTATCAAGCACAAAAACTTTAAATCTGTTCCATTGATTTGGACAATTAACTGGTCATCAAAAAATTTACATCCTATTGTTTTGGGATAAAGGGTTGGCAGTGGGGAGGGGTATTCAGTGAGAAGTGTAAAAAAAAATTTCCATTCAATGAGAAGAGTGAAAACCTTCCCACTGCCATTTCTTAATTCCGTCAGCTCAAGTCACAATGGGTAAGGTAATGTTTGTTTTTTGCCCCCCCCCCCCCCCCCCCCCCCACACACACATTCCAACACAGGTCTAAAACTGCTTTTTACAATAGCTTCATTGAGCTGGTATTTGACTCTCTTCAGTGTGTCTTGAAATTAACTCTTGTACTGTTTTACTCAGTTTAGAGCCACAGCCTACTCTGTTACACAATTACTCTGTCATTTTGGTCCAACTCCAAATTTTACTGTCTCAACTCAAAATCGAGCAAAATTAACTATTTTTGAGGAAAATAATTTTCACTCTGGAAAAATTGCTCATACCCCTTTTCCACCAAATCAGCTCCAGGGCTGGTTCGGGGCCAGTGCTGGTTTACAACTCGTTCAACTTGCGAGCCAGCTGAGAACCAGTTTGCTTTTCCATAGCTCGCGGTGCTAAGGGAAGCCACATCATTACGTCGCTGTATACGTCAGTTACGTCGCTACGTTTGCATAAACCTTGGCGTGAATATCGAAGCAAGAACAACAATAATAATAATAATAATAATAATAATGGATGACTTCGCGTTTGTACAGCTGCTGCTTCTCGTCGCTTAAAAATGGCGATCTTTCGCGGTCTTATTGTTGTTGGTCTTAACAACTCCGCCCCCCGCTGACGTAAGTGGTTCTTTCCTCTGGCCCAGCAGAGAGTTGGTGCTAGCCTGGAACCGGTTTTTCTGGCCCCAGAGCCAGTTCTTTGTCAGTGGAAGCAGAAAACCCGGTTCCAAACTAAGCACTGGCCCCGAACCAGCCCTGGAACTGATTTGGTGGAAAAGGGGTATCGGTCATTTTTCCTGTACATGCACTACAGTGCATGCTGTCCATAATAAATGGAAGAAATATTAACACTTAATCCAGTCTCAGATCAACGAGTGAGATGAAGTTAAAAAAAAAAAAAGGCACTGCTCATCAGTGTCGTAGTTCTCAAGATTGAATTAAATTGCTGTCCTGAATCATGAACTGGTTCGTTGTCCTGAATCATCTGAAGCACACAAAATCCACATGCCATCTTGCAACAAGTTTTACCTTCAAATAGCCTGAACTATTACCCTGTCCACACTAGGGATTTTGTACCGATACGAAACTTTCGTACCGCAACACCTGTCCACACTAGCAACTATACCGGTACTGTATCGGTACGAAACCCACAAATGTATGGGTTTCGTACCGGTACAGTATCGGTACTGTAGCGCTTCGCGTAGTGTGGACAGATGAAGCGGCTCTGTATCGATATAAATATAATGCGCATGCGCAAAGTCACACACCTCAATTGATGTCTTCGCTGAATAAAATGGTAAAGAACGGAGATTCGTTTGTTTTGTTTCTTTCTCAACTGCCTCGCGCGTTTTATACGATTCGACTGAGGCCCTGTCCATGCGGCAACGGATTCAGGTGAATCTGATAAAATTGTTTATCGTTTCAGCCTGGCGTCCACACAGCGCTGGTGTTTTGGGTGCCCCACAACGATATCTTTTGAGAACGGGTTCCAGAGTGGAAAAATCTGGCAACGGCGCCGTTGCAAAGTCGTCTGGATGAGTAGAACGGATTTGTTTACGATGACGTCACAACCACATGACTAGAACAAGCAGCACTCTCGCTGTTTTCTATGAGCCACTGCATTGCATTCACTTTTGTATACAGCTTTTCTTTTAAATAAACAAGTAACAACCATTTCTTGAATTTTTTTTTTTTTTATTGGATAAGACTGCTTTTCAAAACATTAACACAATATAAAAAGTTATATAAATTATATAAAAATGCTTTTCAAAATGTTCACACACAATAAGAAAATTAAGTTGTATAAAACTATGCACACTAATAAAACTAATTTGTACACACAGAAGACACGATTTCCTCGCGTAGTCGCAGCCATCTTCTTGTTGTGTGTTTGTTCCTGACAGTGCTTCACACTGGGTAGAAGAAGGGGTTTATGCGCATGCGTCTACTTCTACTATTGTTCTGGTGTCTCCAATGGGACCGTCTTACAGCACACGTAGACGTGTGGCATGTGTATTGCATCGTTTTCAGCAAGCGTTGTGTTGCCATATGTACCTGATATTTTACTGATCCATTGCCCATGTGGACGCGATTTTTTTTTTTTTTTTTTTTTTTTTTAAATAAAATCTCGTTGCCGTTGTCGTGTGGATGTAGCCTGAATAAATGACCACCAGAAATATAGACTGTACACTGACAACAAAAAGCGCACACACGTTGTTTCATCCGCCATATATTCTCGGAAGGAAGTTACTCGGTAACCACGGAAACATTTCGCGCATGCGCATTTCGACTACCGTGAAAGAAAACCGCAAACATTTCTCGCTAGTGTGGACAGATGCACTAAACTGTACCGGTATACTTTGTATCGATACGGTTATACCACTTTCGTACCGGTATAAGTGTGAACACAGCATAAGTCTGACAAATTTTATCCTGTTTACAGTGGGCGTTCCCATCACGAAAGCGAAACCGAAAGTGTGAAAGTGATTTGTTGTTCCGTTACCATGTGAATAGTCTTTTATGAATATGTAAGTGGGTGCTCAGAGCTCCAACTCTGGTGTGACTGAATAAGGTGACAAGTTTTATGTTTCATCCAATTTAAGTAATTTAAAAACTATATTATTATTTGGCAGTGGGCACATGGGAAAGTATAAAGTTTGTCAATATGTTTATCACATTTGTATGATGAAAAACTCGCAAAGTTATTTATCTAAATACATGACCTACTCATTCTAAACCTGTCGAGCTTCACTGAAAAAGCTCTCGACCCCAGAGGGCTAATAAGAGGCTGTCCACACAGCAACGGATTCAGGTGAATCTGATAAAATTGTTTATCGTTTCGGCCTGGGTTTTGGGTGCCCCAAAACGAGAACGGGTTCCAGAGTGGAAAAATCTGGTAACGGCGCCGTTGCAAAGTCGTCTGGATGAGTAGAACGGATTTGTTTACGATGATGTCACAACCACATGACTAGAACAAGCAGCACTCTCGCTATTTTGTATGAACCACTTCATTGCATTCACTTTTGTATACAGCTTTTCTTTTAAATAAACAAGTAACTGAACCATTTCTTGAATTTCTTTTTTTTTAATTGGATAAGACTGCTTTTCAAAATGTTCACACACAATATAAAATTATATAAATTATATAAAAATGCTTTTCAAAATGTTCACACACAATAAGAAAATTAAGTTATGTAAAACTATGCACACTAATAAAACTAATTTGTACACACAGAAGGCACGATTTCCTCGTGTAGTCGCAGCCATCTTCTTGTTGTGTGCTTGTTCCTGTGAGTGCTTCACGCCGGGTAGAAGGGGTTTATGCGCATGCGTCCTACTTCTATTGTTCTGGTGTCTCCAATGGGACCGTCTTACAGCGCATGTAGAGGTGTGGCATGTGTATTGCATCATTTTCAGCAAGTGTTGCGTTGCCATATGTACCTGATATTTTACTGATCCATTGCCCATGTGGACGCGATATTTTTTTTTTAATAAAATCTCGTTGCCGTTGTCGTGTGGATGTAGCCGAAGACCGACCAGTCAGGATGCGCTCACTCTCTCTTGGTCTGGGAGAGAAGCCGTAAAGCCCGCCCACACAGAAAACTGATTGGTCTACTTAGCAAGACGGAGCAATCAGCAGTCAGTCAGTATGATAGCTTGTCCAAATTGTGGTTTACAAGGGACAAGGGTGCCAGAAATTTGCATCGCAGTTTTGTGCTATGCATTGTTTTTTTGTTTTGCATTGCAGTTGAGGTAATTTGGGTAGCAAATTGCGATGTGATACCGAACAAATTATTCCCTGCTTAATAAGTGGTACAGTGTTCTGATAGCGCTCTGGTCATTGTCACCAAACAACTCCATCTTTGTCTTGTGACCATAAAATGTTCCCCCAGAAAGCTTTTCCTTTGTCCATGTGGTCATATGCAAACTTTAATTGAGCTTTCGAATTTTGGAGCAGCCCCCCCCATCCAAACTGGATTCCTCTCAGCTAAGGGTGATAGTTTTGGTCGTCTTCCAGCAAAGATACAACATACACCCCAGTGACTTGGACTTGTGTACAGTTGTTTGAACTGATGATCTTAGAATCTGCAGTTGTTTAGAAATGGCTCCAAGAGACTAGCCTGGGCCCGCCCATCCTAAGTGTGATGCAACACGAGGGCCTGTTGCGAGCTTAGTCTGGCAAGGCAAGCTATCTTCAGCTCTTCCAAGCTCCCGAAAAATCGGGAGCCAATCAACTTTGAGCATCTCCAACGGCCCTGGGTAGAGGCGTGTTCAAGGCAGTGACGTAGTAGAACTGCGACCGGAAGCCATAGATTGTTTACAGAATCTATGCCGGAAGCGCTTCATTCACTTGAAACATTACGAACATGGAGCAGCGGCAAGCCTTTGACACAGCGGTAGATGCTGTATTGGAAGCATTCAACGGGAAGTTCTCATTGAAAACGGAGCAAAGAGCAGCCCTGGAGGTATTTATCTTCTTCCTGTTACTCAAGCAGTTTCCGTCGCGTCACATACGTCAGAGGAAAGAGTGATGTGATTGGTTTAAGCTTCGTCACAGCCTTTTCTGGCTTCGACCAGTAGCAAACTGAGGCATTTCAGGGAGGCGGGTCAACCACGCCTTTGGGAAACGGTTGGGCTTAATATCTTTGCCAGACCAAATGCTCACAGAGCTTTGAAGTCGCGTTAGCAAGACTACCAAGAGACGTTCCTCAGTTGTGTAAATCAGTGATCCTCTTTCTCAGACCTGCACTGAGCTCCTTGGACTTTCCCATTGTACTGTTGGTCAGTCCAATGAGTGCTGTCAAACCAACCCTTTTATCCCCCACTGGCCGAAAGGCCCAAAGGGGGATTATATCGTGGCGATATCCGTCTGTCCCGGGAAGGGTGCTCACCTTCTGAAATCAACTCCCCTCACAATTTTTGGAGGACTTTGATGAAACTTGGCAGGATTCTTTGTTATATGTCGGTAATACGCATATTGTGATTTCATTAAATTTGGTCAAATTTTACCAGAGATACAGCCCTTGATTTAACAAAATTATTATGCCAATTTCATGAGTGCGTGTGTGTTTTCCTTCTGAAATCAACTCTCTCAATTTTTGAAGGAGTTTCACAAAACTTGATGAGGCATTGTTGTATGTCGGTAGTAAGCATATTGTAATTTCATTAAATTTGGTCACATTTTACCAGAGTTACAGCCCCTGATTAACAAAATTATAATTTGACTTTTAAGAGTGGTGGTGTTTTGTTTTTCCCCTTCTAAAATCAACTCCTCTCTCAATTTTTGGAGGAATTTCACAAAACCTGGTAAAAGGCATTATGTCGGTAGTACGCATGTTATTTTGTCCAATTCGGTCGCATTTTACCCGAGTTGTGGCCCTTGAATAACAACCTTATACTTTCACAATTTCATGAAGGTGTGCTTGCCTTCTGAAATCAAGTCCTCTCTCAATTTTTGGATGAATTTCTCGAAGCTTGGCAGAAGGCCTTGTTGTATGATGGTAATACGCATATTGCAATTTTAATTTTATGAAAATTTTACCAGAGTTTTGACCCTTGATTAAATAACTTGTACTGTGACAATTTCATGAGGGTGTATGTTCTTCTGAAATCAACTCCTCTCTCAATTTGTGGAGCAATTTCACCAAACTTGGCAAAAGTCTTTTGTTATATGACCGTTATATGCATATTGAAATTTCGTTTGATTTGGGAAAATTTTACCAGAGCTATGCCCTCGATTATTAACAAACTTGTACTTTGGCAATTTCATCAAGGTGTGTTTGCTTTCTGAAATTGACTTCCCTCTCAATTTTTGGAGGAATTTCATGTAATTTGGCAAAGTTTTTAATCCCCTGCTGGCCTGAAGGGGGATTATGTCGTGGCGATGTCCGTCTGTCCTGGGAAGGGTACTCACCTTCTGAAATCAACTCCTCTCACGATTTTTGGAGGAATTTCACAAAACTTGTTAGGATTCTTTGTTATATGTCACTAATACACGTATTGCAATTTCGTTCAGTTCAGTCGCATTTTACCGGAGTTATGACATAGTTGCCAGCGGGGGATATTGTGCTCTCGGAGCACTCTTGTTTATGTTGGCACAAAGAAGTTACCAGCTGTAGTTAATCATCACTCTCAGGAAGTTTAAAAGGCTTTAGCAAGTTAAGACATTAAGTACAACCCCAATTCCAAAAAAGTTGGGACAAGGTACAAATTGTAAATAAAAACGGAATGCAATGATGTGGAAGTTTCAAAATTCCATATTTTATTCAGAATAGAACATAGATCACATTATCAAATGTTTAAACTGAGAAAATGCATCATTTAAAGAGAAAAATTAGGTGATTTTTAAATTTCATGACAACAACACATCTCAAAGTTAGGACAAGGCCATGTTTACCACCGTGAGACATCCCCTTTTCTCTTTACAACAGTCTGTAAACGTCTGGGGACTGAGGAGACAAGTTGCTCAAGTTTAGGGATAGGAATGTTAACCCATTCTTGTCTAATGTAGGATTCTAGTTGCTCAACTGTCTTAGGTCTTTTTTTGTTGTATCTTCCGTTTTATGATGTGCCAAATGTTTACTATGGGTGAAAGATCTGGACTGCAGGCTGGCCAGTTCAGTACCCGGACCCTTCTTCTATGCAGCCATGATGCTGTAATTGATGCAGTATGTGGTTTAGCATTGTCATGTTGGAAAATGCAAGGTCTTCCCTGAAAGAGACGTCGTCTGGATGGGAGCATATGTTGCTCTAGAACCTGGATATACCTTTCAGCATTGATGGTGTCTTTCCAGATGTGTAAGCTGCCCATGCCACACGCACTAATGCAACCCCATAGCATCAGAGATGCAGGCTTCTAAACTGAGCGCTGATAACAACTTGGGTTGTCCTTCTCCTCTTTAGTCCGAATGACACGGCGTCCCTGATTTCCATAAAGAACTTCAAATTTTGATTCGTCTGACCACAGAACAGTTTTCCACTTTGCCACAGTCCATTTTAAATGAGCCTTGGCCCAGAGAAGACGTCTGCGCTTCTGGATCATGTTTAGATACGGCTTCTTCTTTGAACTATAGAGTTTTAGCTGGCAACGGCGGATGGCACGGTGAATTGGGTTCACAGATAATGTTCTCTGGAAATATTCCTGAGTCAATTTTGTGATTTCCAATACAGAAGCATGCCTGTATGTGATGCAGTGCCGTCTAAGGGCCCGAAGATCACAGGCACCCAGTATGGTTTTCCGGCCTTGACCCTTACGCACAGAGATTCTTCCAGATTCTCTGAATCTTTTGATGATATTATGCACTGTAGATGATATGTTCAAACTCTTTGCAATTTTACACTGCCGAACTCCTTTCTGATATTGCTCCACTATTTGTCGGCGCAGAATTAGGGGGATTGGTGATCCTCTTCCCATCTTTACTTCTGAGAGCCGCTGCCACTCCAAGATGCTCTTTTTATACCCAGTCATGTTAATGACCTATTACCAATTGACCTAATGAGTTGCAATTTGGTCCTCCAGCTGTTCCTTTTTTGTACCTTTAACTTTTCCAGCCTCTTATTGCCCCTGTCCCAACTTTTTTGAGATGTGTTGCTGTCATGAAATTTCAAATGAGCCAATATTTGGCATGAAATTTCAAAATGTCTCACTTTCGACATTTGATATGTTGTCTATGTTCTATTGTGAATACAATATCAGTTTTTGAGATTTGTAAATTATTGCATTCCGTTTTTATCTACAATTTGTACTTTGTCCCAACTTTTTTGGAATCGGGGTTGTATATGTATGTATAATCTTGATCCTGTGTTGGTTGATTTCAAAAAACCCAAAATAACTCAAGTTTGTGCACAAAATTCTTAGTTGTTTCTATCAAAGATGTATGTTGTACAATCTCCTGTTTTTAAACCCAGCCAGTTTTAATGTTTTTGTTTCTGTGGCAGGCAATGTGGGGGGGGAAGAAGCGCTTCGTCTTTAAACCGAACAAAAAGCATGAAAAGTGTTTTCCCCCACAAGACAGACAGACACACACACACACACACACACACCTTTCCTGAAAGATATTTTTGAGAACTGCATTTCCATAAAATCTCTTGCATCACCAGAATTTGGTCATTATAAACTGAAATGGAGAGCAGCTGTGAGGGGGGGGGGGGGGGAGTGCTGTGCTATAAACAGAAATGTATTTAAGCCAGTTTTATAACACTCTGCAATAAGGTAGTTGTGAGACTGTTATTCTGTAACATCTCTACTGTCAGTGATGTAGTGCATCCTTCCGTCTCACTTACACATGCTAATGTTCTTTCTCTTTTTTTTTTTTTTTTTTTCTTTCAGCAGGCACCCCCTCTAAGGCACTTTGACCTCATGGAGCCTATGAAGACGTACGAACGGCGGCCAAATCATTACAAGTCCTTGAACAGAACAGGATCAGGCAAGCCCAGGTATCAGCGCCATGTGCAGTGTGATCAGAGGGTTAATGCTGTTTAAGTGGTTTGTCAGTGCAGACCTTTAATTTAAAAGATGGCCAAGTCCTGAAAGTGTTCCATTTAGGTTTACAAATGAATATCATTTAATGAATGTACTATATATTTTATTATTTAATGAATTCCAACTTAAATGAATTATTGGTTTTGTCTGTTGAAGTAATAGCACAGTCTTGTCCCATAGCTGCATCAAATGATAGGATTAAGCACTGAACAGAGTACCTGCGTCAGGTCAGTTCTACCCTCTAATGCTGGATTGGCCTCGGCTCAGATTTGATACGTTTCCGTCCAATCCAGTATGTCATGCAGAATGTAAATCCATGTGATGTTTATTGACATGACCAAGAACTTCCTCTTGAACACAGGACACAACTTGTCTTGATGGCCGAAACTTTGCCTCATATAATTCGGCAGCTGAAGTCAGCCCCAATCACCAAGATGATGTCAGTGCAATACTGCAAATGGGCAACGTGGAATTTTAGTGCCATCTGTCTCTGATTAAGTTAAAAATATTACAAATTACACAAGCAAGCGTTCTCCTGGGAGAGCATTTTACACGGGTTGACATTTCCTGCTCTCTTTAGAGCTGGTTTATTTTACTCGGTTATTTTAAAATTTTGGAACTTCCTCTGTTGTGTGGAGTGCACTCTTTACTGATGTCATGGTGCAGGAGCACAGCCGTGTCTCATCACAACACAGTTGTGAAGAGAAGATGCACTTGGCTGCGTCTTGCAGGAAGCATGCGTTAGCCTTCACCCTCCCTGGTTTGCAGCTGATGGGAGAGACTTGGCAGATGGAGGGGAACTGGCCAAGGCTATGTATTCTGGAGACGATTAAAAAAAAAAAAATTATTCAACAATGAGCTTGGATTTTACCGTTATTAACCTGGAAGGAGTTTTCCATGCCAGAATGTACTCTCTAATTCAGAATTAAACGAATTCATTTGTTTCAGCTGAGCTGCCAGAGTTTATTTTATGAACCGGTACGTCATTTGAAAAGTGTAACATGATAAACAGATTTGTTATCTCACGCATTTATTGCACTGAATTATTTATTAGCAGTGTAGTGTAAACAAGCATTGATGTTGCAGCCTGTATACATCTAGTAAGTGTAATCCAGTTTGGCAAATAAAAAAAGCCAATCGGTAGTATTTGTCCTGAGCACTTTTTACTTTAATGACAAAAAAAGAAAAGACAACTAGTTAACTAGTCAATTACTTTTTTGGATTACTGGTAGAGTAATAAAAATTATGCTGCATTCAACTGCGTGGTAATTCACAGATCGGCGTGTGAGACATCTTCAATCACTTTACATTCAGGATATGAAGTGGAACAAAAAATGGGTGCCTCCATGTTCTCTCTCTTGTTCGTAACGTTAACTAGCTAACTGATTTAATGATGGGTGTATCTCCTCGAACCGCGAACTGAATATTCAGTGTTTATAGATTTATCATGCAAATATGTCTGCATGTTGATTTGATCTAAAACAAATACTTGTATATCCAGTGTAAATTATTTAAAGATGAGAAGTAGGCGTGTAGCAAGTCACCCAATTCATGATTGGATTCAGGATATTGGATTCATGATTCGATTTTCCCATGATATTTTTTTGAGAAGAATTTTATTACAAAAAATTGCAACATCTCATCTCATTATCTCTAGCCGCTTTATCCTTCTACAGGGTCGCAGGCAAGCTGGAGCCTATCCCAGCTGACTACGGGCGAGAGGCGGGGTACACCCTGGACAAGTCGCCAGCTCATCACAGGGCTGACATATAGACACAGACAACCATTCACACTCACATTCACACCTACGGTCAATTTAGAGTCACCAGTTAACCTAACCTGCATGTCTTTGGACTGTGGGGGAAACCGGAGCACCCGGAGGAAACCCACGCGGACACGGGGAGAACATGCAAACTCCGCACAGAAAGGCCCTCGCCGGCCCCGGGGCTCGAACCCAGGACCTTCTTGCTGTGAGGCGACAGCGCTAACCACTACACCACCGTGCCGCCCTAAATTGCAACATTTATTTTCCTATTCTTTATCAACTTAAATATTCCTGTTAAATTCATTAACAAAAACCCTTCGATTTCATTTTCTTATTTCAACAATAATGAGCAGCAACATTTGGAAAGGTCGGATTAAAATATAATGCCCTATTAACTAAAATATTCCTTTGATTAGAAGTGTTGTAAAGTTAATAACACAGGGCTTGTTTTTTGAGCGTTTGTACTACCTCCATTTGCTTCTCTTTTTCTTTAGCGTTCAGCAGTCTGTAAAAAGAGAGCTCCGATTTCTTGTGAAATCTGTTTGTACAATCAACAGCTCTTTCCCATTTTAGATCTGTTTTTGTGTGTTCACAGCATTACAGCTGTGTTACTTCCACCTAGGGTGAAGTCATGTTCATTCCTGCGATTGTAAGTTATTACTTATAATAGCAGGAATTAATCCCCCTCTGCTGTAAACAACGCAGTTATAGCTCAGGAAAACGAGATTGTCACCTGATAATTGCAATTCATTTTTAATTTCATTGACACACATTCGTATCGTGATGTGTCATTGCGCGATATTGTTACATGCCTAGTAAGATGTGCTGCTTTGTTTACTTCTTGTCTACGTTGATTGGCTGCCACAAAAAATGGGGAAGGAACTTTTGAGACTATCCCAGTAGGAATTTCTTGTTGAAGGGGCATTTTCCTGGTTGGACATTGGGAATTGCATGTTACAAGAGGTATTTTCGTTGAAGACAGCATTAGTAGTCGTGCAACCGTTAATGTACTGGAATTAAAATTAATACTTCAGCTGTTGTTGGACTCAACCCTGTTATGTGCCTCACTCATCTCATTCCCAGTGAAGCCCCACACGCGATGGCCATTTCCCCACTACCCAACAGAACCAATTATATAATTATGAGTCCAGCGCCATCTCAAGGAGTGGTAGTTCAAGGAAGGCTGTTTCAACACACTCATCTCCCCTCTCCAGTTAGAAAGCCAGTCCAAAGGTACAGCACAGCAGATTGTATCCTGTCTTTCTCTTCAATACTGTTTTTCTGTTCAGTACTGCCGTTGTTAAAAGGCAGTGACTTGATTCACTCGTCTGATCTGAATGATTGATGGTCACACATCAGATGGTCACAATTCAGCAAAGTCAGCAAAAAAACAACTACTTAATTCTTTTAGGGCTCAGTTTTGTCCTGCTTTTAATTGTGAATGTACTTTCTCCATTTTAAAGCAACCTTGACTTGAAAGAAAGGTAAGGTTCAGATGAAGGGTGTGGGTTTTTTTTTTTTTTTTAAAAGCCTGCCTCTGTTGCCCCTTTTCCACCAAATCAGTTCCAGGGCTGGTTCGGGGCCAGTGCTTTAGTTTGGAACCGGGTTTTCTGTTTCCACTGACAAAGAACTGGCTCTGGGGCCAGAAAAACCGGTTCCAGGCTAGCACCAGCTCTCTGCTGGGCCAGAGGAAAGAACCGCTTATGTCGGGGGGGGCGGAGTTGTTAAGACCAACAACAATAGCAAGACCGCGAAAGGTCACCATTTTTAAGCGACGAGAAGCAGCAGCTGTACAAACGCGAAGTCATCCATTATTATTGTTGCTGCTGCTGCTTCTTCTCCGTGCTGTTGTTGCTTCGATGTTCGCGCCAAGATTTTTGCAAACGCAGGGATGTAACTGACGTATACAGCGACGTAATGACGTGGCTCCCCTTAGCACCCCGAGCTATGGAAAAGCAAACTGGTTCTCAGCTGGCTCGCAAGTTGAACGAGTTGTGAACCAGCACTGGCCCTGAACCAGCCCTGGAGCTGATTTGGTGGAAAAGGGTGTTGTGTGGTCTTTTCCTTGTAATTCAGCAGCAGAATTGGCTCTTTTGGCTGTCTTGGCTATCACTCAGGCTTTAAATGATTCCTTTCATCCATATCTCTCACATGCTAAATATAATGATGTGTTTGGAGATGCACACCATAATAGTTTGCATGCTGTATGCAGCATTTCATGCAACCTTTTTTGTAAGCACACATTATGCATGGTAATTAGCAAATGTCCTGAATTCAGACAGCATGCTCTCGTATCATATTGCATCAAATTAGAACTTACATCTTGGTATGTTTTATCTTCATGCTTTTAAAATAGTGTGTGTATGTACATACATTGTGTGTGTAGAGATATATAAATATAAAATATAACACGGTGCCCTCCATGATTATTGGCACTACTTGTAAAGAGTAGCTTCATCTCACACTGGAAAAAAAAATGAGAAAAATCCAACCTTCAATTGGAATAAATTTATTCATCGGAGAAAGATAATTTTCAACAAAAATATGACACCATTATTGGCACCTTGCATTTAATTCTTTGTACAAGCTCCTTTTCCCAATAAAACAGCACCAAGTCTCCTCTAACATTTTATAAGGTTGATGACCTAATCATTAAGACATAATTATTAAAACAAAAAAAAAATGCTACTATTATTTGCACCCCTGCTTTTAATATTTTTTATAACCTCAGAGCCTAATCTAGTGCATGTAATACGCTTTTTTTTATCTGTCTGTCGCACATCCACTTTTTGGGCACGAGAGTGATATCGCGTATCTATTCATTTTGTCACGCATTTATAAGTAGAGCGCGTGTAGTCGTGTTTTACTGAATCTTGTGCGTATCAATTTGTCAGCACCAGCTAGCAAGCACTGCGGTAAATATAGCATTGTTTACACACCAATTGGAAAGGACCGAAGTATTCCGAATGGTTTATTTAGCGGGTAAAACAGTTTTGTGAACTATTATATCATTGGTCACTGAACCGGAAGACAGTGTATCTCAACCAATCGTGTGAAGTGTTTTAAAAATACCCCAAAGCACATGGCATATCGTTCTGTCTCATCCAGACATGACAATGTCAAAACGCGTGGTCACGTTGAAAGACCTTTGGACCGAAAAAGGAAACAAAACGAAGACACAGAAGTGACAGATACTAATCCAGCTGACATTACACAACCCGATACAAGATATTATGAAATAGATTTAATCTGTTCTTGTATAATGGTAGGTACTGTAACATTACTGTAAATAATAAGAGATTATCATGATAATATACTGTTTAGGAAGTCTGAATTTTGGGATCATCTCTAGCAGGGTTTTTTCTAGAAAAATTTAGTATGAGGGCGCTCACCATGGCGAGGGAGCGAAGCCGGGGGGGGATGGTGCCGATTGTCCGTGTCCCCCCCGCCGTGCAAAGCCTTTGAAAAATTGAGGCTACAATGGGGCATTCTGAGGCTATCTGAGAGGGAAATTGTAACAAATTGTCAGTCAACATTGAAAAAGAAAAGTAATCTTCTCCCCCAGACAGTCTTTGGCTTTCTTCCGTTTCGTGCCGCGGGATGACATCTTTAAATGCCCAAGTGTCAACAAAAACAACTCGCGAACTACTTCTGTCAAAAGCTCCCGCGCCGGTGGGTGAAAGGTCATTCAGTCTCGAGAAATCTCGCTCTACAAGTCAGCCGACCTTGTATGTAACCCATGTCAAATCTCGCGAGAGCAGCCACAACAAGTAAACAAACAACATGGCGCCTCAGTCTGGAAAACGCCAATTCGGATTGTTTTTGCACCGTCTGGCAATGTATCTACTATGATTGGAATATTTTTGGAGTAATTATAACGTATTTGATGATCAGACACATTGTCACATGGTGTTGCTGGGATGTTTTCACGGAGAAAAGATCGTTTTGAGAAAGATTGCATGTTGTGCAGTAGCATATAAGTGCACGGCCTAAGTGTGACTTGGGATTCAATCGGCATTTCGGTAAGAGGGCGCAGCGCCCCTGTTCCCGGTTTAGACGAAAGCCTGATCTCTAGTCATCTATGTCAAAAACTAGTTTAAAGATGAGTTCTACATGAATGCTAGGTTTTTTTGTTTGTTTGTTTGGGAGTAATTTGTTTAATTCAGTTTAGTATTGTTATTAATCATATTCAAATAGTAAAGGTGCTTAGTTGATATATAAGACATATATGTTTGTGTACAAATATGATCTTAGAGTAATTATATGACCGTGTGAAGACATACCAAGTCATTTGATTCTGATTGATAATGGTTTTTGAAGTTTGAATGATATTATTTTCCTAATGCCAATATACAATTAGTTTGATAATGTTTGGTATTATGTAAGTTTTATTTAAAAATCTTATGAAATATACTTAATCTGTTCTTGTGTAATTGTAGGTACTGTAAGATTGTAAATGATAGAGATTATATACTTTTTAGGAAGTCTGAATTTTGAGATTATCTCCAGTCATTTATGTCAAAATCTAGTTTAAACATAGGTAGATTGTTTAATGTTTTTCACTTTCATGAAAGGTGGTCTGAACAAAACAAATATGATAGCATTTTTAAATATTTGATAGTGATTTTATTTTATTCAGAAAGTCAGTTTTTTCATCTTATTATTAATTAATAGTGGCAAGACTACATGGATTTTAGACTTTATCAAATGATGTAATATTAACCTAGTCATATTTGATATGCAATATTAACCTAGTCATATTTGAAATGCAACATTATACTACTGGTGGTCAAATTGGTAAAAATAGGCTAGTCACATGATTTATAGTAAAACAGTAACCTAGTCGTATAACAGAAAACTAGTCATATTTGTAAGGTTTTGCAGTATATAATTCTTCATATAGTTTTTGATCTAAAATCTTTACATTTTTAAAGTTCAGATCTGATCATAATGTTTGTGCAATACTATAAACTGTGGATAAGTGTTTGCTGATATGGTTTTCATATCACTGTATTAAAGGATATGTATAGTGCCATAATTATGATATTATATAGATTAACATCTGATATGAATGTTTGTTACATGTATTTAGTTTTATTAATAAAACTGTTCTGTTTATAGATGTACTCTTGAAAATATCTACCAATGTATTACTTATTTTTCTGTCCCCACTAACTGGAACAAATGAGGGATATTTTTACCCATGTTAATATTTTCTGTCCCCTGTTTCTACAACTAGTGAGGGATCTGTCCCCTATTTTCAAATTCCTACTGTAGATTAGGCTCTGAACCTCCCTTTCCCAATAAAACAATGTCATAGGAGAAGGCTCGGTGTTATGTGGCTGGAGATGCAGAGCAGGACATCTGAGACCACTCCTCTTTACACAGTCTCTCCAGATCATCCAGGGTCCTCGGCCCTCTCTTGTGCACTCTCCTCTTCAGCTCAACCTGTGGGTTTTCAATGGGAGTCAAGTCAGGCAACTGAGATGGCCATGGCAGAAGCTTGATTCTGTGCTCAGCTAACCATTTTTGAGTTGATTTGGACATGTGCTTCGAATCATGTCAGAAGAGCCAATGACAACCCAGTTTTAGATTCCTGGCAGAAGCAGCCAGATTTGGATTTAAAATGTCCTGGTATTTCATGGAGTCCATGATGCCATGTACCTTAAAAAGGTTTCCAGGGCCTTTGGAGGAAAAACAGCCCCAAAACATCACAGAACTTCCACCATATATTACAGTTGCGAAAGGGTTCTTTTCATTATAGCCATCCTTCTTTTTACGCCAAACCCACATTGAGTGTTTATTGCCAAAAGCTCCATTTTTGTTACATCAGACCATAGAACACAGTTCCAGTCAAAGTTGTAGTAGCGTTTCACAACCTTCAGGTGCTTACAGTATGTTTGTGGTTAACTGACAGAAAAGGCTTTCTTTTTTTCTGGCAAACCTTCCAAATAATATGTTGAAGTGAAAGTGGCGTCTGATGGTGATTTTGGAGACTTGGAAACCCCAAGATTTTACTTTTTCTTGTCCTTCACCAACAGTGGCCCTTGGTTCCCCCCCCCCTCTCTTACCATCCTCCTCACTGTACATGTGGGCAAAATAAACTTGGGTCCTCTTCCAGGCAAGTTTGTAGCAGTTTCAGTTGGTGTCCATTTTCTTCTTAGTAGTAGTACCCTAACACTACGTTCAGACTGCAACCTGAAACGATCCATATCCGATTTGTTGTGAAATCCGATTTTTTTGTTAGGCCGTTCACATTACCAATTATATGAGACTTGTATGCGATCTCCAATATGAACGGAAAACGACCCAAAAGTGTCCCGCATGCGCAAATTGACACGTAATAAGCACATCTACGTAATACGTAAACAAAAAAAAAAAGCGCACTCATGTTTAATGATTTCTTGTTTGTTTGTTTGTTTGTTTGTTTGTTTGTTTGTTTGTTTGTTTGTTTGTTTAATTATTTGGTTAGTGTGAGGTCTCGTGTGTGTTTTTGTTTCTGAACTGAAATGAAAATGTGTAGCCTGGTAACAAGGGTTGACTCCTAAATGTCTCTCTAATTTCTATATAAGTGCACTACATGTTACTAGGAAGTAATGGATTTTTAAACTCTATATACTGTAGTGCACTCGAGCTTCAGTAGGCAGTCATTTGGGATACGGCCGCTGTATTACCAAACTCTTAATTCAGGCTTAATAATTTGCACATATTTATTTCGTCATATTAATAAACTTTTCTACATTTTTATAAATATTTATTTAGATTGTTTATAGCCAGCTGAATTCTGCAGCTTCTCTCAGCGCTGGCTCAAGGTGCATAAACACCAGTGCAGTTTGCTATGGAGATGAGGCGAGACCTGGCGATGTGGTTTGTGGCGGCGGCAGAACTCACACAATCTGATTAACAGCAGACTAATGAGACCAAAGGTGTCAAATTACTGGAAATTTCCAGAACAATCTTATCTTGTAATACAGGATGGTTTAAGTTATAAATCAGTTATAGAAACTGTTTTATTTAATCAGGCTAACAGATCAACATCCAGGTCCCTACCAAATCCACCATTAGCTTGATCAATTCTATAAAAGTCTATTTAAATTCTGAAAACTGTACAAATGTTGTTGTTTTCCACCAAAGAGGCGGGATTAGCCAACGCAGAATAGTGACGTTTGTCTCTTGTTGGTGACGTGTAGGTCGCATGAATGCGACCTGTCTGGTCAGAGTGCAGTCGCATGTGAAAATATCGGATATGCATCGGATTTAGGACCACATATCCAAGCGGCCTGGGTCACATGTGAAAAAATCGGATGTGTGTCGTTCAGATTGTCAATAACAAATCGGATACAGGTCGCATATGGGCAAAAAAATCGGATATGGGTCGTTTCAGGGTGCAGTCTGAACATAGTCTAAGAGTAGAAATAGACATTTTCAGGGAAGTGGGTGGGCTTTTTTTTTTAACAATTAAAAAAATGAAGGTCAACACATTTTGACTTATGAAGGTCAACACATTTTATTCCTCATTTGGTTTGTGTGTTCTCTGATCTTTCTCATGTTGATGGATGACTAAGGGAATTTGGCCTCTGTGTCACCTCATGTTTGTACCCCAGTTAATCAGGAAGTCATGGATTACAGTTTGAAAATTCCGACATACTCCAACTCAAAAATGCACAATTTAATGGGAAAAATGCTTGTTATATATTATGTTCACTGTAATTTCCGGGTGTGCTGATAATAGCGGCTCATGTGGTTTTTGTTGAAAAATAATTATTTCTCGATGAGGGACTTGTTTTTCTGTGAATAAATTTATTTCAATTATTTGTTGGATTTTTCTCATTTTTTCAGTGTGAGATGAAGCGACTTCACCAAAAAGTGGATGTTTTTGGGGGATCCCTTTTTACTAAGGGCAAGGGGTGCCAATTATCATGGAGGGCAGTGCGTGTGTGTGTGTAATGTAATGCTTTTCTCCTTACCCTCACAGATCCAACTTCAACACCCAAACAGCAGAGCTAGACAAAATCATTCTCACCTGTTCAGAAATTTCAGGTAAGCTGTAATGCTCATCTGAGCTGTTATTAATTGTACTTAAATGAAGAATAGAAAAGAGAAAATGGATAAATAAATGTAGACCAATGTATTTTTTTTAAATGGGAATTTAAAAAGAAATTTAAGTTGATCTCATTTCCACATAGTCCTGCAGAAAGAAATCTGTAATTTTCACACATCCATCCATCCATCCATCCATCCATCCATCCACTTGTACCCAGTTGTGAAGTTCATTTTAATTATATTGATTAATATATTTGAAATGGGTAGGTTTCAACTAAATTTTTTTTTTTTTTTTTTTTTTTTATTTCTGTCAGGGGTCGAAATTAAGCATGTACCGACGGACATGGGCAAGTCATACTCGGGCAACAATAAAATTATCACTAGTTGTCCGTCGGACAGCTGTGTTTTGAATGTCTATTTTACCAAGAAAAATTAAGTTGTTGTGATTCCTAACAGAATGAAAACTTTATTTTTCCCGTCTTCTCTTTCGTTTGTCCTTGACTTTGGTTCATTGCGGTAGTTGACGCTTCCATTTGCGAGATGGCGCTACATGATCTTATGATTGTTCACACGAGGCGCCACTGTCACGTAGGCTAGAACGAACGAAGCGTCTTTTTGGACTGATTTTTAATTCTGATTTGATCAGTTACACTTGACCATGATGACATGATGTTTTCTGACTGTTTTAACATGTTGAATAGAAGATACTAGTAGTTATACCTAGTTGTTTTACTGTTCATCATGATGAAATAAACACCAAACACATGAGTGTTAACTTTATTTCTATCAATCAGTAATCAAACAATGGCAAAACAAGTTGAAATATTTTACTGCATACTCTATAATATACATCCAGATTGCTTTTTATGCAAATTACTTACCCAGTCAACCTGCAAAAAAGTAGGGCAACTGATACATGCATGCGGGCAAGTAAATTTTTGGGGTTGGTTGCCCTGAAGGCAAGTACATTTCAAAAGTTAATTTCAACCCCTGTCTGTGCACATCAGTGGAGTCATGTTGACACAGAGTTGTAAATGAGCTTTAAAAAAATCATTGTGGTTTACGGATTTTTAAAATGTCTCTTCAGACAAGGCAGAAATCTACAGCTAAACATGAGATACTGGAACAGTAAAGTAAATGGGTGGACTAGTGTTTGCCTTCAGGTGTGTCTTAGAAATTACACATGCAAAGCCATCCATCAGCTGCAAAGCCCTCTGGATTTGCATACAAGCCAGAATGTCAAATTATGCCTTCAAAACAAGTTAATTGGTTTATTTAACGTGGTTTTATTTACTCTTCCAACTGGTTGTACCAACGGTAGTCTGCTGGAGATAAATCCTGCCTCATCTCTGTAGCGATTTGATTCGCCCTTTTGGATGGGAGGAGTGTCTCCATTTTAACTCTGTTTTCCAGGGAATAATGTTTCCTGGCAGTAAAAGCTATGTGCTCAGTCAGTGCTCAAGGATGTTGTGATGGCGGTGCTGCTTTTATTTCCTCCAGAGTGGCCAGGTTTTGTAATTCTTATCAAAATACGTACTTCTGTTCTTATTAAGGAGTACTGATAACCTGAAACATTTACTGTTATAGGAAAATTAGCATTAGCTCTTCCCAGTACAGCACTACCCCCAAATTTTTTTTTTTCCCCCCTCTCCGGCCTTGCTTTGCCTTAAGGTGCTCGTGGACTTTTGTTCATGTCCTCTCCATTTGAGGAGAATGTCTTGTGCATGGCAGGCTGAAAGATGTGCTGGTGCATGACTGAGGAAAGGAGCAGAGTGTTTCATGATTGTATGCTGTTTAAGACGGCACAGCCTCTGGGGGGGGTGCCAAATGAGGCTGTGTGTGTCAGCATACGCCAGAGTGGATTGCTGGCCTCTGATTAATCTGTGTCTCCTGTGAGTGGAAGGAATGAGAGAAGTGAAGCTTGAAAAAGAAAAAGGAGATGGACGGTATCTCTGTCCTCGGTGCATTTAAAAAGATGCAGCCTGTTCCCTTGGCAGTGTCTGAATAGAGTACACAAATGGTCTAGACATGGGCAGTTGGATAACCTTTTGAAGCAGTGAGTCACAGTGGATGGTTCCAGACTTGTTTGCCTCCTACCGTGTCTTGTTTTCAGTGTGCTGGATGCATAAGACTTCACTGAATTACGTGTCCTGCACGCACTGTTGATTTAAGAATTCAAATGCTTAAATTGACTTTTTAATCCTATTTGCTGATTTATTAAAGATATTAGTATAGTATTTATTCTTTATAGAATGATGTAGAGGAAAACATGATTACCGAGTGTTGCAGGAAGGGTTAACCTTGAACTAGGGAAATGTCTTTCTTTCCTACAGTGCTCTGGAAGACAGTGGAGCCTGCTTAATATTCTGATACCATGACAGCTTTGTCACTAGGAGCAAGCCAGCAATATGCCCCTTATGGGAGGGGGGGCAAAAAGAAATCTAACATATTTCCTTTGTTGAACTGAGTCAAGCACAGGATGCATTCTCATTATCATGTGTTCCGGATTTATGAATGTTTTAGCTGCTTGTTTGTTATACAGTTGTGTATATGGGAGGGGGAAAATATGATTTGCCATCTGATTAGATGGTAGGTAAATGTACCTAATAATAAACTGTAATAAATGTCACTTTGTATTTATAGAAACAGGCTCATGGCATTCTGTTCGTTCTTGTACTCTGTCCTCCAGACTCGGAGACGCTGAACGTAAAGAGGTGTGTCCAGCCAAAGAGGCGGCCCATGTTTGAAAGCATTGGCACAGCAGAGGTGAGGATCAATACTAAAGAGAACTGTCAATAAACCAGGAGTTCAATAACTGTGTTTGATTCCAATCAGATTTTATTCAGCCTAAAACTTTATACTGAGACCGGTCAGACAAATCCCATGTGACTACCTGTTCACAATGTATACTTACTACATACAGGATAACATAATGGCAGTGCACACTATATGCCTGGAAAAAGTCCATTTGACATTCATACTTATCAAAAAATCCCAACCTGCATAAGCATAGATGACATACTGCCTTCACTGCTCAGCCTCTTCAATATTCCTTCCCTCTCCAACTCTCCATTAGTCATTGCAGCCGGATGAGTACTTCACTGTGTGTGGAAAGTGTGGCCAGCAAAGTGAAGACCACACGAAGTGTGAAAGCTGCGGCAACCCACTGCCTGCTGACATATCCCTTCTGCCTGCTGTCCCCTCCTCACCTGCCCCTCGAGTGCCTGTACGCTCCCTTCCCTCTCCCGGCTCTCCCAGCATCACTCAGCTCAGCAAGACCTTCTATGGCGTGACGTCTGGGGGGCGCACTACCCATGCTGAAACGGCTATGAACCCACCAGCACGCATTAACCGCGGCGGTCTGCTGCTCCCACACAATGGTGCCAAGCTGACCATGGGGAAGAGGCAGCCTCTGGCCAAGCAGCATGAACTCAATGACCCCAGTGAGTGCAGTTTAATGGACATCAGTGTTATCTGGTTATTCAGTACATTGAGAACACTGCAACCAAATGTAAACAGTATCTTCAAAATGACCTGTTAGTCTAGGTCTATATAAAATCCATGGTGCACTCAACCGCTCATGCTTTTGTTTATTTGCAGTTGTACTGTCCAGCGACGAAGATGACGAAGCTGACAGTTCTAGCACGGGTAGCGTGAACCGGTTGGACAGCGTCTCTCCGAGGCCTGCCGACTCCGCCCACTCCTCCCCAGCGCCATCCAGTGGCAGAGTGGAAGCGGCTGTTAAAGAAGTCGCAGAACACGAAGAGCATGTTTGTGAATTTTTCAATGACGTGGACCACAGGAGCATGGTACCCAGAAGGAACCGTTTAAAAGAGCCAGTAAGGACCTGTTCACTGAATGCTGTTTTTTGCACGTTTTTTGTTCTTTCACAATCATGCAAGCTTGAGCTCATGAGCTAATTAATTGTGTGGCGTATCAGAGCAAATACACAACATTGTAACCCTACAGGAAAAGGAGAATGAATACTGTAGTTTCTTTACGGAGGTTGTTTCCCTTTGTTTGAGTAAGCAGTACAGTATTAACAGCTTTCATAATATCCCAACAGTTTCGAAACGCTTTGTGTGAGGACCCGTCTCCATCTAAGAAGCGGAAATTGGGACAGATGCCGAAGTTGGAGAGCATTATTCTGGAGTGCAGGAGCGTACGGATAGGAACTCTGCGCAGGATGGTCACCAAACCCGTCATTGTAAGATCAGTTCTTTGTTCCTTTGTCAAATGCCTGCAAATGTATGCGTTTTAAAGTATATAACAATCCTTCTGAATCCACCAACCTCATCAATGATTACTAGGGCTGTAACGATACACCCAACTCACGATTCGATTCGTATCGTGATTTTTTTGACCCACGATTCGATACAGCCACGATTTTTTTAAATGTATTTTTAAAGTAGTAAATTTGACTTAACATTTACTTACTTACATTAACTATTTAATAACAAATAATTCAGACCACTGCAGAGAATGAGTAATATGTATGCAAAAATGAATAAATGTATATCCAAAGATTGTTTTATTTCTCAAAATAATACTGTTGAGCCGGAAGCTCTGTTTTTTCGGTTCTGAAAAAGTCATTTTTCCAAATCGTGTAAATCCGTTAAGATTTTTTTTGGGGGGGTGGCTCTCTCACTGTCTCACTCTCATAGGGCCAATGATTTTCTGTGATCGTGGAAAACAGATGGAAATTACGGAATTTTTATAGTGAAACATTGCTCGCGTGTCAAAATGTAACTGCCGCAGAAGGCTTCCGCCCAAGCAGACATGCCTTCAGTGTTGCCAGATATTGCTAACGTTTTCCACCCCAAAATATGTTCAAAACCAGCCAAAAAGCACCTTAACCCGCCCAATCTGGCAACACTGCATGCCTTTCCGGTCAAGTGATTGTGATTGACTTGTGGCACACCTAGCCAGCCAATGAGCTGCTTGTTTACAGATTCGCTCCCCGTGTCGCAACCAGAATGGCGACCGGTTAAAAGAAATGAATGCTCTGCCAGTGGCGAGTGTGGATGTTGCGTGACTCGCAGAAGATTGTCGCAGGTCGGCGAAAAAACGACTTGCTAATAGATATAAAAAATAAAAGTAATTTAAGTTTAAAATGTAATTTAAATAAAAAGTAAAGTATTCATAAATTGAAGTTTGGAAGCACCTCTGTTTTTGGGCTGAGGAGAAGTTTGAAAGGGTGTACCGCGATTCTGCCTTCTTGTATCGCGACACGGATCGTGGCTCTGCGTATCGGGATTTCGATTTCGATACGCATATTGTTACAGCCCTAATGATTACACAAATTAACCCTTAATGTTTATAATTTCCGTGTATTTGTACAATGACTTTCACTAGTTATTTATTCCTGGCTTATGTATCCTGTATATATCTCTATCCAGGCTATGTTCGTTTGCCTGATGCAGTGTATGAACGAACCTGCCACTTTATTTCACCTTACACTGTGTAACATGCCGAACTTGTAGAAATAACTGTGGATGTTATTTGTCATTTTTATGTCTCATCCTGTACTTTTTTTTTTAAGTTCACAGTAGAGTACATCCAGCTTGAGACAGAAGGTGAGTGGTGGCATATGTCGACATTTCTTTCAAAAGATAGATTGCTTTGGAGTTGCATGGCTCTTTATTTAATTGCAACATTAATATTAGATGCATTGTCAAAAAGATTTGATTTATAACATTGTGTGTTAAATGAGAGTGAGACAGTCTCCGTTAACACATCTCTGCAGGCTTTTCCTTCATAAGTTAATGGGTCTCTGGCCACTAATTTAAGTCACAGTCTTACTGTACCTTGGGTCTTTTTAATTTAAAAAAAAAAAAAGTAATCAGGTGTGTTCTAATAGTATCTAAGGCAGGGGTGTCCAATTTTATACACATAGCAGGTGTGGGGTTTAATCTGAGCCAAATCTGTGGAGTATATTCTAGACCTCTGCTCTCTCTGAGGAGTCAGCACTTTAACCATCTTGAGAAATGGCTGTGTCCAGGTCAGAAGATCGACATGCTGGAGAAGGTGCGCCTCAGGTCATCAGAGCTGACGAGCTGCGAATGGTGCAGTGTCAGGAAGCTGCCGGTCCTCTTTTTCCAAACGAGTGACAGCGAGTGCCAGCGCCTGCGCACCCAGCTCCAGATGTCCCAGGAGAGTGGCGGCCTGTGGTACGACTGCAGCGGTGAAAGTGAGTGTCTCATTTCAGCTGTATGAAATTGCTTCCTGGGTTCAGTGCATTGCTTCAGAAGCTGGAAGAAATTGTTCTCGGATTTCACCAAGTCCAGGATGGAACACACAATCCATTTGATTTAAATTTAGGAAAGTATGCTGATAGCTACCCACGATTAATTTAATAGCTCCTAAAAGAAATTCAAAAGAAAGTCATCAAGGGAGTTGCATAGATCTGAAGTTTTGACACGAACATGTTACTTACGATATGCACGATTTTTTTTTCTTTTTTTTTTTCTTCTTTTCTCCAGACTTGGATGAGAAGTACATAGTGTTGATTTTCGAGAACGGCCTCTCCATGCAAGAACAGATGATTTTAGAAGACATCCTGGTTGAGATTGGCCGAAACAACAAGCTTGCACGCTTTCCTTCTAGACTGACCTTTGATGAAGCCAATGTTAGACTGGTTCAGTATAATAAGGCGTCAAAAGAGAAGGAAAAGGTGTGACCTTTTATAAATATTATGTAAAAAGCTTTTTATTCAGTATTTGTATTTAGGCATTTTATGTACCGTAATAGTTTATTAGAAACAGCTAGACACTTGCTCATTTCCTGCAGTTATCCAATCAGTCCATCATGTGGCAGCAGAGCAGTACATAAAATCATGCAGATACAGGTCAAGAGCTTCAGGTGATGTTCACATCAAACATCAGGGTGTGAAGAAAAAAAAAATGTATCAGTGACCTTGGCATGGTTGATGATTTCCAGAAGATCATCAGTTTGTGAAATGCACAAACCAGCCCATCCAGCACCAACAACCATGCCATGGTCAATATCTTAGACCTGTTATGATTTTATGCGTTGTGCTGCTGTGTGTGCGCACACACCCCAACATTCACCTATACACCTGCACATTCATGCAATTAACCAATCATGGAGCTCCTTTTGTTTGATTCAGAGACGGTGACTGAATAAGCTTGATTTCACAGTGACTACAGTAGCCTGTATGTATATGATTTTTAGACGTAATGGAGTAGGCTGAATAAATCTCACAGACTTGCTGAATGGGCTTTAGGACACGTTATATTTATAATGAACCGAAATTTAATTTCCCTTTGTAGCTGAATACTGTAACATTATGGAAGCAGACCTGTACATAAGATTATAATTCATTGCAACACCAAAAATTTGTAATTACAGACTCTTCTAGCTGTTTTATAGAATTGAATGTTTAATAAAAAAAGAAATTTCATAGCTTAACAGTCTTGTTTAATAAGATTTCCGTATACATAATGGAGAAGATTTTGAGTGAGATAATTACCAGCCTTGTAGCTCCAGGGCTATTAGGCTGTTTTGGGTTGATGAAGTCCATTGGAGATAAGGGAAAACTTTTTTTTTTTTGGCATCTGTATATTGTCCCCAGGTAAAGGCACAGAAAGTCAAATTGGTTTCAACCCCTCCAACGCCTGCCACAACTGTGACGACAGTAAATGTTTCTGTCACCACAGCAACTGTAACCACAGCAACAGCAGGCACAGCAACGGCGACCCCAGCTGCATCGACAGAGACGACCGTCCAGAGCCGATTTTCCACTCCTCTTCATGGGATCTATGATGATGATGATGAGGAGGAGGATATGGCAGAGCTGCAGCCTACTTTCACAGGCCCCATCATCAAGTAAGATCAAATGTTACACGTGACTAATTTCAGTAAATTTAGAAGTAGAATTTGAGCTTGCTTTCTACATAATGTGTGGTTGAAGAAGCAGGTGCATGGTACACAGACTGGTGATTTGAAATGGTATTTTAGTCAACTTTATGTCCTGGTCACAAAGCTGCTGGGATGATGGATATCTACTCTACTCTTCTCCTCACCTTTACTAGGTTGATTGTGTATCCCCCTCCTCCAGCGAAAGGTGGAATCTCCGTGACCAATGAAGACCTTCACTGTCTAAATAACGGAGAGTTTCTGAACGATGTCATCATAGACTTTTATTTAAAGTGAGTGTTTTATTCTAATAAACACCAACCTTTAGTTTATTAACAGGAGATACTGTAGGATGCTAGTAAACCATCATGATGGGCTGTGCTCTAATTTGGGGCTTCTCAGCTGTGGTGTGTGGGGTTTTTTTTGTTTTTTTTTTTGGCCAGTGAACCCATTTTCAGGGTTCAAAATTCTTGGGACCTTACTTTGACCCATTTTATACAGCCTGTTCAGGGCGGAATTCTTGTGCCTTTATTCCGTCTAGCGTTCTGTAGAGAATGTCAGAACGTGGAAGGAGCTCTGCACTGTTCCTCCTCTGAGCCAGAGCGATTGGCAGTAACAAAGGCGGAATCGACATCTGTGTAAAGGGGACAGGCGGGACAGAGGTGTGACATTTTTGACATTCTTTCTGAGAGCAGCATGGATTCAAACGTCTCTGTCTAGAGCGTCTAAGGTCCATGCGCCTTTCTGCCTCAAATCGCTTCCAGCTTCACTTTCTCCTAGACATATTTCTGATCCATAAACATCTCTCCACTCCTCTCTTCCTTGTCTCTCCCCCCCCCCCCCCCCCCTCTCTGTGGGTGGGTGTGTGGTTACTGGCTTCTTCTGAAAAATACAAGACACCCACAAATGGATTGCCAGTAAACAAACAGGAGAAACTCGTGACGTCTTACCTATCAGTTTTACCCAACTCCTCGCTGCCCACAGCTGACGCTCGACCACATCCCCGCTGCCACACATTTGTATTTCCGACATGTGGATACGTCACCTTAGACACTGGAGCTCTGTTGTGACACATCATACCTCTGGTTGTGGAACACTGGCTCGCAATCTAAAAACACATACTGACGCAGCTTCCTGCCAGCTTTATTTGGTTCAGTGTATAGTTCAACCATATTTTGTGTGCATGCGTGGATATATATGCTTAACAAATTTATTAGACCACCACCTGATTTAAGGTTTATGCCACAGCAACCATAAATATACAGTAATGATCACCAAGATAGTTTGTTTCTGAAATGGTTAATCCACCAGTATGTGCATATTCTTGAACTGAAATGACATTTTTAATGGTAAAATAAAATTAGTGTTATCTGAATTTTTTTAATTTACTGTTTTGTTTTGTTTTTAAATAGAAAAGTACAGTGTTATTTTTTATTAAAATGCCAAATTATAGTTATTTACTTGCATTCCTAAGTAGAAAAATTAGTTTCAATTTTCAATTATTATGCTTGATTAATTTCTGACTTGTCAAAGACGTCCTGGTTGTCAGCTCACGTTTGGGTATAAAAACTGTGAATTCAGTTTGAAATTCCTCACTTCTGTTCAAAATGGCAAAACGCAGAGAACTGACTGAAAAGGAAAGAGTGTGCATTAAAGCACTCCGTGATGCTGGATGGTCTTTGAGACAAATAGGGCAAAACATTAAGTGTTCTCACTGTGTGGTCAAGTATGCATTGGATTCCATTGGCAAGACTGGTACCTACAAAATGCGCAAAGGAAGAGGCAGAAAACGAAAGCTGACTGAAGCAGATGTCAGGCACATCAAGATTTTAAGTACTAGAGACAGAAGGAAGACCTCTGCTGATCTTCAGGCGGAGATGAATAGGTCTAGATCAGAGTCCGAAAAAGTCTCCAGAATGACCATAAGCAGACGACTGCGGGAACAAGGCTTACAGGAAAGAATAGCTGCTAAGAAGCCGTTATTGAGGACTGCAAATGTCCAGAAATGTCTCAGATTTGCCAGAGAGCATAAACACTGGACTGCAAATGACTGGAAGAAGGTACTCTGGACGGATGAGTCCAAGTTTGAACTCTTTGGTCAGCATCGTCGTGTTTATGTCCGTAGAAAAGCTGGAGAACGTTTTGATGCTAGATGTATTGCACCCACAGTGAAACACAGTGGAGGTTCCGTTATGGTATGGGGTTCAATTTCTGGAAATGGCATGGGCAAATTAGTGAAAATCGATGGTATCATGAACAAGAAGGTCTACCACAACATCTTGGTGCATCATGGAATCCCTTCTGGACTGAAACTGATTGGTCGTGGGTTCATATACCAAGAAGATAATGACCCTAAGCACACTGCAAAGCTGTGCAGAGACTATTTGACCAAGAAAAGGGAATCTGGAGTACTGGAACTGATGGATTGGCCAAGTCAAAGTCCCGACTTGAATCCTATTGAACAGATTTGGGATTTAGTGGATTCAAAAATAGATCGAACAAAAGTTTCATCCAAAGCAAGTATTTGGGAACAGTTACAAACTATTTGGAACACGATAGCAAAAGAGACTGTTGAAAAGTACGTAAAAACAATGCCAGCAAGAATGCAAGCCGTTATCAAGGCCAAAGGAGGCCATGCAAAATATTACGTTTTTTGGTTATTATATATAAACAAAAACAATTTGGTTGTTTCATTTTGTTATTTTCCTAATAAATAAGCATTAACTTTAGTTTTAAACAAATTTTTGAGAGATTTCTAAAATTGTGTTTTCTTGACAGGTTTTCTTGACAGGTGGTCTAATAAATTTAAGCTGTGTGTGTGTTTATATATATATATATATATATATATATATATATATATATATATATATATATATATATAAAATAACTTGATAGTCATGATTGGTTGTCAAAAATGGGAAAAAAAAAAACTGCTTGGCCCCATGTTCGTTAATTGTATATAGTCCTATAGGTATACTTTATTTAGAAAATCCAAATTGCACGGAATCATACAGGCTTGTGCATCAAAATGAGGAATATCAAGACCAAGAACTTTATTATGTGCGCACACTACTTTTTCTCTGCAATTTTTTGATGGAATAAAGCCTACTTGTGTGACACAAATGAAACTTTGTGGCTTTCTACAGGTATCTCTTTATGGAGAAATTGAAAAAGGAGGATGCAGGCAGAAGTCATGTTTTCAGCTCATTCTTCTACAAGAGACTCAACCAGAGAGAAAGGAGGAGTGCACCGGACACAACTAACCTACCGTAGGTTCTTTTCAATCATGCACAACAGACCTTATTGAAACATGATCAATTTGCTGCAAATGTAATTAATTCACACAGGACCAACCTGCTGCAAGTTTGCATTTCCTTATTCATGCATGATGACATTCTGTTTTAATGCATTTGATTTAAATCTGTTTTTCTGAAAGCGTCAAGGCTTAATTTGAAGTCGTACATCACTGACCTGATCTGATTTTGTCTTTTGTAACTCTTCCTAGAATACAGAAGAGGAAGCACAATCGGGTAAAAACATGGACGCGACACGTGGACCTTTTTCAGAAAGACTTCATCTTTGTTCCCATCAATGAGTCGTAAGCCATCGTTTGCTAATTAAAGTCCAACAGAAGTTCATCTTTGGAGTATGAACTCTTTGTTACGGTACAACATGCTGGGGCATGCAGGGCTTGACAAACTTTTAAACCCACTTGCCCTGGGGGGCAAGTCGGGGTTAATTTCCACTTTTCCCTTATTTTGAGAGTACTACTTTCTTTTTTTAGGAAAACCATAGAATAGTTGTGAATTGCAATATAAAATTAGCCTGGCAAGCCAGACTAAATGTGAATATTTAGTCTGGCCTCGCTCATAGATATTTCCGAAGGGTGGGGGTGGAACAACCTGTTGTCTTTCAAACTGTCTCTGTGCGTATAGGCCAACGCTCTGACCAGTCAGCGCAACAGTGACTGTGACGTAGTCAGAGTGACAGAAAGCAGTGGCGGAGGCCTTGAAATAAATAATTTTTCAAAATGCGTATTAATTAATAAACAGGTTCTAGATATTAAGAAGTTTGGAGATAATGACCACAAGTTTGGAGTCTGTACCACATACTTAACATACACTCTTATTTTTTTCAAGTGTTTTTCAAGGGTTTGCTTAAACTGTTTTTGAGAGTTTTTATTTTTATTTAGTGGTGTTTGGTGAAATAATTTCCCTTAAATTTAAAATAACGGGAAAATAAGAAACAATCAAAAAGTAATGTTTCAAAGCTGTTTATTAATTCTTCGTACTGCACAAACTAGCCCCATCCTTTTGGCTACGAGCGGAGCCAGCTGGTAGATCAGACTTTTGCCATAGCCGGTCGGCAAAACAGCGAAAACGTCCTTCTTGAAAAGGAATGAGCGGAGAGCCTCTTCCTGCTCATGTTTCAACGAAAACTCCAAGTCTAATTCTTCTAAAACTGATTCCAAAGCGGAGTCAAACGTGCGCTGTTCACTAGCCATAGCCATCTTTCCTGTTGTGCTTTCTCCAGCGTTGTGATTGGCGGGCACGATTTGATGCCCGGGGTGTTTTGTTGATATGGTGCGAGGCTAGACCCACTCGCAGGCAAAAAATATTTTTGGCCGCTAGGCGGGTGGGTCTAGTTTACTAGGCTAATATAAAATGATCACACATTGAGTTGAAGTTTGATTAGTAATTAAGTTTATCAAGTTTGGTTATTTGGTTACTTTTTACAACCCCGATTCCAAAAAAGTTGGGACAAAGTACAAATTGTAAATAAAAATGGAATGCAATAATTTACAAATCTCAAAAACATATTGTATTCACAGTAGAACATAGACAACATATCAAATGTCGAAAGTGAGACATTTTGAAATTTCATGCCAAATATTGGCTCATTTGAAATTTCATGACAGCAACACATCTCAAAAAAGTTGGGACGGGGCAATAAGAGGCTAGAAAAGTTAAAGGTACAAAAAAGGAACAGCTGGAGGACCAAATTGCAACTCATTAGGTCAATTGGCAATAGGTCATTAACATGACTGGGTATAAAAAGAGCATCTTGGAGTGGCAGCGGCTCTCAGAAGTAAAGATGGGAAGAGGATCACCAATCCCCCTAATTCTGCGCGAACATTATCTGTGAACACAATTCACCGTGCCATCTGTCGTTGCCAGATAAAACTCTATAGTTCAAAGAAGAAGCCGTATCTAAACATGATCTAGAAGCGCAGACGTCTTCTCTGGGCTAAGGCTCATTTAAAATGGACTGTGGCAAAGTGGAAAACTGTTCTGTGGTCAGACGAATCAAAATTTGAAGTTCTTTATGGAAATCAGGGACGCCGTGTCATTCGGACTAAAGAGGAGAAGGACGACCCAAGTTGTTATTGGCGCTCAGTTCAGAAGCCTGCATCTCTGATGGTATGGGGTTGCATTAGTGCGTGTGGCATGGGCAGCTTACACATCTGGAAAGACACCATCAATGCTGAAAGGTATATCCAGGTTCTAGAGCAACATATGCTCCCATCCAGACGATGTCTCTTTCAGGGAAGACCTTGCATTTTCCAACATGACAATGCCAAACCACATACTGCATCAATTACAGCATCATGGCTGCGTAGAAGAAGGGTCCGGGTACTGAACTGGCCAGCCTTCAGTCCAGATCTTTCACCCATAGAAAGCATTTGGCGCATCATAAAACGGAAGATACGACAAAAAAAGACCTAAGACAGTTGAGCAACTAGAATCCTACGTTAGACAAGAATGGGTTAACATTCCTATCCCTAAACTTGAGCAACTTGTCTCCTCAGTCATAGATATACATAGAAGACTAGATGCCTTGTCCCCGTTGCCCGTCAACGAAGTTGAACGTCCGTACGTGGCGGCCATCTTACCTCAGACAGCTGGCTTACCCATTACATTGTGTTGGTAGCGATATGTACTTTTCAGATGACCGTAACGTCCTCAAATTTCAGTCGATATTCAAACGGTTTGGTTTGTTATATTAAAAAAAAACAAACGGAAGTATGTATTTATGATATTAATGATGAATAATCATTTTATGTTTTAAAAAAACTACATGCTGAAATTCCTATGCTGTGAGAAGCCTAACACTGCATACTTATGGATAACTGTGGCCTTAGGACAAATAACCATACAATTTATTTCCAATTTTTAGTGAAAATATTTTTACATGTGATAGGGCCGTAGGGGAAGCTAAAGTTAAATAAACAGCTTACTCACTTCTGAAACTTCAGAAATACTTCATCCACCTCAAAAACCTAATGCTCTCACAGCATAGTATAATAACAAATGTAAACTCACATCATAGCATAATAACAAATGCACTGTCCAAGTAAGTAATAGTATAAAACAGTGACAGCGACTCACGGTAGTTTGTGACAAAAAAGCCCGGCTGCTCATATCAGGAACTGTATTGGACATTATTTCACTAAGTAAATAACGCTACCGATTATCCTTAAAAAATGATGTATTATTTTACTGGTGAAAAGTGATCCCGCGTGCCCTACTTTCCAGACATCGCCGGTTCGAGCAACCGAAAGCCGCGCAGAAGTCTGGCATCTCGTCAGAGTCAGTAATTTAATTTCCTCTAGAAATCATAATGTAAGCTGTTTTAAATTAACCAACCCGAAAATGAAAACCATGTGCAAGTGCAACTTCAGTTATTGAAAATATTATCTCATGACCTTCCATGTAAAATTACTTGGTGCTATGAGCTAGCCTAGCATGAAACACAACTTTGACAAAGCTGCAGTAAGTCGTTTTTGAAGAGAAAAGGTACGATTTTAGCATGTTCAAGCACCCAGAATTACAACCACATTTAATAATGTTTTAAGAAATCAAACCATTTGTATATACGTCAAAATTTCAGCGAGATAAGAGTATAAACATTTAAGCATCTCAATGGTCTTACCTCAGTGTACCGCAAATTCTGTGGAAAAGCTTGCCTGTGGTAAGATGGCCGCCCTGTGCGGACGTTCTGGAATACGCGGTGAGGCATCTAGTCTTCTATGTATATCTATGTCCTCAGTCCCCAGATGTTTACAGACTGTTGTAAAGAGAAAAGGGGATGTCTCACAGTGGTAAACATGGCCTTGTCCCAACTTTTTTGAGATGTGTTGTTGTCATGAAATTTAAAATCGCCTAATTTTTCTCTTTAAATGATACATTTTCTCAGTTTAAACATTTGATATGCCGTCTATGTTCTATTCTGAATAAATATGGAATTTTGAAACTTCCACACCATTGCATTCCGTTTTTATTTACAATTTGTACTTTGTCCCAACTTTTTTGGAATCGGGGTTGTACTTATAACGGACGATAAGTTTATCCAAAATAGTTTTTCCTGCCTTAGTCAATTTATTTCCATTTCACATGCATGCAGCTGTTGTAAAGTTCAGTGTGTTTGTGTAGAACACTCTCGGATTCATTACTCAATGTAGAAATCATAAAATAGAAATCTATAACAAAGTTTGTATGAAGAAAACAATAGGGTACTATTGGTACAATATGGGTACAATAGGGTACTTTTGAACAGTACTGTGTTTGAGAATATTGTGGGGGGTTTTGTTTTTTTTAATCATCGACGTCTAGGTTAAAAAAAAAAAGTGAGGGGCGTCGTGGCTCGGGTGGATGAGGCGCCGTGCCGTGGGTCCGGGGACCCGGGTTTGGTTCCAACCCGGGGTCATTTCCCGATCCCTCCCCGTCTCTCTCCCGCTCGTTTCCTGTCTCTGCACTGTCCTATCCAGTGGAGGTGGGAAAGCCCAAGGGAAATCTTTAAAAAAAAAAAAAAGTGCTGCGTCATCACAGACAGGATGTTTGAGTTTAAAATGATTGTGTATTGGTTGTGGATGTTTTATGCAGACCTGGCAACCTGTAACTGAATCAGTGCAGCCGGACTGTCATGACACAGCATTGGGGGGGGGGAGGTTTTTTTTTTTTAATAAACCTAGAGGTGGATGATGTAACAAAAAAATATATATATAAATATTTTGCACAGGACTGTGTTCCTCTGATCACAGAAACAAAGCTCCAGCTCTCTGCTCTTAATCTGTTCTGTTCTTTCAGGATTTATTGCGCATGTCACTCCTTGTTGAGGTTTTGTGGTTTTTTTTTTTTTTTTAAGTTTTTTTTAAATGCCCGAGTTGTTGAAACCAATCTGGGTTTTCTGTGTTGAAGTTACAGGTGAAGGAAGAGGCTTCACCTGTAAGAAAATCAAACGCTTTCATGAAGGCGTTAACTCGAATGCGAGCATAAAAAAATATAAAACAAGATTCTTAAGCAAACTCTTCCAAATTTGCTTCCAACTTTTGTTTTTGTAAAATACATTTTAAATACAATCATGAATTTCTATGGAGTTTTCAGGCTGAGCTCCTCTCCTTGTATTCTTTAACCACTCATTTCCCCATTGTTCTTGAAGCATTTGCTTCTATTTGTTAACATTTTTCTTGATAGCGGGGAGAGGGTAATACCGTTTATCTATTTCTCTGTTTGAACAAGCAAAAACGGCGCAAAAATTAACCATATTGAAGACAGATTAAGCCTCGCTTGCATGAAAGACTGTGTCTGTCTGACCCCAGCTGTAATTATCACGTGATGTGCAAGGGGGTCTATAAACAGTACGCGTACCATACTACAACAGCAGGGGTATATAAAATAATTTGCAAAGCAGTAAATGAAACCGAGACTAAGAAAACAGCCAAGACATAATGGCGGATACGTAGTGATGGATGCTTTTAGGAACTGAAATAAAAGATCAAAAAGCTTAATTTTTGTGGTGCTAGTTTGTAATATATGCTCATTCCAACTTGCTCGGTCTGGTCGGGCATGTCGGGGACATATCCCACTTGCCCCGGCCAATCGGGCAGTCCTTAACGTTGAGCCCTGGCATGCTGTTGCAGGAAAATAATCTACTGTGGGGTGGTGTGATCTTTCCTGACAGAAAGAGGAGTTACTGTGATCACCTCAAAGTTGATTATTTTTCCCATAACTGCACATGACCAAGTGTGTTATTCCTCTTGTACCACAGTAATTTATCTCCAGTCAAATTTATAGTAGCATTTATAATAGTTATCTTGTTCTCACTTGCATTATAACACACAAGTGTTGTGTGTTTTTTTTTTGTTTTTTTTTTTTAAACACCTCCGCAGTCCCCCCCCCCCCCCCCCCCCTTCCTTTTGCTGCTAATGATATAAATAAATAAAAAAATTACTGACCGTTACAACGCGATGATACCTGGAAACTCCTTCCTTTTAATATACCCCCACTCCAAAGGAGGGAGGGTATACTGGTTTACCTCTGTCCGTATCTCCATTCGCCCAAAACACCTTTTTTTTTTTTTTCCTTTCTCGGCAACCACAAATCATAGCCACTTGGTACCAAACTTCAGCTTGGGGTTCTGTAGTATGTATACTGTTTTCAAGCCTGTCGCACATTGACTTCCTGTTTCCCAACTGAATGTATTTACAAAACACACAGGGTGGATTTTGACGCTATTTCAAGAAGCAAAATGCTATTTCAAAATGACAGTTTAGCAGGATGCTATTTGAAATCCCTGGGGAGAGATGCTGCTCTTTACTTACTGGTTTCAGGGTTCATTATTTGTTGAGGTCAACATTCATAATAAGTATCCTATTCCTTCGATTGCTTGCATTCTGGTATAAGTGAGAGCAGGGGCATATGTAAGTGAGCAGTAGCTCACAGTTGATTTTGTTATATCAGTGATTACTTACCAAAAGCATCACCAGAGCAAAGATTATATAAACTACAGAAATCCATTAATTTTTATCCCCCGCTGGCCGAAAGGCCCAAAGAGGGATTGTGTCATGGTGATGTCCATCCATTCGTCCCAGGAAGAGTACTCACCTTCTGAAATCCACTCCTGTCACAATTTTTGGAGGAATTTCACGAAACTTGGCAGGATTCTGTTACATGTCAGTAATACGCATATTGCAATTTCATTCAATTCTGTTGCATTTTACCAGAGTTACAGCCCTTGATTACCAGACTTGTACTTTTGACAATTTCATGAGGGTGTATTAAGCACTTATAGCATAGATATAGTCGCCAGTGGGGGATATTGTGCTCTCAGAGCACTCTTGTTCTATTTAGATTGTGACATGTCCAGCATTCAAGTCTCTGTGAAGTAGCTGTTACTATGGAAACAAGGGCATTAAAAGAAACCTGTGATTTGCCTTATCAGTACACCTATCAGAGATGCTGTTATAGAAAATGAATCAACACCACAAAAAGAACTGAGAGTACAAGAGAACTGTGGTATAAATCTCATTCCTATACAAGTGTTAATTAACAGTTATTCGCTGAAGGCAAAGTGAATATCGGTGGATAATAAGGTCATTATTCATCAATATTCACTGAGCTTGAGGTGGATAATTGTTTTAGCATAAATACACAGCTGATTTTATGTTTAAAAAAATCAGTATTAAAAAATTATTTCAAACTTCAAAAGCAGCATGGAAATGTAATAATGGCGTGGCACAGGGTTGTCACTTATATCCGGCGAGTGACGTACTTTGTTTTGAAATGGATAAAATAAATCACAATTCCACCTTACTTTTGAATAGTTTTAGATGAAACTTTGTAGCATCTTTTGTGCTTTTAGGAACAGCATTTTCTTTCATAATTTGTAATTCACTTACAGTAATGAAGCGATTGGCCTCCATTTTGCTATGTCACTCAAGGTGATATTGAGAAATAGTCCGAGCTTCTCGACCAATCAGTGTGTGCAATTTTCTGTAATCATCAGTGTATTTATACTAATTTATTGTGGTCTCTCATGTTCACAGTGCTTGTATTTCAACTTTCACACATTATTAGTTATTTCAGGGTAGATTATCTACATGCTATAGACTCCAATGATTACTGACTATTCTCCTTCTCCATTTCTCTCTTCATTTCTCAATTTTCCTCTGAGTAGAGCACACTGGTATCTTGCAGTGATCTGCTTCCCAGGCCTAAAGAGACCCTGTATAGAGCCCAATCCTCTGTATCAGCCCCAGACGCAGTCCCAGGCACAGGCTTCGTCCCCATCTGAGTTAGGGAGCTCTGTGCTAAGTGAAGGAGGCATTGAGGAGCCCTCGCCTCACACGGAACCCCTTTCCTTTAATCCAGAGGAGGTTAATACGGAAGCTGAGGGACAGGACATAAGCCACTCAAGTATGCCTTCCTGTCCACACCGACCCCCAGAGCACAGCTGCGAGCACAGCTGTGCACTCAACCAAAGGGTTAATGGACAGGTTCAGTCACATTACACAGGTGAGCGTTACAGAAGAAACGAAACATGATGAGGTGGGGGGGCTGGTCATTGGATGATGAGGATTATGAAAATTGCTGTTTAAAAAAAAAAAACATGAACTTTTGGTTTCTTCTTGGTTTTTAAGATGCTTTGCAAAGAATCAGTGTGTGTTACAGCAGTGAAGATCCTGGCTCCTTCTCTGATGACCAAAGCTCCTCGCACGTAAGTGGTTTTTTTTAATTTAAAATTTGAATAAAAACTCTTCCTGTGCTGGGAAACTTTGCAAAGCACCATGACTGTGGTAAAAAGCGCTTACGAGGAAGACTCATTCCATAAATGTTAAATAAATGTCTCTTCACAAAAACATCACTTTTTTTTATTTTTAGCCTTCGATGATGTGGCACATCCCCCGTATAAATCCCCTGTGTGTGAGCTGTTGCTATAGAAACAATAATGCATTAGAATGAGCACATAAATATGATGCTATCATTCATGTTATGGGCGGAACTACTGTCTGAGTCGTGCTGTTGTACAGAAACGGTGCGCACCTTCTGACCAATCAGATTCAAGCAATCAACTGTGCTGTGGTAGAAATATAAATTAACACTGAAATGATTTGAGGGGTAATTAAATTGACTTTTTTTTTTTTTTTTTTTTTGTCAAATCTGTAATTGATGCGTGCTTTGCAATACAGTGTCACAGGATGGATGTTCTATTCTGTTGGTTGATAGAACAACCAGGTCCTCCTGGCTCCATGTCTAACTGTTCGTACTGCGATTCTGTTTTAGGATGAGTGCAGTGAGGATGGAGCGCTGGCAGATGACACTGCTGCGTCAGAGAGCATGGAGTGGGCATCCAGGCCTACCAACTGCAAACAGTGAGTACGCACACCAAACACAGGAACTACACAATGTAAATGTCCCGAGGGAAGTCAGCTATTCAATATACAGTGACCTGTAAAATATCCAAGCCAAGTTCTCTGGTTTTGGATAGCTAGCTTCATCAGTCTGTCTGGCAAGCTACTTAAACTCTTCTGTATAAAGTTATGCAGCTTCAGGTAGCTACATGCTATAAAGTGCAAGTGATTTTTTTGTGACTTGTACAAAGCATTTTTATTGCCACTAGGGGGCAGCATAACTGCAGTTCTCTATGCACTGTTCATACAGTACAGAGGATCAAAAGTTAGACATCATGGCAGTTCAAGTGCACGTCATTATTAAAGCAAAAATTTGAAATTTATTTATGTAAAGGTTTCTAAAATTCTGCTTTCCATTCAAGTTGCTTTCTAGATAGAGATAAAACACTTTTGTATCAACTTGTTATCCGGCTGTTAATCATTGTGATTTGCGCTTCTCTCAGACCTTGTATCCTCATCATGGACTCGTTGCGAGGTCCTGCCAGATCTACAGTGGTGAAGACATTGCGAGAGTATGTTACTTCACTTATGTTCATTTACTGATATTTGAATGCATCTTTTGTTCATTCTCACTTTTTTTTTGTGTGTGTGTTTTTTTTGCCCAGGTATCTGGAGGTAGAGTGGGAAGTGAGGAAGGGCTCTCAGAGGAGTTTCGGGAAGGACGTGATGAAGGGCTCGAGCCCGCGGGTGCCACAACAGGACAACTTCAGCGACTGTGGCGTCTACGTGTTGCAATACGTCGAGAGCTTCTTTGAGGTAAAGCTAGAAATAACACTTGCTGAGGAAAGTCAAGAAAGCATGTCAGGTGGGACAGTAATCGTGTGACGGATCAGCATGGCGAATTATTGATTAGTGTTAGGGCTTGATATAAATCCATACACTAAGCTGAAGCTTGACTGGTATGGACATATAACATGCAAGTAAGGGAGGGGCTTCATTTTGTTAAGATAAGATTATAAATTCTGTATGTCTATTACTCTATGGAATATGCTATTGGAGAAACATCATAATAGAGCACATTTATATAACTTGTAGCAAAATTAATCATCCTCTGACCAATCAGAATGGAGCAGTCAGTAGCATAGTGATTTTATTTATTTATTTTTGGAAACCAGGTTACAAAAGGTCCCCCCCCCCCCCCCCAAGCTGTTTCTAAGGTCAGCAGACGCATTTCTTGAGTTGTGCGATTTGTCATTTGTAAATATTGTTCTCAGGCATTACAGAGCTCTGTTTACTGTAAACAAATGTCAAGAAATAAAACTTTTATAAAAGGAAAATCTCCGAGCTAGGGTTTTGGAGTTCTGTTATTGACTTTGTCTTAGAGAGAGTTGTTTTTAATTTTTTTTTTTTCTACTTTTTCATAAGAACCCTGTGCCAAGCTTCCATCTCCCTATGAATTTATTGGACTGGTTCCCCCAGCAGCGGATGAAGACTAAACGTGAGGAGATCAAGGAACTCATTCTGAAGATTCAGTCCCAACAACAGTTGGACCGGGAGAACTCTGGGCAGGACCTGGATGTCGGAGAGGCCTGCGAGGACCTGGACATTGGAGACGCCTTAGAGTCAGCTGACCTCATCCCACCAATCAGTTCATGAACTCCAGCCTCATGCTGCTATAGCTCTTCTTATGAAACGGTCCTGTTGGCGCCGCCCCTCACTCGTGGCATCGATGGCGAGTCGGGGCCTCTTCATGATCGTACGCTGCTGGACAACTTCGCCGTGACAACAATTGTTTCCGTTCCCCCCCCCCTTCGTTAACTAAAAAGCAAGAAGACTTCATTTGTATTAAAGAAAACGTGTATATATGCTGAACAGTTTTGTTGTTGGTTTTTTTTTTTTTGTTTGTTTTTTCCGACTTGTGAATTTGACCTCTCATTATTTCGTCTCAGAGTTAAGTATTCGTTCATCTGTTGACTTCATGAAGGGCACAACACAGCCCTGACCTCTCCACAAGTCTGAACAGTAACTGTTCAATGTCCCATTCTGTCTGTACTTCAACTCACGCTTTTCACCACTGAAAACAATTTGCTGTTTGTAGGCTAAGTATCCAAAAAGATCTGGAATTTTTTTTTTTTTAAACATACAAATTTAGCTTCTCTCATGGCATAACACCGTTGCTAGTCAGTGCCTGTCAGAGCTTTATACAATGTTACCACCTGTAAATGGACCTCATTTTCAATATTAAAACTATTTGAGATGCAAGCGTGCACATCTGCCTTAGTTCATACAGATATAAGCATTTGAAACAGAGGGTCATGAGTGCTCTTTTCTATTCTTTACTGGCCTGCAATAAATATAATATAATTACATAATAAAGTGAGTAAAATTGATAGCAATTGAAGACGGGCACCTCTGTTTATTTTTCTGTAAACTCTTCACACTGGATCTTAGTTACTCGTACATTAATGACTATTGCGTCATACTTGTGTCCATATGTGGTTTATTATTAAATTACTTGGTATTCAATTAACGATCTTCTGGAACTTGCTGTCACAATTATGACTATACACAGTATACTTACAGGTCCAGTCACTAAATTGTTCTGGTGAGATACAGATGTGCGACAAAGGAAACAAAACTGTATTGGTTGCCATTGGGGTGGGTGGTGTTATTTTTGTTAGCATGCTTTGATTCCACTAGAAGCTTTCTCTCCCATCCTGATGGGAGTGGTATCTTTCAGGATGACCCCACCCACACCTACAGGACATGTCACTGAATACATTCATGAGGATGAAAATCATATGCGATGGCCTTCACCATTGCCAGATTTCAACGGCATGGAACACCTGTGTTCGATTTGCAGGTGAGGTGTCAGCACTCTCCACCACTAGTATGCGTATTAGGTGAAAATTCAAATTCGATCCAAATTGCTTGAAACTGCTCTCACCTGAATGAAGACTTGAATGCAGAACATACTTTTTTACAGAATTAAAATGTTTATCCGTTTTTGAGATATTGCAAATCAAAGATAAAGGTTTAATTTTTTAGAAAACTGCCATAATGTTGCATAGGATACAGTGCCTTGCAAAAGTATTCACCCCTCTTGGTGTTTGTCCTGTTTTGTTGCATTACAAGATGGAATTAAAATGGATTTTTGGAGGGTTAGCACCATTTGATTTACACAATGTGCCTATAACTTTAAAGGTGCACTTTTTTATTTTTTATTGTGACACAAGATGAAAAAACAGAAATCTGGAGTGTGCATAAGTATTCACCCCCTAAAGTCAATACTTTGTAGAGCCACCTTTTGCTACAATTACAGCTGCAAGTCTTTTGGGGTATGTCTCTATTAGCTTAGCACATCTAGCCACTGGGATTTTTGCCCATTCCTCAAGGCAAAACTGCTCCAACTCCAAGTTAGATGAGTTGTGTTGGTGTACAGCAATCAAGTTATGCCAGAGATTCTCAATTGGATTGAGGTCTGTGCTTTGACTAGGCCATTCCAAAACATTCACATGTTTTCCCTTTAAACCACTCCAGTGTAGCTTTTAGCAGTATGTTGAGGGTCATTGTCCTGCTGTACCGTGAACCTTCGTCCCAGTCTCAAACCTCTGGCTGACTCAGGTTTTTCTCCAGAATTGCCCTGTATTTAGTGCCATCCATCTTTCCTTCAGTCCTGACCAGCTTTCCTGTCCCTGCAGATGAAAAATATCCCCGTAGCATGATGCTGTCACCACCATGCTTCATTGTAGGAATGGTGTTCTCAGGGTGTTGGGTTTGCGCCACACATGGCATTTCCCATGATGGCCAAAAAGTTTAATTTTTGTCTCATTTGATCAGAGAATGTTCGATGTGTTTGGGGAGTCTGCTACATGCTGTTGGGCAAACTCCAAACATGTTTTCTTCAGCAATGGCTTTTTTCTGGCCACTCTTCCATCAAGCCCCACTCTGTGGAGTGTACAGCTTAAAGTGGCCCTATGGACAGATACTCCCATCTCCGCTGTGGATCTTTGCAGCTCCTTCAGTGTTATCGTTAGTCTTTGTTGCATCTCTGATTAATGCGCTCCTTGCCTAGTCTGTGAGTTTTGGTGGGCGGCCTTCTCTTCTCAGGTTTGTAGTGGTGCCATGTTCTTTCCATTTTGATATAATGGATTTAATGGAGCTCTCTGGGATATTCAAAGTTTGGGATATTTTCTTATAGCCCAACCCTGATCTATACTTCTCCACAACTTTGTCTCTGACCTGTTTGGAATGCTCCTTGGTTTTCATGTTGCTTGCTTAGTAGTGTAGCAGAGTCAGGGTCCTTCCAGAACAGGTTGATTTATATAGACATCATGTGACGGATCATGTGACACTGTTTGCACACAGGTGGATCTTAATCAAATAATTATGTGACTTATGAAGTGAATTGGTTGGACCAGCTCTGATTAAGGGGTTTCATACGAAAGGGGGTGAATACCTATGCATACTCCAGATTTCTGTTTTTTCATCTTATTGTTTGTCACAATAAAAAAACAATGTGCACCTTTAAAGTGGTAGGCATGTTCGGTAAATCAAATGGTGCTCACCCCCCAAAAATCCATTTTAATTCCAGCTTGTAATGTGACAAAACAGGACAAACACCAAGGGCGATGAATACTTTTTCAAGGCACTGTAACATGGGCCAAATGAGATCAAATGTTTTTTTTCTTAACTTTTTTTCCCAAGATATTGACATGGAAATTGGCAGGCACATAAATGGTTGTATACTGAATACAAAGTTAGAAAAATTACTATAAACAAATTATGCAAATTGGCATTAATTATGCTAATTACAACCCTGATTCCAAAAAAGTTGGGACAAAGTACAAATTGTAAATAAAAACGGAATGCAATAATTTACAAATCTCAAAAACTGATATTGTATTCACAATAGAACATAGACAACATATCAAATGTCGAAAGTGAGACATTTTGAAATTTCATGCCAAATATTGGCTCATTTGAAATTTCATGACAGCAACACATCTCAAAAAAGTTGGGACAGGAGCAATAAGAGGCTGGAAAAGTTAAAGGTACAAAAAAGGAACAGCTGGAGGACCAAATTGCAACTCATTAGGTCAATTGGCAATAGGTCATTAACATGACTGGGTATAAAAAGAGCATCTTGGAGTGGCAGCGGCTCTCAGAAGTAAAGATGGGAAGAGGATCACCAATCCCCCTAATTCTGCGCTGACAAATAGTGGAGCAATATCAGAAAGGAGTTCGGCAGTGTAAAATTGCAAAGAGTTTGAACATATCATCTACAGTGCATAATATCAAAAGATTCAGAGAATCTGGAAGAATCTCAGTGCGTAAGGGTCAAGGCCGGAAAACCATACTGGGTGCCCGTGATCTTTGGGCCCTTAGACGGCACTGCATCACATAAAGGCGTGCTTCTGTATTGGAAATCACAAAATGGGCTCAGGAATATTTCCAGAGAACATTATCTGTAAACGCAATTCACCGTGCCATCCGCCATTGCCAGCTAAAACCCTATAGTTCAAAGAAGAAGCCGTATCTAAACATGATCCATAAGCGCAGACGTCTTCTCTGGGCCAAGGCTCATTTAAAATGGACTGTGGCAAAGTGGAAAACTGTTCTGTGGTCAGACGAATCAAAATTTGAAGTTCTTTATGGAAATCAGGGACGCCGTGTCATTCGGACTAAAGAGGAGACAGATGACCCAAGTTGTTATTGGCGCTCAGTTCAGAAGCCTGCATCTCTGATGGTATGGGGTTGCATTAGTGCATGTGGCATGGGCAGCTTACACATCTGGAAAGACACCATCAATGCTGAAAGGTATATCCAGGTTCTAGAGCAACATATGCTCCCATCCAGACGACGTCTCTTTCAGGGAAGACCTTGCATTTTCCAACATGACAATGCCAAACCACATACTGCATCAATTACAGCATCATGGCTGCATAGAAGAAGGGTCCGGGTACTGAACTGGCCAGCTTGCAGTCCAGATCTTTCACCCATAGAAAACATTTGGCGCATCATAAAACAGAAGATATGACAAAAAAGACCTAAGACAGTTGAGCAACTAGAATCCTACATTAGACAAGAATGGGTTAACATTCCTGTCCCTAAACTTGAGCAACTTGTCTCCTCAGTCCCCAGACGTTTACAGACTGTTGTAAAGAGAAAAAGGGATGTCTCACAGTGGTAAACATGGCCTTGTCCCAACTTTTTTTGAGATGTGTTGTCATGAAATTTAAAATCACCTAATTTTTCTCTTTAAATGATATATTTTCTCAGTTTAAATATTTGATATGTCATCTATGTTCTATTCTGAATAAAATATGGAATTTTGAAACTTCCACATCACTGCATTCCGTTTTTATTTACAATTTGTACTTTGTCCCAACTATTTTGGAATCGGGGTTGTAGGTAAAAATATTAAATTGGTACACTCAATAAAAAAGTAATGATTATTTCTAATACGCTCTTTGTGCCCTGTAGGCCTTTGTATTTCTTAAAAGTAGGGTGTACTAGTGTTTTATATTAAAGAATATAAATGATAATATTCATAGCATTCAAGGCTAACCTTGAAAAAACTGAGCCACATCCAATAAAAACAATTCCAGTTAATTGAACTGAAATTGACACTCGCGTTTCTGATTTGTTTTTTTTTAAATATCATTCCAACCACTAAGATCTCAATATTTTTCATCAAAACAACTATATTTTCTAAAATAGTTATTTATTTTCATGAATCAGTTTTATTTGAAAAAAGTAAGTAGGTAAAGCTATGAAAACTCACTTCAAAATGTCCCGTGAAGCATAACATCAAAACTAGCAGACGGAAAATTTTGCTGAATGCTTCATCAGAAACAGTGAAAACTGGAGAACATCCCTATAAAAGTTATCTGATTTATATTCATGAGTAATCCAGTCAGAAACTGGTCAGAAGAGAGAGAGCCTGACCACTTTCCTGTGACTCAAAAAGCACCGACAGTTTCCCCGACGTCATGCGAGTAGAGAGTGCACGCTGTTGTACCAACTTCAGCCTGCTGTTACTCCCAAAGTATTGAACAGATCTTAATGAGAAATTTCTTTGGAAAGCAGATATTATAAGCTTTTTGATGATAGTATTTACAATCAAAAATATTCAGGAGTTAAGCAATGATAGATTTGGAAACTTTGATGAGCGTCTGCATGCACAATTTTCATAGCACAGTCAGTGAGTGTCTGATATACCTACCACTAGCATCAAAGCACCAGTTGAGGGTATCATTTGGAAGAAATATATCCAGGATTGTTTTAGAGACTTGTGTGCAAAGTTGAATTAAAGCTGTTCTGGGGCACAGAAGCCTGTTGTTGTTGGGGTTTTTTTAAGTATAAAGAGAATGGGTATCCTTGTCCTTGAAAATGAGATCAGATTTGGTATTCAGTGTTAATTCCAAGACTGTCTTTTCATTTTGATCATCGACTTGCCAGTGGACTAGCTTGCAAACTACACAAATGTGACTCCGAACTATAGCATTGGGTGATGTTCAATGATCGGAGGCCATTCTTATTGGTGACAATTTTTCATTACTTCCTATAAGGGGTTTAGCGGAGTTACACGAAACATCCTTACTACATCTGGCCCTTTATTTGTCTTCTATGGACAATAATTAAAGCGATAAAACAGCTTATCTAAGAAGAAAAAATCTCAATGTCTGTTTTTATTGATTTTTTTGTGTACTTTTTTTTTGTAATTTCCAATCTGTGCACCAAGTCCTGCCATGAGTACAGGACAGAGTTTATGATTTCAGCAGGCGTTCACAGGTATAAAAAGACAATATCGAGCTGAGACTTGGAGATTATAACTGTTTTTGGGGAAATGCAAAACTTTGCAGTATCTATGTAAGGTCAACTACAACAGTACAGAGTGAGGTAGATATTATCAGGCTGCTCTGATGTACTTGGAAAATACAGGGAAGCTGCTGATGTGCCCAGCTTTCAAGCTGAATAATGGACAGTGTCTACAGTGTAAACATATTAAAAGCTTTAACTGGATCAATGGGATCCATGAACCTGTGGCTAAATGTCAAGTGCACTCACTTTTATGTCTGCTTCGTGGTCCCGTTAGTCAGAGTTTCCATCAGAGGTTATAAATGCTGTTTGTGCAGCTTGTGCCCCTGCCCTGTGATGGCTGGTTAAGATGACACAAATTATCTTTGTAGCATCAGCCAAACAATGGATCTCTCTTCTCCCTCTTTTCTTCTCTCTTTTGTTTACAAATGGCTAAAGAGAAATTGGCTTGGAGGATGGGAATGCGGATTTAACAGCAGGACAAAGGCCCCTATATTTTTCAAAAATTAAAAGACTGCAATAGAAGGTTTCATTTCTGGAATCCGCATCAGATTATTCACTGCTAATGAAAGTATGAAAGCTGATGATTTGGGATTTTTGTGCAATGAAACTGCACCACAACTAGTCATAGGAAAAATACACTTAATGGAAAAGCCCAGAAGTGAGGCTGGACCTGATTTCGTTCTAGCCCAGAGTGTAGATTCATGCAGCCTATCATATCAGTAACTGTTGTGTCAGGTGGTTACACAGAGTGAAGATTTGGTCTCCATTTGTCCTGATGTTTTCAGACACATCTGTAACATGTGAAATATAGACACAGGTGTAATGAATGCCAACAAGGTGTATTATTTTATTTGATAATTCTTTCCCCCAAATATGCCTTTAGAGGAGGTAATAAAAGATTAGCAGCATAAGCACATACAGTGATGCTTGAAAGTTTGTGAACCCTTTAGAATTTTCTATATTTCTGCCTAAAACATCATCAGATTTTCACACAAGTCCTAAAAGTAGATAAAGAGAACCCAGTTAAACAAATGAGACAAAAGTATTATACTTGGTTCTTTATTTATTGAGGAAAATGATCCAATATTATATATCTGTGAGTGGTAAAAGTATGTGAACCTCTAGGATTAGCATTTAATTTGAAGGTGTAATTAGAGTCAGGTGTTTTCAATCAATGGAATGACAATCAGGTGCGAGTGGGCACCCTGTTTTATTTAAAGAACAGGGATCGATCAAAGTCTGATCTTCACAACACGTTTGTGGAAGTGCATCATGGCACGAACAAAGGAGATTTCTGAGGACCTCAGAAAAAGGGTTGTTGATGCTCATCAGGCTGGAAAAGGTTACAAAACCATCTCTAAAGAGTTTGGACTCCACCACTCCACAGTCAGACAGATTGTGTACAAATGGAGGAAATTCAAGACCATTCCCTCCCCAGGAGTGGTCGACCAACAAAGATCACTTCAAGAGCAAGGTGTGTAATAGTTGGCGAGGTCACAAAGGACCCCAGGGTAACTTCTAAGCAACTGTAGGCCTCTCTCACATTGGCTAATGTTAATGTTCATGAGTCCACCATCAGGAGAACACTGAACAACATTGGTGTGCATGGCAGGGTTGCAAGGAGAAAGCCACTGCTCTCTAAAAAGAGCATTGCTGCTCATCTGCAGTTTGCTAAAGATCACATGCAGTGGCGATTCTAGGGTCTAGTGGGGCCCCAATCAGAAATTCATTGGGGGGCCCCACCACCGCCCGCCCACAACAATAAAAAACAACATAAATAAAGTATGGTCATGCTAGCGCGAGTGAAACAAGACTAGCACCATTTGCACTACATCATTCATTATCAACGGTAGGGAAAAATACTATTGTCTCTGTTCATTATTATTGCTACTGACTTACCACCATCTTGCTTTCTTCTCCCCTCGTCTTCTTTTTTCTTCTTTCTTTTTTCACTCCCGGATGGATAGTTTCTCTTCATAATAATTTAGCCATGGAGGTCTACCAACACGCAATATGTGCACGTTAATAGCCTACAGGGTTTCCGATTTGTGCAAACATGTGGTTGCACGCGCAGGAAGGGATCCCTCTGCAGACTGCAAGCGTTGATTGCTTGAAGACTTTTGTCACTCAAAAATGTGGTCACACAATTGGCTGCTTAGCATTTTGTTCCTCCCAACAGCTTATTGTAAACGGGAAACCCGTGAGAGTCAGACTCAGCGAATGACTTTTCAAAACGCAAATTTCGATTCTTCTTCACTCTCGACTCGCAAATTTCTCTATCAACTGCTGTGCAAATTTTGACTCTCTGTCGCCACCTGGTGGGGGCCCCAAGCAGCTGATTGGCTTGCCTGGTGAGAAAAATCGCCTCTGATCACATGGACAAGCCAGAAGGTTATTGGAAAAATGTTTTGTGGACAGATGAGACCAAAATAGAACTTTTTGGTTTAAATGAGAAGCATTATGTTTGGAGAAAGGAAAACACTGCATTCCAGCACAAGAACCTTATCCCAGCTGTGAAACATGGTGGTGGTAGTATCATGGTTTGGGCCTGTTTTGCTGCATCTGGGCCAGGACGGATTGCCATCTTTGATGGAACAATGAATTCTGAATTATGCCAGCGAATTCTAAAGGAAAATGTCAGGACATTGGTCCATGAACTGAATCTCAAGAGAAGGTGGGTCATGCAGCAAGACAATGACCCTAAGCACACAAGTCGTTCTACCAAAGAATGGTTAAAGAAGAATAAAGTTAATGTTTTGGAATGGCCAAGTCAATGTCCTGACCTTAATCCAATCGAAATGTTGTGGAAGGACCTGAAGCAAGCAGTTGATGTGAGGAAACCCACCAACATCCCAGAGTTGAAGCTGTTCTGTACGGAGGAATGGGCTAAAATTCCTCCAAGCCGGCATCCAGGACTGATCAACAGTTACCAGAAATGTTTAGTTGCAGTTATTGCTGCACAACGGGGTCACACCAGATACTGAAAGCAAAAGTTCATATACTTTTGCCTCTCACAGATATGTAATATTGGATCATTTTCCTTAAAAAATAAATCCATCCATCTTCTACCGCTTATCCGGATCCAGGTCTAGGGGGTAGCAGCCTAAGCAGAGCAGCCCAGACTTCCCTCTCCCTGGCCACCTCCACCAGCTCTTCCAGGGGAATACCGAGGTGTTCCCAGGCCAGCCGAGAGATGCAATCTCTCCAGCGTGTCCTGGGTCTGGCCAAGGGTCTCCTCCCGGTGGGGTATGCCCAGAGAACCTCTCTTAGGAGGCGTCCAGGGGGCATCCTAACAATGTGCCTGAACCACCTCAACTGACTCCTTTCGATGTGGAGGAGCAGCGATTCTACTCCGAGTCTCTCCCGAATGACCAAGTTTCTCACCCTGTCTCTAAGGAAGAGCCCAGCCACCCTGCAGAGAAAACTCATTTCTACCGCTTGTATCAGCGATCTCATTCTTTCAGTTACTACCCATAGCTCATGACCATAGGTGAGAGTGGGAATGTAGATGGACCAGTAAATTGAGAGCTTTGCTTTTTGGCTCAGCTCTCTCTTTACAACAACAGACTGGTTTAGCGTCCGCATCACTGCTGATGCTGCCCCAATCCATCTGTCCAACTCCCGCTCCCCCTTACCCTCACTCATGAACAAAACCCTGAGATACTTAAACTCCTCCACTTTAGATAGCAACTCCCCCCTGACCCGGAGTAGGCACTCCACCCATTTCCGGCTGAGTTCCATGGCCACGGACTTGGAGGTGCTGATCCTCATCCCAGCCACTTCACACTCGGCTACGAACTGCCCTCACGCATGCTATAAGTCACAGATTCATGAAGCCAACAGGACCACATCATCCACAAAAAGCAGAGACGTGATCCTGATGCCACCAAACTGGACACCCTCCGCCCCTTGGCTGCGCTTTGAAATTCTGTCCATAAAAGTTACAGAACCAGTGACAAAGGGCAGCCCTGGTGGATTCCCATATGCACTAGGAACAAGTCCGACTTACTGCCGGCAATGCGGATCAAACTCCTGCTTCAGTCATACAGGGTCCGAATGGCCCGCAGTAGTGGGCCCTGAACCCCATATTCCCAAAGCATCCCCCACAGGGCACCACGAGGGACATGGTCGTAAGCCTTCTCCAGGTCCACAAAACACATGTAGACCGGTTGGGCAAACTCCCATGCACCCACCAGTACCCTTGCAAGGGTAAAGAGCTGGTCCAGTGTTCCACGACCAGGACAAAAAACGCATTGTTCCTCCTGAATCTGAGGTTCGACTATCGACTAGACTCTCCTCTCCAGCACCCCAGCATAGGCTTTCCCAGGGAGGCTGAGAAATGTGATCCCCTTATAGTTGGGGCACATTCTCCGGTCCCCCTTTTTTGAAAAGGGGTACCACCACCCCAGTCTGTCAATCCAGAGGCACTGTCCCCGATCTCCACACAATGTTGAAGAGGCATGTCAGCCAAGACAGCCCAACAACATCCAGTGTCTTCAGGAACTCAGGACGAATCTCATCCACCCCCGGCCACTGAGGAGCTTTTTAACCACCTTGGCAACCTCAGCCCCTGTGATGGGTGACTCCTCCCAAGCACCCTCAGACTCTGCATCCTCCTCGGACAACATGAAGGTGGGATTGAGGAGATCCTCAAAGTATTCCTTCCACCATCGGATGATGTCCTCAGTTGTGGTCAACAGCACTCCATCCTCACTGTAAACAGTAGGGACAGAGCACTGCTTCCCCTTCCTGAGGCACCGGATGGTTTGCCAGAATCTCTTCGAGGTCAACCAAAAGTCACTTTCCACGGCCTCACTGGACTCCTCTCACACCCGAGTTTTTGCTTCAGTGACCACCAGAGCCGCGTTCCACTTGGCCCGTCGGTATCTGTCAGCTGCCTCTGGAGACCTACAGGCTAACCAAGCCCGATAGGACTCCTCCTTCAGCTTAATGGCTCCCCTCACCACAGGTGTCCACCACCAGGTTTGGGGATTACCACCACAACAGGCACCAATAACCTTGCAGCCGCAGCTCTGCACAGCTCTGCAGTTGAAGAGCCGACGGACGGGAGCCTCTGCCAAACGTTCCCAGCATACCCTCACTACACGTTTGGGCCTGCCAGGTCCTGTCCAGCCTCCTCCCCCACCATCTGATCCAGCTCGCCATCAGGTAGTGATCAGTTGACAGCTCTGCTCCTCTCTTCACTGGAGTGTCCAAGACACACGGTCGTAGATCAGATGAAAAGACCACAAAGTCAATCATCGATCTACAGCCTAGGGTGTTCTTGTGCCACGTGCACTTATGGACACCCTTATGCTTGAACATGGTGTTTGTTATGGCCAAAATATGCATGGCACAGAAGTCCAACAACTGAAAACCACTTGGGTTCAGATCGGGCAAGCCATTCCTCCCAATCACACCCCTCCAGGTCTCATACTCATTGCCCACATGAGCATTGAAATCCCCCAGTAAAATAATGGAGTCCCCTCGTGGTGCACTGTCTAGCACCCCACTCAAGGACTCCAGGAAGGCCAGGTACTCTGAACTACCCGAAGGTGCAGGGAAACGACCCTCTCATTCACTGGGGAGAACGCCAGTGTTAGTGCTCCGAACTGGGGGGCTACCAATAACCCCACCCCTGCCCGGCGCCGCTCACCTTTGGCAACTCCAGCATAGAAGAGAGTCCAACCCCTCTCCAGGAAATTGGTTCCAGATCCCAAGCTGTGCATTGAGGTGAGCCCAACTACAGGTATATCTAGTCAGTACTGCTCAACCTCACACACAAGCTCAAGCTCCTTTCCCACCAGAGAGGTGACATTCCATGTCCCAAAAGCCAGTTTTGTCAGCCAGGGATCAATACGCCAGCGCTTCTGCCTTTGGCCGCCACCCAATCCACAGTGCACCAGACCCTTATGGCACCTCCTGCAGGTGGTGGGTCCACAAGAGATCAATAAATAAATGACTAAGTATAAATGAGACACAAATATTATACTTGGTCATCAATAAATAAATGACCAAGTATAATATTTTTGTCTCATTTGTTTAACTGGGGTCTCTTTATCTGCTTTTACGGTAGGACTTGTGTGAAAATCTGATGATGTTTTAGGTCATTTATGCAGAAATATAGAAAATTCTAAAGGCTTCACAAACTTTCAAGCACCACTGTATTAGCCAAAATGCCCAAAGTATTTAAGAACTGTAAGTTTAATAAGTTTAGTGGGTTGTATTGAGTGTTAGAACATTTCTGTTTCAGTGTTTGTGTGCGTAAATGTTTATACCACATCATTCTAATTTTTAAAATAAATTACTTACCTTGTAATCAGAACTAATACTGTAGTTTTATTGTCAAGTTATTGATAGACATTAGATTTTAGTGACATGATCATCTGGAGTGAAAGCAACACTGATAGGTCGCGAAGTATTAAAAGGCCGATTATCCTACTTCAAAATATAGTCCCTTAAGAAATACTGTTAGTTTTGTGCCAAATGCTGTAAAAAAAAAAATCAATATGGATCCTACACACTCGCAATCTATTTACAAATTGCTAAGCAGTTCTAAACTGTGGTTTCTCCTATTGTGGAATATAAGTTGACGTGTAAGTACATGGAGCTTATCTGGGTTCTTGAGTTTGGAAGATTGTAAATTCAAATTCCTGGTCTGTCATTAATCCATTCCTGGGCCCTCGAGCAAAGCCCTTAATCCTCATCTGCTCAGCTGGATACTGTATGTGGATTTTTCCTTCCTCACTTGCAAGTTGCTTTGAAGAAATTTAACTACCCAGTAAATAAATAAAGAAGTAATTAAGTTATTCCATGAAATCGAGTCATACGTGAGCTGATAGCCGATGAGGTGCATAGCGCTGAGTTGGTTATAAGCCATGTACGATGAGATTGAGTGGGATGACTGTTTTATTCTATCCACATTCACTGGATTTTGAGAAACAGCATTTTTATTTTTGGCAAATTCAATAAATAAAAACTTCATACAAAATGTCCGACAAAATCATTTCCGCTTAGAATGTAAACAAACCGGGGAAATGACAGTAGCAATTTGTGAAAAATGCTATAATAATGAACCTTGAAAAATAAAAAAAAGATATGTTCTTACCATCAAACACTTTTATTCCATATTTTGTTGCCCTTTTTTATTTTTTGGAGTTTTGTTTTCAAGTAGAGGTCTTATTTTGTCCTGGGTTGGTTCAGCAACATGCTCCGCCATTTTGTTTTTCTCTACTCATGGTATATGAGTTGATAAACTCGTAGTAGAGTAGCCAACCAGAGCGTGTGATTGCTCATATCCAGTGAATGTGGATAGAGAGGTCATTGGTTAAGTTTCTGAGGTAGTAATCAGAATGTTGTGGGTTCATATTTCAGGACCACATTAGAACCAATGTTGGGCTTTTGAGCAAGGTCTACTCGACTCTGTTGAAGGTAAGACATTACAGGTAGAAACCACAATTTTTTGTTCATGTATGAGTAAGCTCTGTCCACCTGGCATCCATCCATCATCCATAACTGCTTATCCTGTGCAGGGTTGTGGGCAAGCTGGAGCCTATCCCATCTGACTATGGGCGAGAGGTTGGGTACACCCTGAACAAGTCACCAGGTCATCGCAGGGCTGACACATAGAGACAAAGAACCATTCACACACACATTCACACCTAAGGCTGCTGGGCCATAGAAGGTTCACGCTGCACGCTGCACGCTACACGCGTGTAAAGAAAAGTGGACAAACGTAGCATGACTTGCTCTGGGCCATAGAACGGCATTCACATTGCACGCTGCATGCTGCACACTTCACGCGTGAAGCGAGAAATGAACATGCACACTTTTTTCTAGGCGTGAAGACGGAAATTCCAGTCAATGCATGCGGTCACCGCCGCGCCAGCCAATCAGAACGGGTCTAGGGAGATAACTCTATGCTTTCAGGGGAAAACTTCAGAAAAAATATAATTGAATGGTATAATTGAAAAATAGTTCTTCATCGGGATTGTCAAGCAGATTATAGAATGTTCGGTGAAATTCACCACGGGTTTCTCTCAGAAGGAAGTGTTCTCGGCTCCAAATTCTGTTCCTTTTTCTCTTCCTCTGTCTCAGTAAAAGCAGAATGAGGCAATCGTCGTCATCCGAAGAGTCCATATTGTTGGTTACTCGGTCAAAGTAGAACAGACGCAACACGTGAACATCCAAGCATGAAGTTTAATGGCCCAGGGTCCGGTTCTTCACGTGAACGTGTAGCGTGCAGCGTGCAGCATGCAGCGTGCAGCGTGAACCTTCTATGGCCCAGCAGCCTAAGGTCAATTTAGAGCCACCAATTAGCCTAACCTGCATGTCTTTGGACTGTGGGGGAAACCGGAGCACCTGGAGGAAACCCACGCAGACACATGCAGAACACGCAAACTCCACACAGAAAGGCCCCTATCGGCTGCTGGGCTCGAACCCAGAACCTTCTTGCTGTGAGGAGACAATGCTAACCACTACACCACCTGGCATGTTAAACATATACATATGGGAAACATTTATAAACATGGAAATATTTTCATATTCAATTAGATAATCCTCATTTGTATAATAACTCTACATTTTAAAATTTCCAATCAACAAAACTACTGTGTGTTAAAGATTGACTGTGATATCTATAGCTTTAAAAAAAATGTACCCTGTTCACCTGTAGAGGCTTGGGTTAAGGAGGAAAAAAAAAAAGTCCAAACTCCAACCAATACACCTGCTGAGACAGGTCCAGTCCTGTGCATTCAATGACGTCACAGCCGCGCTGAAGCACTCTGATTGGCTAATGGTAATCTGCGACTTCACCCCGCCCCCTTCGTGTTTATTGAGTTGCCAGATTTGGTTTAATTTCCGTTTCATTTGAGTATTCTTGTTCACATTCTTTCGGATAATGTATTATATTTTTATTCAAGTAGTTATACGTGAAAATTAAAATATACGAGGGGGTCTGGTTTGTTGCAGAACCACGAGTGTTGTGAACAGTGCGAGATTATTTTTGCATTATCTGGCAACCAGGCAATCGAGTTCATTGTGGGAGTCGGATGGAGGCTGGTGGAAAGAGAAAGAGAGATCATAATAGAGGGATCTGCGGGTTAGGACATCTGTGTGCGCACTTTAACTTGAATGTATCTTGACACACAGCTATTAGGGTGTATAGGAACCCAAAGAGGAACCAGGTTAGTAACCTACACTCTGATTGATTATTTCATGATTGTTTCTGTTTTGGGGAAAGTGCTTTAGATGTTAATGGAGGCTGCCAAAACGTAGGAAACGACTGGCACTGTTTCCGTTCTCAGTTTGCACCCTGCAGGGAGTCTGTTTTGTCTACTGTGTGTTCAGTTGTGATATTTGTTAATTTGACAGGTATTATTATTATAATTATTATTATGCAGAAATCCCTGTTGCTACCCTCCTGATCTGAACAGCTGATGGTTTCTAGATCCAGCACAAATATTACATGTATGTATGTATGTATGTATGTATTATTTACATATACTCATGAATACATAAGCATGTATGTACTTTTTAAACGTTCACTGAGACACTCATTGAGACATCCTGCTCTGTCCAAGCAACACACCCAGTCCAACTTACCTAGCTTGCTACCTGGTCAGGTGTGTTAATAGTGGAGGAAAAAACACCATGCAGATACCACTAAGGGTAGGATGTCACTAGGAGTACACCTACTTAGCCAGGTCACAAATCAGAGGTTGTTTGTGCTGGATAACTTTCAATGAAACGTTGTTACATGGTGGTGCGGTGGTTAGCACTGTCGCCTTACAGCAAGCAGGTTCCAGGTTCAAACCTGCTGATCGCTTAGGGCTTTTCCATTTTGCGCTTGCATGTTCTTGTGCCTACATAGGGGTGCTTCAGTTTCCTCCCACAATCCAAAGACATTTGGTCAACTGGCTACTCTGAATTGCCCATTGGTGTGAGCGTGAGTTCTTGCCCAATGTCAACTTGGCGATCTGGTGGATAAGCCGACTGGACAGAAGAACATCAGTATATGGAAGAAACCAGTGCAAAGTGTTATTTTCATACTGTACACTCAGTCACATCTTGCAGTTAAGTTAAAAAAAATCACCACAAGACCAGTGGTTAAAATTTGTCTCATGGGTGAATTATAAAGTGCTGTAATAGTTGTTCTAGTGTCAAACTCCAAACAGAACTAGCCTCTACGAATGTTCTTCAAGCTCTAGTCTATTTCTGTGTGATTCAGGATATTGTGAGATTTTATGGATGCTATTGGGAAATTCACATCCGCATTCCTCTTTGTTCCTTTCAATCTTGTTACATCCTTCATGGTAGACTGCCCCTCCCAACATATATTGATCAAATGGTATCTCCAGATCTGTGAAGCATGACCAGTGTGTCCACAATTTTAAAAACGTTGTGTTAGTGTTGGAAATCACTACAATGGACTGGCGACAGGATCAGACCATCCATGGTCTGATCCTGCCTTTTGGTTCAGATAGCGTTCCTGAGATTGGATTCCTGATCATGGCTATGGATTTGCCATCATCCTGACCAGGATAAAGATAATGATCAAAGAATGACAAGGTTTTAAATGGCTTCCTGCCTGTAAAACATGTGAGAACCCCTGATTTAAAGAATACCTGGTTACGGCGATGGGCCTGGGATCATGACCGTGTTGCCATAAACTTTAATGATTGAGACAATCTAATGGAATCAAAAATTCTGTCAAACTTCAGTGGTGCTGGAATCACCAAAGTGGTCCATTTATTCACCTGTCCTGGACATTGAATCTAATATCATCATCATGAACATGTTGAGTCATCAGCATGAACGCAGTATTATTGTAAATATATTTGGTTCAATCTTGGTCTGTTTCCAATCATAACTTCTTCTAAAGTAGCTGACTCTCTTTCTCAGATATAGTAATTGGTGGTGAACAATGGTAGTTGTTTCCTGTGAAATGGAAAGAAGTGATCATTAACTATTCAGCTCCTAGTGATGTGCTTCATTCAGAGGCTTAGCCTTTGCCCTGGCTGTATACATGACTGTTTTTTATGGGTGCACTGACGTTCAGTGGAGGTCATTATGATAGAATTGCACTTCCCGTGTCTCCAGCATGTTGTTAACAGTGGAGTAAAGGGCACAGAAGGGCTGTGCATCTATCTCAGCAGCATCATTCAGATAAATGCTAGATTGCTGTAACATTTGCTTGAATACCAAGGAGGTGTAGATCTCATCATATATTAGTAAGCAAAATTTACAAGGTAGCTGAGGTGTTCAAGTCAAACATAATTCTAACATAAATTGTGGCTTCTGTGTCTTTTTAAAGTATAGAACTATGGCCAACTTTTCATATAGTGCTCCAGGCCGCCATGTTGGATATAGAGATGGTGTTCAAGCCTGCGCTTTAGCTTCCAGAGTACTGGGTGTGTCCCCTTACCAAGTCTGAATGTCGTGACACACCTAGATATGCTGTCTCTAGCTTTTGTGACTCACCTGTTAAACTTGGTTTAAAAGCTGGTTATGGTTCTTGAGGAAGTCTAACACTCCCAAGATTGAGTGTTGAATAATTTTTTTTTCTTTGGGTAAAGAAATGTTCTAACAGGTTAATGTTCTATGACTTTGGAGGCAGTGTTGTCATTGTGGATGTTCTGTGTTTGATACCCACAAATCCTATTGTTTTACCATCACTACATGACATGAGGGTTGAATCCAGAAGCTCTGTTCACGGTCGCTCCCTTTTTTTTTTTTTTTTTGACATTCACAGCACAGACTAATGACGATCAGCAAAAGTAATTCCTATTTTATGTATTAAAATTGACAGTCCAGCAGTTGATTTTTCTCAGAACGTTGGTCCAACATCTTATTATATAACAGCAGTCCTATAAATAACTTGGTTGAGTTGTGCTGAAAACAAAATGCATAAGAGCCCCTCCAATTTCTTAGATCATTAGTTCTTGGTTGCAGACCAACAACCTTTTGGTGCTGAATGCAGTCAATTTCTGGAACCATGTCTATGGAAAAGGGCTAAAAGCCTCCATGTTGGTATTGGGATTTAAAGAGTTGAACGTATAGTTTGCCATATTTTTGAGTAGATGCTAATTTGACTACAAGATTTCATGGAGTTGAACACTTAAGACTTCATCTATTGGACTTGTCTTAAACTCTGTTTGACCTACTGACCAATCAGTTATCCTTCAACCATTTAACTATTTTTATTTCTCTTCATCAATGCAATCCTTGAGCATTCATTGACGCAAACAAGCATGGAAGAGTCTCATTAGGCTTGTCATAAGTCTGAGCATTACATTTACTGTGAGAATGTTGTTGAGTGTGTGCGAAGTGGGAAAAAAAAATTGTATTTCATTTGTCGACTGCTTGACTGTTGGTACAGATCAGATATCTGTATCTGTCTGTAGCTATGTGAACAGGGCGGTGCTCCGACCACATCCAAATGAAGCCAGCCTCTGGTGTGTTCTCTCTTTAGCACCTTGCTCGAAATCACTGACTCAATAAAGTGTACGCTGGAGTCGATGATTGATTGTAACTTGTATTCCGCCATTAAATGTAGAGGAGGAATGTGACAATGGCTTGTTCATCTTAATTTACCCACAAATGTATTTATTCCACTTAGTGTTCGGAAAACCAGCTACCGAATTTGGGATACAATGACATCCTGAACTATTTAGTATTTGGCTTCAAACTTGAAAAAAAATTCGCAGCCCATTAGATGGTGCTTCTTGGGCTGTGGCCCAGTGATTGAGAAACACTGCCCTAGAAGACCAAGATGACTTTATTTGACTCATTTGGTCAAATTATTGATGATTGTAACTCGTATTCCGCGTCTATTATATGTGTTCTGACAAAAAAAAAAAAGCCTCAGTGGTCAGCAAATGAAAAGCTAGGTGGATGGAAAAACCTAAGTATTTACCTCCTCTGTTTTCTAGAAATTTCAATTTATTTTCCTTTCTCTAAATAAACCCTGTAACAGGTGTTCTCAACCTTTACTGCTTTGGGGTCCACCTATGCAGACTTGTACCGAGCTGGAGCCGATTAAAAAAGATCCCCAATTATTTTGGCTTATCTATTCTATTAGAATCTAATAATCTATTGTAAACTGTATTAACAGGATGCAACATCATTCCCTGTTACAGATTAGAATTAAATAAATGCAATAAAAACATGTTTGTAGGTATTGTATTTAAAACTGTATGGATGTGCCAGAAGCCAACATGAAACCCTTGCAGGGCATTCTCAGTCAAAAGAGATTAATGATCCAAAAGTGGAATCTGATCGATTAACACGAACTTATTGCCATGTTTGTGTTCAGAAAACAAGCAAGTTATTAAAACAAAGAAGTGGATATAGAAACCATTCAGTGGAATTAGATCCTTACACATTAACACAAAAGGTTTTCTCCTATGAAAGAAAAACGTACTAGCTAAATTTGACATTAGTAGAATAAAATTTAATCATGTAGCAGTAACTAAATACAAAGACAATAGTTATGCATACTATTAATTAACTTAATGTTAAGGCAATTAACAGATAATCAACAGATTTTAAATTTGTTTATTTTTAGTCTTTTGTATTCGTAATTATTTGTATCTGTACATGCACGACCCCACCAGCTCTGCTGATCAACTTATGTTTTAAATTAATTCATTCATTCATTACGAGCTGGAAAATTACCCATCTGTTGAGTTCCCCGACGTCTTAAACTGCCTGATGCTGCAGACATTGTTCCACACAGACGCACACATGAAAACCTGGATGAGCATGGAGGCATACAACTTTTTATATGTGGCTGTGTTAAAGAGCTGGGGATCAGAACACTACAAGATGAATCCTATATTGTTTTTGCCCGAGTAAGGAGGAATTTCTGGGCTTTGTGTCCGCATCTTTGTGATGGTTGGTAGGATGCTACAAGTTTTGGTATTGGGTGTAAACAAACAGCCGCTTGATTCTCAATCCTCCCTGCTCTTCTCTTCCAGCAGGCATCACGGATCCATGTAATTTACCCACAAACGTATTTATTTATCTCTCTCTCTGTTGGTGTGCTCTGTGTGTGTGCATGTGTGCTCTGTTAAATCCTAGTTAAATGTAGAGGAGGAATGTGGCAAAATAAAGGCTTATTTGTCTTAATTTACCCATAAATGTATTTATTCCACTTGAAAAGTGTTCGGTAAACCAGCTACCGAATTTGGGACACAACGACATCCTGAACTATTTAGCATTTGGCTTCAAGCTTGGGGGGGCTTCGCAGCCCATTAGGTGGCACTTCTTGGGCCATGGCCCAGTGCTTGAGAAACACTGCTCTATAAGACCAAGATGACTTTATTTGACTCATTTGGTCATAAGGCAACTTTCCTTTGACAAAATTTATGGAATAAAACACAAGGTGTAGTATCCTAGGAAAATTCTTTTTATGCCTCCACCATTGTAAGGTGCAGGAGGCATTATGTTTTTGGGTTGTGTGTGCGTCCGTCCCAAAACCTTGTGAACGTGATATCTGAAAGGCTAATGAAAGGAATTTCACCACACTTTCACCATTTGTGCGTTTGGGACAAACATGAACTGATTAGATTGAGATCAAAAGGTCTAAGGTCAAGGTCACTGGGAGGTCAGGTGTCTGTCCGAAAACCTTGTGAACACAATATCGCCAAGGCTGATACAAGTAATTTCACCAGGTCAAGATTACTGTGAGGTCAAATGTCCATCCCCAAATCACAACTTAAGGTGTGTAGTCTACCAGGCGGAGGCATCCCCATCGACACCGTTGGCGTCGAGTTCTGTCTAGTTTTGTCCCCCCCCCCCCCCCCCCCCATGTAGAGTTGCATTCACATTGTGGAACATCTGCAAACCAGGTTTGCTCTTTTTATAGGTTATGCTGTATCATTTTGCTCACATTTGAAATCAGTACACAAACTTGCAGCTTGTTCATGCTACCATGAAACCAGAACATGCTCCATTCTCTCTATTTTTATGCCTCTGCCACCGTAAGGTGCAGGAGGCATTATGTTTTCGGATTGTCCGTGTGTCCGTGCGTGCGTCCGTCCCGAAACCTTGTGAACGCGATATCTCAAAGGCTAATGAAAGGAATTTCACCAAACTTTCACCATTTGTGCGCTTTGGGACAAACATGAACTGATTAGATTTTGAGATCAAAAGGTCTAAGGTCACTGTGAGGTCAAATGTCTGTCCTAAAACCTTGTGAACACAATATCTCCAAGGCAGATCAAAGGAATTTCACCAAACTTTCACCATTTGTGCATTTGGGGACAAAGATAAACTGATTAGACCTTTTGATCTCAAAATCTAAGGTCAGGGTCACTGTGAGGTCAAATGTCTGTTCGAAAACCTTGTGAACACTATCTCCAAGACTGATACAAGTAATTTCACCAGGTCAAGATTACTGTGAGGTCAAATGTCCATCCTCAAATCACTACTTAATTGAGGTTTTTCACCCACGTGACCAAGTCATGTGAGGCTGCCATTTTGGACGTCACTGCTCGAATCAGTTTGAATGCGAGGAAGGCGACAAACGAAAAACATAAAAGAAAAAGGAGCGAGATGCAGAAAACACGTTCACTATCGAGCGACGTAGGGCATTTACAGGGCGAGCAGAGGGAGAGGTATTTGCAAAAAATTGAGGTTAGCAGGCTTAGAGAACGACGTTTACCTGCTTCCACCAGGATTGTTCACTGACGTACGGAAGTACACGAAGCCCTCGTCTTTACCTGACTTCGGCCTACATGATCTGTATACTTATGTCGTTAAAAACCCATCGCCATACACAGATATTGATCTGAAAGCGTATGAGTTTGGATGCCTACAAATATTTTGTGTCAGGCTGCGTAACATGCCTACATCAGTGGGTCGTCCCTGGAGCTGGTGGTCGCCATCTTATTACAGCTAAGGTTTGTTCACATTTTCATTTACTTTCGGTCCTCAGGATAAACAAAATGTTATTAAATGTCATTGAAATAACTTCTTAGTCTGTTGAGACATGGCCCGTTATAAATTTGCTGTTACCAGGCAATGACCAAGAACTGTATTATTAGGGTTGGTGTCTGTGTTGTAGCAGTGTACTAGCAGCTAGCTGTTAGCACTAGCTAATGTCAACAACATAGCTAGTATGTTACTGTAGCAATGTTTACGTTCAGTCATTTGGATGACTGTTAAAACCTTTCAGTCTCAAGTTTTTCCTTTACTGTATTTACTAGTTTACTGTAATTATGATCCGGCAGCTATTTACACCGGATCCAGTGTAAATAGCTGCCGGAGCGCGCTCCGGCTTGCTCCCCCTCAAATTAAGCAGCGCGCTCCGGCTTGCTCCCGGAGTGCGCTGCTTAATTTGAGGGGGAGCAAGCCGGAGCGCGCTCCGGAACCTCGGCCGGAGCACTCCGGGAGCAAGCTGGAGCGTGCTGCTTAATTTGAGGGGGAGCAAGCCGGAGCGCGCTCTGGCAGCTATTTACACTGGATCCTGTGTCTGTAACATGTTTGGTTTTTTTTCAAGCTGGTTCTCCCTCTCTGTCTGCAGCGTTAGTATGTAGCTTGACCTTCAAAATGGCGGACACTGGGGCGTCACGTGACCCTGTGACGTCAGGTGAAAAACCTCAATAAGGCGTCTAGTCTACCAGGCGGAGGCATCCCCATCGACGCCGTTGGCATCAAGTTCTATCTAGTTATTTTTTAAAAGCCCATGGCAGAAAACCTAGTTGTAGCTTTACTTCTGGCTTTTTCAAAGCATGAACACTGAAGACTCCTTCCAAAAATGGCAAACTAAACATCTTCTTGAAGATCAACAGTTACACTTTTTTTTTTTTTTTTAAAGCTTTTTATATGAATTGTCCACCAGTGCAATTCCTTGTGTAAGTTGTCACTATATAATGTGATGATAATGTGTATAAATATAAATTTGTGATTTGCCTTGCCACCATTTTCACAGCTGCTGTTCTAGAATATGAATAATCACCATCACCCATCAGAATGGAGAATTCAGCAGAGCTTTGGTGCAGTTGTTGCTGTGCCTCAATCCACAACTTTGGTGTATAATTTGGAAAATAAATTGTTGGTAATTTGATAGCTAATGCATCATTTCTGGTTAATGCATACTTATTTCCTGTCTAGAATTATTTAAATGGCCACATGACGTTGGTTAATAATGAATGGCAAATGCTTCACTAGTGTCTGCCTGCCTTTGCACTGTGTACGTTGCATTCCTGTAATCTTTCTGTAACCCAAACCTTTTATTGGTGACATTTCAGCGCACAGAGATAACTCATGCAAGAAATGAATAATTAAGTGTGTGTGTGTGTGTGTGTGTGTAAAATGCAGTCAGTGTGTAAATGATGGTATTTAATTCGAGGATTGGAGTTATGGAGTTTTGTCCAGTTTCATTAAGAGGCCTTAGCTAAAGGAGACCTTGACCTATTTTATTAAGGCACAGTTTTGTTCATGCTGTTATGGGCCTGAATGGAGGAAACCTTGTCCAGCATTTTCTATGGACATGAAATCACTGACGCTGGACTCCTTCCACTTACTTAGGAAAAACAAGAAATTTATTTCAGATAGATGGCAAGTCAAGCTTGTATGATGTGTTGTCTCTTCTTAATTTTGCAATGAAATTATGCATATATCATGTTTCATCCCTGGTGAAAATCTTTCAAGCTGTAAAATTCTTTGTGAGGGTCTTTGAGGATCTTTGTTGAGGATCTCAACAAAGATCCTCAAAATATCTTCAAGGATCTTCAATTTTCTTGCCAAGATCTTCAAGGATTTTAAACAAAAATCATATTCAATTCCAAACAAAATTCTTTATTGATGCCATCATAATGTATGACATTTCTGGTAGAAGTCAATCGATTGACCAAGAGATCCTTTCAGGATCTTTGAAACCTTGAAAAGTCATGAAAGATTCTTTCAAAGACCCTTTTAAGATGTTGGCTATTCAGGATTCCTTGGTATATCCTTATCCAATTCTTATATAATTATGTAAATTATAATGGAAGATGATGCCGCGGACAGTTGCTTCAGTACTTCGCTCTCTCGTACTTTCTATGTTTTTGTGCATTTGTTGTGTTTTTTGCGCTTCTTCTCTGGTCACATACTCCAGAGAAGAACTCAAACATTGGAATAACCACCAGTAAAGTTTTTTTTTTTTTTTTTCCCCAATCGATCTGGAAAGTTTTCCAGAGCTACCTGTTGGAGCAGCAACTCTCTGTGGTCTCCGCCAAGGACGCCGGAGACACCAGGGGAAGTGAGCCAGCACGCTCGTCAGGCTGAGGCAGCAGGGGTTTCACACTGTGCTCTCGTCTAGTCACCTGGCTAATGTCCGCTCTCTGGCCAACAAGATGGACGATCTACTGCTCCTCAACACAGTCAACACGGATTTTAACAGATCTGCTGCCTTGTGCTTCACCGAAACCTGGCTTGGTGAGCACATCCCGGACACTTCTCTCCACCTGCCTGGATTTCACCTGCACTGAGCGGACCGCGAAATGGAGCTCATGGGGAAAATGAGGGGAGGCGGAGTCTGCTTTTACATTAACAAAGGTTGGTGTACTGATGTCACGGTTCTAAATAAATCATGCAATCCTCATCTGGAGACATTATTCATAACTGCAAACCATTTAATGCTCCGCGAGAGTTTTCCTCGTTTATTCTGGTTGGAGTCTACGTCCCTCCTCAGGCTTGTGTTACTGAGGCATTACAACACCTGGCTGACCAGATAAACAACATGGAGAAAAAACACCTGGACTCTTTGCTCATTGTTTTTGGGGACTTTAACAGAGCAAACCTCAGCCACGAACTGCCGAAATATAAACCGCACATTAAGTGTCCCACCAGGGACACAAACACTCTGGACCATTGTTACACTGTTTTAAAGGACTCCTACCACTCTGTCCCCCGTGCAGCCTTGGGACTGTCTGATCACTGCATTGTTCAGCTTATCCTGACCTCCAGGCAAAAGCTGAAATCTGCTAAGCCTGTGGTAAAGATGGTGAGGAGATGGTCCGATGAGGCCATAGTGGAACTACAAGCCTGCTTTGACTGCACTGATTGGAGTGTTTGAGGCTGCACCTTCAGACCTGCATGAATTGACTGATACCGTGACATCTTGCATCAGTTTTTGTGTGCGCGCGCGCCTACCAAGACCTTCCGCACATCAACTACAAAACTCAGGCAGCTTTGCCAGGCCAAGGAGGAGGCCTACAGAAGTGGGGACAGAGTCTTGTACAAACAGGCCAGAAACACACTGACGAAAGAGGTGAAAGCAGCTAAGAGGAGCTATGCTGAAAGGATCAAAAACAGCTTTTCAGCCAACGATCTGGCGTCAGTGTGGAGAGGCCTGAAGAACATCAACTACAGGAGACCATCCCCCAACACCGCAATGAACCATCAACTGGCTGACGAGTTGAATGTGTCAAATCTGCAGTAAAACACATTCACACCTCCCCCCCCCCCCCCCCCCCGACATTAAAGACTCATTTACACCCCCTGCTATTCTGCCTCCTCTTGCCTCTGACCCCACACCAGCACTCAAGATCTGTGAAGAGGATGTTTGTCAGCTTTTTCGCAGACAAAAGATCAGGAAGGCACCCAGCCCAGACGGTATGTCACCCTCCTGTCTGAAGGTCTGTGCTGATCAGCTGGCCCCCATCTTCACCCAGTTCCTCAATAGATCCCTGGAGCTGTGTGAAGTCCCCTCATGCTTCAAACGCTCCACAATAATCCCAGTTCCCAAGAAAACCACCATCACAGGACTGAATGACTACAGGCCTGTAGCCCCCACATCTGTAGTCATGAAGTCCTTTGAGAGACTGGTGTTGTCACACCTGAAGGTAATCACAGATCCCCTGCTGGACCCCCCCCTGCAGTTTGCCTACCAGGCAAACAGGTCAGTGGATGATGCAGTCAATATGAGACTGCACGACATCCTGCAACACCTTGACTCTGCAGGGACATATGCCAGGATCCTGTTCGTGGACTTCAGTTCGGCGTTCAACACCATCGTTCCAGATATCCTGCTCACCCAGCTCACTGTGCCCTCCTCCACCTGTCAGTGGATTATAAACTTCCTGACTGACAGGAAGCAGCAGGTGAGGCTGGGGAGCATCACATCCAGCACCTGGACTATCAGCACTGGCATCCCCCAGGGGTGTGTGCTCTCCCCACTGCTCTTCTCCCTTTACACCAACGACTACACCTCGAGACCTGTCTGTTAAACTCCTGAAATTTGCAGACGACACAACGGTCATCGGTCTCATCCGAGACGGTGACGAGTCTGCATGCAGATGGGAGGTTGAACAGCTGGTCTGTTGGTGCGGTCAGAACAATATGAAGCTGAACATGCTCAAAACTGTGGAGATGGCAGTGGACTTCAGGAGGAGCCCCCCCACCCTGCCGCCCATCAACAACAACATTGTGACTGCTGTTGAAAGCTTCAGGTTTCTGGGTTCCAGAATCTCCTGGGACCTGAAGTGGGAGACCAACACAGGCACCATCATCAAAAAGGCCCAGCAGAGGTTGTACTTTCTGCACCAGCTCAGGAAGCTCAACCTGTCTAAGGAGCTGCTGACACAATTCTACTCTGCCATCATTCAGTCTGTTCTCTGCTCTTACATCACTGTTTGGTTTGGATCGGTCACCAAACAGGACAAGAACAGACTGCAACGGACAATAAGGTCTGCAAAGAAAATTATTGGTGTCAGCCTGCCCTCTATCCAAGACCTGTACCTGTCCAGAGTCAGGAAACGGGCAGGTAACATCTCTGCAGATCCATCACACCCTGGTCACAAACTGTTTAAACTTCTCCCCTCTGGGAGACGCTACAACAACCAGACACAAGGACAGGTCCTTCCCCCCCGGCTGTCTCTGTGATGAACAGCTAAAACCGGACTCAAATATCAGTACCATCAACTGTGAAATATCTGCACACTCGTATTCTCATATTTACCCTTCTACATGTACATAGCTTTTTTTTTTCTACGCTTTTTATCTGTTTGCACTAAGAGAGCTAAGTGAAACTGGAGTCAAATTCCTCATGTGTTCACATACCTGGCAAATAAAGTATTATTATTATTATTATTAAATCTCGATCTGTTTCCATCCTTACCAATTCTGTTCAATTAGGATAATTTTTAAAAAATTGAAAGGTCCTTGAGGATCTTAAAGGATCCTCACAAAGATCTTGTAAAGACCTTGACAAGGATCTTTACAAGATCCTGATTAAATCCTTGAGAATTCCAGTTAAGACCTTTTTATAAGATCTTGGAGGAACTTTGCAAAGGTCTTGTGAAGATTTTGACCAAGATTCTGATCACATCCTCAAAGATCTGAACAAGATCCTTAGAAGGATCCTTCTGAGATCTTTGAAATCCTTGAGGATCTTAAAGGATCCTTGCAAAGATCTTTGCAAGGCTCATTTATGAGGATCTTTGTAGGATCCTTAAGATCTTTGTCAAATCCTTGAGGAGCTTTACAAATGATTTTGCATATGAAGATCTTTAAGATCCTTTTAAGGATCCTATAAAAATCCTTATCTTTAAGGATCTTTGGTAGGTCTTTGACAATCCTCATGGATCCTTAAATTCCGAAGGTATTGAAGGTGTCGGACCTGTTCTAGAACAAAGGCAAATCACAGGTTTATTTTCATGTGTTCATTCTAATACACTATCCTTCCTTCCTGTGCCAGCACCTGGTCTGCCATCTAAGTACCTACCAGGCCCTTAAGGTACATTTGCGTGGTGCTGATCTCCGTTTCTATAGCTCCAGGCTCTCATCTATTACATAGCTAGGGTTACAGTGGGGGAGCTGGTCCTCTGGTAACCGCAGGAGTTTGACTCCCTACTCGCATCTGTATTGCGGTGTGCCTTGCTAGATGGCAGTAGGTACCTTTTTTTTTTTTTTTTTTTTAAATAATAATAATAATGGTCTTTGGTATGACCCGACCGTGAGTAGAACTCATTATCTCCTGGACGAGAGGCGGGCATGCTAACTACTTGGCCAGCTCACAGTTACTATTTCTGTAGTCAAGGTTAATTAATAGAAACTTGTATATTGGATGTGCTCCATAATCTGTGAATAATAATTACCAGAGTAAAATCATGTTGTTTCACAAAAAGAAACCTTGTTTAACAGGTATGTTTTTATTTAACATTTATGGAAGGAGTCTCCAGTGTTTGTTACAATCCAAATTTAAAATTTCCGTCATGGAAAATGCTAAGAAGGGAGGATGTTGTATTTTGTGGTTTTATCTGTAGAGATGTGTTGGGGTGGGTTTCTATTATATTTATTTATTTAATTTGGGGGGGGTTTGATTATTTGCCAATTCTCTTTCTCTGAGACACATGAAGCGAAGCTTAGCACTTCTGCTCATGCTATCTCAGGAAGAATGTGCTATCTACCCTCTTTCACATACATGAGCTCATAGATGCCCAAAATTGGTTAGTGTAGCTGTTTGCCATCCCTCCCACCCAGTTTTACTCTCTAGGACAGTTGCTGGCTGTGGCTTTTAAGGATTTGAGGTATTGATTGATAGGGTAAAGGCTCTTCTGTTGTGCCACTTGGGAGCCCAGGGAGCGACATTTATGTTTATAGCTGTTATAACGTAAGTGATAACAGGAAGTAACTTGTGGTTTTGGTTGGTGAATAACACTATAAACTGATGTCATTGTTGAAAAAATGTAATCATTTGAGTTACTGATTTACTCAACAGTCCTTGCTTTATTCATTGCTTTTATAGACAGGAAGTCAAATTCAGAGTTCCTGGAAGGAATAAAAGAATTGACTGACTTTTTATTTTAATATAAAATCAACTTTCCAATTTATTTTTGCACACAGTTTCTTGAAGTAAAGGCCACCCAGTGCTTTAGTCATTATCCTTCTTTTGGTCATGAGTCATGGTTTCTCAGGTTCTCCCACTGCATCTTTTCTCTGAAGTTTTGCCAAGTTGGACTTGATAAGCGGTGGAGGAGTTCTGTTGAGTTTTTTTGTGTATCAGTTTTTGCTGTTCAAGTTTTATGATGTAATTTTTTTTTTTCTTTTTCTGGCTGCTTTGGTCATGGGAAATGTCTTCGAGGACCTACTTCCTCTTATGGGACATCCTGAAATCTTTCTCTGTTTATCTTGGTGGCGCCATGACTGCTCTGGTTCTGTTCATTTTAGAGTCGACTCTCTCACACTGGGGTGTATCACTCCAAACCAGATGCTCTGTTTCAGGAAATGCAAGCCTCTATCATCTTCGAGTGAGTCTTAGAGAATCAGGAGTCTTAATCTTGCAGAATCCTGTTAATTTGAGTTGTACAAAGGCAAAGTCTTGTTAGGTTATCTGTGAAAAAGTCAAGTCAAGTTTATTTGTATAGCGCTTGTAACAATAAACATTGTCGCAAAGCGGCTTTACAGAACTTGAACGACTTAAAACATGAGCTAATTTTATCCCTAATCTATCCCCAATGATCAAGCCTGTGGCAACGGTGGCAAGGAAAAACTCCCTCAGATGACATGAGCAAGAAACTTCGAGAGGAACCAGACTCAAAAGGGAACCCATCCTCATTTGGGCAACAACATTAACAGTTTTAACATGAAGTCGTTGATTGTTATAACTCTTCATTGATGGAAATTTGAGTGCAAAACTGTTCATGACAGCTGCAGTCCTAAAGTTAGCAAGTCGACTGTCGTCCGCAGCCATAAAAGCTTTACTGTATGTGTCCAGAGCATCCTCCAAGTGTGACTTTCAACTGTCCACATGGGGCTGTCCTCCACAGGAGTGATGTGATGAGACTCCAGCCAGACACAGGGCACTAGGATGGATCAGGCAGGTCCGAGGAGCAGAAGAGGTCAGCATCTTGATCCCAGGACCAACATGTAACTCAGAGGGACAGATGGGGGGGGGGAGAAAACACAGGTTGTTAGGTATGCCCAATGTCGCCTGAATAAGTAGGAACAGTATACATATTGCACGGAGTACAAGCAGGGACCCCGGCAACTAACTATGACAGCATAATTAAAAGGGGAGAGCCAGAAAAATAGGATACCATGTTGACCTTCATCCCCTCAAGGTGCTTCCGTCATGCCATTAAGGGTAAAGAATGGTAAGGAGATTGTAGAGTCAAGATTACTTACTTGTCTGTATGGATTTCCTTCCAAAATATAATTGAGTGTACAGTATATTGCCTGCGATTTTCTTCATAGCTTTGGTTTGGCCTTTTTTCAAAGTTCTGTTTGCTTATGCTGCCTTGTATTGTTCGTTACCTCTGGGAACAGTGCTCCATTTGGCTTTGATGCCCATATTCTTTTCAGTAACTCGTTTAAGCAGTGTATACCGAGCCTATTCCTTTCAAAGGCTACAACCTAATAGTCCAAGTGGTGTGTGTGCTTTTTTTTTCCCCCCCTTCCGTCCTCCCCCTCCCCTTTCTTCTCTTCTTTACCAAGATGCAGTTCCTCATCCATTCCCTGTACTCTTTTTAAACCATTCTACAACTCATTAACTTTTTTTTTTTTTTTATTCATGGTGTCACACTATAGTCAGGACCTTTTTTATTGGCATTAGAGTTTGACCGGAACAGATAGGAATATGGCTCGTCAATCTTTAAGCTCTGTAAAATGTGTGGACTGAGCGCTGTGGTTAGGTATTGAAGTACTTGTATTGCTTGTGTCAGCAAAAACCAAGGTGCCATCCTGAAAGTTCATGGTATTCCCAGAAGAAGAAGATATTCATTAATTACCTCTGCCAACTTTTGTTGGAGGAGATTGTTTTCACCTTTTGTTTGTTTGCCTGTTCCCAATATAACTCAAAGTAGTGAATGGATTTTGGTTAAATTTTGAGGAAAGATGGGGCAAGGAACAATTGATTTTAGATTTTGATGCAAATCTAGATTTGTGTGTATGTATGTGTATATATAAAAATATTATTTATGAATGTGTGTGGATGTTCTAATATGTGCCTTGCCAAAGGTGTGCGCTCTCTGGAGTGCTTTTCTAGTTCTTATTGTGTTGCAAAGAAATGATTCTGTGCTGCTTTAAAGAGACTGAAATGTTAAGTCTCTAGGGTGTGACTTTTTTTTAACTCTAGGGCAGATTCTTCACTTGTTGTAAGGTGTGACTATTTAAATGTGTTTCCATTGTTATGGTTTTCACTGGTAAGGTGTGTTTTGTGTACAAGATTTCTAATGTGATGGTTTAATGAGTAAAACAAATCTTTTGAGGTAGCATCTTGGGCAACAAAATTCTTTTTTAAATTGGGTACTTGGAACGACAAGCTCCACCAGATTCCTTTTAAATGGCACTGGTTACGCCCTACCTGATGAGCACAGTTGTTGGAAGATAATGTTACTTTGCTTTCACTTTATATGGAATGTTACACAGATGGGAAGATGTGTACATTAGCCAGGTTCATGAAACTGGTTCTGCAGTTATTGTTTATTATAATACATACTTCTATGGAATAAAAATATGTATTCTATTCTCTTCTAATGGGTTTCATTCATTTGGTTTGATAGCATGCGATATTGTTAGCATATCATTTATCCTACATGTATTGCAAGATACCTTTGTCACTACAAGTACAGTGAGATGTCATTTGGAACAAGCTAGCAGATGCTCAGTTAAATTTACTAAAGTATAAAAGTATTTATAAAAAGTATAAAAGTACTTCAATTACAAATTAATACAAATATACACAGTAAAATCGAGGTAGAACAGAGTTACTGAGGTAATATGTACAAATGAAGGAGTAAGATTATGTATATGATAGTGCGTGAGTATTGCACATGGAGGAATATTGCACTAGTGTTGATATAGTAATATACAGCACAGAATATACAGTAATATACAGAACCAGTCAAATGCCATGGGCTGTATTGCCCAGTATTATAGCAGCAGCAGTGAGTGGAGATGTGCTGTTCAGACCTGTGGATTAGTTGGGGGGGTGAGTTCAACAGTGTGATTTAGCTATGGGGTAAAAACTATTCTTCAGCTGGGCTGTGCGGGTGTACAGAGTTCTGTAGTGCTTTCCAGATGTCAGAGGGCTAAAGAGTCCATGTCCAGGATGGGTTGGGTCCTTGATCATGTTTTTGGCTCTGCAGGTGTGCCGGGTGTAATGGATTTCTTCCACTGACGGAAGTGGAGTGCCTGTGAGCCGCTGAGCTGTTTTTATGATGTGCTGCAGGGTATTTTTGTCCTCCAAGGTGCAGCCCAAGTACCACACAGTGATGCAGTATGTGATCACTGACCCTATGGTGCACCTGTAGAAGTTCATGAGCAGCTGTTGAGGCAGTTGTGCTTTCCTCAGGAAATGGAGCCTCCGAAGACCTTTTTTTAGCCAGTGCCGAAATGTTTGTGGTCCATGATAGGTCCTGGCTGATGTGTATGCCAAGAAATTGGAAATTCTGGACTACCTCCACATTCTCACCACTGATTGTGTGGTGGCCTCCATGCTTCCATCTCCTGAAGTCCACAATGAGTTCTTTTGTCTTTTTGGAGTTAAAGACGAGATTGTTGTCTCGATTCCAGCTTCTTGACCTCTTTCCTGTAGGCTGACTCATTGTTATCTGAGATCAGACCTATCACAGTTGTATCTTCTGTAAACTTGATGTTGGAATCATGTATGGGTTTGCAGTTGTATGTGAAGAGGGAGTAGAGGAGGGGGCTAAGCACACAACCCTGTGGTACTCCAGTGTTCAGAGTGGTGGAGGTGTGTTTACCCATGCGCACAATCTGTGGTGTGTTGGTAAGAAAGTACAGAATCCAGGTGTGTGTTCGTTCAGTCCAAGGCGCTCCCCATGTATTATGCCACTTTCCTCAGTGGAGAATGAGTGTGCAATATTGCATGTTGTTAAGATATGACCTCACATGTCGGAGCTTGTGTGAATGTCCAGTGACAACTTTTCTGCTGCGCGTGTGCAGAACCATTTGTTTGTCTGCCGGGAAAGGGAAAAGATGAGGCTAATCCAGTGCTACAGCTAGGATTAGTTATGCTATAATTAGTTTACTTATTTATTTAGTGCTTAATGATGTGCTGAACACCCGAAAGGCTATCAAAACTTCTATATTCTTCACGCATATTTACAAGAGAAAAACATACCAACGGACATCGAAAAACTGGAAAAGAGACACGTGGGAGATGTAAAACTTGCACGCTAGTGAGTGACTGACAATTTGTAAACAAACATGGCCGTGAGGTTTGCTTCGTTGAAAGCAGATGATTTTGAGAGAATTTTGGCTGCCAGGTCGCTCCATTGTGTGTAGATGTTGATTTTAAATGTAACTAAGTAAATTACATAGGGAAATGAATACTTAAAGTGCATATCACGGGTAAATTCAGGAGCAAGATCAATGTAATTCTCCTATTTTATATTAAACTTTGGTCAAATATCTGTCGCATTTTGTGCAATATTTTTTTTATTAATTTATTTATTTATTTTTTACCTTGCGCATTACCAGAAAAATTCAGTTGAAATCAAGCCATTTGAGGTGAATTCGTCTGCCTCTGAAAAAACTTGGCATTTGGATTTCCCGGCAAACTTTTTTTTTTGTGATGTCACGTGCGGGACGCCTCCTTCTGAATCCTACGTCAGTGCTGGTTTGTTTGAGAAAACGACCTGATGGTTTTCTGCAAATTTCTTCAATGTTATCATGTAATTATTACAACCCCGATTCCAAAAAAGTTGGGACAAAGTACAAATTGTAAATAAAAACGGAATGCAATTATGTGGAACTTTCAAAATTCCATATTTTATTCAGAATAGAACATAGATGACATATCAAATGTTTAAACTGAGAAAATGTATCATTTAAAGGGAAAAATTAGGTGTGGTTTTTTTTTTTTTAAATTTCATGACAAAACATCTCAAAGTTGGGACAAGGCCATGTTTACCACTGTGAGACATTCCCTTTTCTCTTTTTACAACAGTCTGTAAACGTCTGGGGACTTAGGAGACAAGTTGCTCAAGTTTAGGGATAGGAACATTAACCCATTCTTGTCTAACGTAGGATTCTAGTTGCTCAACTGTCTTGGGTCTTTTTTGTCGTATCTTCCGTTTTATGATGCGCCAAATGTTTTCTATGGGTGAAAGATCTGGACTGCAGGCTGGCCGGTTCAGTACCTGGACCCTTCTTCTACGCAGCCATGATGCTGTAATTGATGCAGTATGTGGTTTGGCATTGTCATGTTGGAAAATGCAAGGTCTTCCCTGAAAGACGTCATCTGGATGGGAGCATATGTTGCTCTAGAACCTGGATATGCCTTTCAGCATTGATGGTGTCTTTCCAGATGTGTAAGCTGCCCATGCCACACGCACTAATGCAACCCCATACCATCAGAGATGCAGGCTTCTGAACTGAGCGCTGATAACAATTTGGGTGGTCCTTCTCCTCTTTAGTCCGAATGACACGGCGTCCCTGATTTCCATAAAGAACTTCAAATTTTGATTCGTCTGACCACAGAACAGTTTTCCACTTTGCCACAGTCCATTTTAAATGAGCCTTGGCCCAGAGAAGACGTCTGCGCTTATGGATCATGTTTAGATACGGCTGCTTCTTTGAACTATAGAGTTTTAGCTGGCAACGGCGGATGGCATGGTGAATTGTGTTCACAGATAATCTCATATCATCTCTAGCCGCTTTATCCTTCTACAGGGTCGCAGGCAAGCTGGAGCCTATCCCAGCTGACTACAGGCGAAAGGCGGGGTACACCCTGGACAAGTCGCCAGGTCATCACAGGGCTGACACATAGACACAGACAACCATTCACACTCACATTCACACCTACGGTCAATTTAGAGTCACCAGTTAACCTAACCTGCATGTCTTTGGACTGTGGGGGAAACCGGAGCACCCGGAGGAAACCCACGCGGACACGGGGAGAACATGCAAACTCCACACAGAAAGGCCCTCGCCGGCCCCGGGGCTCGAACCCAGGACCTTCTTGCTGTGAGGCGACAGCGCTAACCACTACACCACCATGCCGCCTTCACAGATAATGTTCTCTGGAAATATTCCTTAGCCCATTTTGTCATTTCCAATACAGAAGCATGCCTGTATGTGATGCAGTGCCGTCTAAGGGCCCGAAGATCACGGGCACCCAGTATGGTTTTCCGGCCTTGACCCTTACGCACAGAGATTCTTCCAGATTCTCTGAATCTTTTGATATTATGCACTGTAGATGATGATGTGTTCAAACTCTTTGCAATTTTACACCGTCAAACTCCTTTCTGATATTGCTCCACTATTTGTCGGCGCAGAATTAGGGGGATTGGTGATCCTTTTCCCATCTTTACTTCTGAGAGCCGCTGCCACTCCA